>NC_141687.1:2119886094-2121278594 GCF_964263255.1 Lissotriton vulgaris | reverse complement strand
ACTGGATCCTTCCATTTTCAGGTGTACTTGTTTGTTAAAAATTATACTGGGAAAAAATATTTGTCCTCACTCAATATTTTTAAAATCAGATAGGTCATCAATATTTCTTTACTAGAGATGGGTTTATCATTTCGCTTTTACATCTGTTGCAGTGGTTTGAGACCCACTTTATTGAGGCATAATTATAATATCTTCTAGTTTACAGTAGTGCTAGACTCCTTAGGCTTCACTTCTTGAGCATTCCTAAGGTTCTAGATTTTAATACAGAGCTAATGCAATCCAGTGGAAAACTGGACTTCAAAGCTAGTTCAGAAGTAGTTTTTCACTCCAAGTACAAGTTCCATTTCTTTACACTAGCCCAGTTTTCCCTTCCATTTTTCTTACGGCTGTCTTCATTAAAGGGATGAACTTGCTATGCTATTCTAAAATCTATTAATTTAATCAACATTTGATGAAAGCGAATACAATTTTAGGATTGGGGTATAGCAGAATGAAAAGACTGTCTGCCTTTGAATGGCTTAGTGAGCGCTGGGCAGTTTGTGATACTCTTAACAGATCTTCATGGATCTTGGGGGACAGCAATATCTGCAGAGCTGCTGCAACTTAGGAGGTCTGGTGCTGTAGACCACGTTCTGCAGGCATTAGTTCAGGGGTTCACCCCAGGGCTGCTGGCAACCACCAAGATTTAGGATCCCCGAGTCTGGGTGAACAACACCGCATTTGATGCTCTCCATGGTGGAGATGTCCCTGACAGGATGCAAGGAGCATAGTTCAGACAGGCACCACAGCTTACGTTTAGAAGGCCAATAGTCTATTCTTTACCACCAACTTCTGCTACAAAATAAGTGTGCTCTGAAAAAAAATTCCTTACCCTCCATCCTGCATTAAAATAAAAAAGAATTCTATACGGGCGTTATAGATTTGGCAAGAATGCTGATAAGTCCCACACTGCAGCCTGTTTTTAGGTGGCCATCCCTTCTTTCCACCGGCAAAACTACCTGGACAAACCTGGGCAGGTACCGAGTAACTGCTGGTGGTAGTTTGGACACTGGCCCCCTACAACCCAAAGTCCAGAAGGAGACCTCCAGAAACAGACCAAAAATAACTGACGAACATATGCCTTTTTTCCACCATAGTACAGCATTTGTGAATAAAGACGCATTTATGTGTACATTTTACAGACCTGGTAAAAAATAAATTTTTTAAAAAGAGTATTTACTTAATAAAGTTCTTAGTATCAAAATGTGTATAAAAATAAAAAAAATCTAAATTAGTCTTGGATTAATTCTCAAGTGTCTCTCTTTTATTGCAGTACAACAAATGCTCAGCACGACCAGAGCCTTAACTGCTTGCCCACACTACCACAAGAGAGAGCATTTAGTGTTATCATTTTTGCCTCTGTAAATCAATCAGGGTTGCCAGGACTCTAGACCGTGTGCCTCCTTTTGGTCTACTTTCTACATTTCCACATGTTAATGTTAACGGGGTTTATAAAGCGCACAAATACCTGGAGGTGTCTTGGTACTGAGAACACAGTCGCCCGATCTGGCACAACAAGGTTTTTAGTCCTTTCCTGAAGGTGGAGAGGGAGCTCGCAATGCGGAGCTCACTCGGAAGAGTGTTCCAGAGTTTGAAGGTGCCATAATGAAAACTACTGCCACCCCAGTGCGAAGTTCGAATTCTGGGCACTGGCAGTGGTGCAGACCACAAACCTCCCTTTCCTTGATACATGGTGTGAAGGCCCTCTGCATCAGGCTAAAGTCCTGCAATTCAGATTCAGGATGCAGTTTTCTGCTGAGACCAGCGTCCTCTGATCTTCACCTCTCCCAGATACACTTCCACAACCCAGCAACCATCACCATTGCACACTCTGGGTGATGAAGGGAGAGGGTTTTTTTTTTGCAGAGTTTTATATAGCGCAAACTTGACCCGAAACCGAATGGGGTATCAGAGCGCTTTACATAGCACCAGTTACGTTACATGAGGACACACATTCATTTTTTGTTAGGCACGGGGAGATTAAGTGATTTGCCCAGAATCACAGGATGTTCAGCGTTGTTACCGAGACTCCAACGCTGGTCAGGTAGCGGTAGAGAAGCAGACACTGCAGTCTCCTCAGAAACCTGGATGAAATCAGACCGGCTTCCATGGTGGTGTGTGAAGGAGTCCAGAGTCTGGTGTAACTTTGTTGAATGAGAACCCCAACTATATCACAAGGTTCGCTGTCATATGGAGGTGGTCTACGACAGACTGATGAACAAGTCTTTAAAGAGCCAGTCATCAGTGTAGGGGGGAAAACTGGCATCCCCAACCTCCATAGATGGGTGGTGACCACTGCCATCACTTGTGGTAACACAAGGAGCACTAGTAAGGCTGAACGAGATTATGGCAAATCGAAAATTATCTTGGCTAACCTTGAAACACAGGTAATGTCTGTGGGACTGCAGGACATGACATGAAAGTATGCATCCTGAAGGTTAAAAGTTAACATTCAGTCAACCAGATCCAGGGCAGACAGAACATGGGCCAGTGTGAGCATTATGACAGGAAGTTGCTCCGAGAGCAAGACGATCTCATATAGGACAAAGGCCTCCTTTGGTACAAGGAAATATCAGGAGTAACATCCTGTGCCTATTCCCAAATCCAAACCCCTCTTAATATCTTCTGTGAACAGTAGAGCACACACCTCCTGAAGGAAGATGGATAGGTATTCCTCTAAAAACTCCTTTAGTATGGGTGGAAGTTGCAGCGAATTGGTAAGGAACAGAAGGGCACCGCCCTGCTGGACAATCTATAGGACCCATCTGTTGGATGTAATTAATTGCCACCCTGGCAGAAAATGTATTCTGCCTCTAACTTGGTGATCATGCGTCGCCAAGGGTGAACTATACTGGCTTGGGGCAGGAGACTGAGAGGCTAGGTGCACCTGGTGACTTGTTGCCTCTTTGATCTCAGTCTCCGGACTGTGGTGACGGCTTCAAGAAGCCTGGCGTTCCCTGTACTGCAGCCATCTGGAGTAGCCTCGAAATGAGCAATATGGATGAGGAAACTGTATGGCAGGAGTCAAAAGGCCCAAAGACTGCAGCATGGCTCTGCTTTCCATAAAGCGTTCTAATGCCAGGGTCAGTTTCTTCGCAAAATAGGCCGGAATCTAGCAAAAGTCATATCGCTAAGGGAAGCCTGTACATTTCTACAAAAACATGTGAATTGTATCCACGCATGGCAACAAGCACCACTAGTACAGACTGCTAGCCCCAAACAAATCAGTAGTATCCAGACCAGCACAAATCACAGTCTGCTCATCCTTACCATCTTGAATGGATTGAGCTAAGGTGGCTCTGAACTCCTCTAGGACTGCTGGCAAGATCTCGATGGGCATGTCCCAGAGAGCATGCGTATAACAGTCTAGTATGGCACACAGTGTTGACTACTTCAAAGTGAGGTTGGCTGAAAAGAACAATGTTTGCTCAATGCCAACAGGGAGGATGGGGGTTTTAGGAAACAAATTAGGATTCACCTTGCTGGTGGAAGCTTCGACCACCAAACTCTTAGGAGTACAAAGCTGCTGGAAAAGGTCATGTGACATCTGGCCAGCTGCCTGTTTACACACAGGCAAGAGCAAGGTTTAGTTAAGTGCCATTAGATGTCAGGTAGGGCTTTTTGAAAGGAAGTAAGGGCTCAGAGGAACCAGGACCAGATTGCAAAAGTCTATAAGGATGTTAATTTGAACTTAAACAGAAAGCAGTTTGTGGTTGAGGACCTAAGTAGCACATCTAATTACTACCGCAAAGGAAGCACTCTCTTTGGTTGGTGGTCAAAGACAGGAAAAAAGAAAATCATTTATTGGGGGAAGTTTCACGCTCAACCACCGGAAGTAACCCACTGTAGGACCATGAGGTCTGAAGGAACACCACAGGGAGAAGAGTGGCAACAACATACAGCATGACCTCCGTAAAGGTTTTGACCAGCTATGGTGTCGCAGGTGGCCCAGGAATCTTTGGTCCCAATCGGACCAACTGCAGGATCGGAACCACAGTCAGAGATTGAAGACAAAATAAGTTGGGAACTTGTAGCCCTCATGTATTCTCTTTAAAAAAAGCAACATGATGCTTCTCTTTCAACTTGGACTTCAAATTACCAGATGACTTCAAACATGAAGTGGACTTGTCGCAGGATTAGTCCCCAAAATAGGAAATGTGTCAACGCCTTAGACTTTGGAGTGGGAGTGGGGCTTACGCGAGATCTGCAACTGCTACGGATATACAATGATATACAGATTCACCTCAAGGTCCTGGACAGTCTTTGAGTGAAGGAGGGAACATTCATTACACAACTTTAAGTTGTTCCGTAAGCCCAAATGCCAAAGACCTCCCTCATGCCGGTCTTTTATCTACATCTGTTTGACAATCACAGTACAGTATACACCCAGTAGTTTTAGGCTGGGACATCGCTCTCTTGTACAGTGAAATGACATTTTGAAAAGCAGCAAAACTGACATAAAAGGAGAGCGTTCGAAGGTGCAGAAAGAAAGGAACAGAAATCAGTGATCAGGGGTGGTGCTTATATGCAGCTTCCCTCCATCACTTCTGCGGTACCACAACACAGCAACACCTAGCCGAAGCACTGCTATGAAAACTTTTAGATCCAGTATGGCGCCTGGAGGAATCTGCGTTTAGAAATATCCATCAGATTAGGGGACACCCTTGAGGCTGCTGACTGGTCCAAGAATTCTACTTTTCACAGATTGTATTGCAAACTGGTTGCTCTCAAATCTACATATTTATTAGAAATGTAAACCAGCAGAAGAGTCTCTAGTCTGGTCATAAAAGATTTTGTTCCAACTGGATAATGTCTGGAAAGTTAAGATTATATTTAAGGCCCAGAAGCGAGTAATCTTGCTTCTGTATTCTTTCCTTAAACGATTTTAACTCAAAAATACCCAAATCATATTTTTTTTATCCCATTTGCTACTTCATCCAGGAGTCAAGCTACCTTCGTAAGGGGAAGGCAGTTGCAAATTCGACTAGTCTACTTCAGGCAATGTTCCGTCTAACATTTTTAATTTCCAAAATATCGGTCAGCAACAATTTGAGACAAAATAGGCTTTACTGCTCATAGTGAGGTTTGTGTAGGCTATTAATGGTGTCTAGTGTTTGAATAGTTTCATTTGTCTGATGTGCTTTCATGTAATACCTGGCTGTTTTATTATGAAAAGGCATGAGTGAAAGCATAACGCTTAACTCGGTCCTAAATAATGGCAGGACTTTATAGACAGTACCCAGTCAGGAAAAGTTCTATTATGCAGAATATTTTGCACAACATGCAAAATCAAAAGCACAAAGTGGACAAAAATGTGTGTTCTGCAAAAACATCAATGGTTACCTAGAAGTTGTGAAGCCAGACTTTTCTTCAATGCAGAAAACAGTGATGGAAGGAATTCTTGAATTAATCTCAGTCACTGGCGAACGCTGGGCACATGCTAGTCCATCATTCTTCATCCACTATACCATTCTAGATAGAAACTTGCCATATGCAAATCAATCTTTGTCCACCACTGATAGGAATAGCCCAGCTTGAACTGGCAGGTAATATCCCCTCTGGACAGGAACACAACAGAGTCAACCACAGAGCAGTTCTGGGCTATTTAAGCCTCTTCGGTGATGTATAACTCCAACCCTGTGCCACAGTGAGCACTTAGGGTATCTATTGCACAAACAGCAAAGGGACAGGTAACTCTGCATCCTTTTCTGTATAACAACCACAGTAACAAAGAGGAGTACAGTTAAGCATCGATAGTGGTCATTATTCAAGGAGACATAGGGATATCATGCCTCCAGAAGAGGACTCTAGTATAAGGTTGCACATCCTAATTTACAACATGAAAGCAGAGGGTTTTGCATAAGAAATGTTTACACTGGAAGTATGTGAGGATTCTTCGTACTAAAACCGGTTTAGACAAAATCCGATATTCTAGTATCACTGGCACACCCTTTTCAGCAAATTAGATAAGAATTCTATCAACACTAATTGCCACATATTCTTTCAATGTTTAAAAGCTTTTGTGTCTGTTCAGGTGTTTTCAATTCTAAATCTGTTACTATGTGCACCTTAGGCCACCATAATTAAATGCATTAATTTTTTCCAGTACCTACAACATGGAGGTTCGCTTTTGTGTGTGGCAAGTAGAAACAGTTTATGATCCCTACTTATACTCACCTTAGAGCCAGTGCTGTGGACCATTTGTAACCTCCAGTCCAGTTACAATACAGCATCTTTGGAAAAGATCGATTACCTAAAAGACAAAATACAGAGTCAAGAACGAAGTCCAAGGTTAAAAAGTGCTCAAAATGCATCTGCTTACATTTAAATTGCGTACAGCTAATGCTTTATGGAAAGTAAAAGCCTGGGGCATAAATCATCACCCAATGCCAAAGTTTAACAAGAACACGTGGTTGAGAAATAGAGTAATAGTTCACCTAAAAGAATTTCTATGTACATTGTCTTTTTTGTAGCTGAATGTCATAAATATACATCACACGACGATTGATAAATTAAAGGATATGAGGCAAAAGAATTATCATTGATGTGGCTAAAACCCAAACTATCAACTACTGGGTTATTGCATAGTGTGCTGCAAGGAAGATATTTATCAGTTTGGAGAAAACTTACTTTGACTGTTTTCCTGTAGAATAGGAAAGATAATTGACGTGAATTAAGCTTAAGTTCAAAGTTTGTTTACTTAAAATCATTACAATTTACAAAAGGATAAAATATGAAATGCTCAACGAAAATTGTCACTGAACCATAACAATCAATGTTCACGAGGCAGTGCCAGACAACATATGATTAATAAAAAAAAACAACAGTATAGAATATGATACACAAATAGGTCTTGGGCTAAAGAGCTGACTGCTGTACCACAGGCAAGAGATCTTCTGAGTGTTTCAAGTATACTAGTTGCGCTTCCTAAACAGACACAAATGTCTTTCTGAGTGCCACATAGCCTTATAAGAATTATTAAGCAGCAGCCATTGGCATTCGCTGCTTAGTGGAGCTTAGTCGGCATAGTTCATCTGAAGGTGTTACAGTGACTCAAGCCATTTACTTAAAGTGCTGAAGTGCCTAGAAGAATTGGGCCTACCACAATGATACTTATGTCTATCTGTGTTTGATAACTTTAAAACAGGAAGTTATGTGCGTTTGGAAGGTAATAAAAATATTGGTCATTCTTCAAGATCCTGCTATAAGTTTTATCCCGTTTAAAAAATTGTACCTGGGACTCTTGCTTGTGTGAGTGTATAAAGTGCAACAGAATTTGGGCCATGCCCCCGTTCCTGGAGCTATTCTATCTTTCTGTTTTTCTCCGAGTCTGCTTGCCGCAGAAGTTTCCTTCATTCCGCAAAATATTTTACGCCCCGGCAGAACAAAATGGTTGAGGAACCTTCCATCCAGCTTATCACAGCTTGCCTGCATGTACGGATGTTCGACTCGTTAAAAATTGATTTTAAAAAGCAGTTTCCTCAAATCCATGCAGGGCATACGCATAACAAATGAGTTATTGTTTCGTTAGCACACCCGCATAATTGACAGTGTGCTGCTTGGTCTTTACTTTTCCACGATGGCTGTAAGTCCTTTGAGTCGTGCATTCCTAAGCTCTTTTTTATCTCAATGCTGAAATGTGCTGATAGATAAGCTTGAGGCTTTGAATGAGTGTTGGAATTAATCACGGTCCATGCATGACGTTGCTTGCAGAAAGTTTTTTTGTCTTCAGAGAGAGATTTTTTCTTTGCTGAATCATTAATGGATTTGTTAGATCTACCCTGCTGTCCCATGCTGATTTGATATAGAGTTCAGTCAAGGATTTTCTTAAATAGGCTCCCCATGTATTAGATGTTTCTTGATCCATCTGGCCTTTGATCTCTTTCCAGCATAAACTGTTCAATGTGCCAGGCTCGGATTATCTAAATTTATGGCACAGCTTCGCAAAGGAGTTCGTGCCCCGGAATATCTGATTGTGGAGTTTAATAAAACATCTACTTGTCCATGGGGCAGGTTGCTTCATAAATCTACTTGTCCTGTAACAAAATCCACTTGCCCACTTGGTGCCAGGTACTGCAGTGACAAATTATGGCTGCAATCTCATTATATATAAGAGTTCCGATACAGCCTCCTTGATTATGCCAGGGCTCATACCATAGTAGTGTTTGAATACTTGCAATCCCCTTATGTTGCCACGTTTCAGCAGATCTACATACTGGGGCTGAAGGTAGTGGTAAGCAATAGTTCCAGGGTCAGAGTGCCCTTTGAGTCGGTGCAAACCTACTAACTTGCATGTTTTAAGGGTATCAAAAACTCTTTTCTAATATATTCCCATGCAGAGAAATGTTGGAAACCTACTCCTGACAATGATAGATGTAAACCTTCTTCCAGGGTTAGGAAAAAAGTGGTTGGAGGAAAAGTGAACTTGCAAACACTCAGATTTTCGCATGAGCAAATCTACACATGCATATTTGCCCATACTAAAATGCAGTTCACAAATATTTTCTAGGAGTACTATTTATTGTCCTACTTCTGTAATTCGTGGAAATTCATGAAAGCTGCATAGCTACCCTTAATGCAAGGGCAAGTACTTTGGGTATACTTTTGAGATTTTATTTAATAATTGGGCCCCTAATATGGTCTGGCATGGACCGTGACCTTTTGTGTTTTTTAAAGTTCTGTTTCGGCTGGCTTCACTGCGAGTTGACAGCATTCTGTTCTTTCACAAGGAGCATATCGGCACACAAAGTATTATTGTTCATTGCCAGTAACTACTGTGGCAGTGTGGGCTTTTTGAGACCAAAAAACTATTTTTGCTTTTGCTTTTGCCAAAGTTTGTTGCCTAGCAGCTCACACCCCAATAAGGTTTTACAAAAACCATGCATAAACAAGTCACACATTGACATAAATATAAAGCTGACCACTAATTTCATACCCACTAGCTTTGCCAATGCTTGTTTTTGTTTCCCATAATCATATTGAAACTGGTTGCACTGATTTTCCGTTATGAATATTTTTGGGAAACACTAGCACGCATTAACACCCGTTACTAAATGATGATGTAAAGAAAGGGTACCCGAAACTTTACAGTAGTTTAGGCTAAATGTTTTTTTTTCTCCTGCTTTCATTTTTTTATGAACATTTTATTTTGAAAGCAAAGAATCATCAATCTTGATTTCAGGCTTTTGCAAATATTTGCATCAAATCAGAGAGCATTCCGGGAGCATTATACATAGCCTCATTTTGCTAAACTTTGAAAACGTGTGCAAACATTTTTGTACTGGAACCACTGTCAGCAGTGTAGTCGGCGCTTACAACATTTAATTAGAGCGCTCACCCTAATAATAAAGGCTTTCAATTAATGAACCATAAATACAAGTTTGAACAGCAGTAACATATGGGCAAAAATATTACCTTAACTTCAGATAGTCTCCTTCCCTGATCCATAATGTGGTACTGCAAACTGGCAGCCAGAGGGTTTGTGCTGCAGGGGCTTGGGCCTACTTCTCCCAAGGACAAAATAAACATAGAAATGTGTTGCCCTTGACCCCAAACAACTTGTCCTGGGCGTCGAGCTATAGGAATTCCACATCCCTATCATGCGAACTTAGGGAGATTAAAAACGGCCTTATAGACCTTTGTCTGGAGCTCGTTTAATAATTCAGACTACTTTCCACACCACGTCTCTAGACCATATGACAGGGTGGGTAGGATTTGAGCTACCATCACTTTTAAAAAGGTGGTTGTGGGCCCGGCAACCCGGTTTTTTATTCGTTAATCTGTAGGCGAAGATTAACGATTGGGTTTTAGCTCTTAAGTCCAGTTTATTTTCCTTATTGGAAGTTCCCCGCCCCAGTTTTATGCCAAGATATTTATAAGATGCTTGCTCTTCAACTAGCACCCCTTAAACATACCATTTAAACTTAGATTTTTTTGGGGTCCGTTAGGCGTACCACCTTGGTTTTCTTTTTATTCTACTCAAGGGATTTCCTGTTCCAGGTAAATTGCTAGGTTGTTAATGGCTCATTGCAGGCCAATCGGACTTTGACTCAACACCACGATGTCGTTGGCATAATGTAAAAATGGAATTTGTTCTTAAGCCAAATTTGGCGGGTGATACTTGGCCGATTGCATGTGTTTAGTTATGTCCGCGAGAAACAAATTGAATAGGTTTGGAGCCAGGACGCAGGCTTGTTTTAGGCCGTGCTCTGTTTTTATGCTGGCTGTTACTCTGCTCTCGTCACCTCATTTTACTCTTGCCCAGGTTTCGCTACATAGAGTGATCATTGCTTCCAGTAATTTACTTGGTAACCCCCAGGTTTTTAATTTTTCCCCATAGTTGGTATCTGGTTACTCTATCGAACGCTGATTTCAGGTCGATAAAGCATGCATATAGTCGAGTTTTCCTTTTTACTTCTTTTTCTATTAAGAGTGCCAGAATTGCCGGATTTGTGATTGTTCACATTTCAGGCCGGAAGCCTGTTTGAAACTTTGGAATGACGTTCTTTTCGTCCATCCAGTCTTGAAGATGAACTAGGAGACATGATGCATATAGTTTGGCCTCCACATCGATCAAGGAGATGAATCTGTAATTTTCTGGCTTACCGTGGTTTCCTTGTTTAAATATGAGATGAATTATATTCCCTTTCCAGGAATTGGGAACCTTCTTCTGGCTATAGATGTAGTTAAAAAGGGGCTAAGATGGTCTGCCCAAAAGCCTGGAGCTTGCTTAAAAAGTGCATTAGGGAGCCCATTTGGTCCCGCTGCCCCCTCCGTTTTAAGTTTTTTTATTATTCCTCTTAATTGTTTGGTGTCATTTAAGTTGCTTTGTTCGTTGCTAATTATCTCTTGTTCTTTTTGATTGTGTTCTTCCTGAGGCTGGGAAGTGATTTTTTCTGCTCCAAAAGATCTGTCCACTAGGTGTTTCTGAAATCAGTCGCTTCGGCACACTTTGTGCCCTACCTTGTACATGTTTTGTACGTGTTGTATCCAGGTCTCTTCACTAATTCCTGCTTCTTGCCAGAGTCTTGGTCCCTTGGTCAATTTATTTAGGATTTCCCAGAATTCCCTGCTATTTGGCAATTTGCTTGCCCACAGTAACTTTTTCCAGATGGTTTCTTTGTACTCTTTTTTGCATCCCCTAATTTTTTCTTGTGTATTTTTCGCATTTCCTTGAGATTACCATGGTCTCTTTTTTCCAATACTTGCTGCCACTGCTTGAAGTTGCACCTCTCTTGTGATCCTTTTTTTTTTATCTCGGAGTTCAGTATTAAACCATGGCTCCCCCCTGGTTTCTATTTTCTTTTGGCATCCGGGGATGAATGGAAATCTTTTGATAAGAGCTTGGCCCAAGTATTCCCAGTTTTTTTTAACATCTTTTTTCTCTGTCGCTGTTTGGTTCACGTAATGCCCAAATGTATCCATTACTAGATTTGTGTCTGATCCTCTCCACTTCAATCTCCTGAGATTATACTTTTCTGGATATTGTAGCAAGGATTTAAATTTTTGTACCTGTGCCAATTTGATATAGATTTTCGTGATGTGCCGGAAAGTGGTCGCTTTCTGGGCGTGGGCAAACTTGAAATTAATCCATTATTGGGATGAGGTTACTGATGGTGAAGTCTATGGTAGACTGACTTTTTCAGCTCAAGTGCGTGATGGCTGCTGGTCTATCTCCGGTTACGTTGTCGTTCAGGATGGTCAGGCCTTGACATCCAGCTCACGAATTATAGTTTGGTTTCCCTGTCTCTCTTTTTTCTGTTTATTTAATATGAGGTTGCTATTGAAGTATCCAGAGATAATCAGATAGCTTTGTTTGGGAGTCCTTTGCAGTACCTTTATCAGGTTCATTAGTGTTAGGGATTTTTCCTTCTGCGTCTTTTTTTCCGGATGGATATAGACATTAATTAATATTAGTTGCCAACTTGAAGTATTGGAGTGAAGCTTACCAGTAAGTTATAAGACCTGCAACCAATTTTCTCCAGCTTCTGTTAGTCACCCGCATTTTACCGTTATGTACGTTGAAAGTCCACCTCTAAGATGCCTGAAGTTTGAGCATTTTTCTGCGAGAATATGATGTTCTATATATATTTTCCAGAATTGGAACGGGTTTCATGTTCCATGTTTCTTGAAGCAAGATGAGATCTTGTTTTTGCAAGCAGGACAGGGTTTCATGGTCTTGGCCCATTTCTTTGAAGCCGTGGACGTTCCATGAACAAATCTTGATAAATTCCAGCCAGAAACTCCTGAATCCCATTCGTTCCAAATGCCATTCTTGAATTCCTGCCCATTGTTCCAGCCTGGTTGCACCCGCATGGTGTCATTTGGTTTTCATCAGGTACGTTTTTTGCTCAGGGCAAATGGCACCCAGGACCAGTCCAAACTATTATTTGTCTGATGTTCAGAATTTGATGGACTTGCTATAACGTTGTCCTGTTTTGAATTATTTTGATCGAGGGGCGTGGTTTTCCGAGCGCCTCGTTGACGTGAATTAGTTTGCAAATAAAGTACTATCAATGACATATTACCAGAAAAGACTGATCTTCAACAACCACCAAATTCTTGTGCAGTAAAAGTTTCCTCTAGTAAGATAAAGTAAAACGCTAAATTCCAAGCTAGCTCATTAAGATAGTCATCCTAGAAACCTAAAAAATTAATAAAGGGAAAAAAAGCACTTGAAAGTGGCAGCACATGGATTAGATCAGAATTTCATCTAAATAGTTGGGGCTAAGATGGGAACTTACAACGGCCTTGGGAGAAAATGGAGTATTAGTTGGAGGGGATTGTGAGATCCCACAAAGTAATGATGGAATTATTCTGTATCCAGTCCAGTTAGGTTACTTTAAATTAAATCTTAGCTTAGTCCTGGGTAGCTGTGGCGCAGGACAGTCAGGCTTAACTCAATGAAACAAGTGTTTCACTCCAATTTATAATACTAGGATACATTTTTAATAAACAAGACCACAAAAATCCTTTGTAGAAATAGGACTTTAAGGAGTTTTTTTTAGAGTTTTCTTGCGCAAAAGCGTGTATCTGGTCATGTTAGACCAGGTCAAAGTCATAAGTTAAGGCTGCCACGACAGGGTGTGCGTCGGCTACAGGGACCGGATTGGTCCCACTGAAATGTTTACCTTCTGACTTAGTGTTTTTGTTGGAGGAATTTTCTTGTCATTGGGGTTGGCTGACGTCTTAATCAAACAGAGTGCTCAATAACGGTGGGGTAAAGCAATGCTGTGGTCCTGGTGAAATACTCCACGTTGGGACTTAGAAACGTTTCTGGAAGGAGAGGGGCTTTCAGCAGAGGAAACCAACAAGTTGAATCTGAACGGAAATGTGAGTACAGCAGTGGGTCTGTGGTAGCTTCTGTTTCTTTTACTAAAAACATCCACTTTGCAATCCAGAGAGGGAGAGAGTATATTCCAACACCAGTCAATTCCCTTTCTTTTCAGCACCAATTAGTGTGTTAGGACTCAGTCTCCCAGATACCACCGGCAGGATCTACAGCAAATCGAGCGGGAACTGGTCAGCTGGGCGCTTTGTTACAGTCTTTGTGCAGCTTTTGTGTTCCTGGACCATATTAGGTCCCTGGATTCCATTTTTCTGTATTGGGTTCTCATGGCAGCAGGTCCAGCCCATGGTGTTTCTCTCCACAGGTACAAACAGAAGGTTTAGTCGTACTTCTGGGTTCAGCAGGTGTAGCCTTTCTTCGGTTTTCCAGAGGTCCACCAGTATTCGGAGGAAGGTTTGTAGAGGTGCCACTTTTATTGCAGTCTTGTGTTTGTGGGTAAGGAGGACTTCCTAATGAATAGCAGTAAAACTCCCATGGGCAACCCTACACACTCCTACAACACTACTAGGGGCTTCGGCACTAAAAAAATCTCATAGTGAATCTCGCAGCCCAAATCCAAGATGTCAGAACACTTCTTCCCTGGGTCAGAGCTGTACGCACACCAAGAGGTTTGTCCAGTATAATGACAACCCCCTGCAAAACCAGCTCTGGGACAGCATCCCACCCTTTGGTTGTTGCCACTCTGGCTACTTAGAAGATGGCAAGTCAGACAGAGGTGTGGGCTACATCTGCCTGCGAAAGGGGCGTTCCCGTTGAAGCTTGTACAATTGGTGGGCACATACCAGAAGCCATCATGTCAGGAGGTGGTCACACCTCCTTCCCAAACAAGACCCTTTTGTTCCATTTCCTGAGAGTAATTAATACCTTCAAGCAGGCTGGCAGGTGACAGTTGAGTTTCCTCTGAAAGGGCTTTTAGAGGCTTTCAGCAGTAAAATGTGGACTTTCAAAAAGGTGCATTTTTAAAATCCCACTTTACTATCATATTGAATTTTAAATTCTTATTCACTTTAGTCCTTTAATCCTGGTTCTAGCTGATCCCAAACTGGAGTTTTACATTATTAGGGGTTATAATTAAGGCTCCCGGTTTTCCGTTTAACCCCCTGGCTGAGACCGGAATTCCGCACCTGTGCTGGACATTCCGATCGCGGGTGTGGTCATGACGGCTCCCAGACGTCATCAGCACACGCCCTCAGTAACTCATGACAGCCAGGAGCAGTCATCAGCACCAAAGGGGTAAACAGATTTTTACATACAAATACAGGCGGAAAAATATTTTTCTTCCGTCCGTATTTATAAATAGAAACTGAAAAATACGGCCAAATCAGATTTTTGGATTCTTAGAGTTGTTTGCCAATTAGTGCTCCAGCCCAGGGTTGCCTTGCCTCGCCCATCTTCCTGATTGCGGTTATGCCTGGCCAGTTTAACACCTGCTGGGCCATTAATCTTTGGTAGGCGCAGGAAAATTTGTGTGACCCAAAAAGGTCAGAAAGACCCGTGGCATAAACACAATAGGGAAATTAAGTCGCATTGGCGATACTTTCAGGTCTTAAAATGCAAACTTTCCTCTTTGACTTGGCACCACATGAAGAAACACAAACATTCCTGAGAGACAGAGACAGCCGGGGCAAACGTGCAAGCTCTTTTTCAAGTTAAATCGTTTTTTTCACCATCACTGTGTGAGGAACTGTGTGGAATTACTGTATTAATGTAAATTGTTAAATTTCTACAAGGTAGTAGAAAGTAAAATAAGGCAAGTGATGTACACCCAATGTTTTCAACTTATGGAAAATTTGTTTTTGCATTAGCAAAGGACTTAGTTTAATAAAATGTGAATTAAAAGCTGCCTGCTCAGATGGGTGTTAGATATTTTAGGCAACAGGAATGTGAGGGAAATAGTGCCCGGCATGACTAATGCAAGGGCCTTTAAGTTATTTCTGAAATAGGAGGTTGCTTCTTCAGAGGAGGTTGCTTGCTGTTCTCAGCTGGGGATAGTCAACTCGCACCATAGAGCATTCTGCAGGGAGGAGCATGGAACTGACAAGAAGGAGAACGCGGCATCCAATATATCTAATTTATCACAAAAGTAGACTCTTTCATGCAGTCTTTCATGCAGTCTTTGGCCAGTTCACTGAAAGTGCACAGGTGCACTCGACTACATTCAAATTGTGTTTACATCTAACAATCATAGCTAGTGACAGTGTTTTCAATATTGTAACACAGCAGCAGCTCACTAATATTGCTACAAGTAATCTCTGTGACACCACTGTGACTTGTATCCCAATGGCAAAGTTTTCAGATGACAGTATTGGGTTTACTTAATTTGGCACATATAAAAATATAGCTAAACCTATAACAACCGTGTGCACTGTCTATTTAAATAAATGTGGCAAAATACCAGCAATGTCTTTTTTTGCTTGCACAAAAATAAATGCGGACATACAGAGAAAAGGACATAAAAATAAATAAGGATAAATACAGACGGAAATGCTAAAAAAATAAATACCATAAAACCGGAAGCCCTAGTTATAATGTAACCCAGTGCTTTTTATGGCACAGCGGGCCTATCCACATTGAAAAATGAAATTGTATATTTTTCACTTCCAGGATAAGTACACATGTATTACTTTTTAAATATCATGCACCAGCCCCCGGGGCACCTAAAGCCCATCTGAGGGGTTCCCTATAACTATTAAAAAGCAAGTGTTAGGCCTGGCAAAGAGGTTAATTTGCTAGGCCGAATTTGAAGTTTTAAAATAGACATCCTAGGCTGCTCTAGTGAGCCTAGTCTCATATTTTCACTTTGTCACTATAGTTGTGGCACAATCTGCTCTGGGTAGACAGGCTACCATATACTAGGGGTACACAAGTAAGTTAAATATGACAATCTGTTATTAGCCAGTTTCATTTGTACTTTAAGAGCCAGAAATTATACACTGGATGATGGACGTCAGCGCCCCAGTGTTAAGAGTCAATAAACCAGCACCAAATGTAGCAAAATGTGAGGGGCAAAAAGTTAGGGTGTTCCTGCAAAAAGGGCGTTTCCTCACAGGCCTGTGCAAGACATAGATCATACACGGTGGACAGCGATCATGGGCTCAACAACGCTGCACCAAGGATTACATGATCCTTTCTAACATTGTGTCTGGTCACCTCCTTCAGACTCGCAAATTAGTTAACCTAACCTACCTGCGTTTGAAAAATAAAAACAAAAAAAAATATCAGATCAGGAATTCACATGATTCAATTGTACCCACCACAACCAATGAAAAGATTTCAGAAGGATATTATCTAGGTCAGTAAAGTAAATAATATTTTTTAATGAAGCTTCTACTGCACAACATAGAGCATCTAGCATCAGAATGCGTTGAAAGTTGCACACTCCTCCTAAATGTGGAGGATTCAGAAATAATACTCTGCTGGCTGGAAAATAAACCAGTGACGAGGGAATTCCTCATGTGGATCACTATTATAGTCACCAAGGTTGTTTGAACTTGGCTGGTCTTTGACATGCTTTTGCTAAAAGCCCTTTCTTTCCAATTTCTTACATCACTCAGTAGTTAAGGAGCATGGCGATTGGTTCAGGAAGTAAAGGAGAGAAAGAGGGGGGTAAGAAACTCAGCTGGTGGCAGAGTCTCATGTTACAAACCTCGTTCTAGTGTGTGCCTAATGTATTATTAAAATCATTGACAAAAGATTAAAAAAAAAAAAACGACGAATACCTAAGTCTACTCAACTGACCACAGAAGATTGCCGTAAGCAATTACGGCATCTCAATAATAGGACAGTAGCAATATCCGGACGGATGTGGATGTCAAAAAGTATTCAACTGTCTATTCGTATGCAAATGCGGTATATAATGCACAGAGTCCGGTTCTGAGAGACCAGGCAGACAATGCAGGAGCAGCATGCAGCTCACCTTCTTGTTAAATAAAGTAGTGCGCCACTGCTTCACGCTAAGAAGCTTGAAAACTAATAAATGCCTCAGTGCACATTATTTGAACACCTCCTCAAAAACCACGCTGAAAAATGAAGGCTTCAATAATTATACAGAAGATTGCATTGAGAATACCAATAAATTTACATTTCTTGTTTCCTTCTCCTTCCTTTTGTTTCCTGGTTTTATTTCTATACTTTGTTTTCTTATTTTTTGCTTCTTTTCATTCTTTCCTGCATTGCTCTTTCCTGGGCTTCACTACTTTCCTGTCTTTCTGTTGTTCTCTCTTTACTATCCTATACCCTTCTCTCCTTATTTCTGTGTCTTGCTTGCTTTCCTGCTCTCTAGTTCTTTCCTTTTATCCCTAGTTTCTTTCCAGCCATTCTCTCTCCGTCTGTAATTTCTTACTTTCTTTAGGTCATAGTCCTTACTTTCCTTCATTCATTTTCTTGGTGCCTTCCTTTTGTCCTCTAGATCATCTTTTGCAATCTCCTTCCTGGAGTATAATTGCTTCATTTGTTCCTTCCCTTTTCATTCCATCGTTCCATTCTTTTTCTCCTACGTTGTCCTTCTTTCCTCTTTTCTTGCCTACTTTCTCCCTTATTGTACTTCTAGCTAATTCATATACTAGAGAGTAACTCAAGATGGTGTTCATTGATCAACAGTAGCTCTCACAATTAAAACTATATATTAAATAAAGACTTACCAAGACAACGGATATGATCACGTACTATGCAAGTGGCATTGTAGCGCTGACGGGGACAGGAGACAGTCATGCAGTTTGTGGAATTACTGCACACATAGTCAGTCGGAGGGAGCTGCCAGCAGAACTGGCATGTCATGCTAATTGTAAAGTTCTTCTGTTTTTGGATTTTTTCATCCTGTTAAAAAGGAATCCCGGGTTAGACACAAATACAATCTTTCCAGTGTATAACATTTCTAGTTAATTTACCGTTCTTATGTTCAGTCATGTGCAAATAATTTCACAGAATAAAAAGGAATTTTCAAGAGTTTACATTCATCCAATTGCCCAAATCGTGTCCCATTGCGCGCACACACACACACACACACACACACACACACACACAAGACGTATATTATACCGAACATCTTCAGTCACATAAATCTCATTCAACGATTTGCAACAGATCAACAAAAATAGAATGCAAATTACAGAGTACCCCATTTTTGGCAAATGTATGCAATTTTGCTAATTAAGGAACATACTGTTAATTTACTGCAGGGCAGAGAAGCGTTTTAATTGAAATGCAGCCACTGTTTCTTACCCATCTAACTAGAACGCTCACGTACCGTCCTCAACGTTTGGCAAGGTCAGGAGAGTCAAGTACAACTAGGGCAGCTTATAACTGCTCAGTTTCAACTTAAATGTTTCCTCATGCCCTAGGGGAAAGTGGCGAGGAATGGTGCAGACGTAACTATCTTGGCTTCTTAGCCAACGCCGCAGACGTAAAAGGAATAAAACATGTCTGGAAAAAGCAGTGGGGGAAAATAAAGGGACAGCAATCCTAGTTGGCTGCTCAGCAAGCCCTCAGGTTCATCAACTGTTTAATACAGCATTGCGTCTCTGGTAAATCTCACAATGCGCTAACTCACTGACTGGACTGCCTCTAGAGCAGTGGTCTTCAAACCTTGTAATGCCGCTGCCCCTTCCCCATCATCCTCGAGTGAGAAAAAAATATAAAAATGCCCCCCCCCCCCCCCCCCCCCCCAATACATTTCTTTCTACAATTATTCCATTAGACTGGCAATGTTTAAATATGTCTAGACTCATTTAAACATTGCAGTTAAGTTCTATTACCATTTTAAAAAACGCAATCAAATACATGATTGCCAAACATACTAGTCTAATCAGGCAGGTCTTGCTAATGTGTAAAAGTATCCACAGTGCGATTATCAGAAAAAGGTGTGGGGGTTTCGAAAAATATTTGTAGTTCCTTCCCTTTTGACAACTTCTCCCAGCCAGAAGACTGAAAGCTTAAAAAAAAAAAAAGAGAAAAGGGAGGAAAAAGCGAGGTTTGCGATATTTAGCCGACGCATAATCCAGCCATGCTCAAAGGCCGATTACTTATCTGCTTAGAGCTTAAAAAATGGCTCAACGAAAGTAAAGGATAATGGCACTATAGGGCTACAAATGTATTTCCATTAAGTCATTTTTTGTATTTTTGCACCGAAAATGTGATACTGGAATTTCTATGATAAAAGCAGATGTCCTCTTCAAACTTAAAGTCTCTTAGACCTATCTGCAACAAATAGGCAATGATGAAAGCCCACTTTTTAAACTTTTTTTTCAATATTTGGTGCCAAGTGGTCAAAGAGTGATAGCGGCAAAGGCATTAATGATGGGGAAAAAATGGATCTTCCAGTGGAGTGTTGTATCAACTTCAACTGAAGGGGCACAACTCCGCCTTTGAAGTACATGGTACAGATGAGAGATGCTATGTCAACTATCCACATATATAGACATTTAGCTTATTTGGATCTATTTTGGGCACAGTCAATTCGGTATAAAACAAAGGAGTAATAGTGTAAATTTAGCTTTATAAATCCTATTAGAATTCTCTGAGGTGTTATGGATTCCTGTATCCAACTATTCTATATTTTCTCATTGGTTGTCCTTTACTAGTGCTGGAGATTCCAATCTGTTTTTAGATTTAGTCTGTTGCATGGGTGCTCCATTAAACTACTGCTGGAAGATGACATCCTGAGATTATCGCGTTTATTCTCTGCAACATTTTGGCGACGAAGATAGGATATTTCCTACAACAGAAGGTACTGACGAAATGTAGAGTGTCTAGGCTGTGCAAACTTAAGACAGAATCAGGCACGAGAAGAAGTCTATTAAGAAGAAAATAAAAAGGCCAGGAAGGATGGTGACTGTACAACAGGCACGGAGAAATAGCATTTAACCTAAGAAGCAAGAGGGATAAAGACAGGCTGAAAGTAAGAATTCAGGAAGGATTTATGGAGAACGGCAGAATCTTAGCCATACAAATAGTAGTTGAGATCCTCGTTTCCACTTGTGCATTAATTCTATTATGCAAGTAGGAGTACAGCATTTGAAGTAGAGAAATTCAGAAAACTCACAAACGGGAAATGGATGCCACTTCTAAACAGCAATGTTATACATACACCAGAACCTGCTTTTAAAATTATGTATAGAAGTAAGAACCTTTTACTACAAGAATATAGGAACTGTACATTTTGGGATCCAGACAAATAGAAAAGTGTACCCAGACCCTTACAAATCTCGTTTTTGTAAGGAGAAATTAACAAATACTTTAACACCCAATCCTAGCAATCAATTTTTCTAACAATGCAAACAAAACTAGAGTCTCTTTCTTTAGAAGGAATCACACAATCTGTTTCGATGACTTAATGGAAACTTTCTGCACAGTTAAAATACTTAACTATAGCAATGACAGAACCTCAGTCCTTATAAGCTGCATTGTCTAATGAGAGGGTTCCCCAACATGCTAATACTTATTTTGAGAATATAAAATTTATCCTCCTAATAAATGTAAAAAGACATGCAACTTTTAAGAGTAGAGGTTATCAGCCGTCGCCATTTCCCAGTATTCTTTTTTTTTTCTACTGTGCTTAGTTACCACTCTAAAAAATTAATACACTGACTTCACAAGACATATTTAAATGTGGCCTGTGTAGATTTCTAGTCCCCAAGTCACCATTCATTGTTTCAAAAACCATCTCAAATGACTAAATGAGACTTCACATGGTAAGATACACAAGGAGAAGGCAGAGAAAGGGCGGAAAGCTAGGATAAGAAGTTATTCAAGACCAACTGCTGACCAAAAAGGTGGGATATGCAATAGTCTGAGAAAGTATCTGATGTAAGTCTCCTGGTAACAGGGCACACAACATAGTTTCAGAAAACGATGCAGATATCTGCCCCACTACCATTTGTGCCTTAGTGGAAACATTGTAAACCAGCTGTGGTAGGCCAGCCTTAGGCACCTGGTCACTAGTAATTAGATCATGAAAAGGGTTTTGAATTCAAATTGTTGCAGAATTGGTGGCAGTCAGGCTTGAAAGATGTGATCAGCACATTTCAAGGCAAAGATGAGTGGGGCAGCAAAAGTCTGTCTCCTATGATGCGTATATGCTTTGCCCTGCCCTCTGCACTTCAAGACGTGATAATTTCATATACACGAGCACTGTCCCTGCAGGTATACTTTTTTCCAGTTGATTACATGTGCCCAAGATGCTTCAGACTATTTCTCCTTATATCCGGTGATAGTGTATTTAATCGATTAAGTGAAAGGTTTACCCAGCTTAGTTGTTCTTTGAGAGGTATATGATTTTAAATGGGCCTCGAATATGTGAGCTGCATGTTAGAGCTTTACTCAATATAACCAATCTTTTCTCTGCAAGTTAGTACTCACTCCTTTTGATCCTGCATTCGCATGTGAGAGGCAGTGTTACATGAAAGTGCAGCTTTAGTATTACCAGTTTTTACAATATTAGGATTACCTTTAAAATGACCATCTTCTTTGGGGGCGTGGCTAACGCGTCAACAAAAATGGCGGCGTGATTCAAGAGCTCCGGCGCCGACCTCAGTTGCACCGCAATTTTCGGCGGTGTTCTGGACTGCTGAGCTCTGCCGCTCACATTGTTGGAATTCGGAATGTGAGGTGAGCCCAGCGCCCTCACCAACTTCGATTTTGGAGCCTGTTTGGCGGACTTGTTCGTTCCGGCCGGACGTTCTGGTTCCGGCCGCCATTTTGAGCATTCAGTGCGCGCTTCGCAATTTTCCGTATGAGGCGTCCTTACCTCTGGAAGCAACACACTAGCCTGCTGCCCAAAGGAATCACCTTGTCTCCTAATGCGGTGAGTTCACCATGCAGTGGGCTATCCTCCAAAAGCCTATTTATACTCTCTTTGCCGCGATTTTGAATCTCCTAGCCAGCCGCCATTTTGTGAATGACTCTCCCTCGCTGCCTATAACAATGCACCCTACTGATATTTGTTCATGATTTTCAATATATTGGTGAAGCGCTTATTGTGGAAAACAAAGCTATTATGCGCTCATGCCTTTCCCTGCGCTTTTTGGTCTGCTTTTCAGAGCTTTTGGGACCATCTGCATTTCACCTGTCCTTCTGCGTTTACCTGAAGCCTGTTGCCAATATGCTTCTTTTTGGCTCTGACGCATGATTGACTCTAGCTTTCAGCCTTCCTTTCTACACCACGATTTGGCTGCTGTTGGCTATACTCTCGTATTCAGTCACCCATCTGGTACTCCTTATTTTGGCAGAATGTTCTGGACTATTTCTCTCTGTTGATGGAGAACCAGTGCCTTTTCACTCATTTGTTCCAGTCTGCGCCTTAGCTTCTCCCATGTTTTTCTATTTCTATTGCTGAACTTTCTACTAAGTCATTTGGCTCAGTCGCCCCTCTTTAAGCTGTTTCTCTCTGAATTCTTACATGGGGAGGCTCCGCATTTTGAAGCTTTCCACGGTCAATAAATTACCTATTGGCTCAGATTCGGATACTCCATCTCAGGATTTGGATAAAGCTACAATGTCAAGGTCTGAGGTCTCACATGGCGCTATCCCTAAATCTCAGAATGGTGGCAAAGCAGCTTCCACTTCAATCTCCAAACGCCTTAAAAAAGACCCTCTGTCACCTGAAAGCGCTGCTTCTCCTTCATCCATGGACATTATCTTAGAAGAACTACGTGCTCTTAAACCCTTCATGGAAGCTACTACTAAATATACGCAGGCCATGCAAGATCAATGGACATCCCTAGACGGTCGGGTTCTCCTCTTGGAACAGTCAACAGACTCTCTTCAATCCTCCTGCTCTCGAATCCCTTCATTGGAGGCTGAGGTTCTTCTTCTTAAAAAGCAAACAGAGGATTTGGAAAATAGAAACCGTAGAAACAACCTCTGCTTATACGGTCTTCCTGAACCTACGGAAGGGTCCAAACCTACTGCCTTCTTCCAATCCTTTCTCTCAAAGATCTTGGATGCCCCAGCCTTAGCCTCCATCAACATTCAAAGGGCCCATTGCCTTGGTCCCAAGGTCTCTGCAAAACCTAGAGGAGTCATCATGCTATTCCTTCAGTATACGGATCTTCTGCAGGTTCTTTCAGCTGCTAAACTCAAAAAACAAATTCTATGGGAAGGTCATCGTCTCTATTTGTCTCAAGATGTCTCCAAGGCCACCGCGGACAGAAGGAGGAAGTTCCTGGACTTACGCCCTCAACTCAGAGCCCTCCATGATCGATATGGACTTCTTCATCCCTGTCTTTTCAAAGGTACGTACAAAGACAAGACCACTACCTATGAAGATCCTGCCGTCCTTCAAGCGTTCCTTCGTCAGCACGCTCCTGATGTTATGGATGTCTCCAGACCTGGCTGATTGCTCATGAAGATCTTGTAATTCTGCTGATGTGGTTCTTTATTTGTAGTTCTTTTCACTATTGTCATTTTGCCCTTCTATACTTTACCTCTGTTTATTACCCGTTGCTTTTCATGTTTTCTCCTCAACCCATACATTACCCTCTTTCTTTTCTTATATTTACAGATGCTTCCCTCTCTTATTCCTTCCAGATGTAAACCTTGTTTCTGTACACTGCCCTTTGGAACTGTGATGTTTGAGGTCTGGCGTCCGCTCTTGATGTTGTCGCCGTCATCTTCCGACGCTTCCACCCCCGTTCTCCTCTGCGTTTTCCGTTTTAGTAAGTAGGTCTCTCAGTCGTTCGTTTTGGACTTCTACTGTATTCTTGTTCCCTTTCATTTCTTTCTTCTTCCCTACTCTTTCAGTCTTGCATCTCTTTCAATCTCCCCCTCTCTTCTCTTTTCTTTCCTGCCTCACCTCCTCTCTTTTCTCTTCTCTCAGCTCTTGTATTTTCTTTGCAATATTTTCTTCATTCTCTCCTTGTTTATCCTCCCCTTTATCCCTCTTCTTTCCTCTAGTCTTCCTCCACCTCGTCTCTCCATTTTTCCAGTTTCTTCATGGTCTCTGCATTTAATGAGCATGTAATTGCTAGTTGCTTTTCTTTACCGTTCCATTCCGTGTTACGTCATGGAACATTAAGGGATTAAATATTCCCATTAAAAAGCAAAGGGTGTTATCACACTTAGCCAGACTTCATTCTGATGTTGCCCTCTTTCAAGAGTCAAGAGTCATCTCTCGGAAGCAGAGGCCTTAAAGCTTAAACGGTGTTGGGTGGGTGTTTTTTGCTCCTCCTCTGTTGACAAGAAAAATGGTGTTGTGATTTTGTTGCACAAAAAGTTACATATTTCCTCAGTTTCTTCTCAATGTGACGTTAATGGTCGATGGGTCATTGGTAATTTGCTAATCGATAATATCCCCCTTATTCTCTTTAATGTATATGCCCCTACTAGAGTTGATAGCTCCTTTAGGCCCTCTATTTCTGATAAACTAGCTTCCCTCTCCGGGGAGTACATCTTGCTAGGTGGGGATTGCAATAAAATTATGGACCCCTTCCTCGATCGTCACTCGAAAGTCAGATTTGTACCATCCAAGATGCACTCTCAATTTGTTAACACTACTCAGAATAATGCTCTGGTAGATATCTGGAGACTATGCAACCCTGACCTTAGAGAATATAGCTTCTTTTCTTCCCCTCACCAATCCCAATCTCGTATTGATCATATTTTCCTTAGCAAATCCCTCTCTCAACATAAAATAGGCTCCATATTAGTCTCTGACCATGCCCCTGTTTTTGTGGACTTGGATCTCCTCCCATTCTCTCCTCACTCAGGCAGATGGAGATTTAATAATGCCTTGCTTCAGGATCCCACTTTTGGCTCTGAATTCTCTACATTTGCCTCTGAATTTTTCCTTCTTAACCACATCCCTGCCTCCTCCTTTGTCATGGTTTGGGACTCATTCAAAACAGCCTCTAGAGGTTTTATTATCAATTTCGTAGCAAGACGGAAGAAACTCAGGGAAGCCAAGTCTGCTCAAATTCTGGCTGAGATTAAGAGCCTAGAATCCGAATATCACTCCTCCAATTCGGACATTTCTCTTAAAGAACGTATAGAGGCGAAATTTTCCTTTAATAAATTTAAAACTGAAGCAGCCTCTAATCTTTTATTAAAATGTAACTCCCGTTATTATGGCGGCAAAAATAAGATGGGGAACTCCTCGCTAACTATTTGAAAATACGGAAGGAACGTACGAAGATTGAATCTATACGGACTTCCTCTGGTGCATCTTGCTTTAAGGACAAAAATTCTTTCCAAATTTGTCAAATTCTATGACACTCTTTATACCCCTGAACAGGTTCCAACTCCTACGGATCTTCTTTCCTATTTCCATCCATCCTATCTCCTCCAACGACATGGGTCATTGGAGGAGACTCCAACGACCCATGTTAATTTAAATTCTTTGGATATAGACATATCACTTTCCGAAATTTCTCACGCTGTCTCTAAGCTAAGGCATGGGAAAGCTCCCGGCCTTGATGGCTTTACCATCGAATTTTATAGTTATTTTGCTTCCCTCCTCCTTCCTAAGCTTCTACTTTTATTTCAATCCTTACTTGCGGCAGGGTTCTTCGAGTGGTTCCTTTCAACAGGCTTTAATTTGCTTAATTCCCAAAGACGATAAAGATCATTCTCTTAGCAAGAACTACCACCCGATTTCTTTGGTTAACACAGATTATAAGATATTGGCTAAGATCCTAGCAATACGACTGGACCCCCTCTTGCTGGACCGAATAGGTCCCAAACAATCCGGTTTTGTTAAGGGCCATCTTTCATCTGATAACTCGCGAGTCTTTCTTAACATTCTTAGCAGAGCTTCACAATTGGACCTTCCTTTTGCGGCTGTTTCCTTAGATGCGGAGAAAGCTTTGGACAGGATCGGGTGGGATTTTATGTTTCAGGCTCTCCGTTGGTTTGGCGCCCCCTCCAAATTTATTTCTATTATTTCCTTACTCTATTCTAACCCCCGAGCTTCCATTTTTTTTCAATGGGATGACCTCAGAATATTTCTCCCTGCATAGAGGTGTCCGACAAGGCTGCCCACTATCCCCTCTATTATTTGTTTTAGCCTTAGAACCCTTCCTTAGTAAGATTCGTCAGGATGACAACATTTCTGGATTTAGCTTTGGTTCCAATCAGGTTAAGCTTTCGGTTTATGCGGATGATATACTTTTCTATTGTTCCGGTCCTCTTTCTTCTCTATCTCCCTTCCTGCAACAAGTCTCTTCTTTTTCCGCTGTCTCTGGTTATCGCCTAAATATCGACAAGTGTGAAGTCCTTCCTTTGAATCCTCTCTGTCAACATCATTTCGCTCAATCTGGCTTCTCCCGGCAACCTTCTAAAATTAAATACTTGGGTGTTTGGTTTGCACCTCTACTATCGGACACTCTCAAGTCGAACTTTGCTAATATATCTAAGAAGATGGAAACCAATATTGCACGTTGGCACCCGCTCTTTTTGTCCTGGTGGGGTCGACTCAATTCTATAAAGATAAGGCCATCTCCCCTCCTTCTCTATACTATCTCTATGCTCCCAGTGCGCATTTCGGTTTCTTTCTTCAAAAAAAATGGACTCTCTGCTTTTAAAGTTCCTTTGGCATGGTAACCGGCCAAGGATTGCTCTCGCCTCTTTACCAAGATATAAGGCTCAGGCCAGTGTTCGTTTTCCTGATTTTAGGGTATATCAGAGCTTTTTCTATGAAACAGACAACCCGTTGGCTCTCGTCTGATTCTCCCTTTTATCCTCGCATATGATTA
Source organism: Lissotriton vulgaris (assembly GCF_964263255.1). NCBI lineage: Eukaryota > Metazoa > Chordata > Amphibia > Caudata > Salamandridae > Lissotriton > Lissotriton vulgaris. The sequence goes on along the minus strand of NC_141687.1, from coordinate 2,121,251,522 downwards.
ACTATGGAGTCTTCCTTTATTTCTTCCTTTAATTTCCGTGAACTTTTATCCTTCACGTCATGCCACACTCGTCTTCTGACACCCATTACCTCTCATTGTCATACTCTTCTTCATCCTTTCTTATCCTCGTCATATCCTTCCCTTCTTTCTTCACATGAACAATCTATTTGGTTTAATTCTCATCTTAAAATTCGTAATCGTACTATTTACTGGAAGGTCCGGCATTCGAGGATTGCGTTGGATCTCAATTACTTTCTCATGATATTCCCCTATCCTTCTCGGAACTCAGGTCCTCTTTCTTGCTGGCCTCCAGTGCCCGAACACAATACGACTTGCTTTACCCTGTTCTCACCTCTTATCTCAGTTCTGTGCCTCTGTCCAATGTTATTCCTCTGGATCGTAAATCCACTTCCTCCATACTAGAGTCTACCCCCTCTGCGTCTTTCATCTACAATTCTCTCCGCTACACGGTTGATAGAGTGAAATCCAAAATTGAACTTGCGTGGGAATCTGATCTCTCCCAGAATTGGTTGTTTTTTCTATGGGATAAGGTCTGGACCAAACTTCATAAGACCTCTAGAGCTGCTAACAGTACCCAAACTTTATTTATAACAGGATTTTATTTACCCCACTTGCCCTGTCCCGTTTTTCGTCAGAGACTCCCCCTACCTGTTGGTCTTGCCCCTCTTCTTCTGCAGACCTAAAACACATGTTATTTGAGTGTCCTTCTATATCCAAGTTTTGGAACTCAGTTTGGGCCCAAATGCAAAAGATTTTCCTTTTCCAGATTCCCTTTTACCCTGCTCATATTTTTCTAGGCTCTATCTCACCTGACCTTCCCCAATCACCACACCATTACCAACTCCTTGACCTCTTGATAGCTGTTGCTTTCCACATTATTACCTCGAACTGGAAACAAGCTGCAAATGTGTCCTATCGTTCCTGGTGGAACACAGTCTGCTTTCACCATCGACTTGACACCAACTTTGAATCTCCTATTTCCCTGGCAATTAAACGAGATCCTATTTGGCTTCCTTTGGTAACATATCTCTCCTCCTCTGCTCCAGTAACCACCTCCCTGGATCCTGATGTTGAGGTACGCAAACCACCATTAATTCCCTTTGCTTTTTGCTTCACATTTTATTTCCAATAATATTATAGTGTATTTGCTTTCTTCTTATTTATTTTTGCGCAGGTTGTTATGCTCATTTTATTTGCCTTTTTGTGAGAATTTAATGCATTGCTCGTTATCCTCTTTGTATTTTGAAAATTGCTAATGTTCTCCCCCTCGAGTTGTAATTTATGCCATATCCTCCTTCCTGTTTCTTCCTTTCTCCCTCCTTTCTTTTTCTTCAATAAAATCAAACTTAAAAAAACGAAAAATGACCATCTTCTTAGGTACACCCTTCAAATTATGCTTCTTTTATAATTCTGAAAATAGCAAAAGACAGACCAAAAGCTGCACCAGTGCACTTAGACAGGTTGGATTTAAACACTGCAAGTTTGCGCAGACCACTGGTGTAGGTGTGCACTCCACAAGCACAAACTTTAATTTTTAATTCTTAGGATGCATTTTAACTACGGAATCTCTTTACAGCCGAGCTTGTCATGACTGACTGAATACATTGCATTTAGAGGGAAATTTACAATGTGTACGAAAATTACCTTTTCAAGAAAGGCAGGTCAAAGAGTGTCAGATTTAGTAATACTTCAGTTCCCAGAAAATCTCACCAGGATGCAATGGAGCAGTAGAGGAGACAGAGCAATGGCAGCAGAGATTATAAATCCTTTTCCAAATTGTATTGATTCTTGAAAAGTTGGCATCTACGCCTCCACCATGCAGGGAGGTTGTTTATAGCCTTCGACCCAATCTTCTTTATTTCTGCAGAATAACATGCTATTGCCATGAGCATCTTTTGTAAACATAGGAAGCCTTTATTATTGGTGCATGGACGAATACAGGATCTTGACTCTAAAGAACTGTAGTAAATAAGACAACCACCTTCGCTAACCTACAATAACACAAAAGCCAGACAGCCACTATAATTGTATCCAGGCAACCAGAAGTTGTCTTCCAATTCTAACCTTGGTTCTGCAATCCGTGCTGTAACCCCATCGCACCAGCACAACGTTGTGCACCTACAATTAAAAGCATCTCAAAAATCAATTCGTAAAGTGTAAGGAAAAGTCTCCTTATGGAGGTGGAATTAGATCAGTTACTGAAAACAAAATAATTCTCTAGACACTTCCTCGTATTAAGCCACAGGTGTCATTTTCTAAAAGCCTTCCTAAATGATTCTAGACCACAAGCGTTTCCTGCTATGTAATTACTCTTCTACCCAGAGCTATATTAGAGAAATTGAAACAATTCTGCTCATAATTAATGTTTGAATAAAATAAGAGGGTCTCATAGGAATGCTCATGAAAAACTGTCACAATATTTAGAAACCTCAATAGTCTACACTATCAGCCATTTTAATACATGGTCATAACTGGTCGTCAAGCACCTTGCATGCAATTTAAAAGATATTCTTTGACAAGAGATTATGTTGAACAGCTTTAAAAAGTCCAGGTTGATATCATCCACTTTATTTTCCTAATCCATATTATACCAACTACTGAGAAAAAAAAAGGATCAGATTACATTACTGAGAATAAAATAGCAAGACTTAATTTGATTTATATGCTGATGGTAGAGACTTTGTGAAAGGATTTCATTGAATAAAGTGGAGAATTAATTGAAGATGGGTGGAAAAAAACATTAGTTACGCGTGGTGAGCATGATAGGATATCTATTCAGGGTAAGTGCATGCACAAGAACAGATGTGCAATAGAGTACAGTGGAAAAGCTCAATTCTTTTAATAGGATTTTTTAAACAGTTGCTCAGCATACATACACAGACTCACAAATGAAATTGTCGACAATAAGGCCAAACAATACAGCAATACATCATCTTTACAATGTCCAGTGGCTTAAAAAAAAGAATCAATAATTCTTTCCATAAGAACGTATACCCCTTAGTGACGTTCATGAACCCAATTAGGTCTCAACATAGACTCATCTGCAATCCTCCTAGAATGTACAGTCAGTAACCCCTGTATAGCTACCACAGACCCGAAACCTTTCCCACTTCAGTGGGCATCCCTGACTCAGATACACTATGTTCTCTACTTTACAACGACACTCGAGATCAAGACATAAAAATGACACTACTTACAACACAGTTAACCTGTGGTTTGACCGTGCAGTCAAATGTTGCTGGCTTCCCATAAATGCAGGAATGATTGGTTACACAGCTTATACAGTCCGGAGGTAATCTGCTACAAAGCCCACCGCTTGGACATTTAGCCAGATATGATGGAGATTCTGTGATCTCTGCGAAAGGAAGGGTGACAAAAGTTAGACCACATTGCTGATGTAGAACCAACTGTTACAAAAGTTACATTTTTCTAGTGGTTCTTTTTGAACAAATTTTCAGATTGGGGAGGAGACGAAATAGATACAATTGGTGGGTGCGCTCCAAACGTATGACAAAATAGATTGATGCAAAGTGGCATTATTGCGTTCACAGATTACTATTGTTGTTTTGAACTGAGGGCCACTTTCTACTGGAATCTAGAATTCTCTAGATTCAAAGCATTTATGAGCAAATTATTACACCCATGAACAAGCCCTACTACAAGAGAAATGGGAAGGAGGTCTGAAACCGCGCTACAGTTCTAGTGTGCACAGCAGCCCAAAGGTACAATAAACTGTCAAGAGATGGATATTTACAAAGCAATGTTTTAGTCCTCTCCATGGGTCTAGCTGTAGACGCCAGAGTACAGTGAAAATCTTAACATGGGATACACCACATTCTATTACAAAAAAATACATTAATAAGTGCAAAATAAATAATATAAAGTGTATCTTGCATAGAGTTGTCGCAGCTGCTTCAGTCTTTACACTCACAATAGCAAAATCTAACCAACATTTTTTTCCAGGAAAACCGAAGACTGTAGCTAGAATTTGCCTCTTGGAACTCTGAATGGGAAAAAAAGGTCTGTTCAGATTCCATAAATAACTCAAAATGGCTAATAAAAAAAGATTTTCTAGATACTGTATTACTAAACAAGACTGGGCTAAAACCGCATACAATATTAAATACATTACAATACGAACTCTGACCCAGTTTGCTACAAAATTATTTTAAAAATTATGAAGGGCACTAGTAATATCGTATGGCACTATGCATCATTTTACATCAGCAATGGTCCATCAAAACACAGAAAGGGCATCTGATGGGCAATAGAAATATCAGGTATGGCCCTTGTAACTGCTGTCTGCATTATGGCAAAGTATCAGCGCAGTGTGAATTGTCAAATTAGTATTCGAATGTGATCTGTAGGCTAGGCTGTTCTAGTCCCTAGTTATCTTCTCCACAATATTCAAGATCACAAGTAGAAGAACATATTCATTTTAAACAAGCTAAATAGGTACAGCAGCCATGTAACAAAGATTAACCAACTCCTTAACAGTGGGAGGGACATTTTCTGCCTTTTCAATCTAAGCTTGTGCAATCCAAATTTTACGGGGCCTAGCAAAGATTACTGTGAGAAAATGGGTTACTGGTTGTGGGCGATGAAACCCTTCTCAAACAGCAATCACAGTTCTCATCAGGGTGAGGAACAAGCCAACCCCAAATTAACCTGTGCTCAGCCTTTGGTAGCTTTGCACAAAGCAGTCAGGCTTAATTATGATGTAGTGTGTGAAGTATGTATGCAGCACTACAAACAGCAATAATGTGAAAACAGAACACAAGAAAAATCCCACACCAATTTATAAAAGTAGTATACATGTTAATAAATAAATAAATAAAGACCAAAACAACAAAAATCAAAATCAGTAGAACTGGTGATATGATATTTTAAAGTTTTCAGCGAACTTAACGCCAAAAATAACAAAAGCGCCAATCATGGATATCTGGTTGTGCCAGACAGTGATGAATCACAAGTTCAGACCGACCGTGATGGAGCACGGGCTGGCAACAGGGACCCAGTTAGGCCCGCTGAACAAGAGTACTTTAACTCCTGATTGCGGAGTGAAGCGAGTTCAAACATTGAGGATGAGTTTTGTAGCAGTAGGGAGGTATCAGCTTCAAGGAGCTGTGATGTGAGGTCCTACAGAGTCGTCAAGGAGGTTTTGAGATGCGTAATCTGGCATTGAAGTTGTGACGCTCAGTCCTGGCGATGCATCAGTTTCAAAGAACTGTGAGGTTGTGATGCAAGCAGCAGGGTCGATGCAGAGTCCTTGTGCTAGGAGAAGCCGCACAACAGAGGCGTTGCATCAGTTCTACTCGGAATTGTGCCGCACAGCAGATGTGATGAGTCTATTCTGCTGGATCCACAGATGGGTTGGTGGAGCACCTTCAGGCCCAATTCCAGGGATGCAAGACTGGAGTGGTACCACATGGCAGGGTAGGACTCAGATGGCAGAGTAGAGGTGCTGGGAATCACGGTTGTTGGAGCCTTTACTCCCTGTGGCAAGTCAGGAGGCCAGCCAACTGGCCCTTGGGGTCACTCGAAGGTCCTGGGTTCAACAGATACAGTTGCAGTGCTTCTAACTCAGGCAAGAGAGCAGCAGGGCAGAGTAGCAGGGCAGAACAGCAGGGCAGCTGCCCTTCAACGCAGAAGTCGAGCAGAGTGGCAGTCCTTTCAGCAGCACAACAGTCATCCCTCCTGGTACAGTATGCACTGGTTCAGAAATGTACTGAAGAGTTGGTGACTGGGGTCCAGTATTTATACCTGGGCCTTCCAATGAAATGGGAGAGACTTCTAACATTTCCCCCTTGAAGTCCACAGGCATCCTGCCTTCCCTGTCCTGGCTAAAGACCAACTACAGGGAATATGCAGTGCTTTGTGTTTAGGCAGGACACATCCTATTCAAGTGAAAGTAGGGCTGTACCCAGCTCTGTTCTGCTAAACTGCTAGTGAAGGCCTATCCAGGAACACCTGAGCTCTCTATTGTGTGCCACTGTCTAGGAGGAATGCACAAACCCCAACTGGCAGCTATACCTAGTCATGTGACCCAGAGACTGTCTACAAGTATGAATGACTAAGGTAGGAAAACGCCAACTTTCTAAAAGTGAGATTTTAAAAATTGTAATTTAAAAATCAGACTTTACCATAAGAGAGGATTTTTCAATACAATTCCAAAGACAAACATGAACCGGTTACCGGTTTCCATTTAGAAATTACCACTTATTACATGTAACAATGCAACTCTAATGTTATCCTAAGGGAGATACAGGACTTGCAGTAGTGAAAAACGAATTTAAGTGTTTCTCACTACCAGGACATGTCAATCTAAAAGCTACATGCCCAAATTTTAAAATATACAGCACACTGCTCTCCAGGCTGTCCAGGGGCATAACCTAGTGGTGACTTATATGTATTACAAAGTAAGGTTTCAGTCTGGAAAAAAGGTTTATGTTGCCAGGGTGACATGGCAGTTACAACACTGCACACACAGGCTGCATTGGCAGACATGAGCCATGTTTTAAAAGCTGCTTAAGTGTTTGAAAGAATCAGTGTTGCAGATCCACTAGTAGCATTTAATTTATAGGCCCTGGGCACAACTAGTGTCACTTTATTAGGGATTTATAAGTAAATTAAAAATGCCAATTGGGTATAAGCCAATTATACCATGTTTTAAGGAAAGAGCACAAGCCCTTTAGCACTGATAAGCAGTGGTAAAGTGTGCAGAATCCTAAAACTAGTAAAAACAAGGGAGCGTTGTAGGTAAAACGTTAGGGGGGAAAACCTGGCCAAGGATGCCAGGTCAAACAATTATCCACCATTTGTAATTGATCTACATACTTAAAGATCAGGTCCCTGAGGGTGACTTTTGAAACTTCAGAAGATAAAATGATAAGCTGCTTAAAAAGAGAAGGCATCAGCTGTAAAGGCCTTCATCTGTATGACCTTAAATATCAAAACAAGCAAATACCACAATAAAGAATGCATGAAGATGTACTTCTTCATTTTACCTAAGGGGCAAGATCTACATTCGATTTGGAACCCCATGTCAGTGCTCTTTAAACATCAGTTATGGTTACAACAGCAGAACAAGAGACTCTATAAACCATCACCTCCACCTGTGAAGACTTTTGCAGTTTAACAATACGAGGGTCATTCAAATGTAGGCCCTTTATTACAGAAGCGCCTTCTGGGGCTGAATTCTACTCTTCACCATAGAGGTAGCAAGTACTTCAGATTAGGGCATAAACATGCTATATTCAAGCAGGAACCAAGCACTATCAGGGTTTTGATGTAAACACTTTTCCTTGACAATGACATGTATTTCCTTCCTCTGGTTTGTCTCTTGGTTATATTAAGAGCACTAATAGGCAAATTTGTGTCTGTTGGAGATGGGGCTAAATTAAGTAAATCAACAGCAAGTGCATCATTTAGACTATTAGATGTTAGTTTATGGTCCATAGCCCTACAATCCATTTGCACAGGTGTAACTTGAGAGCTAATACCCCAAGTGCATGCTTCACCCCATATGCAAGTGGTTCTATTATGTGGGAGATTAACTTAGCCTCTTTTGATCGATAGCAAGAACACAACCATAAGACATTTCCAAATAAGCATGAATGTGAGACCTTAACGTGTAGTACAATCTCACTAGGGAGATCGATCTCATGTTCACTGTGCAAGCATTACAGGGGTCTTAAGACAGTTCTTTGGCGACTGATCAATGAAGACCCTGTCAAAAATGTTCACCCCCTTCCATTTGACTGGAAAGGGAGCACAATAGTACTTTATCTTATTTCTTGTGCAATCAATAAAGATGCTTAATGTATATAGTGTTAATTCTGTGCAGGTGATACCTCATGTTACTTAATCCCACACATGGCATAACAATTAATCTTTCCAAATACAGAGTATATAGCCTTGTTGATCCAACATGGTTATATGATCTTCAAACGAATATGGAGGGATAATCCAGAACAAATCAATTCAACCAGCTGTAATACTCAGTCTTCATTTTACCAAGAAAAATTCCAGTTTGCGTTAAGGAGGAAATGAATTTAGAATACCTGGCATTCAATGTGGGAGATGTCCGGATAGGGATCTAGGACTGTAATAAACAAATGTTTGTTTGGGGCATCAGTACATGACTTGTTAGAAGGGGGTAGATCATGTAATGACTGACGGCTAATGTGAGGGACACTGTCAGAAAATGGCAAAAAGTATGGACACCATTTCGAACATACATTAAAATGTTCAGAGACTAGGCACAGCCACCTCTTTTGCTCCAGCAACCTGGAGGGCAGAGGCACTTGAGAGTGGGTCTGAGCGGGATGCAGAAGTTTGAATGACAAGCTGCCCAATGCTTTTGTACCACTAAGCCTTGATGTTACCCTAGTTTCAGCAGGAATACCCTTGCCTGTTATGTCATGCTCTCTTGTGTGGCCATGTTAACGTTATAAATGCATATAAAAAGTTGTTTAAAAAAAGGGGGGTGGTAATCGGTGGGTCGCTGACAACGAAACATAAGATTCAAATAAGAGGTTTTCATTAACTAGCCAATTGGAACTTAAACAGTCTGTCTGGCGCCAGGTGAAACACTGTAGCTGTTGCTGGTAGCAACTTTGCCATCTAGATCAATATTTTAGAGTATGATCAAACAGTTCGCAGTTCCTACAGGAGATTACTATACTTTATGTTCCAGTCACCCTCTGCCTTCAGTGGTTACATTGCTGCTCGTTCTAGGACAAAGGTGCTTAGCTAATTTACGAATCAAAACAATACAATATAGAGACACAATGGAAAACTATATGATTTAAGATTTCCAAACCCAGCCGGGAAAGGAGTTTATTTTATGGAGATAATGTCCAATCTTAGAATATACACAAAATGGTTTGACACAAGCCTGTGCCGTACATATAAAGAGAAAAGAAGAATAAAGAAAGGGTGAAAGGGGTGTTTTTATCAGGCAAAGGAAGAGAGCTAGGACAGGGTACTGTGAACAGATCAGAAAATAGCAATAACAGTATCGCCTGGAGTGAGGTATACACAATCACATTTACTAATATTATTGGTGTAACCACACTCATTAGTGTCGACGTTTCGATCCCTAAAGCTCAACTAGATAAGTGGGATCATCATCAGGACTATTTGATAAAGTATGCCTGAATGAAAAAAGCCTGTTCAGGAGACAAAGAAGAAAACAAAGATTTTTCAATGACTTAAGAGAATTTTGTACATATATACCGACTTTGTAACGATTTACCAGTGCGTGACCAAGTGCATAGTGTTTGTGCCCTAATGGAAATACATGATAACAGCAAGAATTAGCACAATATTCGGATTCGCGGTGCCATGCGTGGAAGGCTACGTCAAGGAACTGTGTCGTGAAGGCGCTAAGTCTGCTAAGGAAGTGATTTCCAATGTGAGTGGTGGTGCCAGGCTTAGTGACTATGGATTGTGGACCTAAAAGTACCCTAAGGGTTATTAAATAAGGAAGGGATTACTCATACCTCAATGTACCGAGGTCAGGGACCTCAAAAGGAATTGAGGGGGATGATCCTTCTCTTCAGGATTCAGCGTAGGTACTAGAAAATGGGATCAGAATGGGGTCAGATTTATGTTTGTAAATCTGAAGGGAATTGCAAACGGTGAAAACTGGGTACATGTAAACCTACCATGTAGATTTTATTTCAGGGAGGTCTTTTATGGAGGTCCAGACACGAAACGCTTATTATAATGAAAGGGTTTCAGGATCCGTTTTGTGACTGCATGAAATGGCAGCTCTAGAGACAACAAATGAAAATGAGGAAAAATTAATAGGCTAGGTGGGGAAAGCATGGTAAACCACCTCCAGTGGGGAAAATAGAGGAAAAAATGAAGGTCCTACCTTACTCCGCTGTTGGTGTATTCGGGGAGTAGTTTGGAGCGTGTAGGCAACAGTGGCCATGCACGAGAATTACCACTAATCTGGCGTTATGGACGCTAAAATGACAAACGGAATCTGTTGTCAGGGCATGGCTTTTTAACATGCCGAGGGGCGGACTGTGAAAATTAAAAGGAAGGAACACTCACCGATTCACGGTGGAGGCACGTCTCACCCAGGGACTGCTGGGACAGCGCCGGATGCGTGTAGGCAACAGTGGCCATGCACGAATATTACCAATAATATGGCGTTGTGGACGCTAAAAAGACAAACGGAATCTGTTGTAAAGGCATGGCTTTTTAACATGCCGAGGGGCGGACTGTGAAAATTAAAAAGAAGGAACACTCACCGATTCACGGTGGAGGTGCGTCTCACCCGGGGACTGCTAGGACAATGCCGGATGCAGTGCAGCGGCTACGGGGCGCCGGCGGACTGAATACAATCTCGCCGGTCACGTGCCTGCTGAAACGAGCGTCACAGTGGATTGTAAAGGCAGGGGCCATTTTGGAATGGATAAAGGTGGGCGTTAACCCTATCAAAGTGAGGGAGTGCACGAAAATAAGCACAGTAGTGAAGATAAAGTGACATTCAAAATTGGTGACAAAAGTTATAAAGTTATTGAATTATTAAAATAAGTTCACAAGTATTAAAGTTGCAGCCCTTTTCACTCTGCATTTAAGGGTACACATATGCGTTTCCATATACCAAGAGTCAGCTTATGGGTCCAGATTAATTGCAATCTCCAGCTTGTAATAGTATACAGTCTAATGTTGTTTGATGGGGAGGACTGTTGCCATTACACAGTCCGGGTACAATCAGAGCAGTGTGGTCCAGTCCTCGCTGCGATTGAGTCCTTTTTGAATTGTATTGAACTGGATAATCGATTTCAGTTCCTCACGGTTCAATATCTGTTGCAGGTTGCCACCTCTCTGGGGTAGTTTAATGGCCTTCAGAACGGTCCAGCGGAGATCATCTGCTGTATGGTTCAAGTGGGCAAAATGTTCGACCAGGGGTGCGTTGGGGGTTCCACATCTTATGCGGCTACGATGTTGGCTTATTCTTGTTTTCACTTTTTGTGTCGTCTGGCCCACGTACATCAAGGGGCAAGGACAAAGAATTGCATAGATCACATTGTGACTGTTACAGTTTGTGAAATCCCTCATGTCGATAGTGATATTATTGTGATTAAACGTGCGCCCCTCCAGTGTCATATCACATACAATACATTGCCCACATTTCGCATGACCTCTTAGTGGGGGCAAGCCCCAGTTTGATTCAATTGTGTTCATGGGTGGTGGTGCTGGTAGGGCCGCTCGGACCAGATGGTCTTTAACATTCCTGCTCTTTTTAAATGCAAACAAGGGTTTGTCAAAGGTTAGTTGGCCCGAATTTAGAGTTGGCCAATGCCTTAAAATTGTTTTGCGGATTTTATTGGAGATAGGCGAGAAAGTCGTAACACAGGCTATTCTCTCCGAACTGGGCCTAGTTTTAGGTTGGAGCAGGACTTCCCTGGGACAATACCATGCCCGCTTCGAGGCATTCCTTACTATTCTGTTAGGATATCCTCTTGCCTTAAGTTTAGAGCACAGGATATCAGCCTCTCTAAAATAATCAATTTTTGAGGAGCAATTCCGTCTTATCCGCAGAAACTGCGAGTAGGGAAGTGAGTCCTTGAGGGCCTTGGGGTGGTTGCTGTCATACCTGAGAAGCGTGTTGCGCTCAGTGGGTTTCCTGTAGAGGCGAGTAAGAAGTTCACCTGACTCATGATAGATCATGAGATCCAGGAATGGTATTTCTGACTTATGATGTGTTAGAGTAAACTGTAGATTGTCACAGTTATTGTTTAGCCAGTGTAAAAAAGAGTTCAAACTGCCGCTCTCTGAATTCCATATTAGGAAAATATCATCTATGTATCTGCGCCACAAGCCTATGCTGGCTATGAATGGGTTAGTATCAGCTAGGATGGTGCCGGTCTCAAGAGCATCCATGTACAACACCGCCAGGTGAGGAGCAAAAATTGCTCCCATGGCGGTGCCTTTTATCTGCTGGTAAAAGGTACCATCAAAGATAAAATAATTTTTCGTCAAGCACAGTTCAAGTAACTGCAATATGAACAGCGTGGGTACTCTATGGGGTCTTGGTCTAGAGTCCAGTGTCTTCTCAACCACTCGTAGAGCCGCTCCCTGGGGAATATTAGTGTAAAGCGACTCTACGTCAAGTGTACACAATGTCTGGGAACTGGGGTCATAAGGCTGATGTTCAACAAGGTTAATCATTTGCATGCTGTCACGGACGTAACAGCATGTGTCAGGCACAAAGTCCTTGATAAAAAAATCCACGTAGGACCCCAATGGCTCTAAAATAGAGCCACAGGACGATACTATCGGTCGTCCGGGCGGGTTCTCAATACTTTTATGAACCTTGGGGAGGGTGTAAATGACGGGGAGGCGGGGACATTTAACATTCAGAAATGTATATTCCTTTTTACTGAGAAAGCCCTCGTCTCTAGCGTCTGTGGTAATCCCTTTAATCAAAGTTTGGATTTCAGCCGTAGGGTTGCGGCCGAGTCTTAAATAGTGTTCCCTGTTATTCAACTGGCGTATGATTTCATTTTTATAGTTATCAATATTCTGCAAGACGATGCCCCCGCCCTTATCCGCACTTTTGATAATTAACTCAGTGTTAGATTTGAGTGAGTCTATTGCTTCCTTTTCACTTTTGGGGATATTGTAAGGAATAAACAATCTCTTCTTTTCAAGAAACTCAAGTTCTTTGAGAATAAGTTTCTCAAATGTAATTATTTCTGGCGGAACCATATTAGACGTTGGTAGAAAAGTAGAGGGGGGGCAAAAAGGAGTATTGCGATTTTGTTCGGGTGCTGGATGTAATTGAAAGAATGCTTTCAGTCGAACCAATCTGAAAAAACGGAGCAGCTCTGTCTGTAGCTCCATAAAGTTAGGACGCACCGTGGCGACAAAAGAAAGACCTTTCTTCAGGAGTTCCAACTCAGAATGTTGTAAAATGTGATTCGATAGGTTAAAAATGGGTAGTGTTTCAGTCAAGCTTTGTGTTGTGGGTATCACCACTGGTAAAAGTTGTTGCGGGTCCTCCGCTCCCCTGGGGCGTTGAACCATTTCCTGGGTTTCTTGGCCCTCCCTCTCAGTGGAGTACCTGGCTGGCCTCTGGGTAAAAAATTCCCTTGTTGTCCCCCACGTCCTCGACCACGGTTGCTTCCTCCCTCACCTGGATCTGAGTTGTCAGATGAGTCTTCAGAGGTGTCTGAAAAGCCTAGTATATTTTGTCGTTTGTTAAAACGTCCCCAGGGTCTGTTCTGAGGATTGAAGTAGGGTCTGTTGGTGTAGAAGTCTTTATTTAGATAAGGGTAAGTGGTTTCAGCGCTATAGTTTTTAATATCCTTTTTGATTTTGTTGGACTTTTTGTTCTGTTCAATGCGATAATAATCAGCTATTGTTTTGTCCACTTGTTCTAGTAATTTTTTACATTCAGCTGTGGGGTCGGAATCATTAATTTGTTTGAGCAGATCAGCAATTTCTGTCTCAAGTGTTTTTAATGTTTCTGTTGCAATATCGATACCGAGTGCCAACCACTGTCTTGAACATGTAGTTCCGATGTGACTGAAAGCCGCTGCACTGCATCCGGCATTGTCCTAGCAGTCCCCGGGTGAGACGCACCTCCACCGTGAATCGGTGAGTGTTCCTTCTTTTTAATTTTCACAGTCCGCCCCTCGGCATGTTAAAAAGCCATGCCTTTACAACAGATTCCGTTTGTCTTTTTAGCGTCCACAACGCCATATTATTGGTAATATTCGTGCATGGCCACTGTTGCCTACACGCATCCGGCGCTGTCCCAGCAGTCCCTGGGTGAGACGTGCCTCCACCGTGAATCGGTGAGTGTTCCTTCCTTTTAATTTTCACAGTCCGCCCCTCGGCATGTTAAAAAGCCATGCCCTGACAACAGATTCCGTTTGTTATTTTAGCGTCCATAACGCCAGATTAGTGGTAATTCTCGTGCATGGCCACTGTTGCCTACACGCTCCAAACTACTCCCCGAATACACCAACAGCGGAGTAAGGTAGGACCTTCATTTTTTCCTCTATTTTCCCCACTGGAGGTGGTTTACCATGCTTTCCCCACCTAGCCTATTAATTTTTCCTCATTTTCATTTGTTGTCTCTAGAGCTGCCATTTCATGCAGTCACAAAACGGATCCTGAAACCCTTTCATTATAATAAGCGTTTCGTGTCTGGACCCCCATAAAAGACCTCCCTGAAATAAAATCTACATGGTAGGTTTACATGTACCCAGTTTTCACCGTTTGCAATTCCCTTCAGATTTACAAACATAAATCTGACCCCATTCTGATCCCATTTTCTAGTACCTACGCTGAATCCTGAAGAGAAGGATCATCCCCCTCAATTCCTTTTGAGGTCCCTGACCTCGGTACATTGAGGTATGAGTAATCCCTTCCTTATTTAATAACCCTTAGGGTACTTTTAGGTCCACAATCCATAGTCACTAAGCCTGGCACCACCACTCACATTGGAAATCACTTCCTTAGCAGACTTAGCGCCTTCACGACACAGTTCCTTGACGTAGCCTTCCACGCATGGCACCGCGAATCCGAATATTGTGCTAATTCTTGCTGTTATCATGTATTTCCATTAGGGCACAAACACTATGCACTTGGTCACGCACTGGTAAATCGTTACAAAGTCGGTATATATGTACAAAATTCTCTTAAGTCATTGAAAAATCTTTGTTTTCTTCTTTGTCTCCTGAACAGGCTTTTTTCATTCAGGCATACTTTATCAAATAGTCCTGATGATGATCCCACTTATCTAGTTGAGCTTTAGGGATCGAAACGTCGACACTAATGAGTGTGGTTACACCAATAATATTAGTAAATGTGATTGTGTATACCTCACTCCAGGCGATACTGTTATTGCTATTTTCTGATCTGTTCACAGTACCCTGTCCTAGCTCTCTTCCTTTGCCTGATAAAAACACCCCTTTCACCCTTTCTTTATTCTTCTTTTCTCTTTATATGTACGGCACAGGCTTGTGTCAAACCATTTTGTGTATATTCTAAGATTGGACATTATCTCCATAAAATAAACTCCTTTCCCGGCTGGGTTTGGAAATCTTAAATCATATAGTTTTCCATTGTGTCTCTATATTGTATTGTTTTGATTCGTAAATTAGCTAAGCACCTTTGTCTCTGATAACTTAGTTATACCCATGGTACTTAGCTATCCGTTGGGTCCCCCTTGTATCATAAAAAGCTCGTTCTAGGACATCATGGATGAGAAGACTTTTGGTAGATGATCATCAGCTATCAGCATCACCCCTCATGCAGCACTTACACACAATTTTGTGCGGGCCCAACTGCCACATATTGCACAAATGCCAAACTACTTAAGTAGGCGCAGGGCAGTTAGCAGAAAAGTCTGTATTGGCTGCCACAAAGCTTCTCACAGAACAGCACACCGTGGTGAACATAAGACATTAAAGACCAAAAATACAAGAGCTCAAGGGAGATTTCCTACAGACGAATGCAAAGAATTCACAAAACTAAGAAACTGAGGTTTTTCAACTGGTTCCCTAAACCTCACAGAATCAGTATTCTGACCTCCACTAGAAGAGAATTAAAAATGGGCACCACTTTCTTTAAAATGTACACGAGGCTTGTTGACGCCTTTTGAATGGCTTTCAATAGTCAATGGACCAAAAATGTATTCCAAAATAACCAAAATAACCTTCATTGCCATATTAACTATTTTTTAATTTGGAGGGAGGTTAGCTCCAGATGCATGGCTTTGTTAACTTTTTGAACTGGATGCAAGCAGGCAATGAAAACTAGGGCACATACTGTAGCACTGGCAAGATCTAATGCACCCGCCATGCATCATGAATAACAGGCTTCTGAAACAGACTACAAACAGCAATTGCATACAAAAAGAGTGTGGTGCTATGCTAAAACCACAAACACTGTGGTTGGAGGAAACAGAATTTCCAACATATGCTCAAAATGCAACCTGTACTTATAAAATAATTAAACTGCTAAGAACCAGGCACAAAAACAGAACCCGTTTGCAGTTTTTGTAAGTATAGCTGACCCAAAAGCGATTGTAAATGAAGATCAATTTCAAAGACTAGGAAACATAGGTACATTTCAATTCACGTTTTCAGTGGAGGAAAAGGCAGTGGGAATAAAAACAGTGTATATTTCCTATTCAAAGTGGAGAAAATCCGTGATTGGTCAACGTGTTGTTAACCCTTACAATGTCACTTGTTGTTAAATAAATAGTCAGGTGTCAGTTAAAAGGTTCCAGACTCTGAGACAAACAGATAACGAAAAAATATAAATAAAGGAAATTAAGCTGCTCCTACTGGTTCATGCCACCCAGCCTGACTACAAGAGCAACCATGATACTCTATAGTTTTCAGTCTCTTGATACTAAAAATCTGTGTATGCATTAATGCAAACAAATTGTTAAAATAAAATTAATAAAAAAGGGAGAATATGTAAAGCTATCTGTTTTTGCAGAGTGCACTAAATGCCCATAGTAGTATAGAGACCCAAAGAAAGTTTTAATGTGAGCAAAAAGAAAAGTTGAGAGTTGCTCTGAATTTAAGACGATTGAAGATAATCTAGTGGCTCGTGCCATTTGTTTTTCAAGGTATAAGCCTGACTTAATGGCAATGAACTGAATAGGATGTAGTGCGTCAATTTCACCCACAAAATGTGTATCTTAATTGATGCAAAGATTGTGTAAACTGCATTTTTTTCCCACAAGAAGTTTATAATGTTGAATAAAGGCTGGTGAAGCAAAGGCCCATTATCTGCTAGCTAAGGGAGCACATTCAGAAGCATTGTATTTTCCGAAGCCATTTGTCCAGTAAATTAGCATCTTCAGATTTGTGATATTCCAGTTATAGAATTTGGGGCACAACAACCTGGAACCAATGGAAAAAACTCAGAAAATATAAAGCCTTTAAAGATTTCATGTCATGGAAACCAATTTTAGTGGCATTCTCCATTTGTTGAAATCGTGTCAGCATCTAGTTCATTAAAAGAAAAAAAAATCACAGATTCTTCAATTTGGCCCCATAGTAGACAGTTTATATTAATATCTTTGAAATGGGTCAACTTCGCCATCAGGATTTCACATTCTTCTAGGAAGGACTACTACTAGTCCATGGGTGTCACTGTATGATTCGTTGGATTTGGGTTGTGCACTCCTGGACACACTAGAAGAAGAAGCTCTGTGGCTTATGTTTGACGATTTTTATTATCGTATACTGCTGTTGTTTAACAGGGCTTGTTAAACCCACTTGCTAACCAGACTTACTTTCACAGACACTTTTTTCTTCTCAGACTAAAATTGTATTACAGCAATAGAGGTGAAAACAGGCATGAGCGGTATGGTCTTTTCATGTAGCAATACCCAAAACATGGAACAGTCACTATTCTAATATAACGAAATAAGAGCAAAAACATTTGCCTTTACCTGCTGATGCGGAACCTGTGACAAAAATATAAGGAGGTGTTGTGTCTTTCTGTGGCAGCGCCACAGGCTCCGAGTGTTTAAAGCTCAGAGATCCTGCCAAAGATAAAGAAAGTGACACCATTCCTGTTAACAGATTACAATCAAAATATTTTAGAACTCAAAACTGAAGACAATCTGAAAGTATCTGATGGAGAAAAAAATAACTCTTTGCAAAAACAATTATTGGCTACAACATGAACTAGTACGCAGTTGTTCAGACAAGTGACTGATGGGTAGACTCTGGGAAAAACCTTCCAGTGAGCCTCTTTCAGACAGCAGCAGGGGTACTCTTCGGCTGAGTTCCATGCCCAGCCATGCAGTGTACTGTACAATTTATATAGATAAATGAGTTCCAGAATACATTTCACAAAACAATTTGTAACGTTTTAGATTTTTTTTAAACAGCTTATGCGCTGAACAAATCATACACCGAAGAAAAAAACACTTACTGATTACTCTGGTGATTAATGTTCTACCCATGGCTGCCTTAAATCAATGTACACTTATGCGGAAGAAACTACGAGCTGCAGTCTGTATTCTGTTTCCTGCTTCGGCCTCCCAACCACACAGTACGGTTTGACGATTACACCAACTGTCATGCTATGTTACAATTGCTAACTTTTAACTCTATTACTCTGAGCCCTTAGTCTTTTGATGCTTCAGTAGTGGAAGACTGATAGCAATGCAAATTGGCCTGAGACTCACCATTCACACCGAGACAGAAGATGTTGGCATACAATCATTGTCGACCATTGTGATATCAGCATTCAGTCACCAACTCTGCCGAAATTTGCAGTAGCCTCCCAAGCACCAACCAAATATTTCTTTCTGCTGATCAGTGAGTCAGTCCTTTTACTTTGTTTACTGACGTCATTAAAATATCACTAAGGAAGCAGAGGCTGCCCTAAAAGCAAAGGGCAAAAAACACAGCTGATGGACAGAATGCAGAACAATGTCTTACATTCACCCCAGTACAAAAATCTGGGCCTGGGGTGAATGTAAGACATTGTTCTACATTCTGTCCATCAACTGTGTTTTTTGCTAAAAGCAAAGTGAGCTGCTTGGCAATACCCTTCGCTAGCTGCAGGGACCCCTGCCCACCTTGCACTCTTCTCCCTACCCTCCTCCCTCAACCTTCCACCTCCCCCCACTCTTTTGCCTCACGCCCTCTATCTCCCTCCTCTCTCCACCACTTTCCCCGCATACCCACTTCCAATCAAGACAGAAAATGATGGTGTATAATCAATGACCACTGTCATTTCACCATCCAGTCACCAACTCTACCGAAATTTGCAGTAGTCTCGCAAGCACAAACCGAACACTTCTTTCTGCCGACCAACAAGTCCTTTTCCTCTTTTTACTGCTGCGTACAAAGGACACTGCTAAAATATCATTGCAGAAGCAGAGGCTGCCCTAACTATAAACAGAGTTGATTGGCAATATGAATAACTTGAAAACCCAGACCCACTCAGACATGGGGTCTCAGGTTATCCTACGAGTTCGGGCAGAGGGCACCTCTACTATGCTCTCAGAATAGGAGCAGAGCTAGGTAGAAATACACAGACACGTCTATATAGAATAGCACTACCATGGTTGGATTGTTCATTCTGTTCCCCATGATAGTAATGCTGGTTACATTGCTTTGTTCTCACAATTGAAGCTCATTCTCTCGGTGCAATACTACGATTGTTTCAGTAATTGTATTGGAAACGTTAATTCGTATCTCCTTGTGTTTATCTTGGCAAGCATGATTAACCAACGAAAGGGGTAAGATCTGTTTCCATGATTCCCTTGGGCTCAGAGGGTCACGTTTGAGGTTGCCAGAATCATTAGTCACCCCAGGTACGTTAGGGGTTCGGGTGAGACACTGCGAGCTAGTCAGAAATTTGTCCAACAATCACGGATGGTGGTGAGGACTCCGACTCCTACATTTCTGGTGTCCTGTTGTCCAAATACGCTGTCCTATCTTTTCTAAGTGGGAACCGTATAACATGGTACCACCGATGCTCATAGGTCAGGTACTTAATTAATGGATACCAAGCAAGGTGCGCTAGGGTACTCTAATGTGGAGAAGTGTGGCTCACTGGTTAGAGCAGGCAGACCCTGAAGCAGAGGTCAGACCCGGGACCAGGGTTCAATTCCCGACACGGCAGGGTCTTGAGCTCAAATGTCCATGGACTCGATAATTCTCGCTTCGGTGCCTGACCTAATCATGGGTTCACACTCTGCAACTCTGGGCATTAAGCTTGCTTAATCTCCACAACGGCCCCCCCGCGGCGGGATGCCTGGCGTTCACCTTGGGGATGCCTGGCTTTCACCTTGGGGATACCCTGTAGGGGCTATCTCACAGGGAAAAGCCTGGACGGGTTCCCAAGGCAAGCGCGGAGATACCCCTTCAGGGGTCGATTCAGGCGCTATATAAGGAACATAATTATAATAACAATAATAATAACCTTTTTACATGGAGACATCCGTGCTGTTGGGGACTAATTCCTCCTCAGCATGTTAGGAAGCACCTAATATTGTCTGTAGGTTTTTCAAGTCTGACCTTTTAAAAGGATATCCCACTGTACTTAATCCCACTCTGAATTACATTTATTACAATGGCAAACCAAATTTTTATTCCCGCTAAGTTATGTTACATATGCTACAAAATGGGGTGGAGATGTTATTTACATTGTTGAGGCCCACAATGCTTATAGAGCTGAAGTATTTTACTCCTGGGTCACTTTTCCAGTGCAAAATGCTAACACAAACTTGTCACTATTGTGAACAAGCTAATTTACCTAATGAATACACACCACACAATGATTTAGAAATACCCTTAACATATCAGGAAAATCAAAATTGGTCCCAAGGTGCCCTACCACATACACGACAACCATGTGGACCCCTCAGCAATGAACGCCTTACCCAAATTTAAGATCACTTAATGCGGGGGAATTACATGCTCTCTATACTAATCTAGTAAGACCATTTAGATGATTAACACAGTTCGTTATTGTAGGAGTAGGGCCTGCTCCTATGGTCACCCCCACTTTTTGCTGTGATACTCTGGTTTTTCGACTTTAGTGTGGCTGTGGGCCTGCTAATCAGACCCACAGCCCAGCTGTTCTCTCTCTAAATTCATACCATGTACTTTAGGTACATACCTAATTGGGTATTGGGTCACCTTTGTGAGCCCCTGTATAGTGCACCATAGGTACCCAGGGCATAGGTGCATCCAAGGCCTACCAGGGGCTGCTGCATGAATTATGCCACCCCTGGCTTGCCATCCAAACTGATACCACAGGCTGATCACTCAGCTTGGGCAAGGTGGTGTAATCACCCCTTGCTTAGATATAGTATTCCTATATCTACCCATGTATATATAGACACATATATGCCTATAAGTCACTCCTATGGCAGGCCTTGACAGTCCTGAAGGCAGAGTGCTTAGTTTTATGCAAGATGGTGCTCTAGCATGAGCTGAGCCTGTCTGCAGCTTCGGAACCATGTCCTTATAGCTGTTCTATGATATAGCCATACCATATACTCTTAAGTGCATTATAATCCTCGCGGTTTAAGCTAACTTTGGTTTGGCTTTACCAAAACATGTTGTGTAAGGTGTCAAACACTTTGGAATACTACTCCCCCCGCCCCCCAGTCCTGGCAGGCGGGGGTAGCATTCCACCCTTCTAGAGGGAGAAGACATGCCGTTACTGCTTTACCCGGGTTAAGTTAAACAGAGCCTCAGCATCACAAAATGGATGCTGCTGCCACAGACACGAGTCTGACCTCCTGCTACTGGACGAAACTCCACCAGGGGAGGCCTGGACAATAGGTTTCCTGTCGAAGGAGGAGCTAGCACCTCCCCAGACAGCCTATAGTGGATTGGGGGCAGGGTGGGTACAATGGAAAGATGCTTTTCCAGACACTGCCTCGGGCACACAAGGTGCTCCATGCATATCCCGGTTCAAATCAGTTGCTGGGGCACTCCAGCCCCAGCTCTGGCGCGAAACTGGACATACAGAAAGGGGTGTAACCACCCCCTTCTCAGGTTCCACCCATAGGAGGGACCTAGCAGGTAATCCAGCCCCTCCATCCATTTGAGGCTATAAGGATAATGGTCCAAGCCCTTATATTGTCCCGCCTGGACTATGGAAACATTCTGTTCCTGGGAGCCCCTCAGGCCACAGTAAATAAACTACAAGTAGTTCAGAACTGTGCAGCACGGATGCTTCTGCAGGTTCCACGTTATAAATCAGCAAGGCCAGCACTGCGACAGTTACACTGGCTACCAATTGCTGCCAGGATACAATTCAAAGCTATGTGCTTGGCACATAAAGAAATCTGGAAGACTTGCCCACCCATCCTACACCCACTGCTACCACTGCTTATTTTTGGCCACCATTAAGAAAATAAGGAAGGTGAGATGGGGAGGCGCTCCTTTTCATTCACTGCTGCTAAGTTACGGAACTCCCTTCCCCAAGCTATGCGGGGGAACAACAATCTGCTGACTTGTTGCAAGCTCTTAAAAACACACCTGTTTGGAATGCTACCCTAGCTGTGCAGACTGATGTGATTCTGCTTTTGCCCTGAACCCTATAAATACCCCTGTACCTCAAAACCCAAACCTACCCTTGAACCCTAAAAATACCCCTGTACCACAAAACCCAAACCTAACCCTAACCCTAAAAATACCCGTTTCCCAAAACCCAAACCTATCCCTGAACCCTACAATACCCCTGTACCCCAAAACCCAAACCTAGCCCTGAACCCTTAAAATACCCCTGTACCCCAAAACCCAAACCTACCCCTGAATCCTAAAAATATCCCTGTACCCCAAAACCCCAAAACCCAAACCTAGCACTGAACCCTAAAAATAACCCTGTAGCCCAAACCCCAAACCTAGCCCTGAACCCTAAAAATAACCCTGTACCCCCAAACCTACCCCTGAACCCTAAAATACCCCTGTACACCAAAACCCAAACCTAGCCCTGAACCCTAAAATGCCCCTGTACCCCAAAACCCAAACCTAGCCCTGAACCCTTAAAATACCCCTGTACCCCAAAACCCAAAACTAGCCCTAAACCCTAAAAATACCCCTGTACCCCAAAACCCATACCTAGCCCTAAACCCCAAAACTACCCTTGTACCCCAAAACCCAGCCCTGAACCCTAAAAATACCTCTGTACCCCAAAACCCTTACCTACCCCATAATCCAAAACTATATCTGAAACCTTAAAATACCCAAACACCCCAAAACATATACCTCAGTACCCCAAAACATATGCCCCTATACCCATACTTACCATATCCAAACATAAAAAAAACATGCTTTTACCATTCATGCATTTCCAACGAATTTCGTTGTAAATTATGCGTGGTAAAAGCATATAAAATGTAATGCCATGCGTTATGGCATTGCGGAGTCATGGTACTTTCGTAATGAAAGTATGCGGAGTGATGGTATGCGGAATAATGGGGGTTTACCCTCCCCCGGTAAGTACATTGGTGGTGCGGCGGCCCACATCTTCAGCAACATACTTATATTTTTTCACCACCCATTTGAAAAATGCACAGGTCTCTCTCACTGATGGCCAGCACCGACATACACTTTTACACACACCTCCCGCCACAAGGTCTAGAAACGCGAACTTTAGAGCTGGGGAGCTACGTTTGAATCTCGGCATCAGCTCAACATCCTGTGATTCCAGGCAAATCGCTTTGTCTCCCGTGCCTACCAAAAATGAATGTGTTCTTCTGTAATGTAAATTGTGCTCATGCCATGTTGTCGAGTTCGCGCTATATAATATTGCAAGGAAAAATAAAGTAGGGAAACTCGAGTTCACACACTACTTAACTCACCCTCTTAAGAGCATCAGCAGGGTACTGTGAATCGGAGCACTTCACAGGCCTGTCACAGATAAGAAATGCTATCAAACAAAATCCTACAAAACAATATACTACTGGCCAGCAGCAATTCATACCCGGACAACATCAGGACGGGCTGCTAGTCAATAATAAAGTTGCTCAGGCCTACAGGGACACATGTGCCAGTGTCAACATGGTGATGCCTAACTTTGTGGACCCTGGACAGATCATACTAGGTGATAATTACCTAGTGACCAATGCTAGCAATGTCAATATCCCCCATTGTATGGCAATTGTTAATTTCTCCTGGGGGGGGGGGGGGTAACTGGCCTCAAAAGAGTGGTTGTAAGTTCAGACCTCCCTGTAGAATGTCTGTTGGGCAAGGATCTAGAATCTTCAGTCTGGTCTGAAGTGGAGTATAGGACTCATGCAGAGATGCTGGGCATATCAGCACACGTCCTTGCTGTGACCATGTCACAGGCCAAAAAGTGCCAAACTGAACAGGCACTGGATCCTGAAACTATGGACCAGCTGCCTTCCAAGAAGAAGAGCAGAAGGGTTAAGCCAGTGCCTTCCCTCTTACCTCAGGATGAGGATCAGTCTTCCCAGGAAGCTGAGTGTGAGACCCAAGAGGGAACTGTCCTATAAGAGCTTGAGCCTGAACAGGTTGGATTTCTTGGGACAGGGGGACCCTCAAGGGCAGACCTGAGGCAGGCGCAATTGGACTGCTCCTCTCTTGAACCCCTCAGACAGCAAGCTGCTGCCGAGGCTGCTGGGAATGCTAAAGGTACCCACAGAGTGTATTGGGATGAAGGGCTCCTTTATTCAGAGGCTGGAGACCCCAAGCCTGGTGCTTCCAGGAGGTTGGTCATACCTTTGGCATTCAGGGGCTTCCTTCTTACCTTGGCCCATGATATTCTGTTAGTAGGACATCTTGGCCAGAACAAGACTTGGGACAGGCTTGTCCCTCACTTTCACTGGCCCACAGGTCAGAAGATACCAAGGAGTTTTGTCGCTCCTGTGACACCTGCAAAGCCAGTGACAAATCAGGTGGCACCACAAAGGCCCCCCTAATACCACTACCTGTGGTGGGGGTCCCCTTTGACAGAGTTGGGATCGACATTGTTGGACCAATGGATCCCCAAACAGCCTCTGGGCACAGGTTTATTCTGGTGGTAGTGGATCATGCCACCAGATACCCAGAAGCTATTCCCCCAAGGACCACAGCAGCACCTGCTGTGGCAAGAGCCCTCCTGGGAGTTCTCAAGAGTGGGTTTTCCGAAGGAGGTTGTCTCAGATAGAGGTGCAAACTTCATGTCTGTGTACCTAACTGCTATGTGGAAAGAGTGTGGAGTGAACTACAAGTTCACCACACCCTACCATCCACAGTGCAATGGTCTGGTTGAAAGATTTAACAAGACCTTAAAGGGCATGATCAAGGGTCTCCCTGAAAAGCTTAGGCCAAGATCATCCATCTGCCCTGCCTTTTGTTTGCTTACAGAGAGGTCCCGCAGAAGGGGGTTGGCTACAGCCCTTTTGAACTTCTGTTTGGGCATCCTGTAAGGGGACCCCTATGTCTGGTGAAGGAAGGATGGGAGTTACCTCTCAAAAAGCCTAAGCAAGACATAGTGGACTATGTACTTGGTCTCCGATCCAGGATGGCCGAATACATGAAAAAGGCTTTTAAAAACCTTGAGGCTAGCCAGGAACTACAAAAAGCCTGGCATGACCAAAAGGCTGTGCTGACTGTGTACCAGCCAGGACAGAAAGTGTGGTTGTTGGAGCCAGTGGCCCCAGCAGCACTCTAAGACAAATGGTCTGGAGCCTATCGAAGGGAATGACGGTTCCCCCATCCCAGAGGTCGCCTACTGTGGAGATACCAATGGCATCCCAGTGCCGGAAACCCTTACTATTCCGAAGTGTGCCGAACTGTTTCGTCCCAGAGAGGGGTAAGTTTGGTAATGACACCTTTCCACGCTAAACGAGCCTGCGCTATGTACCATAATGTGACTGTGTGTCTCGTTGGACCTTCTAGTGACTGTGCATGTTTTGGGTTGTATAGGGCCGCTAACATATTGTCCGTCCCGAGTTGCGCTCGATCGGCCATGAATGCCGGGTCTGTGTGGGGGGACGTGCAGCCATTGGTTAATGACCTTAAGATGGGCCGCCCAATAGTAAAACTGGACATTGGGGAGCGCTATACCACCATCATACCAGCTACGTTGTAGCTTTGTCTGCGCAATACGCAGTGGTTTGTTACCCCAAAGGAGCGTGGACACCAGTGCCGCCACCTGTTTAAAATATTGCAACAACACTGGGAAGGGTGTATTTTACAGTGAGTATAGGAAGCGAGGCAGGGCCATCATTTTAAATAATGCTGCTTTCCCCAGTAATGTCAGGGGTAGAGCTGCCCAATGGACCACATCTCTTCACAGGCGCTCAAGGGATGGGGTTAAATTGTTATCGTGGAATGCGGCCGGGTCAGTTGTAACAACAATGCCCAAGTATTTAAAGGAGTCTTGTGCGAGCTTTAAGGGACAATCTCTGGGGAGTCTAGGCACTGGACCACTCGAGAGGTAGAGAACTGACTTAGACCAATTGATTGTATATCCGGAGATGGGCCCGAAGGTGCGGCAGATCTCAAGGAGCTCTGGCAACGAGCTCTCCGGGTCTGTGAGATATATCAGTATATCATCGACAGAGAGATGCGGTCCTCCCAGTCCTCCGTCCAACGTATACCTCGCATTACCGGAGCTTGCCTGATCCTAGCTGCCAGGGGCTCCAACACCAATGCAAACAGGAGTGGAGACAGGGGGCATCCCTGCCTGGTCCCCCTCGTCAACGGTATCGTCTCAGACAGGTGACCGTTGGCCGCTACATGCGCCACTGGAGCCGTGTAAAGGAGCCGGACCCAAGCACAAAGGTTTGGGCCAAAACCTAGGCGCCGCGAAGAGATATCCCCATTCCACCATATCGAACGCCATTCGTGCGTCCAATGTCAGAACTGCTGAGGGTTAAGTTAGTAAATGTCTTCGAGCCAACACATTATGCAGACGTCGAAGATTGAGTGCAGTGTTTCTGTGGGGCATAAAGCCAGACTGGTCCGGATTATTGAGGTCAGGCAAGTGTGTTTGCAGCCTATTAGCGAGCAATTTAGCAAGGATCTTAGCTTCCACATTGAGCAGTGAGATGGGACGGTATAAGGGCATTCCGAAGGGGTCTTTCCGGGCTTAAGAATCGCCACGATCGTGGCCGTTCTCTGATCAAGCGGTAACATACCCTGGTCACGACTATCATTATACATTGCAAGTAGGTGCGGGCCCAGGGATTCCACGAAGTGCTTGTAGAGTTCCACTGGAATTCTGTTGGGTCCTAATGCTTTTCCGGACTGCAAGGATTTAATGGCCGTGCCTATTTCGTCTGATGTTAGATCCGACTCCAACTCTGCCACCGGTTCCGAGTCCAGGCTCGGCTTCTCTATGGTTTGCAATAGTTCCTCTGCGTCCGCCAGCGTGACGCCTGAGGAGGTGTACACCGCCCGGAAATGTTCTGCTAGTGTATGTGCTATGGCGCCGGGTTCTGATACTATCTGACCTTCCTCCATCTGTAAACATGCAATCGTTCGGGAGCTGCGTTTTTTCCTGTCAAGCCAGGCCAGTAGCTTTCCTGCTTTGTCGCCCACTTCGTATATCCTGTGCCTAGTCACTGCCAGGGAAGCCTTCGTCTCTTGCCTAAGAGATTCCCTATGTTGTTGTTGTTTTAAATCTAGAGTGCGCGCGTTTTCGGGTGTGGGGTCATTGAAGTGATCAGTGTCTGCCAATTGTAGTTCGTGTTCTAAAATGGTCAGGTCCTGGTGTTTGGATCGCTTGCGACTGGTGATCGCGGCTATGGCCTGCCCTCGCAATACTGTCTTGTATGCCTCCCAGAGGGTGGTTGCGGAGGTAACGGAGGCTATGTTTTCAGTAAGGAAATGCTTTGTGGTCTGGCGTAACTCCTTTCGCACCTGAGGGACACACAAGTAACCGGGGTAGATGGGATATAGTCGTTTGTGGGTGGTGTGTTGTGAGGCATAAGGCAACACTATCGGTGAGTGGTCAGATACCCCCCTAGGTCCTATAACTACGTCAGGTATGTGTGGTAGGCAGGACTCCGAAGTAAAAAAGTAATCTATGCGTGAGAGACTGTTGTGAACAGAGGATTGGAAAGTGTATTGTTTCATCTCTGGGTGCCGTCGTCTCCACACATCTTTAAGGCCCAACGCATCTGCAAAACTCTGTAGGCGGGAAATGTCCGACGGCTGCTGCCGCACCGGGTGTCGGTCCATCCCTACATCCATTGCCGCATTAAAGTCACCTCCGATTAGGAGGTCTGCCTCCGGAAGAGCTAAGATAAATTTGCTAAGGGCCGGGAGTGCCACCGTGTGCAGCGCAGTAGGAATATAGACCGACACTACATTAAGCAGTCTGCCTTCCCATTGACCATGCACCGCTGCAAAGCGTCCCTGATCGTCGTGTTTGGTGTGTAGGACCAAAAACAGAGTTTTTCCAGATTAAAATACCTGTGCCCCTTGACCCAGTGGTGAATTCCGAATGGACTACCATTTTGAACCCCCATCTATCATGTCGAACCTGTGAGGTGGGTCTCCTGTAGGAGTGCCAGGGTGGGGGTCTGTCGCTTTAGGGACCTTAACACCAGCCCACGCCTACATTTTGTCGCCCAATCCGTGCACATTCCACGTCAATAGTGTAAGCGGCGTCACTGGCTTCATAGGGGTCACTAATACAATTGTATTCTTGGTAACACCACTAATCACCCGATGAAAGGACATCCGATCAAACTTCGGGTGAATGCAACCTGCAACAGTAGCAATGTCATCTATTTATTGAAATGTCCCTGCGGCAAATGTTATTTCGGCCACACTGAAAGAAAGATCCGTGTCAGGATCTTAGAACATAAGAGTAACATTCGTACCCAAAACCACTGTAGCTACTCATTTCCTTGAGAACAGACACACTGTGGCACAGTTAAAATACCAAATATTGGAGCAAGTCAAAGTTACTTCCAACAACAAGAACACCCTATTAAAAAGAGAGAACTTTTGGATCCGTTTCATGTCCACGATGGTGCCCCATGGGCTCAATGACCGCATGGAATTTCTTTGCTACCTGTAACCATTATCATGATTTTCCTTTCTCATTCTTTCATGTATCTTGCCTTCATTACTTTTTTCATTACCATGTTTTGAAAACGTTTGTCTCTGTTTCCTTCTGCATGAACTTTGCCTCCTTTTGACCCACTCCAATATGGCGAACCATTACTCGGCATACTCACCCTCCACTCTTTCTATGAGCATTTACCTCTTAGTCCTCTTTCCTTGTCTACTCTCGTTGGACGCTTTTAACCCCGTCGACCAGCGGTTCACTTGGTTGATCTTTTCCCGCTCGGAACTCCACGGAGTTTGAGCGTAGTCACGCTGATGTAAGTACCCTACCTGGGGACGCTTTTTGAATCCGTTACCTGTGCATGTTTTACCCCCTCACTTACTTGACCACTTCCGTCACGTCACCGTCATTTTAATGTGTAAACGCTCCTACTCATTTTTCATTTTCCTGCTACCGCTTGTATATCACAGAACTTTGTTTCTGTCTCACAATGGCTGCATACACTGGGTGATTCCGGGCTAACTCGGGATACAGCTGATTTCATTGACTCTACCCGCACTTCTCTTCTGCTCATTCCTTATGATCTTATGTTGATTTTTGTCCTTTTTATCATGCTAATTTAAAAATGCTTACATATTTAGCATGTTATTAGCTGTTTGTAACAGGAACAGTTAGTGAGTGATTTTTTCTGCTTTTCTTGTAGAGTAATCCCCAGACACAGGGCGGAGCCCGAAATGCATCGGGATGTGCGATTTATTTGTTACAACATGTCAATGACCAAGACATTCTATGAACTCAGTTAATTCAATGATTTAAATGAAAGTATGCACTGAATACCAACCTAATAGATCTTGAAAGATGGATGAATAATTTTGTCGCTGTCGCATGAACTTTTGATCAATCTTCGTGTTATGGAATAAGACCCGTTGGTCCCACCTTGTTGTGCTCAGAGGTGCTCTCTCCCCAGAAGGGGGAGCTTTGTATTAGTTCCTTTGGATGTTTCACTGCCAGGCCAGACAGTGATTTCCTCTTGGCAGCACACTACACTCCTTTACAACCCTTTACCTTTGGACAATCAGCTGTGCGAGTTCCCTCCCACTTCAGTTATCACTTTTCATAGGGGTCACGCCATCGATATTAGTGTGTTGTGTGTCTGTAGCCTTTTGGGGATCTTCCCGACCCAGAACATGTACTTGCGTGTAAGGGGGTGAGAGGTCCATGCAAGGGTACACCCTCCCATTCCCAGTAGGGTCTGCTCCAGCCCAGCGACCAAGAGCGGTTACCATCAAAATGTTCAATCAGTGGGGGAAAAGTGTTTTAAGTGCGCCGCCCACTGGCTCAGTTCATCCCTTGCCCAAGTTGTCTGCATCCACTCTCTGTGAGGGGCCGTCTTCCTGTTGAAAGAGATCTTGACTGCTCGCCGCTTCATCGTTATTTCTGCGGTGGTGATCCTTGTTTCTGCGTTGGGTGCCGCATGCCGGCCGCCATCCCTCGAACCATTCATACCTTTCCCCCGGTGTCTCAAAAAAACAAGTTTTTCCCTCCGCAACGACTCTCAGTCTAGCGGGGAATAGCATAGAGTACGGCACTTCCCAGGCTCTCAACCCCTTCTTCACTTCAATGAAACTGCGATGGCGTCGGGACACCGCAGCCGTATAGTCTGGGAAGAATGAAATTGCTGAGTTTAACACACGAATTTGTGGGGAGATGCGTGCTGTCTGGAGGATCCTGAAAATTGAACAGGCTGGCTAGCACCGGCCGGGTGGGGGGGGGGGGGGGGGGGAGCATTCCTGGCTTGGCCTTGCCACCCGGCACCCTGTGTGCCCTTTCTACAGAAAAGAAACTGGATAGTCCCTTGGGCTGCAGCCGCATTTTGAGGAGGTCCTCAACTTATAGGTCCATCGCTTGCGAGCCCTCCCTTTCTGGAATGCCAAGGATGCGCACGTTATTGCGTTGCGAACGCCCTTCTTGCTCATCCAGCTTGTCGAACAACACTTTATTTTCCTCCTCTAGGCGTGTTACAGTTTTTTACAGGGCTGCTGTTTCTGTGGTCAGGGTTTTCGCCGTCTTTTCAACTTCTGTGACTCTAGTTGTGATTTTTTGAAAGTCCGCCCTGAGTAGGGAGACGTCAGTAGATATAGAGCCTACCGTGGTCTGCACGTTGGTAAGCGCCATGAACATACCTAGCAAAACAACCCTTGCACAGATTAATGGGTTAAGGAGGCCGCAAACATTTTATATCTTGCTTGATAGCAGGTGTCTGCATGATGTATTGTTAACAGCTCCTTAAAATATACAAATAGCCGACTTTGGCCTCACCCTCAGGCTTAGGTCTCTGATCTCCTGCTATTGATTGTTTGGTGTATCATTTGGCCTTCTGAAGAGTGGTTGCACTGCAATGCTTGAGGGACAATTTTACATATCAAAGTAAATTCTCATTAATATATTGTGTATGTAAAACAATCCTCTTGTTGCTTTTCTTCTTAATTCGGCAGGCTCTTTCCAGACTTCAAAAAATATTTTAGCCAGGGTTCAAAATACAAGCCACGACAATTGGCTTTTGTGAAAGCTTTTATGTATAACAAACTGACTCCATCTGGCAATCCGCGATTATTGCTTTTGCAGCAACTTGAATACCCTGCACGCACTGACCTGCCGTTAGGCAAATGGAAAATGAAGGAGATACTTGCATGCTACAATGCCTTATGAGCAGAGGTCCGCTGTCACCCACTGTGCAAGTTTAATTCGGAAAGGACTTGGAGGAGATTGATCTCTGTAGTCTATTAGTAATGAAGCTTAACACTAAAAACCATCTCTAAATACCTTGTACGTTTGTTCTGAGGACTGTTTTTTGAAGTGCTGGTCTCTCGGCTAGATACAGCTCCAGTTGTCCGCTCTAAACATCATGTTACCAATAACATACGGCAGACAGAAGACATCTGTAGACAATAAAAAGAGCATGGGCTTTTGCTCAACCACCTGTAGCCATTGGCTTGTTTTTTTTTTTAAACTTGCCTTTGGTTGTTTGGGCTCTCCTTAACGCCATGGTTATTCAATGGAAGTTTACATCACTTTAGCCATTAATTTTCGCAATGTCTTTTGTGATAGGGAGGTGCTTTACATGTTTCCCTCTGTTAATCTCTCCATTTTAGCCCAGATAATGCTACTCTTCTTGGTGTATATGAGCACACATTTATGCTTTTGGCTTCGACAATGCATTTTGAATTTCCCCACTAACAGTGCCAAAGCCAATAGAACAGTTCAGACATATTGAATGGAAAGAAAATTCCAAGAATGCAGCAGCGAGTGCACATTCACAATGGTGCTATTGGAATTTGTGTTTATGCTTTATTTATTGATTTTGCGAATGCTTATGTTAGAAAGTAACTCCTTGTTTAAAAACATTTGTATAATTCAGAGGTGTTTCGAATTTCAGCAGGGAGAGCAGTGGATGAAGACGTGGAAGATTTATTACTACTTTGACGAGGGCCACATGGTTTGCACAATTAGAGCTGTATACATTCTGAACTAACCTGTCTCGACTTCCACACTACAAAAAAACCATAAGCATCGGACTGTGTGCCCCAACAGCATGGGCTGTTTTTTTTTTTTAGGTTTCGCCTGCACGGCCCTTGCGCTGTACCTGTAAATCTACTGTTAATAAATATTGTAAAACGGGCTACATCCCACCCTCTTGGCTCTCATTCGGTCCTGTGCTTGCCACTTACTTGATCTCCATTTCCTTTGGCTGTAGCATACTACAATTTCCTGTTCTTCTTCGTGCGTTTGCTCTTTCAGTCTCCTGAGGTCAAAGTACTGTGTTCTTTCGCTTTGTGAGACTTTTTTTAAGCTTTTGCCTGCACAGCACTTGCCCTCTGCTTTTTTTTACCTGAATCTATCCTGTATCCTGTGATTATCCTTTCCAAGCACCTCAGTGCTTTTACAAATTACATTTATCCAATCCCTATATCCAATATGCCCCACCAGGCTCTTATTAAAATCAAATAGGTGAAACTTGTATGGTCACATTGGGCCAAATTAAGTTTTCCGAAAGTGAAACCTAATGCATTTACCAATGCTTGTTTTTGTGTGATGTAAATACAACGGTTACACCCATCTCTGAACCCTATTAGCCCTTTCTACCCCTTCACTCCACCCATTCCTGTACCCTAAAACCTTCTTTTTATGCCTAATCTGCTACCATCTTTGAGGGCTTAAAAGCCCTTACCACACCCATACTCCACCCATCACTGAACCCTAAAAAACCCTTTACCACCCTTAAACACCACACATCCAAGACTGCTAAAACCCCTCACCACCCCTAAACTTGAACTATCCATGAAACTCTAAAATCCCCTTTTTACATATAAACTCCACCCATTCCTGAATACTTAAAACCGTTCACAACCCCTAAATCTTGTACTAATCTCTACACATTACTGAACCCTAAAAACGCCTCACCAGCCCTGAACTCCATGCATTCATGAACCCTAAAACCACTCAACAACCCTACACTCTACCCATCCCTGAGCCATAAAAAGACGTCACATCCATAAATTCCACTCATCCGTGAACATTGAAAATCCCTCACCATCCCTAAACCCTACCCATTACTGAAACCTAAAAAAACCTCATCAGCTCTAAACTCCAACCATCGCTTAACCATTTCTGTGGCGGACCTCCACCCATTGTTGATACCTAAAAAACCCTGAGCACACTTAAACAGTAGCCATTCCCGAACCCAAAAATCCCTCACTCATCCTAAACTCCATCAAAGTTTAATGTAATTTGGGATTTTTCCTTAATAAGATCTTTCTTTTAAAATAATTCCTTTAATTTGCAATTTATTTGTATTTCATTACAATTGTCTGTCCTTAAAATAGTTTTTTCATGATTTGGTTTCCTCTCAGTTTTCGCTTTTCTTTTAACTCACATACATCAGATTTTTATACACCTGTACCCTTACATTTCAACTGTATAATGGATGCTATGATTATACATATGAAAGTGCAACAGGCAAGACGCTACTGAACTGTACAAGCTGCTAAACCCTCGTTGTATATTAATTGGATTTGTGTGGAAAGTACCCCTAAATTGTGTGATGAATGAAGCTATACTGCTGTTACAACGGCATTATGAAAATTGCAGCATTGTCTTCCGATAGGTTACTGCAGATGTTATCCAACTGGGGGGCATGGGTGGGTTTACGAGGAGGAGGCGCAGATGCCTCTGCAAGTACATGTAAATGAAGATGGCCTGGAAGAGCAGCAATATTTATTGTCCGTATTTCCAGGCTATCTACATTTACTTCGAGCCCTTGAAGTGAGAACTGTGATCAGAGTGCCGTGGGGCGGGGGTCAGTGAGTTTGTTGGCAGGGTCAAAAAGGTTGCTAAAAAAACAATAATTTGCACTGTAAAAGATATCGCATTTGTGAGAGTTCAAATTATTGGTGTGGTAAATGATGTTTCTTGACGAATTGTTGAACACAAAAGAAATGTATGTATTTTTATTCCTGCCCCTTTTCAATTCCTACCCTAAATGAGGATGGCTCAAGAATGTATTTTAGTGACACCCAGCAAGAGTACCAAAATAATTGCTTCAAAACCCATTGAGTTAACATTTGGCTGAACTATCCGAGATGCATAAACATAAATAGTTAGGCCTTTATCATGGAAATTTCGGTAGCCCCGATTTTGATGGAAGCTGTTTTTTTCTGCTTGAATCATGATGATAAGATATGCAGTATTTACAGACCCACTCAGTACAAGTCAATTCAATTGTGTTATTTCCTATGAAGTATACACGCACACCACACACTGAGAGACTTGCAGGGCACTGTGTGGATTGGAATGTACTGCCCTCTTCATCCAGGAAGATTTGGGATTGGTAATTGCTTCACAGTACTGAATTTGTGAAAAAGCTGTTGATTTAGGGAAACAGTAGGCCTACCAACCCACCCAGGTACAGGGATAATAGGCTTCAGCGCCAGGTTGGGCACTGAGAAAAAGATGCAGTCGAAAAGGTAGAGGTATTAGTTTTTGGGGTCAAGCTCATCAGAGGGCACTAATGACGAGTTTCGAGGTAATAGGGATAAGAAGAATTGGAAGTAAGAGGAGAATGGAGGAAGGAAAAGAAGGCAGGCTTGATCGAAGGGCAGACAGGCCTGTTGGGTGCAAAGAATCAGTAGAGACAGGAGAAAGGGCAAAAGGGCCCGTTACTAACGAAGTTGTCAAGTTAAAGTTAAATAAGAAATTGTTAAAGGGGGCTATTGTTTAGCGGAAGAGTTAATTAATTAATATTTGTTAGAGTGCTGTGAGGATATATTAGTCTGTGTGGCAATAAGCAGATGGTTGGTTTTATATACACAGAGCTCAAATGGCCTTATGACAACAGCAACACTGGGTCCTTGGTGATCCCACCCGAAAGAAGGTTTCAGAGACTATATGGCTGCTGAATCCACGCGCAACATTTTAAAAATACATGGCAGAGGACTACTAAAGTGAATTGCGTAACATATATAGAACCAAGAACACAAATACATAAGTGTGCAACAAGAACACACTTGTTTTCCTGTACCACACAATAAAGCAGAATTATTGAAAATACAATAAATCCGTCCTTCAGAATAGAACATCTATATGTACTCGTTTACAGCACTGAAGAATTGGATATGCATTACTATGCAGCAGGTGATGGATTATCTAGAAAATGCAGTAATATAAGTGGCCTTTTTTTATTTAGAAAAGGACCATTCATTAGTGCAGCAGGTACTGCTGGTTATCATTAACCCCTTCGCTGCTTCTGTCGGGCAACGGCCGTCACAAGCACTACCTCCGTAGTGCTGCGCACATCCATTGGCCGACGCGGCCCCGCCCACCTAATTAAACAGCCGCACCGCTGCGGAATTCGCACCGTGGTTAAATAAGCAGATGCAGGAGGACTGGAGCCTATGGGTTAGAGGGACCTGCTGGATCACGAATTATGACCGTCTACCTTTGAAAAATGTGCATTGGGGCTTATTTTCCTTTCTAGCATTAGGGCCGAGGGCACCTTTGTAGAAAAAGAGACAACATGTGGGAGCTCTTTTATTCTGAAAGGGACAGCGATCTAGATTCAAAATCAGAGTGATGGTCAGGAATGGTGCGGAAGAGGTGAAAGATGTAGAGGAGATAGCCTGCTATTCAGGACTGCTATCATTAATGAAGCAAGCGTAGTTGCATTGGGGTCCAAGAGTGTGAGGGGTTCACAACACCAATTATGGGGAGCAGTATTCTTGGGACAATATAAGTTTTGTTTGATTAATTTTCTGTTTAATAAGTCTTACATTATTGAGTTTAGGATCTATAGAAAAAGTCCTCCTGAAATCATCCCATGAGCTCCGCCCACTGCACACAACCATGTCCCTCCTGCTTCCCCAATCCTTGTCATAAAGTTTTGGAGGGGGGGGGGGGGGGGGGGGGGGGGCAAACTCAAAACATTTTGCTTAGGTGGGGGCTCGGAGCAAAAAAGTTTGAAGACCTCTGTGTTAGAGGCATGTACGGCTTGTGAAAATGTGTAGCAAACAGAAGGATAGTTGAAATAACTAATTGTTTTATAGGACTTATTTTAGACGTAATTAAAATCAAAAAATGTTTGAACTGTAGATGCACAAGCAATTTGCTTAGACGTTGGTAGTCCGATGTGTTGATTGCAATATTTGTAGGTGAAATATACTTTTAATTAGGTCTTTGATTGTTCTTATATGCGTTTTTAAACTGTACTTATATAAAGTAAATGTTTTTATGAATCAATTGTAAGGCACGCATACCTGTCGCCTCCATACTACATGGCAACTTGAGTGCCGGGCCCAGCCACTACATAATTATCAGATTGAGCCATCGCAGGTACAGAAAATTAAGTGAATGTTGATTGCTGCCCATGCCTGTGTTTTCTGGAAGACTTGTCTCAATACAAGTCTTTAGCTGTGAGAGTGGAGCTATAAGGCCTGATTGAAGCTGCGCCATATCATGTCTAAGAATAGTTGAGTTTCCTTCGCTGGGGCCGAGAGCTTCATGAATCATTCAAACTGCACCATGTAGATATAGTGGGTCTGGGTTAGGTTTCCGACGGCAGAATCAGGATTCCAAATAGGCGGTCTCCTCTCCATCCAGCTTTCCTCATACAGCAGGGCTCAACCTTCAGCCCTCACTAAGGCAGGATTTATCACACTGCTGTCATGGGTAGTAAACGCTATATAAAAACAATTTAAAAACGTACTCCCTGCAGCAAGGACCTCATAGACTCAACAGCCCCACCTTCAGAGAAAACACCCACAGAGATTACATTGCAGGACTGAAGCTTCCACGCCCCCATAGCAAGAGGACTCCACTTCCAAACGCAGTATGACTCTACCCCATACCACTTCTGAAGGATTTGTCGCATACACACACCTTCCAATCACCCTGTCTCGATATTGTACCATAGCAATCCCCCTGCCTCCCACAGAAAAGTTCCACGAGGTACTAGTCTTCCCCTCCCCTTTACAAAAAGAATTGGCTGACTTTCCTCAAGGCTGCTTCTAATATATAACAAAATCGGTCGATCCACTCCCTCTTCACTGAGGGATATGCCACAATATGTGCCTCCTACCACCTTTCTGCAAAGTTATATACCATACATACATAATATGGTCAGTTTAGCAAGTTTACGCCAGACACGACTCGATGGAGCAATACTTTACCAGAGCCTTTCTCTCCACTTTATAAAATGACTGTAATAGGCCAAGATTCCTTCCACAACGAGCCGGTCAGCCCTGTACAGAAGGGTTCTACCGAACGCAGCACCATCCCCTCGCAAAAGCGGTGCACCCTCTCCTCGTCCGCCTCCCTCCTTCCTTCCTTCCTAGGCTGTTCGATCACGTACGCCGTCCTTAGGATCATACCAAGGGCTACTTACTGCAGAATTGCACTAAACAAATGCAGCATAGAGCAGAGTTCTAGAAGGGATTGACCTCCCGTCGCTGACCTATGACAGTGTCACCTTGCTTCCGCCCAATTCGTAGTACGGTTCATTGATGCCAAGTACTCACCACGACCAGAAAGCATGAAAAGCTGTGACACGAAAAGAGCCGCTCCGCAAAGGCGCTGCAGCTCCGCGAACACCGCCATCTTTGTTGACAGCTATACTTCCGTATCCTGCCTGTCACGTGACTTTCATCGGAAAGCGAGAAGGGGGCGGGCTTAGGCTGGATTATGCGCACGCGCAGTTCCCACGAACGGGGAGAGTTATGGTATGCTAAATTGCAAATCCCATAGGCAGGGTCGGTCCTAGAATTTTCGGGGCCCTGGGCAAAAGGGAATGTGTGACACCTTCTGATCTTGGGGAAGCTGCTTTGTGCAGACTCCAACTGGGCTGCAGCCCATTTCAGACTGAAAGTGTGAGAATTGCTTGGGGGCTGAGTTTAACCTGTGTGGGCTAAAGTGCTGACAATGGGCGCACTGCTGAGTCTCTGAATGGGCAGCCCAAGAGGTGTTCCCCCTCCCCTAAGCCTTCTCACACCACACCTTAGAGGCCCCAGGAGGGGGGGCCTCCTCCCGTGAGCCCAATTGTAAAGAGATGCATTTCCTTCACTTTGATATCGGAAGGGGTACACGCGGACTGGTGGGGTGTTGCCATTGTGCGAGCCCCATCCTGGTAGGCAGAGTGCGAGGCCCTGGGTAGCTGCCCTTACCTGCTCATGCCTAGCACCGGCCCTGCACAATAGGAACAAGGTTCACCAAAAATTCCACTATGACCCAGGTCAAATGGGCAGTTCCATGGGGAGGTATGACGAGGAGCGTGTCGAGCAGGATGCACTTTCTTGCTCGAATTACTGTCCATGCAGAAGACTCAATATGTGGCGTAGAGCTGCCCACTTTGGAACTGGCAATTAGGTCTAGTCTCGGTTGGGGCGCACCATCATAATGATTCTGGCAAATCATGTAATCTCCCCATGCCTACCAAATGAATGTGTCCTTGTGTATTGCAACTGGTGCTCATGAAAAGCAATCAATACCTTTGGGTCCAGCTCGCGCTTTACCAAATTGTAAAAAATAAATTACCTGTCTTAGTTCTAA
The DNA here is from genome assembly GCF_964263255.1 of Lissotriton vulgaris. Classification (NCBI taxonomy): domain Eukaryota; kingdom Metazoa; phylum Chordata; class Amphibia; order Caudata; family Salamandridae; genus Lissotriton; species Lissotriton vulgaris. The sequence goes on along the minus strand of NC_141687.1, from coordinate 2,121,212,900 downwards.
GGTCCCAAGGTCTCTGGGAGAAGGGGTGCAGCACTGCCGCCACCCCCTCCACCCCCCCCCCCCACCCAAATAACCATGCTGGAGTTCAGAAGCTGAATGAGCACTAAAGATGCCTTTAGGTTTCGTTTTTGTCATGCCACATTTGCTGCACATTCAAAGACAAAGGTCGATTATCAGACAATATCATCTGACAAATCCCTGTTTATTCAGAAACTGGTTTCGTTTTCGTCACGTCACATTTGCTGCACATTCAAAGACAACGGTCAATTATCAGACTATATCTTCTGACAAATCCCTTCTTATTCAGAAGCTGGTGTCTACTTTTATTACTCGGACTGCTGGTCCGTCGAAGGTGCTGTGGTTCAGTCGAAGAGCCAGGTCTTGAGGTCCTTCCTGAATTGAGGGAGTGACGGTGATTGCCTGAGGTGGAGAGGCAGGTTGTTCCAATTCTTTGCCGCAAGGTAGGAGAAGGATCTACCTCCAGCTGTGGTCTTGCAGATACGTAGGACAGTAGCCAGGGCCAGTTGTGGGAGTGGAGGTCTAGGTGGGTACATGGAATGCGAGGTGGTGGTTGAGGTACGCGGGTCTTGCGTCATATAGGGCCTTGTAGGCATGTGTGAGGAGCTTGAAGGCAATCCTTTTGTTGACTGGGAGCCAGTGGAGGTCTTCCAGGTGGCTGGTGAGGTGGCTGTGGTGTGGGATGTTGAGGATGAGTGTAGCTTAGACGTTCTAAATGTTCTGCAGTTTCTTGAGGAGTTTCTGGGTGATGCGGGCATAGAGTGCATTGCCGTACCCAATTCTGCTGCTGATGAGTGTGTGAGTGACTGTCTTTCTGGACTTGGCAGGGATCCACTTGAAGATCTTTCAGAGCAATCAATCAATAAATCATTTGTAAAGTGCACTACATACCCGCGAGGGTCTCGAGGCGCTGGGGGGGTGCGGGGGGTGGGGTGCTCTATGATCAAACAGCCAGGTCTTGAGTATCCTCCTGAAGGTCAGCAGGTCTTGGGTCTGTCGTAGGCTCAGTGGGAGGGTGTTCCATGTCTTGGCGGCAAGGTGGGAGAATGATCTCCCACCGGTGGTTGTCCTTCGGATGCGCGGGACGGTGGCGAGTGAGAGGTAGGCAGAGCGGAGCTGGCGGTTGGTGATGTAGAAGGAGAGCCGTCTGTTGAGGTAGGCTGGGCCGGTCTTGTGGAGTGCCTTCTGTGTGTGGGTGAGGAGCTTGAAGGATATCCTCTTGTTGGCGGGGAGCCAGTGCAGGTTTCTCAGGTGGGGGATGATGTGGCCGTAGCATGGTATGTCGAGGATCAGTCGTGCCGAAGGCGTTTTGGATGCGTTGTAGACGTTTGATGAGCTTGGTCGGTGCTCCCACGTAGAGGGTGTTTCCGTAGTCAAGTCTGCTGCTGACGAGGGCCTGGGTGACTGTCTTTCTTGTATCTGTTGGGATCCATCTGTAGATCTTGCGGAGCATGCAGAGGGTGTTGAAGCAGGAGGAGGAGACGGCGTTGACTTGCTTGGTCATAGAGAGCTTTGAGTAGAGGATGATTCCCAGGTTGCGTGCGTGGTCGGTGGGTGTCAGGCTGCCTCCAGTGCCGTCGGCCACCAGGAGTCGTCACAGGCTGAAGGGTTGGAGCCAAGGATGAGGCCCTCCGCCTTGTCAGAGTTCAGCTTCAGACGGCTGGTCTTCATCTAGTCGGCGACGGCCTTCATTCTTTCGTGAAGGTTGGCTTTGGCGGTGATCAGGTCCTTGGTGTGGGAGAGGATCAGCTGATTGTCGTCGGCGTATGTTATGTTATGTTAAAAAATTTGTACCGCGCACGTACACCGAGACGGTTTCTTGGCGCTCATAACAGACATGACGAACCAGGACAGGAAGTATTACTCAAAGGCCGCCTTAAAGAGGTAAGTTTTCAAGGTTTTTCGGAACAGTTCGTAGGAGGGACAATTGCGAAAGGAAGAAGGGAGGGAATTCCTGAAGGTGGGGCCTAAAAAAGAAAAACGAAGGCCGCCGTGTTTTTTGCGGCGGTTCAATTGGATGCATAGAAGATTGTCAGCAGAGGATCGTAGATTGCGAGTTGGGAGGTATCGCTTGAGGTTAGAGGAAATGAACTCAGGGGCGTGATTGTGAAGGGATTTGAATAAGGTGCATCCGAGTTTGAAGGAGCACCGTTTAGCCACAGGGAGCCAATGAAGGCTCCTCAGGAGGGGGGAAACATGCTGGTGTTTGGGTTGGTGAAACACCAGGCGGGCAGCCTGGTTCTGAATTAGCTGAAGTTTTTGAAGCTGGTAGGCAGGGATCCCCGCATACAAAATGTTAGCAAAGTCAACCCTGGAGATGACCAAAGCCAATATAGCTAGTATGAGTGCCTCTCTGGTTAGAAATCTACAGATCTTGCGGATCCTGCGCAGCTGGAAAAAGCAGGATGATGTAACTGCTGAGATCTGAGGTTTCATAGATAGATCCTCAGAGATGATCACTCCTAGGCTTTTCACAGAGCTGACCGGGCGAGGGGGGGAGCCAAGGGAAGGGGGCCAATAGTTGTCATCCCAAGGGTTGGTGGGGCCGCCCACCAGAACAAGTTCCGTTTTAGACGGATTCAACTTGAGTTGGCTGTGAGCCATCCAGTCAGAGATGAGTAGCATTGTGGTTTGGGTGTTAAGGCGAGAAGAAGGTGAAGTGTCCAGAGGGAAAATCAATTGCAAATCGTCTGCATAATTATATATTGTAGCTGGGGAATGACAAAGGGAGGCCATGAGTGGTTGCATATATAGGTTGAAGAGAAGAGGGGAAAGAGCTGAACCCTGGGGAACACCACAAGTGAGGGGGGTAAAAGGAGCAGAGAAGGTGGAGAGGTGGACTGCCTGGGAACGACCTTGCAAGAAGGATCGAACCCAATCAAGGGTGACGCCTCGGATGCCGGCGTTGCTGACACGGTCGATCAAGATGGTATGATCGACCGTGTCAAAAGCCGCCGACAGATCTAACAGTACAAGGGCTTGGGGGATATTGTTGTCGGCACCAGTTCTAAGTGTGTCCATTACTGCCGCAATCACCATCTCTGTGGAATGTAGTGGGCGAAAACCAGCCTGATGGGGGTCGAGGAAAGAGGAAGTTTCCATAAAGGTACTCAGACACTTGGTTACGTAAGTCTCCAAGATCTTTCCTAAGAAAGGGAGGAGAGAAATAGGTCTGTAATTACTCATCACAAGAGGGTCTGCGCTGGGCTTTTTCAAGATAGGTAGCACTATGGCCTGCTTAAAAGCCTCTGGAACAACTCCTGATGTTAAGGAGGAGTTGAGAAGGGCCAGGGCGGGGTCGGGGCAGAGTCTAAAGATTTCTTTGAAGATATGTGGAGGGCAGCAGTCCCTAGGGGAGCCAGAACTGACTTTATAGAGAAGGCTGTGAAATTCAGTGATGGAAATGGGAGGGAAAGTATGGAATTTCTGGGCGTTTTCAGAAGGGAGGAGAAATGATTTGGAAGGGGAAGGTGGAGAGATATTGTTTTTAATTGTGGAAATCTTGTCCTGAAAGAAGGCATTGTGCTCATCACACAAAGCCTGGGTGGGAACGGGCGGGAGGGTAATACGATCGGGGAGGGAGAGCTCATTGACAATTAAAAAGATGTCCTTGGCTTTTGAAGCCGACTCCAGGATTTTGCGTGAAAAGTAGGAGGTCTTTTCCTCTAGTATGGAAGATTTATAGGAGATGATGTTGAGGCTGTGCTGTCGGGCTACATGTGCGAGCGGGGCCATGTAAATGTTGAACAGCGTCGGGCTGAGGGAGGAGGTATGCCACAGATGATCTCGGAGGCTTTGGAACGGAATGGGGGAGGCGGATGCTCTGGGTTCTGCCGGAGAGGAAGGAGGTGCTTCAGAGCCTGGTCTTGGATCCCTGCGGAGTGGAGGCGTGCGCATAGTGTGCGGTGGCAGACGGTGTCGAAGGCGGCAGAGAGGTCTAGGAGGATGAGTGCTGCGGTCTCGCCGTTGTCCAGCAGGGTCCTTTTTTTTTTGTCCTCATATATGCCACCAGATGGTATGACTCTAGATGGGATCTCTCAAATCCGCCGACACAAAACCTTTCTGTGCGCCCTGGAGTTTTATGCTTAGCAGTTAAAAGATCTCCCAGAGGTAGGCTGTCTACTAGTCCAACTCCCCTATTCAATGTCGATGTACCTTGTCCCGGGGAGGACCAGACCACAAACCCCTGGCATAATCATTGGACTATTTATTCTCTAGCTGTCCGACCATTTTATCAGCGGAGCCCAAATCTTCGCCGCACCCTCTCCCCTACACATCAGATCTGTTTTACTTATAGCCATGATGTTTTTTAAGCAGTCTGCAAACCTTGGGGGAGTTGGAGATTTCCATTCACTGCAGACCTCCCTCCTAGCGATGACAATCACGTAAAATATAAACTGAGTGATACTGTCTCTAATATCATAATCCTCCGGTAAACCCAAAAGAATCAATCTAGAGCTGCAAATAACTGGTCTTGACAGTACCTCCTCTAAGAAAGTGCAAACCTGTTGCCAATAGTTTTTAATTTCTGGACAGTCTACAAAAATGTGTAAGTCATCTGCCGCTAAAAGCTTACATCTAGGACAAAAATATGATTCTCCAGATATTTTTGGCAATTTTGAGGGAGTCCAGTAGACCCTGTGTGCCGTGTAAAGATGGTTCCTTCTAAGGTTGGCAGGTTTTATTGTTTTTTGAGATATTATGAATGAATCTATCCAAACCTCCAGTTGCTTTTCCGAGCCATCTACTAATAAGTCCCCCCAGAGTTTCGAGATTTCTTACTCCTGTCTGTCTTTTGCCCCTATTAACAACATATACCACGAAGAAACCTCCCCTTTCCATCCTTCTTGTCTACTAGCTAATTCTAAGAATTTGTTTCCCTCTGCTTCTGACGCCCAATTTTGACTTCCCCACCAAGATGATAATTGATAATATTTAAACCTTGTGAGGGATCTTCCTGTCATATTGGATAAGGATGTCCAGCATAGGAGATCTAGATTGACTTGTAGGTCTCCCCATCGTACAAGGCCTGCCTCTCTCAAGGGAGAGGAAAGGCGATCTAATAGACATTCCGGCGGAGTCCCAGATTGGTGCCAGGGAATTGTAGTATGGAATTTTCCAGATTTTACAAACTGCTTGCCACAGTTTGAGGGCTGTAAGTAGGATTTTTTTAGCAGACTTTTTTGTAAAATTTTTGGGCACCGAATTTAAACAAGAAAAATTCAAGACCCTTAGGAAGGTCAGATAGCATTGCTTGGAACAAATGACCATGTGAAAATGAATCCAACTTATTAGCCAAGAGTCTGAAATTTTTTAACTGAAACGCATAACAGTAGAAAAGTAAGTCGGGGAGGGCCAGGCCACCTATTTTTAACCCTCTTCTCAACTTCCTCCAAGCAATTCTTGGTGACTTGGTGGCCCAAATAAATGAGCCTATCTTACCCTGAAGGCTGGAGATGTCTTTATTCTGAAATGTCAGTGGAATACTGTTAAATAGGAAAGTCACTTTAGGCAGTACTACCATTTTAATTAAATTAACTCTACCGTATATACTAAGAGGTAAACCGGCCCATCTTTGTAAAAGTTTAGTTATGTCTTTAACCACTGTTTGCCAGCTTATTTTGGGTATATCCATCAGTTTTTGCGTAATATAGATACCTAGATACCTGATCTTGGTTTTCACGCCTGGTATAGGGACAGGACTATTCCAACTCATTATGTCTCTTTTGCTCTTATTGATGCTGTATCCCAAGACTGCTCCATATTCCTCTGCTAGTTTAAATAGCTTTGGAATAGCCTCTAGTGGATTGATGGTGTACAACAGCAAGTCATCAGCATATAATGCAGTCTTTAACTCCAGCCCACCCATTTTGAAAGGAATGATTGTAGGATCTGTTCTTAACATTGTAACAAAAGACTCGATATACAGATCGAAAAGGAGAGGGGACAGGGGACAACCCTGTCTCGTCCCTCTTGATATCGCAAACCAGTCCGTCAGGCAACCATTGATTAAGACTTTTGCCCGTGGGTTCCCATATAGTCTTTTAACAGCCTGAACAAAGGGTGGTGGGAAGCCAAACCTGGTCAGGGAGTCCCAAAGGAACATCCAATTGACCTGATCAAAGGCCTCCGCGGCATCTATTGCCACAATGGCCAGTGGCAGTCCCTTTTCTTCCGCAAAATCAATTGCTCCGATGACCTGAAAAGTCAACTCATTTAATTGTCGACCTGGGACAAACCCCCTTTGACCAGGATGGATAATAGTTTTAATAACTTTAGATAGTCTCTCAGCCAGAATCCCGAGAATATTTTAAGGTCGGAATTCAGAAGAGAGATATGTCTGTAAGACTCTATTTTCATGGGGTCTTTATTAGGATTAGCTATTAGGGTGATAGTGGCCTCTAACCAGGAGGGTGGGATACCCCCTCCTTGCTGGTATATGTTGTTAAAGAGAGACAACAGGTATGGAAGAATCTCTTCCTCATTATCTTTATAGATCTCCGTTGGTAGGCCGTCTGGGCCTGGGGCCTTATTCCTGCTCATCTTTTTTAGCTGTACCCTGATTTCCCCTTCGGTGATCTCCACTGATAAGGTCTTTTTATATGCCTCGCTCAATTAAGGTAGTACCCTTTGGCTCCACCACTTCTCCAAATCTTCTGTTCCAAAGTTTATGTTTTCCTGGTATAACTCTTCCATGAAACCCCTGGCTTCAGCCCTAATCTCTTCGTCCTTAGTCAGCTGTTCTCCCGAATTTCGTTGGAACACGGTCGTGATGTTATTCCTGGTCCTGTCTGATCTGGCCTTCCACGCTAGTTGTGCCCCACACTTTTCTCCATATTTAAAGTTTTTTAGTTTACTGGTCTCCCACCTGTCGTGGATCAGCTTATCTGCTTTAGCTTTGAGACTCTCCTGCAGCTTTAGAAGTTCCTTTTCTAGTTCAGGGATCTTCTCTCTTTCCTCTAGAGCTGCCCGCTGAAGTTCCTGCTCTTTCTTCTTAATAGAGTCCAAATCTTTAGTTTCTCTATCTTTTATCTCTTTTCTTTTTTGTCTCATCTGATGTCCCAAAAAGCCTCTAAGAAAGGCCTTGAATGACTCCCAGACAGTTTGTTCTATAGTCGAACCCACATTGAATATAAAATACTCTGTTATGCTACTCTTAATTTTAACTCCAATATTGTCATCTAGTAGAATAGTTCTATCGAAGGTCCATCTACGTTCAGAGACAATATTCTTGAAATTAATGCTTAGTTGTACCACTGAGTGATCTGAAAGGCCCACTGGGATATGAATAACTGAGGTCAGAACTGACTCAAAGGAGTGGTCTACCAGGAATAAATCAATTATTGAGAATTGTTTGTACTTTTTACTGTAAAAAGAGTATTCTCTTAAGTTACCATTCTTCGTTCTCCAGGCGTCCAGCAAGTTAAATTCTTTTATTATGTTCTTAAGAACTAAAAGAGACCTTTTGGGTGAAACATATTTTGCTCTAGAGGTATGATCTAGCTGGCTATCTAAAATAAGATTAAAGTCCCCCCCAAGAATAAGAGGTGCTTTGCTCAAGATTAAAACCCTCTCAAGATTGCGAAGAAAGGTTTCATTATCCTCGTTTGGGCCGTAAAACACTGCACATGTGTACGGTGAACTAGCAATCAGGAGCTCCGCTACCAACCACCTCCCTGACTGATCAGTGTCCCAACTCTGTACACTAATTCCCTTGTTTGCCCTGGTTATTATTGCCACCCCCCTAGAGATTCCTTTTTGCCTGGAGCATAAAACGTCCTGTACCCAACGCCTTTTCTCAAAGACCTTCTTACTTTCTTTTGCCTCAAGATGGGTCTCCTGCAATAAATATATGCTAGCCTCTAGGTTCTTTAAAAAGTCACAAACCCTCTGTTGTTTCCTGAAGCTAGCTATTCCATTGAGATTCCAGGAAATAATCTTACTACTTGTATATGAGTTTACTGCCATAACCTAATGTTGCCCTCCCAACTACTCTCCAGGATAAATGCATCATTTAAGTATCTCTATGTGTAAGTTTGTATTTGTTTGTATATGTGTATATTTGTATTTCTGTGGTCAAATGAGGACTTTTTATTCTTTTTTCCCCTTCTCCCCTTCCCTCCCCCCCCGCCCACTCCCTCCCCTGAGGAACCCTCCCTTCATCTTGGGCGTTGTCTCGCCCCTGTGAATCTCTCCGTCTTTCAGCACCCTATCTATCCTATCCCTTAACCTTATCACCTATGATCGGTGTGAATTGGTGTATTTGTAAGGGTGTTATTTTTTTTTTTTTTTAAGTGTGATGTGCAAACCCCCCCTTTTTTTTTTTTTTTTTTACTCAAAGAGAATTATTCTGTATCTCTGATTACTATGTTCATTTTTTTTTCATATAAGCAATAAATCCTAGTGAAAGATAAGTTTAAGTATGACCAGTACTGAGAGCTAGATATTTCCAACTAAACTACTCCCTCATGTTCCGTAACAGTTAGTCTACTTCGTCTGGCTGATTACAGGTATACATTTTATTATTCCACATGACTTTAAGCATGGCTGGAAACCTCATCTGTACTCTCGCTCCCAATGATCTAAGTTCAGGCATTCTTGAACCTAGTTCCCATTGTCTCTGAGCCGTTCTTCCTCCTATGTCAGACCTAATTTGGTAAGGATTGGCCCGATAATGGAGAGAGGCGCTCGCTAAGGCTCTACTAAGTATCAACTCCTTAACAGTGTAAGTCTGGAAATAAACCATAATTTTCCTGGGTCCCTCACAATCTGGGTGTAGTCTAAAAGGGTCTCTATTTACTCTCTGTATTTCTGCTTCTAGATCTATATCTAAACGATCTTTCAAAACACCCTCTCTAAGGAGTCTGCAGACAAAGGCTTTAATATCTCCTACCTCTTCCCCCTCTGGTATCTTCAGTATGCGAAGATTATTCCGTCGTGAGTGAGTCTCCAACCGTTCCATGTCCATCATTAGGGCCCTATTTTGCTTTTTTAAGGCACAGAGGTCCTCAGAGTTTTCTACCGTAGTGACTGAGAGGGTAGAGACCTTCTTTTCCAGTGTAGCCGTCCGGGCTTCTATCCCTTACAATTTGGTTTCCAAAAGATCAAACCTATCATGCAATCTTTTTTGATTTGCCTCGGAGATTTCAAATTTTTCAAGCAAGTCACCCCTAAATGAATGAAATAAAAGCCCAATCTTATCAAGCTCCTGGGGGGAAGTGTAAAACTGAGCATCATCATTTTCAGATCTAGCGTGGGTTTGAGAAGTTAAGGTAATAGTAGTATTAGTGGTATTCGGGTGGTTACACACTGCGCCTTCTGATATCTGTGTGGTCGTAGATTCTTGATGGGTTAGAGAGTTTTCAGTCAGGCTGTTACTGCCACTCATCAGAGTGTCTTTATCTAGGTTGACTGGAATCTCTGGATCTTTCAACACCTCCTCGGCTTGTATTGCCGCGATAGGGGAGTACCTGTTCTCCAAGGCCAGAGCAGATAGAGAGGGGATCTGAGTAATCTGAGTAGACTGCTGGTCCTCTTCCACATTTACCCCCTCTTTTAAGGAATTCATTTTCTCAATCACTTTAAAATAGCTTTTAAGAGAGGGGGTATTTTTTTGTGTTGAGATCTGCTGAGGGAGTTTACTACTGACACTTTTCTTAGTACACCACTTCCTCTTACTTTTGTGTGGTGTAAATGGTGAGGGTCTCACCTTCTCGCCCAATTCAGCTAAGTCCAAAACCCCCTGCTGCTTTAATTCTTGCTTTGATCTCAGCTGGTATCTATTTTTTACCACCTCTCCTCTACTTTTAGTTTGCTTACTACCGGTCCGTTCTTTCCCTCCAGTTTCTAAAACCCCTATTGCCAAGTTTGTCTCAACTGGTGTCGAGCTATCAGAGCTTGTTTGACTCGGACAAAACAAAACTGGTGCTCCTGTAGGCAAGAGTGCCTCCATACGAACCCTTCCTTGTACTGGGGTTAAGTATGTAGAAGCCGAGAAGTGCCCCCAGCACACAGGACCTCTGTAATGGTGTAAAAACACACCTTTTGTGCACTGCCACGCGTCCCACTTCCAATTAACCCACCCCGAGCTCCAAGCCACCGTCCCTGATTTCAGACTTATCTTCTTTGTCAGCTTTGATGAAGCACCCGTCACACCCGTCACCAACTCCTCAGCTGCTTCTCCCGGGGCCGTTTCCAGACCGTCGTCTCTTCTGACTTGCAACAGCCCCGCCTCGTCCTCCCGGCGTGTATTCAGGTTTACCATTCCCCCTGGGTCCTAGCGCAGTTTCCGTTCTCCGTCACCACTAATCTGCTCATTTTAACAAAGAGAGAAAGAGAAACTCGTTTTAACCGCGTAACTACATTGCGGTTTTCTTGGCACCCATTCTCACCGTAAATTTCTGTGCAGGAACATCCAAACTGTTTTCCCGGTGCGCTCGGACGGAGAGCTCTGCGGCAGCCGCTAGCCTGCCGCCGCCATGTCCCTCTCACAGCAAGCCCCGCCTGTCAACAGAAGGAGCCTTCTCAGGTCGTCCAGCAGGGTCCTGATGTCGTCGGTGGCTGCGATAAGGGCAGTCTCGGTGCTGTAGTTGCTACCGAACCCTGACTGGGAAGTGTCCAGGATTCTGTATTCTGCGAGGTATCGGATTAGATGTCTGTTGACGGTTTTCTCGATGACCTTGGCCGGGAAGAGGAGCAGATAGATGAGCTGGAAGTTCTTAAGGTCTCTTGGGACTGCCTTAGGTTTTTTGAGTAGGGCGTTGATCTCGGCGTGTTTCCAGATCTCTGGTAAGGTTGCGGTCTCGAGGGATAAATTGATGACGTTACGCAGGTGGGGTGCGATGGAGCTGCCTGCTCTGTTAAAGACGTGGTGCGGGAATGGGTCTGGCGGAGAGCCAGAGTGGATTGTGCGCATGGTCTTGATGGTGTCATCGATGCTCACGCTGGCCCAGGCTAGAAAGGGGTTCGTGGTTGATGGTGTGCGGAGGGTCTGTTGTGTTGCTGTCTGTTGGGCCTGTCTGGGTGTTGAAGCTGTCATGGATGTCTGCTATCTTGTGGTGGAAGAAGGTGGCGAGGGAGTCGCACAGTGCTTGCGACAACGGGATGTCGTTGGTGTTGGAGTTGGGGTTGGAGAGTTCCTTCACGTTGTTGAAGAGCTCCTTGCTATTGTGTGCATTGTTGAGGAGGCGGTCTTTGAAGGAGGTCCTCTTGGCCGCCCTGATGAGGTGGTGGTGGTGGTTGCGGATGTCGTCCTTGTGTGCTGCGTGGCTGTTCGGAGTTTGTTCGCTGTGCCATTTCTTCTCTAGTTTCCGACTGGCTTGCTTGGAGTTCTGGGGTGAACCAGCTGACCCTCTTGCAGGTGTGTCTGTGGGGGGGGTTTCTTCAGCAGGGCGAGGGTGTTGGCGCAGTACTCTATCCAGAGTCTGAGGCTGTGGGCAGCGTCGTCTGTGTTGGAGGGTTCGGTGGGTAGGCTGAGAGCGAGGTTTGCGTGTAGTTGGTCTTCAGTGATTTTGCTCCAGCAGCGGGCGGGGATCTGTTGGGCGAGGTGGTGTGTGGTGGGTTTCTGGAAGGCAAAGTGGATGCAGCGGTGGTCGGTCCAGAGGAGTTCGGTGGTGTGGTTGACGGAGACGTGCAGGCTTGAGGAGAAGACGGGGTCGAGCGTGTGGCCAGCGGAGTGGGTGGGTGTTGTGACGAGTTTCTTCAGTCCGAGGTTGGCGAGGTTATCGATCAGGGTTGTGGAGTTGTTGTCGTTGTTGTTCTCAAGATGAAAGTTCAGGTCTCCGAGGAGTATGTAGTGGGTGGAGGTCAGGGCGTGCATGCTGATCAAGTCGTCGATGGAGTCGCTGAACTGGGGGTAGGGTCCGGGGGTGCGGTAGACGATGGTGCCTCTGAGGGTGGAGTTAGGGTCTGTGTGGATCTGGAAATGCATGTGTTCGGCGGTGCTGAGGGCGTCGTCGGTGCTAGTCGAGACCCTGATTCTGTGCTTGTGGACGATGGAGATTCCTCCTCCGACTCCGTTAGTGCGGTCTCTGCGGGTGATCTTGTAGCCGCCTGGGATGGCTATGGCGATGTCAGGTGCGGAGGAGTGGTTAAACCAGGTCTCTGTCAGGAAGGCGACGTCCGGGGATGTTGTGTCGAGCAGGTCCCAGAGCTCGACGGCATGCTTGCGTGCGGAGCAGGTGTTCAGCAGTATGAATCGGAGGTGGTTGGGGTCTTTCTAGGGGGTGGTTCATCGGCTCTGAGGCTGGTGTAGCTGCAATTCCGGCAGGTGAAGGGGCTGTGTGTGCGTTTCGGGGCGGCCTTGAAGCAGGTTTGGCTCCGTCAGGAGTTGAGAGCGTGCAGAGTGCTGGCGTCGTAGTGGCGGTGGTCATCATGGCGGGTGCGGGGGCTAGGGGCTCTGCTGCTAGGCGTGGTCCAGGCACGGACGGGCGCAGACGGGCTTGTCTTAGGCGCTCTGTGGCCACGCAGCGGCCGGCATATATGGGGAGGTGGGTGGGATGAGCAGCAGGGAGGCGGGAGGCGGGGGCAGCGAATGGGCAGTGGGCAGTCAGGGGGGCGGGGCCGCAGGGGACGCAGAGGCGAGGGCGGTGAGGGACAACTAAGGTAACAGAAGGAAAAAGGGCCACAGAAACGAGGGAATAATGAGTGGCACAGAGGACAGAAGGGCACAAAAAATGAGTGGAACAGAGGGCAAAAGGGGGCACAAAAACAAGGGAAAACGAGTGGCACAGAGGGCAGAAGGGCACAAAAAAATGAGTTGAACAGAGGGCAGAAGGGCACAAAAAACGAGTGGAACAGAAGGCAAAAGGGGCACAAAAACTAGGGGAAAACGAGTTGCACAGAGGGCAGAAGGGCACAAAAAACAAGTGGAACAGAGGGCAGAAGGGCACAAAAAACGAGTGGAAAATAAGGCAGAAGGGCACAAAAACAAGGGAAAAATCAGTGGTACAGAGGGCAAAAGGGCACAAAACGAGTGGAACAGAGGGCAGAAGGGCACAAAAAACGAGTGGAATAGAAGGCAAAAGAGGCACAAAAACGAGGGAAAGACGAGTGGCTTAGAGGGCAGAAGGGCACAAAAAATGAGTGGAACAAAGGGCAGAAGGGCACAAAAAATAAGTGGAACAGAAGGCAGAAAAAGAGGCACAAAAATAAGGGAAAATCGAGAGGCAGAGAAGGCAGACGGGCACAAAAAACAAGTGGCACAAAAGGCAGAAGGGGCACAAAAACGAGGGAAAACGAGTGGCACAGAAAGCAAAAAGGGCACAGAAGTACCGGAAAAACGAGTAGCACATCGGCAGAATACAGAAATACAGGGGCAGCTAAGAACAGAAGGCAGAACGGGCAGAGAGGCACGGGGGTAGCGAGGGGAACAGAAGGGAAAAACTGAGCAGAGACAAGGGGCATTGAGGGGTACAGAAGGAAAGACCGGGCAGAGAGAGCAGGGGGACAGTGATGGGAACAGAGGGAAGAAAAAGGGGCATAGACCACGTACAGGCAGCGGGGTAAGACTGACAACAGCAATCACAGACAATGAAAATACAGGCAATACAATGTGATGGATGGAACGAGGGGGGGGGGGGGGGACCAGAGACGATAAAGTACCACCACTCGGTATGGTTTCGAAAGGGGGTGTTCTTTTTATTCAGTATAGCAGGTAGTCCCGCACTTCAATCATATCAGCAAAAACACAACTTTGTTCTGGGATAGCAAGGCTGGGGGGTAGTGTAGCTCGCGAATGTCTTTCTTCAATGGTCCTGGCCTTTTGAGGTCCTTGGTCGTCAGGGGTCCGTAAAGGCACTCAAAAGAAGAGAAAGAAAAAAAAACCATGGGTTACTATTTACACCGGAGTACCGGGTCTGGAAGAAGGGGGGTGGGGAGTGAGGGGATCACCAGGGACTACCACCACAACACGTCAAGAGGAACATAGGCTTTTCAGTGTGTGCTCGAAGGGGGAGGTTTGCGACTCCGACAATAAACACGCAGACCCGTCCCGTGACCTCCCTCAACCACCCCTACCCATTCCCTCCCCGTGAAAAGACGAGTCCCCTTATTCGGGCCCGGACCTTGTGTAGCCACACTTCTCCTGAAGCGTGGCGGGGCTGCTCGTGGTCTCGTTGGCCTCCTGGCTTCCTCGGCTCCTGGGGCTGCGCTGCGCGGCTTCTGAATCCTCCATCTCCTTCGGCCCGGACGCATCCGTAACCACACTGGATGACTCCTTCTCCACTCCCGCTCCGGCAGTCACTGGCGCCCTATCTTCTTCCGGGTACCACGTTATCAGCTCCTCCTTTGCTCCTGATAGGCGGATGGCTGATGACATCAGCATCGGTGTTCCCTCCTCTGGGAAGGTCCAAGCAGCATTATAGGGACCGTGGTCGTCCTGCACTTGGGGCGGAAAGGAATAGGTGTTAAAGTCCTCACCCGGCCCCTGGCCGACAGGCACCCCCTGACACATCCCTCCCCCGGGATTTCCCCGATCGGGGGAAAGAGGAAACCGGGACAAAAAGTCAGCATTCCCTTGTTCCAGGCCTTTCCGATGACGAACCTCAATCTGAAATGGTTGAAGAGCCAGAAACCACCTGAGAATGCGATCATTGTGACCACGATTCCTTTGAAGCCAGGTCAGTGGGGCATGGTCCGGATACAAAACAAAGGGTCTTCCCTCAAGATAGTATCTAAGCTTGTCCACACCCAAGCGGACCACCAGACATTCTTTCTCAATAGTAGAGTAGGCAACTTCTCGGGGGAACAGTTTACGGCTGATGTAAAGAACCGGTCTTTCCAACCCGTCTGCGTCCTCCTGCAAGAGAACCGTTCCAATACCTATGCCCGAGGCATCCGTTTGGAGAATGAAGGGTTATTGGAAGTCCGGGGAGATCAATACTGGCGTGGTAGTGAGGACAGACATTAGGGCCTGAAAAGCCTTTGTTTCTTTGGGAGTGGGGGATGGTAGCCTGGGAGAAGAATGGGCTTTTTTCAATAGATCAGTGAGTGGTCCAGCCATATCAGCAAATTGAGCGATACACCTCCTATAGTATCCCACAAGGCCCAAGAAGGCCCTCAGATCCCTTTTGGTCTTAGGATAGGGGAATCTTAAGATAGCCATCACTTTCTCCGTTTGAGGTTCTATCATTCCATTACCTAAGACATATTCTAGATATTTCACCTTCCTAAAGGCGATCCTAGTCTTTTTGGCAGTTATGTGGAACCCTGTAGTTCTTAGACTAGTGAGTACATTCTCAAGATGTTTTGTATGGTCTTCCCACGTCTTACTGAAAACGACAATATCGTCCAAGTAAGCGGAAGAATATTGGTGGTGGGATGACAATACTTTATCCATAGCCAGTCAGTCAGTCAGTCAAAGCACGCTTTATTCGATTTAAAAAAACCCATAAAAAGCACATACAATACATATACATTAAAATCACAGTTCATATTTTGTACATAAACAGAGCAAGCCAATATTTAACTGTACTACATCGTGACTAACACAAAGAATTAAGATTTGTTTAAAAGAAACCTTATTTACAATAAAATGTTCAGTGGTACACGTTTATTCTTAGTTCGAAAGGCTTCTTCTAGGAAGCTGGCAACACTAAAAGTAATGTAAATATTGCCCAACATCTGGAGGTAGATTAATGCAGGTCTAACTTGAATAAAGCCCGCCTCCCTCAACACAGGTAACAGATGTTTTTTCCTAGCGGCAGTATAAAACCCACAAAACATCGTCCCTTTGGAAGGTCGCCGGAGCGCCGTGCATTCGGAATGGGAGAACAGTGAAATGATAATGACCACAGGGTGTAGAGAAGGCTGTTTTATCTTGGTCTGCAGGGTTTAGGGGAATCTGCCAATACCCCTTGGAGAGGTCGATAGTGGTGATATAGCGAGCTTCACCTAGGCGTTCTAGCAGCTTGTCCACCCGAGGGAGTGGGTAAGCATCTTGTTTGGGCACCCTATTTACTGCTCTAAAATCGATACAAAACCGAATACTACCATCCGGTTTTGGAACGAGTACCATAGGAGAACACCAATTACTGTGTGAGGGTACTATCACCAGAGAGCGCTGCATTTGATTGATCTCCTCTTGGAAGGCACATCTTCTGGCTTCGGGGACACGGTAAGGCTTTTGTTTAACCACTGTCCTGGGAGGGGTAGGAATGGAATGCACTGCTATGTGTGTTTTCCCTGGTTGGTCTGAGAAAACATCAGTATAACGGAGAAGAATAGACAGCACTTCTTCTCGTTGTACCTCCGTTAAATCGGGATTGATGGGAGTGTCATAAACGGTGTGGGTGGTGGTTGTAAGAGTATGGACCGCTTGGGGAGGTTTTCCCAGCCACTTCTTTAACAGGTTTATGTGGTACATTTGTGTCTTAGTGCCCTTGACTTGTAGGAGGTATGTGGTTCCGATCTTTTTTTTTTTTTTTTTTTTTTTGGTAAACCTTTATTGGTACTTAAATCGGTTACAATCAAAGCATTTCAGACCACCATATTCGGCCATCAAGACAGAAGCGGTTAAAACAAAACAAATAGTCCATTGCAGCACAAAGCTCCGCTCCTCAAATACTCGGTTGCAACCCAGGAGAGCATTGTTTACCAGAAGGTAGCAGGATTAAAGAAGGTTTCTTTTAGATTAAGTAGAAAGAACAGGATCTGTTGCATTACATTTAAGACATAACAAATCAAGGGATATTCGATAGACAGGATATTCACAGTCAGGAGCAGTGTCGGTAAGGTATTAGCGTTCCAGTACAGTACCAGGATAATCAATAAGCAATACAGTTTTCCCACCAAACAGTTCCAGGCCGCAGTAAGCAAAGCATTTAAAAATCCACCCTCATTGTCAGAAATAAGAAGAGCATGCGGAGAATTATCTCCACGTAGATCCCAAGAAAGAATAGAGAAGAGGAAAGTGAAGACAAGCCAAGAGCAACAAAAAGAAAGAAGGCCATAGAAACGAAAAAGAAAAGAAGAAAAACAACAACACCCCTTTATTGGTACTTAAATCGGTTACAATCAAAGCATTTCAGACCACCATATTCGGCCATCAAGACAGAAGCGGTTAAAACAAAACAAATAGTCCATTGCAGCACAAAGCTCCGCTCCTCAAATACTCGGTTGCAACCCAGGAGAGCATTGTTTACCAGAAGGTAGCAGGATTAAAGAAGGTTTCTTTTAGATTAAGTAGAAAGAACAGGATCTGTTGCATTACACTTAAGACATAACAAATCAAGGGATATTCGATAGACAGGATATTCACAGTCAGGAGCAGTGTCGGTAAGGTATTAGCGTTCCAGTACAGTACCAGGATAATCAATAAGCAATACAGTTTTCCCACCAAACAGTTCCTCCCCCATCCCCCCACCCAGCACCCCTGCATATGGCTACGGCCTACCCCCCTAGCAGCGTGCCTGTCGCCCATTATATGAACCCGAAATATAGACGAGAGAATCAGAGAAAAGAGAGAGAGACAATAACACACCTTAAGGTAAAAGAAGGAAAGAGGGGAAAGGAAAGAAGTTAACTAATATCCCACGGTAGGAGAAAGAAAATATGTGGAGGGTTCCCGTTGCGGGTTCCCCGACCCCCCCCCCCCCCCACCGCCACACAGCGTTTCAACTACTTTGGGAGTAGAGTCATAACATTGGGAGCACCCACTTAAACAGGATAGTATTAGTAGCTCAGCATTTCAAATCCCACAGTAAAGATATAGATCTCCCCAAATAGCAACAATGGCGCCCCGAGCGCCCTCGACTCCCACAGACCGACAAGATCCGAGGCACAAATTACACTGGTCATGTAATGCTGGGGCGGGCTAGAAAAGTACCAACTGGAGCACGCAAGTCATTCCGGGAGAAACCAAAGCTGTTGCGATGTCCCATGGCGCGGTTCGCTCAACCGCTGTCAACCTTCACACACGGAGCCAGTTATCCTTTAGTCGATCCACTCAGAGCCACCAGGGAGTCTCTTAAAGAAGCATGTTCGCCACTCAGCCACCATTAAGTCTCATCCACACCCGGACGCGGCTCCTTCACAGGGAACTGCATCATGTGCCCCACAAAGAGTGACTTACAGAGCTGGTGCCGGCTTACAGTTAGTCATCGGGTCCAAAGGCAACCAGGAATACCCTCACGCCACTTCCAGAATGTGATCCTCCGGCCCCCAGGGGGTATTCAATCGCCACCCCCCGGTATTCGATTCACTCGGCCGCCGCCATGACCAGTTAGAACCCATCGAGGCGCCACTTCCATAGGAATCACCACCGAGGCGCAGCGCAGACAAGCTTCGGAGTCGCCGGCCCCCGCCAGATAGAGCAGCGTAGATCGCCGGAGCCCCAACAGTAATGCATCGCACGAATGCCATCCTCGCCCACCACTGGCAGGCGCATACAGGCCCCCCCAGCCCAAGAAGTACCACAGCAGCGTTTTACCTCCACCGGCTCCGGTGAACCGGAGCGTAGGTCGCAGATTAATGTAATCAAGCAAACAGTGTACCTCCAGGGAAACAAAGAGCAGTTCCCAGTGTCCCGTTGCCGATGAAATGTGCTGGGGGGGGGGGGGGGGGGAAGGAGGGCGGACGGCATAGAGGAACGGTGCAGCACATTTCGTAGCGGGCTCCAGCGGTATCACGCTGGGAGTAAGTGGTCGAGGGGCATGCTAACCTCCATGACGGGCGTCCAGCGTCTTCCGGGTCCGTGTGGCCGCTGTTATTCAACTGGCGGCCGGAAGCAGTGCAGCGTGAGGTCCCGGCTGCTGGCATCGGGCGGGCCGCACCGTGCAGAGGATCACATCTCCGTCTGCGGAGCCCGGAATTTCCCCAGAATCAGGCACCTCATCTCAGCGTCCCCTCCGACGCACGGAAGCTTCGTGCCTGCACGGGACAGGCGGTCAGTTCGGGCGGTGAGGGAAGAAGGTCGGCGGAGCCGGGACCCCGAGCGGCCATCTTGGTCGCCGGCCCGGCTCCGCCCCCCGGTTCCGAACTTTTTGACTATTTTAAAAGGGCCTTGCCATTCTTTTTTTAGTTTGTGAGTGGATGTAGGCAAGAGGACCAAAGCCCAATCACCAACGTCCCGTTCCCTCCATTTCATGCCCTTGTCATAAAACGTTTTTTGTTTGGTCTGGGCTATGGCTAGGTGATCATAGGCCATGGTTCTAAGCTTATGAAGCCTGGTTTGTAGTTGACGGGTGTAGTCGAGTAAGGCATCCGCCTCATGTGCTCCTTCTCTTTCCCAACTGTCTTTGGTTATTTCCAAGAGAGTTCTTGGACTCCGCCTAAATAACAACTCTACCGTCCCCAGACAGAAGTTTCTTCAGGGTGAGCTTTCGGCTTCCATTGTATCGCTCAACCAGTCCATCTGTCTGGGGATGGTAGACCGATGTTTTAACCCCTTAAGCGCTGCGCCCGTCCAGCGGCCGACGGCACCACTACCTCGGGAGTGCTGCCGTCGGCCGTTGGACGTTCCAACTGCACCTGCGCAATGGAACTTTCAGCACTGGAGCTGGACGTTCCAAAGCAGCTAAGGTGTTAATGTGAGTGATACGAAGCTGTTTACAGACCTGTGTCATTAAACGTGAAACAAAAGGCGTTCCTTGGTCAGTAATGATTTCTCGAGGAAAACCCATCCTAGAGAAGACCTCGACTAATTTTTGGGCAATGGCGGATGAGGTAGCTGCCTGGAGGGGAAAGGCCTCGGGGTAGCGAGTGGCACAGTCTACTAAGACTAAGGCATACTGGTGACCCCTAGCAGACCTAGGCAAAGGGCCTATGAGGTCCATCCCCAACCTATCAAATGGTTTACCTATGATAGGTAGAGGGTTTAGGAGTACAGCAGGGGGTATATAGGGGTTTCGCCGCTGACAGATCTGACATTCTTGGCAATAGCGTTGAATTTGTGCATATACCCCCGGCCAAAAGAAGTGTTGTAAAATGGCCTGCCCTGTCTTTTCTGCGCCTGAGTGTCCCGCTAGTAAATGTGCGTGTGCAAAAAATAGGATTTGGTCTCTGATATCTGCGGGTACCAGGAGCTGGGGAACCGCGTCGTGTTTGGCCAGTCTATACAATGAACCGTTTTTTTCAATAAAGGTGGGATAGATTCTATTCAAAGGATCCTGATCTGAGCGAGCTACTTGCCAGGCGTTAGTGAGAGAGGCATTGTTTAGTTGTGCTGTTCTGAAATGTGTATCCCTAGCCCATGGTTCGGAAGTAAGGAGGTTATCACGGGGTGTGTTTTGTATGGCATCAGACATGAGGGTGTTGAAACCCGGATTATCGGTTCCAATAATCACCTGTTCAGGGAGCGTAGCCAAAACCCCAACCACTACTTCTGTCCCAGTCCCTGAGGCAGTACAGAGGCTGATCGTAGCTAACGGATATTCCCCAACGTCCCCATAGACACATCTAATGTGAACAGTTTTCCCTGGTATAATGCAGGAGGGGGGAACTAATTCCTATTTTACTACTGAAGGTCTGCACCCAGAATCAAGTAAAGCTCAAACCACCCTCCCATGAATGCCCACACTCACGTAGAAACAGGACCTGTTTCCTGAGCGTATAGAAGAAAATGCGGGGCGTAGCTCACATCCATAGGTTCCTCCTCCTTATCCCTCTTTTTTCGGCAATACCGCGTTATATGACCCCATTCGCCACAGTCGTAACATTGGGGACCTGGAGTGGGCGGCAAGTCGGGTTTAGGGAACCGTGGTCGTGGAGGTTCTATTGGTATCTTCGGGTATTTATTTTCTGATTTTCCGGGGATGTGTTTGGTGATTTTTTCTGGTTCTTTTACTGGGGGCCGCCCTTGGGAACGGGCATTTGAAGTGGCCATTTCAATTGCATGTTCGAGGGTTAACCCTGCATGTTGCTTTAGCCAGCGTTGGGTCCCATAGGGCAGAGCCTCCAAAAATTGTTCGAGATAAATTTTTTTCATAACATCGTCCATGTTCCCTTCTTGTGGTTGCTGCTTTTAAGAGAGTCTTGGGAAGGTCTCCTGGGGTTCCGCGTTCTTGTCGGAATTTCAGTCTATGGGTTTCTTCGTCGACACTCAGACGGTCTTGGATGTACTGTCTCACTACGGCATAGACAGCGGTGCCATCCTTATTGACTATCTGGGATGCAGCTTGTGCCTCACCCGTTAAAAGAGGGGCGAGGTAAAACGGCCACCTGTCACCGGGCCAAGCACTGGCCCTAGCGACCCTTTTGAAATTCAAAAAGAAAGCCAAAGGATCATCCCCGGGCGTGAACTTCTGAAGAGGTACGATCGTTCCTGGGGGAGGGGCATTTGTCCTCCCTTGTCCCAGAACCGTCATGAGCTGGTTTTGGCCCTCAGCTAGCTTCAGTAAGTTTTCCGACTGGGCTTGTATAGCAGCGGTGAAGGCTGTGCGATCTGCTTCGGCCTGGGTAGATGTTTGTCCTATTGCCCATTCAAGTTTGTCCTGGCCCTCCTTCATTTGCTGAAGGAGGGTTTCCATCTTGTATCAGATGTTGGTTCTTTCTTAAATAGTTCTCCTATCTGGCTCGCCACTTGTGATGGATGGAACGGGGTGGGGGGGAGGAACGAGAGACGATAAAGTACCACCACTCAGTATGGTTTCGAAAGGGGGTGTTCGTTTTATCCAGTCTAGCAGGTAGTCCCGCACTTCAATCATAACAGCAAAAACACAACTTTGTCCTGGGATAGCAAGGCTGGGGGGTAGTGTAGCTCGCGAATTTTTTTGTTCAATGGTCTTGGCCTTTTAAGGTCCTTGGTCGTCAGGGGTCCGTAAAGGCACTCAAAAGAAGAGAAAGAAAAAAAAAACATGGGTTACTATTTACACCGGAGTACCGGGTCTGGAAGAAGGGGGGTGGGGAGTGAGGGGATCACCAGGGACTGCCACCACAACATGTCAATAGGAACATAGGCGCTTCAGTGTGTGCTCGAAGGGGGAGGTTTGCGACTCCGACAATAAACACGCAGATCTGTCCCGTGACCTCCCTCAACCACCCCTACCCGTTCCCTCCCCGCGAAAAGACGAGTCCCCTTATTCGGGCCCGTACCTTGTGTAGCCACACTTCTCCTGAAGCATGGCGGGGCGGCTCGTGGTCTCGTTGGCCTCCTGGCTTCCTCAGCTCCTGGGGCGGCACGGCTTCTGAATCCTCTGTCTCCTTCATCCCGGACGCTTCCGTAACCATACTGGACGACTCCTTCTCCACTCCCGCTCCGGTAGTCACTGGCACCCTATCTTCTTCCGGGTACCGCGTTATCAGCTCCTCCTTTGCTCCCGATAGGCGGATGGCTGATGACATCAGCGTCGGAGTTCCCTCCTCTGGGAAGGTCCAAGCAGCATTAAAGGGACCGTGGTCGTCCTGCACTCGGGGCGCAAAGGAATAGGTGTTAAAGTCCTCACCTGGCCCCTGGCCGACAGACACCCCCTGACATACAATAAAAGCAATAAAGCGGAGGATAAACAAACATACCTACGGCCTACCACTGGCCACCAGGGATGTGGCGCAGGTGGTAGCCTGCGGGTGGTGGAGGGCCTCGAACTTCCTCAGCAGCGGCAGCTGGGGCAGGGAGGCACAGGCGGTGGGGGAACATCCATCACAGCGCATGCGTTACATCGCATGCATTTACATCGCAAGCATTACAACGTAAGCGACGTTCCGACGTGGGCCATTATAACGCTGCCCCTTACATCGCACAGGCTTTTACAACGCATGCTTTTAAAACGCATGTGCGTTAATTGTGTGCTTCAAAGGAGAATGCTCTGTTCTGTTCTGCTTTCAAAACGCATGTGCTGTGGTTATTTCAATCTGCATAGCTCCTTTAAACATTTTACGGAGGGGGGGACTGCATGTAAAGGTAATGCAATCAAAAAACAAACACGTAAAGGGTCGCTATATAAGCTCTGACACAAGGCCCTCATAGGATGCTGTGAGGCCAATTAAAACAGTGCCATTTCGTGTCAGTGTCGTTCCTACACATGTGCATTGAAAGTGGAAACAAACAAACGTATCTATATTTCCGGTACATTTGACACCACAATTTGGCTACAGGCCCATATGTATTAACTTTTACAAATGTGGCTTTTCTCTGTTGTTGTAGATTTTTATTGTATGGGTACTCGGAAAATTTACCGTGGGGGGGGAAGGTGAGGGGGTGCTGCATGTAAAGGTGTCATGAGGGCCGTGGTTGACCAGTTTTCCATTGGATTTTAGACACACCTCCCATTCCCAGCCCCACGCCTACAGACTGTTCATCTCCCCAGAGGTAGCTCTGCAGATGTTGGATAATGTATAGCTACACAAGGCATATCCTTTGTTGGCAGACAGAGCTCAGCTACACAGGGGTCGTGTATACATTGGAGTAAACCTTACCTGAGACAACGAGGAGCGCAGCAGCCAGGACAGCACCCAAGACACACCTCATCTCTGCAAACGACGCGTCACAGAATGGAAGGACATGTCCTTTTTGTACGATGTACTTGTCTGAAGTCAGTGCGGTGGCAGTGTGTGTTAAGTGTGTAACATCTGTGCTGGATGAAAGATGTGTGTAGCGTCGCGGTGTGAAATCTGTCAGTTGTCGGTGTGTGGTGTCCGTCTCCTGTAGGGGTGTGAGGGCTGTGTGTGTTGTGTTGTGTGCAGGCTTGTGTGGTGGCTGCTTGCTGCCGGGGCAAGGGCAGGAGTGTGTATGCGGAACTTTGTGTGAACCCTGTGTTACAGTGATGACGGTAAATGTATAGCTGTACCAGACGGCATCAGCGACATTCCTGTGCTCGGAACGGTTTGTTACTCCTTGGTGGCGTTTGGGAAAAATAACAAAATTGATTTATGTTTTTAATCAATCAATCAGTACTTTTGTAGAGCGCGCTACTCACCCGTGAGGGTATCAAGGCGTTGAAGAGGGGATGGGGAGGTTGCCGCTACTGCTCAAATAGCCAGGTCTTGAGGTGTCTCCTGAAGGTGAGATGGTCCTGGGTCAGTCGTAGGTGTGCGGGGAGGAAGTTCCATGTCTTGGCTGCCAGGTAGGAGAACTATCTTCCTCCGGTGGTGGCTCTGCGAATCCGTGGGACGGTGGCGAGGGCAAGGCTGGTGGAGTAAATTTCAATTTACCTCTGATGACATTTCAACCGCCCCCTGTTCATTGTTTGTTTTCTTGGAGCGAGGGGTGCACAACACAAACAGTTTTGTACATTTTAATTGTTAAATGCTGTGGACAGTAAAACGCGAAGAGGTTCTTTCTCAAAATAAGTGTGTGTTTTCGGGTTAATGGTCCGGTCAGGGGGCCGTAGTGTAAGGTACTAATTAAGGATTGAGGAGTTCAGGTTTAGGGGGACAGGCGTAGGGGGTGTGCTCATGCTGGGGGTAGTTTGTGTTATTTCGGGGGGAAAAATGCGATGTTAAAGCATGCTGGGTGTTTGTGTGCGTAGTGATTGTGTTTTATATGCATTTCAATGGTGGAGCGAAGTAATGAGTTGCGGTGTGACAGCGTGCGTTGTGAATGTGTGTGCGATGTGAAGACTGCAAGGTGAATGGTTGCGGTGAAAACGTTTGCAATGTAGCATCATACATCCAGAAGGTGCTGTGCAGAGGGGGAGCGACCTACCTAGTGAGGTCAAGGGTCGCTCTCCTCACAGCGCAGCGACTGGCATATCTGGGGAGATGGGAGGGAGGAGCAGCAGGGAGGCGGGAGGCGGGGCAGTGAATGGGCAGTGGACACTCAGGGGGGGCGGGGCTGCAGGGGACGCAGCGGCGAGGGTGGTGAGAGACAATGAAGGTAACAGAAGGAAAAAAGGCACAGAAATGAGGGACAAACGAGTGGCACAGAGGGTACAAAAAACGAGTGAAACAGAAGGCAGAACGGCACAAAAAACAAATGGAACAGAAGGCAAAAGGGGCACAAAAACGAGGGAAAAACAAGTGGCACAGAGGGCAGAAGGGCACAAAAAAACGAGTGGAACAGACGGCAGAAGGGCACAAAAACAGGTGGACCAGAACGCAGAAGGGCACAAAAAACGAGGGAAAAATGAGTGGCGCAGAAGGGCACAAACAATGAGTGGAACAGAGGGCAGAAGGGCACAAAAAATGAGTGGAACAGAAGGCAAAAGAGGTACCAAAACAAGGGTAAAACGAATAGCACAGAATGCAGGTGGGCACAAAAAACGAGTCGAACAGAGGGCAGAAGGGCACAAAAAACAAGTGGAACAGAAGGCAAAAGTGGCCCAAAAATGAGGGAAAAATGAGTGGCACAGAGGGCAGAAGGGCACAAAAAAGCGAGTGGAACAGAGGGCAGTAGGGCACAAAAAACAAGTGGAACAGAAGGAAGAAGGGCACAAAAACATGAGGGAAAAACGAGTGGCAAAGAGGGCAGAAGGGCACAAAAAACGAGTGGAACAAAGGGCAGAAGGGCACAAAAAATGAGTGGAACAGAAGGCAAAAGGGGCACGAAAACACGGATAAAACGAGTGGCACAGAGGGCATAAGGGCACAAAAAAACGAGTGGAACAGAGGGCAGAAGGGCACAAGAAACGAGTGGAAAATAAGGCAGAGCAAGAGTAATGTGTGGGAGCATGATGATGAGACTGCATTGATCTGGTGGTTCATGGTGAGCAAGGAGTCCAGGATGATGCAGAGGTTTCGTAGGTGTAGGTTCCAAATGCTGAGAGCCACCAAGAGTCATCCCTGGCAGAGGGGGTGGAACCATTGTTGAGGGCTTCGGCTTCTATGAGGTGAGATTGAGGTAGCTGTTCTTCATCCAGGTGGCGACATCCTTCATCCCTTTGTGGAAGCCGTTCCTGAAGACTGTGGGTTAGTTGGTGAGGGAGAGAATTAGCTGGGTGTCGTCAGCATAGGAGCCTATGTTGAGTCTGTGGTTCCGGACGATGGCTGCAAGCAGGGCCATGTAGATGTTGAGGAGAGTAGGGCGCAGGGAGGAGCCCTGAGGCACACCTCAGCTGATCTTTGAGGGTTCAGAGTCGAACTGTAGTAATCTGACTTATAAAAAAACAAACTATACACATAAAAAATATATCAACAATTAGGAAAGCATAAACAAAGCACATTTTCGGAAAATGTAAAGTGTGATGGAAACAAAAGATTTTAAGACGATCTATATACTTTACTTCATGCTATTGATAAATATTAGCTGACACTCGATTTCCACACATTGTTTGTGGGCTACATAGTTGTACCAGTAAAACTGCCAGTCCATACAAATTCGATAGTCATTTCAAAAGAAAATGTGCTCTCTGTAAATGTGCTACCCTACCAATGATCCAAAATGCACCACAGCTACAAACTACACCCTTACCACACTTGTTTTATGTGTTCACAATCTTTATGACTTCAGTGATCTAACATTAATTGCAGCAACCTCGCTCTGAAAATTATTCCAGCCTTACTGTTAGGTCCATGTAGGACTATTTATGGTCAGTCCTAGGTTTTTCTCCCCCACCCCCTGCATGGATCCTGGAGATTTGGAAGTGGTATAATGTCAAATTAAAGCACTTCTGATGTGCCAGGAGCGCTTTTAATCCCCCTAGGGATTTTGTTGTTCCTCGCTGAATCTAGCCATTGAAATCTACTGAATATCAAATAAAATTTCTGAATTAAATGTAAAGCATATTAGGCTTTACAATAAAGACTGACAAGTATTATAGTGAAAACCATGAAGGTTTATTGAAAGTTGAAGTCATTTATTGACAGTTGAAGGTAATTTCTTTCAACTTTCCTTAAACCATGAAGATTTAGAGAAAGTTGAAAGCAAAATAAATGGCAAGGAGTCAGTCTGTTAGTCAAGTAATTAAGTTATAAATCAGAGCTATGACTACAGAATGACACCTAGACACAGGTCTTTAAAAAATCATGACAATGCTACTAGACCTGCAGGTCTAATAACTTAAATAATTTACTCAACCTAACTGTAATGTACTTGACTTGTAAACTGGTCTAAAAATTGCGTGATCTAAGCAAATATTTTATTTTATGGAGCCACATTTTTCTTCGTTATCTGATATAAGAGCACCTTCAAGTATGCAAGTTCAGCATTTCTTCAATACAAACACACTCTTGATTTAAAAAAAAAAAGTAATAGACTGGACATTTGTTCCATTTTTAATAAGAATTGAGCCCACATAGGTTACAAATGACCCTGACTTGCCTCTTAGATCACTAATAGCATTTTCCTCAGTAACGATATGGAAGTGCACTGTCATTTACAGACAGCACATTTTACATTTTAATCGCTAATAACCTTCCCACTAACATGCAGGTTTACTGATAAAACTATACAGCGTACAAGCAATGTTTGTGAATTGGGATTCAGCAAAAATATTTATCATTTGCACATATCCAAGCAAAGTGTACGGATTTATATTCATTCTATAAAAATCTTTTTTTGACCACACAGAAATACAAAAATGTGCCTTCATATCTACTCAAATATACGTTTAAATGTTTGTACAGTTCACTTATTAGCAATTTCAATGTTGTGGTAGAAAAAAAGCCTGACATCTTACAGCTTTTCATTTCACACGCTTTACATAGCACGATTTTCACACAGTTCATTAAACAAAATCGTCTAACTACATAAACAGAGAAAGAAAAGTAAATGTAGGAAGACAAATTGACTTTTGACCTAGGACAACAAACTGAGTTTTGTAAGAGGAAATGTGACAAGATTATAACAAAATTTAAATGCATCTTTATTGTTCAGTCCCTTTGTGAGCGAACAGAACAGCTGTTATTCGCGAGCTTGCAAGAATGGGCGAGTAGGCCCAATGAACAAGTTACTTACCTTCGGTAACGATATATCTGTAAGAAACATTAGTTAGTGTTAGATTCCTTACCTTAGAATATCCCCAGGCGTCAGTCTGGATCCGGAAACTTTTGCGTAGCAGTACCCCTGCGCGTCGGTAGGCGTCGTCTGCAGGCGTCCCCTGCGGCTCCGCGTCCGTCGTCGGCGTCGTGCGCCGTGATGACGTCGCTGGAGTACATAGACGCCGCCTCCGCGCGCTGACGTCAGTTCTTTGCACACAGCATTTCCGCGCCAGGAGACGCAGAGCCATGAGAGAACCAACACTGGTGCCATGTAAAAACTAGGGCCCTGAAAGGGATGACCTTAACCCTAGGTATCAGTTCGCAGAACGGGGAGGATGGGTGGGTTCGGTAAGGAATCTAACACTAACTAATGTTTCTTACAGATATATCGTTACCGAAGGTAAGTAACTTGTTCATCTGAAAGAAACACGTTAGTGTTAGATTCCTTACCTTAGAATACATACCCCAGCAATACCAACCCCGGTGGTGGGTCTGCGAACCAATACAAAACTACACCAGAAAGTCCTGGAGGACAGAACGGCCAAAGAAGCCATCCCTCCGGACTTGACTGTCCAGGCAGTAGTGCCTCGCAAAGGTGTGCAGCGAGGCCCACGTAGCCGCTTGGCAAATGTCCTGCAAGGGGACTCCCCGGCCCAGGGCAGTAGTAGCCGCCGTGGCCCGAGTGGAATGGGCCCTCAGCCCAACAGGAGGCTCCTTCCGAGCCAAAGAGTAGCACGCTTTGATGCAGAGGACGACCCATCGAGAGATGGTTCGTTTACAGACCGCCCGTCCCTTCTTCGCACCCACGTAGCCAACAAACAGTTGGTCATCCACCCGGAACTGGCGTGTGCGATCCATGTAGAATGAAAGCGCACGTTTTGGGTCCAGACGGTGGAGCCGCTCTTCATCCTTTGAAGGATGCGGAGGCGGGAAGAAGGAAGGGAGGGTGATGGACTGCCCGATGTGAAAGGCCGAAACAACCTTGGGCAGGAAAGAAGGTCTAGTCCTCAGAACCACCTTGTCAGGATGAATGGACAGGAAAGGAGGTTGGACAGAAAGAGCCTGGAGCTCACTCACCCTCCTGGCAGAGGTGATGGCAACCAGGAAAGCCGTCTTCAAAGTCAGGAGACGGAGAGGACAAGAATGAAGGGGCTCAAAGGGAGCACACATCAGGAAAGTCAGAACCAGGTTCAAATCCCACTGAGGCATCACAAACGGAACAGGTGGAAACATGTGAGTGATGCCTTTCAAGAATCGAGTTACAATCGGGGATTTGAACAAAGAAGGCTGATCAGGAAGCCTCAAGAAGGCTGAAAGGGCAGAAAGGTAGCCCTTGATAGTGCCCAGAGCAGAGCCCTGCTGGGCAAGAGAAAGAAGAAACAGAAGAACCTCCGAAAGAGGGGCAGAAAGAGGGTCCACAGCCTTTGCTGTGCACCATGCCACAAATCTGTTCCACCGACAGGCGTATACCGACTTAGTGGAGGGACGCCTGGTTGCCAGAATAACATCACAGACTTCAGGAGGCAAGTCAAATGGCCTCAACTGCCGCCGCTCAATCTCCAAGCATGGAGGTGGAGACTGGACAGGTTCGGGTGGAGGACCGTCCCCTGCTGCTGCGACAGAAGGTCCTCCTGAAGGGGCAGGCGGATCGGGGGACCGACTGACATGCTGAGTAGCTCGGGATACCAGTACCTTCGAGCCCAGTCCGGAGCCACAAGGATAACTTGGGCCCGGTCGCGCCTGATCTTCTTCAGCACTCTGGGCAGAAGTGGTATAGGCGGAAAGGCGTATAACAGACCGCAACTCCACTCGCGCCGAAAGGCGTCGCCGTGCGAGTGCCGTCTTGGAAACTCCAACGCGCAGAACTGATGACATTGCGCGTTCTCTTCTGTGGCGAATAGATCTAACCAAGGCTCTCCCCATTGCAGAAAGATGCCTCGCGCCACGTCCGAGTTCAGACGCCATTCGTGATCCATCGAGCACCGACGGCTGAGTTCGTCCGCCCTGGCGTTCAGAGAACCTGCCAGGTGTTGAACCGTCAGAGTCACGCCCTGGCGTTCCAGCCATTGCCAGAGGCGCAGAGCCTCCTGGCAAAGGGTCCACGACCCCACTCCGCCCTGTTTGTTGCAGTACCACATGGCGGTGGTGTTGTCGGTGAACACCTGCACTACACTCCCGTTGACAAAGGGGAGGAATGCCTTCAGTGCCAGACGAATCGCCCGCAGCTCCAACAGATTGATATGGAGCCGGGACTCCGCCGGAGACCAGATGCCTCTGATCTCTGCCTCTCCCAAGTGGCCACCCCAGCCCTGGAGGGACGCGTCCGTCACGACAACGTGCTCCGGTTGGGGAAGGGAGAGGGACTTGCCCCTGACCCAATCGCGGTCCGTAAGCCACCACTGCAGTTGTCTCGCAGTGCCCTCCGAGATCAAGACGTGGTCGGACAAGTTGCCCTGATGCTGGGCCCACTGAAACTTCAGGTCCCACTGCAGAGCCCGCATCCGCCACCTGGCGTGATGCACCAGAAGGATGCAGGAAGCCATCAGTCCCAGCAGCCGCAGCGTCAACCTGACCGAGACTCGGGATAGCGGCTGAAAGATGGGAATCAAAGCCTGAATATCCCGAACCCGCCGTTCCGGAGGATAAACCCGAAACTGCGCCGAGTCCAGAACCGCTCCGATGAAAAGGAGCTTTTGAGAGGGACACAGGTGTGATTTCGGCACGTTGATGGAGAACCCCAGGTCGTGCAAGAGGTCTGCCGTCATCTGAAGGTGGTGGACGACTGTTTGGGGCGAGCCCGCCTTCAACAACCAATCGTCTAGGTAGGGGAAGACTGAAACCCCCAACCTGCGCAGATGGGCTGCGACCACCGCCATCACCTTTGTGAACACCCGTGGGGCGCTGGTAAGGCCGAAGGGGAGCACGATAAACTGAAAGTGCTCCAGGCCTACCGTGAACCGCAGGTAACGCCGGTGGGCCGGCAGGACGGGGATGTGAAAATAGGCGTCCTGCAAGTCCAACGCTACCATCCAGTCTTGTGGGTCTAGAGCAGCCAAGACCTGAGCTAACGTCAACATCTTGAACTTCTCCTTCCGGAGGAAGCCGTTGACGTTCCTTAGATCCAAGATAGGACGTAGGCCCCCCTTGTCCTTCTTGGGCACCAGAAAGTAGTGGGAATAGCAACCACGCCCTACTTCTGGCCCAGGAACGCGCTCGATGGCCCCCTTGGCCAAGAGGGCCGTAACTTCCTCCTGCAGAAGTGTCAAGTGGTCCCCCGACACACGGTGGTTCTGCGGTGGCATGGCTGGAGGAGAGGTCTCGAAGGGGAGGGAGTAGCCCCTTCGGACGATTTGCAGCACCCACCTGTCCGAAGTGATCGTGCGCCAGTGAGCGTGGTGATGGCGAACCCTGCCACCCACTGGCGTCACATGGGGCCGAAAGCACGGACTAGGAGGATTTTGGGGTAGATGCTGCGGGGGAAGGTGTGGTCTGACCCCGCCGTTGTCCCCGACCGCCACCACGGCGGTTTCCACGGCCGCCACCGCGTTGGAAGGATTGTTGCGGCGCGTGGCTGGCAGCACGTGTGGGGGCGCCCCTTCCTTGGCCACGAAAGGGACGAAACCAACCCGGTTGCTGACGCTGGGTCGAGAGACCCAAGGACTTGGCCGTGACCCTGGAGTCCTTGAAGCGTTCCAGCGCGTGGTCCGCTTTGTCACCGAACAGGTGACAGCCATCAAACGGCATGTCCATCAGGGTATTCTGGACATCAGCCGAAAAATTGGCGGATCTCAGCCAGGCGTGGCGACGAATCGCCACCGTCGTAGACATAGCTCTGCCCAGCGAGTCGGTCGTATCAAGACCACACCGAATTGAATATTTCGCTGCATCTCGGCCCTCAGCCACAGCCTGACCAAGCTTTGCCCGCACCTCCATGGGGCATTCTGGCAGCAGCTCCGCGACCGTATCCCACACAGAGTGGGTGTAGCGGCCCAAGAGGCAGGCGGTGTTGCAAGACCGCAGGCCCAAACTAATGGACGAGAAGACTTTTTTGCCAAACTGGTCGTACCTCTTGGATTCCCGGTCGGCGGGGCCGACGGGAATGCGGACTGGGAGGTCGAGGCCTGGATCACCAGACTCTCAGGAGTGGGGTGGGTAGACAGGTACTTGGGGTCGTCCGGACAAGGACGGTGGCGCCTGGCCACGTTCCGATCAACAGGCGCACCTGAAGCGGGCCTGGACCACGTGCCCAACAGAACGTCAGACAAGGCTTCATTAAACGGCAGCAGTGGCTCCAGTGGGCATGACTGCGGTTTGAAGACCTCGGTGAGGATGTTAGGCCTCACGGCCGCGACGGGGAGCTCAAGGTTTAAGGCCTTGGCAGCCCTCATCAGCACCACAGAATAGGCAGCTCCCTCCACCGACGCCACGGTAGGAGGAGAGATCAAACCAGGGTTAGGAGAGTCGTCCAAACCACTGGCATCCCCCAAGTCACCTGTCCAGTCCGGGTCATACTGGCACTCGCGAGCCAGAGGATCCTCGGACCCCTCCCAACCTTCACCGTACTCCTCATCCTCTCCGTATTCGGAGTCAATGATGAAGACCGGCTCCTCGGGGTTCATGGGCCCCATCGGCGCCGGGACCGGCGTCGAGCGACGCCCGTCCGGCGCCGTGTCTGGCGTCGGAGAAGGTAAGGGGACGGCGCCGCCCGGAGCCGGCGTCGGAACCCCACCGCCGGCCGGAACCGGCAGCGGAGAACCGGCGCCGCGCGGGGGCGGCGTTGGGGGTAACCCCGATGGCAACGGCGCCGGGGAGGCCGGAAGACCAGCCGGCGCCGATCCCGAAGGCCCCTGCGGCGCCGGGGTCGGAGCCGTCGGGTGCGCCGGGGCCGGAGCACCCGACGGCGCCGAGGCAGGGACACCCGAACCGCCAGGGCCCCCAGACGGTAGCACTGGGCCCGAAGGCGCCGTAGGCCCCGTCGGAGAAGCGAGCGCCCTCATGGCCATGAGGAACGCCTCGATCTCCTCAGGCGTCGCGCCATGCCCAGGGACCGGAGGGTATGAGGCAGGCCGCGCCGGCGACTCTCGCGGAGCCGCGGGGTTGGGGTCACCCGAGCCCCCGGCCGCATCGCGCGAGCGTCGGGGGGAGTCGGGGGTACGATGACGACGCCCCGACTTCTTGTGCTTCCTACCTGACGAGCCTGACGAGTGGTGTCGACGTCCGGAGCGCCCGGCGCGGCTCCGCGACCGCTCCCTCGAACGCTCTCTCGACCTCCGGCCGGACCGGAACCGCTCCCGGTCCCGACGTGGGGCCGACACCCGGAGCTCCAGTAGCTTGCGGGACCGCTCCCGCCTAGCCTTGTTGGTAAGGGCCCGGCAGTCGACGCAGGAGTCCACGTCGTGGTCGGGGCCCAGACACCGGAGACAGAGGCGGTGATGGTCTGTGACCGACATCGTGCGCTCACAGTCATCGCAATTCTTAAATCCAGGCATCCTATCAGGCACAATAGAGAAAATAACAATCGAAAAACTTGGTCAAAGACCGGAGTACTGCTCTTCAGATCTGCGTCCACTGGCGCGGAAAAAAGAAGAACTGACGTCAGCGCGCGGAGGCGGCGTCTATGTACTCCAGCGACGTCATCACGGCGCACGACGCCGACGACGGACGCGGAGCCGCAGGGGACGCCTGCAGACGACGCCTACCGACGCGCAGGGGTACTGCTACGCAAAAGTTTCCGGATCCAGACTGACGCCTGGGGATATTCTAAGGTAAGGAATCTAACACTAACGTGTTTCTTTCAGATAAATAGCTCAGCCTGATGAAATCTAACTTGCTATAGTGAATGGGCGAGTATATTTCTAGAGGCCTCTGATATCAGGGGAGAGTGAACCTACAACCCTCAGGATGCGACCTCTTGTAGAAAAACAAACAGAAGAAGCATACATTTGGTGCGAAAGTGCAGAGGTCTCTTAATCCCATCCAATCATATTAAAGGAAGAAGGTTGCAGTTTAAAATCTCATTTGTCAACACTATTCCATAGATTTATAGAACGCAGTTCCCATTCCTAACACTCACCAGACATCTAAATTATTAATTAAATGTTGCTTCATAACATACAAGGGCGTGTTCTCAAAAGAAACCATTGTTGTCCCAATTGGTGGGGAAATGAAACACTGTTTACAAAACAACTTTTTTTGTGCTGAGAGCATGGTGGAGAAAGAACAGAGAGATGGCTGTGTGCAGGAAAGATCGCTGCAAACAGCGGTGACCATTTTAAAATCAAATCCTACATTGTCCTATTTGACAATAAACACAACTCAAGAGAATATCTCAATTTCACTGTATGTTAATCACATTGAGCTAGTACAATTAATTTTCTATTTTTTATAGAAACCCTACATCAGTAGCTAAGGGAATGAAATAACTCACCTATTTTCTAGTGCAAGATTACAAGTCCCAGAATTCAAAGAAAAAATCGTACAGGAGCAGCACATCACAGATGGACCTGGGAAATCTCAGCAGAGCTGAAAGTATATATTATCCCAAATGGAAACATGTAAAGAGCATTTAATTTATAATATAAACACGTGCACATTTCCACATACTGAAGAGTTGACTGTATGAATGAGTCAAAATGGCATGTTGAAACAAGGGGTACATTTACTTGGTACATTTAAAAAGGACAATTATTTAACACAAACTAACTGTTATGCCTGTATAGTATAATACTTAGCTGCTAAAGGTAAAAGAAATGACAGATGGGTTTGAATTTCAGCCTTCTATGTCTCTGACACCGAATCACATTCCAGACCCTGAAATATGTTTTTGTGAAAGAAGGCACCTGGCCCAACTCTTGGACACTTTTCATAAATTATTATTAGTTTGGCCAGAATCCCACAAACTCTTATAACCTGGTGCCAGTGGCAAGGCCTCCTTATAAAATTGAATTCTCTCCCAGGATGCGGCCTTGAAATGTCACACGTTTCTCACCGTGGTTTTGCTGCCCAGTTTAACAGACACCTTTGTTCTTTCATGTGAAATAACAGTCCATTGATGAAGGTAACAGGTAGTGCTGAAGTTGCTTCTAGAGAAGTGATGACGCAGGAAAATTCAGTCTTCCGCTTGTGTAGCACTGTGTTTAGACCACCTCCTGGGGCACACCTGGGAGTGCTACAGAGGGTGGTCCACGACAAATCTCTATATAGATGGAACTGCTAATAAAACGGCATCATGCAAGATGAGTAAGAGTAGTGCTTCAAGTCTGACAATTAAATAGCATTGCTGCTTGAGATTTGTGCGATAAGAAGTATGAAGTGTTCTGATATTCCTGTATGGACTTGTAAACAGCCCACTGAAAGTTATTATGTTCCATTTCGGCAACTTCTTGAAACTTGTTCAATATCCTCATAAGTGCTCTGCTTTCCCATTAACCTGGGGCCTTTGAGTAATTCTACAATAATTAATAACAAAGGATGTTAAGGTAGTGTTACATTGAAGACTGGAATCAGGTAAGTAAAGTTACCCTTTATTACGGCCTCCACTCTGCCACCTCAGCGCGTAGAGCAAGGGCACAACAACCGGCGAACCTTGCCAGTCAGGCTGCTCCTGTCAACATTCCAAGGCAGCCTCTTGTTCAATAGAAGGCGGTGGAAAGAGGGAGGGGGGCAGGGAAAGAGGAAGAGACTACAACAGGGTTCATCAAGCATCCCCATATACAAACCTGGAAGGCAGGACACAATAACACAACTTCCACCCATAAAATAAGGAAAGAAGAACTGGTTAACATTATTGCATAATAAAGTCTTTATGCCATTGGGTGAAACAATAGATCTTTTGATGCAGCTCCTTTAATGAGTTATCCCGTTTCCCGGGCCAACAGAGATCTGGGAACTGTCGTGAGTGGTGTTCTCTGGGCTCAGGCTTTTAGCTAAACGTTCCATGATCCAGTTCTGCCCATTGTCAAGAACCACTGTGTTCTTATTGATCTCCACTATTCTTTTGGGTTCATAGAACTTAGATTTGTGATGCCCTGCAAGGGTGGGTTTATTCATAGCTACCCAGTCGCCTACAGGCCATTCCCGGTATTTGGTTCCATGCTTTTGATCATACCGGTCTTTATATTTGGCTTGATGGGAAGCTATTCTGGATTTGGCGTTGTCATAAGAGTGTGCTGTTGCTTCTCCCCCCCCCCCCCCCCCTCAATCCAGGGAAGAACTTAGTACTGGGTTTTCTTCTCCTGAGAGATGAGAAGGGAGATATGCCTGTGATCAGGTTGGGAGTGGTGTGATATGCCCAGAGCATATCTTGAATAGAGCATTCAACATGTAGGTGGTTAATGCATGCTAG
This sequence comes from Lissotriton vulgaris, assembly GCF_964263255.1. Taxonomy (NCBI): domain Eukaryota; kingdom Metazoa; phylum Chordata; class Amphibia; order Caudata; family Salamandridae; genus Lissotriton; species Lissotriton vulgaris. Next base: position 2,121,176,749 of record NC_141687.1, on the reverse strand, counting down.
CTGTATGTTCTCTTTTACCATTCTGTTTACTCTTTCGACTAAGCCATTAGCTCGAGGACAGTACAGAGCAGTTTTGAGGTGGGTTATGGCTAAACTAGTTAGGAAGTGTGACATGGCTGACGAGGTGAATTGGATGCCATTGTCCATGACCAGGATGGGCGGAATGCCTTCAGTGACAATAGTATCTCACAGGAAATTGATTAGGGATTCAGTTGTAATTTGGTGTACCATTTTGATGACTACCCAATGTGAGTGAAAATCAGTCAGAACAAATGCAAATCTTTTTGTGACACCTCTCTTATTGATTGGGCCGATGATGTCCAGTGCCAGTTTTTCCCATGGTTTGTCCGGAATGGGTCCTGGGGAAAGAGGTGCCTTCTAGGTGTGTTTGGTTTTGTCACTATTGGCGCAAATAGTGCAGTTCTTGACTTTGGTCTCGACCATAGAGTCCATGGGGGAGAACCAATAGTGTTCTCTAAGTCTGGTTTTTGTAAGGCTTCTCCCTAGGTGGCCCTCGTGAACCAAGTCTATTATCTTGTCCTTCAACCCGTCCGAAGGTATGATTTTGGTATTTCTCCAGATGTACTCATTGTTTAAGTGGATTTTGTGTCTGATATCTAAAAATGTGTCTAGTTCTTGGCTAACACTTTTACGGGAAGCTGGCCATCCTTGTAGAGTGTATTCTTTTAGACAAGTGAGAGTAGCATCTTGGGTCATGCTCTCGATCCATTCATCTTCATTTATTGTAGATAAATGAATTTGTAAAATGGGAAATTCAGATGTTTCAAAGTTTTCCACCAGGTCTAATGGTGCTCTCGAGAGGTAGTCAGCTGCTGTGTTGAGGTCGCCTGCGACATATTCAAGTTTAAAAAGGAAGCTTTCCAGGCCTAACATCCATCTAGCTACTCTGGGTATACTGTTAGCTGTACATTTAGAACTGAACATGTAGATGAGAGGCTTGTGATCGGTGCGAACTGTGAATTTTATCCCCGATAAGTAGAACTTGAAATGTTTTATCGCCCAGAAACAGGCAAAAGCTTCCCTCTCTACTACAGAGTAGTTTCTTTCTGAGATGTTGAGAGTGCGGGATGCAAAGGCAACTATTTGTTCTCTCCTATCAATGACCTGAGAAAGGGTTGCGCCTAGACCTTTGTTACAGGGTCGGTGGTTAGGATGGTCTTCCTGATAGGATCAAAATTGCATAAGTGGGGGGCACTTAATATAGTTTTTTTTAATGTTGTCAAAGGCTACATGGTGTTTATCTAGCCATTTGTAAGGTGAAAGGTTTTTAGTGAGTTCCCTGAGACCATTAGAAATATCAGCAAAGTTCTTGACGTATTTGGCCATGTATTCAGCTAGGCCAAGGAAAGATAATAGTTCTTGTTTGGAGGTGGAGGCAATGGCTTTTTTAACGTCATCAAGGATGCTTAATTTGGGTTTAAATTCATCCTTTGATATGGTGTGCCCAAGGTAGTCAATAGTTCCCACCACAATTTGGCATTTACCTTCATTTAGTGTAAGACCCGCCTCTTTGAATATCTCAAGAACTGTTCTGTGAGACGAGTCGTGTTCATCAGGTGTTGCTCCGTAAATTAAGACATCATCCTGGAAGCACATGGTTTTGGGTACCCCTTCTAGAATGTGTTGCATTATCTTTTGAAACACTGCTGCCGCTGAAGCGAGTCCAAATGGCATTCTGAGGAACATGAACGAACCCAGCGAAGTGGTGAAGGTGGTAAAGTCTCTGGAAATGGGTTGTAACTTTACCTGATGGTAGGCATTAGACAGATCTAGTACGACAAAGCACGTGGCTTCCCCCATGGTACTTAATACTTCATGAATGCGTGGAAGTGGGTGTCTTTCTATGATGATGTTATCGTTAAGGTTCCTTAGGTCGATGCGCAATCTAATGTCATTACTCTGAGCTTTCTAGGCTATGACAACTGTGGCAACCCATGCGCTACAATCTATAGGTCGTATTCCACCTAGAGTCTGGAACCTGGCCAGTTCAATTTTTAGGGGTTCCCACATGCCTTAAAAATGTATACTGTTATGTGTTAGAATTTTTGTCAGTATACCCTAAGCAGTGAGCATCTTCTGGGTTCTTGGTCATTGTGGTCAGGCAGTGGTTGTGTCCGAGACTTCCAAGATGAGCGACACCGTTTTCCACAGTGAGAAGTGCAGCATCATGCTAGACGCTGAAACGGATGTCACATGGTCTCCGGAGCATGCTCAGGAGATAACTGGAGGACTTCAGTGTTTTTTAGGAGTGAGTAGTGTTACGGCGGAGGCAGACCCTTGCTGGGACACAGAAGGCGAGATGGCGTTGAACAACTGCTGCCAGGACAGGAAGGAGAACGAAGACGCCATGGACAGGAGTACTGAGGATGGGATAGAGAGCGGATACACCATGGGCAGGAGTACCGGGATGGGAAGGAGGAGCCATCGTGGGTCGAAGGTCACGGCTATGGGGTGAAGAAGAAATGCACTACAAGCATTGCTTATGAGTCCAGTGATTTTGGAGAGCAGGCAGATGAAGTGACTCTCCGGGGCGGGCAGTGGCCTCAGGAAAGTCCCTTAAATACATTGTTTTACCTTACGGAGGTTGTGGGCAGGTGTTTTAGCATCACCAAGGGATCGTTTGGGCATGAGGAATAACTCTTAATATCGTAGGCACCACCTAGGTCACAAACACAGTGATGGGCACAATAGGGAGAGCATACAAATACTGCATGCAGTAATACTCATCCTGTGCTTTATGATTTCTTTGAGGGCCATACTATGCCTGATCTCTGCGTTTGAAGAGAAGACAGAGAAGACTGGAGGACGTAGAAAGGGGGAGCCCGGAGGCATAACCATATCCGAGGGAGTGAGGAAACTCACATATTGGATCCAAAATACATGTTGATATCAGCAGGGACTGCCTTAAGGCTGGTTGACCACTTACCAGCATACCTGTGGCTGGGCTTGTTCTTCTGGGGGAGGTTGAGTGACCACAGTGGTGTCAGGTTTGGGATCTCATGTCAGCCAAGATGACACACCCAACAACCATGGCAGCGATGGTCATGGTTTTAGCAGAATGTCAGCACCATTTGCAACTGGTTTTGGAGCAGCAGACCCAAGCTGCCCAAAAAGAGTGAGAGGCATTGCAGGGAGCCCTAAAGGACCAGGAAGTCTTGCTACCTTCCAATCAATAGATCCAGGACACAGCCATCCTACATCTTATGGAGGCCATATCTAGTGCACATGTGCATCCCAATGTACCAGGGACAGTACTCCAGAAGTATCAGGAAGGGGATGACCCTGATTACTTCTTCGTGAGCTTTGAGAGAGTAGCCAGAGCAGCAACTTGGCCCCCAGTCAGTTTATCATGCCCTTACAGTTTGACGAACTACAGGAAGCATATCAAGCAGCAAATCCTAACGGACATTAAAAAGGCTATACTGGAACGGTTAAGATATAACCTTGAATATTACAGGAACCGGTTACGGAAAGAGAGGTGGATGGCAGGGGATAATCCCCAGGCTTTATACTACATAATAAGAGATCTGGGGAATCAATGGCTTCGACCTTCAACTACAACCATGGAAGAAATAACAGAGAGTGTATCTTGAGGCTTTGCCTTCTAACACTAGATCTTGGGTGAAGCAATACCCAAACCTTACGGCCCTGTCAGCCTTTGATCTTCCTTGTGAATACCATCACTCCCCTGAGTTTACGTTATATCCACCCGAGCACCTATGGGTTCATTTAACATTCCTGTATGGGGTGGGGCTGTATTAGTGGTAAACAAGGCACCAACCCTGCCTAGAGTACACATAAAACACCTGTTGGGGTACTGTGCCGTACAGGGTCTGCAGTGTTTTCAGTGTGCTGAATGTGGGCACATAGGCAGACTTTGACCCTCATGGACCACAAGTAGTGAGCCGATAGAGGTGGGGTATGTCAAGGGCCAGTTGCTAGTCACAGGAGGGATCCCTGAAATGTATAAGAAAAGGGTCCACTTGAACTGTAGACCATTAGTTGCTTTGTGTTAGACGGACCGGGAGGGTCGGCCGAGGATAAGGGGAGAGGTCTCCGGGGAGAGCCGTCTCCAGCGATCGTACAGACAAGTAACTTCCCCCCCACAGACGGACACCACACAAGGTTAAAGTTCAACGAGACTTTATAGGCAATTCTTTAAGTTTACGATGGAATGGTACAAGGAGGTCTGGACTCAGGGGTCCCCTCGATTCTAGTCTCTGGTTTGGGAAAAGGGTAGCGGGACAGTCTTGTTACCACAAAGAGGAAAATAGCTCTCAATCCTCGAGCTCGGCGTTCTAGATGATCGGGCCGCGGCGGAGCCAGCAGGTCCCGAGATGGACGAAGGAAACGACGGTCCGCGGCGGAGCCTGCAGGTCCCGATGAAGATGATGGTTACAAACGGTCCGCGGCCACGCCAGCAGGTCCCGACGACGATGAAGGATATGAAGGTTACGACGGTTGCGGCAGCACCAGCAGGCCAGACGATGGTGCACAAGACAGAGCTACGGCAGCGCCAGTAGTCCGTCAAGGATGAGTTCTTCTTTGCGTCTCTCGACTCCAAGATACAACTGCCTTCCTGCTCTGGAGCTGCCCCAGTTATAGGGCTGGTGTGCTTTGATGTCCGGACCCTCGCACTTGGAGGTCGGGAGGTCCGGGATGAGGGAGTCCAGACACCCAGCAGGGGGGTGGAGCCGGCGCCCGGGGAGGCGATGGGCGAGCGGCACTTGGCGGGGGAGAGCCATCGACACCTCTTTCTCTCATTGACTTGCCAAGTAGCCCGCTCACCTCCTGGGTGGATGGTGGTGCCGGGATGTCTGAGGCCGGGCCAGGCCCAGGGTTGAGGTCGATCGGGGGCCAGGCGGCCTCGTGGTGGAAGGTCCAAGATGGCGCCCCAGGATGGGCGCCAGGGCCGGCAGTGGATCGGACCCACGAGGTTGACATGCTCGAGGGCAGGGGTCTCTGAGGGGACAGAGGACGTGCAATGGTGGTGTGTGGTACTTGTGGGCCTGGACTCGGGCCTGGTTGGGCCGGGGGAGGCGGCCCTTCATGTGGCCTGTCCAACATGCGTCCCCCCCAGCTGAAGGCGGGGAGAGTTACCCATCTTCTTGGGGACTCTCCTCGTCGAGGCGGAAGAATCGGGACAGGCCATCCGCGTTGGCGTGATCTGGCCCAGGCCGGTGTTCAACTGTGAAGTCCATACCCTGCAGGGAGATGGACCAGCGTAGTAACTTCGGGTTTTCCCCCCGCATCTGCATCAGCCACTGCAGGGGTCGGTGGTCGGTCTGCACCCGGAAGTGGGTACCAAAAAGGTAGGGCCGGAGTTTCTTGAGGGCCCAGACTACAGCGAAGGCCTCCCTCTCTATGGTGCTCCAGCGTTGTTCCCGTGGTAGGAGTCGCCGGCTGATGAAGGCCACCGGTTGATCAAGGCCTTCGGCGTTCACTTGAGACAGGACTGCCCCAATGCCATGGTCGGAGGCATCCGTCTGGACGACGAACTCCCGGCTGTAGTCGGGGGCCTGGAGCACAGGGGCGGAACACATGGCGGCTTTCAATTGTTCAAATGCAGCTTGACACTCGGGGGTCCAGTCGACTTTCTTGGGCTGATTCTTTGACGTGAGTTCTGTGAGGGGCCCCACCATCGTACCATAGTCTTTCACGAACCTTCGGTAATAGCCCGTGAGGCCCAGGAAGGCTCGTACTTCGGTCTGGGTGATGGGGGGCTGCCAGGATTGGATGGCGGCAATTTTTAGCTGCAGAGGGGCCACCAGGCCGCTTCCCACCTGGTGCCCGAGGTAGGTTACAGACCCTTGCCCAATTTGACACTTGCTGGCCTTGATCGTGAGGCCAGCTCGCTGAAGGGCTTGCAGCACTGTTCGGAGGTGGTGGAGGTGTTCGGACCAATGGTGGCTATATACAGCGATGTCGTCTAGGTAGGCGGCGCTGAATTCTTCGAGCCCCGCCAGGACCTGATTGACAAGCCGTTGGAATGTTGCTGGGGCATTCTTCATGCCGAAGGGCATGACTGTGAAATGGTAATGGCCATCGGGGGTGGAAAAGGCAGAGCGTTCTTGCGCCCGGGGTGTGAGGCCGATTTGCCAGTAGCCCGCCGTCAGGTCGAAGATACTGAGGTAGCGGGCAGCTCCCATGCGGTCGATTAGTTCATCTGCCCGGGGGATGGGATGTGCGTCTGTTCTGGTGACCGCATTCAAGCCCCGGTAGTCAACGCAGAACCGGAGTTCTGGGGTGGTGCCGGGGGCAGCTGCTTTGGGGACCAGTACTACAGGGCTGGCCCAGGGGCTGTCTGAGGGCTCGATGACCCCGAGCGCGAGCATCTTGGCTACTTCTTCCTGGATGCAGGCCCGTACCCGATCTGGCACGCGGTAGGCCCGGTGGCGGATAGGGGGGCTGTCCCCCGTGTCCACATCGTGCACACACCAGGAAGTGACACCTGGGGTGAGGGAGAACAGGCTGGGGAACTGTGACAGGAGGACTCGACACTCCTGGTGTTGCTTTCTGGTGAGGGCTTCCGAGAGTCGGACCCCATCCACGGAGCCGTCTTGCTCCCGAGTCCGTAGGAGGTCAGGGAGGGGCTCGGAGTCTTCTTCAGCCCCATTGTCTGTGGCCATCAGGAGGCTGAGTTCTGTACGCACAAAGTGGGGCTTCAGTCTGTTAGCGTGGAGGACCCGGAGGGGGTTCCGGGGCGATTCCATGTCGATGAGATAGGTGGCAGGGCCCTTGCGCTCGACTACTTTGAAGGGCCCCGTCCATTTGTCTTGCAGGGCGCATGGCTCGGTGGGGGACATCACCCATACCTGTTGGCCAGGTTCAAATTCAATGGAAGAGGCATTCCGGTCATACCACTTTTTCATGTCCTCTTGGCTGGCCTCTAGGTTAGCTTTCGCCAGCTCCCTGAACCGCCGGGTCTGGTTGCGGAGGGTTAGGAGGTACCGGAAGACATCTGGAGGGTTCTTTAGCGGGGGCATCTCCCAGCCTTCTTTGACTAGGCTGAGTGGTCCCCGCACTGGGTGTCCATATAGCAGTTCAAACGGGCTGAAGCCCAGGGATTTCTGAGGGACCTCCCGATAAGCGAAGAGGAGGCACGGTAGCAGCACATCCCACTGGCGACGGAGGGGTTCTTCCAACCCCCCGATCATCCCTTTTAGCGTGCGGTTGAACCGCTCAACGAGTCCGTTCCCTTGAGGGTGATAGGGGGTCGTGAATCGGTAGGTAACCCCGCACTGTTGCCAGAGGGATTTCATATATTTAGAAATAAAGTTCGTGCCTCTGTCGCTGACGACTTCTCGGGGGAAGCCCACCCGGGAGAAGATCCCCATCAGAGCCCGGCCGACTACCGGGGCTGTCACGGTCCGCAGGGGAACAGCCTCAGGGTAGCGGGTGGCGTGGTCCACTAGCACCAAGATGAATCGATGGCCTTGTTTGGTACGCGGGTCCAGGGGTCCCACGATGTCTATCCCGACCCTCTCGAACGGGGTGGTGACCACGGGAAAAGGTTGCAGGGGGGCCTTCAGTTTGCGGCCGCTCTTTCCACTGGCTTGGCACGTGGGGCAAGATCGGCAGTGCTGGTGTACATCGTTTCTCATTTTGGGCCAGAAGAAGTGGGTCACTAGGCGACTGTAGGTTTTATCTTGTCCCAGGTGTCCTGCTAGGGGGACATCGTGGGCCAGGTTTAGCAGAAAGTCTCTAAAACGGAGCGGCACCACTAGTACTCGGCTGGCCCCCAGCTCTGCGATTCTTTGCTCACTGTACAGCAGATCATTGTCCCAGTAGACCCAGTGAGTTCCGGAGGTATCCCCTGCGCTTTGGGCGAGCGCTTGCTGGCGGAGTCCCTCGAGGGAGGGACAGGTCTTCTGTTCCTGGCGAAATTGCTCTTGCGTGGGCCCCCCCTCTTGAGGCCACTGGTCGAGGTTAGCGAGGTCGGAAGGTTGAGCTGGTTCGGGGGGGACGTCATGGTCGGTGGTTTCGGCTGGGGCGACCGGAGGCGGTGGCGCCGGCCATTCGGGTTCTTCTGGGCGGTGGTTGGCACGGGCGGCCATGGACCGGGTGGTGACACACGCCCAGTCTGGGACGCCTAACATCCCCAGGTGTTCTCTTCGTTCTACGGCTGCCCACGGAGAGCTTTCAAGGTCATTCCCCAGGAGGCAGTCTACGGGGGCATCGTCTCGGACCGTTACCTTCAACATGCCGGAGACCCCTCCCCATTCGAAAGGGACGCAGGCCATCCGACACAGACTTTCTGAGTTATCGGCTGAACGTACCGGGCAGAGAATGTTCGGTAGATATTGTTCTGGGGTCACCAGATGACAGCGGACGGCTGTTACACTGGCCCCGGTGTCACGAAGGGCTTCGGCCCGGCGTCCATTGATGCTCACCCATTGGCTGTACTTCTGGGTGTTAGCGGGTAGGGGGACCCGCGGGACCATGTCTCTCCCCCCTAAGCAGGCTAGGGCCATGGCGGCTGGCTCCCATTCTTGATGCTCTTGTTCATATTCCTCTTGTTCCTCTGTGATCTGTTCCTCCCCTAGGGCAGCAGCAGCCACCTGGCGGGGTCTTGGGCTCTGGTACTGGGGGCAGTTTGGGTCGTTCGCATAGTGGCCGACTCGTTGGCATCGATGGCACGTAACATTGGCTCGGTAACCCGGTCGCGCCGGGGTGCTGCCCCGGTTGGCCGGGGGGGTGGTGCTGGTAGCGGGGGCGACCGGGGCGTTGTCTCTTCCTCGTCCTTGGCCCCCTCCTCCCCCTCGGGGACGGTGCTGACCATTGTTGTTCCGGTTCTGTTCGTAGGACCCATTCCGGCCCACTCTGGTGATCTCCCACCGGTCAGCTTCGGCTGCGAGCTGCCGGGGATCCGTTAACTTGCTGTCGAGGAGGTGCTGGCGGAGTTCAATGAAGCAATTGTTCGACAGATGCTCCCATACCATAAGATTAAACAGTTGTTCGTAGGTTGTGACGTTGCTTCCTTTGATCCAGCCCTCGAAGGCTCGGCTAAAGTAGTTTACATAGTCCACCCAAGTTGTACCCGGGATGCGGGTGCAGTCTCGGAACCTCTGACGGTACATTTCGGGTGTGAGGCCATAGCGGGTGAGGAGTGCAGCTTTCATATGGTCATAGGAGGTCATCTGGTGGTCCGGGAGCTGTAGCAGGGCATCGCGGCCCTCATTGAGGAATCTCCCCCATAGACCGGCTCCCCAATCGCTTCTATCGATCTGGTGTGCAGTCATAGCGATTTCATAGGCCTTAAACCATTGCTGGATGTCGTCCTCTCGGAAGTATTCTCGAACGACATCCTTGGGGATGTGTACCTTTTTCTCTGTTGCCCCTGGGGAGTGGGGTTGCTCGGGCACCCCTACTCCTTTATTCTGCTTGCGTAGGTTGATCTCAGCTAGGTTCCGCTCGTGTTCGTACGCTAGTTTCTTTTCCTCGAGCTCCCTTTGTCTCTGTTTCTCCTCTCTTTCTTCTCGGAGACGCAGGTGCTCTAAGTTGATTTTTTGTTCGGCCAACTTAAGCTCAACGTCCATTTTGAGTCGGGCCATTTCCAGCTCGTGTAGTCGGGTTTTTTCTCTTTCCTGGATCTCGTCTTGCGAGAGACCCGTTCTTTGCTCTTCAGGGGCCGTGGTGGTTTTTGCTGCGGTGCTCTGATCGGGGGTTCCGGCGGCCCCGGTTTCTGCCCAAGACTCTAGGGCATGCTTAAAATCGTCTTTGGTACTTAGTCCGGTGGTAGCGATACCTAGTTCGATGCAGAATTGTTTTAGTTCACGATGGCTGTACTCATCCAATTTCTCCATCTGGAACTTCTCGGTTGATCCGCTTTCTTTAGTTGTCATTGTGATTTCGTCGTGGGGTGAGCTACTCTCTGTACGTTTATGCGGTGATTCGGATCGCGCCGCTGGCCACCAATGTTAGACGGACCGGGAGGGTCGGCCGAGGATAAGGGGAGAGGTCTCCGGGGAGAGCCGTCTCCAGCGATCGTACAGACAAGTAACTTCCCCCCCACAGACGGACACCACACAAGGTTAAAGTTCAACGAGACTTTATAGGCAATTCTTTAAGTTTACGATGGAATGGTACAAGGAGGTCTGGACTCAGGGGTCCCCTCGATTCTAGTCTCTGGTTTGGGAAAAGGGTAGCGGGACAGTCTTGTTACCACAAAGAGGAAAATAGCTCTCAATCCTCGAGCTCGGCGTTCTAGATGATCGGGCCGCGGCGGAGCCAGCAGGTCCCGAGATGGACGAAGGAAACGACGGTCCGCGGCGGAGCCTGCAGGTCCCGATGAAGATGATGGTTACAAACGGTCCGCGGCCACGCCAGCAGGTCCCGACGACGATGAAGGATATGAAGGTTACGACGGTTGCGGCAGCACCAGCAGGCCAGACGATGGTGCACAAGACAGAGCTACGGCAGCGCCAGTAGTCCGTCAAGGATGAGTTCTTCTTTGCGTCTCTCGACTCCAAGATACAACTGCCTTCCTGCTCTGGAGCTGCCCCAGTTATAGGGCTGGTGTGCTTTGATGTCCGGACCCTCGCACTTGGAGGTCGGGAGGTCCGGGATGAGGGAGTCCAGACACCCAGCAGGGGGGTGGAGCCGGCGCCCGGGGAGGCGATGGGCGAGCGGCACTTGGCGGGGGAGAGCCATCGACACCTCTTTCTCTCATTGACTTGCCAAGTAGCCCGCTCACCTCCTGGGTGGATGGTGGTGCCGGGATGTCTGAGGCCGGGCCAGGCCCAGGGTTGAGGTCGATCGGGGGCCAGGCGGCCTCGTGGTGGAAGGTCCAAGATGGCGCCCCAGGATGGGCGCGAGGGCCGGCAGTGGATCGGACCCACGAGGTTGACATGCTCGAGGGCAGGGGTCTCTGAGGGGACAGAGGACGTGCAATGGTGGTGTGTGGTACTTGTGGGCCTGGACTCGGGCCTGGTTGGGCCGGGGGAGGCGGCCCTTCATGTGGCCTGTCCAACACTTTGTTAGACACTGGTTGTCATCATACGGTGGTTAGGAGAGAACTGGCCCCAAGTATCCAAATAAGGGAGGGGAATATGTGCAGGTAATCTGTGTGCATGGTGAAAAAAAAACATACCCACTTTCAGAACTACCATTTAAAGTAGATGGCGATCCCAACATACGTAACGTGGGGATTGTTCCCTCTCTACTGGAGAAGGTTTGATTGTACCGACCTGCTTAGGTTCGCCAAGTACCTATCTAACCTGACGCCCCAGAATACCAGTGTGGGATGGTTTACAGAGGCACATTTCTGTGAGGCAGCGATTGAGTTCTCAGTTGCGAAGGGGGTGAAATCCCGAAGTGAGAAAAGAAGAGAACAATTATGTTACAATATGTCTTTCCAGCCTATAACCACTTGTGTCTTTTCATCCTCAGGAGGGATCCAGACTCTCACCCGGGGTTTTCGGATGGCCCCAGAGAGATGATATTACCATGGTACATGTGTGGGAAGAAGTGCAGGACGACGGACTAGCTCAGAAAGGCCCTTTCTTTTGTACCAAAAGGCGTTTGTTGTATAGAATCACTCTGAGAGGTGAACACCAAATTGAACAGCTGTTAGTACCCGTAACATTCTGAGAGCAAGTATTACATCTTGCTCATAGCAAGACCGGGGGGACAATATGGACAAGAACACACTTTGAAATACCTGCTTGAGAAGTTCTATTGACCTGGAATATTCAAAGCGGTAGCTAAGTACTGTGCTTACTGTCCCCGATGTCAGCTAGTCAACCCTTCTGGGGTGCCGCGTGCTCCTCTACGGCCCTTTCCCATAATTGAGATAAGCTTCCAGCAAGTGGGAATGAACCTCGTTGGTCCTTGACACTATCCCCCTGGAACACCAATACATCCTGGTCTTGGTGGATTATATGACTCAGTATCTGGAATTAATCCCCTTGACCAGTGTGACCACTATGTCAGTCACACAGACTATGTATTTTTTTCCGGGTGGGTTTTCTCCTGGAAATACCGACAGATCAGGTACTCTCTTTATGTTGCTTCTAATGAGTCAGATAACTAAGTTGTTGAACATTCAGCAGATCCACACTGCGGAATACTATCCACAGATGGATAGACTATTAGAAAGATACAACAGGACTATACCATGCTGAGGAAAATCATCCATGAGACGGGGAGGAATTGTGCTAGAAAACTGCCCCTAGTAATGTTTGCCATTCAGACACACACACATAGATTGACAGGATTTTCCTCTTCGAGCTACTGTTCGGGAGAAAGCCCTGTACACTTCTGGACATGGCTCCATAGCAATGGATGAGGGTGAGAATGGGGTAGACCTCTTTTGAGCTATAGGACAGCACTGAAGGAGGCCCCCCCCACCCTGTGGGAGAAGTACAGCCCAAAATGGAAAAGCCCAGACCCACACAAAACAAATATATGATCAGAGGACTAGACTAAGGGAGTTCGCTGAAGGGGGTAAGTTGTTAATTTTGCAACCCACTAATGAGAAAAAGCTCTCATCTACATGGCAAGGCCCCCAATAGATTTAGGAAAAAGTGACTCCTGTGACTTATAGGGTTTCTTTCCCTCACCTAAGCTGGGTGGGGCAGATTAATCATGTAAACATGTTAAATGCACGGGAAGAGCCCCCTCCTGTACAAACAGACACAGAAGTAACTGTAAAGTAAACCATGTGAATATCAGTAAATCCACTGGACGTACCCATCCAACCGTTCATGGACATTACAAAGGAAGCAGTTAAATTCGGGATACCCAACATCTAAGCAGAAACAACAGATAGCCACTTTATTGAATGAGTATCCTGGCCTTATTTAAGGTATTCTCTGACGCACGTCCCTAGTATCACATAACATCATCACAGATGGGTCTCGGATAGTTAAGTTAAAGCCCTACTGCATCACCGCAGCTAGAAGACAGGCAGCAGAACAGGAAGTAGTAGCCATTCCGAGGGGTGATATAATGGAACCCTCCCAGAGTGCTCACCTGTAGTCTTAGTGTGAAAAGGAGATGGAAGTCTTCACTTCTGCATTGATTTCCTCCAATTAAACGGAAATCATTTCAACTCTTATCTCATGCCTCGGCTGGATACATTGGTCAGGAGGCTTGGTGGAGCAGGAGTTATGTTCACGATTGGTCTTACGAAGGGGTACTGGTGGATACCCCTTTCACATGAAGCACGGGAGAAGACAGTCTTTGCGATTCCTACAGGGTTCTATTATTTTAAGGTTCTACCATTTAGCCTTAATGGGCCTCTAGCCACCTTTCAAAGACTCACCAGGCTTACGATGTGGCGTAATTAGATGACATAGTCGTATACAGTCCTAACTGCGAAACACACCCACATCTAGATCAGGTCTTACATACTTTTAATTGTGTAGGAATTAACCTAAATATAGAAAAGACCACCATGGCTGCAGAACACATTGAATTTTAGGATTTACTAGTCATGCCGAAGTCATTCGACCCCAATTGAACAAGCTCAATGTAATTCGCAAAATACTGCACCCACAACGAAATAGGAGATATGCTTCTTTTTGGGGCTTGTGGAATATTATCGGAGTTTCGTCCCACAATTCGAAAGCCCACTTACAGATCTCTTAGCGCATAAGTATACAGGGACACTGGTACCATGGACTGATGTTCAGTAAGAGAGTTTCCAGTGTTTGATACAGATACTGTGTCAAGCCCCTGTCCTCATGTGTCTGAATTTTGATAAAACCTTTGTGCTGCAGACTAATGCCTCTGGTTGGGGCTTAGGTGCTGTTCTGTCGCAGTCGGATTAATTGGGCAAATTGCACCCAATAATCTTGTTTCTCAGCTGCAAATTGTCCCCCAGGGAGCTACATAATGTCACTGTTGAGAAGGAATGCTTGTGATCAAATGGGCTATGGAAGCCCTTCAATATTACCTGTTGGGGTGTTCCTTCATTCTCCTGACTGACCAAGCCCCTCTTGCCTGGTTTGTTTTACATAAAGGCACGAATCCTAAACTTCTATGGTGATTCCTGGTCTTATAGCCTTTTTCCTTTCAGGCCTTCCATGTACCTGGGAAATTTGGAATTTCTGTCTTGTTGCCCTATTACAGAGTGGCCCGCATGTCCTTCCTCATTGGGAAGGCAGTGTGGTCAGCCGGCGGTCGTGCCAGAGACTTCCAGCATGGCCACCGCCGTTTTCCCTAGTGAGGAGTCCTGCCCTGTGCTAGACACTCGACAGGACAGTATAGGGTCTCCGGAGAATGCTCAGGAGATAAATGGAGGACTTCAATGTTTTTTGGGAGTGAACGGTGTAATGGCGGTTGCGGTCTCTTTCTGGAACACATAAGGCGAAATGACGTGAGACAACGGCTGCCATGGCGGGAAGGACAGCAGAGACACCGTGAACAGAAGTACCCATGAATGGGAAGGAGGAGCCTAAGTGGGTCGAAGGTCCCAGCTACGGGGAGGAGAACAAACGCTCCACAAGCACTGCCAACAAGTCTAATAGTTCTGGAGAACTGATGGACGTTGTGACTCCCGATGCTGCAACCCAGGAATGCCATGTCCGCAGGCAAGTCCCTGAAATACATTATTTGACCTTATGGGGGTGATGGGCGGGTGTGCGAGCATCACCAAGAGATCATTTGGATGTAGGAAATCACTCTTAATATCGTAGGGTGTGAAGGTCAGAAAAAGTACAGGAAACGTTGCACTTATATTTAAGTGTGTATAGGAGTAGCAAGCGTGGGGAAACAAGCAGCCCACAACCGGTCACTCTGGCACTCGCGTCGTAACTGTCTAAGTCAACAGTTACAGCAGGGTAGACGAGAACGCCAGAATGCGGAGAGGACATTAAATTAATGCTTCGCCCGAGGCAGGCGCACGAGAATAACAAGTTGCTCTTAAAGTGACAAGAGCAACTTATTGTGACAACAATGGGTCACAAACACTGTTATGGGCAAGGTAGGGAGAGCATACACGTACTGTATGCAGTTTTATTCACCCTGTGATTTATTGTTTTTTTGAGGGCCACACTATGCTTGAACTCTGCGTCTGAAGAGAAGATGGGAGGACGTGGAAAGGGGGGGCCCGGAGGAATATTCATATCAGAGGGAGTGAAGGAACTCATATATTGGATCTGCATTACTTGATGATATCAGCAGCTAGTGCTTTAAGGCTGGTTGACCACTTCCGAACAATAAAAGATCAAAGCATGCCAGTCACTGGGCATGTCCTTCTGGGAGAGATTGGGTGACCAGTCATTACGTCATCTGCAGACGTTGAGCAGACCAGTTCTATTGGCAAGGTACTTGCTGTAATTGTACAGGTCAATACGTACAGAAATCCCTCCTGGGAGACAAGCAGCACCATCACTGATGCAAGACCACTGAGGCAGTTGGTATTTGTCCTTTGCGATGATAGGTGCAGGTGGTTCTCTTGGTCCAGTTGCTAGGCATGGTAGATGTCACAGAAACAAACCTGTTGGAGTATTCACATGGGACAGCACCTTGGTGTTCCGATTTCTACAGTTTTAGATGTGCAGCTAAATACAACTGTTACCACTCAGAAGGGAGGACTTGACTCTTTCTTTCGCACATAATATAGGGCTCTTGCATTAGCCATAGAAGGGATATCACTTGCATATGAATACCAAAAGGACGAATTATTTTAACACAAACATGGTTAAATGTACTCTCATGGACATGTTCTTTGCAATGAGATACGATTCAAACTTGGAGGAATCCAATGTGACCTTCATCTATGGTCCTGGAAGGAAGACCAGAATTCCTCAGTAGAAAATTAGGTGCATTTGGACATCTTGAAAGGAATGGTGTATGAAACGCCAGGATTGAGAACATTTTTGCCAATGATCTAGTGCTTCAGAAGATGAAGCTGCAGGGATTGCATTACTACGAAAGTACCAGAATACCTTTGAAAAACAGGGTGACTACTGAGCTGCATTCAAGGCAGAAAGTCTCTTTTGGCCAAAATTGTCTTTGAGGGGCTGGATGGACTTTACTTAGTCCAGTGTTCAGGATGGCTCCTATAAACGGACTTGGCAGTGATAGGATAGCAGTTTAATGAACTGCTTGCGATCCATTCTATGCAAGGGTATACTTTTGTACTGAAAATGCAGATTTCACCGCTCACCATCCCAAGTGAACAGGGGGTGTTCCTTATGTTCCTGATTCACAGAAGGCACATCACTTCTTGCACTAGAAGTCCACTGAGCCAAATCAGTCACAATACCGAACATATGCAATTACCTGTGCCAAAGCCAGCAGTTGTGGGCCTTGAGTCATGGACCCTAGCACAAGCAATGAATCTAAGCCCCCGAGCTGGTAACAAAATACTTCTGTAAATGAGGTTCAGTAAGCCCATCACACCCCTGGACCCAGTGTCACTGCATTTGCTACACTCATGTAATTTACAGGTCTGCCAGTTCCTCTTTCTACTCCTCTTTCCTGGTCACCTTCCTCTCTTGACTCTGCCCTCCTCTCATCTCCATTATCCAGTAAATGCTGTCCACTTTATCCCCTTCCTCAGTCTCTCTCTTCCCCCTTCTTTCTCCCACTCATCATCTTCCTTCCTCCCTTCTCTTCCTATTTCTGTTTCCTTTCCCTTCCTATTTCTTTGCCCATTTTGCTTATCCGAATCTCCTTTCTCGCTCAACCTTATTTCCTTCTCCTATTCTATCAGCATTTCCTGCCCTCCCCGTTCTTTCACCAGCTCCCTTTCTTTCATCTCTTTCCTCTCTCTTATTAATTGTGCCCTTAGCATCTAATCCCTCTGTATCCCTTCCCTCCAGAAAAGTAAACACAGCCATGCCACTGGCATGCACTGTGTTAAACAAATAAAAGACCATGCAGCCTCTGAAAGAACATCAGCTGATGTAGGGCAGACTGCGACCCTCACCCCCACCTCTGGTCCATTGCACTGGCTACACCAATGGTAGCTCCAGCACAATGAGCTTATGGAGGGGATGAACTGTTGGGGAAAGAGGAACTATCTGTCTTTGTCACTAGAAGGTGGTGTGCATGGAAGCACCACCTATTCCAAAGGGAGGGACTGGTTCTATAGCTGCTAAGAGAAAGAATCTCTGAACCACTACCAGAAGTACAGGATATGCTTATTGGTGCAATGGTAGTCTTGTTGCTGGTGGCTGATACAAATGTACTGTAGAGCAACAAAGGTTTTGGATCCTACGTCTACCCAGCCCGGATCTCAACAAAGGAATAAACAGAACAGAATGGCTGGATAGGACAAGTTTGTATCATTAATATCAGTCACGCAGTCGAAATGTACTACGTAACCAAGGTATTGTATACCAAAACAAATTTATTTAATTTTTATCTGGTTTTTTTAAATTATTCAGAAGCACATGGGCAAACCAAAGACTGTCACGACAGTGAATACATGAATACAATATTTACATTTATACACACATACCAATATACATTATTTACAAGGTGAAAGAAACACAATTGAATAAAGATGGTTGTAAAAGACACACCAAAAAAAACAATAACATAAATCAGTATTCAAACATTAATTGCATTTATATACAGTGAGAAAATTCCTACAAGGAGCAAGGGTACAACCAGTCCATGGGGATGTGAAACCAAAGGACAGGCGGGGACAGATGGAGTAGTACGCCTGCCTGCCTGACACCACTGTGGTTAAGATTTATATTGGGTTGCACCACTAGGGACCCAGGTGGTATTTGCTTTCTTTTCCTAGGTGCACCCTTTTGAATGACCACAGGGTGGGTATGTCGACGCGTTTCGAACCGGATTATTGACGGTTCTCTTCAGGACGGGGACTGGGAACACTGGTTCTGTAACAATATACAGAGTGGGTGTCAGCGTTAAATAACATAATTGTGTGAAAAAACTCTTTGCAATGACTCCACACCATGAGAAGACTATTACCTGCACGTGGCAAAGAATCTGCCTTGGTGTCGGTAAATCGCCGGGAAAGGGGTTGATTCTGTAAAAATATACGTAATTAGAGCTAAGCACCCAAGTCCGTGGTGGAACTTACAGGCTATACTGATACATGTCACCTAGTGCCATCAAGGGCAACAACTCATACCTGTGGTTAGCCGGTTTGGGTTCTTTAAGGTTTGGTTGTCCGCCACGCGGTACACACACGCGAAAGGAACTGCTTACATAATGGCTACGTTTTGATGTGCAAGCTGAAAATACACAGAAATCGACGCGCGAGATTAAACCAGTGTTTTAGTGTGAGACAGTGTTTGTGAATTACGGAGCCAGGTGAAAATTCCTACCTGAATAAGTAGCTTGGGCAACGTGTAGCGTCTAACGTCTCAAATAACTGCAGGGCTGGTAAATACGTGAGCCAGGACCTGCATTACAAGGGGCAAGAGTAATTAAACCAGGCTGACCCGTGAGGCGGGGGTTATGGCAATGTGGCGCTTAGCGCGTTTTTAGCAGGGAACCTGCAAAGCACTTACGTTGTCAGGCGGATTCAATCACTCGGAGTATCTCGGGCTGTAACACGCAGTCTGTTAGTGTGTCTCAGCGCTAGTTTGAATCATTTGAAAACTCCCAGGCCGGTCGGCTTGTGGGAGTGGCTGAGGGGCGGGGTGAGTGAAGGATCATGGTCCATGTAGTTCGGGCCATTTTTGAAATAAACATTGACAGAATCAGCACAAACAAGCTCGGCTGAGCTTGTTTGTGCTGCTGTTTTTAACTCGGTTGTATTCTTGTGCATAATAGTCTGTACATGTTGTACATACTATGATTGTTGTTGCACTGTCCTGGCACCCTGTCCACAAGTTGGTGGTCTCTGAGTATTCCAAACGCTCCATGTCAATCTGATTGTTAATATCCATGCCCCGGTACGATTACACGCTGTATTCACTAGGTCCTGTGGACACAATGCCCAACAAAATTCTGTCAATGTTTATTTCAAAAATGGCCCGAACTACATGGACCATGATCCTTCACTCACCCCGCCCCTCAGCCACTCCCACAAGCCGACCGGCCTGGGAGTTTTCAAATGATTCAAACTAGCGCTGAGACACACTAACAGACTGCGTGTTACAGCCCGAGATACTCCGAGTGATTGAATCCGCCTGACAACGTAAGTGCTTTGCAGGTTCCCTGCTAAAAACGCGCTAAGCGCCACATTGCCATAACCCCCGCCTCACGGGTCAGCCTGGTTTAATTACTCTTGCCCCTTGTAATGCAGGTCCCGGCTCACGTATTTACCAGCCCTGCAGTTATTTGAGACGTTAGACGCTACATGTTGCCCAAGCTACTTATTCAGGTAGGAATTTTCACCTGGCTCCGTAATTCACAAACACTGTCTCACACTAAAACACTGGTTTAATCTCGCGCGTCGATTTCTGTGTATTTTCAGCTTGCACATCAAAACGTAGCCATTATGTAAGCAGTTCCTTTCGCGTGTGTGTACCGCGTGGCGGACAACCAAACCTTAAAGAACCCAAACCGGCTAACCACAGGTATGAGTTGTTGCCCTTGATGGCACTAGGTGACATGTATCAGTATAGCCTGTAAGTTCCACCACGGACTTGGGTGCTTAGCTCTAATTACGTATATTTTTACAGAATCAACCCCTTTCCCGGCGATTTACCGACACCAAGGCAGATTCTTTGCCACGTGCAGGTAATAGTCTTCTCATGGTCTGGAGTCATTGCAAAGAGTTTTTTCACACAATTATGTTATTTAACGCTGACACCCACTCTGTATATTGTTACAGAACCAGTGTTCCCAGTCCCCGTCCTGAAGAGAACCGTCAATAATCCGGTTCGAAACGCGTCGACATACCCACCCTGTGGTCATTCAAAAGGGTGCACCTAGGAAAAGAAAGCAAATACCACCTGGGTCCCTAGTGGTGCAACCCAATATAAATCTTAACCACAGTGGTGTCAGGCAGGCAGGCGTACTACTCCATCTGTCCCCGCCTGTCCTTTGGTTTCACATCCCCATGGACTGGTTGTACCCTTGCTCCTTGTAGGAATTTTCTCACTGTATATAAATGCAATTAATGTTTGAATACTGATTTATGTTATTGTTTTTTTTGGTGTGTCTTTTACAACCGTCTTTATTCAATTGTGTTTCTTTCACCTTGTAAATAATGTATATTGGTATGTGTGTATAAATGTAAATATTGTATTCATGTATTCACTGTCGTGACAGTCTTTGGTTTGCCCATGTGCTTCTGAATAATTTAAAAAAACCAGATAAAAATTAAATAAATTTGTTTTGGTATACAATACCTTGGTTACGTAGTACATTTCGACTGCGTGACTGATATTAATGATACAAACTTGTCCTATCCAGCCATTCTGTTCTGTTTATTCCTTTGATACAAATGTACAGCATGGCTACCACAGAAAGACAACAGCACATAGGAGTCTTGGGTGGTGTACGTCTATTGATGTGACAGACAGCTTCTCAGTCATCATTAGATTGGCATGCACTGCTCACATACTGAGGTTGAAAATAGAAAATGCATGAACCACGAGAGGACATTAGGTTTTCTGGGTCACAGTTGAGTGCTGAGTGATGGGCTTTTTCTTCATTAGGACTGGAGAGATACTTATCCCCTTATGAAGCGTTCTAGTATGCCACCCGTCCTTCGCACCATGCCCATCCTGCAGAGCTCACTGTGGCTGTCTGTACACACACAAAGCCAGCTGCTCTGGCTTATGTCCTCCGACGTCTTTCCCACATGTCCTATTCCTGTGGTCTTTTATATGGTCTGGGTTGAAAGAGTAGCTGTCGCCAGACATTTATGGGAGAATCACAAGTAGGGCTTTGGTCCGCCCACATATTGAGAGACCGGAGTACATGTCTGAATTGGACAGAAGTTGTGTGCTTCCACAAAAAGTACTGGCTCTCCATACAGCTGTGATTATTTTGTTTATTTATCCAGCTGCCTGACCTTGAAGGCACACACATGACAATGCAATGTAATGAAACTGTCTTAGGGACTAAACAATTTATGGTGTTTTTCCCTGGCAGCAGCAGAGATGAAAGGAGGGCAGTCATTAACCAACATTGATTTTTAGGTCTTGATAGTGCAACTGTCACTTTTCCTTTTAACCCACAGCAAGATTATTTTGCGTTTGTTTCCTTCCACACAAATGCATATCCATTCCCATGCTAGCTACGTGTAATGCTTCACATTACCATTCAACATTCCTTTAAAGCCAGACATATTGCAATACCAATGCTTGTTCTTGCAGGCCGTTTTTCACTGCGCATGTCCTTACGTGCCCCACTAGGGGTATACTGTGCACCATAGCATGTATCTACCTATACACGCCTGGCTAATCAGCCATCTTCCATTGAGCAGCAAACACCCCACCCTAACCTTCTCCACTCAGACTCTCCTTTTGTGACATAAAGCCATATGTAGGTAATCTCTATTTACTGATTCTTACATACCGAATTTTACCGATTCGGTATTTAAGAATCAGTAAATAGTATGTAAGTAAAAATTCAGTAAATTTTATCGAATTGGTAATATTCGGTGTTACCGATTACGGTATTTACCAATTCTGTTATTCCCATTCATTCCTTTGGGCCTGGCGGCCCATAGGAATGAATGGGAAGCCATTCACTATTACTGAATCGGGAAATACCGAATCGGTAATAGGGGGAACATATTTAAGGGTGGCAGGGTGTCACATTGACACCCTGTTGCACCCCTGAATCGTACATGTGGCAGACATACATGCCCTAAGGGCATGTATGTCTGCCCATGACACTTTTATAAAAACACACAATTGCTTTTTTAAAGGTTTTCGATATTTACCACCAACTTGTAGGTGGTGGTAAATAACGAATCCTTAAATCAAAAATACACTCACTTGAGTGCTCCCCTCATAGGATTTAAAGATTCGGTAATTTACTGATTCCTTAAATTACCGAATCAAAGTTCAAAAAGTACTTTATTCGGTTAAAAAACAATAACCATAAAAGCATCAATATGAAATTTACAATTTACACAGGTCAATTTAAAAATAACAAGTTCATTATATTACATTAGGACCAATAGATTTCCGTAATTTAAATACATGTTTAAAAAAGCTTAAAAGCACAACAACGGTTAAAACTGTGTCCATTCTCTGACATTCTAAAAAAGCTGGGCGACATCTGTTTAAATTAATTTCTTTAAGAAATGGGATTATAAATTTCCTGCGAGGCATGGTATAAAATTTACAAAAAAATAAAATATGGATATCAGATTGGGGTGAGGAATCATCACACGGGCAAGTAGGTAAATTACGTGACCATAAATTAATTTCTGGGAAGGACAAGAGTCTAAAAACAATATTTAATCTAAAACGGGTCAAGAGGAATCGATCATAATTAGACATCAGCAGGGTTAAGTAAGGCTGTACTTTAACACCAGTTAATATTAAGTTGTGCAAGGTAACTGACTTTTTGCTCATTTCCACTCGCCTTCTCTTGTCTTCAAGGTATTCCAAACTCAGTTTTTTCAACAGTTTTCTGGGTATGTTTCCCATTGAAGGTGGGTCCTCGTGGTATTGTCGGCATCCAATTTCAATCATGAAACGTTTGACATAATCTAGCCAATCAAAACTACCCACATTTTCCATTTTTAGTACATCCTGTAACATAGCCCGATTCACTACACATTCATTAGTTGTCCATACCCTGTGCCACAAAAGGATGGGTTGTATTCTAATTAGATCTGAAATATGGGGTTGACCCAGTTCAGTGTGACAAATGTAAGTCGAAACACTCTGTGGTACTGCTAGGACATCACTCAAAAATTTATTTTCGACTATTTGTAGTGGTTCTATATTAGAATACTCCCAAAGTCCCGCACCGTACAAGGCTACCGATGTGCATGTGGCGTTGTATATAGTCAAGATTTCTCTTATTGGTTTGTTACCCAACTTTTTTAATAAAAGTCTTTACGGCCATTATTAATTTTTGGAACAGAAGAGTTCTGGCCTTTACAGCACGTGTCCATCCCCCAGAATCATGGAACAAAATACCAAGGTAAGGGAAAGTGGTGGTGTTTTCCAAAGGAACGTTGTTTATGAACATTCTTTTCATCTGTTTCCCAGATCTTGTGCCACAGTTCATGGAGTAGGCTTTGCTACAATTGACTTTCAGATCTAAGCTCAACATGAACTTCTCAAAGGATATTAATAATTTTTGTAGGGCCAAGGGAGTACGAGCCATTAAGACTGCATCGTCCGCATACAGGAGTGCAGGGATCGATCTCTTACCTACCCTAGGCATATCCCTGCACTCCTGCAGGAGACGATGCTCAAGTCCATTTATGTAGAGCAGAAACAGGAAGGGGGCCAGAACACACCCCTGGCGTACTCCGCGTCCCACTCCAAATTTCCTGGTACATTCTCCCCCTCTGCCATATCGGACTGAAGCTGTGGCTCCTGAGTATAATTCACGCAGAAAGTGGATGATGGAATCTTCCACACCCAGCCCTTTCAAAATTTCCCACAATTTAGTATGTGACACACAATCAAATGCCGACGACAGGTCGACAAACGTAAGATATAACCGTTCCCCTTTTACCTTAGTATATTTTTGCTGAACAATCATTAAATTTAAACATTGTTCAACAGTTCCCATACCCTTCTGGAATCCATACTGTAGGTCGCTCATTATTTCATTTTCCTCTGCCCAATTCTGGAGTCTAGCCAGGATGATTCTTCCAAGGATTTTTACGGATGAATCAAGGAGGGAGATTGGCCTATAACAAGCACTGTTTTGTCTGTCTCCCTTCTTGTGTATCGGTACGATAACCGAGGTAAACCAGGATGGATTTAAACCCTTAGCAAGTGCGGCATTAAAAAGCTGTACCAACATAGGGCCCCAGATCTCATTGTTTGCTTTATATAGATCTGCTGGGATCCCATCGGGGCCAGCGGCCTTGCCTCCCATCGTAGCTTTCAGACCCATCATGACTTCCTCCAGAGTTATCACCAGTTTTTCATCCCCCAAGAGGTGAAGTGATGAGCGCCGTCTGTATCGCGGATCTTGGGGATTATGCGGTTGGCTTTGGGGTAAGAGACTAGGTTATGTAGTTGTGTGCCATTTCTGTTACCCCCAGCCGTATACACGCACCACCGAGGAGCGCCATAGCATTTTAGCGAATTCCAGGGAGATCTGACAGATCTCCTCACGGAGCCTTGTGAGCTGACGGGTGGAGTCAAGACTTACGGTAGAAGCCTGGGCCGCCTCCAACTGAGCAGCGTGGGCCTCCAGCTGTACAAGGCACGTGGTCTTCGCATGTACCAAGCTTCTAGCCACAACTCGCATAGTGGCCTTGCCGGTCTCCCACAATGTACCCGGCTAGGGGACCGATCCCTTATTGATCGAAAAGTATTGCCGCAGTACGTGCCCGAGGGTCTCGACGAAGTCCGCATCTTGCAGAAACCAAGCGCTCATCCGCCAGGTCATACGGACTCCACCGGGAGAACTCCCGAGACGGAGGGAGACAGCGGAGTGGTCTGAGATACCACCGGGCAGGATATTGACCCCAGACACCAACTGACACTCGGCGGCCGGCAGCAAGAGCATGTCAATGCAGGACTGTGTATGATGGGCTGCCGAAGTATGAGTATACTGTTCTCGGCGGGGGTTCCACACCCTCCAGGTGTCACAGAGACCCGGAGAGGAGGACAAATTAGATAGGCGCTTAGAGGAGGTAAGGCGGGGTCAATTCTGTCTCGCTCACTTGCCAACTTTACGGGGTCCTAGTGGTTACCCTGTTGATTTCCTAGTGCTCTCGGTTAGTTCAAAGGTTCCGCAATGAGCGAGACAGAATTGACCCTTTTATACCAGGGTGACCCTGTACTCAGACCCATAAAATTGCAGGCTCTACGAAACTTATCAGATATTCGTCACGTCATATATTGGTCACACCACCCTGAATCATTCTTCCAGCACGTGAATAGTGTCGAAATAGTGTAAAACCCGCATAATATTCGCAAAGCCCAAATAGGAAAGAAAATTGACTGCATTACGGTTTTTTGTTGTAAATTACAAGTTGCAGACCTGGACACCTAAATATCAGCTGCCAGTCACACTAGGGGAGATTCAATCAATTCCCTATTACGACAGACATTCAGAAAGTCTTGAAAAAGGTGGTTTCCATCTGTTTATTCCACCGAAACGCGTCGACGCCACTCCGGGTACAATTCAAGACTCCAGCATTGATGGTTGATTCACAGATATCATAGTAACACAAGATCGATGTAATCATAAAGGAGTCCGAATGTACAACTTGTATTGAACAATTTTATGTTTTACATTTCTGTCTCTCATTTCAATTGTGCAGGTCATAATTGATTGTCATGTATTCATGTTTTTTTATTAGCTTGATAGATTAGCTAGTCAGAACTATTGGTTTTAATGTTATGTGTTTACATTTATAATAAATGACTTTTTAACTGCCACATGTTTGTGTTATATATGTATGAACTGTTTACACAGAATAGTATGCTTATGAAATCCTGCTAGCAACTCACCTCAAGGGAATCTCTCTAATATTTGGGTTGGATAACCCCACTTCCCTTGACTAGATTAAGGGGTACCTCTCCCTTATTACATATCCTTCTAATATAGCCTAGGTTCTGCAGCCACTGCTTTTTTTGCATACTTATAGATTTGGCACATTTGCTACATAATCCATGATCTGCTTCCCAGTCTGCAGATTTTAACTGAAAAAATTCTTGTACGGATCAAAAGTTACAAAAAATGTGGTGACTGGTCATTTTCAGTTGCTTATGTCTCTATTTGATGCTAAACTAGTACTAATGAGATGAAATCTTTACCTAGACAGTGTTACTATGTGTATAAATTACAACATAGTGACATAATACTATCAAAAATGTGCCCCCTTAAGTTGCATAATTGGCCTTTTCTTGTTGCATAATTTAGTCAACCCTTCCACATAATTTGGTGCTCCTCTTCGCATAATACCAGTGGCCCTGAATATAGTACAGTGAGGTATGAAGGGCATGTGTCTCCTACACCTTATAACCTTCACGGTCTTATGTAAGACATCCTTTATATTGATGTACAAACATGATTTATTGTCAATGTTTAATCGGTAAGAGTGCTGTAAAGCGCTGTGGCACCCTGCATTGGGATGAGTAGTGTTAAACGCTCTAAAAGAAATTAAACTAAATAATGGTATTTACATTCTTATTTGTGTAAATACTGGGGCGACCAACACATCTGACATTCTTACAGTGTACAAAATAAAGGGAGAGACAGGGAAACTCAGGAACACTCTCTTGATCCCCGGTTTAATGCAAGTAAACAAGATAAGAGAGGTTGAAGTATCAAAAAAGCCACATAGATGGAGCGAAACAACTAGTGGAACTCACACCCTATTTGGGTGGAGAAGAAAGCCCTCACACACCGACCTAGTCAGTGTCATGCTTCATCATTGGGCCCCATCGAAGAGGCTGAGTGCCTCTTCGATGTGCTGAGACGCCAGAAGACTGCGGAGCTGGTTGTGTGAGATGGGCGTGTTGTGAGGTAAATTAAAGGTAAAAAGTGTCTAAAGGGTATCTACAAAAAAGTTTAATGGATGATCCCTAGGACACAGTTAAAAGGTTTATGTGTCTGAATTTAGTGCCACAGGTAATGGATGGTTAATTCAGAACTTAATCAGTCAACATGTTTCAGCCTTAAGGGTGGTTTCAATTTACCTAGGCATTCGTCAGGACAGAAATAAACCCCGGCGGTATGGACTCTCTAATCGTCCACCCTGACCTGGGGACGTGAAAGTGAAAAATTAATAAAAAAGTGATAAAGTGCATCAAAAAGGGTGGAAGAGCGGGATGCTCATTCCAACAAGCATTGGAAATGCAATAGGTCTCGCAGTAGTAAAGTTTGAGCTATAGGTGTTATTTATTTTTTTGTTTTTTATTTATGTGTTGTTTTTTCTAAATAGCTAAATTAATAGCTTTCTTCTTTACAAAGCCAATAGTTATAATTTTTGTAAATGTGACACCTCTAGCATTTGTAAAGCAACATGTTTTGTATTAACGGGACTTATATGTGACTTATATGTATTGATATAAAAAAATCAATGGCTTTAAAAAACAATTAATAATTAATACGTAAATAAAATGGATTTTATTTTATATTGCCAATAGCTTAAAGTTTATTAAATATATTTAGTGAAGATCCTGTGGTTGCGCTGAGTGAGGGTGAGTGAGGGTGAGGGTGAATGAGGGTGAGGGTGAGTGAGGGGTTGAGGGTGAGTGAGGGTGAGTGAGGGTGGGTGAGGGGTTGAGGGTGAGTGAGGGTGGGTGAGGGTGAGTGAGGGTGGGTGAGGGTGAGTGAGGGTGAGTGAGGGTGAGTGAGGGTGAGGGGTTGAGGGTGGGTGAGGGTGGGTGAGGGTGAGTGAGGGTGAGGGGTTGAGGGTGAGTGAGGGTGAGGGGTTGAGGGTGAGTGAGGTTGAGGGTGAGTGAGGGTGAGGGTGAGTGAGGGTGAGGGTGAGTGAGGGTGAGGGGTTGAGGGTGAGTGAGGGTGAGTGAGGATGAGGTGTTGAGGGTGAGTGAGGGTGAGGCGTTGAGGGTGAGTGAGGGTGAGGGTGAGGGTGAGTGAGGGTGAGGTGTTGAGGGTGAGTGAGGGTGAGTGAGGGTGAGTGTGGGTGAGGGTGAGTGAGGGTGAGGGGGAGTGAGGGTGAGTGAGATTGAGAGTGAGTGAGGGGTTGAGGGTGAAGGGTTGAGGGTGAGGGGTTGAGGGTGAGTGAGGGTGAGTGAGGGTGAGTGAGGGTGAGGGGTTGAGGGTGAAGGGTTGAGGGTGAGGGGGTGAGGGGTTGAGGGTGAGTGAGGATGAGGGTGAGTGTGGGTGAGGGTGAGTGAGGGTGAGGGGTTGAGGGTGAGTGAGGGTGAGTGAGGGTGAGTGAGGGTGAGTGTGGGTGAGGGTGAGTGAGGGTGAGAGAGGGTGAGGGGTTGAGGGTGAGTGAGGGTGAGTGAGTGTGAGGGTGAGGCGTTGAGGGTGAGTGAGGGTGAGTGTGGGTGAGGGTGAGTGAGGGTTAGGTGTTGAGGGTGAGTGTGGGTGAGTGTGAGTGAGGGTGAGGGTGAGTGAGGGTGAGATAGGGTGAGGGGTTGAGGGTGAGTGAGGGTGAGTGAGTGTGAGGTGTTGAGGGTGAGTGAGGGTGAGTGAGGGTGAGGCTGAGGTGTTGAGGGTGAGCGAGAGTGAGGGTGAGCGAGAGTGAGGGTGAGTGAGGGGGTGAGGGTGAAGGGTTGAGGGTGTGGGTGAGGGGTTGAGGGTGAGTGAGTGTGAGGGGTTGAGGGTGAGTGAGGGTGAGACGTTGAGGGTGAGTGAGAGTGAGGGTGAGGGTGAGTGAGGGTGAGGCTGAAGAAATTTTAGTTGGATGAGGAGAAGGGCCTCAGTTTTGCTCCATGTTGACAAGAAACAGCCAGCTAGGAACGACAAGTTTTGGAGTTATTTAATATGACTTCACTTACACATATAAGATACAGTATCTTTAATATAGCGTTATTAAATTAGAACGTGGTTAATTGCATATTTGTACAAAATGTATACTTAATGACATAACAATATTGAAAGTTATATTGTGAATTGGTTGTTTTCGTTTTGGAACAATCAATGGTTTGATTAAGTCATTCTTACTTTCTTGGGAAAGAGCGTATGTAAACTTTGCCTTTTCGGAGACAGTAGACATTTTGATACATAAGGAGAGACAAGCGAACTCCTTCCAGTATGGCCACCGACGTTACACGCAGATCTGATGGTATGCTTCCGGGCTAGTGTTTATGACCAACTCTGTTTTGTGACGTCACGTGACAGCAAGTTCTCTGATTGGTTGTATTCTATTGCTGGTGCGGGTGAAAGGTAGAGGCGCGAGTCTGGGTGTCCGAGTCCAGGAACCTGTATAGAGCTCATATTAAGGTGATAATCTGGCCCCCGGGAGCCGCAGGATCCCCTGCCATGGCCAGCGTGCACGAGAGCCTCTACTTCAACCCCATGATGACCAACGGGGTGGTGCACGCCAATGTGTTCGGCATCAAGGACTGGGTGACCCCGTATAAGATCTCCGTACTGGTACTTCTTAGCGAGATGAGCCGGTCGGGCCTTGCGCCCCAGCTTGAGAGGAGACGTTTGAACCAGCGGGTACTGCCACTCCTTCAGGTGAGAACCCTGCTGCCCACCGTGGTGGGGAGAGATTGCAGCTTTCATGGCAGCCCATCTCACGTTCAACCCTCCCTTTCTTTTGATTCCAGAACATTTTATGTGAAAGGACTTCTAGTTTACTGCCTCGGATTTTACACGGAGAAAAATACGTGGCAGTCTAAAGTGCAGGCAGGGGAGGGGGCGGAGCGGGGGTGTGGGAGGAGTGCGGGAACAGACGGCGAGGGGAGGAGAGTAGGAGGAGGAGAGTAGGGGAGGCACGGCCTAGCGGCCGTGCAATCAAGAAGTGAGGGGGCGGGAGAGTAGGCAAGGCAGGCGGCTGGGGGGAGAGGGGAGGAGAAATGCGACACGACATGGCAGGCAGGGGAGGGGGCGGAGCGGGGGTGTGGGAGGAGTGCGGGAACAGACGGCGAGGGGAGGAGAGTAGGAGGAGGAGAGTAGGGGAGGCACTGCTGGCCGTGCAATCAAGAAGTGAGGGGGCGGGAGAGTAGGCAAGGCAGGCGGCTGGGGGCATGTGCACGCGCTTTTAAGCTCAATGCGCATGCGCATTGAGCTTAAAAGTCACGGGCACTGCAAGGAATCGCCACGATTCCTTGCAAGTTGGATAAAGAGTGGATAAGCCCCCATAGTCTCGCTTGCTCGATGCGCATGCGCATCGACAGGCGAGACCTAAAAATACTCCTAGTTATGGAGTGTATCAGCACCTGCGGAGCGAAAAGACAAAAACAGACACAGAAGACATACAAACAATTAGTTGCAAATATGTGCCATTACGTTTTTGTCCATGGTGCTCCATAGTTGTGGCATCAATGTGTTCCCAAATAGGCGCTAGAATTAACACCATCCACAAACCCTATAGGTAAGCATGGGCGGAAAATCCGTTTCGCTCGCGGATTTTGCGGATTTTCGGTAAATTCGCAATCCGCGAGATTTGCGAATTTCCCGTGAAATCCGCAAATCCGCGAGCAGCGGATTTTATGGCTTGCTCTCACTGTTCGCGTGAGTTCGCGGCTTGCCAGTACAACTTCGCACCCCGCGAGTAAGTGCTAAATTGCAGAAATACGATCTTAGCAAAACTGAAACTACTTACCAGGTTCAAAAGTTCAGGCTCATCATTAGTAGCCATTTCCTGTAGTGCTTCCTGAGGGGCCTCTCCAGAGTTCAGTTGCCAGTTGCAACTATTATGTGACCCTGCTCTGAACCTCAGAATAGTTACACATATGCCACAAAGGTCCTGAATTACAGCTAAGGGAGACAAGCAGGAGCCAGGCTGGAAGTTAAAATCCATTAATAAGCCCCTAATTCATTATTGTCAGTTGGGGCAGGGCAGGTGTTGTAACTAATTTTGCAACAATGAAAGCACTTAGCAAGTGCAAAAGATCACTAATCAGGAAGCACTAAGGAAGCAGGTGCCAGCTAAAAAAATATTCTGTGACACATTAATCAGCCCCAAATTAATTCAGGTCACTTGAGGCAGGGAAGGTGTGCTTTGCTTTGCCGAAAATAATGTACACTGGACAACCAGAGGGTGTGGTGATGAAACAGAGGGTGGCATGGGTGGGCCAGAGGGTGGCATGAGTAGTCAGAGAGTGGCAGTGGTGACAGAGAGTGGCAGTGATGAAGAAGAGTGTCCCAAACAGGCTGGACACGTAGAAACAACAAGTTCGCAAAACTTGCGACCCGACAGGTAAGTTCGCAAATTGCGAAATTGTAAAAACCCTCGCAAACTGGCAGAAACACGCGCGAACACAAAAAAAAAATCCGCAAATTCGCGGGAATTCGCGGATTTTGCGGATTGCGAGTTCGCAAATCCGCAAAATTCGCGAACGCGAGATTCGCAAAATTCGCCCATGCTTACCTATAGGGATGATACCTCTAGCTCTGGGAAGTGAAGTGAAAAGGGTGTTTACATTAAAAAGCTCAAAGTACCTATATAAGGGGTTAAAACACGATATATGTGCTCCAAGGGATCAATGGACCAAAGGTCTGTGACCCCACTGAAAAATTTCATGAATACAAAACATATCTCACTTTAAAATATGGCGCTATCTGCACCATGGGTCTCGGGAGGAGGGTTGGAGCGTCCCTGGTACATCCTAAAAATAGAAAGAAGATGCTAGAAATGCACAGAATCGGGCTTGACTTAGCTCGATAATGTAGTTCTTGGCCGATCGTCCTGGTGAAGTTACTCACGCCCTCAGCACTCGCAACCCGCTTATACACCTGATATTTCCTCAAACCGGACCCCGACGATGGAGAGCGGGGCCGGTGAGTGAGTTTAAAAGCTTGTTTCTCAGCCTCGGCACTCTTCCGGGTGGGCGTGGCCTCGCGGAAACGAGGCCAAAGAGCACGACGCCCTGGTTAGAGGGGCGCGGCGTGTCTCCACAGTGAGGCTTAATTTGGTAACCAATAGGAGAGCGGACTTCCGAAACATAAACAAAAACAATGCAGCAAACGAAGCCTATTTTGAAACAATTATGGAGGCGACGTTATAACTACAAGTGTGTTTCGTTTGGTTTGAATGCAAATAGTGGGATAAACAGAGTGGGGTGCACTCAGTGCAGACATGTAGTTCTATTGGAAAAAAGGGGTATAGATCTATTAGAAAAACGGGTAAGTGTGACCATGTCCTTACACATAATACTAACCAACCGATGGGTCGTTGATGTTCAAGGTTGATATGCCAAATGGATGATGCCAAATGGATGGTGCCCTGTGAGCTTTGTTAGGCACGATGTCTCGGCCAGTGTGCAGAGCAAGGAGATGGGAAAGAGAACTCTGTTTAGCAACCACTGCTATGATAGTCGTGTTCTAAAGTTTGCAAACCAGGTTCCCAGAGGGATTATGATGACACACACTTTACAGATACTAAAGAAGTGTTGGTCACTTTGTTAGAGAGAACTAAAGGAGAACTGCGTTGCAGTTGGCAAATTACATGAGTGATGTGTGCAAATAGCACGGGATGTTAGCCCAGAACCGTATTCCACGGAATATCATCATTGAGCCCAATGATGTTGGTACCTAGGCGGTACACCCAGCGCTGCTCCTTTTCAAAAAGCCTACTAGAGACATTGGTGGTACCAGTAATTGACTCGATTATTGTCCATTTCATATCATTGGTGGTATGATTAGAATCCAGAAAATGCCGGCTTAATTTTGTAGTCGCTTTTTTACACCTTATATTACTCCGGTGTTCACAAATACGCTGTTTCACTTTGCGTGTAGTCATGCCAACATAGCATAAGGAACAAGGGCATGTGATTAGATACACCACATTGGTTGAATTGCAGTTGGTATGTGCAGTCTGTGTCCAGGTTTTACCCTGTTCCAACGTGAGTGTTTTTGAGGCCTCCGTTAGATGGCACACGCTACAATCTGAGCAAGGGTAGTGCCCTATGATTGGAGGCAGACCCCATGCCGTCGTGACTGAAGGGATTTTTGGGTTTGTCTTCTCTTTTGGGCGATTATGAACCAGAGCATCCTTCAGACTACGGCCCTTTTTGAAGGAAAAGAGAGGTTTTTCCCAATCCTCTTTCACTGATGTTATAATGCTCCAATGTTTGTTTATTGTTTTCTTCATGTGGTTAGACAGACTATTGAATGTAGTTACACAGGTTAGTGGTACCGCTTCTTGAGTGTTGGTTTTCTCTTCCAGCAGAGCTTCTTTCGGCTGGTTTCTTGCTCTCTTGAAACCCTTACTAAGGGTTGATGATGGATACCCCCTATCTCTCAGTTTGTCAGTTAGACCAGAGGCTTGCTCCTTGAAGTCTTTTATTGTGCTGCAGTTTCGTCTCAGCCTCAGGTACTGTCCATAAGGGAGGTTCTCCTTTAGGGGGCGGGGATGGAAGCTGCTAAACTCTAATAGATTGTTCTTTGCTGTTGGCTTGTGGTGAGTTTTTGTGGTTAGACAGGTGCCAGCCACCGAAATTACTACATCCAGAAAGACTATGTCAGTTTTGCTTGTAGTGTTAGTAAACCTCAGGTTGTGGTCAAGGGTGGTGATCCACACCAGAAAGGACTCAAGGCTAGCATCACTGCCTGTCCATAAAAGCAGAATATCGTTGATGTAGCGCTTCCATAGAAGCATGGAAGGTCTAAATTCCGCTGTTAGTGGCAGGATGTATTGAGCTTCAAAATCTGCCACATAAAGCCCGGCCACACTAGGGGCAAAAGTACTGCCCATGGAAGTCCCCGAGCATTGAAGGAACAGTTTGTCCTTAAAGGCGAAAAAATTCTCCTTTAGTGCTATAGTCGCACATTCAATAATGAACTCCTTAGGTGTTTGATAATCCCATTCAATTGAGTTGAGTTGAGTGCCTTCCCCAGTATTTTGATGGTATCGTCCTGGGGGATGCTCGTGTATAGACTCTCAACATCCAGAGTCACGAGAGTGACTGAGTCTGATTCGAATGTGATGTCTGCGAGGAGACGTAGTAGGCTCTTCGTGTCTTTTAGATAGGTCGGGGTTGCTTGTACTAGTGGCTTCAAGAATTGGTCGCAGAAGCGCGACAGTGGCTCCAAAAGGGAGCCTATCCCTGACACTATGGGTGGTGGCAAACGATTTTTATGCATCTTAGGCAATGTGTAAAAATACGGTATGATGTTGCTGTTCAAAAATTCTGCTTCATTTTTGGAGAGGTGTCCCCTTTATTCAGCTTGTCTAACCAGGGTAGTGATCCTTTTGGTAAGGACAGCAGTAGGATCAGTCATCAGTGGAGTATAGTTCCTATTGTCTCTTAAAAGATCTTCACAGGTTTTGTCGTAATCAGAGGTAGTTTGTATGACAATTCCTCCGCCTTTATCCGCCGGCTTGATGGTTATTGTGGTGTCATTCTGTAATTGTTGAAGTGCTTGGTATTCAGCTGTGGTGAAATTGCCAAACGTTTTGGGGTTTTGGCTGGACTCTAGGTCTTTGAACACTGCCTGTTCAAAGGCGGTAATAGCTGCTGGTACAGTATGTGGAGGAGGGGTGAATGTCGAATTGGGTCTCAGCCCAGTGTCACGCTTCCTAATAGATTCATTGGGGTCTGTTTTTCCTTCAAAGAAAGCTTTCAGTTTTAGCTTGCGGAAGAATCCCGCAAGTTCACAGTGAAGTTTAAATTTATCAGGTCTTGCTGTAGGGACAAACCCTAGGCCTTTTTCTAAGACCTGGCTCTCAATTGGTGACAAGACTCTTTCGGACAAGTTAGTAACCAGGCTCACATTCCGCTCGTCCCTGGTTGTTGGACGCTGCTGCGAGTGTGGTTCGATACAGAGTCGTCCTCTGCCCAGGAGACCCTGTTGTTGCCTCTCCTCTTGCCCCTTCCTCTCCGGCCTCTCTCTAAAAAAGGCGGTCTGTATTGGTTGTGGAAGTGGACCAGGGGCACAAAACCTGGGTTCCAACCCATGAAGGGATACTGGGGTTGTTGGTAAGGGTAGGGATGTGGGCCCATATTCATTTGTGGTGGCTGCCATTGTTGATGGTGATTCTGATTGCCCGATCTCCCTCTGTTGTTTCTGTTGCCATGATTACCTCTTCTTCTGGTTTGTTGAAAGGAACCACTACTTGACTCACTAGTATTGGAGGAGTCATTGTCTGATTGGTCTGATTTACTAGCATTCCTGACTGGGGGGGGGGGGGGGTATAGGCTGCTGCGGAGTAAGGATATACTGATTCAAAAGCAAATTTCTTTTGATCCTTTTGGAATTTCGTTGCTTTCGATTGCATTAGATTATCCTTATACTCATTGATTTCTTTGTTGAGTTCGTCCAACCTTTTCTTATACCCAGTTATTGTGGCGACTCAGTCTCTCTGATTTCAATCATCAGTGCCTCAGATAATCTGAGCGCTGTTTTTATGATTAGAACGAGCCAATCTCGCGTGCAGTGCCACGCGATCATGGCCCAATCCTTTCTGAAAGTTGCATCATTGAGGAAGATGCGGGGGGCGTTTGTGACTAGTAGGCCCCTCGGTGCGGTGTTCGAAATGAGATATTGTTTTAGGATGGTACCATGTAGGATAGTGCGGATGTGCTCGCGCTTTTTCTCTGTAAGATTTTCCCACTCTGCGGTGTTAGCTATGGCTTGGGATACATGAGGGTCTGCGAATAAAGTAGGATCGGACATAAGAGCCTCTACTTCCGATTCCGAGTATGTCAAGCCTAGGTTCGCCATGGTGAGACCAGAAGGGAGATAACAGTAAAACAGGCAACGGTACGAAAGAGTTACCTTGCCTGGAGTAAAAAACAGACTCTCACAGCTGTGCGCTGCTAAGGTACAAAATAACAAAGGGAGAGACAGGGAAACTCAGGAACACTCTCTTGATCCCCGGTTTAATGCAAGTAAACAAGATAAAAGAGGTTGAAGTATCAAAAAAGCCACATAGATGGAGCGAAACAACTAGTGGAACTCACACCCTATTTGGGTGGAGAAGAAAGCCCTCACACACCGACCTAGTCAGTGTCATGCATATCTCTTATGAACAGGAACTAAATAAAGTCAAAAGCATTTCCCTCTAAAGTACCTGTGAAGTGATCAGATGTGAGCTTTTGTTTCCCCTCCATTGCATCCAGGTGTGAGGCACCCGATAGCTCCCAGCCAGGAAACTCCAGCAAAAAGAGGCCTGGTGGACCCTTAATTTAGGCTTTTGTTATGGTCGAAGCTGTAATCTGATAAACCCTCTCCCGCTTGCACACTTCTGCTCGGAACAAACGCAAAAAGTGCAGGAGCTTCTGAAAGTATCCCAGTGTCAGATAATTACACCATGACGAGTTTAGCAAATTTTTGTGGGGGCCAACCTCTTGGCAGGGTAGACAGCATCTACCCTCCGAAAATAGTGGATAGACTGCATCTATCCTCGCCTCGAGCTTGGGAGCCACCTACATGCTGAAGAGTACCTAGATCGACGATTCCCAGACCGGTATGGTACGCAGATTGAGTTGTTCACATCGCGTCCTGGAGTTACATGTAATTGCACTGTCGCCATCCGGTTCCCACGGAGCAAGGACTCGGGATCTGTTGAACGTTGTTCAGACTGCGTGAGGCTTGCCCTTAACGGACTTAAGGACTGGTGGTGATATTGGACCTACTCCTTGGAAATACATTCCCTGGAAAGATCGAGCTAGTTATCTAGACGAATCCCCAGACGTGACCATATCCAACCAGTGGATGGATATCTCCTGGTAATAAGTCAGACGACTATTGTCCGGAGGAGACCCCGAAATTCGATACAGGTCAAAACGTTGACAAATGTTTTCAACTGGTTATTTTGAGCAATGATTGCCTAACATTTGTAATAGGATAAACACATGTAATCTCTTTGTAAATATATAAAATACTGAACCTTTATATATTGCTTCTTATGTGTACAGTTTTTGATATATGATTGTCACACTTGAGCGACGCGTCGCCTGCACTTATGTTATTCATTTCAAATTTACCTGCATATAGAAGTTTTTGAAAATATGAAAAAATAGAGACATTACCACAGAAAGCCTTTTGTCAGTCTATATATAGATTTTTTAATTTGTGTTTGTACTTATGTTTGAGTAACACAACAACCAGAGTGTGAACGTACCACCTGGTATTTTGGAATAATTACATTGAATGGTGCGTTTTCCCCGTACTGATGCAAGAGGGTGGCCAACATAATTTTTTTGTAAAGAGTAACACGGCGGACACTGAGTTGTATATGAAGAGTTTCTAGGAGCCATTTCACATTATGCTGAGACCAGCTATTGGTCGAGGGAGTAGTAGTGACAGAAGTGCCAGTAACCCCTCGCCGATTCTATACTTACCACAGACTAGTATTGTCTCTGGAGGTCCCGAAATTGTTCTTGATTTACTATTCAATGACATTGGTCGCCTAAACTTTGATCAGACATGGTCAAATATTTAATGTTTTAATTGACCTAAGCTAAATAAAGAACACTGAAATATATTGCAAAAGGGGTACGTACTGCATAGCTTGCAAGCAATAGCAACTCCATAAGGCCAATGTGATGTCTACTAAGTAAGAGGCCTCTCTCTATATCCAATGTGCACGGACTGGGTGTCCTTGGCTACAGTTCGATCCTGAAATCCCAGAAGTTGGCAGCATTGTCTAAGACTGAGCTAAGTTTCAGAGAAGGCAACTGGGGGAGGGAATAAGAGAAAGCACTGCTAGGAGACATGAGTTGGAAATGTGGCAGCGTTTCTACTCATCAGAAATAATACCTATTTTAGATGTGCTTTAGGTGACAAGGCTAGTCATGTAAGCCATCAATGATACATTTTAATTTTTGCAGGAAGAAATGTGCTAGTTTATTTACTGGGAGCAAGGCCCTTTTCTCTCTATGTGTGCTGGCGTGTTTTTCCATTTCAGGTAAATCAACAAAAAAGAACATTCAACAGTAGCGTCTGTAATGTAATATTTGTGTTTATGTCCAGGATGTCGCTTTATTCAGTAACTTTTCAAGGTTTCCTACCGGTGTCTTGTATATGTGCTATCTGAACAGACGACTGTAATGCTAAGTTACATAAAATGTCAATTGAAACCCTTATTATCTGTGCATGTGCTAGCTTGGACGTGCATGTGTTTATTCTCTTTAAGAAACCATTTTAATTCAGAGGCTAATCACAGTCTCTGTGTGTGCACTTGTAAATAACAGTTTGCTAGCTTACTTTCAATCGAATGGATAATAATAATTTGCAAGGTTAAGTCCGTTGTTATGAATGTGCAGAGGAAGCGCATTGTGCAATGTTTAATTTCATGTTTATTTCCTCTCTGTAGTTAGATCATGTATTTCGTTTGGCAATCACACTTATTTGGAAGTAGGCGATGCCTTTAGTGAATGCCAATTATTAATAGGATTGGTTGCTATGCAAAAGTATCATTTTTACAGGTAATTTATGTAATGTCCTGCTATGCATTTGTGTGCTTCTAATGTCGGAAAATCTGTAGTTTGGAGATAATTAAATCTTTTGGGGTTTTCTAAATAATCTGACTCGATTCTAGCCTATTTGCTGTACACAGACGTTTCTCAGGCTTTTTATTGATATGGACTACGTCAGTCCTCTTGATGAACTTAGTGTGTGCTGCTTACTTGCCTGGCTCTAGACCTTATATTGATCCTCTCACACTATTTGACATTGATTTGCTACTGAGACATTGCTGCTGATTCATGAGTAACTCATTACTTTTTGTTTTCTCTAATGATCATATTTTTGAATACATCTATTAAGTTTGATCTGTCTCATGCCAGTTTGCATTAATTAGTCTTAAGCTAGACCGCTGCTCGGATCATTACCAACACCCCGGCCAGATCATCGGCCAAGCCTGCCCTCAAACTCCTGCATTGGCTCCCCATAAGGGAGAGAATTAAATTCAAAGCCCTGTGCTTGGTGCACAAAACCCTGAACAACCAAGGCCCTCCAATTCTCCGAAACTTCATTACCCCTTACAGAGCCACAAGATCCCTTCGCTCTAATGCAGAAAACCTTATCAACGCCCCAAGGTTTAGGAAAGCACGGTCAGGAGGAAGACGGTTCTCGGTCCATGCGGCCCGTCTTTGGAACTCCCTCCCGCGAGATCTTCGTCTGGAACCCCAATACCTCCGTTTTAGGAAACGATTAAAGACACATCTTTTCCCCTAGACCTCATGCCCTTCCCGTAAACTCTGTCCTCAGTCATGTCTCTAAGGTTCCTCAGCGCTGGGATACCTCCGGGTGACTACGCGCTTTATAAAAATAAATAATAATAATAATAATAATCTCAGAAAGACAGTCCCAATCTTGATCATCGACCCTCTTAATTCGAGCACTGACAGAAACAAATGCATAAATATGATAGCTCACTAGACCACTAACAAAGCACTCTTGTATGAATTATTAAAATAGCCTTGACAAATTACCAGATTTTTTCCATTGCTATGTGGTTTGATTGGAAAGTAAAGTCCTAAGTGTCAAAAATGCCCCCAAAGCTCAAATCCATGGTGTGTGTGGCATTTATTTCTCTGATAGTGAATGTCAATAATTAAGTGTTCTTGGCTTTCATTAAAACCACCTTGAAAGCTCTTGCTGACTGTGTCAGGAAAATGCTGTGGCTTCATGCTTGCAATCAGTTTAAATTGTGATCCTATGTCCAAGAGTAACTATGCAGCACTCTCAATGTGTTTCCTTTTGTACTTCAGTGTTTTACTGTCTACTAAACTGACCTGAGGGCAGCTTGAACCAAGGGACTAATGAGCCCTAATCAGGGTGAAAACGGTCTTGGGTTGCATGTGTTCCGGTTTGGGGAAAACCTGGCCTAGCAGTTCAGGCTGGAA
The DNA here is from genome assembly GCF_964263255.1 of Lissotriton vulgaris. NCBI lineage: Eukaryota > Metazoa > Chordata > Amphibia > Caudata > Salamandridae > Lissotriton > Lissotriton vulgaris. The sequence goes on along the minus strand of NC_141687.1, from coordinate 2,121,137,300 downwards.
TGTCCTAATGCAGCAGGTTCAAGACGGATTTGCATACAGCTGTGATCAAACTGAAATGGCATGGTGAGCAAAAGAACGAAGGGTTGGGATACCTCCCCAAGAAATTACCAGTAGTTACACAAGTTGCATGCATTCCTCCTATCACCTTTTGTGTGTTTGAGCTACTTGAATGCAGACACATTCATTTATGAAATTAGATTCCATTGGAAAGATGAGAAGAGGCTAGTCTGTCAAAATGAACATCATAAACACTGCAAAAATGGAAATCACAAAATGGCTGCTGCACAGATGATCATTGGACTTGTAGTACCAATAAGGCAGCAGTATACCAGGGTCTTCAGAGTTGCATTTGCCTGATAAACCACACCAAAAGGTCAGCTACCACAACAAATGTCCATCTGGCAGTCACAGTGAGGTGAAGAAAGTCTACCAATGAAATGGGGAAGGATAGAACCACTGCATGATCTCACAATACCTCACTCTACAAAAAGAAAACCAAAAACAAAAGTACTTTTCACCGAAAAAGTGCTTTCACTGCTTTACAAAGGATATTTGTACAGCCCACTTACGTAATATCATGCTATGAATTTGTGTGGCTGTATTCTATTTACTTAGTAGATTTAATCAGCCTGGTGATTGTCATTCAAACCGAAAAAAAATGTTTACATTAAAATCTTTAGTCAAAACAAGCTACGGGATAAAATCGTGATTCACAGCAATCACATGCCAACATTGGTTTGGAGTGGACAGTGTCTCGAATAATTCATTTTGTCCAAACAGACTGGCCTTTACTTGGGAGCAATCTTCAGCATACCACTCATAATTAGCTACCGAGTCATTTATTTTGGGCTATCAAAGGTGTATTTGGTTAATTTCTATGGTTTTTAGGTCTTGCCTGCGACAGCGCATGCGCTCTCGCTTGCAAGAGATATTGTATACAACAAGGGCTTGCAGTCCTGCCCATTGCTTACAATTGTTAGCTTCAATATCACTCTTATTGTCTGCCTTTTAATTAGCCAGTGTGTGCTGGCTTCACTTCCTCTTCTTTCGGCTGGAGCATGCACCAAGTACTGATTGCTTCCGATTGTGCTGTGTCCTTGGTGAACATCTTGTTATTTGAAGCTATGTATTAGTATGCCAGACACACTGCAAAGAAGTATTTTTCTCCTTTGAAATGATTGTTCATTGAGATAACAGCTGTTATGTGCTTTTATTGCGACAATAGATGTTAACTGCCTCTGAATGCATTTTTACTAAGACGCGAACATGGGCGCAATTGCTTTCTCTCCGTGAGATTTTTTGGCGAAAAGTAATATTTTGGTATCTTTTTCACGTTTGGAGGGATTAAATAATTTACTTAGAAACACAGGGATGTTGTGCTAAGACCCAACAAGCATTGACAGAGCCAATAGGTTCTGCTTTCAAGACTATGGGCTTTGCCACTGCCTTTTGTTCAAGCTTTACAGCATGGGAATGACCAATGTTGGTAATGCTCAGTAGCCACTCTGTACAGTATTGTGACTGCTGTGCAGCATGGCTAAATATAACAATTAAAAGATAGGGCTATTATGCATCCAGTGCTAAGGCACTATAGGAAAGTGGGTTTCTGTTGCAGTAACCCCCCCCCCTTTTTGCCAGATTTCTGATGCACTTTGACTTGATGTGCCATGGGTCCCTGCCAATCAGGTTCCCAGGGCCTGTGTTCTTTCCGAAAAATGTTATCTTTGTACTCCCAATTTCCACCTCTCTGGCCACATGTAAGCCCCTTGTACGAAGGGCACTGTGATCAGGGAAGGCTTCTAAGGGCTGCAGCACATATTGTGCCACCATTAGAAGTCCTGTACCTTAACACACACACACACACACACACACACACAGCCATTGCAGGCTGTGTAGTTTGGGCAGAGGAAAGTGAAGAGTTGACATGGCACAACTACCTGTGTGCCATTCCTGCAACCCATTGCATAGGGTATAGGTAAGGCACCCCTCTAGCTGGGTGCACTATACCACTGGTAAGGGTATAGTTGTATGAGCACTGTACCCCTACAGTGCCTAAGTCCATTATTAGACATTGTAAGTGCAGTAAAACCATAATAATCCAGAGCACCAGAAAGGCTTTACTGAATTCTGGGAAGTTTGGTAGCAAACTTCACCTAATAATAAACCCACACTGATGTCCGTGTGGGATTTATTATACTATGCATTCAGAGGTCACCTTAGAAATGCCCCCTGAAAAACGACCAGCCTTTGGTAGGGTCCCTGCCTGGTAAACACCAGCCTGCCACCACAAGACATGTTTCTGGACCCCTGGGTTTGGAGCCTTCGCTCCCTGGGCCCAGAAACAAAGCCTTTCCTGGACATAGGTGGTCACACCCCGCCCAAGGTCAGGAAGACCCATCTGAGCTTTAAAGGCCTTGCCGCCTTTGTAACACAACCCCAGCCTCTCTTGCTATGAGGAGCAGGCCCCCCTTCCTGTCTAACCCCCTTTCAGCAAGAGGACAGGTGGGAAAAATTCGAACAGCCCGGAAGGTGTGCCCACCTCTGCCAACCCCACCCCACCCCTCAGGTGGGGGGAGGTGAGGTGAAGTCCACTCTTCAGTACCCACCATCTTGCAGATGGCAGGCATACTCCAATCAGTGTTCGGGATTGTGCGCACTCCTCCACGTTGGGCGAGCACACCAAGGGTATAGTCACACTAAGGTCAGTAGCCCTTAGTGACCTTGAGACCCCTAAAACACCCCCTAAATACAGTATACAGGGGGCAGCCCTAAACCCAGAAAGTGGATTCCCGCAACCTACGAAGGATGAAAGAAGACACCCAGCAGAGGATACTGCAGAGAAGAACTGACTTGACCCCAGCCCTACTGGCCTGTCTGCAGTTTCAAGAGATCCTGTGCCAAAAGTCACCTTGTCCTGCAACCAGTGACCTCCAGAACCCCTGGGAGGACTGACTGCCTTCCACAAAGACCAGATCGCCTGTGAACAGCAGCTTTGTTCAAAAGAATCTCCAAAGTAAGACTCCGAGCCTGCTGAGGACAGAGAAACTCAAAGCCTGGAACCACAACACCACCCGTTGCCTATGGCATGAGTCCGAGTGGCTCACCAGTCTCAGCAAGGTCCCCCAGCAGTCCAGAGTCCAAGTCCACCATGAGTTGACCCCACCAGGACTCCCCGACGTCACCTGTAGCCTCTGCATGGAGACCCCCAACCGCGAGTGGCCCGGTAAGGTGAAATACAACCTCAAAAGACACACCTGCATCCAGCCACCTTGCGCCCTGGAGAAGAGCACCTGAGTTACACCTATGTCTCGAGCCCTCCAACTTACCTTCCATGCTGTTGGTTCCTCCGGAACACTTCCTGGACCAAGCCTGCAGCCAGAACCTGCAACTCCCATTAAAAACAATAGGGCACTCAATGCCAAATCAGCACCCTGCACCCAGACGCCCCAGTGCCGCTGTGGGTGTACTTTGTGCGCTATCTTGGATCCCCCCTTTGCCCTGAACTAAACCCTCGGAGCTTTGCTCCACATCCAAGTGGCGTGCCCGTGAGCAGCCACCAACCGGAGGCCCCCAATCCACCTTTGGCTAACTATGGGCCTCAGCACTTTGCACCCAGCTGCCCTAGGGCCGCTGAGGGTATTTGAGTGCATCCTTGACAATGGGGGAACCCTGGTTCTAACCCCAGAAACCTAACTCCCACGACCAAGTACTTACCTTAAACCGGATAACCTAATTTCCTTCCAAAGAACTACATTGTCTGTTTTTTTTGTGAAAAAAGTTCTAAGTGTGAAGTTGTAAATTGTATGAAGAACCAGGAAACCGCGTTTTAACCAAAACTGACTGACATACCTTTTATCTCGGAAATGTCCCAGTGTGGTATGTAGTGATACCACATGGAGTAATAAAAGTAATCTGAAAAGTATTCTTACAAAAGGAACTACAAAAGTAACTTCAACTGTTTCTAAATATTTTACCTACCTGTAACAAAACCAAATGCGTTCAACTGTATTATTCTTGAAAAGTACTATTTTACTTACTTGCACCAGGTCCTGCTTGGTTCTAAAAATAAAATACAGAAATATTGTTATACAAAACAATTGGTCAGAGTTCAGTCATTGAGTGTGTGAAATCATTTCTTGCCTGAGTGTGTACAATAAATGCTTAGCACTATCCTCTGTAAAAGCCTTACTGCTCACCACACTACCACAAATAGAGGCTAAGGTATTATCGACTTTTACCTCTGCCTACCTTTGGGGACCTACTAGACTCTGTGCACACTATACATTTCTTTGGTATAGTATATACAGTCAGCTTCCTGGCGGGTCTTGGGCTCAATTTCCTCGGACCTGATAATTCTCGTCTCGGTGCCTATTCTAATCATGGGTCCCACTCTGCAACTCTGGGCAATAGCTTGCTTAATCTCCACAACGGCCCAAACAGCACTGGGATGCCTGGCTTCACCTTGGGGGTGCCCAGGAGTGTACATTAACAGGGAAAAGCCAGGAAGGGTTCCACAGCGGTATGCGTACAGCGCCAGGAAACCCCGGTTGCGTTATAAGTGCGCATTACAAGTACACATTCATTCATTCCTACATGCACTTAAAAAAAGCGCATTAGCCCTGTCTGCGTCATGAAGCTTTTTAAATTAGTTTTAGCCACATGCAAAGCATCAGCACTTCTGTACAGAACAGCTCTAAAACATTGCCAGAGTCAATAGCTGTCATAGGTGAGACCAATTGGCTTTGCCAATGCTTGTTACATTCATGGGTGACCAGCTACAAGAAGAACAACACTACACAATTCCCCACTGCACACTATGCTCACCTGCATAGCACTGCGAAGACACACAGTACTTTTGTGATTAGGCAACACCAACAAGGACTCCAAGGCAAAGGACATAGGTCATCCGTGACGTACTCAGACTTGAAGAGATACCATATGGGCAGAGCAACATTGTGATGCAGGGAACCTCTGCATAGGGCATCTCTTCTACAGTTCATCCACATTGTGAGAAGTTGGCCTGATATGCAGTGCTCACTATTCTAGTGATCACTATGTATCAGTCCAAACGACCCTTATTGATGATTGGTTGAAAGTCAACCTTATAGACCAGCTATCCTAGTAGCATGGACAAGAGCAGTCTTTAGGCTAAACTCTAGAGGGCGTGTTAAGCCAGCTGTTATACCATCACATATACCCCTTGAACACCAAGTGAAAGGACACCACACAAGTTGTTATGAAAATAAAAGGATATTTATTTATAACACAACAACCCTGGACTCTTTATGAGGACAGGGCGCTAAGCACAATACAAAACTCTTAAAGAAATACTGAAAGTCGCACAATTTACACAAATGCCCGAGGGGCACGAAAAACCATATACTATGGAAGTGGAATGCGAAATTACTAGCAGGTAAGTACTATTCTCAGAGACTTTAGAAACGCTAGGCCTACAATGCTGAACCCTTAGATTAGAAGCAGGAGGCCTAGGGACGTCGTGTGCAGAGTGGAAACTCTCACGCGTAATGCGGGACAAAGTCTATGGATACTAGTAAATGCAAAGATAGTGTTCTCGGGCGAACCCGACTAGGTAGGTCAAAAACGAAAGTGGATCTAGACACTTAGAGAGTTGGTCTATGCTGGAGCACCGTGGTACTCGGTTTACCTAGCCCAGGGGCTGCAGCTGCATAGGGTTCAAGTGTCGTCGGGAATCCTCGTTGACGAACCAGGAGCCTGAAGTGGAAGTTGCTGGCAGGCGACCAGTGAAGATGTTCCGGGCTGATCCGGGGACGGATCGGTGAAGAAGAGTACCAGTAAGCAGAGGGGACCGAGTTCTGAACCACTAGCCAGTGGTTAGGTTGGCACCAGGATGGCACCGGACGAGGTCACTCAGCCAGGCGAAGAGGTGACACTGGATTCTGCTGCTGCACGGACCAGGGGCGCTGATGTCGACCAGGCTGGAGGTCTGCGAGCTGTCCCACGTCGGATGTCTGCTGCTGGCGATGCTGGATCTGGTGAAGAAGGCAACAAGCCTTGGCTACGGCAAGCCCATGTGGCGACACAAAATGGCGTCTTGAGTGGACCAGGAGGGTCCGAGGAAGGTACCCTACAGGAGGAGACTAGGGCCAGTCTAGAGGAGCTAGACCAGCGGTGAAAACAACGTAGGCCGTTGTCTGGAGGGTCACTAGCCAACGGGCAAGTGACCGGACAACGTAGCAGCAACCCAGGAGCAAAAGGGCCCCACGCAGATCTGGTGGATGCTGGGGGCCTGGACTTCGGTGCTCGTGCTGCTTGGGGTTGGGGCTTCTCTTACCCCAGTGCACCCACTCGAGGGTCCCTCGGTGGTCGTGCTGGTTCAGTGTCGTGCTGGTTCTGATGATCGCCGGGTCCTCTGGTCTCGTCGCACCTACGGTTCTCAGCTGTGCTGTAGAGGCAGGTTGAGGTCAGAGAGGGCAGGGAGTCCGGGTCTCGTCGTGCTGGGTCAGTCTGGTTCCGGAGGAAGGACGTTTCAGCGAACCGCAAAAGACATAGTTGGTGCCTGCTGCTGCAGGGTGACTACTCCTTAGTCACAAGGGAGAAATCTTGAGAAGAAGTCTTGAGTTCCTTTCGTAGAAAGTAGTTCAGGATTCAAAGATGATCTAATTTGGAAGGGTCCCCGCTCCTACCTTTATTCTAAAGAAAGGGGCTGGTAGGCGACTAGGTCCTGCCCATGGGTGGGACCAGGACGGGGGGAGGTTACACCCCTCTCCCCTGCCGGACTTTCCCCAGCTCAGGGGCTGGTGTGTCCCTGGAACTGGTTCAAGCCGGCCTATGCATAGTGAGCACCGGGGTGCCACTTGCAGTCACCTTCTTATTCAGCCCTGCCTACCTAGGATACACAAAACCCTGTCTGGGATGGTGCTAGCACCGCCCCTGACAGGAAACACTTTGTCCAAGCTCTCCTCGCTGGAAGGACTCCCAGCAGCAGGAGGTCAGACTTGTGTCTGTGGTGGCAGCATCCATTTTGTGATGCTGAGGCTCGAGTTAACTTTAACCGGGGTTCACAGTTACACACATGTCGTGTCCCTCTAGAAGGGTGGAATGCTAACCCCGTCGCCAGAATTGGCGAGGGGTTAGTATTCCAATTCGTATGACACCTTACTCGACATGTTTTGATAAAGCTATACCAGAGTTGGCATATAACCGCGAGGATTATAATGCACTTAAGAGTATATGGTATGCGTTATCATTGAACAGCTATTAGGACTTGGTTCCGCAAGCTGCAAACGGGCTCAGCTCATGCCAGAGCACCATCTCACATGATTCCAAGCACTCTGCCTTCAGGATTGTTAAGGCCTGCCATAGGAGTGACTGATAGGAATCTATGTGTCCATTTTAGGGTTAGATATAGGTATACTATATCTAAAGCAAAGGGTGATTACACCACCTTGCCCCAGCTGTCGTGCAGCCAGTTGTGTCAGATTTAGATGGCCAGCCAGGGGTGGCATAATACATGCTGCAGCCCCTGGTAGGCCCTGGGTACACCTATGCCCTGAGTTACAGGGTCTGATAAGGTGGCCCAGTACCAATTGGTATATGCACCTAAGGTACACGTATCAATTTAGGGAGAGAACAGCTAGGCTGTGGGTCTGATTAGCAGGCCCACAGCCAGGGAAGTCGTAAACCAGTGAAGCAAAAAGCAAAAATCTGGGGTGATCATAGGATTGCAGACCCTACTCTCCTACACACATCAACCCTCTCAGGCTTCCTCTGTCCCCCACAAGCACCATACCCCTTCCTACTGCTTTTTTCTTCAACCTCCTAGTAGGCTATGGCTGGGCACATTAGATGGTTCCCTGATCAATGGGACTCACCTACAGTGCGAGAAGTACAATACAACACACACAGGAGGGCCAAGGCACACACTTCAGTTCCACTTTGCCTTTCTGCATCCCAGCAGTTTGTTGCAATACACTCCAGATGTGGCCAAAGCTCTATTGCCATCCGCCAACCTCTACATGCTGTAGCCTCACTATAGGCCCTTGTGGTAAGCCTGCATGGCCAATGCAGTTCCTGCTGCGGGGGGTGTCAAAAAACCGAAGTAAAAACGCAGTCTTTTTTATGATATTGCTTGTTTTGACTTGATATTCATTGTAAAGGGCTTAGCGTAAGCAGAACTGACAAATATCGATGGAGAATTCTGGAACACATTGCTATGAAGTGTCTTTCACTCACACTGATCTAAATTTAGGGTCAAGCTTATCTTGACATCCTAATAGGGAGATCTGGGCAGCTCTCTCCTGGCTACTGGTCACTCTGTCTCAGGCATTATGTGGTCAAACTGTGTCAAATGTGATCACGTTGAGGTTCTTCCCTCTTAAATCTAGCAACTCTCTGCTACAGATAGTATCATTTTTTAGTCAAATATGGTTCTGAATGCGGTCTTAGCAGCAGTCCAATAAAACAACTTTAGATCAATACCTTGTACAAATGGGACCACTGCCAAGAAACCGTGTCATCACTGGAATACAAAATTAAAAAGACTGTGCGGAATGGTTAGGATGAAATAATGATAATGGTCGCCGAGAAAAAATGTAGCTGAACTTTTCAGAAACATCTGGTCCAATGGGTCTAGTGTCAGAAATAGATTCACAGCACTAAGGCAACAAGAATGGGGCCTTTAAGCGAATTTCTTGGGGTGGTGAATAGCTTGAGCATAACTTGGAAGTGACACAATCACTTAAGAAGTCTGTTTCCACTTCACAAGCCACCATCGAAGTCCTGAGGGACATTAGCTTCTTTTGCATCTCACCAATCATTTTCGTTAGGTCTTTTAGAGACATGAAGCGGCCATTCTATTCAGTTTTTAAAGGCGAATAACAATAGGGTAAACATCAGTCAAAAGGATGAGCCTAGGGCCCACTGCACTGAAGCTGAATCCTCTGGTGATCTGAACCCTGTATTAGACTATGTTTTGGGGAGATCTTGGGAAGGCGTGGGAAGTGGAGATTCCAGTTCTAAACCTGCTCACAAAGAGGGGTCATCTGGAGTACGATATTCTGCGACAATTATTTGGTCAAGTCCTCCAAAGCCTACCCACTTGCAAGCCAAGCAGCAAGTGCTGAGGTATGATGATCACACTTGCAACACTGTTATAACCTAAGGGATAACCCATCTAGGACTCGAAAATCCACTTGCCCACTGGCATTGTAGAGCAAGATTTAATTTGGAAGAGCTATTTTTAGGGATTACTCGCCCTTTCTGGTCAGCTAAAAATCCTTTAACTTCAGTGGAAGACAAACTGACTTTTGACCCCCGTCTCTGAAAGTGGAGCAAATGTGACAAGATAACAAGATTTAAAGGCATCTTTATTGCTCTCACAGTGAAAGAGAAACAACGATGCCTTTAAATCTTGTTATCTTGTCAGATTTGCAGGCTTTCAGAGACAGAGGTGAAAATCAGTTTGTCTTCCTACATTTATTTTTCTTTTTGTGAAAACTTGGGAGGCTTTTGAAATGTGAACTGTTACAATTGAACTGTGCAAAGCATTAGAAATGTAAGACTGTAAAATGTCAAGTTTTTTTCTAATACAACACTGAAATAGCTAAGTGAACTGTTGTAACAGTTCAAATATATTTCACTAGTTATGAAGACACATTTTTGTAATTTTGTGGTAACAAAAATATTTGTATAAACTCAAAGCAAATAATAACAAGCATTTACAATGTAACAGTCTCACCTTTGCAAAAGTGAGAGCTATTGGCATTGTAAATGACAACATTTTTATGTATGTGTTGGTTTTGAAAACAGATAAATAAATGTCATTGCCATTTACAATGCCAATAGCTTAATCTCTCGCAAATGCGAGACCTATTGCATTTGCACCCACACACACACTGAGCCACACACACCCTCTCAGCCAGGACATTGTTTGCCTTAAATTGCTGCACAATGTAATTATAGAGCAGGCTAACGAAGTGAGTGCAGCACGGATCAGCGAAGCACGCCCGCCTGGCTCCGTTACAGGGATCTCTCTGCACCGGTAGAAGGCGAGGGGGGTGGGCTGCGGGCTGGGGCGCGTGCACACGCGTCCCCCGCTGGGCACCGGGGGTGTACGGGCACACCCCAGTCTGTACATGTGCATACCCAGCTGTGAGACCTCTAAGATACGCCGGTCGGATCTCGTGGCTGGAGGGGTGAAGTGAGGTGGCTGAGGACGTGGGTCACATTTGGATATATAAAATCGGTGACTGACAGGATTCTTCACACGCGCTCGCCAGGCAGCCGCGGCACCTGACGTGCTGCTTTCTCTTGAATCCTCATCGGGTGTTGTACTGTAAGGTATACTAAAAGGGCTTACACACGGCACATAAAGACAAACAGACTGGCCCGCTTGTGTATTGAAAATTGAAATAAGCAGCCAATAGAGAAACTTCTTTCATGTTGGTATAATGTGCCGCGATTATAGTAACATGAAAGAAGTTTCTCTTTTAGCCCCTAACCCTTTGTAATGGCTGCCCTTTTCTGGCTCTTTTAAGGGGAAGAATGATGGAGAATGACTCCAGCCTATCACCCCCATAGCATAGGGATTAGGACTATAGACAGGACCCCTGCCTTCCATATATTAGAGCATTTTCGTGTCACTTTCCTTAATGTAGGGCTTATGAATTTAAGTTAGGGGATAGATATATAAGTATTAGTCATGATTTGCCCATTTGCTAACGTGTTAGGATATTTTCCATGGAGTTACGCATATTGTGGGCCCCGTAGGCCTTAAACGAGACAGACTCCATTTTGCTTTCTGCCTGGTAGCTCGAGAAGGCTTTCTAGGTCAAGTGTAGTGTTTTAGTTTCAAGCTGTTGTTCGCTTGGAGAGAACCGGCTCAGGCTGGCCCTTATCGAAGGAATGTATTTTTCTCCACTCCGAAGACACAACTTCAGGCCGGCCGGCTGGGAACGTGTCCTTGGTACGGGGAGGTACAAGAATTTGGTGGGCGGCAGGTTGCTGGCCGTAGCTTTCCATGAAGGAACGGGCTTTGATATTAGCGAAGGTGTTAGTCAGTTTGTCAGTTAGTCCGTAGGCGGCATCTAGCCGTTAGCATCTCTGCCATTAATTATTTCAGGGCGGACAGTCGCCATCTTTGAAGTCCGAGAAAGATTTAAGACCGAAACTCTCTGAGAAAGACTGAAGGAGAATTAGCGCGGAGCGCACTGGCACAGAGAGAGAGAGAGAGACGGTAGCTAATAACCAGCAAGGTTCCGGTGGCCTGGAGGGAAGCAGACGAGGTTGAGCCTAGCGGTGCAGACGTGTACTTGTGACGGCTGGGGTGTGACTGCGAGGCGAGCCAGGACACAGAGACGAGAAGGGAACCTAGATGACTGCCGAGCCCAGACTTCAAATTAACAAGGTGATCTCCGCCCTTTTCCCAATTAGCGCGCATTCTAATCTTTACCTTTTCTTTACAGAAATTATGTTGCATAGTAATGTGATATGTGTTTATTGTTAATAAATACCCCAGTTCTTATAGAACTAACGTGTGCCTTGTGTTCCTGTTCAATCTTGGTAAATTGATCTCCTAGTCGAAAGTTGTTTATATGAACGGATGTGAAATCCCGATCAGGTAAATAGTGATCGAACAAAGAGGGAGTGAGTGGACCTTTGATGCCAAGAATAGGAGGTACATCATATAATTTGGAAACCGTATTAAAAGTCATTGTTATAGTTTTATCCCAAGTAGATAACTGAGACATTGTCCCGATAACTGTTCATAGGAATGTGGTCGTCGTTGATATGCGGCGTTAGTGAGAACGTTGGGGGGGGATTACCAACGTGTATACCCACAAGATTGTGGCTTGCGTAAGTGAGAGCGTCAGGGAGGACACTGGCGTGGAGATCTACCGGATTGTGGATCGTTTGGAAAAGGGAGCATTGGGTTCTGCAGGCCCATGTGTAGACGCACCGGATTGTGTGTCATATCTGCCCTAGGGTAGACCGGTCTGGGTCGGGGTGGCTGCGAGACCAACTGATGTGAATAAGATATTGTAGAAAATCTATGCATGTGTATTGCTATTCCCCATCCTTAGGTGCGACCTGTATATACCTGTATATCTATCCATATCCATTGTGAATACGTTCTAAGGAGGGAGGTGAGTACGTTTTGGCTGGGTCATAGGGGCCCCTGGGGGCTGATCCCCTCTAAGCGGAAAATCCGGCCATTACATCTGGCGTCACGAACTGTTTACGAAGCCTGTGTGCATTGTGTTGTTTTAATCTTGTTGGTTTGCGCTCGGCTCGTACGTATAAAATTTTGTCTATAATTGTGTATATAACTTTTTTGTGTCAATATGTTTGCGAAAAAATCACCGTCGGTTTTCAAGTTACCGATTCAGATTCCCGGCTGGGAGTCTACGCCTTACGAGGCTTTGGCCCGTGAGTGGGCTGATTCTACTGGTTTGAGTGAAAATTGGTCTTCATGCTTGGAGCAGGCGGAGCCTGCCGATGTGGTATCGTGCTTACAGAAAGCGCCGGTAGTGAAGGGTGATGAGCTTCCTATTTTAGGACGCAGAGGTTGGATTGTTCTTAATGCCTACAGAATACTGCATGAGAGGTTTGTTCAGCTACAAAAGCAGTTTAAGGACATGGAAGGACAGTGTGTTGAGTTGCAAAATGCGCATACTCTTTTGCGTTGTCAAAATAAATTGCTTGCCGACAAACTTGAAACATATCAGACCATTGCCGAAAGAGCTGCGGTCCGTATTGCACGATATAAGTATAAACATCGTCGTGGTCGTGTATCTACACGCAAAGTGCGTATGGTTGTAGCAAAAGCCGGAATGGATTGGAACCCCGATGAGTGGGATGGTAATATCTGGGATTCACATACTTCTGACTCCTCGGCGGAGGAGGGTGACAAGCGCGAGTCTTCTCGCTCCGGACGTGATTGTAAATCTGCTTCATGTACTGATACAGGTCCTCACAGCGACCGTGCTCGTTCTTCCCGTTCGGATGACGTATCTTGCCCCGATTGTTCTGCTAAATCTAAGATGCGGGCTTCCTCGGAAGCTCTTCCTGAGGTTTCTGCTCACCCTGTGTTTCGACGCAAATTACAACAAGCCCCTGGTAATCCGGCTGGTATAGCTTTAGACTGTATTGAAGATTTTACTCAGCAGGAGGTTAGTGACATTTTACAACGATTTCGACAACGGCCTGGTGAGGCCTTGCTTACCTGGATGGTGCGTCTTTATGAACTTGGCGCTGCCGGTATTATGCTCGATGCTGTTGATTGCTTACGGTTTTGTTCTTTGAGTTCTGATTCTACGATTCAAGATCATTTTCAAAACTATAATGGTGCTGGTCAAATTACTTTGCTCCAGCTTGCGTCTGACGGCTGTAATCATAAATATCCAACTGAATCTGATTGGCCCACTGATGAGAAACCATGGTACACTTTGCGCGATGCGTCGCAACGTTTAAAGGAGGAAGTCATGAAAACGGCTATCTTTCTTAGTACTGCTGATAAATTGCTGGATGGTCTTTTAACATCTTCTGTGCGCAATCGCATTATCCGTTCTTCGCCTGTTGCTTACAAGCAGGTCACGATGACGTTCTTGATTAATCAAACTGGCAATCCCTTGTCTGCTGTGCTTGAGTCTGTTCGTCAGCTTGGTGAGCTGGGTGAGTGGTTTAAACCTGAGACAATCTCGACCTGAGGGTCGTACTGGTGGGGACTATAAGTTCTCTAGACGTGACATGTTTCTTGCTCTCATTGCTGATGGTGTCAAAAGGGAGGACATTGACGGTGAGCCTAATAATCCCTTATGGGACATGTTTCGTAAGCGTGGTTTGGATCGAAAGGAGGGTGCCCGTCGTGTGCGAAAGAATGAGTATGACCGTGGTTCGGATGACAGTGGTGATGAGAGGCGACGTGTGAATTCTGATCGCCGTGATGATCGGCGTTATGCACGTGATGGATCCCCTCATCGTAATGGCGGTAGGGGGAGAGAGGATGATCGTGAGAGGGGGAGAGATGATCGTGTTTCCAACCGACAAAGAGAGGAAAGGAGTTTTTCCCCTGACATGAGAAAAAGAGAGGATCGTAACAGACTTTCTGACCGTAATTCACAACTTTTTGTACATGACAATAATCCGTTTCGTACTGGAGACGGATATGAACAAGATATTTTGATACCAAAGAAAACTGAGAGCATTTACCCTGATTTGTCTTGGTTGACGGAACGCAGGAAAAATGACTAGGAAATAGGTCAAGCTCCGGTACACAAGTGGGCTCACAGAGACAACAGACCCTATGTAGATATTGAGATTTTTTGGAAACATCGTAATATCCAAAGGGCCCGAGCATTAGTTGATACTGGGGCGGAGGCCACTTTAATTCATGGTAAATCAAAGAAATTTCATGGACAGTCTTTCACGATTACTGGTTTGGGTGGTAAAGAAACACCCGCAGTTCAAACTGCACTTTAAATTAAAATTGGTAGGATTCCTCGTAGAGAATACTCTGTGTTGGTTGTACCACTTTTGGAATATATAATTGGTATTGACATTTTAAAAGGAATGACTTTGCATTTGGATGATGGTTGTTATCAATTTGGAACTAGACAGTACATTTCGACCAGACCTGTACGGGTTGGCCGTTTGCGAATGCCACCTATTAAAATTCCTTTGGCCACGAAGGTGATTTCTCAAAAGTAATATCGTATCCCAGGTGGTCATGAAGAAATTACTGCTACAATTCAGGATTTGGTTGACGCGGGAGTCATAACTCCGGTCACGTCTGCTTGGAATAATCCCGTTTGGCCCGTGCGCAAAAGTGACAATTCTTGGCGCATGACTGTTGATTATCGAGAATTGAATAAACACACACCTAAATTGACTGTTGCAGTGCCTGACATTGTCACGCTAATTCAGAGAATTCAAAAGCATCCAGGTACGTGGTATGCTTCTATTGATATTGCTAATGCTTTCTTTTCAATCCCGATTGCCCCCGAATGTCAGGAACAGTTCAGTTTTACATGGAATGGACGTCAAATGACGTTCCGGAGTCTTCCTCAAGGCTATGTACACAGTCCTACGATCTGTCACCGGCTGGTGGCAGAGCATTTGTCTGAAGTGCCCACGAATCCACGAGTTCAGGTCTGTCATTATATTGACGACATTTTGATTCAAGGTGAAACGCAAGACCAGGTACAGTCCCATTTAGATCAGATCCTTGACTGTTTGCGAGCGAAAGGTTGGGAAATTAATCCTGACAAATTACAAACTCCATCCCAGAATGTGAAATTTTTAGGAATCAATTGGCATGAAGGTCACAGAGAAGTGATCCCACAGGTGAAGCGAAAAATACTTGATTTTGCAGTTCCTAGGAACAGGAAAGAGGCTCAATGTTTCATTGGTTTGTTTGGCTTTTGGCGTCAGCATATTCCCCATCTGAGTCAGATTCTGGCTCCATTATATCGAGTCACTCGTAAAAAGAATGCGTTTGAATGGGGTGAGTCTCAACAGAATGCTTTTAATTTGGCTAAAGAAGCTATTCAGTATGCCTTGGATTTGTGGCCTGTGAGTGAAGGTGATGTGGATTTGAATGTGTCCGTGGAAGGTCTGTATGCCAATTGGAGCCTGTGGCAAAAGCAGGGCAGACAAAAAGTGCCATTGGGTTTTTGGACCAAAAAGTTACCTGAGGCTGGTGAGCGTTACTCACCCTTTGAGAAACAATTGCTTGCTTGTTATTGGGCTCTGGTGGATACCGAGCAACTGACCCTAGGCCATGCTGTGATTTTGAGGCCTGAAATTCCCATTATGCAGTGGGTTTTGAGTTCACCGAAGTCCCATCGAATTGGACATGCTCAGGAGGCGAGTGTGATTAAATGGAAATGGTACATTCAGGACAGGGCACGTGTGGGTCCGAAAGGTGTGGCGGTTTTACATGAGCGAGTGGCGCAGGCGCCCTCCAATGAGACTGAAAGCGATTGTTCGGTACCCGTGGTGCAGGAGTCTCCCGTTAAGTGGGGTAAATCATTTGATGATCTGTCCGTGGAGGATAGAAAACATGTGTGGTTTACGGATGGTTCAGCGAAGTTCATCGGTGACAAAAGACATTGGAAAGCTGTTTCGTATAACCCGATCACGCAGAAATTATTGAGTACGACTGGAGATGGTAAGAGTAGTCAGTATGCTGAACTCTATGCGGTTTACCAAGTTTTGAAACAGGAATTGCCTGGCACATGTCATATTTTCACTGATTCCTGGTCCACTGCGAATGGACTGGCGGTATGGTTACCAACATGGCATTCTCATAATTGGGAATTGCATTCAAAAGAATTGTGGGGAAAGGAATTATGGCAAGAAATTTGGGAGTTGCTCCCGCAGAGTACTGTAACAATCTTTCACGTGGATGCTCACACTCCAATTGACTCCCTTGATAAATTCTTCCATAACATTGCAGATGAAAAATCTAAAATTGCTGAGGCAGTGGTGGACATGCAAGATTCTGATTTGGCGGGATTGGCGAAGTGGGCCCACCAGAAAGCAGGACATTTTGGAGAAAAAGCCACTAGCAGGTGGGCTGCCGATAGAGGAATTCATATTCCTTTTTCTTTAATAAAAGATGTCATTTTACATTGTCCCATTTGTCAGCATTCTAGAAAAAAGGAGGTGCCTCAAATTGTTCGAGGCCACTTGCATCGAGGTAAATTGCCCGCTCAAATTTGGCAGATTGACTATATCGGTCCGCTCCCTATGAGCAGAAATTGTCAATATATTTGTACAGTTGTTGACACTTATAGTGGCCTTTTGGTCGCATTCCCTTGCAAGAACGCTACCCAAGTGAATACCATTAAAACCCTGGAGCTGCTTATTCTGTACTATGGTGTCCCATTCCAAATTCAATCAGATAACGCATCCCACTTTCGTGGAAGGTTGGTGCAGGAATTCTGTGCGGAAAATAATATTGATTGGGTGTTTCACATTCCATATTACCCACAAGCTTCAGGTCTGATTGAGAGAATGAATGGTTTGTTAAAAGAACAATTGCGCAAATTGACTGATGACCGATACAGGAACTGGAAGGATGTATTGTTTCAAGCTTTATTGATTCTGAATAATCGCCCTTTGTTACATGCTGAATCCCCTTTGATGCGTTTGTTTCCTCCAAATGTTGATGTAAAACCTAATTCTTTATCAAACACTATCATGTATTGGGAAATTACCCCCGGTGCTTTGGCTCCATGTAGAGCGACCCCAGGTTCCGCAGGCCTCGACCTGCATGCTTTAAATGATGCAAAATTACCAGGAAAAGACCGAATCATTGTTGAAACTGGCATTGGTGTCTGTATACCTGCCGGTAGTTTTGGATTAATTGCCCCCAGATCTGGCCTGGCCCTGAAAGGCGTACAAGTGCTCGGAGGAGTAATTGACAGTGACTATCAGGGAGAGATTAAGGTTCTCCTGCTTAATAGCAGTGAGACTGACTTATTGATTAAAAAGTCTGACCGCGTTGCTCAGTTACTGATTATGCCTGTCTTCAGTGGTGAGATCAAAAAAGGCTCTGCCCCAACGTTGCTAACTGTGCGAGGACAAAAAGGCTTCGGATCATCTGATCTTCCTGGAGCTAAGATATGGGTGCAATCGCCTAAAAATCCTCCTGAACAGGCTGATATTATTGCGACCGGTCATGACAACACCGTTTTGGTGATGAAGCCAGGGAAAGATGGCTGGGAAGCTGTCCCAGCTGATAAATGTTATTTACGAGAATGATTAAGGCCTGTGTTTGTATTCTTTCAGATCATTCTCTGGACTGCTGCTGCAGGATGTGTCGGTGTTGGACTCCTTTTGGCCTGCTACGCCGGGAGAGGAGAGGATCTACCGACGCCGGTTGATGGGAGAATTCGAGTTCCACGGTCTGCGTGGGCCACTTCCTCTAACTTTTGGATTACACTCGCAAAGCGAGTGACGAACTCTCCACATTTCTGTCTTACCCCAATGAAGTCTGTCACTGACATTTTAGCGACCTGTCTGGTTGCCGTCCCTGCATCTACCGAGACTTTGCGACATATTTTTAATATCTCGAATGCCCGACCAAATGTTATTCTGGGCGACTTTGCGGCTCACGAGTTCTGTCCATCATGTACTGCTCTTCCAGACCTCGATATCCCTATTCCTTCCCGAATTACTACTTTTAATATTACCCCTGGAGACCTATGTTTTATAATGACGTGTGATCCTAAAGCCATCACCGAATGTATCAAGCTAAAAATACAGGCTGCAACTTCCTTTTCAGCTCATCAACGATTACTGTGTTTAAAGAGACTTCCGAATTCATGTCTTTCTGTGAAGAATAATATGACATGTAAACGTTTATTAGTTGCCCCTAGTTATTATCGTTCCATGTTGTTGCCTGCTGGATGGCTCTTTTCTTGCGGAAATTCATCTTGGCCCTATATTCCTGCAAATATTTCTGGTGGCCCATGTGCCATCACTAGATTGAGTTTATTAATGTTTTCCTCACATCCTAATTCACATTCCCGTATTGTACGTGATTCAATGTCATTGCATGAGGACTGTGATTCTTCTGTCCACCTTTATTCTAAATCAGAATATCTTGGTTTAGCTTTTTCTATCATTGGAGTGCCTGCATTGGCCGTTTATAATGCCAAAACAATCGGCAAGATGGCCTGCTGGATGGTTAAGTCCATCAACCAAACCTCTACTGTTTTATCTGACCTTTTATTAGACGCCCAAGGCGAACGTAGAGCTATTTTACAGAATCGCGCTGCTATTGATTATCTTTTGTTAAAACATGGACATGAATGTTCTGATTTTGAGGGCCTATGCTGTTTTAATTTGTCTGACCATTCTAAATCAATCCAATCCCATATTGACAAACTCCACGACTTGACTGCAGAAATTAGACAACACATAGATCAGGGTTTCTTTGACTGGCTCTTTAATTGGTTACCTGACTTGCATTCTTTACGACAGATTTTAGGGGGAGTTATCGTTGCTATTTGTGTTCTGATAGCTATTTGTTGCTTTATTCAGTGCATCCCTTCCCTGCTCCAATTTTTTAGACTTAGTAAGAGACATAGATCAGTTAATTTTGTTTCCTATTATTCTTCTACTGATGTAAGTTCTATTTAGTTTGTGGTTAATAGACTGGAGTCAAGGGGTGTAATGTAATGGCTGCCCTTTTCTGGCTCTTTTAAGGGGAAGAATGATGGAGAGTGACTCCAGCCTATCACCCCCATAGCATAGGGATTAGGACTATAGACAGGACCCCTGCCTTCCATATATTAGAGCATTTTTGTGTCACTTTCCTTAATGTAGGGCTTATGAATTTAAGTTAGGGGATAGATATATAAGTATTAGTCATGATTTGCCCATTTGCTAACGTGTTAGGATATTTTCCATGGAGTTACGCATATTGTGGGCCCCGTAGGCCTTAAAAGAGACAGACTCCATTTTGCTTTCTGCCTGGTAGCTCGAGAAGGCTTTCTAGGTCAAGTGTAGTGTTTTAGTTTCAAGCTGTTGTTCGCTTGGAGAGAACCGGCTCAGGCTGGCCCTTATCGAAGGAATGTATTTTTCTCCACTCCGAAGACACAACTTCAGGCCGGCCGGCTGGGAACGTGTCCTTGGTACGGGGAGGTACAAGAATTTGGTGGGCGGCAGGTTGCTGGCCGTAGCTTTCCATGAAGGAACGGGCTTTGATATTAGCGAAGGTGTTAGTCAGTTTGTCAGTTAGTCCGTAGGCGGCATCTAGCCGTTAGCATCTCTGCCATTAATTATTTCATGGCGGACAGTCGCCATCTTTGAAGTCCGAGAAAGATTTAAGACTGAAACTCTCTGAGAAAGACTGAAGGAGAATTAGCACGGAGCGCACTGGCACAGAGAGAGAGAGAGAGACGGTAGCTAATAACCAGCAAGGTTCCGGTGGCCTGGAGGGAAGCAGACGAGGTTGAGCCTAGCGGTGCAGACGTGTACTTGTGACGGCTGGGGTGTGACTGCGAGGCGAGCCAGGACACAGAGACGAGAAGGGAACCTAGATGACTGCCGAGCCCAGACTTCACATTAACAAGGTGATCTCCGCCCTTTTCCCAATTAGCGCGCATTCTAATCTTTACCTTTTCTTTACAGAAATTATGTTGCATAGTAATATGATATGTGTTTATTGTTAATAAATACCCCAGTTCTTATAGAACTAACGTGTGCCTTGTGTTCCTGTTCAATCTTGGTAAATGGATCTCCTAGTCGAAAGTTGTTTATATGAACGGATGTGAAATCCCGATCAGGTAAATAGTGATCGAACAAAGAGGGAGTGAGTGGACCGTTGATGCCAAGAATAGGAGGTACATCATATAATTTGGAAACCGTATTAAAAGTCATTGTTATAGTTTTATCCCAAGTAGATAACTGAGACATTGTCCCGATAACTGTTCATAGGAATGTGGTCGTCGTTGATATTCGGCGTTAGTGAGAACGTTGGGGGGGATTACCAACGTGTATACCCACAAGATTGTGGCTTGCGTAAGTGAGAGCGTCAGGGAGGACACTGGCGTGGAGATCTACCGGATTGTGGATCGTTTGGAAAAGGGAGCATTGGGTTCTGCAGGCCCATGTGTAGACGCACCGGATTGTGTGTCATATCTGCCCTAGGGTAGACCGGTCTGGGTCGGGGTGGCCGCGAGACCAACTGATGTGAATAAGATATTGTAGAAAATCTATGCATGTGTATTGCTATTCCCCATCCTTAGGTGCGACCTGTATATACCTGTATATCTATCCATATCCATTGTGAATACGTTCTAAGGAGGGAGGTGAGTACGTTTTGGCTGGGTCATAGGGGCCCCTGGGGGCTGATCCCCTCTAAGCGGAAAATCCGGCCATTACACCCTTTCATACTGGGCACCCCGACTTCCTGCTCGGGTAAAAGGTTCCTTATCTTCTTTATGGGACCATCTGCACCCATAAAGAAGATAAGAAAACTAACTTCAGCAGTAAGTCAAGGAACCCAATCTGAAAAGGGCGGAGCTAAAAGAGAAAGGAGAACGTCACTAGGATCTCTTCTCCAATGGCTAGCCACCGTTTAGGAGGCCAGCCAATGGAGAAGAGGGGTGGGGCTTAACCCTCGCTAGTGAAGTTCTCCTCAAAACATAAAATCTCGCGAGCTTGACTGAGCATGTGTGCAGTACGCCACGTGAGACCTAAAAATTTACTTGGTGATGTCTAAAATCTAAATATTTTTGCTGAAACCCAACTTCCAAACATAGTTTATGCGCTATTATCAGTGAAACTACATTGTAATAGGAAAGTTTTGTGGCCATTTCAATGGAAAATATGCTAGTTGTAAATAACCGTGCACTACCACATCTTGCTTTAGTAATATATTTATGAAAAGTGAGTTTTTTAACATGATCTAGGAAGTATTACTGATCCTGCCCACATAACAATGCTATTACTAAACTAAGTGCCAGATGTACAACCATTCTATTTTGAGAGTTGCATATTGCGACGTTTCGAGACTTGCATTTTTCGACTCACATAATAGAATGTACAAGTGTCTGAGACACAGTTTGCAAATCTCAAGTGGGTTGCAAGGGACCGGCCTTATTAATATTCAAGAAGCAGGTCGCAATCTGCAAACACAGGGATGGTGGCCTACTGGGGACAGCAGATCCCTATGTCTGTGTTTGATTTTTCAATAAAGCAACTTTTTTTTCATATGCAGCCTGCTTTCCTTAAAGGAAAACGGTATGTATTTTAAAAAAAATGAACATTTTTATTTTTTAAGGGCAAGCAGTAGTCCCAACTACTGCCTGCTCTTCTTAATATTTTCACACCCATTCACAAAGGGAAAGGAGGTCCCTGAGGACACCTTCCTGTTAGTGAGTGGCTTACCACCTACTTAAAATAAGTGGTAAATTGGAAGTGTTAATGCGGTAGCAAAACAATGGTACATACCATTCTAACTCTCTATTAGGAAGGGACGCCCTTGGCACGCCCCATCCTAATACAGATTCGCAAACACGATTTTGCAAGACACCTACTCTCAAAATAGCATTTGTACATACCACCACCCTTCTTTTTGCGGTCGCAAACAGGCTGATTTCCCATTTGTGGCCGAAAAAAACGGTCATACATCTGGACTAAAGAAGCAAGCCAGGGATCATGTGTACCCTGTATATGTACTTGATTAAAGTTATGTATGAAGAAAACATTTAGTCTAGTAAATAAAAGTTTTTTTTGTACATCAGAAGTATTGCAATTGGAAATATTAGAAGGTGCTCTCTTATGTGATAACAAAGACAAAGGTGGCTCCTTAAGACAAATAATTTACCTAGGATTTCATAATTTGACACTAGTTCATGGTTCAAGGTCATTACAGTTAGGTCACTAGACCTGCAGGTGTAGTAAAATGTTTATTTTGAGCCCTGCCTGCTCTCTTTGAATGTATAGAAATAGACTAAAATACAACTGTTGGCCCAATCTGTCTAACATATACAAGCTGAGAGCCATCCCTGCTCCAGCGAGTTCACTCCGC
The DNA here is from genome assembly GCF_964263255.1 of Lissotriton vulgaris. NCBI lineage: Eukaryota > Metazoa > Chordata > Amphibia > Caudata > Salamandridae > Lissotriton > Lissotriton vulgaris. The sequence goes on along the minus strand of NC_141687.1, from coordinate 2,121,114,772 downwards.
ATGTCTCTGTGGCCCGTGGCTTCCATCACAGTTCACTTTCAGAAGATATTATACACTTCTAATGCACATTCTAAAAACAAAGTCTACTCCAAAGGCAGCCAGCAGTTGCCGGCGTGCACTCTGACTCTTGCAATACTGAACCTGATCACTTCCAATTACAGTACTTGACCCCGTGGCATCATGAGCCCAACCAACAGTGGGGCACGAGCCCCGGCCTTTCTGCAACTTGCCAGCACTGTCGGCCATAGTTTTCATACTGCCTTCTACTTTGTAACCCTCCCCTGGGAGTAACCTGTCCTTCCTTCAAGCCATCACACTGCCTGCGTCCCTCCAACGCTCAAAATTCCTGGACCTCAAACTTGTGGCACACCACTAGGTCCCACAACCCATTTCACACTCCTTGCACCTCACTAGGGGGCTTTGCCCCGGGTATCACAGTCTGCAATGTCAACAATGTCTTTAGAAAAACAAGCCTCTCCAAAAAACATCACATATAACCCAACTGATTTTCAAAAAACGTACTTCTTGCACAGTCACCTTTCACCATCAATTATAAACGTTTGTTTCTTCAAAGCGTGGAGGTGGAATCAAACTATCCAACTAAGTTTTGACTGCACATGAGTGAGTTTCCTTGAAACTAGAGACAGTCCTAGATCCAGCACTATTCACACGCATGCCTTGGTGTTGTTGGCTGGTTTCAGGAAGTGATCATTCAAGGAAGATCATTGTACATTCACTATCACTGGGCACAGGTGTGAAACACGTATACAAACATGCATAAAGCCAGGATGGAGTGAGTACGCAGACAGACAAATTCTTCGAGACATTTCTATTTATTATGGCCATTATAAGGATGTTGTGGGTACACCAGTTGTGTAGAAGTTCATTCTGTCGCTTCACTTACAAATTCCAGAAATCTCACAAGACTTGCATCAAAACTAATTGACTGTTATCCTGAATGGAGATCTAGGCCCAGTTTCCCAACGTAACATTTCACAGTGAAACAGAAGTCCTGTGCTTATGGACACCAGGGCTGGCATGGGTGTCTCTCAAAGCTGAAGACCTTTAAAATTCTTCCTCCGCATTCTTTGAGTAGGACTTCTTCAATTTCTTGAGCTTCTCGATGGCTGCGCTTACCGATACTTCTCCATGAACCTTGTTGTCTCTTGTTCGCACGTTGACAGCATCGTTTGCCTTTTCCTTTTCCCCAACAACTGCAAAGAAGAACCGAATTACTACTTATCTGTGAGATGCATTATCACAAGCTAATCCGACAAAATGTTGTATACTATTTGGTCACAAGATGGCAGCAGCACATTATTCTTTAGGGGAATTTCAGATCCACTTTTACAACCACAATATTAGCTACAAAATTGTAAAATAGGATAATCACGTTTTCACACCTGATTTATATTGTTCTTCCAACAAACGCATACTTTCATCTTCAGTTATGTAGTATATCACGTTAAGATAGAATTCTATGCATGTAGTTATGATCTAGAACTGTGAAAAGTGTTCATTGTGTAACATTCCTTAGCTATCAGTTACATGAAACAAGAGTACAGCTGGCAGGACTTCTTTTCATGTAACTGATAGCCAAGGAATGTTACACAAGGAACACTTCTACAGTTCTAGATCATAACTATGTGCATAGAATTCTATCTAAAAGTGATATACTACAAGTTAGTGCCTCTACTTAGGTGGGCGGAGCATCACAAAATGAGCAGATCTCACCTCAGACATTTACAGTTGATGGCAAAAAAAACGCAGAAAACCTAAAGCAAAACAGGCAACCCTATCCATAAGAGAAGTGAATAATTCAAATATTACAAATGGATTTCAAGGACGGATCCTGTTGGCGAATAAATACATTTCGTTTTTTTTTCTGATGGCTTCCAACAAATAATCAATAACATTCCATTCGGGCATCGAGCTGCACCTGGAACGCTTGCGCCCAGCTGTTCATAAGCTGGGAGTCCCCAAATGCACTGCCGTAAAATGGCAGTCACGACCGGAAGCAATATCTACAAGTATCAAAGCACAACCCACCGATAACTTCATGGAGGGCAAGGGCAGAGATGATCAATGTGCGGGCAAAGGCAACATCCACCAGAGAAAGCATCCATGGGGGTAAATGACTCATCCTTATAGCCAATACTGGTTTCCGTGGATTGTTCGTCCATAGAAAGTCGATTAGCCGGGTCTGGTGGCTTAGTGGTCTGATTTGTCTATAATAGGGAGCCTGTGTTCGACCTCATGGTCGCGGGTTCAAATCCTGGCGGGTCCACTCAGCCTTTTATCCTTCTGAGGTCGATCAAATGAGTACCATTGAGTTGCGTAACAACAAACATCTGTTATTCAGCGCCAAGATACCCTTCTGGAAGTGCGCTTTACATAATACATGTTATGTTATAAATGTACTTAAACTGAAGTGATAGTTTTTGACATGCAGGGGTGATACCCACTTCTTTCATCCAAGTATTACAAACGGCCCTACTGTTGGAAGGATAAACTATTGTTAGGTCAATGAGGCAGCAGTATCTGTATTTGTTATGAAAGTCTTATAAAGTATACGAATGCTCTGAATTGCGGGACTAAGAGAGATCAAGATAACATAACTATAGCTGCTAGTTTATTGTTCTAAGCAGTACAAAAGGGGGTGGTGATGGACGGAGCATCTGAACCAATCAAACACTCACACCCAGTCAACAGATCTAGGTTTAATCCATCACCGTTCTTTAGCCCACTCTGCCACCCCAGTTCAGACATGGCTATATGCAAATCAGTCTGACCCTGTGCCTCATGGGAACAGTCCAGCCCGAACTGCCAAGCCATGTCTTCCATGGACCGGAAACAAGCTTCCGAGGACCTATTTCTGGCATTCCAGCCGTCTTCAGCCCGGCTTGCTTGAATCCAGTGGCAAAGTGAGCAAGGGACTCACGTCTGAGCATACCCTGCCACACTTATGGCGTCCAAAAGCGGTACAAAAGGGGGTGGTGATGAACGGAGCATCTGAACCAATCAAACACTCACACCCAGTCAACAGATCTAGGTTTAATTCATCACCGTTCTTTAGCCCACTCTGCCACCCCAGTTCAGACATGGCCATATGCAAATCAGTCTGACCTTGTGGCTCATGGGAACAGTCCAGCCCGAACTGCCAAGCCATGTCTTCCCTGGACCGGAAACCAGCTTCCTAGTTTATTGTTCTATGCCTCGTCCCTTAAAAGGAACTCGCTGCAAGAAAGGTACATCCTGTTTTTTGCTAAACACATTTGAGGATAAACCTTTAGAGTACAATACAGGGATGCAAATCAAGTTGCTGCGCCTGTATAACCCTCTCACCCCAGCCCCTCCATGGCGACTAGCGCGCTATATAAATGCTGATTGATTGATTGATTGATTGATTATTGCAAAAAGAGCTAATGATGGACAGAATGCAGAACAATATCATACATTCACCCCAGTACAGAGATCTGGGCCTAAATCCATCGTTTATTTGCTCACCATGCCATTCCAGTTTGGACCCAGCCATATGCAAGAATAATCTCGTTCTCTATACGTTTTAAAGGAGGAGGAGAAGGGTTTATGTATTCTAGTAGTTACCTTTACGTCATCGTTTAGTGTGTGACGTATGTGATTTGGGTTCTGTAGTTTGTACCAGCAACAGTTTTCACCACATGGAGAATGTTGAAAAGACATCCGACACACAAACCAGAGGCATGCAAAAAGCATCTGAGGGGACTGCTAGCATGGTGTGCATTTAGGAACAAAGCTCTACCATTACTCGTAGGGAGGAATCGATTTTTGGTTTAGTACTTTATGTTAGTGTCATCACCATGGCCGAGGGAAGATTGGCCCCTTGGTTCAAACTCCAAAACTGAGCGCAACCCAAGAAAGGAGTCAGCCCCAGTGTCCTTAACAAAGAGGTCAGTCCTCAAAATACTGCACAGAGTTGGGTTCAGCAGGAGCAGTACTGTAAGGGGGGCACTCAGGAATCCGCATGCGGGTCAGCTGTGAAGCCCCCGGCACCACAAACCAGTTTTCTTCCTAGACAAGGCCACATCAGGTGGAGTCAACCATTAAAGGAGGGGCAGACACCAGGACCTACCACACCAGGTGGAGCCAACCATTAAAGGAGGGAGAGACACCGACCCTACCACACCAGGTGGAGCCAACCATTAATGCAGAGACAGACACCGACCCCACCAAACCTGGTGGAGCTACCATTAAAGGAGGGACAGATACTGACCCAACCACCCACCAGAGCTTTCCTAGACAAGGCCACGCCAGGTGTAGCCAGCCATTAAAGGAGGGGCAAACACCGACCCTACCACACCAGGTGGAGCCAACCATTAAAGGAGGGACAGACACTGACCCTACCACACCACCATTAAAGGAAGGACAGGAACCACCCTACCACACCCGGTAGAGAAAACCAATAAAGGAGGGACAGACCCTGACCCTACCACACCAGGTGGAGCCAACCATTAAAGGAGGGACAGACACTGACCCTACCACACCACCATTAAAGGAAGGACAGGAACCGCCCTACCACACCCGGTAGAGAAAACCAATAAAGGAGGGACAGACCCTGACCCTACCACACCAGGTAGAGCCAACCATTGAAGGAGGGACAGACACCGACCCTACTACACCACCATTAAAGGAGGGACGGACACTGACCCTTCCACACCACCATTAAAGGAAGGACAGAAACGACCCTTACCACACCAGGTAGAGACAACCATTAAACAAGGGACAGACACTGACCCTACCACACCAGGTGAAGCCAACCATTGAAGGAGTGAGACACCGACCCTACCAGGTAGAGCCAACCATTGAAGGAGGGACAGACACCGACCCTACCACACCACCATTAAAGGAGGGACGGACATTGACCCTTCCACACCACCATTAATGTAAGGACAGGACCCATCCTTACCACACCAGGTAGAGACAACCATTAAACGAGGGACAGACACTGACCCTACCACACCAGGTAGAGCAACCATTAAAGGAGGGAAAGACACCTACCCTACCACACCAGGTAGAGCCAACCATTGAAGAAGGGACAAACACTGACACTACCACACCACCATTAAAGGAGGGACAGACACTGACCCTTCCACACCACCATTAAAGGAAGGACAGGAACCACCCATACCACACCAGGTAGAGACAACCATTAAACGAGGGACAGACACTGACCCTACCACACCAGGTGGAGCCAACCAATAAAGGAGGGACAGACACCGACCTTACTACACCAGGTGGAGCCAACCATTAAAGTAGGGAAAGACACCGACCCTACCACACCACCATTAAAGGAAGGACAGGAACCGCCCTTACCACACCCGGTAGAGCCAACCATTAAAGGAGGGACAGACACCAACCCTACCACACTAAGTAGAGCCAACAATTATAGCAGGGATAGACACCGACCCTACCACACCAGGTGGAGCCAACCATTAAAGGAGGAACAGACACCAACCCTACCACTCCCGGTGGAGCCAACCATTAAAGGAGGAACAGACACAGACCCTACCACAAAAGGTAGAGCAAATCATTAAATGAGGGACAGACACCGATCCTACCACACCAGGTGGAGCCAACCATTAAAGGAGGGACAGACACCGACCCTACCACACCAAGTAGAGCCAACCATTATAGCAAGGACCGACACCGACCCTACCACACCCGGTGGAGCCAATCATGAAAGGAGGGACAGCCAACGAACCTACCACACCAGGTGGAGCCAACCATTATTGCAGGGAGAGACACCGAACATACTACACCAGGTGAAGCAAACCAATAAAGGAGGGACAGACACAAACCCTATTGCTCCCGGTGGAGCTAATCATTAAATAGGGACAGACACCGACCCTACCAATCCCGGTGGTGCCAACCATTAAAGGAGGGACAGACACCGACCCTACCACACAAGGTAGAGCCAATCATTAAAGGAGCGACAGACACCGAACTTACCACACCAGGTGGAGCCAACCATTAATGCAGGTACAGACACCGAATATACCACTCCCAGTGGAGCCAACCATTAAAGGAGGAACAGACACCGAACGGACCATGGTCGGTGGGGCCAAACATTAAAGGAGGGGCAGACACCGACCCTACCACTCCCGGTGGAGCCAACCATTAAAGGAGGGACAGACACCGACCCTACCGCACCAGGTGGAACCAACCATTAAAGGAGGGACAGACACTAAACCTACCACACCAGGTGGAGCCAGCCAATAAAGGAGGGACAGACACCGACCCTACCACTGTCGGTGTAGGCAACCATTAAATGAGGGACAGACACCGACCCTACCACACCAGGTGGAGCCAACTATTAAAGAAGGGACAGACACCGAACCTACCACACCAGGTGGAGCCAACCATTAATGGAGGGACAGACACGACCCTACCACACCAAGTAGAGCCAACCATCAATGCAGGGACAGACACCGAACATACACACCAGGTGGAGCCAACCATTAAAGGAGGGATAGACACCGACTCTACCACTCCGGTGGAGCCAACCCTTAAAGGAGGGATAGACACAGACACTACCACACAAGGTAGAGCCAACCATTAAATGAGGGACAGACACCGACCCTACCACACCAGGTGGAGCAAACCATTAAAGAAGGGACAGACACCAACCCTACCACACCAGGTGGTACCAACCATTAAAGGAGGGACAGACACCGACCCTACCACACCACCATTAAAGGAAGGACAGGAACAGCCCTTACCACACCCGGTAGAGACAACCATTAAAGGAGGGACAGACACAGACCCTAATACACCAGGTAGAGCCAACCATTGAAGGAGGGACAGACACGACCCTACCACACCACCATTAAAGGAGGGACGGACACTGACCTTTCCACACCACCATTAAAGGAAGGACAGGAACCACCCTTAACACACCAGGTAGAGACAACCATTAAACGAGGGACAGACACTGACCCTACCACACCAGGTGGAGCCAACCATTATAGCAGGTACAGACAACGAACCTACCACACCAGGTGGAACCAATCATTAAAGGAGCGACAGACACTGAACCTACCACACCAGGTGGAGCCAACCATTAATGCAGGAACAGACACCGAATATACCACTCCCGGTGGAGCCAACCATTAAAGGAGGGACAGACACCGACCCTACCACTCCCGGTTGAGCAAACCATTATAGCAGGGACAGACACCGACCCTACCACACCAGGTGGAGCTAATCATAAAAGGAGGGACAGACAACGAACCTACCACACCAGGTGGAGCCAACCATTTATGCAGGGACAGACACCGAACATACTACACCAGGTGGAGCCAACCATTAAAGGAGGGACAGACATCGACGCTACAGCTCACGGTGGAGCCAACCATTAAAGGAGGGACAGACACCGACCCTACCACACAAGTTGGAGCCAACAATTAAATGATTGACAGACACCGACCCTATACACCAGGTGGAGCCAACCATTAGAGAAGGGACAGACACCGAACCTACCACTGTCGGTGGGGCCAACCATTAAAGGAAGAACAGACACCGACCCTACCACACAAGGTAGAGCCAATCATTAAAGGAGGGACAGACACCGAACTTACCACACCAGGTGGAGCCAACCATTAATGCAGGTACAGACACCGAATATACCACTCCCGGTGGAGCCAACCATTATAGGAGGAACAGACACCGAACCGACCATGGTCGGTGGGGCCAAACATTAAAGGAGGGGCAGACACCGACCCTACCACTCCCGGTGGAGCCAACCATTAAAGGAGGGACAGACACTAAACCTACCACACCAGGTGGAGCCAACCAATAAAGGAGGGACAGACACCGACCCTACCACTCCCGGTTGAGCAAACCATTATAGCAGGGACAGACACCGACCCTACCACACCAGGTGGAGCCAATCATAAAAGGAGGGACAGACAACGAACCTACCACACCAGGTGGAGCCAACCATTAATGCAGGGACAGACACCGAACATACTACACCAGGTGGAGCCAACCATTAAAGCAGGGAAAGACATCGACGCTATAGCTCACGGTGGAGCCAACCATTAAAGGAGGGACAGACACCGACCCTACCACTGCCGGTGGAGGCAACCATTAAATGAGGGACAGACACCGACCCTACCACACCAGGTGGAGCCAACTATTAAAGGAGGGACAGACACTGAACCTACCACACCAGGTGGAGCCAACCATTAATGGAGGGACAGACACAACCCTACCACACCAAGTAGAGCCAACCATCAATGCAGGGACAGACACCGAACATACCACACCAGGTGGAGCCAACCATTAAAGGAGGGATAGACACCGACCCTACCACTCCGGTGGAGCCAACCCTTAAAGGAGGGATAGACACAGACACTACCACACAAGGTGGAGCCAACCATTAAAGGAAGGACAGCCTCCAACCCTACCACACCAGGTGGAACCAACCATTAAAGGAGGGAGAGACGCTGAACCTACCACACCAGGTGGAGCCAACCAATAAAGGAGGGACAGACACCGACCCTACCACTGCCGGTGAAGCCATCCATTAAAGGAGGGAAAGACACCGACCTTACCACACCAGGTGGAGCCAACGATAAAAGGAAGGGCAGACACCGACCCTACCACACCAGGTAGAGCCAACCATTAAAGGAGGAACACAGACTCTAGTGGGATGTCATGTCCTTAAAGAGCTAGGCAGGGCTATTAGATGGGGAAGGGAAAGAAGGAAGAAGCAGGTTCAGATAACTACTCAAGCAGTCAGTCCAACTCTGAAGCAGAACCACACTTCTATCCTTGCACTACACTGCAAATGAATTTAATATATTCTGAGATTAGCACTGCACTTAAGAGCTGAATGAGGACTTGGGTTTCTTTGCATGATCAACCAGCATGAAATCCTTAGCCTCTCTTCCCCTAGATGGCCTTAGGATGGTTGGCCAGAGGCCAAGTAACACACAAGGGTAGTGAGAGTCTGACAAAAATAACGGAGTAAACCTGCTCTGGTCTGAATCTGTGCATTTTAATTAACTAGAATATTTACTGATTCTGCGTAATTACTTTTGTCTCACTGTGTGGATAGTTAAGCGTTGACAGACTGACTTGCAAGACTTACCCAGGTCCAATAAAATAAAAATAATTCTCTGGCTCAAGACATATGATCTGTGAGGAACAAGAAACCGCTTGTTTTTCCAAACAGACCAAAATGAAAAAACATCCCACAATGAAAAGAGCATTTCCACCTTATTAAAACATTGCTTATGAATTGGTAAAAGCCTTTAAGAAGCATCTGCTTAAAGGGGGTTTGAGGATAGCTTGAGGCCTCTAAATGTTTTTTGGCCTCCGATCCCATTCCACACTGCTGTGCTTATTTTCACAGCAGATTGAGGAGAGCTAAGTACACACTTTATAAAACTAGCTGATAAAGTTCCCCAGCCATACATTCTCAGGATACTGTAAGTCACCAGTGAGTTCCATGACCATACAGAGGAACGAGGTTGAACGAAATGTAACTTTTTCTCAATGAGAGTTCACTGCTAGATCAGCTTCAATTCATCCCCCCCCACCCCCCCCCAACCCGGTAGGAATTAACCTAGTTACCTCAGATAAGCTATGTTCTTAAAACCCCTTAGAAGTATTAAGAGGCTTAACTACACCACAGACTTGGGTCTTGGCACCACACCTTATTTTGCAGACAATGCCTGACCTTACATTCACCTCACTAAGCACTACGTGCTGTGTTTTCATTCATTTCCCAAGTAAGCAAAATACATTCCAAACCAATTTTTCCATTTAACTATTTATATATTGTAACATACCTTGCCCAAAAGCTTTGCCTACATCCAAATGTATTGAGGTTTTAGAATAACTCGATTACTTACACCTTTCAGTACGTATATGTTACTGCCTCGCAGAACTTGAGCCCCGCCGTTTATTTCTACCATCTATGCTGTAATACATCAACATTTCAGCTGTGAAAAAGCTCTAACCTTATTAGTCCCTGTGGGGCGAATGAACAAAATGAAAAAAAGTAAAAAAGTGCTTGTGTAGATCAAAAAACCAGCTAAATCCAGCCTTGTCCTCTGAATATTAACTTACAATTGCCTATTGTTATATTTCTGTAACAAATATTGATCATCCAACACTTTTGGTATTCCATATATAAATGCCTATATTCCTGTGGAATTTTGGGCCCAATGCAGATCTAAAGAGCCTCATACTGCTGTAAGAAATTGGGGTATTAGCTGAGGGGAGTGAGTACCAATCTCAAATATTAAGCAGAGCCCTTGTCAGGCTCAACCACTAAAGTCACTAAATTAACCTGAGTTGAACCCCCTGGTAGCTATGGCTGAGAGCAGACAGCCATAACTGAGTATCATGGTGTGAAGTATTTATGCAGCACTCAAACTGGAATAAAGTAAAAACGTAACCCACAAAAAATCTAAACCAATTTAGAAGAAGAGTAGTACATTTTAAAAATTTAGGAACACAAAACGTCAAACATCTAATAGGTAGGTCTAGAATTATGAATTTTGAAAGTTTAAAGTTTAAAATAGCACTAACACGAGTTAAGAGTAAACTACATTCATCAGGGTACATTTGAAAGGGACAAAGATAAGGTTTATGGAGAAGCAGCGCAGGACGGTCACGGGGACCAGGTTCGACTGGTTAAAATGTTTACCTTCAGGATTAGAAACGTTTATGGAGGAAAGAGTCTTCAGTGGGGCACAGCATCGAAGCTTGGGTCCTGATGATGGGAGCAGAAGTCCAAAATATCAGCTAAGCAGTCTATAAAGTCGAGAAAGCTCCTTGCGTAAAAAGATCTAGGTTTCACATCTAAATAGCCACCAATGCCATTCGGATACAGCCGGCGGTTTGGTGAAGTGAAGCTTTCTACATTCAGACATCTAAACGGTTCTGGAGCTTGGATTTCCTCTGTGGGGCTCTGCTGCAGGTTGTGGCTGAAAAGGTTTTGATGTTATCAGATGGTGGTCCATAATTGGATCTGCTGCTATATTGAAGAACATAGCAAACTCAATCCCAGCAGCAATGCACCCTTGGTGGATTGGCTTAGCAGGTTCGTCCTGGTGTCACCTCAGTTCTCAAGTTTCCAAGACGCAGATTTGAGGAAACCTTATCAGGATACACTTTGACCCCAGCCAAGGGTCCAAATCATTGGGGGCAGCACTTGGGGGATGAGATACTCTTCAGGAGAGGCCAGCAGCAGGATTTAGGGCAGGTCTATTTGGAACTGGTAAGCTGGGAAGGCAAAAAAAGGCGTCTTGAAGCTTGTTGTGTTCGTGTAGCCCAAACAGGAGGTCAGCCATACAACCTTTTGAGTACACTTCTTTGTCTTGGGTACAAGAGCATAGCAGGTTCATAACTAGAACCTCAGGTCTCTTCTCAGGTCACTGACTGGAGGTCAATCCCTCTTCTGCTCTTCAACAGGCCCAGAAGTGATCTGAGGAGGGTACTGGGGATGTCACATGTATTCCCAGTGCCAGCCTGAGGTTGGGGGCAACTCCCAGCCATTCCCTAACCAATTGCGAAAAAGTCACCAGGAGTGCCATTACCCACATTTGCAGCACTTGTGTGTTTTACTGCAAACAATCCCATAGTGGCCCCCTCTGCCCAGAAAAAACATGACAGACCTTTATTTCCCCTGTACAGAGCTCCTAAAGGTGTGACCAAAGAAATAAACAACCCCTCTTCTGTAGTAATTTAAACCCAGGTTTTGGGGCAGCTCCTCTCCCACTGGGCCTGCTGCCTGACTCACTAGTGGAACAAAGGAAAGAGCAGGTCCAGGTGTTAGCTGCATCGGCCTTCGTAGTGCTGCGCAGGTCTGTTAGCCGTCACGGCCCCACCCGCGCACGGAAACGTCCGCACTACGGTGGATTCTACGCCACGGTAAAAGGGTTAAATTCCTGGGCATAGCCCAGATGGTCAGCCTACCAGAGAAATATAACTCCGCCCGATACCCAAGGCCTTTGTCTCCTTAAGAGTCTATTAAGCTCTTGGGTAATTGGAAGCTCATGAAAATGGGTTTCTACATGCTTTGGACGGGTAACAGGCATCTTTTAAAAACGATCTGTTCTAAAATAATTATTACAAATCCGACTTTACCAATGAACTTGGTTTTTAATCTTAAAAAAGTCTATGAAGGAATTCTGCAACTATTTCCTAAGGAGAGATACAAATAATAAATGTAATATGGTATCCCAATGTTTTCCCATAAAAAATTAACCCTACTTCGACAAAAACAGCCTTTTGAGTCTTTTCACTGTAAGGAAATGTTTAACATTAAATATTTACATGTCCTGCACTTAAATACAACATACCCTGCCTGAATGGGCAGTAAGGCCTGCTCAGGGGTGACTTCCTAATATTTATAAGAAAGGTTTAGGCCTGTCAAAAATAGTTTATTTTGACAGGTTATATTTGAAGTTAAAACCAGCACCATTGTGCTACACATAGAAGGCTGGAGACATATTTTCCCTGTCACTGCAGTGGGAGGTACAATGTGTGCCGTAGGCCACTGTTGACATTTAACCTACAGGCCCTGGGTAAACTTTATGTATCATATACTAGGAACTTATTAAGTTACATATGCCAATTAGGGGTATGCCAAGTTCATCAGGTGGTTGAAAGGGGGAGCACAAGCACTTTACCACTGGATAGCAGGCGTAAAGTGCAGAGTGTTCTACAACCAGGAAAAATAGACAAGGCAAAAGTTTGGGTGGGGGCATGAGAGTGGTTTGGGGTAGGATATCAATCAAAATATGGTAATTTCTAATAATCGTCAAATAATTACACCACGTAATTGACATGTTGGCTGATTAAGCGTGTAACCTTAGACCCTGGCACCATACAATACGCTCAAAGATCTTGGTAGGAGGGCAATCTTAAGCACAGCTTGCCAAAATGGTCTAAATCAACACAAGCTGTGAAAATGCCACCTTCAACTGAACCTGCTCGGTGAGCTATCATTAGCATGGTCTACCCAAAAATAAAATGTTGAAGGGGCATGCTGAAAGTGCCTGCATTAGCAAAGCATACAAAGGTGTTCTTATTAATATAATCGCCTCCTGGATGCATCAAAAGGAGCACACTCACATGGAGGCCTAAATGAGTGTGACTTGCCAATTGTTTGACTATTATCATGGCCGGCGAAGGTGCCAACATTACAAGGCATGAGAGGCAACCTATTTTTTCCAAAGTCATAAAAATATAATGAAGCATTTAGTTAAAATGTTTAATTAGTCATGTATTTTAAAGTATTTTTCACAAGGTTAGTAAAATCTGATTGTCCTGAACCTAGTCCTCCCAGTCTTGCTTCATCTCTTATTTGATGGAATGCAATCCTCCAACATCTCTTTTCTCATTTGCTATTTAACCCTCTACCCCTACCCATTATGGTTGCTACTCCCTTCTCCCTCTAATATTCTTTACATATTGTCTTTTACGGTTCATTACCCTAGTACCTGTATACCTGCCCATACCCATGTACCTCCAACTATACTCTCTAATTCACCCAAGCCTATACCCGAGTTCCCTACAACTGCTGATATCCTAGTATCTTCACGTGAGTCCTCTACCCCACCTTTCTCCTAGTACGACTCCCTTGTATCCACACTTTAGTATATTTACCCTTACTGATACCCTAGTATCACTACCCTACATATATCCTAGTACTTCTATGCCTAGCTATACACTAGCAATTCCACATGCTCTCCTATCTATGTCCAAGTACAAGAACTCCTACATGGGCTTCACAAACACCTTAGCATCATTCATTACCCCTACTCATTCCATGGTACCTTTTCACTTCCTCCACATGAGTCTGTGCACATTCTCTCGTTACCAGCTTGCTTGTAACCTTTTCTTGTGGGCCCATATTAACCTTTTCTAATGCTTTTTTGCAAAATGTCCACACAATTTTTAAAGAATAGAGTTTTGTTCATTTTGGAAACTCAACATTTTGGAGTAATTGGGGTAACTTTGCTGATCGCTTTTGTGTTTTCTTTAATTGAATGGAAAATTAGCCAGATAAGTTGAGTATTAGATGCTTTGAAGGCAACGATGAGGGTGTTCTGTACCCGCCTTACCATCTTGGGATAGTGCAATAGTGCCTGAACACACTCAAACTAATATTTATTTATGGCAGAACAGGTTAACAGAAATAGTATTACATGCTTTCACTCAGATGGCAATTTAGAAAACGGTGTAGCAAACCAGGTTCTCTGCATCACTGTGAAGAACCAAAAGGCAAGGTCACCTAAAATCATTCTTTACCTAAAATGAAATTGTACTGAGCCAGCTGCGCATTTCGTATCTTCTTGTTTAACGTACAGCTGTGGTCCAGATCAACATCCGCCATAAACCCTGCTTCATAGAAACGACTGCTCACCTGAAAAGACAATGCTTTATATTTAATAAAATGAATATTCCCCATTCAAGAGATGATATCATGTAGTAAAAAGAAAGTAAGGTGGAACAATACTTTCTCCACTGAACACAAGCCCAAAATCTTACATCTGTCTGTTGCCATTTATGTAATCCAAATTAAAATATTTTTTATTTCTACACAATGCATTCATATTATTTGCACGCTGATATCTAAAAACCAAAGAATATGTGGTATTTGTTATTATTATTATTTAAGCGTTTTATATAGAGATGGCTAGACCCAGAGGTATCAGAGCGCTTTACATGAGGATCAGCGATTTGCAAGTTACAAAATTAACATTAGTTACACAGTGTTACACAGTAAAACAAGAGTTACTGGAAAATAGCAAATAAAGACACATAATAAAACAAAGTTACACAGTGGAATTAATTACTAGATCATGACGTAACAGATACAAACATCCTAAGGGGCAAAGAAGGTAATGGGAGAAAAGTGAAAAGGGGTAAGGAAAGCAGATTGGGACAGGAAAGTGGAAGATAAACAAACCGGTATTGGTACCAGCAATCTCAACAACCCAGGAATCGGAGACTGTAATAGGGGAGAGGAGTGTAGGAGACCTAAGGAGGGGTTAGAGGTAAAGGCCAGTCAGGTAAAAACGTGGAGCAGTCCAGCAGAAAAGAGAAACGTTTGAAGGTTGCCAAGATGGAGACCAGAGATGTGGTTGCGGGAAAGTTCTGTGGTGGAGTTTGAAGAGAAGTTTAAGAACACGGAAAGTGGTGGGGGTGGTGGCAGTCCGCAAAGGAGTAAAAACTGTATGGCTAAGGGTGTTACATGGAAGGGGCACCATAGGAAAATGACTGATTGTAGGTTTTAATGTTATGGCCAAATGAAACTGGTATGTTTTCTTTTGATTGTTTGTATACAAGAGTGAGTTATTTGGGAAATGCTGTACATGACTCATATTATGTTCATGTAACAGAACCATCACTGCTCATTAATGTGCCAACCGCCATTAAAAAAAATATTACTTGTGAACAGGCTAAGTTCTTGATTATTCTAAGTCTAAATCTGAACAGTAACTAAACTTTCCACTTTGCTTAGACAGAGTGGCACATCAGTTGTAAACGGCAGTACCAAATTATTTTCTCTTCCACATGTCGTTAACCCTCTCGAGAAAGATCTATAATTTGTAGGAAAATGTGGCGGTCAGCCTTCCTGAAAACTTTTTCTTAAAGAGAAGAGTAATGAACTGTGCCTTTTCATTCTTCATCACTGCATTCAAGTAAATATTCCACATCTTCAGGATTCTACAAAACCTTATCAATTTCATATACTTAAGTATGCAGCTTGGCCACGATATATAGATCCCAGTTCAACAAATGAGCTCAAGATGGTGGCAGAAATTACAACCTGCATCTGTTTTGTAGCTGATGCTCGGGTTCCTCTACTCTGTTTGAAGGCATGGCTGGTAAAGCATGTCCTCGCTCTGACACGGTGGATTAAAATGCATCACTAGCATAGAAAAACTTAATATAAGCATGGGTATAGGAAGCACAATACTGCATGTCTCTCCAACCCCATCACATTGTCTTGCCTAATGTCAATTTGTAATAACTCTTTGGAAGCCACTACACTGGTGGAAGTTGTATATTTATAGGTGTTAGAATGTAAAATGGCTCAGATTATTTGGAATCTGTATTGGAAAGTAGTGAGTGTGGGGCTTCTGAAGAGAAGCGGTCAAAGAGGAGTGATGTGCTGGCTGGTTGCACTAAGGCGATTAAAAAAGTGCTTGTTTGTTAACTTCTACGTCGTGGTGGTTTCATGCTATGAGAAAAAGGCCACACTTTTTCATTGACGACAAGTTATATTATCCCACAATCACCTGCCACAGAGATGTCTAGGCCACCTAAGCTGCAGGGCAACGTCATCTACCCGACAAGGGTCACACTTTGCCTAGAAGCACATTCAATAGTGTGCTTCTTTGACCTCGTGTTTTACAATATCTCAATAAGTGGCATATTTTGCCTTTTTAACTGGGCATTCCAACAAGAATAATGTTCTCGAATGATTAATAGCACTGAATGCTGCCCCTGAAAATGTGCTGACACATTCATGTGCCTAAAATGAAATACAAAAAAAACGAAACCTGCAATCTTATTGGACAATGTTCCTCATATAGAAGCAATGTGTGGAAGTAGAAACTTCAATAAAATACCCACAGTCTCATTTAGTGATAGCTCAACAATATTGTTCAACATCTCCAGAGTCAAATAACGGGGACTACATTTCTTATTTTTTTATCCTCCGGGTCTATTCTAATCAATAGGGTCCATTCTTATCAATATCTTTGTGAATTTCTAATTTAATTTTGTTGCCACAATACAATTGATTGCAACCTCACCAGCATTTTTCTAAATTCCCGTAGAAACACTCATGCCATGGCAAGATTGGTAGGACGTCTTTGAAACTTACTTGGAAGTGATGGGCAGTAATGTATTTATGGCAAGAGTAAATTTGCTATGTTGAAGCACTGTCTAGAAGTAGAAGTCACAAATATTTTAAATACACCACCTATGAACTATAGAAATCATGTAGAGATGATAATAATGCTCTGGACATTGAAGAAGGGTTGGAGGGTGAATAGGATATGGTCTTCAAAGCATTAAAGGAGAATCTTGGCAAAAAAACAATCACTGCGGTGAAATGTTATACGTTTTTTAGAGAGCAGAAATGCCAGGTGAATCAACAGCCCAGTATTTAGCAGTGCTACGTCAATTTGCGGCTAGTCCTAAATTCATAGATCTCCAGAAAAAGATTATAAAGGATAAGTTAACAGAACTAACAGCATCTAACCAGTGAGAAACTGTTAGGTCTTAAGGAATCTTCCTTGGACAAGTGGATTAGCTTGGCCAAACTCATACAGCACAACTATTGCTATGTTAAAGAATTAAACAAATCTGAGAAGAAATATGTAGAGTTGTTTGGATACCTGCATATAGGGGAGTTGAGGAAGTGCAGGGGCCATAAGAAAACAAAATGAATGGAGGAAATAAAGATAAAGGCGTGACTGATTTGGAGAAAAAAGCTTGCTATAGAGGTGATCGTGTCACACATGCAGTAAAGTTGTGCACATGTCTGGCTACAAAAGCACAATGTTATAAAT
Organism: Lissotriton vulgaris; assembly: GCF_964263255.1. Classification (NCBI taxonomy): domain Eukaryota; kingdom Metazoa; phylum Chordata; class Amphibia; order Caudata; family Salamandridae; genus Lissotriton; species Lissotriton vulgaris. The sequence continues at coordinate 2,121,097,184 of NC_141687.1, read as the reverse complement.
GCAAAAAAACGGGGACATTTCTCGAGATGAACTAGGGTGAAGTGAGCAGAGGAATGAACAGTATGAATGTTTCATGTGCTAGAAACAGTGAAATAGTACAGGATGATATTACAGCAGTGAAGAGGATGTTCAAGTACTTGTATTGGAGGAGGATGACACTGGAGACAATGAAGTGTATGCAGGGCATGAATCTTGTCTCCCTCCTAAGTGTTCAGTAGAGGTGTATGGGGGTAAATGCAGCAATTTGGGCAGATTATTGTTCATTTTACACATGTATTGACAGAGAAACTTAGGGCAAAGTATGGCGAATGTAACTGTATGAGACTGATGCAGAAGGTTATTTATATACCGTGGGATATTTTACTGCTACGAAGTCTTACATGGGGTAAAATGTGGAAGCAAGGGTGTATATTGAGAAAGTGAAAACTTGCTGGGTTGGGGGGAGCAATCTGTGCTAGGAATTTTGTTAGACTCTAAAATTCTTGAGCAAGTACTGGTAATGGTTAAAGATGAAAGGGAACAATGTAAGCTGGAGTTTACAAATTGTTCAGTAGTGAGTTAAGATGTTGTAAATAAATGTAGTTGGCGGATTGTATTGACCAAGAATACAGTGCTTAAACTTCACAAAACGAGCAACATTCTTTTGGTATTAAGAGCATCATTGAGAAAAGAATTGGACAAGTTATGTATTGATAAATGTATTGAACCAATAGAGCCATTAGAGTGGTGTAGTCACGTAGTAAAAGCGCAGAAGGGTGAAGTAATGATACCTATGTATTTAAATCTAAGAAAATAAGGTATTCGGCATCCTTTGTCAAATATTAATGAAATATTGGTCAGTGTGAAAGATTCAAGATTTTTCTTTTATAATGCACCTATTTAGCATATACCACCAAGTCTTCTTATGCCCAACATTTTTTAACCGCTCCTGTTGCCCAAGAAAAGGCATTTTAAAATGTTTATTAATTCAAGTTTTCAGATATAAACATCACAAAAAACAATATAGCCATTTTTCCAGTTACATAGCTTTGTGCAACATGATTCGCACAATAGATCAATCGTTAAATTCAACTTCTTGTAGGTTGAAATCACATAAAAACAGTCCCTCTATTTCGTTATGAATTTTTTCTGTATACCTTCGTTGGCAGATTTGGCAAACAAATAGGCAGTAAAGGGGCCCTATATATGTAGAGAGCCGAAGCATGGGTAAGTTCTTCAGTATAATGGTTAAGTTGATCATGATAATACGTCATAACCCGTATCCAATGCTCGTGTTTTGGGATGTCCTTATCCCTCCAGTGAATGGATCCCTACGTTTGGCCTGCAATAAAGCTATAACTACTATTTTGCAGTTAGTTGGTTGTATGGCTTTCGTCAGGCCTTGCAGACACAACTGTGGGGTGCATTACACTTGCTCCATAACTATAACAGTAAGTGTGCTTGTAACCTGCTCCCAATATGACAGTATCCTCGGACAAGCAAAGGCCAAATGTACAAAATCTGCGGTTGGTGCCCCGCATCCAACACATTCTGCTTTCTCTCGTAATACATATCTACAGAGCTGTGCTGGAGCATAATAAAGTTGATGTAGGTACTCAAAATGTATATTCCTAAGGTAACCATTTGCTGTTAGCTGTCCCATGTGCTTGTAATGTAAGTCGCATGTGAGGAAGGAAACTCAAATAATACCTGTGAGTTTTATGGGAATCAAATGCAATAGTAATTTTTGAATATCATTTTAGGTGGCTAAAATTAAGTTTTGTGAGTGAGGTGAAGACTACTAAGCTTGTTTTTTTGTGAGCAAATATTTAGGAGAGAGGGTTATCTTGAGGAATTTGTGATTGATAATAGTCCTTATATTCTCGCTGAGACATTTGAGAATTACTTGCAACAGAAATGGGTGAAGCAATATAAAACAGCTCTGTATTATCCACGTAATAATGGTTTGGTGGAATGATTCAAAAGATTGCTGGGAAAGTGCCTGCCCCTGGCTATGCATAGTGGTTGGTCTAGAGAAATAAGGTTAAGGTGATGTTGTGTTATATAACCACAGAACATTCTACTGAAGAAATATTTTTCCTACTGCTTAAGGGAAGACTGCTCTGCACTGAGGTGTTGCCAGGTTTGATGGGTAACATTAAGGTCAATGCTGTCAGGATGAGTGACAGAGTGCACAAGAAGCAGAGTAAATATGGTGGAAGGGACCACTGATGAGACTGGTGTGTAACCCTTGAAAAGGAGATTTTGTTCAAATGAGGTTTGGGTTGAGCATAAGAAATAGGATTTCAAAGTGGCCTTCTCCAAAGCAAGTTGTTGACCTAAATAAACATTCTGTAGTGCTAAAGGATTGTACAAAACAACGGACATGACAAGTGTTTCAAGCCACAAAGAAGGGGATTTGGAAAAGTAGAGTGGGAAGAAACAGCAAAAATGTGGCTTTAGTGAATCAAAAGTGTCCCAAGTGTGCAAAAAGTCACGCCGGAATGCCTAAGATGTTGGAGGATAGTTGCTTCTTAACTAAGGTGTAGTTACTCAAGCTATACCTCGGGTGGCATGTGAACTATGTCTAGTATATTCAATTCAGAAGTGTTGTTAGTTTAGATTTCATTATATGTACATCTTGTATTACTTTCTATATTTTTATATTACAATAATTTTACTATATACCTGTGGGGTTACCTGAGAGCACCATGGTCAAGTAAATACGTACGTTGACATGGATGATTTTGTTTACTACTTAGTATGAGTGGCAGCCCCAGTTCTCTAGAGCTCAGGACAACATGGCTTGAAAATTAGGTCATCCTGCCCTTCAGGGTAACCAAATGAAGGTAATCCTTCCAGGCTAACTATTCCTTAATTGGTTCTTCACTGGTAAAAAAGTTATTATTTGCTTGTGCATTAATTTGCTCAAATGAAGGAGGTCAGTGCATAATATAACACATCATGGGTGGGAAACCTTTTGTCTCCTCTCGATCTTCGCGCACCTAGGTGACTGACTTCATATCTGGTGCCCACAGAGGAACTCACACATACAAAATTCGACTCCTCCCGCATATCCATTGTTACCAGACTGAGCCAGACTCCTGAGATAGTTGGTAAAATGAGATTTACAATCAGTGGGATGATGACTGAACACTTTGTCGGACAATTCTTCTTGATGTGACCATTAATCCACACCTGTAATTCCATCATCCTTAAGAGGAATGGGAATTCTCTTACTTGCATTCCCTTTCTAAGCTAAAGAAACTATTTTTATTCCATTTGTGTCTTACCTGGGAGCCCTAGGAATTGCTGCTGACATTTTCAGGCATCTGGCTGTAGCTCATATACTAACGGGTGAGTTGATACACAGGAGCACTAATCTCCCCCTTTTAACCTCTGTAACTGATTGTTTTTGAGGGGGGTACAACAGGTTGTTTAATGCAACGCTAATACTCCTGTGCAACGGGTCAGTCAACTAGTGGGAGCGTCAACCTTCTCGAACTCAGTAATTATTTTGTGTGTCTTTCGTAACATGTTGGGGGCACTACTCAGTGGAAATTTTCAACATGACAAAGCTCCCAATTACCACTATGTGATGCGATGTCTGATAACGAGTTTACGAGAAGTAGAGTCATGTTCACACTGTTGCATGTCATAAACGTTCATAATTTCGATTACCTCCATATGGTATGATATCTGACTTACGAAAGGCACAGAACGTCCATATCGAGATTTATTGTGCTGGCACACCGACGGGGCTTGCTCAAAGGTGCGTAGTGGTAGCCCTGATAACATATGGTTAGAACCGCAGCCTAGTTCCCGACACCGGGGGCCTTTAACACATGACCCCAAATATCCCCATTTTGGATACAATCAATACAGGTATAACCCATCTTTAGCCACCAATTACATTTATTTATGGCTTTTTAGACTGGGTAATTGTTAAAATATGTTGTGCTAGTGCATTGCTGGCATCGTTACTCACTCGAGGTCTTTTTGGCTTTATGAGACTCACGCATCCATCAGCTCCCATTAACAGCTGAGGATGCCGAGCCCCTCACTGAAGGACCTGCAGCTCTTCCCAAACTCAGTGTATTTTTCTCCACGTTCCCTCCACTTATCTATTTTTTCTTTCCTTGTTCCCTTTTGGGTTCATCCACAGGTTTCCACCACGCCCAGTACAGGACTACTAGGGCCCCACACCATGCTACCTTCAATAATCTGAGAGCCTGTCTATAGTTGTGCACCATACTTCACATAGGTCCTGAAGAAGTGCCAACCGATTTCTTTGGAACAACCAGGCACGAAACAGGTCGACCCCACCTTAGCGACAGCAAGCCAGGAACATCACATTCCAATAGGGTGTCCACTCTTACTTTTAATTAGGCAGGATCTATATCAACCATTAAAACTATTGAGTATAGGACTGACCCTGATCCATTTTAAACCACTACCCACGTGCACACAACCTCCCACGGCCCCCACACCCGCATGCACCCTACAGCTTCCTGAAAAAAGATCTCCGACAAAGAGCCCAGGAACGGTGAGCCCGTCAAGCATTGCAGCGTAGACCCGATGAGGAGCAAGGCGCAATGATGAAACATGACACCTTTTCGGGATGTGTGAGGGCAACATGACAAAAGTTTTGTCTTTTCCCCTTCCCCCTTCATCCCCCCTCTAAGAAGTGCACTCCCCTTGTTTAACATGTTGCTGGAAGCCCTTGCCCGTTTGCACTTTGAGTGCCAATGCACCTGCCTTTTCTGTTTGAATGTGTTGAAATACTATTTACAAGCAGCTAGGAAAAGCTACTGTGGCTCTGCCACCTTCAAGTCAACCAACTACTACTTGAACTCTGGTGACCCTCCTCAGTGAGTCATTCAGCCAACAAAATATAATTTAAAACCCTTGATTGCTTTAAATTATTCTCTTTTATCAGACTAAGCCAACTTCCATTCTCCACATACCGCTAAATCCCAAAAGAGAACCAGGTTTTGTTTTTTGATCCTTGCATTATTCTCTTACCTGATGTGCAAGATCAAACAGTCACAAGATAGCATCCTCTACATTACTGGGAAAGCTGTGTACAGTGAAATCTTTAAAACTGGCTGGAGCAGATAATCAAAGTATACAGTGATCCCAGTGGTCTCCCACTCATGGTGCAAAATGTATGGATTGACAAGTTACCTGTCTTCTGAAAACACTTTGGCACCACATCAGTGGTACAAAGCGCTATATAATTGCAAGCGCCAATTGCAAACATCTTTCATGACTGCATACTGCAGTTGCTCAGTCTCGCTCAATTCCCGAATGGGTTAATTCACACTCAATGGAATGCAACTCAGAGCAGAACACACATTCTCTGCTGCACAAGTCAGCTCAAAGGTCTCTGGCCTTGCAACCACACCTGCACTTATAAGCAGGAGGTTACAATCTTGTTAGGGCAGTGGGACAGCAACAAAGGGCCTAACCAAACTGCCTTCAATTGTAGCTCCTTGATCTAAACAGCATTAATCAGCATTTGCTCCTCTAGGGCACTCTCTCTTTCCCTCTGGCCTTTCTGCATCATCTATTGCTGAGCCAATCTGTCCGCCTCTTCTTCCTTGGCTCGGAAGTTTAGAATGGCTATCTTCATCCTCCTACACTCCAGATATTCTGTAGTCATGGCCTCACTAAGGGTACATAGCATACTGCAGAGGGGGGCATGGTTCTGTGGTTTGTGGAGGGGGGATCGGGTAACAGGAGCCCCCTACAGAGGGAAGGCCTGAAATGTAGGAAGTAGATAACTAACCAGATCCTTCCAGGCTCAGAATGAACACTTGGCCCTGCATAAGATGACACAACTTGCCTAGGCTAGAAGCAAGTCTAGCATTGATCAGCAGACCCTTGTTGTTGCCATGAGGTCTCAGCCATTTGACCTTTGATCTTAATCTGTTGTTTTCAGACATCTCAGTACAGACTCTTGCTACCATATGTGGCATTTTAAGTGTCTAGTCATAAAGAAAATGGACCTCATTAGGTTCTATGTAGTGTCTCCGAGTGTTCAGAATCTTGTGATAGCACCACCTGCCCACCACTGTGAGACTATTTCTTAGGTCAGTCGTTCCTGGGCAACAGCCTTTTGGCACTAGTGTCTCAAGGACACAATACACTTGCAATCCAAATGGACAACCACTTTACTCCCTTTAGACACTTACTCTTACAAGGTAGCAAGGTTGAGTGGTCAAGGCTTATTGTAGGATGTGCAGCGCGTTACAAACTCATTAAAAAAGTATCTAATCAGTGCTTTACCTAAAAAAAATAGGAATATGTTACTTACCCTGTAAGCATCTATTTATGGCATGTAGTGCTGTAAATTCACAATGCTGCATACTACCGCCATCTAGTGTTTGGTCCTGATGTGTGCAAGTTGTTTTTCTTTGAACAATTCTCTCCGGTCACAAGTCAAAACTACTACCCCTGCTGGTGAAAATGCGCATGGGCAGCGACTCAATTGTTAGATTGCTTTCCGGCAGGTGGGGGACAATGGAGTGAGAGTAATTATCAGTAAAGAGATGTCTATGCCAATGAAATAGTGTAAAGAAAATGCAACGGCAACAGGTTTCTGGGGAGGAGGAGTGGGCGCATGTGCATTTACAGCATTACATGCCACAAACAGAAGCTTATGGGGAAAGTAACCTATTTTGTTTAAGGCATGTGTGGCTGCAGATACAGATGCTCTGCATAAACTGTAAAGCAGACCCTCACTAAAAGAGGTGGCTAGCCTACGGGTGTTGCAGTTTGAAAGAGTACATAGCACTGTCTGCCCTACATTGGATAGTAGGCATGCTAAAACATCCACACAAGAATGTTTGGTGAAAGCATGTGGTGTAGTGTGGTAAATTTTAATTACCTATACGGAATTTATGCGGTAAAGTTCAATAAGAATAACTCAGTCAAAATGAAAAGGCAGAGTCCGTGGCATCTGGGGTTTATGAAGGTTTTATTCCTTAAAAAGGAATTGGTTCGAACCAGGTAACATGCTCCATCACCAGGAGGGTTCAGGAAGGGAATTGCAATGGACATGTACAATGTTTTATTAACAGGATATCATATATATAGTCAATGCATACAGTAGTATTGAATGCAGAAGGCGTAACAGCTGAGAGAAGAGATAAGAACACATACACGTAATGAAAAAGGCGTAACAGAAGGCGTGCACAAGGGTGTGTACTAGAAACGTCACATAGAGGTGTCAGAAGTAGGTGGATCCCTAGAAGAATCCTGCAGAGTCAGCAAAAACATGTGGCAGAGATGCGCGCGCAGCAGCATGACGTGTGATTGACGTGTAACTGGAGGGTGAAGGGGACTTGACATTTAGCCCTACATGTGGAGACAGAAGTCTGGGGTGTCAGAACAACCTAAACCCAAATCATATCTAATATCTTGTGTTTGAGGAACTGTATTATCTAGAAGGAAAGGTCTCTCGGGCAGAGGCTATTCTATACTGACTGCTAATGCGTGCATATGCGACTGCGTGTCTACGTGTAAAGCAAGGGGGCCATGGGCCTACCATGGTAACGGAAGCTATGAATTACTTGCATGGAGACAGAAAGGCCGGGCCCTTTGCTCTGCAGCTGGGAAGGATGTTTACCTAAACTACTAGACAGGAATGTATTTTTCGAGGAGCGGAGCAGATAACTTGAAGGCTGAATACAGTCTTGGCAGGCAAGCAGGCCGAGCCAGGCACCGCTAGCCGCGCAGGGAGTAAGTAAAAGGTCATGGATACAGATGCAGGTCCAGGCTGCAGCTTCCAGAGGCAGAAGGCAGGAAAAGGCTTGAATGGCAGAAAAACAAGGCCCAACTCGCCAGGGCTAGAAAAACGTGAAAGTGCACCATGTAAAGACGTTGGCAAGGCACACTTAGGAACTGAATATCTGACCCATTCATGGTGGATCTGAAAGAGGACATGTTAACGTTGGACGCAAATGTATTTGCGTCTTCATAGCTGGTTGTGGAGGGAACTTACATGTACTAGCACGTACATGGAGCCGTTGGGGTCTACGATAGGGGACACAATTGACCATAAAAATTCATATTACCTCATTCCCTCCTTGTCCCCTACGGACCCTTCATGAAATATCAATCCTCATTAATCTATCAATCTGTTCATGTAACATCATTTGCTCTTCTTTCTTCTTACGACGTTTTGAATGTGAACTTGAATGAGGAATACATGATGTGGCGCACAAGCCGCAAATCGCTGGCCCACATTGCAGACATAGGCAACAACTGAATACTATAAGAAGGGCTATACCTAGGAAGGATAGGACTTTCCATCCCCAGGCTGACAACGTGGTCCAGAACCAACCGGACCAAGTCCAGGTGCCTGGATTCTGGTGTATTAGACTTGCAATCTTGTGAAGACGGGTAATGGCTCTATATACTGATGGTGCGTTTTCTGGAATGAAAACACAGCAGCTCGATCCGATGACTCTACAAGCTCCGCCCCTATCGGCCAGGATGACGTCAAGGACAAGACGATTTTGAAGAACAACAATCCGCATCGCAGACTGCTCCTCCGTTAAGTTGCCTAGGGCGGAAGTAGTTTCATTCACTACTGCTTCAAGGGTTCTGGTTAATTTTCGTATCAGTTTACTATTAAAGACAGCACCTAAGTAGGGAAAGAAACCTTTATTGAAATCTGTGTATTGCTCCCATGCCGTTTCAGTGTAGTCGACAATCGGGAGGTCTCTCTGTGGTCTATTGTGTACTAGATGAGTGTCCCTATGATAATCAGGAGGGGCTAGAAAAACAGGTGGCAGAAGGAATGCAATGTAACAGGTGCCATCCCAATCTAGAGGTAAGCGTATATATGCGGTATGACCACAAATGAAGTAGGAATGACGGGAAGCTTTGAATGTAGACTTGCCCTTATCACTGAATTCGATCACAGTAGTACATTTACTATGACCCAGGTGTACTGAACCATTCTTTCTGACACATAATTCACCTTTGACTGGAAGTACGGACATAGCGGGCAAGACTGGTTCTGTTTCGGATTCAACACTCAGAATCATGAGGTTAAGTGTAAAGTTACCTAATCCATAAACTTCATTTTCTAGATCAGTTCCTGTCCTTTTGGGGAGACCCTCCTTGTCAGGGAAACATACTTTATGCAAAACAGTGTTCAGGTTTCCCCATACCCAGTTACCCTGGTAAACTACAGAATCCGAATTTAAGGAATTAATCAAACTAAACCATGCACCACAGGATCCATTGTGTGTGAACGGGTACGGAAAAAGGGGCAGAACTCCCTTGAATTTCTGATAGGGAGGGAGTCGGCCACATATCCAACAATTTGTAGCGTTGCTGGTCTGATGGGAATGGTGTAACATACTAATGAATGTATTGTTGCGCAGCGCAAGTCTGTAAGATAACTCATGCGGAGGTAATTCACTGAAAGAGTGCTCGGCAGTAACGTTGAAGGAAGAATGTGCATGCTTGAAAATAGGATAATATACATGTAGCAGTACACTTACTGCAATAATCATAAGGCTCAGAAAAAACATAATCAGTAAAGTCACGATACAGTGACTGCGCAAAGATTTACAATATGCACGTTTCTTGAGCTGTTTCTGTCTATCTCTCTCTCTGTTGGGGTCTAGGGGATACATGTCAGAAACTCGTCTAACCGATTCACCTAGGGGAGGACTTAAACAATTAAACTGTCTGACTTGCTAGACCTCAGTTTCGCTTTATACTCCTGCTGTGGAGTTTTCTCTATCAGGGGAAGTTTAGAGTCACTGGAATCTGGACAGTCCTTAGAGGGGGAGGGAGAGTCAGTCTCTGGCGGTAATGCATGAAATCTCTTCACGTGACTCGAGTGGAGCCATCCCTTGCGGCCCTCCACCTTCACTGCGGTCCTTGTTGTGAGAAGTACCAACTTCGGCGCCTGCCAACGGGGCTCCAGCGGACTTTTCCTGTCGAAGTTCCTCACGAAGACGATATCTCCCGGAACAACGTCATGTGGTTTCACCTCGGTGTTGTCGGGAAAGGCTGCAGCGACCTGTGAACGACATGATTGTAGTGCAGACATCAAGGAGGCAAGGTAATCTGTCAGCATATTACAGTCAACAGCGGTAATTTTTCTAGGCAAAGGCGTCCCCCACATATTTGGTGGCCTACCGAAGACCACCTCGTACGGGGATAGCCCTGTTCTGGAGTGTGCGACCATCCTCATATAAAAAAGGGCGACTGGCAAAGCTACTATCCAGTCGACACCTTTCTCTCTACAGATTTTAGCAAGACGAATTTTTAGGGTCTGATTATGACGTTCCACGAGACCTGCTGCCTCGGGATGTCGGACACAGTGGAACTTCCACTGATAGCCTAGCAGGAGTGATACCTGCTTCATAAGCTCGGACGAGAATGGCTGACCGTTATCGGAGTATACGATGCGGGGCAAACCATATCTGGGGAAGAATTCACGAACCAGCTGCTTGGCAGTGGTCGGAGCAGTGTAATCTGGGACTGGATATGCTTCTGTCCAACGGGATAGTGCACATACAACTACAAGGACATATTTGAATCCTCGACAACGTTCCATCTGGATATAATCCATCTGGAGGACTTCAAAAGGGTGATCGGGAGGATGAAATCCACCTTGTTCTACGGGAATGCTTTTACCTGGGTTGAACTGACAACAAATCATGCAAGTACGCACTTTCTGTTTGGCTGCTGCTCGTAAATGTTTATTGAACCAGAGGTGCTGAATACTGTCTAACATGGCTTTTTCTCCTAAATGTGCTGGACTGTGTACTGTGTTAATGATAACTTGAACCATAGAGTCGGGGAGAAACCATGTAGATTTTCCCTTCGTCATCCATCCCTGTTCTGTCTGGATCCCTCCTAGTTCAGTCCATTTCTTGATTTCATCTGGTGTAGCATGTGTCTGTATGTCAATTACATCTAGGGCGGGATCCTTAACTGTCATGCAATGTGTCGGTGTCGCGACTATTGTCTTTGTCAGGTCAGAGGTGTGAATCTGATTCTGAGCTGTATGTTTGGCTGTTCGGTCTGCCAGGTCGTTACCCTGGGAAATAGTATCTGTAACCTTTGTATGTGCCTTGCACTTCATGATGGATATTGCTGTAGGCAGATGTATTGCGTCTAATAGAGCTTGAATGAGGGGACCGTGCTGAATTTTGGCACCGTGAGAAGTCAAAAAACCTCTCTCTCGCCAGAGGACACCGAAGACGTGTACAACTCCGAATGCATAACGGGAATCTGTGTATATGTTAACTCTCTTGTTCTTGGCGTGAATACAGGCTTGTGTCAGAGCGATGAGCTCTGCTGCTTGGGCTGACAGGGTATCAATACAATTCGTTTCTATGACTGCAGTTTCTGTTGTGACTGCGTAGGCGGCCACTAATTCTCCTGTACTTGTTCTCATGCATGAACCATCCACATAAAGTGTCAGGTCTGGATCTGGTAATGCGGTGTCTGTCAAGTCTAGTCTGGGTTTCGTCGTGATGGTAATGACTTCAATGCAATCATGTGCCAATGGGTCTGTTTCAGTTAATGGCAAAAGTGTAGCAGGGTTCAATGTATTACAACGTCTAATTTCTATGTGTGGCTGAAACAATGTCAATTCATAACCTGTCAGTCGTGCTATAGTCAAGTGTTGAGTCTGTGTTCGGTTTAAAAGTACTTCCACGGAGTGTGGAACTTGTACTGTCAATTGATGTCCTAACACTATTGAATCACTTTGTCTGATTGCTAGAGCTGTTGCTGCAACTGATTTCAAGCACGCAGGCAAGGCCTGGGCTACTGGATCCAATGTACTAGAAAAGTAAGCACACGGTTTGTGTGAACCTGCTTGATCCTGCGTGAGTACCGACAATGCAGTACCTTCACGTTCTGTGACAAAAAGTGTAAAAGGCTTGCTGTAACATGGTGTCGCTAAAACTGGTGCTTGACATAAGGCTTTCTTTAAGTCGTCAAAAGCTTGTGTATGTTCCTGAGTCCAAGGGAGGACAGTCGAAGACGCTGCCTCCTGAGTTGTCAACTGTATTAGTGGCTTTGCTAGAAATGCATACTGAGGGATCCATTGTCTGCAGTAAGAAGTGAGGCCTATAAAAGCCCGCACCTCCTTTTGTGTCCTGGGTGGTAACATGTTTGCAATTAACTGGATGCGGTCAGGCGTTAGCTGTCTCCCCGATTTGGACAGCAAGTGCCCAAGGTACACCACTTGCTGAACACAGAATTGCAGCTTCGAAGGGGACACCTTGTGCCCCTTGTCAGCCAGGAAATGTAAAACCGTCAGTGATGCTAGTTCACATTCAGGTTCACTTCGGGCGGTGATCAGTAAATCATCGACATACTGAAGTAGGGCAGTGTTGTCAGGCATGTGAATACTGTTGAGTTGTCTTTTCAGTGCTTGGCTATAGATGCTGGGGCTTTCTGTGAATCCTTGAGGTGCGCGTGCAAATTTGAAGCTTCGTCCATTTAAACAGAATCCGAAAAGGTATTGGCTTTCCGGATCAATTGGGACACTAAAGAAGGCGTTCTTCAGATCAATTACGGTAAAGAACGTTGCCTCAGAATCAATAGCTGTCAATAGAGATGAGATATCTGGGACCACAGGGTACTGCGGTACAATGCATTTATTCAATTCGCGCAAATCGATAACTAATCGATAAACTGGTGGTGCATTTGGATCAGTGCGTTTAAGAATTGGAATGATAGGAGAATTACATAAATTCGAGTTGGTTTCTACAACCACTCCTTGTGCAATGAGCTTGTCAATGATTTTCAGTAAAGCCACTACAGCATCTGGGGGTAACTTGTATTGTCGAATTCGTGGTAAAACAACTCCTGGTTTAAGTGTGACTCGATATGGTGTAATATGCATACAACCTACATCAGTGGGGCCTTGTGCCCATAAATGTGCAGGTACATTCTGTAATCTGGGATCAATATCTCTCAACACATAGTGACCCTTAAAGTCATGCAAAAACAATCTTACTCCTTCCGGAGAACAGCAAATAACAGCTCCTAGAGCTTTCAGTGTCTTGATACCTAACAGGTTTTCTGGACAGGACTTTGTGAGCAATAAATCTGTAGTACGTGTCAATGGACCAACTGCAAGGGGAAGTGGTTGCGATACTTCATTAATAATAGGCTTGCCTGAAAAACCAAGGGAAACATTCTGTGAGCCTGAGAGGGGTGCCCCTGGGACCTCGTCGTGACTTATCGTTGTTCTGCTTGCCCCTGTATCAATTAAAAACTTTCTGTCTTTCCCTAATACTTGACTATGTACATAAGGACCCTCTTGATCTACAGGAACCTCAATAAGAGGCAAGCCAACTTCCCTCTCTAGGCTGTTTCATGTGTATCGCTGATAATCGGGATAATCATTCTGGGCATACTGGTACATCTGCTGGGTTGCATGTTGTGTTGCGGCAATCGGTTGGGGCTGGGGTACCGCTACTGTCTGTACTGTCTGTTGTGAGGCTTGCATAGGCTGGATATTCTGTGGTACTTGTTGTTGGACCTGGTCCTGTCTAGGAGGACGCGGTCTCTCTTTAGTTTTTCCAGTAAGTATATTATGTTTCAAAACTGCACAATCGTTTATGTAGTGACCTGGCTGTTTACAGTAGTTTCATGTCCCTTTAACAGGAGCTGCTGAATTATTGGACTGTGTCGTGCCCTTTTTCTGACCGTCAGCTGGAACTGACTGAGCAACTAACATTTTCATTTTCGTGTCTTTCATACGTCTTTGTTCATGTTCATGTTCTTCCCTGATTCTGTTCTGATGATACTGTAACATTTGTAACATTTGTGAAGGCGTATTTGCTTGCCATGTGCTCTCGACTTTCTGTACACGATTTTTAACTTGGGGTAGGGAATTCTCGACTAACTTGGTTACAAAAAGATGTGGATATGACTCGCTACTTGCTTTCAGGCCGCTATTAATACCAAAACATTTCTCAAATCGGGAATAAAAATCACTAGTGTCTTCATCGGGTTTCTGTTTGCAGGCTGAGATTGCATCCCAGTCCTGCTTTTTAGTGGCTAATAAACGTGGCAATACTTGTACTAACAATCCTGGTAATGCTTTAGATTTGTCCCCAAGCCCTACGCCTGGGGTTCGAGTATTTTCTTCATTTTCTAATGCAGCCCAATCAATCTTTTGCTCTCCCACCTCCCAATCTTTTTCTTTGAGTTTCTCGTAAATACCGGCAGGCAATAATACTTTCAATATTTTCATAATGTCGGGATAGGTATAATCACCCATGAGTAACATGTCTTTGATTTCACGGTGGAAACCTGCAGGGTCTTTATCGTGACTAGGCACTAGTTTCTTCATTTCTAACAGTTCCATTTTAGTTATGGGCGTGTACACAAACACGCGTCTAAAGGTATTATCATCATTCTGGACTGGATGCACTTCTCGCAAGGGATTTTGTCTGTCTATGTAAAACATTTTTCTTTCTACGTGTGGAGCTGGAACAAACTGTGTATTCAGAAAGGCATTATACCTGTGTCAATGTTCTAGAATTACTTTAATTAAGTCGGTACCTAGACCTCTCCATCGTGGCGAGAGTAGCTCTATTAAAATATCAGGTAAGGGACCTGGATCAGAATGTTGGCCTTTGAACAATGTAATGAGATGCTGAATCATATATATTCCAGCTAATTTCTGTTCGTCAGGGGAAAGGTTTAAAAAGGTCTGCGCTAAGCCGTCATCACTATATTTATCAGTATCGTCAGCCCATTGTACTGCTGACCTGGCCAATTCTTGTTCATCCATGGTATTGAGTACATGGTACCCCATTCGTTCTTGAAGTATTCTATCGGTAGCCTGAAATAGATGTTCAGGGGTCTTTGGATTTGACATGGCAGCTTGAAAAATTCTCTTACTTTCTGGACGTACCGGTCGCATTGAATTATTAAAAGGTCTTCCCTTACCTACATATGCTATCATTTCTCTAGCTGGTAATTGTAATTCTCCTGTTGTCGTTTCTGGTTGGTCCTCTTCCGAGGATTCATTCTTATCTGAATCTATTTCTGGTTTAGGCTGTCTTCTTTCGTGTATTTTTAATACTGCTTTTCGGATCCTTCGGTACATGTTTTCGATACAATTCTGTTTATCATGTTTTCCGTCTGCTATATTCTGACCCCATTTATTAAGTGCTTTCATTTCTTCCAGGTCTACACCAGGCCTGTCTTGGTCTCTTATTAAGCAGTTTATGAAGAACCGTAATATCATACCTTGAGTGTCAACTTTCTGGTATGCCATGGCCTCGCCAATACTTTCAGGACCTTCCCCCGTTTGGACAAAATGATATATTCTGTCTAGATGATCAACCATTCCTGGTAGTAACATTAAAAAGTTTGCAACTCGCCGTAGACGTACTGATGCGAGCATCATTCTGTCGTCTTTACCGGGTACTGGATCATATCTACAGTCTGTAAGAGGCTCCTTAAGTATGTCGTAACTAGCTGTTTGAGGTGTACGTTGTTGCGCTAAATCTCTATAAGTCAATCGATGTGTTTGTGGTGGCGTTTGAAAACCTCCTGTCGCACCTCCCGAGGTGCCAGGTCCAAAAGGATTTAGTGGGTGAATGCTAGGAAGAAGAGGTGCAGGAAGAGCTGGGAGAACAGGCGCAGGATGTGGAACGGGAGGAGGAGTTTGTTGTTGCGGAAGTGGGTGATTATTTCGGGGTGGGGTGCCGTCATCGGGTGGTGCAGGGACACGTCTATTTGCAAATGCGGGAGCTACGTCGTCTAAATAGGAAGAAAGGAATATATCTTTTGTGGTCTTGTGATGTACTTTAGTCGGGAGCAATGGAGGGGGCAGATCCTTCGGTATTTCCGGAGTGGCCTTAGGTAAACCCTCGGCCAGCAGAGGATACATACCATTCATAAGAGTGTTTCGTTGTCGGTCTACTTGTTCTGCTTTTACTCGTATCCCCTCCTCAACTAATACGTTTTCTTGGGCTTTGTCTGAATCCTCTCTATGTTTGTCTGCTTTTCTGAGTGCTTTCTCTGTGCGCCTGTGCGATTCTTTACGCCATAGTTCAATGGCATCTTTCTGTGACTGTCTGGCTTTCTTTTTCCATAACGCTTCTTCTACTCTCATGATGCAGTCGGCATCCCATGTCCCTGTAGCGGGCCATCTTTGATTCTCTGCTAAATCTTTGGTATAGTCTACCCACAAATCGAGATATAATATGGCATCTAGGCCATGTTTGTGGTACATAAAGTGCCCTGGAGTGTCCCTAGGTGGAACAGGCACTGCTTCCTCTAGAATCCCTTTTCTAGTTCCTATCTGTTTCAGTTTGGAAAACAGCGGCATGTTTCAGCCGTACTACTTGGGACTTGATACTTACTTGAACTTGGACACAACTAATACAGTAAACACAATAATGTAGATCGAACAATCACTCATACCACGACATTTAAAACATACTAAAACATTTTAAAACGAACAATAATGATTAGAATAAAACTAGCTAATTGCATACTAGATATACTGCTAAACAGTACAGATACACCGCTAAACAGTGCAGACCGGGTCTGTGTACCCAAACCCGTCTTGACCGGCACAAATTAATGCGCTCGTCTAGATGCGTCCCCAGCAACGGTACTCACCGGGAAGCACGGAACAGAAGGCCTCGGAAACTCGACACTGGACTGGACTCGACTCGTGACGTAAGCACTTCGGAACTTCGGAACTGGTGGGCCTCCGGATACCTCGGACTTTGCTCTCTCAGCTAGGCTCTGGTCGGGATCCTCCGCACTCCTCACCGCCTCGTCTGGGTGTCGATCGCAGCCTCAGTCACCTCCGTTGGCCTGAGGGAGATACAGGAAATCCTGCGGGTACGCGTAGTTGTCCGTCAGCGCTGTGGCAGGGGACCGGGCCTGCAACGCACCGCCGGCGCGTAAGGTGGGGGAGAGGTCCCTGTTCGGGCGCCAAATTATGTGGTAAATTTTAATTACCTATACGGAATTTATGCGGTAAAGTTCAATAAGAATAACTCAGTCAAAATGAAAAGGCAGAGTCCGTGGCATCTGGGGTTTATGAAGGTTTTATTCCTTAAAAAGGAATTGGTTCGAACCAGGTAACATGCTCCATCACCAGGAGGGTTCAGGAAGGGAATTGCAATGGACATGTACAATGTTTTATTAACAGGATATCATATATATAGTCAATGCATACAGTAGTATTGAATGCAGAAGGCGTAACAGCTGAGAGAAGAGATAAGAACACATACACGTAATGAAAAAGGCGTAACAGAAGGCGTGCACAAGGGTGTGTACTAGAAACGTCACATAGAGGTGTCAGAAGTAGGTGGATCCCTAGAAGAATCCTGCAGAGTCAGCAAAAACATGTGGCAGAGATGCGCGCGCAGCAGCATGACGTGTGATTGACGTGTAACTGGAGGGTGAAGGGGACTTGACATTTAGCCCTACATGTGGAGACAGAAGTCTGGGGTGTCAGAACAACCTAAACCCAAATCATATCTAATATCTTGTGTTTGAGGAACTGTATTATCTAGAAGGAAAGGTCTCTCGGGCAGAGGCTATTCTATACTGACTGCTAATGCGTGCATATGCGACTGCGTGTCTACGTGTAAAGCAAGGGGGCCATGGGCCTACCATGGTAACGGAAGCTATGAATTACTTGCATGGAGACAGAAAGGCCGGGCCCTTTGCTCTGCAGCTGGGAAGGATGTTTACCTAAACTACTAGACAGGAATGTATTTTTCGAGGAGCGGAGCAGATAACTTGAAGGCTGAATACAGTCTTGGCAGGCAAGCAGGCCGAGCCAGGCACCGCTAGCCGCGCAGGGAGTAAGTAAAAGGTCATGGATACAGATGCAGGTCCAGGCTGCAGCTTCCAGAGGCAGAAGGCAGGAAAAGGCTTGAATGGCAGAACAACAAGGCCCAACTCGCCAGGGCTAGAAAAACGTGAAAGTGCACCATGTAAAGACGTTGGCAAGGCACACTTAGGAACTGAATATCTGACCCATTCATGGTGGATCTGAAAGAGGACATGTTAACGTTGGACGCAAATGTATTTGCGTCTTCATAGCTGGTTGTGGAGGGAACTTACATGTACTAGCACGTAAATGGAGCCGTTGGGGTCTACGATAGGGGACACAATTGACCATAAAAATTCATATTACCTCAGTAGATCAAGTCACTGCCTTACAAATAAGAGAAGGTTTGGTAAAAGTGTGTGGTGTAGATCAAGTCACTGCCTTACAAATACAAGAATGTTTGGTGAAAGCGTGTGGTGTAGATCAAGTCACTGCCTTACAAATACAAGAATGTTTGGTGAAAGCGTGTGGTGTAGATCAAGTCACTGCCTAACAAATATCAGCTATTGGGATATTGCCCAGAAAAACCATGGAAGTCCCTATTTTATGAGTAGTGTATGCAATAAGCGGTACAGGCAAAGTATTTTTAGCTTTGGCATTAAGATGCCAAACATACAATCTAGAAATACCTGTCTTAGAGATGGGCTTTCCTATGTGAGAGGGCGAAAAAGAAACTAAGAATTGTTTAGTTATACGGAACTCTTCCGTTCTGGCAATATAATACATTAAAGCTCTTTTGACATCTAGCTCATAAAGAGCTCTTTACGCAATTGAATCAGATTGCGGCAAGAAAACGGTCAAATCAACTGACTTAAGTAGAAAGAAGAAACTACTTTTGGAAGAATTTTGGGTTAGTTTGAAGGACCGCCCTATCTCTATGTAGCTGGAATAAAGGTTCTTTCAGGGTTACTACCTGGAGCTCACTGACACGCCTAAGTGAGGTAATGGCCACTAAAAAAACAACTTTCCAAGGCAGGAATTGTAGGGGACAGTTGTGCAATGATTCAAATGGTGGACCAATATGTCTGGTAAGTACAATATTGAGATTTCATGCGGGTGCTGGTGGAACTCTAGGAAGAATCACTCTTTTAAGGCATTCCATGAATGACTTAATAACTGGTACGTTGAACAAGGATAAATGTTGCCTGTTTTGTAGATAAGCAGCGACCGCAACTAATGTAGACATATGGAAGTGTAAGCGAGACCAGACGTATGTAAATTAAGATGGCAGCAAGAATGGCCATACATTCAGGGGGAAGATTAAGGTACCATATTCTTAGACCTCTGGATGCCAATCGCAAGTTTGAGCTCGCTTTGGATTTGGAGGTCTGATTTCTCCATGGTTCCAAGTGAGAAGATCCGGGTTGAGGGGAAGAGATTTGTGGGAAACTAGAGGGAGTTCGAGCAAAGTGGTGAACCGTGGTTGGCGAGCCCAAGTGGGGGCTACCAGAATGAGGGGAAAGATGTTTGCCTGAGCCTCTGTACCAAAAAAGCAAGCGCGAGAGGGGGAAAGTATAGGCAAATGTCCCAGACCAGTTCATCCATATAACATTGCCTTTGGATACTGGGTGTGGGAACCTGTAGGGGAAGTCTGGGCATTTTGCGTCATCTGCAGTTGCAAATAGGTCTATCTGTGGAAACCCTCACTTGTGAAAGTATGGGAGAAGGACTTTTGAGTGGAGCTCCCACTTCTGGACTTGTTGCCGCATCCTGCTGAGGATGTTGACACACTGGTTGTCCATCCCTATGAGGTGTACCGTTAGCAGATGGATTTTGTGACGTATTGCCCAATGCCAAATCGTCTTAGAAAGGCGTGATAACTGTGGAGAGTGTCCCTCCACCCCCTTTTTGAAAATAGTACATGGTTGTCATGTTGTCCTTTTGAACTAAGACAACCTTGATTGCTAGGTGAGTTAGAAATGCTTTCAATGCTAGGTGAAACGTTTGAAGCTCGAGGTAGTTGATGTGGAGACCATGGTGATTGGTATTCCAGAGACCCTGAACTGTGAGATACTGAAGGTGAACACCCAATCCTGTAAGGGATGCATTTGCTGTGAGAATGATCTGGGGAACAGGGTCGAGAAATGGCTACCCCTTTTATAAGCGCTGTGTGTTCCACCACTGCAGAGATGGATAAGTACGGCTCTCTACCAACACTAGATCTTGTAGCTGACGCTGTGATTGAGACCATTGAGGCATTCTTGCAACAGTCATGTATGAAGTCGAGCACGTGGCACTATTGGGATGCAAGATGCCATCAGGTCTCAGAATCACATTACTTTTTTGACTGTTATGTGTTGGTTGGGTTGAAACTGCTGTAGCAGTGTTTGTATATTTTGAATCCTGGCCACATTTGGGTATGGTAAAACTAACTGTGGGCTGAACATGACCCCTAAATATGGCTAAATCTGCAAAGGTTGGAGGTGAGATTTCTGTATGTTGACAGTAAACCCCAGGAGAAGATGGAGAGTAGTCTGTGTGTGTTGTTGACACATGAGAGGTGTACTGGCTTTGATGAGACAATTGTCCAGCTATGGGAAGATTTGAATGTGCAGTCTGCACGGATATACTGCTACTACTACTAGACACTTGGCGAACACCCAGGGTGCGGTAGGAACTCTGAAGGGGAGCACTTTGAACTACTAATGCCTTTGGTATTTGTGATGAGCTGGATGGATTGGATGTAGAAGTATGGGTCCTCTAAGTCTAGTGCTGACATGAAGTCACCTTGTTGAACCAGTGGGATTACATCCTGACAAGAGACCATACGGAAGCGTGCTGATAGTATGTAATGATTTAAGGGCCTGATATTTAAAGTGGGCAGTAGTGATCTGTCTTTTTTGGGAAAGCATAGGGAGTACACTTCTGAACCTTGATGTTGAGGATTAATGGGCTCTATGGCTTCCTTCAGCAACAGAGCCTCCACTGCTTGTTTGAGCAGGTTTTGATGTTCTACAGAGAGATTATAAATGCCAGGTGGAATGTTTGGAGGTGTGGTTATGAACTCCAGACAATAACCTTGTTGGACAATGTCCAACACCCACTGATCTAATGTTATAGATTTCCAAGCGGGGAAGAAATGTTGTAGTCGGGCCCCGACAATTGTTAAAGGTCGGGGAATGAGCAGAGAATCACTGCTTTAAGGTGGGGTGGCAGAGCATGTCGAGGCACCCCTACCGCGATCCTTGGAATGGTTTCCTCTATATGTACCTCTGTGGTACCCCGTTGATGGGGAGGTTTGTTGCTGCCTATACGTGGATGTAGAGGCATCAGATGGTGTAGTTTTGCCACCCTATTTGCCTGCGGTACGCCAAATGGAGCCACGCGAAGCAGGGGTTTGGCGCTCCCCCACTAATTTAGCTACTTCGGTGTCCCTTTTCATTTTCCTCAATGCTTGGTCCATCTGGGGACCAATGAGATGCACTTTATCATAAGGCACATTTAATAGTCTTTGTTGCATCTCTGGCTTGAAGCCAGATATGCATAGCCATGCATTTCTACACAACAATACACTGTGTTCATGCCTATAGCTGCTGTGTCTTCTGAGTCTAAGGCACATCCTGATTGAATTTTTTAAGACTAACTTTCCCTCACTCACAATATCATGTCCCCTTTTTTCATACTCCTCAGGCAGGTGTTTATGGAGCTCTATCATCTTATCCCAATGTACCTTGTCATATCTTGCTACCAAGGCTTGGGTATTATCAATCTGCCAGTGATTGGAGGATTGTGCTGCCACCCGCTTTCCCATAGTTTGGACTCCTTATCAGGAGGAGGGGCTTATGCTGAAGATTGTCGATTGGCCCTTTTATGGGCATTAGATACAACCAGCTAGTCACGGGAAAGCAGACTCTTGATGTAAATAGGATCAGAGGGTGCAGTTTTATATTTCATGTTTTTGGGTGTGATTATACATGCCTACAATGGGTCTTTAAAGATGTCTTCCGAATTTTGCATCATGCTCTCAAGCATTGGAAGATATTAGTTCGATCTATGCGTGCTGGACAATATTTTGAGAAGAAAATCGTCATCAATAAGGTCTTTGTGTAAGGGGACCTGAAAATATACTGCTACCCTAGTAATGAGATCTAGAAAAGATGAACCCTCATCAGGTGGTGATGGTCTGGCTGGGTAGAGATGGGGGCCAGTATCACCCAGGGGATCAGGAACGGTCCGTGTATGTAAGAGTGGTGGAGCGCTTTTCTTTTTAAAAATGTAATTTTACATCACCGTCGTCTGCTAACTCCCACCCCTCCCCCCACCCCACTGCCCTCCATCCCACCACTCTTACCTGCATGGTCCATTCCTGCGGGGGATCAATGTCATAATTATCCCAAGAATCTGTGGTGACTCCTGTTGTGTAATGTCTTCTGGTTCACCATGGGAATGCTGTGGTGAAGGTGGTGTTGGAGAAGAAAGTGGAGGGGGTGGCTGCGACGGAGGAAGAGGAGGATGCAGAGCGTGGTTGCAATGTCCTTTTTAGCAGGCACTGGTACATCTATGGCCTCTGCATAAGAAATCCGACACTTAGATGATTTGGAAGCCAAGTGAACAGTCTAATTAAAAAATGGCAAGTGAGAGGCTGTACATGTAGCTTTTTCTGCTTCGGATTGAGCCGCTCCTGCACGATTTGTGGATTGGTTCCGGAGGCAACTTAGAAGCCAAAGCCAAAGTTTTCAGTGCAGAAGCAGGTTTTTTTTTTGAGCCTGAAGTAGTGTGAGCCAAAGCGGCTGGGAGCAGAATGCTCGGAACCGATGAGGCAGCTGTCGGCTTAGTGCAGAAGGTAGAATTTTTGGCTTTGCTTTCGGTGCCGAGCCCAAGGGCAGGCTGTCTGCAGCAGATGGTCGGTGCCTACCATGGACTGTTGACAGTGGTGTCCTGGGAACCATATATTCGGTCACAACATAGTGTTTTTTGGGAGGTGGGACAGGGGCATGGTTACTCATGGTATGCTGACTTGAAGGAAGATCTTATAACTGGATACTGATGCCAAGGTCGGAGCCAGAGCCAGGCCGGGAGACATGAATGGATAATACCTCTTCCTCAGCCGCAGAGGCCACAGGAAACTTTTCCTTTTCCTGCTCAACATCTTGATCGGCAATGCCAGGTGTTTGGTCCATCTCTGCTCTGCATCTCTCTGCGACGTGCCCAATGGTCCTGCAATGTCTTTATCGATGAAAAGGATCGACAAGCCTCACAGTCCGTTTTCTGATGGTCCGGAGACAGACATAAGTTGCAGACCTGATAGAGGTCGGTTCTTGGGTACTTCGCAAAGCACCTGGGGCAGAAGCAAAATCAAGTTTGATCCATTAAAACTACATTTTCAAGACTGGAGCATGACGATTTGACCGGTGAAGGTTATCTGTTTTTTAGAGCGCAATCATGGAAAAAGCAACCAAAACATTACAGACTAGGGTGGAAATAAACAGCGAACCAAAAGGAGCCAGAGAATGTCTCGAACCAGAGCGCTACACAACATGTCCTAACCTAACGGCGGAAAGAAAACAATCCGGAGCTGATGCCCATGCGCATTATCACCAAGGGGAGGAGTCACTTTGTCTAGAGACTTGCAAGACTACTTCGAAGAAAAACAACTTGCACACATTTGGACCAAATACTTCATGGTGGAAGAATGTAGAGCATGTGTATCTACAGCCACACATGCCTCAAACAAAACTTTACTTGGAAGGTATGCAAATGGTTCCCAGAAAACTAGGCTCTACAATGAAAAACAGAAGACACTATTAACATTGTCAAATTGGTCACTAGAATGTTGGTTAGGAGGTATTCAAGTCTCCAATTCAAAGTGGAGGTTAAACTCCTTCTAGACGGTCTAAAAGGTTGACACGGGATACAGAAGCATAGACTCTGCAGCCAAGTCGGTTACCTTCACCGCACAATGATACTGCCAAAATAAAGAGCCCAAAAACTCTCAACCCACAAACGTGATCCCACCTGAAAACAATTTTTGGTGCTTCTGGAAGTCATTCCATCCCTAAAAAATCTTACTTCTTCCTATTGTTTTGCAAGACAACAATGACGCCTGAGAGGCATTATTTCAAAGAATATTTAAAATTCAGATGGTATATTAAATAAACCACATTATCAATAAATGGTAATTTATTCTCCATATAGTTCATTAAACATACCATAACTTACTTCACATTCATATGGTATTTTCTTTAGCTGTATATCTACACGGAAATACTTACTAGATGTGTGTACAGATGTTCTTGGAGCAGAATTATAAATGCCTACTTTGTAAAGCAATTAAAAATAACTGTTTCTATTGCCTGACTGATTGATTTCTGTCAATATAAGACAAAGGGCCTGGTTTAATTCTTTGCGGTAAGAATACTCTTTCGCGGTAGAGAAGGAGTATCTTTACTGCCAAGTATGCAGTATGCCTTTAGATTCGGGAAGATCTTGGTTTAACCGCCGAGACTACCCAGTTTCCGTGGTGATAAGCCATTCCCATGGCCCTGTGGTGTAAGGGTCTTTAGATGCAGGGCTATACTTCTGGCCAACTAATTTAGATGGGCAGAATTAGCGGTCAGTTTTCACTGCCCGTCACCGCCAAGAAAACCTTGTCGGTCAGGGGCACTGAAAACTGCTACATGCTACGTTCGCCATGGAAGAAGACTCCCATGATGAAAGGAGCATTTTCTTTTTTATATGCAAAAAGAAAATCCAGCTTCAAGATTTTCCATTTGAAAAAAATAAAAGACACTGCTTGTTGCAGGGCTCCGTCAGCATGACGGAGCCCTGCACCAAACTGTAAATAGCATTGATCGGAATCACTGCGATGGTGGCTCTTGCCAATGCTTCAGAAATGACCGCCAGTTTGGCAGTCATTTATACATTTGGCAGGCGGAGTAGTCTCAGCTAAACCAAAGAAGATTACTTCATCAGCAAAATTAGAAATCTGGCCCAAAATCTTGTTTGACATCATGAGTATGTGAATGCCGTTTGGCAGCTGCTTGGGGATTTGCAAAGAAAGTGGATCCTTCAATAGCATTCGACTAGGCGCAAAGGGGACATCACTTTCTGAGTATTACCCTGCACTTGAAAATATGATTTGTCATCCTGGCCTTCAACAACAGTGCCTTCGCCCCCAAGACCCAGATGTTTGAGAGCATACTCTTGCTAACAATTTTAGTAACGGGCACATTTGTAGACTTTCAATGATGCTTTAGGAACCAACACGCTGCACAAAGCCAACATCCCTTATAATTAAATTCTTTAGCTCATTATCAGAGATGGTGACCTCTAGTAATGAGGAACTACTCAATGAAATGCCAATGCTCTTACTGCTACCTGACAGGCCTTCAATGGTTGGATTTTCTAAAATTGGTTGAAAATACAAATTTGTGCAGCAACGTCACTCTTTGTTGCATTTAATTGACATTTCTCAGCTGTGTTTACCTTTATCACTTAGTTGTCCAAATAAGGATACGCATGAACACTTTGGATATGCAAATGCAAAACTTTAACAGTTAGGCCTTTTGTAAATAACTTAGGGCAGAATTCAATCAGAATGTTAGCAATTTTAACGAATTATGTTTTCTGCATACCACCTATCAAATGTATTGACAGTGTTATATATGCATCGGTATATGAAAGTATGCATTTTTCAAATCTAGGGCGCAATTTTTATGTTGGCTGCAAGCAAACTCCGTAGCAACAGTGATGGAATTTCCTTCCCGCCAACATCGTGGTCTGCCAGCCAGATTTATATGTGGGTGGACCTTAAGTTTGGCCACAGCAGAGACTACTCTGTTTGCGACGTGGCCAAACTTCTTCAATGGCCCTGCAGAGTGAGGGTCATTGGAAGTTGAACTGTCATTCCACTCATCTAATTTAGATGGGTGGAATGACAGGTCAGTTTTCACTACCATCACCTCCAGGAAAACCCTGGCGGTAAGGGGCAGTGAAAACTGTTAAATGCTCCCCTTGCCATCGGAAAGGACTCCCTTGGTGAGGGGAGCATTGTATTTTTTATTTTCAAAAAGAAAATCCTGTTTTGGGGATTTTTTTTTTTAAATAAAAAAGAAAACTGTTTAGGGCAGGGCTGAATCATGCCGACGCAGTCCTGCGCCAAACAGTGAAATGCACTGGCAGGAACCGCCATAACAGTGTTTTCGTTCCAATGCATTATAAACTACCGTTGGCTTGCCAGTCCTTTATAAATTTAACAGGCAGTCCCTCCACCATGGAGATGGAGGAATTTACTACGTCCGCCTGGCTGAACAATGGGCCCTCTGCCAAATTATAAATCAGACCCTCAGTGTCAAAAAGTCGCCCTTTTGAAATAGTGGAATGACTCTTAAAAAGTAGTTTTTTTGAAGTGAATGAATGTCACATCTCTAAAGTTCAAAATAGTTCAGAGACTCTCCCTTGCTTGGGATCAGGAAGTACATTTAAAATACTTTGTTCCCTTTTTTCACCAACAGTACCTATTCTACTGCCCACCGGTTTCTCTCCCCACAACAGTGGAAAATGGTCTTTCCTGGTGTTGTGTTTTCATGACAATTCTACGCAATAACCTTTCTGAATTTCTTTAATCATTACTCAAACGTTCTAATATTTAACAACCAACTCTTAGAGTCAGGTAATACATCAGGAAAGTAACACCAGCAGCTGCATTTATCACACCCTTGAACAGAAACAAAGAGACATAGGTAATTCTATATTATGAACCTCGCCATAAAGAATTAGAGTGCTGCACAGGGTCAAAGACAAGCATTAAGTTAACAAATGATAGGAAAGATAGCCAGCTAGTGGACTGCCAATTCATTGTGAAGCAGCATTTATTAAAGAGGTGTGTGTTTTGATCTTTCCAGAAGCAGTGTTAGGGTGGTCCTAATGGATACAGGGATGTTCTTCCAGATGTGGGCACGTACATGCAAAAGGCCTGCTTCCATGCTTAAAAAACATTTTATTTACACTTCTTAATCTGCAGTCTGATTAGGTCCTGGCTGAGGGTGTGCCGAGAACCACAAGAGATGGTGTGCTTGTTTGCAAGATAAGGGTTCTGATTGTGATCGCTCATGCCAAACTGTAACAGTTGTAGATTCCCAGGAGTACTCAAGGAAAACATTATGAATTGTAAAAGTTAGGGGGGGAGAGGGCTACAGGGGTAAATTTATATAGATGACTTTGCCCTTACCTGTTGTGCATATTCATCACAGCTGGGTCCCACTGGCACCAACATCACCTGCCGAGGGGATAACCAGAAAGGCCTAGTAAAATGGAGAACACAGCAAAGTGTTAAGAATGACAATATTCATATACAAGGATGACAAAACTACTATAAGAACCATTTACTAGAGCCAAACTTTAAACTTGACATACCTTGATCTTTTAAACTAGTATCTGCTCTACTAAACTAGTATCTGCTCTACTTTGCATTTGACATTATAGCTCCCACACTGTCATGTTTCATCTGCAAGCTCCCATAACGCACATTACAACTACATTTAAAAAGTCCATGTTGATTTCATTTCTTAAAATGATTCCGAATACTTTTGATCAAAGAGCACAGTAAAATCAATAAGTGAAGGCAACAATTAGGATGGGACAAATTGCGAGTGCTGCATAACTGAGAAAAAAAAGAGAATATCAGCGAAGATGGCAGTGACGAGGAGAGTGAGATAAAAGATAGTATGCAATAGCTGGGAGACAGCGAGATGGCAAGTTTTTGAATAAGTAAGAAAACAGAGAAAAAAAAGAGTTTGTATGATGAATCTTATTACTCAATTCTTAAATGGCCCATTAATAAGGGTAGATGTGTGTGTACGTGCAGTGAGTACATCAATAAAACTAATGCTAGGGTCTATTAGTTTAGGATGAATGTCGTGGCTGTAGCTACAGTGAATTTATTATGATCCCTTTACCCACCGTATATGATGATCCAAATATCCTGTGCACCCCTTTGTAGACTTTCATGTCTGCAGTGGGTCAGCACAATTATCTTCATTGGTCCCAGTTGTTAATCTACATTCCTTATGCACAAATAGTCTGCCAACTCTTGATTATTTCATACTGCTTTGCACATTTCTTCATCATTTAATAAAGTGTAAATAAATTAAATACATACCATTTTCCACCATAATTTTCTGAAAGAATAGCTATCATCCTCTCCACTGATCCCAGAATGGCTCGATGAATGATCACCGGCCTCTTCTTATCGTCACTGTCCTTGCTGAGAGGACACAAAAACATACATGAGTACATGACTTGCTCTCTCCACGTGCATATTACTAAACTTAGCAGACTATTGGCTTTGACATTCAAGCAATGACAGTTCTTTAAAGATTATGCACTCCTGTTGGCAGTTACCATATTACTGAAGCAAAATTACAAATCGCAAATTAAGGAAATTGTGTATGAGGTACATGCCATCTACTAATAGCTAGCAGAATAAGGTGAGTACTTACCATCTTAAAAGCATTGTTTAATTGAACATTTTCACACACATTTAATTCAAATAAGCATTTTCATAAGTAGATTCAGATTAGAACACAGATTCAAAAACAGGTATAAACCATGGACATAAAACCAAGGGCACACAGAACCTTCATAGAATGTACCTTCTTCATGCCCTTTTTTTTTCTAACAAGCAATAAAAGCCAATTGAAATCTACATTGAACAAGCATTTATTGTATGACCATTACCCATTCATAAACTATTTACACTACAAATTCATGAGGAAACGCTATAAAACCCTTTTTAAAATGTTTCTAAAAACAGCATGTAAAAATAGGACTTATTTCACACGCTTTCTATCTACCTTTCTTATATATCATTGTTGGGATCGGCTGGAATGTGGGGGTTGGAGCTCGCGTGGGTTCCACTCTAGAATGTATGTCCGTGGCAGTGCAGTTGCTGCCGGGACATGAAAGATGATAGACCGAATAAACCTGGTTTTTACCTTCTTGCATGGTGCCTTCCTTTCAGTGGCAACGAGGATTGGATACGAACCCAGGCGCTCGGATCTTGGTGGTGTCTTCCTTTCGGTGGCGACGAGTTGGTCTGGTGCTTTCAGTTTCACTCCTGTGGCGCACCCGGTGCTGTGCCACACTGTATCCTAATGTTGGATTCCTCCTGCAGTCTTGTCCTGTTTTCTCTGGTTCTCCAGGCTTCCTGGGTTCTCTTCACCGTACCTCGGTGTGTTTTCCTGCCTGCGTGCCCATGAGTGTGAGTGTGTTCTTCTTGTGGCAGAACGGATGTTTTGGGAGGACTTGGCTATTTGCCTATGGTCACCGCAGGACGGCCTTTTCGGCTTCAGTTGGTGTCCTGGTGATGCTAAGTGGGTTCGCGCACCATTGCCTGGACATGGATTTTCGTGACTTTGTCCTTACGGCCATGACGTCAGACGTTTGTGGATACATCTGACGTGTCAGCAGCCATGTTGAATTGGGCCTTTTTCAATGCTGCCCTGTTCGATATAAGTCAATATGAGCCACGTTGGAATTTACGAGCGGTGCATCTGGTGATGCAAACACCACTTCCCTTGTGTTAAATCAATATCCAGGAATACAATTTGTATAGAAAGTAAGTTTATTCCAAGATAGGAGGCAATCCCTGGCACACATCCGATGGCTCCGTGCAACAGCAGTAACTGATCTACATTAACTGAATCACATAGAATGGTACATTGCAAACAGCACAGTGTAGCGAGGAATATACATTTGAAAGAATACAGGTCACGAGAAACATTTGAAAGGAAATACACTCGCGAGGTAGGCGCGAGTATGTGCACGTGAATGCCAGCGCGAAGCAGGCAAGCACGAGAGATAACATATGAACACAACACACCTTCCTCCCTTATAAAATGAAACAAATAAGGAATAAAAAAAAATAAAAAAAAATACTGTGAGAAAAAAAAAAAAATGTGTAAAACTTAAAATTTTCCCACCATATAGGCAACAAAATCTGACAACCACCTTGGTTTTTTCGTGGCTCTTTTCTGCAAAGGAACATTATCACTTTGGGATTGAGGAATACCCTGATTGACATTGCTGGTGTTGGAACAACAAGGTGTTACATCTCCACCATGATTGGTGATGCTAGTGGTGGAACAACAAGGTGTTACACCAATTTCATCATAAGAACAATTGTTACTTACCTGTAAACAGGTGGTTCTCCAGTATTGGTGTCTTTCATAGATTCACATGCTTGAATATTCCCCGTCGTCGAAGTGGGAGTCCCACGGTAAATAAAATAGCAATAATGCTAATAATATATATATATATATAATATATAAGAATATATAAAGTATTATATAGGTAGCAAAACTGAAAAATATGCACTTAAAACCTTTACAAAGGTTACTACATAGGAATGCATTAGAGAGAAAAAACTCATTTGTAACATATCAGTGTCATTATGTTAGTCCAAACTGCAGCCAATCAGGCTCAAGCACCCTCTAGAACCTTCTCCTCAGAAGCTCAAGCCCTCAGATTTTCGTAGCACTAGTAATAATAGCGCATGAGGAGAAAAGAGCCTCTGAGGGGAGGATGGGTGGGTCGCATGTGAATCTATGAAAGACACCAATACTGGAGAACCACCTGTTTACAGGTAAGTAACAATTGTTCTTCTCCAGTATTAAGGGTGTCTTTCATAGATTCACATGCTTGAATAGAATAGATAGCAGTAACCTCCTGGAGATGAGATTGCAATATGTCCAAACAATAGAAGAACAATACATATAGCATAAAAGCAAGGCAATCTCAAGAATGGAGGAGGGAAAGAGGCTCACCTTATTTGAAAAGATGACGAAGCACTGCTTGCCCCACTGCGGTGTCCGCCTCGTTGACAGCATCCAAACAATAATGTCTGGTAAAGGTGTGCCTGCTGGACCATGTCGCCGCACGACAAATCTGGTGTAGAGGCACTCCGGCAAACAATGCGATGGACGACGCTATCGCTCTCGTAGAATGTGCTCTCACTGGAGTAGGTAAAGGCCTGCCAGCCTGCTGATGGCAAAAAGAAATGGCTGATGAGAGCCATCGTGTTATAGTCTGTTTAGTCACTGCGTGTCCTTTGCGCAGTAGTCCATATGCTAAAAATAGCTGGTTGGTTTTACGAAAAGGGGCTGACCTAGAAATGTAGAATTTCAGACACCGTTTGATGTCTAAGGAATGAAGTCGCTGTTCCGCAGGGGATTTAGGATCCGGGAAAAAAGTCTTTAAGAAAACTGGCTCGTTCAAATGGAAGTCGGAAGGCACTTTTGGGAGGAAAGAAGGATTTGTACGAAGGGACACTCCATCAGGTTTGAACTGCAAATATGGAGGCTTGATGGTGAAAGCGTGTAAGTCACTGACTCGACGAGACGAAGTTAAGGCTAACAGCAAAGCCACTTTCCAGGTCAGAAACTTGAGATTTGAACGATGAATTGGCTCAAATGGAGGTTTCATAAGTTGTGATAATACCACGTTGAGGTGCCAAGCTGGAGGAGGGCGCCTCAACGGAGGGAACTTCCTGAAAAGTCCTTTAAAGAACTGCCTGATGATTCTGGAAGAACAGAGAGACGTTGAGCCATCATGACGGTAGCGTGAAATGGCCGCCAAAAAGACTCTCAATGTGGCATGTGAAAGACCAGACTGAGCAAGACTTAAGAAGAACGGTAACAATTGTTCTGGAGTGGAACTCATAGGATGTACGTTGGATGCTGCGCACCAATGACAAAAGCGCTTCCACTTTAGTCTATATGTTTTGATTGTTGATGGAGCTCTAGCCGACGCTAGAATGTCTCTACAGTCCTGTGGTATACTTAAAGAGGCAAACTCCATGAATTCAGGTTCCAAGCCCATAATTGAAGCGTTGACGGATCCGGATGACACACTTGTCCGCCGTCCATGGTTAGAAGATCCGGACGTGGATGGAGGCGAATTGGTTTGCATTGGGACATCAGAAGGAGTTCTGAAAACCACGCCTGCCTGGGCCAACGTGGGGCGATTAAGATCAAGCGGCAGGGTTGCCTGCGCATCTTCCATAACGTCCTTGGTACCAGTGGGAGTGGTGGAAACGCATATGCAAATAGGCCGGTCCAATCCATGAGTAGGGCATTGCCGCTGGACTCCGGATGTGGATGCCAACTGGCAAAAGCCTGGCATTTTCGATTCACTGGCGTTGCAAATAGGTCGAGCTTGGGATGACCCCATTGGTGGAACACGAGGTCCAGAGTCGGCTGGTGTAACTCCCATTCGTGAGTGGATGACGCAGACCTGCTTAGGGAATCTGCTAGTATGTTTGACGCTCCCGGTAAATGGACCGCTGTCAAGGAAATGTGGTGACGAATTGCCCATTCCCAAATCTTCTGGGCCAGACAAGACAGGGGCTGAGATTTCGTGCCTCCCTGCTTGTTCATGTAGTGCATGCTGGTGGTGTTGTCCGTCTGAACCAGCACTGATTCTCCGTGCACCACCGGTAAGAAGGCCTTCAGCGCTAGGAAGATCGCCAGCAATTCCAGCCTGTTGATATGCCAGGTTTTCTGAGTCGCCGTCCACTTTCCTTTGATGGAGAGATCGAGGAGGTGGGCTCCCCATCCGTCCATGGACGCATCCGTTGTCAATGTCAGATCTGGAGTCTGGAGCAGGAAAGAGACCCCTTGGTTCAGATTGGACCGTCGCTCCCACCAGAGTAGACTGTCCCTCATGCCAGTTGTGACTGTCACCTGGTCGTTGAACGACCCCGAAACCTGTCGCCATTGTAGGTCCAATTCTTCCTGAATAGGACGGGTACGTAATCTGCAATTTGGGATCAGTGCGATACAAGATGATGCCATCCCCAGAAATGACTTCAACATTCGCACTGAAACTGACTTTCTTGATCTGATGGTGGAGACCAGATGAACTATCTTCAGCCTCCGCTCGGGAGAGATGAACGCCTTTGACACGTCCGTGTCTAGAACAGCTCTGAGGAATGTCCTGCTTCGGAGAGGAGTGAAATGTGACTTCTTTACATTGATGGTCAACCCTAGGGAATTGAAGAGGGTGAGACACAAGCGTGTGTCGTGATGCAGCTGACTTGCGGATTGGGATTTCAACAGGCAATCGTCCAAGTAAGGAAAAATCTGTACCCCTTGAAGACGCAGGTAAGCCATAACCGGAGCCAGAACCTTCGTGAACACACGGGGAGCTGATCTGAGGCCAAACGGCAGGACCTTGAATTGATAGTGGTTGCGTCCCACTTTGAATCTCAAGTACTTTCGATGTTGAGGAATGATTGGTACGTGAAAATAGGCGTCTTGCAGGTCTATTGTGGTCAAAAAATCGCCGCTGCAGAGAAACCGCAAGACTTCCGACAATGTTAGCATGCGGAAGGACTGTTGTTTCAGGAAGAGGTTGAGGTACCTCAAATCCATAATGGGACGCCACTCCCCCGTCTTTTTTAGAATGAGGAAGAACCTCGAATAGAAGCCTTTCTCCCGTTGTGATAGAGGAACCACTTCGACTGCTCCCTTTGTTAGTAATAGTTGAACTTGATGTTGTAGTTCTTCGAGATGGGGAGGTGGCGGACCCGAAGGCGGAGATGGAGGAAACTCCGTGAATTCCAAGGCGTGACCCTTGCGCACAATGTCCAACACCCATTGGTCTGATGTTATTTGAGACCACTGGGAGTAGAACTGCGAGATTCGACCTCCAACATCCTGTTGAACTGGCAAGTCATTGTCGTTTGCTGGTGTTGTTGGCCCCTCTATAACTGGACTTCCCTCTATAGGGTCTGGATTGTTGCTGGCGAGCAGATTGAGGGTTCGAGTACCGTTGGTTTCCTTGACTGTACTGGCGGTACTGAGATTGTCCTCCTCTGTTAAAATTGGACGAGGTGCCCCGCCCCCGTGCAACACGAAAGGGCTGTTTCTTAAATTGTAATGACCCAAGCGACTTCGCTGTGTCGGTATCCTTTTTTATGGTTTCCAACGAAGCATCAATTTGGGAACCGAACAAAGATTCGCCATCATACGGCATGTCTATGATCATTGACTGGACCTCTTGCCTGAAAGAAGTAGACTTTAACCATCCTTGGCGTCGGAGCGCCGCCGCACTGGCCAGGATACGGAATGCAGTATTCGCCACATCCACAGCACAATCTATAATCTCCTCCGAAGCCCTTTGACCATCTTGAAGGACCTGGAGCGCTTCCACTTTCGATGACTCAGGAAGTTGCGCAAGAAAGGCGGACATGTCTGACCACATTTGTCGGTCGAAACGACCCAAAATTGCAAGAGCATTCGCAGCACGGGCCGAAGTTGAAGCCATGGATGAAAATTTCTTTCCGATTGCATCCAATCGGCGTCCCTCTCTATCGGGAGGGGAAGTGACAGGCGCCGTAGGATTACGTGCACGACGTTGTGCTGCTTGAGTCACAACTGAATCTGGTTTTGGGTGAGACAGCAGACAAGCAGGTGAGCCAGTTGGAGCCTTGTATTTCTTCTCCAATCTAGGTATCTGGGCCGGCAAGGAGTTAGGAGCCTTCATAATCTTCTGCCCTTCCTTCCAAATAAATTCAATTATTGGAATTGTATGTACCTGTTTATACGGTTGATTTTTGAAATCATACAGAAAACAGTCTTCATCACGTTGAACCCTAGTCAACTTGAAGCGGTCCGCCGCCTTGTCCATAAGTTTATGAAAACTAGCAATGTCCACAGGAGGTGAATCACTTGAAGGGACCTGTTGAGGAGAAGGTGTTTGCACTCGATAATCATCAAACTCCGCCATATGAGGATCCTGATCACCTTCTGAGTCCTGACACACCTCTCCCTCCTCTCTCTCTGGCTCTGAGTCAGTGTCAGTAAGTGGATTAGTAGACAGGGGAGCACTCAAATGTACTGACGGAGTCGTCTGCCTTGGAGGAGTATGTTGTGGTTGATGTGAAAGTGTTACATCAGTAGACTCATGAACCGGAGTACCTTGAGGAGTAGGTGGAAAACGTCTATTATAATCGTCCAACATATGTTAGAGGTTAGAAAAAAGTGTCATTGGAATTGACGTCATAGGGATTTGCACGCATTGATCTTCGTGCTCATCTACCTGTTCAACTTCTTCCTCCTCGTCTTCTTCAGAAGAAGTGTCCTGGCATTTAATGATTAACTCAGATGGGCTCTGTGCATCCCCATATACAGTGTCATCTGGAACTGACTCAGTCTCATGGTCAGAGACGAACAACTGAAGTGGTGGCTGTAGAGCAGGGGATTGAAGGTGGAATGCGGAACCTTCCTCTTTACTGAATGAGGACTGTACAGTAGAAACTGAAGTGTCCATGGCCACCAAAGGCATGTTGGCATAGGAAGAAGAACTGGAAGTTGCTGTCTCCGTAGACGGTAAATCTTTAGGCGTCTCCGTGGACGTTGAAGGCTTAGGTCCTACTGTCGCTGGCTTGCTCATTGACGAGGCCGTCGATGACGCTATCGTCGACGATGCGGAAAACGTCGTCTGGACCGCCGACAGTGACTGCATTGCAGGCGGTATCCTAGACATCGAAGGTGCCTCCGTCGACGGCACCTTCGTCGACGGTGTCTTCGTCGACGGTGTCTTCGTCGACGGTGTCGTAGTCGACGGTGTCGTAGTCGACGGTGTCTTCGTCGACGGTACCTTCGTCGACGGTACCTTCGTCGACGGTACCTTCGTCGACGGGAGCTTCGTCGTTGCCGTCGACGGGAACCTCGTGGACGAGGCCTTCGTCGACGCTGGGACTGACGACGATGGGTTCTTCATCGACGATGGCTTCTTCGTCGACGATATGATAGGGATCGTCGACGAGATGGAAGAGACAGAGGCTCTCGTCGACGAGAGAGCCGTCGTCGAAATTCTCGTCAACGATGACGACGCCGATGTCGTCGTGACTGCAGTCGTAGACGAGGCCACAGCAGCTAATCTCGTTGTCGGAGTGGTCGTCGACGGGCCCGTCGACGACCGCGCTGTGAGAAGTGTAACCACTTTAATGGAAGCTGGAAACGACGCCTGAGAGTCAGATCTCGTGGGCGTAGTAAACACAGGCACAGAAGCAGCAGGTGGAACTGTAGCCACAGTCAAAGCCAGCTTTCTTTTCTTCAGGAAAGGAGATGGCAACTCCTGAACACTGCCACGCTTAGAAGCCACAGAAGAAGTTGCTGACTGAAGGCTTTCTGCGTCAGAAATAACAGCGTCCTTATCCTGAAGGCGCTTAAGCCATAATAGGAGGCGACCCTCCCTGTCCTTAAGGGTTTTAGGATTGAAAGTTCTACATAACCTACAATCAACCACTTTGTGATCAGGATACAAGCAATAAATGCACTTGTCATGTGGGTCTTTCTCAAATAAACGTAATTTCCCACATGAGGAACAAGGTCTAAATAAAGACTTCTTACTTGACATCTTTGAAAAACTGAGAAGAGTAGATAAGTTGAAAAGAACTGAGCAGAGCTCAGGGAGACTCCCTTCACACGACGTGCGGTAGAAAATCTGAGGGCTTGAGCTTCTGAGGAGAAGGTTCTAGAGGGTGCTTGAGCCTGATTGGCTGCAGTTTGGACTAACATAATGACACTGATATGTTACAAATGAGTTTTTTCTCTCTAATGCATTCCTATGTAGTAACCTTTGTAAAGGTTTTAAGTGCATATTTTTCAGTTTTGCTACCTATATAATACTTTATATATTCTTATATATTATATATATATATATATTATTAGCATTATTGCTATTTTATTTACCGTGGGACTCCCACTTCGACGACGGGGAATATTCAAGCATGTGAATCTATGAAAGACACCCTTAATACTGGAGAAACAGCATCTCTACTCAAATCCTCATCTAAATATGAAAAATCAGAATTTTCCAATGTAGATTCTTTACAATAAATGTCCTTATCAGCCTTGAGAATAGCAATTCTACTGAGATTCCAAACTTTATTGTCTGATAATCTTACTGAGTTTTTTAAGATTTCAATGACTTCAAAGGGACCCATAAACGCACTTTCCCCTTTCTTGACCTTCCAGGGTTTTTTGACTTTAACCATCATCCCAATTTTTACCTTTGGATCTGTTTTAGAGCCAAATTTCTCATCAAAATACTTCTTATTAGAACAATGAGTACGAATAAGGTTCTCTTTGACTTTCTTCAGATCCACATTAGAGGAGGATGACTTCACTAACCATGATGGATTCACCTTAGTCCTAGGAGTTCTCCCCCTCATGATTTCAAACGGGGAATAACCCGTCATTGAATTCATGGTTGTTCTATACATCCAAATTTTTTTAAAGAGTTCAATCTCCCATTTCTTATCATCCTTGCCAACAGACTGTATGGCACTCTTGAGAACTCTATTAAACCTCTCTATTACTCCGTTGCCACTTGGATTATATAAAGAAGTGGTAGAGTGGACTATGCCAAGCCTTGCAAAATAATCATTGGCTTTTTTAGAATTGAATTGAACTCCATTATCAGATATAATCCTTACTGGCAGTCCTTCCTCAATGAAAACTCTATCTAAGAAACATAACACTGAATCAGTATCTATTCCTTGAACAATTTTGATCACAGGCCACTTAGAGAAAACGTCAAAAGCTGCAATTATATACTTAGAATCATAACCAATGGGGCCCATAATGTCTATAGCAATGGTCTCCCATGGATTGTCAGGAATGGTGTGCACACCCATATTTGGTTTCAGGGTGACCAATGACTTGTCAGAGTTCGCGCAAACCACACAATTCCTAACCATACGCTCAATAAACACATCCATGCCGGGCCACCAAAATAAACGCTTGACTAGTTGTTTAGTTCTGACCATGCCACTATGCCCTTCATGACCTTGTAAAACAATAACCTTCCTCACACCTGTAGGTGGGACAATACGTTCACCTCTCTTAATAATGTCTTCACAACATGAAAGCTCTGATCTTACTTACCAGAAGCTCTTCAAACTTGAATCAAGATACTTTTTATCAGGCCAGCCGCCTGTAACGTAACTTGTTACACTTTTTAAAGTTTCATCAACCTCAAATTTCTCTCTCCACAGAGTCTGATCAATGGAAATAGGACCTTCATCATGAATCAAAGCAATTTGAAAATCATCCCACTCATTATGCAAATCTTCTTGAATAGGTAAAGGCATCCTTGACAGAAAATCAGCAGAAACATTTTCTTTCCCGGGTACATATTGTATGTCATAAATGAAGTCCTGTAAGCGCATGGACATACGTGCAATACGAGCAGAAGCTCTCAACATCCCTTCAGTGGTAAGAAGACGTACCAGTGGTTTATGATCACTCCTCAGTACACACTCTTTACCCCAAATAAATACTCTAAAATGTTCCAAAGCCCATATGCACGCTAAAGTCTCCCTTTCTATTGTGGAGTATTTTTCTTCAGCAGGAGTAGGAGCCCTAGAAGCATGTGCAATAATGACCTCTTTTCCTTCCTTAGTCTTTTGAGTAAACACAGCCCCCAGACCCTTCGAACTAGCATCAGTGGTGATGATATTTTGTAAAGATGGATCAAAGCAGGAAAGAGCATTGGCAGAACAAATGGCACCTTTCACATCACAAAACTCCTTCTCACATTCATTAGGCCATTCAAAAGCAACTCTATTCTTAATTAACTGCCTAATGCTGTATGTTCTGCATGAAAAATCAGGTACATACCTGGCGTAAAATTCCACTAACCCTAAAAATGATCTCACATCATCCTTTGATTGAGGATGAGGGGCAGACTTAATAGCTTCTAAAAGAGAGGGTTTAGGTTTGATACCTTCTTCACAGAGTTCATGCCCCAAGTAATTCACAGAATGAACACCAAATTTACACTTTTCATGCTTAATAGTAAGGCCATGTGCATTAAGTGCACCTAAAACCTCTTCTAAAGCAGAGATATGTTTATCTTTGTCATCATTAAACACCAAAATGTCATCCTGAAAACAGATGGCATTTTTACAGTCTTTCAGGATATCTTGCATTATTCTTTGAAAAATAGCTGCCGCAGATGCCAAACCAAAAGGCATCCTGTTGAATCTGAAACACCCAAAAGGTGTAATAAATGCAGTTAAATCTTTGCTTTTTTCATTAAGCTCTATTTGGTGGTAAGCCGCAGATAAGTCGATGGTTGAGAAAAACTTAGAACCACCAATCACAGATAGCATTTCTGAAATACGAGGAAGGGGAAACTGATCTACAATAATATTGTTGTTGAGGTGGCGAAGATCAATGCAGAGTCTCACCTTACCATTGGCCCGTCTAGCAACCACTATGGGCGAAACCCATTCAGATGATTCAATTCTTTCTATTATGCCCCCTTCCACTAAAGCATCTAACTCATTTTTTACTTCTTCTCTGACAGCAAAAGGGATATTTCTGGCTTTGTGCACCTTTGGGCAAGCATTCTCTTTTAACCGAATTTCATGTTTAAAGTTGGTTAACCTCCCAATACCTTTCGAGAAAACACTAGGAAATTTACTTGACATTAGTGAAGAAATCCCATTCTGTTCATCAACTAACATCACAGGATTGGGACTATTGGGATCAAGTATGATATCAAGCTTACCAAAATCAAACCAACTAAGCACTGAAGGACCTTTCTTTGAAACATATAATTTTGCAATGCATTTTCTATTTTTAAATCTGAAAACTAGAGTCCTGAACCCTAAGATATCTATCGTTCCGCCAGAATACCCTTCAGGGTTGATATCACTTTTCTCTAGATGACTGCCTAACCTAGGCACAAACATTTTATTCCAGACAGATTCACACACTATAGAATAAGGAGATCCAGAATCTGCATACATGTTGATCTTTACACCACCAATAATCATGTCGCATAAAGGCTTTTTCTTAATAGTGGTATCATTTACATTCAGGATGACAGATTCTTTTATGTTAAGAACAAAAGAACAGTTGTTAGAATAATTCGTGAGGTCTTCATCATCACTATAGTCGCTTAATTCAATGCATTTCACCTTTTGGTTGACTTTACCCCTTCTACACGCAGAAGTAAAATGACCCATTAAGCCACAACTTGAACATTTCTGTTTTAAACCTGGACAAATTTTGTTATTGGCTAAGTGTGACTTACTGTTGCACCTAAAACACTTTAAATTACTCTTGGAATCTTCAGTACTTGTAAGTGGTTGGTGAAGGAAAAAAAACGAGTAGTTCCAAGTTCCTTCCAGAAGAATGACGTTTTGCTGTTTAAATTCAGTATTTGCTAATTCAAAATCAAAGAAATCACTTTTCCTTCCTTTCTTCCTCTCGCTCCGTAGGTCATGAAATGACTTTTACCGTTTTTTTAAAGTAACTAGTAGAAAACGGAGGAAAAAGAAGTCACCTCTTTACTTTTCACTAAAATCAAACGGAGAGTAGCGTCTCACGGAAATGCGCTGATCATTGCGCTGATCATTTCCGCCCACAATCCTCTTCCGCCCACAATCATCCACACGGAGAGTGTATGCGCACACACAGCGCGGCAGAAGACTGGAGAGGAGACAAGTAGAGGTGCGTAGGAAAGGTTAGGAAAGGTTAATTAATTTAAAATCAAACCACAGTAGATCGGTGTCCGTCCGACTTGTTGTAGTTAAATCTCGTTGAAATTGAAGTGATGAAGCACGCATTAATATTCAGTAACGTGTTCAAAATCCATCGAAAATTAGTATCAAATGTCAGGAAAAGCCTCCAAATGGTCCGTAAATGCTCCGTCCCTCGTCGCCAAATTGTTAAATCAATATCCAGGAATACAAATTGTATAGAAAGTAAGTTTATTCCAAGATAGGAGGCAATCCCTGGCACACATCCGATGGCTCCGTGCAACAGCAGTAACTGATCTACATTAACTGAATCACATAGAATGGTACATTGCAAACAGCACAGT
This sequence comes from Lissotriton vulgaris, assembly GCF_964263255.1. Taxonomy (NCBI): domain Eukaryota; kingdom Metazoa; phylum Chordata; class Amphibia; order Caudata; family Salamandridae; genus Lissotriton; species Lissotriton vulgaris. Next base: position 2,121,056,488 of record NC_141687.1, on the reverse strand, counting down.
GTAGCGAGGAATATACATTTGAAAGAATACAGGTCACGAGAAACATTTGAAAGGAAATACACTCGCGAGGTAGGCGCGAGTATGTGCACGTGAATGCCAGCGCGAAGCAGGCAAGCACGAGAGATAACATATGAACACACCTTGTTATTCCAGAATGTGTGTGCCATTTGTATTTCAAAATGGCACATCCAGTGATGTGCACACCATTTCTTCGTTTTCTAGTACTTGTGTCACTACGCAGTTACAAGGCTACGCACCCAGTGATGCACACAGAGTTGTTCCTCAGTTTCAGTGCTTATGGTGCTTCAGTGATGCACACACTTGTAATGTATCCTTCGGCGATGCGCTCACCCTTTTGTCCACATTCCTGAGCTGTACTCCATTTGTGTATCCAGTGATGCGCTCACCATCTGGTAATACAAATTGTTAACCTTTTGTCTTGATTAGCATTTTCTGGCGCAATTGCTTTTTTTTTGTTTTGCTCCACAACTCTTTAGGTATACTTGGTGTTGGGCCACGCTTGGCCATTGCTCGGGTTTCGGCAACTCCACCTTTCCTGCAATCTGCATGTACCCCACCTCTTCAGTGGGAACAGTGGAAAGATACATTTGATGCATATTGAGAGGCTATTGCCGGTGAAACTTTCACTTATAAAAAGAAGAAAGTGCTATTGATTTACAATTTTGGCTCTGAGGGCTGGAACATTCTGAGAACTTTACCTTTGGAGATAGTAAGCACTCATGTAAGTGGAAGTGACCATGGTGATTCACTCATTGTCGATGGCAATGCTTCAATTGTCAAAACCTTGGATAGAAGATTCAGTCGCAAAAGAAATGTTGCTCTTGAGCATTTCTACAACGAGCTCAAACTTCCGAGGAGTCCAGTGATGACTGTTGCTGCTCTTAGAATCCTAGCGGTTACCTTAACTATAGGGAGTTTAGGGATGAAATGATTTGCGATCAATTATTGAAAGGACGTCTAATAAAAAAATCCAAGAAAAGTTATTATCTTTTGATGATCCTGATTTAGAGACAGCACTCACATTGGCTAGGAGTATTGAACACTCAATTTTGTGTAAAAGAAATGAGTAGTACTGCCTCATCTAGTAAAGTCAAATTGTTGAATGTCAAACCTATCTCTAAATCATTGAAAGGGTCCAACACCAATGCTGTGTGTCCTACTACACACTATCTCCAACCCAAAACGGAACAAAGCGAAGTAATGTGCTTCCGTCGTGGGATCAAATCCCATTTAGGGAATGCCAAGTTTTGTTCTGCCTGGAACCAAAATTGTTTTAAATGTGGAAAAAGGGTCATTATTCTCGAATATGCAAGGCTGTCATGGCTAAGAAAAAACCCTCACAGGTGGCAAAGGCCATTGCAGAAGACCTGCTGGATACTGATGATGAGAATTATGAATTGTTGATGTTGTCTCCCTCATTGTCTCATGCTGAAGGTGTTGTCGAACTATCTTTCTTGGGGGGGGTCTCACAAATGGAAATCACCTTCATGCAAGATTAGTGTTATTGGAATTGGCCTTAGTTTTCTTACAGAGTCTGGTTCTCCTTTTACCCTCATCAATATGAAGGATTTCAGTAAACTAGATGGTCTCCAATTGCAACAGTCCAACATCAAAATCTTTGCTTATGGGGGTAAAAGAGTGGCAGTCTTAGGAACATTTTTGGCAAATCTGGTCTTTGGTGCTAATCTGGTCTTTGGTGCTGATCTGGCTACGGGGACTGTATTTGTGGTAAAGGATGGGACAAACCTGTTGGGGTGGGATGAGCAGGGCGCTCTTAACATCATACTAGATCGCAATCATCCTGATATGGTGGTGTCCCGCAGTGCACTCAATCAGTTTTACAATGCGCTTTCTCCTGATTATTCCAGTGCTCACACAGTTGCTCAGTTATCTTATTGCAAGTGGGTGCATATATATCCTGAGGTGTTTAAGAGTGAGCTTGGTAAACTTAAGGGTTTTCAGCATCGTATTATGCTTAAGGAAGGTGCTAAGGCTGTAGCTCATAAAGTGCGCAAGGTACCCTTGAGTCTCCGAAATGAACTCAGGTGTGAGTTGGAACAACTGTGTACAGTGGGGGTTATTGTAGGTTCTGAATGGTAGGCCCTTATCTTTTTAGCGCGAAAATATTACAAATCTCTCAAGATGTGTGTTGACTTGCGAGACCTTAACGCTAACATCTGGGTTGATCGTCAACCCATACCAAAGATCTATGAGATGCTGGCTACGTTGGAGGGTGCCAGGTTTTTTACCTCCCTAGATATTTCTCAGTGTACCACCAAATTGAACTCTGCAGGAAATCTTCACCTCCAGATACACACCGACCCAAGACCACACTTAGAGGCACCCTCATCTACAGACCACCAGGACCCCGCACACAATTCAGCGAAGACATCACTGACTTTATCAGCCCACACGCCCTCCCCTCCGAGGACTACATTCTCCTAGGGGACCTCAACTTCCACCTGGAAAATAACAACGACAGCGACAGCAACACCACCACCCTTCTGGACAACCTCGCCAATCTCAGACTCAAACAACTGGTAAACACCCCCACCCACTACGCCGGACACACGCTCGACCCAATTTTCTCCTCCAGCAAACACGTCTCCTTCAATCATGCCACAGGACTCCACTGGACGGACCACAGCTGCGTCCACTTCAACTTCAGAAAGACCACGACCCACAACAAGTCCCCCGCAGAAACTGGAACAAAATTACCACTGACCAGCTCACCACATCGCTAAACCAAAACCCTCCCGCAAAATCATCGGACCCAAATCAAGCAGCCATCAATCTCGCACAATGGATCACCCACTGCGCTGACGAACTAGCACCCCGGAAAAACCATCACAACAAGCCAGGTAGCAAAAAAACATCCTGGTTCAATGACGACCTCAAGAACTCCAAAAAGAACTGCTGCACCCTCGAGAAAGCCTGGAGAAAAAACCCAACCACAAACAACATGACCGCCCTCAAGGACGCCACCCGCAAACACCACCAGCTGATCCGATCCACCAAGAAATCAGCATTCAAGGATCGACTCGACAACAACGCCCACAACAGCAAGGAACTCTTCAACATCCTCAAAGAGCTTACCAACCCCAGCGCCGGCACCAACGACATCACTCCCTCTCAAGACCTCTGCGACTCTCTAGCCTCGTTCTTCCACAGCAAAATCGCTGACATACATAATATCTTCGACGACCAGTCCACCCCCCTTACCACCGAACTGAAGCCCCCCACCACCACCCTTTGCGCCTGGAACCCAATCAGCACCGAAGACACCATCCGCTTGATGAACTCCATTCACTCCGGATCACCAACCGACCCATGCCCCCACCACATCTTTAACAAGGCCAACTCCATCATCGCACCCCATCTAAGGGATATCATCGACTGCTCCCTCAACACCGCCACCTTCCCGGAAAGCTGGAAACATGCCAAACTCAATGCCCTCCTGAAGAAACCTACAGCAGACCTCATCAAACTTAACTACCGCCCCATCTCGCTCCTCCCTTTTCCTGCCAAAGTCATAGAGAAGACCGCCAACAGTCAGCTTCCTCGAGTCTAACAACTCCCTCGACCCCTCACAGTCCGGCTTCCGAGCCAAACACAGTACCGAAACCGCCCTCATCGCAGCCACAGACGAGATCCGAACACTATTCGACAACGGGGAAACAGCTGCCCTCATCCTCCAGGACCTCTCCGCAGCTTTTGACACGGTCTGTCATAGCACCCTTGTACAACGCCTCAGCAACGTTGGGATACAAGGAAAAGCATTGGATTGGATCATCTCGTTCATAGCCGGAAGAACCCAGAGAGTCCGCCTCCCCCCTTTTAGATCAGAGGCCACCGAAGTCATCTGCGGCGTACCACAAGGATCATCGCTCAGCCCCACCCTCTTCAACGTCTACATGAGCCCCCTCGCATCCATCGCACGCCAGCACCACCTCAACATCATCTCCTACGCTGACGACACACAGCTGATTCTCTCCCTCACCAAAGACCCAAACACCGCCAAAACCAACCTACATGAAGGGATGAAAGACGTAGCCGAGTGGATGAAGAACAGCCGCTTAAAACTGAATTCAGACAAGACCGAAGTCCTCATCCTAGGATCATCCCCCTCTGCATGGGACGACTCATGGTGGCCACCGGCCCTGGGCAGCACACCCATAACAACGGACCATGCTCGCAACCTGGGATTCATTCTAGACTCCTCCCTCTCGATGACCAGACAAGTCAACGCCATCTCATCATCATGTTTTAACATCTTACGTATACTCAGAAAGATCTTCAGATGGATCCCCACTGAAACAAGAAAGACGGTCACCCAAGCACTTGTCACAAGCCGGCTGGACTACGGAAACACCCTCTACGCCGGAACCACAGCCAAATTACAGAAAAAACTCCAACGCATTCAGAACGCCATCCTAGACATACCCCCGCCACAATCACATCTCCGATCACCTGAGAGACCTTCACTGGCTCCCCGTCAACAAGAGAATAACGTTCCGCCTCCTCACCCACGCACACAAAGCCCTCTACGACCTAGGACCCAAATACCTCAACACACGCCTGAAATTCTACAACCCCACCCGCCAACTACGATCGTCCAATCAAGCTCTCGCTGTGATTCCACGCATTCAAAGAGCCACCATGGGTGGAAGATCATTCTCCTACTTAGCGGCCAAAACCTGGAATTCTCTCCCCACCCACCTTCGCCTCACACAGAACCACCTCTCCTTCAGAAAACAACTCAAAACTTGGCTATTTGATAGGTAGCGACTCCCCCCCTCTCAAGCACCTTGAGACCCTCTGGGTGAGTAGTGCGCTATACAAATATTTACTTGACTTGTTACATACGTATGCCTTTTAGGCTTGCCTCGGCTTTAGCAGTGTTCCAGCGATTGATGAACAACTTGTTCAAGGACATTGCTGGAGTCGTATCTTTTCAGGATGACATTCTGATTCATGGTACAACTGAGTCAGAACATGATGAAAGGGTTAAACCTGTCTTAAGCATAATTAGATTTAATAGTTTAACGTTGAGAGTTGACAAATGCAAATTTCTTCAAGAGGGAGTTGATTACCTTGGTCATCATATTGCACACTGTTTTGAACGTATCTAGGACGCCAATTAAATATTCCCGATTTATGCCCTTATTTGGTTATAACAAATCATACCCTTATAAAGGCATAAGAATCATATCCATATTTAGTAATAGCCAATGCAATCCAAATACGGCAAGGGTACTTCCTTAGACTCCTAGAAAGTACAACGAGTTCTTTCAACAGACCAAACCTCCAGCAACCTGGGAATTCCCCATGCTTTTGTTTTGATTTCTCCTAGAACTCCTGCGAGTCCGAAAGAACGGCCAGTTCTTAGTGACATCTTTTATTGACGTCTTATGTCCAACCTTACTTAAAAAAAGGCACCTTAGAGGTATAAATATACCAGCGTTTGCCTTAAGCAACACACAGTGGTTTGGAGCAGAGCGGCTATCTACTTATCCGAAGCCCAGCTGATGCGAGTGCCGAAGGAAGCCGTCCCTCCCATTTGACGCACTGAAAGAGACGCTGTCTTTTTCTCCTGCCGAGAAAATCCAGCTCCAGTGTTTCCAGTCAACCTTGCGGGTTACTGGGAGATCGAGTCCTGAGAGCGAGATACAAGACCTCCTTCATTCTAAAACCAAGGTACGGAGCAGATTAGATCCTTAGAGAATTCTTAAGTCAGATTCTTGGCAAAACTAACAACTCAAAAACTCCTTTACTCCTTCCCACGTACAAGGCTTAGGTTAGGTACACTGGGGTAGGCGTATTTAGAAACATCAGTGGAGTACGTTTAGTCAACTTTTATCATTGTATGTAATTGTATATATTTTATATCTTTTAAGTATTATATGGCTCAGAAACCATATCAATGCTTTTACAGTATTATTTCATAATACTCCTATTACTGTACGCACTTTACTTTATAACAAGTATTGCAATTGTGGCAATTCATTTCTCTTGCATGAGAAAGAAGACTGCTCAATAAACAACACTTTTTATTGAAAACGCCTGTCTCTCTATTTCTCTGCACTCTGGTGAAACTAAGTATGCACGATTGACTGAGTGAAATAGCTATCTATTGTTTTCACATGACTCTGGAGATATACTCCTTATTATGGGGGAGAAAAGTTGTCATGGTTATGCGGTTGTCAGAAGCTAATCCCTTCTTGTCTAATCAGGGAAGTTAACTCCTCCCTGTTCATTCGAGAAAGTTTCTAGTGACCTCTGAGCTAGCTGGCAAACCTAATTAAGTCTAACATATTCAATAGAGACCTAGTCGACCTCAGTCCTACGTCTAAACTATCGTTTATGTTATTCCAATGCGCAGAGCCTATTGGGAAAATAGGAACTACACTACAACACAAGGGGATTGAACCGAAACTAATGATCATTAAAGCCATTCAGAGTGCACCAACACATGTGAATAAGGACCCGCTACGCTCTTATATGGGGTTGGGTGAGTACTACTCCAAATTTGTTATCAACTTTTTCAGTAAAACTGCTTCCATGCGTAATTTGTTAAAGAAGAATGTTAAATATGTGGGGGGTGATGAGTGCAATAACAATTTTGAGTTGATTAAACAAGAAATTGTACACGCTTGTCCCCTTAAACTCTTCACCATTAATAATCAGTGCATCATATCTACTGATGCAAGCAATGTTGGCCCAGGGGAGGTTCTTATGCAAAAGAGAGGTGATGGTCGAGAAGATTCTTTAGCTTTCGCTTCAAGAATGTTAAGGGGTGCTGAAAGCACCTACTCCACCATTGAAAACGAAGCTTTAGCCTTATGGTGGGGTGTCCAACACTTCAGGAATATTTTGTGGGGTAACACATTTATTTTGAGGACGGATCATAAACCCTTAGTTGATCTTTTTACCACTAAAGTTGGTGGCAGGGCAACCCCGCGCATTTCTAAATGGCAGTACAGATTGCATGAGTTCCGTTATCGTCTTGTACATGTGGCTGATGCTAAGAACCATATAGCTGATTGCTTGTCCAGGTTACCCCTTTCATGTGATGAGGAAGTATTGGAGTATGATGATTTGGAAATGGTTTGTGCAGTTTGCTCTTTGGAGAACATTGTTGGTGGTGCACTTTCCGAACAAGAGTGGCTGGATGGTACATCTAAGGATGCGGAGGTCAGGAAGGTCATCAACCCTTTAGCCGGTGTGTGGCCCAGCGACCAAGATAGTCCCCCTGAGTTAGTTCCCTACAAAAGGGTTAGTGAAGAGTTATCCATGGGTGTTGAGGAGAGGTGGATTGTAGGTGGTTCCTATGTCTGTGCACAAAAGGATTTTGGATTTGGCCCATGAAGGTCATCCGGGAATTCGGGGCATGAAACGTAGGGTCAGACATGATTTTTGGTGGCCTGGGTTAGATTTAAGAAGTTTTATATAGCGCTGGCTCCACCCGGGGGTATCAGGGCACTTTACATTCACATTTACATGTTTACATTTACAGAGCAATTGAATAAAAAAGAAGCAATTATACATGGTGGACTAAAAGATACCCGGGGGTATCAGAGCGCTTTACATTCACATTGACATGTTTACATTTACAAAGCAATTGAATAAAAAGAGGCATTTATACATGGTGGACTAAAAGAGTCAATAGAGCAATACAGACAATAGTATAAAGGTGGCTAAGGGTAGGTTCAGTGGTCGTAACGCAGAGGGGATTAAGTCTGTAATAAGGAGAAGGAAAGGAAAAGTTTGGATGGAAAAAGAGGGAAGTAAGGTGGAGGGGGGTCAGGATGGGGGAGTGTGAGGAGCGAGGTGGGAAAGCTAAGAAGTTTAAGGGAGGAGGGGGTGGGTAGAACAGGAATGATAGGAGAAGGATTTATGTGCCCCAGTATTTGTTGAGCAGGTGAATTTTAAGGCATTATTTGAAGCTGACATGGAAGGGGTACATCGTAGACCTTTGGGGAGGGCATTCCAAATACTAGGAGCCTTTCCAGAGAAGGAGCTTGACTGAGAGGCTTGCTTTTTTTTTTTTTTAACACTGGGGGACGAGAAGAAGAGAGCTTCTGCTTCTCAACGTCCGGGCGCAACCTGCTTTAGTGAGTTTGTTGGAGAGGTAGATCGGTGTCTATTGATAAAGGGCTTTGTGTGTAATGCAGGCGATTTTATAGGAGGATCTGCCTTCAATGGAAAGCCATTTGAGGTCCTTTAGGGTAGGTGAAATGTGTTCGGAATGCTTACAGTCAGTTATAAGGCTGGCCGCTAAGTGGAGGACAGATTTGATGGGGCAATGTGCACTTTGGGTTTTCCAGAGAGTAGAGCATTTCCGTAGTCAATTTTTGAAAGGACTAGAGATTGGATAACCGATTTGAAATCTGCTGGAATGAACGGTTTAATTTTTTTGAGGTGCCGGAGAGTAAATAGTGCTCCTTTTGCCGAGTTTTTTATATGTGCATTGAGCGCAAGATTATTGTTGATGGTGATGCCAAGAGATTTAACTGATTCGGTGAGGGAGAGAGAGCAGTTCAGGGCATTTAGGTCAGCGATCCAAGCTTGACTGGGGAGAGGGTTGTTTTTAGGAGAGAAAAGAATGATTTCAGTTTTGTTTGGATTAAGTTTGAGATGGTTGGTTAAAACCAGGATTGAATCTTGGACAGGGCAGTGTTGAGGTGTACAATGTCAGAGTGGGATTTGGTTTTGAAGCAAAGTTGGGTGTTGTCAGCATACAGGTGGTAGGTAATTTTGGTTTGTGTAAGTAAGAGTGTGAGGGGTTCCATAAAGAGGTTGAAGAGGGCAGGAGAGAGGATAGATCCTTGGGGTACACCGAGGGTGACAGATGTGGGGTTGGAGAGGCAGTTCCTAATTTTGATTTGTTGGGATCGATGTTGGAAGTAGGAGGTAAACCAAGGCAGAAGCGATCACTGAGTGTACTGAGTAAGGTTGAATGGTTAACTGTGTCAAATACAGCAGTGAGGTCAAGAAGGATGAGTATACAAGACTCGCCCTTATCCAGGGTGAGGTGGATGTCGTCGACAATGTTAAGCAGTGCAGTTTCAGTGCTGCAACCTTTGCAGAAACCGGATTGTAGGGGGTCAAGCAGGTTGTACGAGTCAATATGCTTATCTAATTGAAGTAGGGCGCATTTTTCAAGGGCTTTGGAGAGTAGGGGGAGGTTGGAAATAGGGCAGAGGTTGTTGGGGTCGTTTGGATCGGCCTTAGGGTTTTGGGGATGTGCGTGATTTGTCCGAGTTGGAGGGAGATACGGACACATCCCGTAGAAAATGAGTCGTTAATAATGTTGGCCCAGTAAGGGACAATTACGTGCTTAAGGTCTTGGGTGAGAGAGGATGGGAGTGAGTGTTCTGTGTGAGAGGATGGTTTAACTTTGGATAGGATGTTAAAGACTTCTAGTTCAGAAACAGGGTGGAAATTCTGCCAGGAGGCATTATTTTTAAGCAGGGGGTTGGTGTGGAATGGTACAGGAGGGGTGGGTGAGGGAGGGTGTATGGACGAGATAGGGGGTGCAGTCAGTGGGAGGTGCGATGTTAGGGTAGAATTCTGTGGACTTAGGGGGGGGAAGGAGCTGGGTGACTAGGTAGGATTGATCAATCTTGGCAATTGTTTTGGAGAAAAAGATAGCTATTTCTTCACAATTGCTTGAGGAGGCCATCAGGTTAGGGGCAGGGAAGGTTTGGTTTCTCACGATATTGAACAGTTCCTGGGTCTGTTCTTGGCACGTGAAAGTTGCATGCGAAAGAAAGATGACTCTTCGGAAAAAAATGTGTTTTTTGTAGGTGGATCTGGCGGTTCGGAGGGTAAGATGGGAGGGGGAAGGTTGCTGTCTCCATGTTCTGTCAGCAAGTCTAAGTGTACGTCTTTCCTTGTTGAGTTTAGAGGTAAACCATGATTTAGAGAGGGCATTTTTTTGTGGCTTAAGTTTGAGCGGGGCAAGGTGATCCAGGACCTCAGTAACAGTTCTGTTAAAGTGCTCAGGAAGTTCGTTAGCATCGAGAGAATGTGGGATGAGACAAAGTTCGGATTGAAGTTTGGATTCCATTGTGCCAGGAGGGATCGGTTTAAGATTTCTGGTCATAGTCGTGGCTTTATTGTTTTTAGCTTGGGTGGGCGGGGTTTGGGGGGAGATCGTGAACAATATGAGGTGATGGTCGGACAAGTCGATAGGGATGATGTTGGATAGGGCCGCCATGTCAGCATTAGAGATGATGGCGTCAAGGATGGCTCCTTTGGTGTAGGTAGGGGAGTGGCAAAGTTGTTTGAGGTCGATAGTCTCAAGAAGATAAGAGAGAAGGCCGATTGTGGGGTCATCGGAATCATTCCAGTGGAGGTTAAGATCTCCTAGGAAAAGGTTTTTGGAGTTGGAGAGTGACGATTGTGTGAGAAGGTCCGATAGTTCCTCTGCAAAGGGCAAAGGTTCACCTAGTGGGTGGTAGATATTATGTTGTCGTATTGGGGGGGAGCTTTCCATCTTAAGTTCGGTTCCAAGGTATTCGAAGGTAGTAAAGTCTGTGTTCTTTACTAGTGAGAGTTGTAGTTCGGTTTTAAAGATAATTTCTAGACCTCCCCCTATTTTTTGGGATATGTCTTTTCTAAGCATGGAGTAACCAGGAGGGGTGAGAAGGTCAAGGATTGGTGTTGAGTGATCTTCAAGCCAGGTTTCTGTGAGAAAGGCGATGTCAATATCGTCGCTAAGGATGGTTTCTGATATTTCCGTTGCATGTCGGACAGCTTAGCGGCAGTTCACGAGCATGCAGGACAGGGGTTTTGGGATGATATTGGGATGTGGGCATAAGTGAATGGTGGTAAGTTGAGGGGTAGGGTCTGGGGGAGCTGGGTGAAGAGTGGATTCTGCAAGTCCCCGTGATGACAAGGATGTTGGAGTGAGGGAGTGATGGATCATTAGGTGAGGAATATTTCAGGAAGGAGTTGCAGAGGTGCAAGATGTCGGTAGCGGAGTAGTCCCTCAAGGTACCAAGAGGTCTGGGTGTACGGCTGTGAAGTGGCGTGGTTGACCAACGCTTAGTATATGGACGTTTAGGGGGGCTAGAGCGTGGGGGGGCAGGCGGGCAGATATTGGTGTTAAAAGATTTGAATTGATTGAAATCCGTTCTAAATCGGGCAATTTCTGTTACCAAGGTAGAGATATTTCGGTCAATGTTGCGAAGTGTCTGGGCTAAGAGAGCGAAGAGGGGTGAGGTTGGGGTGGAAGTAGGTGGGGAGGTCGGGTCGTTGTAGTCTGTGTGAGGTTTGTCATTCAGCAAGGGGTGGGTCTGAGAGGGGGGACAAGGATAGCACTAGGATAGTGTGAGAGGGGGTGTTGGTGGAGGGGCAGGAGGTGTGTTCCGGACTTGGGATGGAAGGAGGGGGTTGGCACAGGATGGTGTGTCTATGGTAGTAGTAGAAGGGGGAGTGGAGAGGAGGGGGCGAACGGGGTGTGGGGAGACGTATAATCAGAATAGGGGGTAGGAGTATAATTGGGGGAGGGGGAGGAAGGGCGGGGGCGAGGTCTGGAGTTGGGATAGAAGGAGGAGATTTACACAGGATGGTGTGGCTATGGAAGTAGTAGAAGGGGGAGAGGGGGGTAAACAGGGTGTGGGGAGATGTAGAATCAGAATAGGGAGTAGGAGTGTAATTTGAGGAGGGGGAGGAAGGGCAGGAAGGGATGACTTGTCAGAGGGTTGGTCTAGAGGGGAATGAGGGGGGTTTAGGGAGGGATAAGGAGTAGGAGAGTGCAGGACGTTAGGGGGCAGGGTATTATGGGGGATGATATGTGGATTAGATAAGATGTAGGGGGTTGAGTCAAGGGAGGGAGTTAGCATAGAGGACAGAGACAGGGGTGTATAATAAAGCACTGGAATGTCAAGGAGAGGGGTTAGCGTCGGTGTGACGGGAGAGATCCCGGAGGAGTCTTGGGGGCGAGTAGGTTAGAGGTTAGAGGAGTAGGAAATGACTCAAAGGGGGGTTCAGCAGGAGGTGAGAGATTAGAGGTTGGAGGAAGGGGGGTGGCATTGGGGTTAGGTGTGAACGGAGGGAGCGGGTTTAGTGCCGGGGGCAGGGGAGAGCCATGGGGGGGCTTGGGAATGCATAGGTGTGGGGGGAGGAGTAGGTGTGGACAACTGGTGGGATATGGTGCTAAAATGGTGTTCAAAGATGGAGAGGTGGGGTTCGAAAGGCTTGAATCAGGATGTTGCCAGTTTTGAAGATGGAAATGTCAATTTCACCAGGGAAAATTGAGGAAGGAGTGAGGGATAGTTTATAACCGTAAGGGATTTTGCTTGATTTGGTTGCTGGAAGGAGGCGCAGGAAGGTACTTTTCCATTTTGAGGGTCGTTTGGTGTATAAAATGCAGTTGGTTTTGTTGTGGGATGTGAGGCTGTGGTAGTTGTCAACAATCAAGGTTTCAGGATGCTGGGTAAGTAGATTATGTTTAAACTTTTTCTTGGTAGTTTTAGAGAGACTGGAAGGATAAGGGATGGTCCAGGAATTGGGTCCATGTTTGGTGAGGGAGGGGTGTTTGGAGGTGGGTGCGGGATTGAGGAGGGGCGGATTAATGAGGTTGAGGAGGGAAATAAAGAATCAGTAGATAGGGGGGAGGCAGAGGGGAGAAACAAAGGGGGGTAAAGAGAATTAAGCGACAGTGAGGGGTGAGGTAAACGCTCAGAGTAGGAGAAGGGGAAAGGCTAAAAACTGGGGGGCGTGAGGTTGTAAGTGAGAAAGGCAGGAAGAGAAAGTAGAAAGTAGGGGGAAAGTAGGGGGGAATGTACACTGTGGGACACTTCAATGAGAGAGTATTAAGCAGAGAATAGTGCATACGGTCAAGACAGGCAGTTTTAAAAATCAGAAATCGCCGAGAGGGTAGCAAAGAGCGACTACAGGGAGCCACAAGAGGAGACATTAGGTTATCAAAAACAAATCATGGTAATAGTGACTAAGTTAGTGAAAAAGAGGAGGGTGTGTGGTGAAGCAGTGGTCGTCAACAAGGAGGTCCACACAGGCAATACAGGCAGTTTTAAAAATCAGATATCTAGAAAGCCCACCGCAACTCCCACGCCTCAGTGCAGCATGTTTGTGACTGTTATGATTGTGTTACGAGTGACAAACCCGAGTGACTCATCCTTCTCCTGTTGAACTAGTGGTGGTGAAGAACACTCCATGGTCTAATTTGGCCTTCGATATTTCGGGTCCTTTTGGGCTCATAGGGAGTTCTCCCAAATATATCTTGGTTCTTACTGACTACATGTCAAAGTAGCCTGAGGTCAGATTTGTGGATAATGTGAACTCTCTGTCTATTATCAATTTTTCAGGATGTATTTCTCAGGGATGGTTTTCCTAAAGAATTGGTGTCCCAGTTGTTTTCCAATGAAATGCAGAATGTTTTCAAGGTCATTTGTGCGAGACATATCTCACGTCTCTTTATCACCCCCATAGCAACGGTTTAGTTGAGAGCTTCAACCGTGTCATTAAAGAACACTTTCAGCTGGCCTTGGTCAATGGTTTGCATTGGCGGCAAGCTGTTAGCGACATGCTGTGGGCCGTGAGGACAACTTCACATGTTAGCACTGGCATAGATCCCTTTACCTTATTAAGAGGGAGAGTCGCGGGTTCCAAATTGAACAAGGAATGGATGTCCAGGAGAGTTGTGGTCAAGGAAAAGTTGGCAGATGTGGTAGATATCAGGGCAGCCGCTCAGGCTAAGTACGACACAAGGTCTGGAGTTCGTAGTACCTTGTCAGTTAAGGTGGGTGATTGGGTGAGAGTCAACAGGCTTGGCTTCATTCGCAAAGGCGAGTCTCGCTTTTCAGTTCCCAAAAGAGTGTCTGCAGTGAGTGTACATGTGGTGGTGTTGGATAATGGCAAGGTTTTGCATAAGAGTGCTGTTTTCGTGGTACCAGAGTCCATGCTCAATCACGTCAACAAGAAATTTGATGTTCATTCCTCCTCTGTGTTTGTGCCCATGGGTGTTCACGGGAGGGAGAACGGTCATTCTAGCTGTGTTCCTTCTAGGAATGTATCCAAGAGATTGAAATGTATTCCTTCCTAGTTTCAAGATTAGAAAATGTTGTAATGTCTTACCTTCTGACATTTTCCACTTTATGATGTATTATTATAGTTTTTCTTGCCATCTGCCGTTTCCCTTGTTTTTTTCTTGTTTTTGTACTTTATGCTTTTCTTTTTTGGTGTGAAGGAAGGTGGGTAATGTTGTGATCTGGCTGGAATGTGTGGGTTGGAAATCGAATGTGTGGGTTGGAGCTCGTTTGTGCTTGTGTGGGTTTGTGGGGGTTCCACTCTAGAATGTATGCCGATGGCAGTTCAGTTGCTGCCGGGACCTGAAGGACGCTAGACCGAATAAACCTGGTTCTTACCTTCTTGGTGATTCCTTCCTTTCAATCGTCTTCAGTTATTTGACCTTACATAGAATTGTATCTTTACTACACCTAACATAAGAGGAAAATGTTACTTACGCTGTAAGCATATGTTCGCAATATGCAGTGGTGTATATTCACCTGCTGTGCAGCCTCCTGCCACCTACTGTTGGGTTTGGAAGTGTACAACTTATTTTTGTTCAGAGAAGTCTTTTGAGTCACGAGGTAGAGTGACTCCTCCCTTAGTTGGCAGTGTGCATGGGCATTGACTCCATGGTTAGATTGATTTCCTGCCAAGCGGGAAAGGATGTAGATAGTTCATAATAAAGTGTAAAAATGGCAACAGAAATAAACAGTGGAAAAGGAAAGCTGTCTGCAACAATCAATGGCTTCCGGGGAGGAGGGTGGCAGATATGAATCTACAGCACTACATGTCAAGAACAGATACTTACAGAGTATGTAACATTTTGCATTTGTGGCATGTGTAGCTGTAGATACACAAACTGTGCATAGGCTTTAAACCTGTTTCCCCTTTAAGGCAGTAGCGAGCTGGAGGATGTTGCAGAACATTGAAAAGTGTATGCAGGACAGCTAGGCTCATTTGGGCTTGCTGTCTCGCTGGGACATCAACACAATGTTTGGCGAACATGTACGTAGTTGACTAAGCAGCTGCTTTACAGATGTAAGCTTTTACAATGTCGCCTAAGAATTTGAGGCTGCTTTTTTATTTGTAGAATTCCTGCTTTAGAAATGGCAATACCTTAGTATTATGAAATAGTTTTGTTCAATCAATGTAATACATGAGGGTTCTATTTACATCTATTGTGAAGTGCTCGCTCTGCTACCGAGTTTGGATGAAGAAAGAAAACCAGCACTTCAACTGCCTAGTTAAGGTGGAAGGGCGAGATCAACTTGGGTAGGGACTCTGGAATACTACTAAGCAGTTACAACAAGTGCAGGTAAGCACGGTGTGGCAGTGAAGTCTACAAGCGGAGTATGTTTTATTTAGATATTTAATTTTAACTATTCCGTCATCTGTCGACTCCACCACGCCCCACCGCACTTACCTGCCCCAGCCACTGCTGGACCTAAGGATTATCTTGTCATTGTGTACCTTAAAAAAAGGTTCCTCTAACCGCGTGAGTGCCTCTATTTCACGTACCCATCTAAGGGAAGTAATGGCAACTAAAAAACCCACCTTCCAGGATAGAAATTGAAGAGGGCAAGAATCAAGGGGCTCGGGGGAGCAAAACCCTTGTAAGGACTAGATTAAGAATCCAGGGGTTTCCTGGGAGAAATTACCCTTTTGAGCCATTCCATGAAAGCTTTAATGACAGGGGCTCTGAACAAGGAGGAGTGTAAGTATGCTGCTACCACAGCTAGATGTAGGCACATAGATGAGTAAGCCGGACCTGAGCATTGCTAGAACAACAGGTAGCAGATACTGTTTTGCACGGTTTGTTTAATAGGATCAATCCATTTGGGTAAACAGTAGTCAATAAACCTCTTCCACAATGATGCATAGCAGGCCCTAGTAGTTGGGCGATGAGCTTCTCTGAAGAGGACCATGCAGTCAGAGGTAAATATAGGCATCTACACTCTATGGCCTCAGGAGCCAGATCGCTAGATTGAGCGGTTTGGGATTGTGATGTGTCTGTGTCTACTGGTATTGCGTGAGAAGGTCTAGCCTTTTGTTGGGGAGTTTTTTGTGAGGAACTACTGATAGGTCAAGGATGGTTGTGAACCAAGGTTGCCTGGCCCACATGGGAGCAACCAGAAATAGGAGGAGAGAGGTCTGTTGGGAATTTCAAAACCATGTATGGAAGGAGTGGGACAGGTAGAAGACCATAGGCAAACATTCTTGACCCATTCACCCATAGTTATTTGTCCATTGTCTGTGGGTATGGGAACCTGGAGACGAAACTTGGGTATTTGATATTGTTGGCAGTTGTGAACAGATCTATGTTGGGAAATCCCCAACATTAAAGTAGTGGAGCAGGGCATCTGTGAGGAGTTCCAACTCGTGACTTGTTGCTGCATCCAGTGGCGCAGGTCTGCAAAGTTGTTTTCCACTCCTGGGAGATACTCCGCTAAGAGGTAATCGAGTTTAAGACTGCCCGAGGAATGGTTGCATCTGTAGTGGCTGTAGATGAGATTTTTCCACACGGATGGTGAAGCCCAGCTTGAAAAAGGAAATCTAAAGTGATCTCCATGTGAGCGAGGCAGTGGTGTTTGCTTGAGATCTTTATCAGCTAGTCGTGCTGGTAAGAGAAGACATGAACACGCTCCTCCGGAGATGAGCGACGAAAACAGCCAGCCATTTGGTAAAAACCCTGGGGGATAGTCGTAACCCCAAAGAGTAGAACCTTAAATTGGTAGTGCTGGCCACTTACCATGAATCTGAGTTAGCGTTGATGTGCTGGGTGTCTTGGTTTGTGGAAATAGAAGTCAATGGCGGTCATGAAGTTATCTTGTTGCAGAAGAGGGATGATATCCTATAGAGTGACCATGTGGAAGTACTTGCACAGGATGTACCTGTTGAGAGCCCAAAGGGTGGGGAATTAGAAAACACAGGGGTATTACAGTCCTATGCCGCATAGATAGGGTGGCACAGACTCTATGGCCCTCTTGTGCAGCAGGATAGATACTTCGTCCTGGGAGAGGTGTTGAAGTGTTAAGGGAGTTTTTGGTGGTTTGGCAGCGATCTCAAGACACTCACAGTGTACCACTATAGCCAGGACCCACTGGCCCGAGGTAATGTTTCGCCATTGTGGCAGGAACCCCTGTAAACCCCCCCCCAAAAAGGTGTTCCCTGAGCAGGACTGCCTTAGCTGCTCCACCTCTACCCCTGACTTTACAGTTATTTCCCTGAATGAACTCCTGGAGTATACTCAGGCAGCTTTGGGTTGCTGTTGCTGCCTTTGATAAGAGGAGGGAGCCTCCAGGCAGGAAACTGTGCAGTGAAAAATAGAACGATGGATGGTGACTGTCTCACTCCCATCGCTTTGGCTGTATCTGTGTCTTTTTGGATTTTCTCCAGCAACTGATCAATTTATAGGCCGAATAGATGTTCTCCATCAAACAACGTGCTGATCTGATGCTGTTGAACTTCTAGCTTAAAGCCAGTGATACACAAAGCCAAGCGTGTCTGCGAATAAGGAAGCTGGAGTTTATTCCACTGGCGGCGGTGTCGGCCTTATGAAGGGAGCATCTAACAGAAGTATTAGAGATGATCTGCCCTTCCAACACAATCTCTTGAGCTTGCTGCTTGTGCTGATCAGGGAGATGTTGTATAAGCGCCCATATGTCATCCTATTGGGCGCGGTCATATCTTGCCATTTGCTTCACAGAATTCGCAATGCGCCAATGAGTCGATGACTGGGCTGCAACCTTTTTCCCTGCTGCATCCAGCTTCTTACTTTCCTTATCTGGGGGTGGGGCGTCCCCAGTGCCCTGTGCATTTATCTCTTCCGGGCGGCATGTACTACCGAGTCAAGCGAGACTTGCCTGTAATATAGGGTGGGTCAGTGGGTGAGGGTTTCTACATTTTGTCAACCATAGGGATGACAACTCTGGCTTTGACCAGGTCAATAAATACCTCCTGCATTGGCTTAAGCATGCCCTTGAGCACTGGTAGGAACTGGGTGACCTGCTGGTTGTGAGTGAGTGTTTCCACCAGGATTTCTTCCTCCTCAGGTATGGAGCGCAAATCCAGCTTTTGCAGGAGATGAGACGTTGGGCCCTGGTTGAACCACCTAAATCATCCCATGAGTCATCCTGGGGTTCTTGGGTATACAGGACCTCATATAAATATAGTGCGTGGAGGGCTCCCTGCCCCATAGGACAAATAGGTAGATTTCTGAGGTGAAGAGGAAGGCTTTGCAGGAGGTGTTGGTAACAGTGGTGGTGAAGGTGGAAGTGTTGGTAGCGGAGGAGGAGGAGTAGTAATAGGGGCAACAACTCTGGCTTTCATTGGGTCTTTAAACTCCTGCATTGGCTCAAGCAGGCCCTTAATCATTGGGAGGAACTTGTGGCCAGCTTCATGTGAAAAAGTGTTTCCACCAGAAAATCCTCCTCCTCAGGTATTGGGTGCAAATCCACCTTGTGAAAGGCAGCTGCTTGCTGAATAACCTTGTGATACGAAGTGGTGTCATTAGGAGAGCAGAGCTTGACAGGAGATGGTTCTTTGGGCCCTTAATGAACCACCTCATAATGATCCAATGGGTCTTCCTATGGTTCTTGAGTATACAGGCCCTCATATAAACCTAGTGGTGGAGGGTTCCCCTCCCCACAGGACAAATGGGTAGACCCCTGAGTCTAAGAGAGAGATTATGGAGGTAGAGGATGTGCTGAAGGTAGCAGTGGTGGTGGTGGAGGTGGTGGAGGGGGAGGAGGAGGAGGAGGAAGAGCCGAAGTCTGCTAGGTTCTCGAAATTGCTGTCGATACTGATGTGTGTTTTGATTCTGAAATGTTCTTCAGTGTTCATGTCAAACTGCTAGTGGGCGCCGAAGATGCTATTGGCATTGAGGCAGGCCCGGTCTTGTTGAACTCTGCTACAAAGCCTTAGGTTGGTGCCAGCCTTTGCTGGAAGGAAGTGGCAACTGGGATGCTGTGAGCTAGAAGGAGGGCTTGAAATCATGTCCCGGCGGAGTTGCGAGTGCCCTGTTGTGATGTGGTACTCACTGTTTGTGTCCAATGATGTTAAGCTGCGGTCGGCTGTGGATCTGGTCCTCTGAGACTGACCAGGAAATCAGGTTCCGGGTTGAATGCTGTTGCCTGTCTGGCGTGGACATCTTACTTGACTTCCTCTTGTTCGATCTCCTTTTCGACGATGCCGGGGTCTCGTCATCTCACTGTTCTTCCAAGGTACGCCATGCGAGTATACGGTCTCGACAACTGTGAATGGCCTTCTGCTATGGAAAAGCAGAGCAGAAGGCTTCATTGTGGTCCAGGGACAGGCAAAGATTGCAAACAGCATGCTTGTTGTCGAGGAGTAGTTTAAGTGGCACTGTGGACAGTATTGAAAGTTTTTTCCCACCATGTGGTGCCTATTTTGAACGTAAAGACGCTATCCCCGCTTTTGGCGTGAACAAGCTATTCAAAACCCTGTAGGATCCAAGACTGAATTGATGTACCTACAGGATTATTGTATATATATAGTTGTTGATTCCAAAAAGTATATGAAGTAACACATTTTACTTGTTGTTTTTAGTGTGTATTATGCTTTAGCACAAAGTTTTTGTGCCATATATGTTTTAAATATTCGTTAGGGATGGTGATTGAAGTAATTTGTTTTCACATGTGAAAGTATTTGAGTAAAAATTTGCTTTCATTTTTTACTTTGTGGTCAGTGTGTTTGTTTGTGAATGTATTAGTACACCTGTCTTGATATCCTGGTTAGGAACGAGACTTGGAAAAGGAAACATTGAAATACTAAAGCAGTGTGTATTTCTGTCCGACAGAACCATTATTACTTTGTCTATTTTGAACGTGGGACTGGTGGAAAGGATCTTGTCTGGGGCTGAGGTGCTGCGCGGGCTAGAGGATCACTGTTGACGCGAGATCGAAGTAGTCGACTACGATGGTGAGAAAATAAACAAGTGCAATGAAAGATTGCTCAAAGACTACTAGAAGCGGAAAACTCTTAAGGCCCTGACAAAGGTCTCCAAGTAGTGTTGACTTAGAGTCCTGACAATGCACGTCCGAACTATTAGGCGGAGGAAATCAATCAAACCATGTAGTCGATGCCCATGCACACTGCCAACTAAAGAGGCACTATACCGCATAACTCAAAAAACGTCTTCGACTAAAACAAGTTGCACACGTTCAAGCCTAGCATTAGATGGGATCCAGCTCACCATGCACCTTGTCAGCCTTTATAATAGTTCATACTTTTGCAGTTGTTCGAATGCCGCTACCAAGAGAAAAGGTTGCAATAACTGTGTCCTTAGGTCATTAATTAGAGGCCAAATCCAACATGCATGCTACAAAGCATTGTGAAAACAAGTCATCATATTTGGATCTCTAAAAGGCTCTCCTAAGATGTAAAGCGGAAAGTAAGTAAACCTACATTTTAAGCCAACTGAGTGAATTATGACTTGAGCCTTTACATTACAAAGATAGACACTCATTATCAAGAGGCATGGACCCAGGGCATGGGGTCCCGTGATCATGCCGGTAAAATGGGAGAGTAATCTGAATAATATGGATAATCAGTGATCAATTATTAGTTCTCTTTCATCAACAGGATACGAAGGTCCCAACCGGATGGAAGGCATATGCCACAAATTCCAGCAATGCCGTGGGTGTTCAAGAAATTATTACTCTGAAACTTCTGCAAAGATAATGCACTAAACTTTTTATGAAAAATGCAAAGCCCAGATCCGCATACAGGCCCAAGAGGATTAGTACACTTCTGTTTACTAGTCCAACGGAGAGCCTCTTATTTATCTTGTCAGCTGAGTCTCAACCTGAAAAAAGATAAGGCTAAGATGTGGCATTAAACCCCTAAAAGCCTACAAATATGTCAGTCTGAATGGCACCTCGACCCTGAACTGCAGGCTATATAACTATAAACTTGAATCTCTGTTGCATGTAGTATGTGCCTGTAAAGAATTGAATAGGTTGAGGTGTTATTGGTGCACTCTTATATTTCGTATTTTAGGAATCAGGGAATGTCAAAACACAATTGCAACATGCCTAAATGGGACACACGCTCAGCTAACCACAAGATTCCTGAAATCTTTGAAGGACACCTGCAAAGATATGAACACGAATGCCTTGTTATTTCCAACCCCTAATTTGTTAGAGTTCTCTGTATTGACACTCTGCACCTAGATGGTTATATTTTAACCTTATTCAGCCATATATTTAGATTGAAGGTTGATGGAACACAGAGGGGAAGAAATATTGTGACAGTTCCAACCTGCACAATGCACTTTACACCTGCATAACACGAGGAGTTATCAACCCATTATCTGCATATTAAATTGATTTTGGAGATTATGTTTATTATGTCTCATTTTAAGAATGAACTGTGGGCTTATTCCATTTATTTTACACATTGAAAAAGTTTTTGGATCAAGTTTGTATGTTCTAAGGTAAGAACGAAACCGGTATATCTACGAACAGCACATGCAACTTTATGCCACTCAATACAATACAATATGTTTTTATTGTTGAATTAATAAAAATCCTCACAATAAGAAAGGTAAGATTAGCCAGTGTTTGCAACACAGGTTACATTATAAAAACAAGAAAATAACAAAATTTAAAAAAAAGAGTTAAAACTAGAGCTCTACTTGAAACCCGCCCCCTCTTACAAAATAGGGATTTATAGAGTGGGCTGGGGGTCACTGACAAAAAGGGTAGGGGCAAGGCAATATGTAAAATGATCATTGGGAGGCCTGTAGCTGCTTTCTAATTTCCATCATAAATTTGAGACCCTGACAAGTCAGGATTGGAGATGAACCTCCCAGCCAGAAAATAACGGCCTGGCGACATGTTCTTATATTCAGGTTGTTCAATATGTCCTGTTGTGGAAAATCAGGGGTCCCTACCTCATCAGAAGGGCGGAACCGACAGGGGTCTCCCCCGCCGGCACAACCAGCATCCCTAGGTCATTGGACTTCCTCTCTTCACCTACAGGATCAGCTAACCATTGCCGACCCGGAACCCGACAAACCGGAAACCGGAAGTGCAGTCCCTACTGGTGACCCGGAACCCGAACCATCCGGAAGCGGAAGTGCGTCAACTACGCTCTACCCGGAACATAGAAAAGCCGGAAGAACAATCAAGACTGGGTTCAGCCCAGCGGACTCGTGGCAGGAGAAAGCGAACGGCGCGGAACCCCCGAAGGAGAGCGGAAGCGGAGAGGAGATCGTAGAGAAGGCGGAAAGCGGAGAGGAGGAGGAAGAAGACCTATGGTCGGAGGACTGGTGGCGACCTCCGGAGGTGGCTGGAGAGCGGCCGCAACTCGGATGAGAGTTGCGGCGGGGCACGTGAGTACACTCTATCCTGTCTCCGTGTCTCTGTGTAAATATAGTGTAAATATTTGTAAAGCCTGTATATAGATCGTCACGAGCACCCTGCACTGCCTGTATTGATAAAGGATCACGAGCACCTTGTATATATCAATATCCTTGCACTGACCCGGACACCCCAACCACGATACCCCTCCCGCTTGCCATTGACCTTATCCTCCCTATACCTTTCCCACCTCCCCTCCCTCACGTTTCCTTTCCTGGCCAACTCACTCCCGGTGAAGGTGACAGTACTCGATAGTCCTCGTCGGACTGGACTAACCCCAATTTGTTCTCTCTTTTATCTCCGAGGAGACCCATCACCCGACCTTCATCTGACGACAACAACCTACCGAGTACCCGGACAAGACACCATCCCTACAACAGAACCCACCCATTGCAACGTCAATATCCGGACTTCCTCCCCTATACCTCTGTGGAACACTACTGTTTACCTTCCTTCTGAATAAAATCCGATACCATAGCTCACTACATCCGGCCTCCCAGCCTGTTATTCCGGTCCGCCCAACCCACAACTCCACAGGTGGTGTCAGAAGTGGGATCTGCCGGAAGCATGGAGGCCGCGGTTAAACAGCTAGCGGAGAGCCAGGAGATACTTGGAAAAATGATGGAACGGTTCCTCAAGACCGCCGAGGATGACTGTGGCCAACTCCACGATGTCCTTAAAGGACAGGGGACTGCTCAGGACCAAGCCCTCGAGAAACTGACCACTGTCATGGGGCAGCAAAGGCCCACCACGTCCCTACCTTCAGTGGTCCTCCAAAAGTATGTGTCGGGGGAAGACCCCGACTATTTTTTTACAAATTTTGAGCGCTTGGCGCAGGCTGCTGCATGGCCTGCCGATCGCTGGAGTCACTATCTTGGGCCGCTGTTAACAGGTAAACTACAGGCCGCCTATCAACAGGCCAATATCCAAGGAACAACCCCCTACCAGGACGTCAAAACCTGTATTCTTGAGAGACTGGGAATCGATGACGAAACGTACAGGGTTCGTTTGCGCCAGGCCAAAGAGGGCCCTCAAGAAACGCCGCGTGCTCTCTCGTTTCGGATACAGGACTTGGCAAACAGATGGCTAAAACCGGCCACCGCCACGAAGGAAGAGATCCTTGCAAAGATATATTTGGAACAGTACCTGGCATCTCTTCATCCCGCCACCCAGAAATGGGTAAGACAACACGCCCGCCTAACTTTAGACAGCGCGGTGGAATTAGCCAGTGCTTACAGTAGAGCCCAAGAGTCCCAACGGGTCAAAGAAGAACAACATCCGCGCATTTCACATGGCAACCACTCACGGCCCCAAAGACCACCAACACCGGTCAGAAGACCGGAACCCGTTCCCCTGATGCCATATCCCGTTCTGCCTCGACCTCCCCCACCCGGTCCACAGTGCTATCACTGTGGAGGATACGGACACATAGCCCGGGTCTGTCCTCAAAAGGAGGAGCCTATGGACATTGGGGTGGCACGGAACTATGTTTGCCTCACCAACGAAGTCACCCCACCCCCTTTCCGCTGCCCCGTGAGAATTGACGGACACCGTATGATGGCCTTAGCAGATACAGGGTGTCGACATAGCGTCCTAAGACCCCAGGAACTACCCCACCCTCTCGGACCCCATACTGGGACTGTCGCTATAAAATGTGTTCACGGCGACACCAAGAGCTATCCAACGGCCCAAGTACGGGTACAACAAAACGCGGATATGGGTAGCCTGCTAACAGTAGGGCTGGTTCCTAATCTCCCTGAACAAGCCATATTGGGCAGCGACTATAGCGGTCTTCCCCACCTCCTGAAAGACACTACAGACTCCCTAAAAAGATGGTGGGCGGAGGCCCCGTTTCCCCATGGATCCCGACCACGGACTCTCCCTCAAAACCAGGAAAAACTAAGACCCAAAAGAAAAGAGAAAAGAGAACATTTACAGGTGCATTCCCTGCTCATGTCAACGATCATCCTTGGGAAACGGACCGCGAATTCCGAGCTGCCCAGCAAGAGGATCCCGTATTACAGGAAGCCTGGAATCGTGCCCTGGACAATGAGGACCCACTACACGTAGGTCCTTATTTTTTTCGCAAACATGGACTCCTCTATAGAAAAGGGGGGCCCCAGGAACCCACACAGTTAGTTATCCCCGGATTGTTTAGGGACAAGGTCCTATATCTGGCCCACAGTCATTTGCTGGGAGGACATTTCAGTGACCTGAAAACCGGCCAAACTATTCTCGAAAAGTTCTACTGGCCGGGTGTCCATGGCCAAATCAAACAATACTGTAGGGAGTGCCCGGTATGCCAGAGAAACAGCCGGTATAGACCCCCCCGAGTGCCTCTCCAACCCCTTCCTCTTATTGATGTCCCTTTTTCCCGAGTGGGTATGGATCTGATAGGACCCCTGTTACCCTCTAGGACGGGTTGTAGGTACGCCCTGGTGTTAGTAGATTACGCCACCCGGTTCCCGGAGGCCATCCCTTTGAAACAGCCCACTACACAAAACATTGCTAAAGCCCTTGTCTCCATCTTCAGTAGGGCAGGATTCCCTCGTGAGATCCTCACCGATCAGGGTACACCTTTTGTGTCCTCCCTCATGCGTCAAGTATGCACCACTTTGGGTATCAAACAGATAAGGACTTCGGCCTACCACCCCCAGACAGACGGGTTGGTAGAGAGATACAACGCCACCCTAAAAGCTACCCTGAAAAAGCTCCTGGGCCTGGAAAGTAAAAGGTGGGAGGAGATGCTTCCCCTCGCCCTCTTCGCCATTCGGTGCAAGGTACAAAGCAGCACTGGGTATTCCCCGTATGAATTGCTATATGGACGTGCCCCGAGGACCCTGTTAGACATGGCTCGCGAGGCATGGGAAGCTGAGCCAGACCGGACCCGCCCTCTCCCAGAGTATGTTGATAACCTCCGAACCCACCTGACCCAGATCCGAGAAATCGTGCGGCAGAATCTGACAGCCTCGCAGGTCACTCAAAAACAGCAGTATAATAAAGGAACGAAGGCCCGTTCTTTCAACCCAGGCGACCTGGTGTTGTTACTCCTGCCATCCTCTGACCATAAGTTGCTGGGACATTGGCAGGGCCCCTTCCCTATCTTGCGACAAGTGACTCCCGTCACCTATGAACTGGAGTTGGATGCTCACCGAAGGGTCACCCAGATCTACCACGTCAATCTGTTAAAGAAGTGGGAGGGACCCCTCCCTGTCCTGACGGGTTCACTCTCTCTGCCCTTTGAGGGCTGTATAGACCCTGACCTCCCTGAAACCAACAAACAGGAGCTTAAACGGGCCTTGTCCTCGGTCCAAGCAGTGTTTTCTTCCCTACCCGGACACTCCACCATAGTGGAACACGCAATCCACACAGAAGAAGGGAAAATCGTGCGACAAAGGCCATACCGGATCCCTGAAGCACGACGAACAGTTATAAAAGAAGAGACCAACCAAATGTTGAAGATGGGTATAATCGAACCGTCCAACAGCAGTTGGAATTCCCCCATCGTGTTAGTACCCAAACCAGATGGCTCCACCCGTTTCTGCATAGATTTCAGGGAGGTGAATAAAATCTCGGCTTTCGATTCCTATCCCCTGCCTCGAGTGGACGAGATGGTGGAACGGATAGGCAAAGCTAAATACATCAGTACCCTTGACTTGTGTAAAGGGTACTGGCAGATCCCTTTAAAGGCCGAAGACAAACCCAAAACTGCATTTTCAACCCCTGAGGGTTTGTTTCAATTCAAAGTGATGCCCTTCGGGCTACATGGGGCCCCGGCGACATTCCAAAGGGCTATGAACTTGGTCTTACGACCCCACGCCAACTTTGCCGGGGCGTACTTAGATGACATAGTAATATACAGCGACAGCTGGGAACAACACCTACGCCATTTACTGGCCGTGGTGCACTCCTTGGGTATTCATGGTTTCACCATTAACCCCGCCAAGACGACCCTGGCGGCACAAAGCGTGAAGTATCTGGGGTATCTCTTGGGAGAGGGGGTCATCCGTCCCCAAAACAATAAGATACAAGCCATACACTCTATACCCTTCCCTCACACAAAGAGAGACCTCCGTGCCTTTCTCGGATTACTAGGGTATTACAGGAGGTTTATTCCCCGGTTCTCCCAGATAGCCGCTCCCTTGACCGACCTTTTGAAAAAAAGTGCCAGAACTGAAGAGAAGTTGCAACAACCCACTCCTATCCTGCTACAGGCCTTTAAACTCCTCAAACAGTCCCTGTTGTCGGAACCCGTGTTGGTCAGTCCAGACTATTCCCGACCTTTCATCCTGCAGACGGACGCCTCCGATCAGGGTTTGGGGGCGGTCTTGTCCCAGAAAAATGACAAAGGGGTCGAAAAACCGGTTCTGTATATCAGTCGAAAGCTTTTCCAGCGGGAGCAAAACTATGCAGTCGTGGAGAAAGAGGCTCTGGCGATTAAATGGGCAGTGGACAGCCTCAGGTATTATTTAGAGGGCCGGGAATTTGTCTTGTACACAGACCATGCACCTCTTGAGTGGATGGCCCGCAATCGGGGCCACAACGACAGGGTTCTTAGGTGGTTCCTGTCGTTACAGCCATTTCGTTTCAAAACGCTACATCGAAAGGGACTAGACCAGGGCAATGCTGATTACCTCTCTCGTTATCCAGCCCCTTCCACCCCTACTAGTAAGACAGCTAGGGAAAGGGGATGTGGAAAATCAGGGGTCCCTACCTCATCAGAAGGGCGGAACCGACAGGGGTCTCCCCCGCCGGCACAACCAGCATCCCTAGGTCATTGGACTTCCTCTCTTCACCTACAGGATCAGCTAACCATTGCCGACCCGGAACCCGACAAACCGGAAACCGGAAGTGCAGTCCCTACTGGTGACCCGGAACCCGAACCATCCGGAAGCGGAAGTGCGTCAACTACGCTCTACCCGGAACATAGAAAAGCCGGAAGAACAATCAAGACTGGGTTCAGCCCAGCGGACTCGTGGCAGGAGAAAGCGAACGGCGCGGAACCCCCGAAGGAGAGCGGAAGCGGAGAGGAGATCGTAGAGAAGGCGGAAAGCGGAGAGGAGGAGGAAGAAGACCTATGGTCGGAGGACTGGTGGCGACCTCCGGAGGTGGCTGGAGAGCGGCCGCAACTCGGATGAGAGTTGCGGCGGGGCACGTGAGTACACTCTATCCTGTCTCCGTGTCTCTGTGTAAATATAGTGTAAATATTTGTAAAGCCTGTATATAGATCGTCACGAGCACCCTGCACTGCCTGTATTGATAAAGGATCACGAGCACCTTGTATATATCAATATCCTTGCACTGACCCGGACACCCCAACCACGATACCCCTCCCGCTTGCCATTGACCTTATCCTCCCTATACCTTTCCCACCTCCCCTCCCTCACGTTTCCTTTCCTGGCCAACTCACTCCCGGTGAAGGTGACAGTACTCGATAGTCCTCGTCGGACTGGACTAACCCCAATTTGTTCTCTCTTTTATCTCCGAGGAGACCCATCACCCGACCTTCATCTGACGACAACAACCTACCGAGTACCCGGACAAGACACCATCCCTACAACAGAACCCACCCATTGCAACGTCAATATCCGGACTTCCTCCCCTATACCTCTGTGGAACACTACTGTTTACCTTCCTTCTGAATAAAATCCGATACCATAGCTCACTACATCCGGCCTCCCAGCCTGTTATTCCGGTCCGCCCAACCCACAACTCCACACCTGTATAAAGCGTCTTCTAGATACCATAAGGGATGGGCATACATAAAACAAATGAACTAGAGATTCAGTATGATATCCGCAGAGTCGACATTTTGGGCAATCATCTTGAGGTTTCCAAGATGATAGTAAGTCCTTGGATTCATGAAGGCCCATACGGAGGTTGATAAGGTATTTTTTTAAATGCTGGCTAAAATGAGTTGCCAAATAGGCCTGAGGTTGTTGGAGTGAGTATGAAGAAATGACTGACCAGGCATGACGTTGATGGGACAATGTTTGTTTGTCTTCTAGAACAGACTTCCTTTTAGCAATAGAATTTACAATTTTGCAGAAACTGGCTTGATCAACTTTTTTATTCCATGTTACTGGCAGATCGAGGTCCACAAAACATTTCTCCAAATGAATGGGCCAGGGCTGAGGGGGCTCTGTATTAATTGCTTGCCAACAAAGATTATTTAAAGTGTCTGGGTCGGCGGCACGAAGTTTGTGGCAAAATTTAACAAATGTTGACTTGGCCCTGAAGATTTGATTTTGAAGCCCGAATTCTAATCTCACCTTCGCTGATGAGGAGCATTTAGGCAGTTTGAATACTTCTTTATAAATTTTGTTTTGTAGAGTATTTAGTAGACCGGCCTCCCCTCCAAGCCATGTTACCAGCCCGTACGATAATGTGGGTAAAACCTGAGCGGCCATTACTTTTAAAAATGGGTATAATTTGGACCATCCAGTTTTTGCAAGAGACGCCTGTATCCGTAGATCAACGTCTGGGACTTAGCTTTTAACACCGCAGAGTGTTCTTTTTTTGAATTATCTTTGCAGATGGTGACCCCCAGATACCGATAATGCGAAATTGCAAGGTGGTTACATGTCCAATTGTATTTGATTGATTTTCGCTTTACAAGAAGTATTACTTTTGTCTTGTCTCTATTAAGTTCCAGATGTTCTTCGTCTAAGTAGAGTTGTAGAGCATTTATCAGCCTTTGCAGCCCGATTGGAGTTTGGCTTAAAAGGACAAAGTCGTCCGCAAACTGAATGATTGGCATTGGGGTGTTGCAGAGATTCGGAGCATGACTTACAACTTGACCAAGTTTTTTCCCTAGATCGGCAAGGTATACATTAAATAAGCATGGAGCCAGGACACAGCCCTGTTTCAGTCCGTCCTCAGTTGGAATTTTTGACGCGAGACTTGTGCCCTGTCCTTGTTCAACCCTTGCCCAAGTGTCCGTGTAGAGGAGCATTAATGAGTTGAGAAGGTTTGTTGACAGCCCCCACTTCTTGAGTTTTGCCCAAAGTCTCCCCCTACTAACTCGGTCAAAGGCGGCTCTGATGTCGATAAAGCAGCCGTATAATTGGCTGTTCTTCGTTTTGACTCTTTCTATCAGGAGTGCTAGGGCTGTGAGATTTGTTGTTGTCCCTGTCCTTTTTCGAAAACCTGTTTGATAACTGGGGATTAGATTGTTATTGTCCACCCATTCCTGTATCTCCTCCAGAATGCAGGATGCGTATAGTTTGGCTTCCACATCTATCAAAGATATTAGACGATAGTTCTGTGGCAATCTCCTGTCCCCCTTTTTGAAAATGGGGTGGATGATATTACTATTCCATGATGGAGGCTGCTGCTTACGGGAAAAAACTTAGTTAAACAGGGCAGAGAGCTAGAAGGTCCAAAAATCAGCGTTATATTTAAATACTGCATTAGGAAGACCGTTGGGTCCTGGTGCCCCTTCTGTTTTAAGTTTGTTAATAAACCTTTTGACTATCGCTGGAGAATGAGTCCGGCTGTATCGGCAGGTCATTAAGCCTTCCTATATCTCAGTTATTTGTTGAGTTTTCTACTGCTCCTTTCAGGTGGATTGAATTTGTGGTGGGATTGGAACAACAATGATTTCAGAAGGAGATACGTCCGTTTTGAAATAGAGCTTTTTGACATGGTCTTCCCAGCTTTGATTGCTAATGCCGGGGTCCTGGGATATTACGTCTGCATTGTTTAGTTTATTAATAATGCCCCAGAAGTCCCTTGTGTTGCGCTTCTCACTGGCTACTAGCAATTTCGCCCACGTTTCTTCCTTCTGTTTCTTCTTGGCTTTCCACACCATTTTACGATAATTTTTTCTCATACCCCTAACAAGGGAGTAGGTTAGTGAGGAGCGCTGGATGTTACTCCTTATTGCCTTCCATTGCACCTGGGCTACTTTTCTCTTTTCCTGTCTTAGTTTGTTATTTAACCATGGTTCTCGTAAAACTAGTGGGACTTGATGCGAAGCAAAGGGTACAGAGTGTTGAATGGACAGGTTCTCTAACAGATTTTCCCAAGTTGAAACCGGATCTTCTTTATGTTCATTTAAGTGTAGAGCAAAGAAATCACTTGCGGTTTCGTGGATGGCTTTAGTTTCGCTGCCCCTCCAACGCAGTCTTCGTAAATTGAACTTCTCTGTGTGATCAGAGAGAGCAGTTAGTTGGGCAGACTCCGGCACCCCTATGTTGATTCAAGTAATTTGAGGAAAGTGGTCACTTCAGATCGCGTTACTATTTCATAGCCCTCCAATAAGTCAATCAGTTTGTTACTGGTTAAGGTAAAGTCGATCATTGACAAAACCTTGCCACTCATGTATGTGGGAGCTGTTGTCAATCCGCCTGCTGTTTCAGACTTTAAGATTGTTAATCCCAACGTAGTCAGTTGTTTTGAGATTGATGAGTTGGGCTCTGCCCGGGTGTTTTGTCTTGAGATGTAAGTATATAAAACGTCATCGTTTAGGTTTAGATTAAAGTCGCCTGATAGAATCAGCAAGCTTTGGGAATTTGATTTCTGGAGTGTTTTTATAAGTTCAGTAAGCACTGCCAGTTTCTCTTTTTTTTTCGTTCGATCAGGGTGAATGTAAATGTTTATTAATAACAGTTGGTGGTGGGGTTTTATAGAGATCTTGGTTACCTGCACCCAGCTTAATCCCACGTCCTGTTTTTCCGGCTCCCAATTGTATTTCTGCGTGATGTATGTGGATAACCCACCACTGGGGTGCCCAAACTTGGATGTTCTCTCGGCAAGGATGTGATATTCGGTGAAGCCAGGAATGGCGGGGTATACCAGATTCCAGGTCTCTTGTAATAGTCGAATGTCATGTTTGTTAAAAAACAATTGAGTCTCACTGTCTTGATCCATACTACTAAATCCATGAATATTCCAACTGCAGATGCCTATTTTGGGCATTTTAACCCCGTCCTTGAATGCATGTTTTGGCCGTGTGCTTTGATTTGAAAGTTCATTTTTCTTAGGTATACTTTTGGTTTAAGGTTAACGGGATCCATGACCAGTCCTGGGTTTGGGACCCGCCTGGACAAGATTGCGTTTTGAATATGTCATTACCACCGTCTTCTTGGGCTAGTGTAGTCGAGAGGGCACCATGAAGACACAAGGTTTGCTTGTGGTTTGTTTCTGTCCTCACTGCTTGTATTCTGCCAACTTTTTACAAGTGGGAAGGGATATCTCTTGCGTGTATTTTGTGTAAGGGTAATTCCCCAGTGTTCGAATGATCCTTTGTTTTCAAAGATTCTTGCGGCTATCTCCTTGGTAGCCCAGGTTGTAACCGAAACTTCGATGTTTGTACGATCAGTTTTTTGGTCGAACTCAACTGAGACAAGGTCTTGGGAGGATATACCTCTAAGCTCGGGAACAAGTCCAAATAATTTCAGTAAATTTCCTCTGTTTAGAATGTCATGCAAGCCCTTTGACTCATATTCGGGAGTAAATGTTAGCATTGATTCTAGATCTGGTATCAAGTTTTTGAGGGCGTGTGATAGAGTGATTGGAGTTACTCACTGGATGCTTTTTTGATCACGTTTTGTGTTGAACCCTGGTCGCTGAACCCCCTTGCGGGAGAAAGGGTTAATGGTGACTTATGGTTGTTTTTGGGTTCAATAACCGGATGCGATTGCACTGTACAATTGCGGTTATGCCCTTTTTTAGTTATTAAAATCGGGGTGATGTTC
Source organism: Lissotriton vulgaris (assembly GCF_964263255.1). Taxonomy (NCBI): domain Eukaryota; kingdom Metazoa; phylum Chordata; class Amphibia; order Caudata; family Salamandridae; genus Lissotriton; species Lissotriton vulgaris. The sequence goes on along the minus strand of NC_141687.1, from coordinate 2,121,024,342 downwards.
CTTTGTGGGACACGGGTTCCTGATTTATGTTGCATTATTACCGGTTAGGCCATTGTTTTTTGTTTGGTACACTGCCTGTCATTCCCGATTTTGGCTATTTTAATCGGGGTCAAAGCGTGTACTGAGTGGGCGTGGATTTGGCCGCTTCCTCGTTGGGTCCTGCATGATGTTGTGACTCCTTTTAGGTTGATTGTTAGTTGCTCCGAGGGGCATGTTTTTTCGAGCGCGTCACTCCCAGCTGTTGATATATTTCCTTGTGCGGGAGTCTGTTTAGCATTTGGGGTCGGACCAAAGGTTTTCGCCAATGATATTGGTTCCGGGGCGAGTTGCAATGGTGATTTTATGTTGGTACGAGCAGTCAGTGCTTTCTGAATCTTGCTCAGTCCTTCTGTGGATGGTTGGCCTGTGCCCACAGTTTGGAATTTTTCAATAAAGTTTTTGCCTGGATGAGGGATTGTCCTTCCGACAGAATAGTGACAGTGTTAGAAGAGATGTTCGCTGATCCATTGGCTCTTGGCTGATTGATCAAAGTTTTTGAAAAGAAGTTGTCGATGGTGATCCCTTGTTTACCTTTTAATTTGGACCTAGCTTTCCTCGCTCTTTTCCTTTGTTTTTTGTAAGGTTGTCGGGGGCAGAGGTTCAGGATCGGCCATACCTTTGAGCGAATGGACGATCGAGAAAGCTTTATTCTGCGACTTTCGGTGGGGTGGCGGGCAAGGATCCCCGTTCCCATCTGGACTCTCTCATAATGAGGGTTGAAAGGTTGGAGCACTTGGTTTCCCCGTGTTATGATTTTCTCCCGATGGAACTAGATTTATCATCTGGTTGTTTCCTTTTTTTACTGCTCCCAGAATATCTTTGAGAATTGCAGGGAGTGTGGCCAGCCGCAACTGGACAGTGCGCTTGTAAGGCCTTTGTCAGTTACAGCCTGTTTTACCAGGGCAGTATCCGAGGATTGTTTGTTTGTCAAGAGAGTGATGATTGTGTCCGTTTTAGAACTGATTTGGGCAATGTGATCTGCAATGATATTTATCAAATCTATTTGGATCTCCATCTTGTTGGATTGGTAATTGAGAGCCTTTATAGCTTGGTCCAAAGTGCTAATCAGGGTGTTCCCCCAGGTCCCGGAAGGCCCTTGGCTGGAGCTGATCTTAATCTGCTCCTCCCGTTGGGAGGTCGAACTTGTCGAAGAAATTGATATAGGGGACTGTATTGATTTTTTTTGGTAGATGCTGCGGATTCCCGAGGTGTCGTCAATTAAGATTCTATGAGTCGTGCTAGAGGCAACCACATTGTTGGGCGTAGACGCCACTGGATTTGGATTTCGTTCCTCGGCCAGTTGGTCATAGACCAATTTTAGATCTAGATTTAGCTTTTGTGGCAGATGGCTTGGGGCCGGGAGCAGTGTCGCATTGACCAAATTAGGAAGATGAAATCCAGACGAGTGGTCAATCTGGTCGTCTTGCCTTGTAGGCCTCTGTATTGGTTGCGTTTTTAAACGTCCGTCCCCATGAATGATTTTGGCCTCGTTGTGATCAAGAGCATGATTGTTATCGCCCGTTATTGATTTCTTATTGAAATCATTGAATAAGATTTCTAAAGAGTCCTGACCAGGAGAAATGGGTGAGGGCAGAACAAGTTTTTTACCGGGCTTGTTTGATTTGATTTTGGAGAGCTACAATTATGAATCATTGCCTGTACGAGATCTGTTTTTTTTGTGAGAGACTTGAATGGTTGCTCAATTAGTGGAACCGGTTGAGATTGGATGAAAGATTCTTAAGTTTGGTTTTGGGCCGTTGAATTGCCACAATTTGGGGTTCCTGGGTGGCTGGAGTTTGTCTTCTTGGCCGGTTGCATGGGACTTGGTAGATTCCTGAATTCCCTTGTTGTTGCCAGCATTGCCGATACAGGGTCTTTTAAAAAGAAAAATTTGTTGATCTTTTGCTGGTTTCCTCGTAACCGGCCGGGGTTGACCGGGGGCGAGGGCGGACGTACGGTCTAGCTTGTCCCCTTCTCCGTCGCACACCCCCTCCTGCAGAACGACTAGGGGCGAAGTTGCTTGAGCTTGTTTTGGTTCGTCTGACTTCTTGATCTTTTTGCTGCGTGATGCTTTGTTTGTTGTAGCCTGTTTGGTGCCTAACGCATATTTGTCCTTCACAGCAATGTGTTGGAATTGGGGCTGGAGAGAAAGCTGAATGGCCTGCTGGTTAGGGCAAGAATGGACCGAGGTGGAGCACTAAGGGGGACAGTTGGTTCGGACGAGCGGTGCACTCAGGGGGTACCTCGAGCCAAAACGGACCTAGTCAGCCTGGCCTGGGCTGACCCCAGGGCTCTTACTTAGCGACTGCCTCTAACGGCGACCGCGCTCATGCTTTGTCCCTACCCTGCCCTTCACTTCCCCTCGCTTGCCTCTCAGCCTCTCGATGCCAAGCCAAGAAAGGTTCGAGAAAAGGTCCAAGAAGGGGAGGGTTTCCCGGATGGAGACGGCCGGGGCGTTGCTGATGCTGGACCTGGCCCTAGAACACAGCAAAGCAGCCAACTGCAGCAAGCAACGAGCTGCAAGGCGAAGCGCAATAGCCAACTTACTGGGCTGCCTCCTGCGAACCACCAGACACCGAACAGTGGGCTCCATGCCCCTTGAACTCACCGACCGTCTTCTCCTTCCTCCTCGGTGGCTCTGGGCTGGCCGGTGCGTCCGGACGTTATGCAGGGGCAGGGGCAAGGGGCAGGGGCAAGGGCCAAGGTCTCGGCTTATCAGCCTCCCGTCTGCGCAGCCGAAGGAGAGCTGAAAATCAAAGTGCGGGGGGGCTTGGGCCTGGGGCTGAGGGCTGAATACCCCAGAGAAAACCCCGAAGAAGCCTCTCACTGCAGCTCCCGCCGCGGCTCCCACCTGCTCGGCGTCTGTGTTTGGGGCCCATTGGGGAATGGGGGGGGGGGGAAGGCAAAACACCGACCAGAGACTCCAATTAGTGTGATAAAGGCCGCTTCAATGAATTCCTTGGCCTGCGCCGCACAAAACTAGGCCTCACTAAATATGCAATTTCCTGACACACCCCCCACTCCCTCCCCTAAAGTGGTTTCCCCAATCCGCAACAGTAAACAATTAGCAAAACGTCAATTTGCCTCTCCACCTGGCTACACACTTTATTGTGCTTGACCTACCCCCCGATAATCCAAACAGATCTCCTACACTTCCCACCTATCTTAGGAAAAAACCGCCCCCATAGACAGAAATTCACAACCACACCTGCTCCAGCGACATGACGACCCCACAACCATCAACAAACCCCATTGCACCGGCCTCCAATAAACCTTCCCAATGCTCCCCCGAAAAACCCCCAACAACCAACCCAAACCACCCCGAAAAAAGGGGAATCACCTCGCCCTTGGGCCTCCCCCCCTTTACTGCCAGAAAAAACCAGGGAGGGAGGGAGGGGAAATAAATTTTTCCGCCACCCCCCGCCCGGCAGCAGGGGCACCCAGACGAAATGGTGGCCTGCACAATGCAATGGCCAGTTTTCATGGGGCACCAGCCCAAAAGCCGCCCAAACTTGCCCCACCCCCAGCCCAAAGCACCAACCCGCCAAAACCAGCCCACGGACGGTGCTGGCCCTACCCCCCCCTTCCCCGGCCCCAAATTCCCCCGGGGGGGGGCAGGCCTCCCGCTGGTCGGCCGCCCCCCCCCAAAGCCCCATTGGGGCCCATTGGGGAATGGGGGGGGGGGGAGGCAAAACACCGACCAGAGACTCCAATTAGTGTGATAAAGGCCGCTTTATTGGAAGCAGGTGCATCCTACACAATGAATTCCTTGGCCTGCGCCGCACAAAACTAGGCCTCACTAAATATGCAATTTCCTGACACCCCCCCCCACCCCCTCCCCTAAACTGGTTTCCCCAATCCGCACCAGTAAACAATTAGCAAAACGTCAATTTGCCTCTCCACCTGGCTGCACACTTTATTGTGCTTGACCTACCCCCGATAATCCAAACAGATCTCCTACACTTCCCACCTATCTTAGGAAAAAACCGCCACTCGAGGGACGTGCTAACGGCCCTCAACCCCCCCCTAGGACTCCTACACCTTCTGGCACCCGTGCCCACCAACGCCTTGCTCCAGAGCCTCCAGCAAGTGTACCACATCAGATCCGCTCCATGCGGCAGGTGTTCCCCCCAAAAAGACACTGCCCCATACCCAATCTCAGGGTGCCCCATCCTGTCAACACCGTCCTATTCCTCTAAGATTCGAGCCATACCCTTGGCTTGACTCTGGTTCGTATCCTGTTAATTTATTAACTCCACCGCCTATAGTATTCAGAGAGTTAAGCTTGGCGAGTTCATGGCCTTCCAACCTCCCTACCCCCACGCCCTTGACCTAAAATCTGACAGTTGACAAGCCCCCCGCCCCCTGCGTCGACTCCCCACCCAGGCCCTTCCCCATATTTTCATTCTTCATGTATGTATTCATGTATTTATTTATTTATGTTATGCACTGCAAAGGCCGGCACCCCCCCCCTATACCCCTTCAGACCAAGCCGGTAATAACTCGTGCCAGCGTCCACCTCTTCTCCCTGCCCCTGACCACGAGACAACCTGCCCACCCTGCCAAACGCTACGTCCCCCACCGACGAATCGCCACCCCGTCAACCCCCTACCGCTGCAAGTCCTCCCCTGTCCGGTCCTAGCTCCGGCAGGCGTGCATCCATGGCCACGGAGTCGAGCTCTGTACCAACGATTGACAGCACCAAACTGGGACCGTGCCTCCTCTCTGGCGCCCTGGAACACCCCCAGGTAAACCTTGAGGCCCGTAAAACCGTCCAGCTCCGCTGGCAGTCCGTCGGAACCCGGCCGTCCCACCAGTAAAAGTCACCAGATAGTGCGCCACCGCCAGAGCCTGTCCGCCAGGAAACCCCACTGCAAAAGCACTGAACGTCGCACACCGCGCACCCTAACCCGACATTTCCTGTGCCGCCCGTCGCCAACCATGCAGCCCCCCGCCTCCGGCGGGCATGGTTCCATGTCCCAGAGTTGAGCTCAACACCCAGCCAGGACAGCACAGTCTGGGACCGTACGTCTTCTCTGGCGCCAGGGGCACCCCCCGGCAAGCCACGAGGCCCGCAACCGACCAGCTGCCGCTGGCAGTCCGTCGAACCCGGCCGTCCTACCAGAAAGAAGTCATCCAGATCAGGTGTCACCGTGTCAGAGCCTGTCCGCCATGAAAAGCCCCACCGCCAACAAGCACTGCTCGCCCCCACAACACACCCAAAGTGGGTTGCCCAGCAAGAAAGGCCAGATCTTAAGAGCGCCACTTCCGTCTGAAAGGCAGGTAACGCTGGGGCAAAGACAGTCACATGTCCGGCCCGCGGCTAATGGAAACGTGAATATTAGTAATGAAACCGTGCGCTCCATTGAGTCTGTAATATTACAATTCCTGTATATGCTAAAAAGGATTTGTCACAGCTGATCTGTGAGTTGCTTGTAATTCAGGGCTACTTCTCAGCTCCTTAGGGACCTTCCTTCCAAAACCTTCAACCGCTTTTTAGGTTTCGCCTGCACCGCATTTGCACTGTGCTAGTGAATCTCTTGTATTTAATATATCTTAAAAGGGGTCTCTTATAAGTTCCCAATGCCCAAGTACTGTTTCCATACGCTTTTTTGTTAACTCCCCCTGACTGCACACATTCACAATGCTTCTACTGAAGCTGTTCACACTGCTTAAGCCTCGTTCACTGATAACATAAGATCTCTTTCCACAGAAAAGGCAGACAGCTTCTAACAGTATTCTGGAATGCTTGCTTTTTATTAATTAGTTGAGTAAAGCAGATGCTTTAGCCTTAGCACGTTTGTGGCATTTCCTGTTCATGCCCCAGTACTTGTCTTTGCACTTTGTAGGCACTATCGGATCAATTTTTTCCACCCTAATCTATTTGGTCATTATGAACAAATTCTAAATGTTGTAATAAACACTGCACATTAAAATTAAAGTTAGTATACAAGAGCTATGCTATATATTTACTACAAAACAGGCAGCTACAAGTGCAGTTACCTTGCAGACAACAGGGTCATGCTTTGAATGGTGCAGAAAGTTCAGCAGCACCGGGCCCAAAAGTTGTCAGAACTCTTTTAAACACATAATATCGCTATATTTGAGTACTAACAGACAGTCACAGATGCAGTTACTGTGCCGTTAAAATTGACTAGTTTTGAATGGTGCAGCAGGTGCAGGGGCACCAGGGCCAAAACTTTAGGGATCCCACTAAACCCCAATTATTACCTTTCAGACTGCAGGGTCATGATTTCAATGGTACAGCAGGTGCAGTGACACCAGGACCAAAAGCTCCAAGCAGACCTCTAAACACCAAACATTGCTATATTTCACTACTAAACAGGAAGTCAACATTGTAGTTACCTTGCAGTTACAAGCAACTTGATTTGACTGGTGCAGCAGTTGGTGTGGCACTGGGGCCAAAAGCTCTAGGGACCCCACTAAACCCAGATTATTGCAAAATATTACTACTAAATAAGACAGTCACATGTGCATTCAGCTTTTTCAAAACATTACTACTAAATAAGACAGTCACATGTGCATTCAGCTAGCAGGCAATAGGTTTATGATTTGAATGGTGCAGCTGGTGCAGCAGCACCAGGACCAAAAATTCAGGGCATTTAACATCGCTTGTTTATTATTGTAATCTTCGAGAGTTTAAACTGTGCCTACAGGGTGCGATAATTCAAAGAAATACTATCTTTTCTTGACACCAATAACATGTTTTTGTGAGTTGTATGTTAAAACCAAAAGGGGCCTACACCTGTTCTAAGCACACCTTCCTCCAATGGAGCACTCATATGCTTCTATTAAATTAGATGGAATGGTTAATTGTTTTTTAAAACCTAAACTTTTTATTGCAGCTATTTGGTGACCATGTTTAGCTGGCGGCATGTTTTCTTTTGTCCCCTCACCCGCTTGCCGAAGGCCAGACCCGTTGAATTTGCTAATGCTTCTCTACAATTTTCCCCCACTTCATGGTCAGCAAAGCCGGCAGCTTCTTAACAATTGCAAAGTAGCGAGATACAGAACTTTGCACCTTTCCGCCTGTAAAAATGCACAAACCACGTCTGGGAAAGAGTGCGATCCATCATGACTTATTTATGTATTTATAAAGTTTTAGAAAGCGCGAACTTGATGCACAACGAAGAACACTCATTTTGCCTAATGTGCTTAGATATAGTGAAGGTAATGCGCAGTAAAACTACGATTTTATTGTAAAATTGTCCCCCCCTGCATCCACCCACCCATCCCTTGCACACACCGACTGCCGTCTCCCGCCCAATGTTTGCCCACCTGTGTCACCTTCCCTCAAGGAAAGAAAAGCCATCACACTATACGCCTTAACCCTGCCCCCCGGAACACGCCACTCATCCAGCTTGTCCGCGCGCACTCGGCCCCGCCTGAACAAAGAGTTTCTTTGCTCATTCGCTATATTGCATTAATCATGCAATGATGCACTTCTTGGGGGGCGTGGCCAGCAGCATGGCGGACTAGACGTGTTCGACCAGAGCTCCAATGGCCCTTAACTGATCCTGCAAGCATCCTTCGCTCAGTTCGGTGATCCTCCTCCAAATATAAGGGCTTAGTGTAGGAAGTCAGACCCCAAGAAGGGACGGAGTTGCTGTGGAGGAAAATGGCACACATCGAACGGAAAAGTGGCAAAGACCGGAGACCCAGCCGGGCACAAAATGGCAGAGGCCTGAGCCTTGAATAATAACAGTGGCATCACCAAAGAGCTACGAGCGGACTTCGAACCGGAGAGGGCCTGAGAGGGGAGAAACGGACATCCGTGGGACACTTTCACCCCCTCCCCATACCTCTCCGAACCTTGAATGAGCTGGTGACTGCTGTGAAGCAACGACGGACCGTGGGGCAGGACCAACTGGAAAGTGGAGAAGCGACGCGCAAGGGGATGGTGCACTGGGCAGAATCCTGCAAGGCAAAATCGGCGTCAGCGTCAGCGGCAGTGCTTGTCCACCGGCGACAGTGAGGTACGGGAGATGTGTGGCTGATGCTTCCGATCGGCGACCAAGAGGACAGTCCAAGGATTTCGAGAAGCCGTGGCCTGAGAAAGTGCGAGTCCGGCCGCAGATACTGCGGACAGGAGACGGGACCCGCTACAACCGGATAAGGTGCTGAGTCAGTGGGAGGGGCCCGGAGATCAGAGAGGTGTCGCCTGAGCAGACATGGAGGCTTGCGATACCCGCCCCCCCACCTGTTCCTGAATAGTGCCGGACAGCGCGAAGACAAGCGAGTGGGCCCTGAGTAGGTCGCCGCATGGATAGAGCCCCACAGAGCAGGGAGTATATCAAATAAAGACTGGGAGTCCTAAGTAATCAAACAGATCCTGGTTCTCCTGGCCTGGGCACGCAGACAAGCTGCTGAGCATACACTGCCAGCAGTGGATTCCCGGATCCCCTACAGGCGCCAAGCTGGGGACATATGGGAGAGCCATGGAGGAGCCCTCTTAAAGTCTGGAGGTGGCTCTGGCAGCATGAGGGGGCGCGGAGGTGGCTGAAGACTCCAATTCTGTGGCTCCCGTCGGGTGCCTGCCTGCCTCTGTAGGCATTGGGCAAAACCACAACCACTTGAGAGACATAATGCTCCAAACATAGCGACAATCACGGCCAAGCAAGGCCAATCTAAATACATCAGCAGTTGTTGAGGATGCCCCGGTGCACCCAGTAGTTACTCATTCTGCCTGAATACACGCCGGCCTGGTCGTAGACCAACCTGAATTTCTGCCACGCATAGTGTACAATAGAGACGCCAGAGATAAGGACCCTAAAAGACAAAGACTGTGGAAGCTGTACTAGTTTGCCAAAGTCATGAATGCACCAGGGACTCAGGCTGAGAAACCAACAGAGGTACCTTATAATAATGTCATACTTCAGGCTATTCAATCCTCCAGGGAAGCCCTGGAAGGTAAAATAGATAAAATACGGACGAATGGCAACCGGTTACAACAGGATCTTCGTAATGTCACAGTAAAGGTCACACAAGCACAGCAAAGAATATCTGAGGTAGAAGACACGGCACACACCCTCAGAAAGGAGGTCACAGCCACGACAGCGGCCATGAAAGAATTGACATGGAGCGTTGACGATGCCGGAAATCGTTCTCGAAAAACAACCTGTGCTTCATCAACTTTCCGGAAGCCATCGAGGGATCGGACGCCAGCACTTTTTTACACAAATGGTTGACGGACTCGCTTCCAGACATAAGATTCTCCCTCTGCTTTGTATTTGAGAGGGCTCACAGAATACTGGGAGCGAGACCACCGACTGGTGCGCCGCAGTGCCCTCTGATTGATTGCTTCCTCAACTATCAGGACAGAGACCTAATTTCATAAGGAAATTAGGAACAAGGGAGAAATACGAATGGACAGCACCAAAATTATGGTATTCCCCGATTATTCCAGAGACGTGCAAAAACAACGCGAGACCTTTGATTCTGCAATGGAGAAGCTGAGGAATCTTCTGGTCCAATAAATGCTTCTCCTTCCGGCTAAACTAAAAGTGATCTATCAATCCAGAATGCTTTTCTTTCATACCCCGAACGATGCCTGGCAGTGGATAGAAGAGCATCCCCAAAGAAGAAAATGGGAGATCCAGAAATGCTCACTTGGAGAGGTCGCACACCGAACAGTAGACCTAAATCGCAAATGCTGAAATGGAAAACCAGTACTAATCAACCAGGTGACAAGAGTAGAGCAATACCCTACCGGAGCAGGAGAATTATCAAAGCTGTGCCCTAGGCCTCGGACTCGAACTACATACCTGGGAAGCAAGCCCAGACGAGAGACTCGGATATGGACGCTGTTAAGCATCATTTCACAGACCACACGAACATGACATTTCTTCAGGCTCAGATAGTGACCATCCCTTGCTACAGAACATACATTTCCTGGAAGAGGCAAATACCGAAACCCAGGTGATCGACGCATTGCCTCAGACCAGACAACCTGAAGAACAGTGAGCAACAGTGTGCCATTCGGATGCCAACGGGGCAGTGAGTTTGCGAGGAATCTTCTCCTCTCCCTCCACCTCCCCCGCTCCCCTCCTCCTCGGGCCAATCCAAGCAGGGGTGTGGAATTTAATAAAATATCTACTCGTCCTTGGTGCAGGTTGCTTCATAAATCCACGTGTCCTGTAACAAAATCCACTTTGGTGCAATGTAGTGCTGCACCAAAATATGGCAGCAATCTCATTATATAAGAGATCTGATGTAGCCTCTCTGATTATGTCAGGGCTCATACCATAGTAGTGTTTGAATACTTGCAATCCCCTTATGTTGCCACATTTCTGCAGATCTAAATACTGGGGCTGAAGGTTTTGGTAAGCAACAGTTCCAGGGTTAGAATGTCCTTTTGAGTCTGAGAAAACCTACTAACTGGCATGTTTTAAGCGTTTTCAACAACTCTTCTCCAATCTTTTCCCATACTGAGAAATGTTGGAAATTTTCTCCTGACAATGGCAGACGTAAACCACCTTCCAGAGTTGGGAAAAAAGTGGTTGGAGGGAAAGTGAACATGCAAACACTCAGATTTTCACATGAGCAAATCTACACAGGCATTTTTGCTCATGCTAAAACGCAGTTCCCAGATATTTTCTGGGAGTACTATTCTGTAAATTCTTGGGAATTCACGAAAGCCGTATAGCTGGGGCGTGGCTGCGGCGGCTGTCATGGCGGACGCAACCTTGTAGAGCTCCGTCCGCCGCATCATTTTCTGCCCATCTATCCTGCCTTCCCCCGTGCCTTAGCCCATCCCGCGGCATTAGTTAAAGGCGGAGGGTGTCCGGCAGGTGCGAGGAGGTTTCCAGCCATGTTCTTCAATTCTCCGGAAGAGGTGTTTACATGGACTGATGAAACAGTTCGGATTCGACCTCACACTCCACCGGCCCGGGACTCTGCTTCATCCTCCTCGACGGAGCCGCGGCAGACCCACCGACGCTCACGCAGTAGGAGCAACTGGCGATCCCGTTCCACTAAGGGGTCCCCAGCCAAGAGGGGCGCAGCGGAGGAGACTGCTCCTCCGAACTCCCGGGAGTCAGCTTCTTGAAATGAGAAGAGCCCTGCGGTCCTTATGTGTGTTGAGCTGTGGAATGGACTTTGCAGGCAATTGAGAGTGGCCCAGCCTGAGGTGTCTGACAATGGCCGAAGCTCTGCTAACCTGTGTTCTGGACTAGATAATCAGTTCTGAGCTGCGGGGTGGGAGGGGGTTGGGGGGGGGGATGGGGAGGCGGACTACTGCCCCAGAGTAGCGGCAGTACAGTCGCCCGCAGTCGTTCCTTGCCCACCTAGTGGGGCTCGTTGGGGGTTGAGGGAGTGGTTGATGGGGATCCATTGGAGTGGGTGGCCACTGACCTCCCGTTGGGGGTTAGGGCACTCCTGCACCGCGACAGATACTTCAATGTTGTTGAGGTATAGGGGAGGGGGGAGGCCAGTTTTCCGGGAGTTGGGTTGGGGTTGGATTCGGGGGTGGAGGGTGGGGGGATGCGAACTGTTTGGGTCCACAGGGGCAACTTGTCCACGCACGATGGTCCACCTGGTTAGGTACATGTTTTATGGTTCATTGCACTCACACACACCCAGACGATTATTGCTCTGCCTAGTTGATGGCGGCTAGGGGATCTGCTTCGGAGCTCCCCCGAGTCGCGCTTCGAATTGTGAGTTGGAACGTGAGGGGCATGCTGGATAAAATTAAAAGAGGCGCTGTGCTGCGACAGGGGAAGAGGGAGAGGGCGGATGTCCTGCTGTTACAGGAGACTCATCTCCTAGGTACCAAGACTCTGAGTTTGCAGCGCTATGGGTATCATCAAGTGTTCCATGCTGGCTTTGTACGGGGGTCCCGGGGTGTGGCGATCCTGGTTCACCGCAGGGTGTCCTATGTTCATTCTACGCATAGGATAGATGCTCAGGGCAGATACGTTTTTATCCAAGGAATGATTGATGGGGAACAGGTGGTCTTTGGTAGTGTGTATGCTCCCCCCTCCTACAATGGTCTCTGGTGGAGAAGCTGTTCACTGTTTGGGCCGAGATTCCGAATGCGCTTGCGGTGATTGGAGGTGATTGGAATGACGTTATGGATGGAACCGTGGATCGTCGCAGGCCGGATGGCGGACAGCTGGCGGCTGCCCCTACGAAACTGAATGACTTGGTGAGAGGTATGGGATGGATGGATGCCTGGCGCTCTCAACAACCACACAGTCGGGAATATACCTATGTCTCGGCGGTCCATCGGTCCTTCTCACGGTTAGACTACCTATTTGTCCCATGCGCCGTGATGGGAAGAGTGACGTCGACGGCCATACTGCCGCGTGGGCTATCTGACCACTCCCCTGTTGCGATTGACATCCTCCTCGACAGGAGGCGGCAGCCATTACGATGGCGCCTCTCTACTTGGCACCTGCAGCAGGACGACTACCAGTCCCATATGCGGGAGGCCATCGCTCACTACTGGGAGGACAATGACCAACCAGAGTCGGACGCGGTGATCCTTTGGGAGGCCATGAAGCCTACGCTTAAGGGGGTGGATATAGCCTGGTGCGCAAAGGCCCGTAGGGCGCGAGGGGAGGACCTGGAGAAGGCGGCGGATCGCGTCCGCACTTTAGAGGCGCGGTCCACGGAGACTGGGGCGGAGGAGGACATACGACGTCTACTGCAGGCGCAGAGCGATGCTGCTTCCCTGCGTCTAGAGGAGTCACGCCATATCTGGCTTGCAACGCAGAGTAGAATATACCAATGGGGGGACAAGTCCAGCTCTATGTTGTACAGGCTGTGCCAGAGCGAGTTCCAAGCTCAGACGCTGCCGGCGCTGAGAGATGAGGCCGGAAATTCTGTAATTGACCCGGGGGTCATTGCCGCCAGCTTTGCGCGCTATTATGAAACACAATACGCCCCCGAGAATCTCTCCCGGCGGAGGCCGTGGACAAATATCTGGCGGACCTCCCACCACGGGGGATCTCCAATGAGGAGCGAGATAGTCTCGAGCTTCCTTTGTCTGCAGAGGAATTAGGCGTGGCACTCGGGGAATTGAACGCCGGGAAGTCCCCGGGGCCGAACGGTTTCCCGTGCGAGTTTTTTCGGAAATACCACTTTCAGTTAGGGCCCTGTTTCAAGAAAGCATTAGATGCGGCTAGAGAGTTGGGTCAGCTGCCGCCGGATTGGAGGCACGCTGAAATCGTGGTGTTCTGAAAACCGGGAAGACCGCCGGAACGCCATGAATCGTGCCGCCCTATCTCACTTCTGAATATTGAGGCGAAGATACTGGCGAAAGCACTCGCCAACCGCCTCCTCCCACTGATTACCGCCCTGGTCCATCCGGACCAGGCTGGCTTTATGCCACGCAGGGCCACTAGACACAACATTAGGCGGGCCCAGGTGGCCTTGGAGATGATGCGGGCCACAGGCTCCCAGGCGGCGCTTCTGTTGGCGGATATTGATAGAGCCTTTGATTCGCTGAGCTGGGTTTATTTGCAGGCACTCCTACCCCGTCTGAATCTCGGCCCTCATTTTCTCTCGTATGTTCGGCTGCTATATACCGATTTGACAGCGTCTGTGCGAGTGGCCGGTGCGATTTCGGACGTCTTCCCCATCGGGCGGGGTACCCGACAGGGATGCCCGCTCTCGCCGTACTTATTTGCGCTCGCGATGGAACCTCTTGCGGCCTGGGTGCGAATGGACGCGCAGCTGAAGGGATTCGAGTGGGAGGATGGGCCGTCAGACCGGATCGCGCTCTACGCGGACGACGTGCTATTCTTTCTTACGGATCTCAACAGGTCAGGCCCAAGAGTCCTTGACATTATGAAGGTATTTGGTGAAGTTTCAGGGCTTAATATCAATGTAAAGAAGTCCGTCTTGTGGACCATGGGCAGCGGAGTGGCTCTGGGAACCTGGGCATCCGCCTTACAGAGGGCGACAGGAGGCTTTAAATATCTTGGGGTCTTCGTGACCGATATCCCTGGAGTCTCGTGGGAGCGCAATATCGTTCCGGTCTGGGACAGGGTCCGGTCGGATATGAAAACGTGGTCCCGAATGCCCTTGAACTTGTACGGCCGGTCGGCCATCTTTAAGATGGTGGCCCTTCCTCGTCTGCTCTACCAGCTGCAAAACCATCCCTATCCTATCCCTCCACAATGGTTTCGCCAGGTTAATCCGGCGCTGGGCCGCTTCCTCTGGGCTGGGGGGGCTATTCGCGTGGCCCTCCGCACCTGTTTCCTCTCTACATACTGCGGTGGCCTTGCGTCCTCGGACATCCTCTCCTACTACCAAGCGTCCCATTTATTGGTACTCAACGAATGGTGGTACGGGGATCGGGGTGACCCAGCGTACGCCCTGGAAAGGTACCTAATGGACCCGGATACTTTGCACACGTTGCTCTACTCGGCGAGGAAGAGAAAGAGGCTCCCGGTGGTCACGCAGGTTGTCTTCCAGGTTTGGCGTCAAGCACTTAGTCGTATGGGATGGTGGAATACGCTGACTAGGGAGACCCCGCTATGGCAGAACGGTCGCCTGCCGGCCTTATCGACTCTGCAGGGGTTTTGCGGCTGGGACTCGATAGGGATCTCGGGGCTGGGGCATGTCATGAAAGGCACAAACCTTAAATCCTTCCAGGAGCTGAGGGACGAATTTGATATGCCACGCACCCAGTTCTTTAAATACCTGCAGTTCCGCCACGCTATCTCCCCCGCCTTGGAGGGGTTAGACTCTCTGCCAGAATTTAGTCCGCTCGAAGCTAAACTATTTATGGGAGACTTGACAGAAAAAAAATATCCTGCATCTACCAATCCCTTGTTACCCATTGTTCGTCCTCCCTGGATGGCCTGCGGTCCAAGTGGGAGAGGGATGTTGGAGAGATTGATGAGGAGGGATGGAGGGAGGCCCTCGCGGCTCCGAGGGAGGCGGCCGTAGCTGTACGACTGCGTTTTATCCAATTTAAATATCTGCATAGGGCTTACTACACGAGAGAGAGGCTGTGGCGAGCCGGGTTGATTGCCTCCCCTGATTGTCTGAGGTGTGGCAGAGAGGTGGGCACGTTCCTTTATACCGTGTGGACCTGTGGGGCTCTGGAGGGATTTTGGAGGCGTATATGGGACTGTTTGGACGAGGTTCTGGGTTGGCAACTCCCACGTACATCACAGCTAGGCCTCCTTCATGTTTTGGAGCAGGTGGGTGGCAACCTCTATAAAAGGCACTTGCTACTCCTGGGCCTTACACTGGCCAAGAGGGATGTGGCCCGCGCCTGGAAAGACCCTAGGGCTCCCCCAATTGAGGTATGGAAACGGGGCATGGATTATTGTATGGGGGCTGGAACGCCCGGTATTTGAGGCTTGTGGTTGCCCCAGAAAGCATTATAAAATCTGGAAGAGGTGGGCCGATTACAGGGGGTTGTGGCTGGAGCCGCCGCCGCGGCAGAATGCAACTGAAGATCATTTGTCCTGTGAGCCGGGGTGAGGATGTGAGTGCTTTACCGTTATTTTATAGACTGATTTGCGAAGATTCAGGTAACCATCGTGGACAGGGCTAGGGTGGGACCCGGGAGGGGGTGGTTTTATGGGGTTGGGGGGGATCGGGTACTTCAAAGTTAATGTCTTATCCTGTTTGTAGCGTTGATTGCTTTGCACTGCCTCTTGATTATCTGCTCACAGCCCCTCCGGTGTTCGGAGCACTGTGAATGTCTTGCAATCATATCTGAAATGTCAATAAAATCTAGTTCTGGAAAAAAAAAAAAAGCCGTATAGCTGCACTTAATGCACGGACATATACCATGGGTGCACTTTTGAGACTTTATTTGATAATTGGGCCCCTAATTTGATCCCGGCGTCGTTGACCATTACCTTTTGTGTTTATTAAATTTCGGTCTCCCTCTCTCTCTCTGTATTGGCTTGCTTCACTGTGAGTGACAGCATACTGCTATTCCACAAGGAGCATATCGGCACCAAAGTAGTTTTGTTCAGTGCCAGTAACTACTGTGGGAGTGTGTGCTTTTTAAGACCAAATAAGAGTTTTGCTTTTGCAAATGTTTGTTATTGTGACGGTGAGGGCCTGGCAGCTCCCACACCAATAAGGTTTTACAAAAACCATGCCAAAATAATTCACACATTGACAAAACTAAAAAGCTGACCACCAATCTCAGACCTACTGGCTTTGCCAATTCTTGTTTATTTTTGTTTCCCATAATCTTATTAAAACTGGTTTTCCATTATGAATATATTTGGGAAATACTAGCATGCATCAAGAAACGTTACGACATGATGCTGCAAAGAAATGGTACCTGAAATTTTACAGTTGTTTAGCCAAATATTTTTTGCCTGCTTTAAAGTTTTTATGAACATTTTATTTTAAAAGTAACTAGTCATCAATCTTGCTTTCAAGCGTCTGCAAATATTTGCATCAAATCAGAGAGCATTCTGGGAGCATTATACATAGCCTTATATTGCTAAACTTTGGAAACATGTGCACATATTTTTATACAGTAATCACTGTGAGTAGAGCAGTCCGAGCTCACAACATTTACTTAGACCGCTCACCCTCATAATAAAGGCTTTCAATTAATGAACCATGAATACAAGTTTGAACAGCATTGACATATGGAAAAAAATATTACCTTAACTACAGACCGTTCCCTTCCTTGATCCATATTGTGGTACTGCAAACTGACAGCCAAAGGGTTTGTGCTGCAGGGGGTTGGGCCTACTTGTCCCAAGGTCAAAATACACATGAAAACTTGTTGCCCTTGGCCCCAAGCAATAGGTCCTGGGCATCGGGCTATAGGAATTCCACATCCCTGCCGAGCGATGCTGTTCTCCTTCCCCTTTTTGATTTGCCCTTTATTTTGTTTTTGTAGATAATTTTGGTTAAAATTATCGTGTTTCTTTAGTTATATGTGGTGTTTCCATCCCCTCTCTACCAGACGTGGATACCGGGCCAGACCCAGCACCAGAGACATCGGCCTGGTTGATTGCTGAGACTGACAGAGCAAACTAGACACGAGAGGCCAGGAGAGTAGGGACACTTTCAAGGGGTTGCGGGTGGGTGGGCGACAGACCTCTCCAATCTAACCAAGAGGCAGTTGGTCCCGTTGACCCAAAGGGTAGTCAGATGGGTGGTAAGGAAGTGTGGGGGCGTGGCAGGGAAGAGTGGGAGTTGGGGTGCGGGGTGTATTTAATTCACATTAGAGTTAGAATAGGCAGTGGCTATTTCGGGCAGCAACTAGTGAAGCAAGGACTGACAAGAGATGTTTGCATCATTGACATTTGCTCTCCACAACCACAATATGACATCACATAATAATGACATATACTCAGTCCTCTCCTGGAATGTAAATGGGTTAGGGGACAAAGTGAAAAGAGACTTATTGTCGGCGTATATTAAAAGTTTGAAGCCAGAGGTAGCATTCCTGCAGGAAACCCATTTGAAAGGCACGCAGTGTGGGTTTCTGGGTTGAGGGGACTACAAGACACTAGCACACACCGGCTTCGCCACTCAGGTGAGGGGGGGGGGTCCCCATTTTAATACGGAAATCCCGCCTTTTAGAATAGAACACAGATGGATAGACCCAAATGGGACGTATGTGGAAGTAAAAGGTATATGGAACAGGAGGGACATTACTCTCATAAGTGTATGAGCACCCAGAGACTACAGAAACAGACATTGGAGAAATTAGCGGGTATTCTCCTGGAAGCAGGCTCCAGTACCCACCTAATAGGAGGGGATTTCAATGATGTAATGGACCTTCGGTCCGATCATACTACAACCCTTAGTGGAGGCTTTAGCGAGACTCAACTTGATTAACAGACACATTAGCGTTACTGACTTATGGGGACGACACCATCAGGGCCCCAGAGCGTATTCCTTCTACTCAGGAGCTCATAAAACTTTTTCTAGGATAGACTACATCCTGGCCCCGGTGGGAGAAGGGACAGAGATCCGAAAGATAGAGTACGTAGCAAGAGGCCTCTCCGACCACACGCCCCTATGGCTTAAAGTGGGTAGAGATAGGCACGGCTCGATCACTGGGTGGAACGTAATGCATGGGAGCTCAAAGATCCTAAAGTAGTTCAAGAAATCAAAGTAGACGCAGAGCTATACTTCAGGGAAAATGTGGGATCTGTAGAATCCACTATCACAATCTGGGAGGCCTACAAAAAGGACCTAAGAGACAGAACCCAGAATATAATAGCCCATAAAAAAGGTAGAGAAACTAAGAATATAGCTGAGATGGAGTCTAGACTCCTCCAACTTAAAGCACAGGCCCTTTCTCATGTTTAACATTGAAAAAGTTTGGCAGTGGTCCAAAGTTTAAGCAATGGATCGCATTTCTCTATGATCAGCCAATGGCCCGGGTACGGGTAAATGGAGTACTCTCCTGGGAATTCCCAACAGAGCACGGGACACGACAAGGATGTCCCTATCCCCTCTCCTTCTTGACCTAGTGCTGGAGCCCCTTGCGTGCATCATTAGATCACATCAGGGCATATTACGTTTTCGCACCCTGAAACTGAGATTACAGATGAACGTATTTCATTATACGGGGAAGATATCCTTCTCTATGTCACGAATCCTATGACGACACTCCCACGAATACTGGACAGTTTTGAATGTTACGATAATCATGCCAGGTATAAAATTAACTGGGAGAAACCCTGTTTATATCCAGCGAACCAGTAATGGGGACCTCCTGAATGCGCGGGCCGGCTCCAGGTGATAAATAATGGAATACAATACTTAGGCATCTACGTTACCACTGACCAACGGGAGGCTCTCAACCGTAATCTCTATATGATCCTAAGAGAATTTAAAACTGATATAGAAAGGTGGAAAATGCTACCCCTGACATTACTAGGCAGGGCAGCACTATATAAAATTATCATACTCTCCAAATTCCTTTATGTCCTCCAGAACACACACATCCAAGTCCCAGAGGAAGTTTTTATGAAGATAGATGACACCCTACGTATGTTCCTCTGGGACGGGAAACACCACAACACAATCACTATAACGGCGGTATATCGTTGCCAGATATTAGAGCCTACCATTGGGTCGCCCATTTGATAGTTGTCAATGATTGGGAACATACGTCCGGAGACCACCCTACATATGCGTTGCAATGCATGCAATTTGCAATATATCCATACACGCACTATCTCCAAGTGGGGGTAGCAAGTAGCAAAATTATTAATAGCCACACAGGTGCCGCCTGGAAAAAAGCAGAAAGGCAAATACAATGGACCAATAGAGTTACTAGAGAAACCCCCTATGGGTGGGAGGAAGACCTAAAGAATTTACAAAATTAAGCGGGTTTAAAAAGTGGGATTTGCTGGGTGTCTCCCAAATTAAAGATATACTAGATCGCAAAAAACATGCCACCTTTTCCTTCCTTCAGAATGAATATGTTCTACACAAGACACAGTACTACAAATACCTGCAGTTGGCCCACGCATGGGAGGTGCAACGTATAGAGACAGAGGAACTCCCCAAGTATGCCCCGTTAGAGGGAAGACTCCTCATGGGTGAAATTATCGAAAAAGCTGTTTCCTGGACGTACGGGGCCATCATAAACAATAAGCCAGACACTCTCCTGAATTTGAGGCTAAATGGGAAATTGAGCTGGGAGCCTTAGATGACCTAGACTGGGAAATTACGTTGATGCACCCAAGGAAGGAAGCCATTAAAGTCTCAGCCTAGATTTATCTAATTCAAGTACTTGCACTGGACTTGCTGCGATAGAGCACGTTTACACAGAATAAAATAGGATAGGATAGAATAAGCAGAGACACCTAACTGCCTTAGATGTAACCAGGAAACTGGTACCTATTTCCATACTATATGGGAGTGTCAGACAATACAGGCCTATTGGAATAGCGTACTGATTGAGCTGGAGGCTGTGTTGGGTGATAAGATACCTAGAGACCCCAAATATGTATTACCAGGCATACATACAGAGGTGGACCTCCCGAAGTTGAAGTTGTTATTAACCATTCTTGGCTTGGTGGTGGCCAAGGGAGATTTGGTACGTAAATTGGGGACAACACAGGGACCCACGATAGATGAATGGAAAAAGGGGATGGATATGAATATGACAGGAGAAAAGACCACATATGTGGCCCGGGGCTTTCCGAAAATATGGACTCCGTGGATACAATATTATGGCCTTGAACTGGAAGTTTCGCAAATGGTCACCCAAAGCACAGAATAGAGGAGGGATGAGAAGGGAAGAGACTGAGGCATGGGGGATTGAGAAGTATGTACTATTGACTTATGTATCAATGCTGCACTTGTCAATGGTTAAGCATGAATATGATATCAAGATCCTGCTTCAATTACTTGAAATTATACTATGTACTAATGTTGCATCTAAGAAAAATGTCAACAAAGAAATAATTTTAAAAAAATTATGCACTTGTTATGCCTCAATCTAGTAGCGAAGCCAGCGCAACAAAGTTTGAAACCATCTTGGTCATAGTGAACTTTGAAACAGTTTTTATATCAAGTATCTTTACGCTTTATGTTTCAATATAAGAATGATGCTTGTGTGATACCTCTAGCTAGCATTACCTACGTTATGCCTTTTAAGAATGAAGTTAGAGTACTACCTTTCTCATTTTGCATACTGTACTATCACCTAGATGTGCTTCTAGCCAGGAACGATGTATCTGTTTTTGTCTGCTTATTGTGCACACTTAATTTGCTTTCAGACGTATCCTGACCACACTTCAATGTAACAATGCAACAACTTAATTTTCGTTGTTTTAGTGTTATCTAGCTTAAGTATAATAATTTGATATAACAAGCTAATGTTTGATGAAGTGTTTATTACGCTTTTGTTTTCTCCCTGAACTTGACATATGCTTTTAATATTGTTACGGTTTTAATTTAGTTTATCACTACTCCTAAAACTGATATACTTCCCTGAAAGCCCCAAACAGTTGCACTGGAGGACATTCGCTACATCAAGTAATCAGTACAGTTCTGTACTTGTCTTCCACACAATTTTTTTCCACTGAAACACTAAAGAAATGCTGTTGTCACAACAACCCTTCATTGTGATTTTCACTGTTTTCTCTTTTTAAAAAGCTTCTACCAATCTTCTGATAATATTTTAACATCTCAGCCTTCAGCAGTCCCAAAGGACAACGGCGAACTACAGACAAATATCCCTTCTCCTGGATTTCTGGATACATTCGCCTACAAACAACCGGCTGACCACCTCAAACCAAACAGCTTCTGGACCATACTCATTCTTGATTTCGGTCCAATCACAGCACTAGAACTGCTCTAGTCACCGCCACTGACATCATCCATTTAAGCATGGACAGATGAGACAAAGCAGCACTCATTCTTCTTAACCACTATGCATTCATCCCCATCTCCCACCCTATTCTCATTCCTATGCCTCCACAAGTTTGGAATACATGGACCAGCACACCAATAGATCATATCTTTGTCACATGACGCACCCAGTCAGGCAGCCTGGACCTGTACTCCTCCTCTGCCTCCATCTTGATCTGTGTTGTCCTCCGGGCTTTCTTGCTCAGCACCATGATCTTCTACGACCACTCCATTTGCCAACATTGTTTTAACCCATGGACTCAGAATCATCGTGAACGATAAACACGCACAGCTCACTCTCTCCTGCTCTGAAGACATCTCCCACACCCAGACGAAGTTCATCAACTGTATGTTGTCCAAAGTCACAAACTGGATGAAGACCCACAGTCCAAATCTCAACTCCGACGAGGATGACGTGGTATGCTTTTGACAAGACTCCTCTCTCTGGTCCTTGGTCCACTGAATTTGGACTGGCACCAAACTTGTCACACCAAGCCAGGAACTTAGGGATCATAATCGACAATCAAATCTCAATGACCGATGAGGCTAACAAAGTTGGCTGCTCCTTCTTCCACCCCTCAAGCTCCTCAGAAACATCTCTAGATGGCTCCCACTAAACAGCCATAGTACTGTTACCCAAGCCCTGCAAACTGCACTCTATGTCAGCATCACTATGCAGCTCAGTAAGAGATTCCAGAACAATCACCCCCGGATACCTGAACAGCCACATCAACTTCCACACATTGACAAGAGACCACCACTTGGAGGGCCTCCCGCTCCCCCATGTCCCCTGGCATTTTGTCCCCCTCCCTCCCCACACCCTCTCACCAAAAAAAACTGAAATAACCTCCCCCTTTACATCAGAGTCACCAGCTCACTCATAGAACTCCACACAAAAACCTAAGAACCTGGCAATTCCAATATGCCAGTCATGGTAGTAACTTCCTTCTTAAAGTATACCCCCAGGTGATCTGTGTGCTACACAAAACACCACAACACAAAACCATATAACATAGCCATACCATGCTTTGTATGCAACATCGCTGACATACCATAAAGATTAAATAAATGGAACAATACACCTTCCGCTTGTAGCTCAAGAGCGGCAATATCCAGTGTTCTACACCTTCCTTTAATACATGAAGCCTCAGGAAAGGATGAAACTTTATTTGATAAACTACCCTTTTCCACCTAGAAAAAACATTCTAAGACCAAAAGAGGGGTTCTGCATAGGATCAACATTTGCCTTACAGACTAAACATTTCATGTGGTACCTTTATAATCTATTCCAAACGTTGGTAAACATGTGTGCTAGACCTCTGGCCTTCAGTTCAGTTTTTACTTCTTATTGGTGCTTAGCCCTGGACTATGATTGTGAAAATGTAAATCGTAGATTATTAATAACTGTACAACTTCTAACATCTTTCCCTCTAACCAGCACACTTTCAGCTTTACAATGGGTGCAAGCTTATTACTTACAGAAAAAACACATTTTCAAAGTTTTCATCATCTACGAAGACCAACTACTGCACTGTACTTTAAGACATGGTCACATACATAAGGAATATCAAATAATTTAAGTTTTTGTATAACATGGCGTCCTTACTTACCTGACATATGTGAGATTAAATCTGATTGGGAGTTGGAAATCAAGTTGGATAGTAGCACACTGATGGTATCTGCCAATAGCGTCTTTAATTTTTATATCAATCTGTAAGGGAAAAGGCCAGTTAGCAGCTAATAACTGTTTTTTAGTCACCATTCCTATCAGAGTAAAAAATAAAGTGTCCATAAGTTGACTGCGTTGTCTTACTGACCTTGGGGCCATAGAATGCTCCATCGCCCGGATTCAGTTTCCAAGCTTCTCCAAACTCGTTCAGACTCTCCTCCAATTGCTATAAATAATAAAGAAACTACAATAAGAGAACAGTGCATACACAATTCCCAAATATCTAACTGTGTGCGAGGCCAAATCCAAGACATTGTGATAAGGTATAACATATGGATTACCATACTGCTGAGGTTAGTAACATGATTCCATTCACACAACAGCATCTGATTTTCAGGAAGGCACAGTGTTGATCTAAAACAACACTCTATATCACCACAAAAGTGAAGGCGGACGTCGTGAAAACACATCAGTAGGTTGATCAATATTTTGAACAATGCACACTTACCTGTAAAACTGCTCTGAATGCTTAGAATACCAAGGAGTTACAGAGTAGATTGTCCAAGAGAGACTGAGGAAATGTAAAGACTGTGATAAGTGAGTTAAACAAATATGATTAGTAGATAACAAGCAAGTGTGTGAGTAACCTCCTTAACCGCATGGCCTTGTGCTCAACAGAGTCTTTAATTCATAAACTAATACAAAAGCAGTGACCAATCTTCAAATAACTTTACAATATCTCAATAAAACAACCACTAAAGACTAAATGATGCAATTCCATTGATATTAATAACCAGATGGATACATTCATGTACAGAAAATCTGTGAAGTAAAATAGAGGCAAACGTCCACGCCTAATTTCATAGTGATAAATAAACCAACGGTGGGGTTTATCCATTAAGCAGTCTGGCAAATATCTTTTTTTTAATGTATTTTTTTTAATGAGTTTTATATAGCACTTGCTGGACCCGAGGGTATCGGAGCGCTTCACAACATGTGCATTTAAGAGCAGAAAGCGGTACAGAATTGAAATAACAAGAGGATTGTGGATGGATAACGAACGCACATAGAAGGGAAGGAGGAGGGAGGGAGGGGGAGAACAAATCGAACGAGTATCTGAGCGGATTCGCTGTTCAGAAGGGTTTCTTGGTTCAGGAGGTGACGTCTGCTATCTGTTCCTTTGTGATCGTTCGAAGAAGAGGGCTGTGAGAAATCTATTAATAAGGTGGATAAATTTAAGCCCAATAAACCACCATGCCATGGAATAGGTTTTTAGAACATGAGATAAAAGCAGCACACGACTGAACATACATCATAAACATAACAATGCAAATCCTGTGGGTCATGGCCACTGAGGAAGGTTTCTCTCCTTGCAAAAAACACACATTTTACAGAACAAAAGAATTGCTGAGTTGAGTTATGTTATGTTATGTTAACATTTTGATTAAGCGCAACAGCTGCCCCAGCAAAGAGGCATCCCGGCGCTGAGGAACCACAGGTGCCATATCAAAAGAGGAGAAGGAAGAGAGAATAGGGAATCCTAAGGAGAGGGGAACAGATGGGTCTTAATGGCTTTCCGGAAGGCAGACAGGTTTTCCAAAGAACGAATGTTCAGTGGCAAAGAGTTCCAGAGCTTGGCTCCCAAAACCCTGAAAGTGGGACCGCCAATACGGCAGAGCTTTGTGCGGGGTACAGTCACTAGGTGTTGACCTAATGAGCGCAGATTGCGCTGTGGCACATAAGGTGTTAGAAGCGGGCGCAGACGTTCTGGACATCCGGATTTGAGGATTTTGAATGCCAGGGTGAGGGTTTTAAACTGAATACGAGATTCAATGGGCAGCGAATGCAATTTTCGAATGGTAGCTCTGACAGAACATCTGCGGGGAAGACACACCAAGGCTCTTGCCGCAGAATTCTGAAAGTGTTGCAATCGCGCTATCTCGACTTTGTTGGCGCCCAGAAATAAAACACTGGCATAGTCCAAACGGGAGGGAATTGTGGATTGAACAATGAGTTGGCGGACTTTAGAGTAAAAAAATCTGAGTATCGGGTTAAGACTCCTCAGCAGGCCCACATAAGTAGCTGCCACTTTTTTGTGTGGGTCTGGAAACTAAGCGAGGAGTCTATCCAGACTCCCAGATTTTTGACCAAGGATTTAGGCGGTGGAATGGTGCCCAATGAAGAGGGCCACCAATGCTCATTCCAATAGCTGGCATTCCTCCCGATGAGCAGCACCTCCGTCTTGCCTGCATTAAGCTGCAGGCAGTTGTCCTTCATCCACTGGGCTACTGCAGCCAGCCCGCCCCTAAATCTCGAGGCCGAAGTAGAAGGACCTTCGGTGAGAGTGATGACCATCTGCGTGTTATATAAGGGGCGAGGCGTTTTCATTACGCTGCTTTCCCTCTGGCTTGGGTGTGTGAGACTCATGTTTTAATGTGTGTGACTGTGCTGCTATTTTCATTTTAAAATTGAGTTTGCGGCTAAACTTGCACATTTTAAAATTGACTTAGCAGCTAAACTTGTTTTTTTTAAAATCTCAAAACGAACGCTCACTCTCTCCCACGCACTACGCATCACGGGGCATCCCGGTGGAACAACCTAGGCCGCCATTTTGCTGAGGGCACGCTCTAGTTGTAGGGGGCATTTTGACATTAATTATGCACGCTGCGCGGACGCCAGTGCCATAAGGAGCGAGGCGGTGTCAGTCCGCTGCTTTCAATCTGGCTTGGGTGTGTGAGACTCATGTTTTAATGTGTTTTACTGTGCTGCTATTTTCATTTTAAAATTGACTTTGCTGCCAAACTTGCGCATTTTAAAATTTACTTTGCTGCTAAACATGTTTTTAAAAAATCTCAAAACGAACGATCACTCTCTCCCACGCATTACGAGGAATCCCGGTGAGACAACCTAGGCCGCCATTTTGCTGAGGGCGTTCTCTTGTTGTTAGGGGCATTTCGACATAAATTATGCGTGCTGCCTAAGGCAAGCCCGTCTGCCCCCGTCCGCGTCCCGGAAGCAGCCAGCGCCAGCCATGCTGCCCGTTTCTCGTTGTACCAAACAAATGATCGCTTAACTTACAGCCATTCAGAAATTATGACTATTGGCTCTAATATGAGTAAGTGTGGGCAACAGTGGATGGTTCTGGACAATACATTCAGCACTTGCGAACAGTGCAACTTCTGATTTAGCTAAGACCTTGGTACCAGCACTCCCACCAATCACTTCCCTTCTGCTCCACAGAACTCTCAGTGCATACAAGCGGCCCTAATTAATGCCTGCTCCATGGTGAAATAGTCTCTGGACATCTTTGAGCTTTTGTCAGACAATCGGTTGGACATATTATTCATATCAGAGAGATGGTTCAATGAATTCTCGGCACCGGCCATTGCCTTGGCCATTCCAGTGGGGTATAAATTAGCAAGGGTAGACAGCAAAACAGGTAGAGGAGGAGGGTTTGCGGTAGTGTTCAGAGAAACTTAGGCTTTTACGCAGACAGAGACCAAAGACATTGGTAAGGGGGAAGCCTTAGACTTCTCCCTCACCATATCCCCTCATTGTTACCTGGGAGGCACCCTGATTTATCGTCCCCTGGTCCCTCTGGTGCTTTTTTAAAGGCCTTAGGCAAAGCTATTGTGCCAAGAGCTTTGCACCACGCCAATTCTTACTTTTAGGGGCTTTTAATATACATTTGAATTGTGCTGAGGCCACTACCACGAGGGAATTCAGTGACTCTTTGAATTTTGCTCAATTGACCCAATGGATCAGCTCCGCATCAAGTAGGGGGAGGCATATTCTAGATGCAGGCTGCTCCAACTTCCCTCTAGTTGCCCCGGAACCACTTCCTGTTTCCTGGTCTGACCATTTTTTAATTCAATTTTCATGGACTATCCGGACACCTTATCCGACCATGAGGTCTCTTAAGGACAGACCTCCTCAACGAATTGAGCCATGTGCCTTTGGCAAAGCCTTGTCAGACACCCGCCCTACCGCTGCTAAGGACTTGGCTGACGCTGTGGGGAGTATTAATAACTGGATCTCATAGGCAGTGGAACACCTTTCCCTACCTCTGGTCAATAAAAGAGTAAGAAACACTCTGTCCAAACCATGGTTCTCTGACAAGCTTAAAGAGCTTAAGTAAGCATGTAAAAAGTTGGAGCGCAGCTGGAGACAGGCATACTCCCCAGTTGCCAAAACAACACTAAGAAAATTCTAGAAAGATTATTATGCTGTTATTAAGAAGGCCAAAGGCAATTTTTACGCAGAGCGCATCACTCAGTTGAAAAATAACTCAAAAGAAATCTTTTCCATTGTCCAAAGTTTTCTGAAGCCCGGCGCGGAATGTATTGCCTTTCCTGCCTCAAACTCTTGGTGCGAGAAGCTGTCCGACTTCTTTATAGACAAGATCAAATCTATTCAGGACAGCTTTGGGTCAAGTATCCTAGTGCAGGAGGAACAACCCTCCCGGACTGTCCCGATCCCTGACCCAGCCCGCAGCTCACTGACAGTTTTCTCACCTATTCCCCTGGTGGATACACTGATGATTCTCAAATCTCTCAAATCAGGTTCCCCAGCTGACCCATGCTTAGCTAGGCAGTTAGCAGCTGTGGCGGAGGTGGTTAACTTTGAAGTGAATAATATTATCAATTTATCACTTCACACCGCTATGGTTCCACTGGAGTGGAAACAGGCTAAGCTGCTCTCCCTGCTAAAAAAAGCCCTCTTTAAACCCTGCTACAATAGCCAGTTACCGACCTATCTCATTTCTCCCCGCTGTGGCGAATGTGTGTGAGAAGGCTGTCCCCAAACAACTCTCTCAGTTTGTTGAGAGTTCCGATGTCCTCCACCCAGCCCAGTCGGGTGGAGGGCATCCACCCGACTGGGCTGAATGCCCAGTTGGGCCACATACAGTACTGACACTGCCCTGGTTGAGATGTCGTAGGCTATAGAGAATGCCTAGATTCAGGTGGCAGAGCGGCCCTGATTTTATTGGACCTCTCTGCCGCCTTTGATACTATGCCGCATCGCCAACTATTGGCTCATCGCTCGAATATTTGAATTTCAGGTTTGGCGTGGGATTGGATTGAATCCTTTCTAAAGAATAGAACACAGCAGGTTTGGATGCCTCCGTTCTCTTATGCACCAAGAAAGGTGACTACAGGAGTTCCTCATGGTTCAACTCGGAGTCCCCTTCATATACATCACACCGTTAATCATTCTGGCTGAGGTAAAAGTGGGTGCAAAGATCATTGCTTATGCTGATGATACCCAGCTCCTCATTATGTGGGAGGGAAAAGATCTGTCTCCGGATCGAGCCAAAAACTGCCTGGCAGCAGTTTTTAAATGGCTTGCAGCGGCTCAGCTCGATTGTCTGATGTACTCTTCTTTGGGTCTTTCTCGCCGCACTTCAGGGATGACCTTTGGCCAGCAGGTTACCCCATGCCTAACTCAAAGTGGAACCCAGTGTAGAATCTAGCGGTCTGGTTCAATGAGGACCTCAGATTCTCCCCACAGAGTAAAAAACTGGCCGGAGTGTGCTTTGGCACACTGAAACTACTTAGGAAATTCCTGCCACTTTTGCCCAGATCTGCAAAGGAAATGGTGACTCTTGCCCTCATTTTGTCGAGCATCGATTAGGCCAATGCATTATATATTGGCCTTCCGGTTACCAGCTGAAAAGCTTCAGACCATTCAGAATGCGACAGCAAGAGCACTGTTGGGATTTGCACTGGCTCCCGGTGGGGCAGCGGGTTCCATTTAAGGCCCTCACCCTTCCCCATGGAGCCTTATACAAATCTGGGCCCCCCATCTCAGGAGACGTTTTAACTTCTATGTGCCTCAAAGACACTTACGCTCTACAGTGCAATGCCTCGCCATTATACCACGCTACCGCCTGGCTAGAACAGGGGGCAGCTCCCTTTCATTTAGGGCAGCCAAAGCCTGGATTGTGCTTCCATATGATCTGCGCAATACCCAAGACCTTAGGCTGTTTAAACAGCAGTTAAAAATCTTTTAACATCCAGCCTCATCACACGCCCCTTGGTATCCTTCTACTGGCTTCTGGGCTGAGACACTCCTGAGTATCCGTGCGCGCTATAAATGTCGTATAACCTAACAAAATCCAATACATAACCACATCCCCGACAACATGTCACAATTTTCAGGCAGCATTTCTTTTCTGGCAACTGCCTTCAATTTAGTCTTTAGTTCCTTTTCGGGTAGATTGGGATTTGAAAAGTAGGCGTCCTTCAGGTTGAAGGCGGTCATGGAAGTCGCCTAGCTGTTGTAAAGGATGACATCATGGAGCATCGCTATGTGGAAGTGCTCGGACAGTATGCACTTGTTGAGGGGCCAGAGATTGAGCTTGTGCCTGAAAGACCCATCCTTCTTGGGGATGAGACAGTAGAGGGAGTACACTCCATTGCCGCGCTGGTGTGGCGGCACAGGCTCTATGGACTCCTTTCAAATGAGTGTGTCTACTTTCTCTTGGAGGAGGTGTTGGTGGTGAGGAAAGGCGGTGTGTTTGTGTGGTGTGATGTCTGGCAGGGTTGTGGCGAGTTACAAGCAGCTACAAGCAGTAACCCTGGTCTGTGATGGCAAATACCAATTGATCTCAGATGATTATGGCCCACCATGGAAGAAATCCCTGTAGTGTTCCTCTGTGATCGGAGGGAAGTGTGAGCAAGTTAATGTTTGATGGGGCGCCTTCTTTAACAGTACTGCCCGTCTTCCCTGGGAGCGGTTACCCCTGCAGCCCCCCTGGAATAGCCCCATTAAGGGGTTTGCTGGTTTTGTTGCCTCTGAAAGTCAGTTGAAGCACAGGGAGAGGTGGACTTGGGTTATCACAATCCTGGGACCTGTTGAAGGGGCTACAGGGAGGGAATGTCTGAAATGCACAATCCGCTGGGTCTGTGTCCTTTTTGATTTCGTCAAGCATCTGGTCGACCTGTAGTTCTAAGAGGTGATCCCCAATTGAAGGGCAGATTGAGCAGGTGCTGTTGTAATTCTGGCTTAAAGGTAGAGACATAAAACAAGGCAAGACGTTGGACAAGTACGCTTGAGTTGAATCTGTGCGCCACAATGTCTTCAGCATTTAGAAAAAAACTGAATGGTTAAATATGATTTTTCACTCAGTGACAAAGTTATGGCCTTGTTTCCGGTACTGCTCCTGGAGGTATTGGAGGAGCTCTTTAATTTTCTCCCTGTGTGCCTGTTTGCACCAGGAGAGCAGGCCAATTGAATTAGCGACAAGCGAAATGGGTGGCTAACTGGGCCCCACCGTGTTTACTGGCTGTGTCAATCTCCTAGCTCTCCTTGTATGGGGTGGAGTGACACTGGTACCTCGAGTGTTTGCTCCCTCATAGCCTGTGTGCACTACCAGGGAGCCTGGGGGAACTGACCTCTGATGTAGGGAGGAACGGAGGGGAAGCTTTATATTTCTTCTCCACCCTAGCAGTCACCACCAGCGACATTGACCGGCTTCTTGAATTTTTCAGGAGCGGACTGCAATATGCCCTTGAGCATGGGTAAAAATTGGAGGGAGCGCTGTGTGGAGAAGTGTATTTCCACTAGGTAATCGTCGTCCTTGTGGAAGGCTCGGCTCAAAGAAGGTTCTAAAGGTATGAAGTGTTGTCCTTTCGAAGGGGACAGTTTGGCAGGATAGAGGTCCGGGACAGTGTTCCCAGATGGATCAACATAATCATCCGAGGGGTCATCCTGAGGATTGAGGCACCAGTAGGCTTCCACCTAGACCCTGTTGTCCGCCTCCTCCTTCTTCCCCTCCACTTCCACTTTCTTAGCTCACTCCACCTCCTATCGAGGGTGACCCCTCACCACATTTACCTGGGGGTTCCCCACATTAATCACTCAGAGGATGACGGGAGGTAGTCCTTCATTTCCTTTACATCCTTATGAAGAGAGTAGAAAATATGAGCTTGCAAAGAATCAGAAAGGAAACGGTTCTGCATGCCACTAACAGATTCTTACATGATAAGTTACTTTTTCTGTTGGTGGCAAGTTTAGCTGTTGACACAAATGCTCTGCATAGACTATACAGCAGTACTCTTACTAAGCAGAGGCTAAGTGGAGGATGTTGCAGAGAATTGAAAAAGCATACATAGAATTTTGTTGGCCGACAATACCTTGCTGGCAAACAAAAACATCCACACAATAGTGATTGGTAAAAAATGTGTGTAGTGAACCACGTAGCTGCCTTACAGATGTAATCTATGGATGTACTCTTTTTGCAGGTACAGTGGGTTTCAGGTGGAGTGGGTAATAACGTTTGATCAATGAATACATTTGACCAACCAGGAGGCAATGCACCCCTGTGAGAGAGCATAGCCCATCAGTGGTTCGGCAAAAGAAACAAAGCTGTTGATTTTAGCATAATACTTTTGTTCTGTCAATGTAAAACATAAGAGCCCTCTTGACAACGAGGTGTGTGTAGTGCCGCTACAGAAACAGGGTATGGGAAAAACACTGGTAATTTAGTGGTTTTATTAAGGGGAAAGGAAGACATCACTTTAGGGAGAAACTGGATGGTGTGGTCTTGAAGCTCACAAATTTGAATAAGAGGCCACCAAGTATGCCACTTTCCAAGAGAGGAACCGGTGTCCCAGAAAGGCACGCATGCTGGCTTGCGCTGGAATGGACTCGGAGCTTATGCTTAAAGTGTACACATGAATTTAAATGTCTCAATGCAGAGCTCATGCAGAATGCATACATGTGAAGAAAAAAAAGAAAATCTCTGAAAATGGCTCACCAGATTCAAACATCAGAAAAATTATCCATATGCTGGGAACCTCTGAAGTACTTCAGTTTGATTGAGAATGACGTATTGAAGTGGCGCAGTCCTATCCTAAAGGTGAGTCACGGGTTCAGTAGCATATTGCCAAATTATGTTGTGTCCCAGAGAGGCACCAACCTCTAAGATAAAGGATATTATAATTTATTTATTAAATTTCTCGCTTACCAATAGACCACATACAACACTTCCTGGTAACATCTCCTGATCTCAAAGAAATGCCGGAGCCAAGTTTCAATATTAAAGCAACAATCATTAAATAAGATATAACAGAACTGCAGTGCTCATGAAAGGAGGAGTTTGAAAGCTTGGCCCATGAGTCCTGTGAGAACAATGTTAAGGTTCCATCCAAAGACGGTAGGTACTCTGGGTGGAATAATGCGTTTAAGTCCTTCCATGTAGGCCTTGATGACAGGGACAATGAAGAGTTAAGTATGTTCCCTATTCTGAAGGGAGACAGCAACTGCGGCTAAGTAAAGTCTAATAGAAGTGTAGAAGAGGCCAGATATTTGCAAATGTAGCAGACTATGTCTTGGACAGGTAGTTTTACAGGGTTAATGTGTTTAGAGAGACAATAGTGAACAAAGCGTTTTCATTTGGCTGCATAGCATGTTGGTGTGGTGGGCTTCCTGGAGGATACATTAAAAATAGAGTACAATTGTTTCAAAAAGACTAACTCTCCCAAAGGAAAGAAAACAAAAGGTTTTCCTATTGAACTCTCAGCCACCAGGGTTATCCCTTGGTTGCATGCTTCATCAGGTCCATCCCGTTCCGCTATGGAACGAGGCGTACTATGTCCCACGAGACATGCGGCAGCACTTTGGGTGTATCCAAATGATAAGGGACATGGAAAAAGAAAGGAGTGAAATCAAAAATACCTGCCCAGAAGGTGAACCACTATTTATTCTGCCCTCTAGTCGGTATAGTTAAAAACAAGGAGGAAATGAAAGAAAAGGCTTTAATGTGCCTTCCTTTCTAAAAGGTAAACATGTTTCAAGTCGCACCCCACAAGCTTTTCATCAGGACCAAAGGAAACTAACTACCTGATACTACTCCTGTTCTGCTTATCGCATGCACTCTGCATGCCAAACAGTAATATTTTAGTTTGTACAGCATGTACTTGGTAATTACTGCCTGTAGCTATAGAAGGTTTTGAAGGAAGGCTGTATTAACACACACTCACTCCAAAGCTTCACCTCCTCCTATCAACCGAATAATCGGTTGATAGGCAGAGGTGAAGCTGTGGAGTAGGTAGTAATTACAAAGTATGTGTAGTTGGGAGGCATGATTGGGCCCCAATTGTGAGTGAGAAGATATAGCAGGTTGGGCAGCTTCTCATGAGGAACTAGGGACAGGTTGAGAAGAGTGATCAACCAAGGCTGCTCTGCACATTTGGGAGCCACAAGAATGAAGGGCGTTTGCCGAAGCTTCCGGACCACAAATGGAAGTAGTGGGATAGGAGGAAAAACGTAGGCAAATATCCCTGACCAGGTAATCTTCCAAGGACTGTGGGTGGGGAATTCTGGAGGCGAAGCTTGGGAAGTTGGCATTTTATCCAATTGGCAAAGAGCTCTATGTTGGAGAATCCCTATTGGTGGAAGTATGGTAGTAGGATTTACCAGTGGAGTTCCTATTTGTGGACTTGTGGCAGCATCCAGATAACGATGTCTGCAAATTTGTTGTCCACTCGCGGAAAGTACTCCGCCAGAAGGTGGATCTTGTGGAGTGCCCACCACCAGATGTGGTGGAGTGCCCAGCACTAAGCCGACAGTTGTGGTGAATGTGGGTCTCCCTGTTTTGGTGGTAATAATCTACAAGTCCATCACCATAGGCAAGTCTGCGGCATGCCCCCCGAAACTCTGCACGGTGGAGGGCTGTGACCGTGTTGCAGAATTTTTCACTAACAAAGTCACTCACCTTTACAATTCCTTTCCTCGGCAGGCAACAAACGCTCCCATATGGGGGAAGGGTGTCAAAAAGACGGGAGTACGAAAGCTTACCTCCTTCCTCACCCCGCCCACAGAAGAGCTAATCCGCATCTGCGGGTCAATTAAATCTGGCTCTCCAAGAGACCCGACGACCCCTAGTCGGCTTAAGGGCAGCTTGCAGGTGCTTGAACCTTATGTTCGCAATCTACTCGATTCCTCTTTTCTGTCCCAGAGTGTCCCCAAGGCTTGGAAGCGAGCAGTTGTACTCCCCCTGCAAAAAAAGGCCAATGTGAATTTCGAGAAATTCGACAATCTCCGCCCCATTTCCCTTCTGCCTTACATGGCCAAAATAGCGGAGAAAATTGCTAATACGCAACTGATGCAGTTCGTGGAGGAGGCATCGCTACTCCACGACTCACAATTTGGCTTCCGTCCCCGTCACTCAACGGAATCTGCACTTCTGGCGGCAGTGGAGGCACTCCGACAGGGTGTGGATGAGGGCCAGACTATGGCTCTGATCCTACTCGACTTAAGTGCAGCATTCGACACTGTAGCACATACCATCTTGCTACAGTGTCTGAGTGAAGGAGGGGTCACAGGTGCTGCGCTTGGTTGGATTAAGTCCTTCCTGTCTGATAGATGCTTCCAAGTCAGGATGGGAGAATGCTATTCGAGGGAGATCGAGTTGGGCCAGGGCGTACCACAGGGTTCGTCCCTGAGCCCGACTTTATTCAATATCTACGTCTCCCCGTTAGCAGCCATCGCGGAGGGCCACGGTCTCCACCTGGTGTCCTACGCCGACGACACGCAGTTGGTCGTCTCCCTATCTCGTTCCCCCGGCCTTGCGGCGGACATCTTCAGGAACTGCATGCAAGATCTTGCAGCCTGGATGTCCGCACACTGTTTAAAACTGAACGGCAGCAAGACCGAGGTGATCGTGGTGGGGGGCGGGCCTTCTGCGTGGTCGCCTGCGTGGTGGCCACCCTGCCTAGGTGAGGCCCCCACTCCCAGCCTGGAGGCCAAGAATCTTGGCATGTGGCTTGATAAGGACCTTGCCTTTGGCCCGCAGGTTGGCCGGGTGACAGGGGTGTGTTTCGGTGTCTTGAGAACTTTGAGGAAGGTTCTAGATCTGCTTCCCATCTCGGCTCGTAGGACGCTGGTGCACGCCCTGGTCACCTCGCGCCTAGACTATGGTAACCTGCTTTATTTGGGGGCTTCAGGCAAGGTCATGGGGCGCCTTCAGGTGCTCCAAAATGCCGCAGCACGGCTCGTGCTAAGACTCCCGAGAAGGTCTCCCTCTAAACCCGCTCTCCAAGCTCTCCATTGGCTTCCGATGGAGAAGAGAGTTGAGTTTAAGGCCCTCTCAACGTGCCATCGCATTCTGAGCGGCAAAGCCCCTGTGCCACTTCAGAGTTTGGTGTCCCACTATGAGCCTACCCGCAATTTACGGTCCTCTCAGACGGGACTACTTGTGGTGCCCAGAGTTAGGAAGGCGCGGATGGGGGGGAGATCTTTCAGATACCTTGCTCCCAAGTGCTGGAATGTCTTGCCCCCAGATTTGCGTCTTGAGCCATCAGAGGCCCTGTTTAGGAAAAAATTAAAAACTTACCTTTTTAGCAGGTAGCTCCTGGGGGAGGGGGGGATGGCAACTGCTCACTTATCATAGCGCGGGGACACGCCTTCTGGCATCACCAGGCGCTTTAAAAATGTCCAAATAAATAAATAAATAAATGGCAGTCATATTGTCTGTCTTGATTAGGACTACCTTTTGTTACAGGTCACACAAGAAGGACTTGAGAGCTAGCTGGATGGCCAGCAGCTCTAGGCAGATGATCAGTAAACCCATCTGGGAGGATGTTCACATGCCCTAAAATGTCAAGTACTGTAGATGTCCTCCACCCAATCTATTAAGGGAGATGCCCGTTGTGATAGTCACTTGGAGGACGGGTTAGAAAGGGTCGGCCTTGCAGCAGGATGTTGCTGCTCCACCAGTCCAGCGATGGGTGATGACCAGAATCAACACTAGACGTTATAAAGTGGCCCTCCGCTTGTGACCATCGTGCAGTCAAGCTCTTTTGCAATGGACGCATAGGCAACCTGGCATGTGGTACAACGATGATGCAGCAAGCCATTATGCCGGGAAGGGTCATGACTGTCCTGAGCATGACTAGATGATCTAGACAAAAAAAGAGGCAGAAAGGACTGGAAGGGTTAAATTTGTGCTTGGCTGGGATACGCCTTTCCAGAGACAGAGTTGAAGACTGCTCATAAAAAGGGCTACTCCTGAAGGGCCTGAAGGTGGAACGTCATTGTGTTTTTATAAATTGAACCCTAGACCATGGAGGAGATCTGTGCCATTTGTTCTGTGTGCACTCCTGATTACCATCTCGTCCTCAGAAGGACGAGATGGTGTACTCACAGTCAAAGTTTTCAGCTGGTGCTCAGTGGGCCGGTTGTTCCTTGGTCTCAGACTCAGAGTGAGAACTGGGCTCGGAGCTGAATAGTAACTCTGCCGAGGTGCCGGGCTGTGGTTCCTCCTTGATTTCCTTATCCCGGAAGAGATCGGTGCGTCATCTTCCAGTCGATGTGTTATTACATGTCAAGTGGGGAAACAACGTTAACAACGCGGTCAAAACACTGCAATAAATTTACTTCTCTGCTTTTACATCGCAAGTCATTACCACGACTTGCACTGGAGGGCGCTCTAGACTAAGGAATAGTGTGATTTACTATTCCAACACCTTCCCTACTGTACGTAGGCTGGAGTTGGAATAGTACATCATACTATTCCTAAATCCAGCGCCCTACAGCGCAAGTTGTTGTAACGACTTGCGTTGTAAAAACAGCATTGTGATGTATTGCGTTGTAACATCATACATCCGTCAAGTGAGGTGCCAACCTTATACAATAATGCAGTGTTGTTTAAGCTAAAATTGATGCAGGTAGAACAAGAGGCCTTATCCTGCCCCAGGGACAGACAGCAGTTTCAAACCTGGCCGAAGACTGAAGCCAAGGGAAGACTTTCTTCAGAAGATGCCAGGTCGCAAAACAAGACCCTCTTAAGATATCTATGTGACTTATCATGGGAAATTCATGGTCCAGTATGAGACCGCGATTTTTCGCTGATTTACTTGGACATGAGGCCAGTCCCAACTCAGAAGGCCACCAGTCTGGAAGCCAGCGATGTCGAAGCTTTGCCAACAAGCAGAACCGCTGTCTTCTCACTGTTTAGCTGAAGACAGTTTTTGGACATCCAGGCTGCGATATTCCTCATGCACACTTGAAAACGACACCTGGCATGGTCAATGTCCTGTCCCATTGAAATGATTAGTTGAGTATTGTCAGCATAAGAGATTGCTTCAATACCAGGTGCTTTGACAATTTGTGCCACGAGGGCAACATATACATTAAATAATGTCGGGCTCAGAATTGAGGCCACTATTTTGCCTCCCGGGCCACCCACAACATACTAATGGTTAGTGGCTACAGAGGGAGGCCAACGGCATGTCTCCAGCCAGCAGCTCTGTCGCTTTGGGCAGGAGTGAAGTAGTGGTCCCTGCCTGGAAGAGGGAAGGCAGGAAGTTACGTTTATATAAGCTGCCTGCAATCTCCAAGGTAGGGAACCAGCTAGTGTCCTTGGGATGGAGTCCCGGAGCACTGCTCTGGTGTCCCTAGGCTATCCTATGGCTTGGGGAGGGGTCCGCAAAACTCTCTCCTCATTAAAAATATATCGGCCCTCGGAGATTGGGTCCTTGGGCCTCTAGAAGGTTCGGTATGGGAAAGACACACACCCCTCTCCCAAAAATAGTATGGTTTGGCCCGAGCGGACTACCCCCTCACACTCAACCAGGCCTAGTGGGGGCAGGGTACCCCTAGTCTGTGCCCCTGTATGGTTTGTTTATTCTTCTTTGCAGGACACAGTACTAAAAGGGATGGCGCAACATGTTTGTCCATTTGTTGCTAGCCAGGTGGATGTTATGTTTAGATCTGGCTGGTCCGTGGATCCTCCAAGTCTCTTTATTTTCATATATTTTTCAACCTTAATTTGCAACAACAACAAAAATAACACACACACACACTGGATGGATTTACGGCAAATCATAAATAGCACAGATTCTGGGTAAAGATCTAGCTTTCAGACGAATTCATTCAGTTCAGTCGTTTTGGCTGAAGCTGTGTCTAATTGTTTCTATGGGAAATTGCATGGGAGAAACGTGTTTTGGGCCCACCCCCCCTGTCCCTTCTTGACGGATAACCCCAAGACTTTCCAGGAGGAGCTGAGGGGGTGTATACTCATTTAGGGAACGTTTCCTGAAGATTCATCAAATCGCTCCAATGTTATTAGTTTATTTATTTACTTATTTATTATATTTCTAGAGCGCACTGTCACCTGTCAGGCATCCTGGCGCTAGCACTTTCAGAGACATAGCAAGTATAGGTCAGCACTACAGACAACTGTCTAAATCTTCGGAAACAACCACGTTTTTAGCCTCTTTCTAAAAAGGAGGAAATCACTAACTTGTCTAAGTTCCAGAGGCAAAGCATTCCAGATCTTCGCAGCGGACACCTCAAAGGATCTGCCACCTGATCTCACTTTCCTGAATCTAGGTACCTTTACTTACTTAGCCCCCGAGGAGCGCAGAGTTCTCATGGGGATATACCATTCAAATGTATTTTTAAAGGACACGGGCCCAACCCATTCAGGGCTTTAAACACTAGTCAAAGATATTTTAACTGGACTCTTTCTCGGTGGAAGCCAGTGCAATTCAGCCAAGGAGGAAGAGGACCTTCTGGGCCAGCCAAGCACTAATTTGGCTGCCGTTGACTGGATCCTCTGCAGCCTATTAAATAGAAAGTTAGGAGACTCAAGCAACAAGGCATTGCAGCAATCTAATCTACTGAGAATAGTACTGCGTGCTATTAATGTGCGAGCCAAAAGGGGGAGCAGAGGAAAAATCTTCCTCAGTGATATAATAATGGCCAGACAGCAGCCCACTGTTTTCGTCACCTGCGCTTCCAAAGTTAGTTTACTGTCAAAGGTCACGCCCAGGTTACGGACAGTCTTTACAGGCTGAATGACAGTCAGGGTGTCCATGGGCCAGAAATTACTGGGCAGCCTGGAGGGAAGCCTTTCCGTAGTACAGTAGAGCACCTCCGTCTTGTCAGCATTAAATTGCAGCGAGTTGTACCTCAACCACAACGCTGTGTCCCGCCAACAGCTATGAAACACTTCCAATGACGTTGACTGATCTCCCTCAAGAGAGAGAATCAGCTGTGTGTCATCAGCATAATTTATGATGTTAATATTATGCTTTTTGATGACCGTCAGTGGTTTCATGAAATATTAAAAAAAATGGGACTGATGGCCGAGCCCTGCGATACACCATGCGTGATTTTGGTAAATGCAGATTGATAGGGGGAGAGAGACACTGCCTGCTGTCTGTCCAGTAAAAAATACTGGAACCATTTCATAGCACACCCTGTTACTCCCACCTTTCTCAACCTTCTCAGCAGGATTCCATGGTTGACCGTGTCGAACCAGAAAATCCTTTTCCTATGGAAAAACGTAGTCTTAACTATAACTACCAATTATATATAGATATATCTTCAGTGAAGAGACCATAGGTTACAGGAACGTTATGGTTGACAAATTACATCACTGACGACATGGTCAGTTACATCACTGATGACATCTCAAATGACATCACTGATGACATCATCCAGTGAGTGCGAGTGCTTTCTAAAAGTTACAGAGTGTTAAACATATGAGGAGGTGTGTAAGTGGTGTATAAAAGAGTGAGTGGTTATGTGAAAGACTGTATAGGAGTGTGTAGGTGTGTGAGTTTCTGTATGCATGAGTGGGTGTGTCAGTGGGTGTATGAGTAAGTGAGTGGCTGTGTGAGTATCTGTATGGGTGAGCGGGTTTGTAAGTAGCTGTAACGACGAATGAGAAGGTGCATGAGTAGCTGAATGGGTGACTGAGCAGGTATATAGGTGTTTGTATGGGTGAGTGACAGGGTATATTAGTGGCTGTATGGGTGCATGAATGGGTGTATAAGTCGGTATACGAGTGTGTGAGTGAGTTATAGAGTAGCTGTATGGGCGAGTGAGTGTGAGAGGTTGTATGGGGGAGTATGTGCTTTTTTCAGTGACTGTATAGGTGAGTGAGTACATGTGTTAGTATATGTATCAGTAAGTGAATGGGTTTATGAGTAACTGTATGGGTGGGTGAGAGAGCGGGTGGGTGTGTGAGTAGCTGCATGGGTGACTGATTCAGTGTGTGAGTGGTTATATGGGTGTATGAGTGCTTGTGTAAGTGGCTATGTCTGTATGACTGGATGTGTGCGTGGCTGTATTGGTTAGAGAGTAGGTGCATGAGTGGCTGTATATGTGAGTTATTGGTTGAGTTAGTGGTTGCATGGGGAAAAGGATGTGCGAGTGCCTCTAGGGATCAGTGAGTAAGTGTGTGAGCGTTTGTATGGGTATGTCAGTAGTTGAGTGGGTGTATGAGATGTTTTATGGGAAATATATGTGGGTATGTGAGTGGTTCTGTGGATGATGTAATCAGTGACGTCACTGACCATGTCATGAGTGATGTAATATGTGAGATCATAAGCAGTGCATTGCGGAGGCGTAAGCTATAGTTAGCTCACCTAACTAGAACTGTTGAATTTCTCTTGTTTTGTATTAGTGAAATGTGAGCCTAACTAGAACATCCCTGTAACCTGTTTTTTAGTGAATTTCTAAGGTTTGTTATATTTTATTTTCTAACTGTAACCTGTTGAGGTTTAATTTCTGTGAAATGAGCATCCTTCTAGAATGAATCCTGCCCAGCTATTTATCCAAGAGGAGGCCAATGTTTTGTGCAACAGCTCTACCCAGCGGGGAGTACTTTCTACTGGTTAATTAGTAAGAACATCCCCGTTGGGTAAATATATAGCATATATGGGCATCTCCTATGCTACAGCTGTGTATAAAAAACCACAGAGGAACTGTCTCTAGTGACCTTGTCTGTCTGTAACTTTGCCAATGTAATTGTTGCTCAAGCGTCTTATAACTTTACAAGGTGGTACTGCAGAAAAAACACACTTGGATGATTTTACAGAAGTAAGCGCTTCTTTGTTTGGTAGAGATGCAATCGTATTGTTAGGCATCAAGACCCAGTCTCCAAAATCGTCAGGAAGTGCACTCTGGGGCCTTTTAGTAAGCTGTCCACCATCCTGGGATATGGGCAGGAAGATGTTGCATACCGCTAATGCATCTCCTCTGGAACCTGCACTTGCACAACTTAATTGGCTTCCCTTTAACCCCTTTGCTGCTCATGACGAGCTCAGCTCGTCATGCAGTACACTGGTCGTGTGCTTATGACGAGCTGAGCTCGTCATGAAACAATGGTATTCATATAAGCTCAGCACCCAGCGGGAATTGCCTTAGCAGTCAAGGTGTTAATGATAGAATGTACTTTCAAGCACTCAATCAGAATGGACCCTGCTACCTCTTTCAATTGATCAAACCATATCTTACCAAAAGGCATCTCAGATCCTCAGGCACTGCGCCAACAGTTATTTCATAGGTCAGCAGTATTGGCCTGGGTGGCAGCTTCTTCAGACTCTTGGCTGAAAAACTGTGGAACTCCATGCCTCTGGACTTTAGAATGGAGCCTTTAGAGATCGTGTTTCAAAATAATTTAAAACCTGGTTCTTTAGGCAAAACTGACAGTACGTTTAGAGCAGGGTCATGAGGCTTTCTGTGAGAGTTCTAGCGCAGGGGCACTCTGATTGAAGTAACCACGCGCTCTACAAAAATCCTGACATGTAAATCCTAATCTAATGTATATGGGGTGGGCCCAAATGGGCGATTCTTCTAGGCAAATTGCCATAATTCTAGTTTTTAAAAGATTAGAACATGATCTCTGGTCTCAGCAGCAGACGACAAGAAAGAAACCCCTCATCACAGACACTACGTGAGATACTGCGCTTGAGAAAAGCAAGGTTGCAAACACCTCCATCATGGATTACAGATAACCTTTCCATGGAAATGCAGAGAAAACATACTTGCTTTGTCTTAGCCGTGCATACGGAGTTAGGATGATTAGTACTTTACAGAAGTTGACCTTCAATGTGGGCACCTCCTTTATATATATCTGGAAGTTCTTCCCATTGAGGTTTCATTTCTGTGAAATGAGCATTGTGCCAGTATTAACCCTGCCCAGCATATTTATCCAAGAATACGCCACTGTTTTGTGCAACAACTCTAACCAACTGAGGACATTTTAATGGCTAATTAGTATGTGCTACCTTGCTGGGTAGCTGTATAGTGAATCTCCTCCACTACACCAGAATAAGGGACACCAAGGAAATGTCTTCACTGATCTTGTGAGTCTGCAACTTTGCCAATGTTATTGTTCCTCAAGCGTCTTCACCACATAACTTTACATGGTGGAACTGCGGAGAAAACACACTTTGATGATTTGTACTTTACAGAAGTAAGGGATTCTTTGGTGGAGACTCAATCGTAATCCTGTGCATCAAAAACTCCTCTCTAAAATCGTTGGAGAAACACGTCAATCGGGGCTTTTAGTAAGCTGTCCCTCAAAATGTGAAAAGAGCGGGAAGGCGCTGCATAATGCTAATGTATACAAGGCAGGGCCAAATGAGCAGGGTTTCTAGGCAAGTTTACATACTTCTAGTTTTTAAAAATTTAGAACACTACCTCTGGTCCCAGCAGCAGATGACAAGAGAGAACCCTCTCATCACAGACACTACATGAGATATTGCGCTTGAGAAAAGCAAGGATGCAAACACCTCCATCATATATAATATATAACTCTTCACGGTGAAAATGAAGAGGAAACACACTTGGATGATTTGTACATTACAGAAGTAAGGGCTTCTTTGTTTCTTGGAGATGCTATTGTATTCCTAGGCATCATGACCCCATCTCCAAAATCGGTGGGAAACAGGCTATGGGGGCCTATTTTTTTTGTTTGGGTCCCCATACTCCGGTCCCCGCCTTATACTCTCTGAAAGACAGCCCAGTGTGCAATGGATCCACGGGGGAACCTCAAGGCCCCCACGGTCCGAGCCGGCTTGCTACCTCCTGAGGGAGCTGGCACTGCTCTGACAGACAGGGGAATGCTAAAAGGCAGCTCCCGGTCTGTCAGAGCAATGTTTTCATCAGTTTCCCTGCAGGCATATTTGCGTGCAAGTAAACAAATGAAAACTCACTGTCAAACAGCTAACGTTGCAGCTGTTTGACAGCTCCGGCTTGCAGAAAACAGAGATTGGTTTGCTTTTACCTGGTGGGAGCAGTCAGCTATCACCATGCAAAAGCAAACAGCTACCACAAGAGGTTGGGCCCCTCAGGAGGTAGCAGGAGT
This sequence comes from Lissotriton vulgaris, assembly GCF_964263255.1. Classification (NCBI taxonomy): domain Eukaryota; kingdom Metazoa; phylum Chordata; class Amphibia; order Caudata; family Salamandridae; genus Lissotriton; species Lissotriton vulgaris. Next base: position 2,120,981,185 of record NC_141687.1, on the reverse strand, counting down.
CAGTACTAGGGAGTGGGGGTCCCCATGGCCATCCATGGGTCAACTAGGGGTGCTGCATGGTCCACCTCCATTGTAGTATGCCCCGGGAAATTGGTGGTCCCCAGGGCTGTGCGTGGGGGGCAGAGGTGCAGCCCCAGCATTAAATTAATGTTTAGCCCCGGGCAGGTGGCGGTCCAGCCTGCATACATATTTTTAAATACCCCGGACTTGGGGGTCCCCAGGGCCTGTGGGCACTCCCCTGCATTTACTTTCAGAGATTTGGCCTGGGGAGGTGGCGGTCCTAAGGGCTTTCATAAGCCCAAGAAGGGGGGCCACATGCGCCCCCCTCCTTTTTCGAACTCATGCCCGTGGGAGCAGGCCCATCCGTGGGCTGATTTCAAATCAAGCGAATCGTGGTAAAATTGAAAACAAATATGTTTTAGTTCCCAGCAGGGTCCCTCTGGTACTCAACTACCACATCTAGGGGTCAGAGTATTTGTACTCTGCCCCATTTTCTTTATGTTAAACGTTTTTTGTGGGACTCTGCTTAAGCAGAGTCCCATGATGGCTGCCAACACTTCCTGGTTGAAGTGTTGGCAGCTAATCCGATAACAGAACGGGGACTGTCATATCCATGGAGGATCCGTGTCCCTATATATACAAATTTAGATTTCAGTTAATATCTATAAAACTACTGAACGGATTTACACCAAATCACAAAAAAGTGGGAACAAAATCTACATTTCTGCCAAATTCAGTTTAATTCCGACCAGCGGTTTGGGCTGTTATTGTGTTCAAAACTCCTATAGAAATAACATGGGGAAAGCGCATTTTGGGACCCTTCCTTTTTCTAGGACCCCGCCTGAAAGGCCACCTCGAAACTTTCCAGACACAAGCAGAAGTGAGTGTCTATTTTTTGCGGAAAATTTTGTGAAGATTCGTCAACCACCGCCAAAGATATAATCAAGTAAAATGTAATATTCTAAAAAAAAAGCATGCATTGCCAAAGTAGTCCCTAGCACTTAAGGGAACTACTTTATTATTATTATTATTATTATTATTATTATTGCATTTATTGAGCGCACAGCTACCCGGAGGTTTCCCGGCGCTTGCCTTGGGAACCCGTCCTGCCTTTCCCTGTGAGATAGCCCCTACAGGGCATCCACCAGGTGAAAGCCAGGCATCCCGCCACAGGGGGGCCGTTGTGGAGATTAAGAAAGCTTAATGCGCAGAGTTGCAGAGTGAGAGCCCATGATTAGAGCAGGCACCGAAGCGAGAATTATCGAGTCCGTGGACATTTGAGCTCAAGACCCTGCCGCGTCGGGAATTGAACCCTGGTCCCGGGTCTGACCTCAGCTCCGGGTCTGCCTGCTCTACACCGTGAGCCACACTTCTCCACCTTTAAGTGTGGATATGCTCCATGTGAAAGGAAAATTGCTGTCAATAATAGTGACATTAACTAACAGATGAAGTTGACTGCCCTCCTGCCATATATTGTATGCTGTAGTGGTCAGAAGAAATATGTGAATTTAACAGTAACTTCCCAATGGGTGAAGAGGGCTAACTGAAAGCTCCTATAAGTATATTGTAAATATAGTTTTAGTAAAAATAAAAGGCTTCTTGACTAATGCCAGATCAGGTAACTAAGCAATGGCAAAAGTTGGTTGTTGCAGTCTGCCTTTAGACTTTGCCATGGCTTGTTTTGCTTTGCATGAGTTTACTGTTGGGGAAGCTGCTGGGGGCCACATCAATAAAACTATATATTTTTTTTAAAACACACATTGGCTAAAAGCAAAAATATTATCAGTCTCAAAAAGGATACATCACCATAGTGGTCTCTGGCACTTAAGAGATCTACTTTGTGTGTTGATGTTCTCTTAGTGAAAGGGCACAACGATGTCACTCAGTAGAGCTAGACAACTGCTGGAATGGGCTAACCTACTGCTCCAAGATGTATGTTGTAGTGGGAACATTGACACAAAAACACAATAACAGACCAATGGATGATAAGGACTGACTGAAAGCCCCTTTAACTTAGGATATTATACATATATTTTAATAAAATAAAAAAATGCATTGGCTAATGCCAGACCTACAAATGAGGGCATACCCAAACTGTCCTGAATTTCACAATATTCAGAACTTTACTGTGAAGAACTTTTTGTTAGCCAGGAAGATGTGCACAAACTTCAAACTATACCTTTTCCGCTTGATTCCAGATCTCAATTTCGCCTAGAAAATTTTCAGGTCTTGTAGAAAGGTGTAATTGAAAAGTAAATCCAAATACAGCATAAACTGATTGCAAGAACTGTAAGCAGCCTTTCATTTCGTCCCCGATCTGAAATGCGAAATAGAAGCACAGATGAGTTAGACTATTCATAATGGCCAATAGCAAATTACGAACTACTTTGGAGAATTGGTTGCAGCCTAAATATGGAAAAGGATACACTTGCTTGAAAAAGTGGAAGACCATGACATTGTTTGCTGGACTGAAGTATTTAGCAGCCTGAAACAGATCAGAACAGTAATACAGCAATCAATTGTTTTAAATCTGTTAAAAACGTTTGCAAAGGTTAGACTGTGTTGCTTAGTAGGATGTATACTAATGTGCTCATTCAAAGTTCCACTGTACAAACAAATTGAGCGTAAGCTACGTTTGCATCCGAAATTTAGATTTTCAGGTGAGCACAAATTGCCCAAGGACCAGGGGGTTATCCATGCACAAAACATTCCAGTATTGTCACTAAAATTTCAACATTATGTTATCTAAAAACTGAGTGATAGAACTGACCAGGGTAAAATTGCAATGGTGAAGTAATGGTATTCCTCTGGCTGTTTTTTAAGCCTGCTAAAACATCAGGCCTCAAATGAGGGGCAAACGGTTTACCCAAGGGGACGCCCTCAATGGATGACCTCCTTCCTCTCTGTAAGAACACAGAAGGTCCATTTACCACCATTCACATACTAAACCAGGGGCATCATCTGCGGTTTCCCCCAAGGATTGTCCACCAGACCCACCCTCTTCAACATCTACATCACCCCCTTGACTAACAGTGTCAGATCCCATGGACTCAACATTGTATCCTACACTAAAATCTCCCTACACGAAGATCCTAGGGCCACCAGAACTAACTTCCACAAGTGCATGAGAATCATTGCCAAATGGATGAAGGACAACTTCCTGAAGCTCAACACAGACAAGACGGAGGCACTGATCTTCAGCAACAGTACCACACATTGGAACGACTCCTGGTGGCCCTCGGAACTAGGACCGTCACCCACATCGACCGACCACAGCAGGAACCTCAGCATCATCCTGGACAGCAAGCTGACCATGAAGTCCCAGATAAACGCAGTCTCCTCCGCCTGCTTCCTCACACTACTCATGCTACGGAAAATCTTCATACTGCTACCCCAGGACACAAGACGCACTTTGACACAGGCCCTAAACACCAGTCGCCTAGACAATGGCAATGCCTTCTACGCAGGGAACACCAGATACCCCCTACAGAAACTCCAGACCATACAGAACGCAGCAGACATACTCATCCTCGACCAGCCTCAACGAAACCACAGCACCTCCACCTCAGGAAACTCCACTGGATCCCGATACAGAAGAGGTGCCAATTCAAGTTGATGATCCACATATTCAAGGTACTACACAACCAGCTATCTACCTACATCAATCTCCGCCTGAGCTTCCACCAACCTTCCAGACAGCTTTGCACCGTTTTTTGCTCACCCACACCCAATGAAGAAGCAGAGGAGGATGCTCCTTCTCCTGCCTCACGGCTAAGACATGGAATGACCTCCCCAGCACCTACAGACTACCGCTTCCCTTGCAGAATTCAGAAGGGCAGTCAAGACCTGGTTGTTTGATTGTGATTCTCAGATCGTCAAGCGCCTGGAGACTCTCCCGGTGATTAGCTGAGATTTAGAAATCGACTGAATGATTGAGATTTACACTACTCATTGTTCAGTGCTTCATGCTTTTCACCATTTCAGAATTGGCAAAAATATACCAATATCATGAGAGGTGGGTGCTTTACTGCCTACGTTTTAAAATGTGGGAAACAAAACAATGGGGATTTTCACAACAATTTATTGCAAAACTTAAATTTTACCCACAGCTGATGTAAAGGATATGAAAAGAGTATTTTGTAAAGGGCATAAAATAAGAACATTCTATAATCCCAAATGTAAAAACTTTCTTTTTTTATTTTTTACCCGAAACTGCAGAATAACAGACTTATGAAATGCAGCCACCATTAGTAGTACCTGATCCATTGTACAGAAAATATGAGCATCATCCTGTTGGAAGCGTCGAACCCGGGTCAATCCACTTAATGTTCCAGACAGCTCGTTCCGATGCAAAACACCAAAGTCAGCATATCGAATTGGCATTTCCCGCCATGATCGTGGCCGATGGGAAAACATTAAACTACAATCGAGCAGAAAAACATTGATACAGTTATTAGAGTAGAAAACATTTATGATGATACATAGCTATTGAAATGTTTGATGTACCTTGCTGGAAACCTAGGTATTCATCTGTTGAAAACATGAATTTTCAATTTAACACAATTGTTTCTCAACTATAAGCTCATAAACCCAGGCGCAGAAAGCCTATGTTCTACCCATGCCCAACAGAGTGATGTCCAGTGAAGTGAATATGTCCACCACGCAGATGAACCACTCACCCGAGAATAGACATATCGCAACTTTGTGCACGCAGAAAAAGTTCAAGTGTGGTACCTATGTGATCTTATAGGTTTACTCCATTTTTGATAGCCTCTATAAGCACAGTTAGGCAAGAGAATAATGCTTGCTGCAATAACGGTTTGGGAAACACAGCCCCCAGAAATGTAGAGCAGATATGCGTTGGACTACATTAGCTATCCCTTAAAATTATTAGGACTCAAACTAGCACAAGTGCGCTACATTTAGTGCAAAAAAGATCCCACCAAATTCATCACTTTCGCCCCTTTAAGATAGACAAAAGTTTATTGCTTCAATGAATATTTATTTGAACACATGGAAATGATGACCAACTTCCAATTCTCAGTGTCTACCCACTCATAGTGCATTGCTATTTGCATGGTTAGCTATTGTTAGGAATTCTTGACAGTGATCCACTGCCTTACGTAACGTAGTCTTCTCTCGACAAATATGCAGAAAGAGAACTTTCAATGCAGAAAAACTGTTATGCATGCCACTGGTGTGCCTGAATTACTTAATATGCATTTCATAAGTACTACTAAAGCATGAGAGAATTTGGGATTTCAAAAAGGGATTTTGATTAGCTCTACTAACCTAAGAAGTATTTGCAAAAAAGCCCTTCCGAAGGCAGAAACAAAGTACATAACCCAGTCATTCAGGTTTATATAGTCACCCTATGTTGGCTTAATGGACATGTGCACACTTTCACATTAGGCCCGTTATCCAAATGATGGTAACAACATAAGCAATATACAAAGACTCTCCGGTAGGGCTATTTTACTCTGACAACAATGTTTGCTATTGATAATCTGCTGGAGGTACAGTGTGCCGACCTAAATGTCCTGTGAACCAAAGGCTGGCAGTAAAATCGGTATCATTGTTAGTAACTATACTTACCAATGTCCTGGGCAGTTCATAGGTTTAAGTGCAAAAGTTTCCTTCTCGACCTCAAAGGAAAACATGTTCTCACTGTAATGCTGCCAATGGCCTGAGGTTTCCCAGAGTTTGCTGTTGTAGATGTTGGGAGTTGCCACTTCAGTGAAGTTACGTTTGATGTATTCTTCCTGGACAAAAGAAGACGAATCCCTTGAGACTGTGATAACTAATAAGTCTTTACTAAAACACTGGAATAACAAGTTCTTCCACCATGCAATTTCTACTCATTTGCATATGATTCTGTTCATTTCATATTGATCCATCAAATCGCGTTCTCCAGCTGAATCACAACAAACCAGAGGTGTTTTAGTTAAAACCACGTAGGCAGGTCAAAAGACGTCAAGTTTAGGTCAAAATAAATGCTCCATGCACTGGTCTTCAAAGATTAGAGCCATGAGCAAGTTAACTTTAAATAATACCTCCTCACATTAACCTGTGAATGGTAGAAAAGTAAAGTGCCCTTTTTGACATGGTAACACCCTCTCTTTTGCCTGGTATTTAATGTGATTTCGACTGAAAGTGCACTGGGCTCCTACTAACTAGGTACCCAGTGTCAGATCGCTTTCACGCCTGTAGCCTCTTTTTGACTGAACTGATCCCCATAGGATAACACTGCCCCCCCCTCCCTCCCAGCGCTGAAAAGCACCTCAGCTTCCAGCTGCTCAGTTCCGCCTGAGGTGACACATAGGTGCTGTTCGGACCTTGCCCAATACTCACCTTAAATCCAGGAGATCGGTCCTATAAGTCAATAAGAAGTGCCCGAATGCAGTACATGTTTTGCACCCATAGGACAACATTGGGCACATGAAGGGAATTGCACCACTGCACCCGGATGCCCCAGTGCTGCCTGGTGTGACCTTTTTGAGCTGCATTGGACCATGTCCTGTACACACCTCAAGTCCAGAAGACTGGTCCTATAAGTCATTGGTAAGCGACTGTGTGCAGCCTATGTTTCCTCGCTCAGTCAATGTTGCCAACAACAAACCAGCAATTTTAAAAAGTACTACCATATTCTGATGATCTTAGTGCCTAAAGTTATTTAGATACATGTGTTATTTTGATAAATTGGTGTGGATCTCCTCATTGAGTCGTGTGCATCATTTATTGACTATTGTGTGTATCTGCAGATGTCCAACACTCCTCTTTGATAGGTCTAAGGCTGCCCGACCACACTACCCCTTAAAAGAGCACCTTGGGATTGCAAGAGCGAGCTCCTATCTGGTAGTAAGAGAATACCTGAACTGTTCGCACAGTATACCTCTTTTTTGTATACCATATAAAGAGTTGGCTTCCTACAGGTAGTTTCTGTTCACTAGTCGTAATCTTGTATTAAGTGACACCAATAGCATCAATTCAAGGTCCGATCGCTGTACAGGTCCATATAAAATTAATAGCAAAAATGGATTAGAATTCAAACATAGAATTCATATCAGGTTTAGCCTTCAATACACCAATTCTATGCTACTCAAATCATCTTGTATCAGTTTTACCATACATATTCTAAGGCATCATGCAGGAGGCGGATTTTCGTACCGACAGATGGGACCCCCATCTCTTACTCAGTCAAATCGGGGTATGAGCTACTACCTCACGTCTGCAATGTCAGGAACTTCAAATGCTTTTTCCCCAGAAGGCTATCTGGGCATTCACTTACTGTACATAAGAGAATGTGTTAGGGTTTTGCCTTCCAGTAGACCTCTCATATATCCAATGCAGTGTTCTTTATCAGCTATACAATTGCTTTGTTTCTAACGTAAGCAGTATGACTGCCTCTGATCTCTGCAGTGTTCTTTGCATGGGCCTAAACTATGCACTGTACATGCACTTAGCTGGCTGTTACAGTATCCCTGTTCCTAGCCTCTGTAGTTTCCCTGTGCCTGGCCTGTGCAGTATCCATAATCCTGGCCTCTGCTTTAAGCATGAGCCTGATCTCTACGGTATCCAAGTGCCTGTCCCCAGCAGTACTCCTAATCCTGGCCTTCAGTAAACACAAGACTGGTCTCTGCAGTATCCACGTGCCTAGACTCCACAATGTTCTTTCAAAAGTTCAAAAGGCCTTCCTAGTAACATTGTTCCTGGTCTTCGTAGTTTCCTTGTGTCTCAACACCGCAGTAGCAGTTCACCTGGCCCCACAGTTGGGATTCGACTAGCCTCCACGTTATCCATGCACCTGGCCTCTGCCATGTTCATACAATCTCACCTTTTTATTTATTCAGTTATAACTTTATTTCGATCATCGAAGATCATAAAAGTGATATAAAAACATAATAGAAGCATCATTCGTTGTGCATTAAAACCTAGAAGTCAAAACCATCAAAGCTCTGGCAATGTACAACTGGATCAAATTCAGAACATCACACCAGTTCCATAAATTGACAATACAGTAAAACCTATACAGTTCCTTAGAGCTACACTCCGGAGTCAGAGTTTGCTAATAGGTGGGGCCTCTCACGCTAATTTTGCGGTACAGTGCAAATTCTTCTTAGGGACCATAAAGGAACCTCGGCTTACAGCCCTTTTATATCCTAATGATGTGTAAAATAGCAATAAGCCACTAAGCAATGAAGTACAACATTTTTCATTTGGCTGCTAGACAATGTCTAGCATACCGAATGAAATAAAGTACCATTTAGATAGGAAACAAAGCTATTAAAGTTCTTAGAAACATTGGTTTAAAATGCAAACACAAAGTCAGAGAAAATGTGAAAGGAGTACATAAAAATATATCTTTTATCGATGTATCTGTTTTTTGGACATCTGATGAGGCAAAGAGATCCCTTAGGGGTTCTTGGTAGTCTACTAGAGCAGTTGAAGTCCAAAGTCTATGCCAATATAGCAATGGCCTGGACTCATCTTACAGTGAGAGCTTCCAAAAGGCCATGTCGAGAAACAGGGAGATCAGGGGCGAGCTTTTTGGGAGGATAAAAATAGATCTTCCGCTAAAGTTAGGATGTTGCAGTTTGCGCATACCAAAATTTCCGAGTCACACAAGATGGCTCCCAGCGCCTTCACGTTATAAAGCTCTGTGAATGAGTTTGTTTAAAGATCTTTGATAGTCAGAGATATGTTATGTTAGGTCAAAATATTTATATTGCGCATGGCTGCTCCTGCAAAGAGCCATCCCAGCGCTGAGGTAGAACACTGAGTGGGGAGGCAGAGCGAGAATTAGCAGTGGAAAAGAGCCAAGTCTTCACCAGCCTTCTGAAGGTCAGGTGATCAGCACTGCTACGAATATGTAGAGGGAGGGAGTTCCATAAGGCGGGAGCCAGCCGCTTGAAAGTTACCCCCCGATCTGCCCCCCGTATTTGTGGGATTCTGGCAAGGAGCAGGTCTGCCGAGCGCAGTGCTCGTGTGGGTACATAGCAGCAGCATAGATCACTCAGGATTCCTGGGCCACTACCTGAGAAAATCTTATGAGTGATCCATGGGGTTTTGAAAAGAACTCTTTGTTCAAGGGGTAGCCAGTGTGGGCGGTGGAGGAGGTTGGAAACATGAAAGTGTTTAGGGAGGGCAAAGAAAGTGCGAGCCGCATATAATGTACTAAAGAGCAGTGAGATGTTTGTACCTGGATAGTCCAATCCAGGTTTGGTGTTAGTCTTAGAGCCAAATAGTCAAAGTTAGAAACCTGTTCTATAGGATCGTTGTTGGCATATAGTTTACATTTAAAATGTTTACTTTTTGCAGGGTTAAATACCTTAAATTTAGTTTTTAAGCTGTTTAGCTCTAACACACACTCATCACAAAAATTACTATAGTCGTTCAGTGGCTGCTGTAGACCTTTAAGTGATTTTGAAATCAGCAGAGTATCATCAGCAAGAAGTAGAGCGGGTACTCTCCTCCCTGCCACTTTAGATGAATCACAGCCATCCCTGTCCAACCAATCCACTACATCATTTGTGTATAGTGGGAACAAATAATGTAATAGAGAAAAGCACTTTGTGTCCCTTTTCAAAGGCCAAACTTCTCTCCTCTGGGGGTAGGCTGACCAATATCACTAACTGCTATTTCTCTTTAATCACTACCAGCGCCAAAGCCTCTGGGTGTTTTTTGACTCAACCCGATATGATAGCTTTACAATTATTGGAAAGCTCAACATAGCCAACTTGTGCACAGGATTTGCAGGGCATGTGCTAGCTTAGCCATCAGCGACAAACTAAGGGGAATGAGGTCGCGGTCGACCCCTTCAATAACTACCTGTTTGGGCATGGATGACCAACCAGTCAAAACTGATTGAAAAGTAGTCTCACCTCTTTATATACGTAGATTATGACTTTGCTAGTCTACTGCATTGGCATTTGCACAATGTATTGCACTAAGTCATTCTGTCGTAAGCTTATCCTGGAGAAGTAACTTCCTTAGCTGTTCTTGAACTAATGATTTGGTCAATTCCCTGGTCTTCATTATTGATACCGGTGAGGTTTGCTCCAGTCTACCTAGGTTCACCTACTTATGTAGCACTTCCTTTTCAATTGTTATTTCTATTTTTCCTGCTCCGTTTTATCAACTCTGTAAGTGGGTCCATTCCTCTGGCAAAACAAAATCTTACACTTGATTGCCATACCATCTTGAGTATTCTACTGCTGCTTAAATAATGTCATGCTGCTGCATACCTTGTAACAAAAGCCAATTGTATTTGTCCTGGCTTGAATATGAGCCATGGAGTTTTAGTAGCACTAGTATCTGCATAGGAACCTCAAACTGCTCTCAGTAAACCAGAGATATCTTTCCTGTACAATAAAAAAGGCTTCTCCATCTGCCTATTTGTTCACGCACAAGCACACCTGTAGTGCTTCAAGAAACATGAAAGCATGTCAAAACATTTTTTTTTCAAAACCTTTTAAAGGAGTCAAACTAGCTTAACAATATGGACTCATTTTTGCTGAGTTTTCTGTCTAAATTGACTTCCTCTTAATACTTTGAAAACAGTTTTATCCTTGCCTACATGTTTGCATTTATTGCTTCTTCTTTCCACAGAACTTGCATTCCTCTTTATGCCCATTTAGTCTAATCACAGCCACGGGCACTAACATACTAAAACTATTTCTTCCATCAACCTCAAAGATCTTCATTGGAATATGGATTAGTAACTTATCAAGTTGGTTTTCGCCGTAGAATCTCTAAAACCAATTGCGTTGAAAATTTAAGTAAGAGTAACTACCTTAGCACTCAATTTAACTTAATAGGATTATATCTCTGCTAACAGAATCCATTTCATAAGCAATCAAATCTGCCTTGAAAAAGTGGATTTTAGCCTGAAAAACACATAAGCTGTGTATTTAAATGCATTACATGTGAACTAGAATTCGTTTGTGATATTGGAGCAAAATCTGTTTTAGATTAATTTCTTTTGAAATGTGTAATTTACATTTTGAATAATTTTGATGAACGCTGTACAATTATCGAATTTCATACTAAAATTATCTAAGGACTTTGGACAATCAAGGATTTTAGGCTACATTATGTCTTTTAATAATATGTCCAAATAATGGGACTAGTTGTACAATAAAGTGTATACATATCATGTTACAGTTGGTACTCCCAAAGCCAAAATTGTTTGTTAATAGATGTAACATCACCCTGACCACATATATCTTAAAAGTCTCCAAAACTGCTCATTTCGAATTAAACCATGTAAAAATTGAAGCCACTGTACTGTAAAACTGTAATGCTCTCTCCATCAACTCTTTACATTTATTTCACTACCTTCCTCAAAACCACGTGTCAAATTGTGCCTACTTCTCATTGTATAGTTATTGTATTTCCTGTTATTTGTGAAGAGCTTGGTAACCATGTGGTTAGCTCCAAGCCTTGCAAATATACACTGTACAAATCACGTGCCTCCTTCCATCTAGTAGAACCTGGAACTCTATACTTGCTTCTAGTAGGTAGGTATGCTTGATGCAATTCCAAAATAAGATCTTTGCCCAATGGAATCTGGCAATGCTTTTCAATTACAGTATTAATAATCTAGGAAGAACTGTTTCTACGAAGGGCTGTGCAAACATGGTTTCCTTATATCCTTGTTAATTCTATTCAAAAGAAAGAAGCTGCAGAGCTTAATAGGAGTCTAGATCCTTATTCTAATTTCATTTTTAGTGAGTGATCCAGACAAGCCAAAGAGTTCGGCAAACTAACATTTTGTGTTGTGCTTGATCACATTTTTTATTTCAGTGCATGAGAGGTTCACTTATCTGTTAAGAATCTTGTGAATTGGGCTAAAGCAGTCTTGTCAGATAAAAATATACACAGGGTCTTTCTAGAAAGGACACACTACGTCATGCCATGAACAAACAATATGCAGGTGCTCATATACTTTTCCTTATTTATTCCTCCCTAAAATAGTCTCAATTTCTGAAGTCTTTTCCATCATACAAGAAGGCATGACAGTTGTGGGCTGGACTTTCCGTTACAAATACTGTCATATCAATTTCTTCTTGCAGACAGTGACTTTTCCAAGATGATCATAAAGAAAGCACAATTCAAGCGAATAACGTTACAGACCATCTACCTCGCCTGCACACATCTAGCAACCCAAGATTCATGTAACTCCCCCACCGTTGTTTGCTTTCTACAGCCATTCACCCATTGAACAAGCTGTATGCCAGTCCTCATGTCAAAACCTTGCCAAAAAATGTGGCTTTCCCAGATATGCACTCTGCTTTCACTTGTAATTTCTTCCCCTTTATGCTGCAGGTCTTCGTTTGCAATCCCCAGACCTCTCCCCCCAAAAAAGCAACATGGACTCTTAATATTTTCTAGATATGAGAGGGAAGGTTCAATAGGTGGTCAAGGAAGCCTAGAAACTACACAGGATGCTCTTTCAGAGAACAGCAACGCACAAGCCCCGTTATATCCGCTCTACTGTAAATAGATTTTCTTTTTTTAAATTTTTATTCTTTTTATTAACAATCATCAACTTCAGACAGTAAGTAGATTACATTGCAGTCATGTATATGATTAAAGCTGGCACATACAAATATAATCCCAACATATGCTAGTACACACCAAGGTTCAAATCAGGGAGAGTGAATGTCGTCAAGGGCTGGCTGCATGGGTGGGGTGCAAATGTTACCCCTATAATGGTTCCAGGGTCCCCAGATCCAGGACCACTTCCCTGGGCAGCCGCGAGCTGTATACACGGTCTTTTCACGGAACATGCACCAGTCCATATTGGCTTTCCGGTCTTTCAACCTAGGAGGGGCAGCTGCCCTCCAAGTCTGAGCAATGTTCCATTTAGCCACCATAAAACCGAGTGTAGACCATTGCGTCAGGTGTGCATTCAGGTCAGTAGGCTCTCAAATATTAAGCAAGCATCTACGTGCCTCTGGGAGCAGAGGTACCCCCAGCGCCATCTCCATAATACCATGCATCCTCCTCCAGAAGGCCTGAAGAAGTGAACACTCCCAGATGATGTGCATGAATGCGCCAAGCTGGCCACACCGCCTACAACAATCAGCCGAGGACGCCCTACCCATCAACACTAGCCTAGGCCCCGTCATGTAGATTCTGTGCAGGACCTTAAGTTGGACCAGTCGTAGTCTCGCCGGGATAGCTACCACTCTAGGAGATAAGGCTTCCTGCCAGTCAATATCCAACTCAACACCGTCCGCCACCCATTTTTGTCGGAGCTGAGTGAGAGGATCCTCCATATTATGTATTAATTTATTGTAGATCAAGAAGATGGACTTTTCGGGGAGTTGTCCATCCAAAATTCCATTCTCCAGTGGAGAGGACTCAGGAGGGGAGGAACCAGCAGGGAAAGCTGAATGCAAGGCGTGTCTTATTTGTGTATACCAGAAGTGTTCCGAGTCGGCTAGGTCGTGTTGCTCCTGCAGGGAAGCAAACGTTTTAATGTTGCCCTTTTCCCACATATCATGGACGCAGGAAATGCCTATTAGATCCCTCTTATCTAATCCCTTGGTCTGTCATAGGTGTTCTCAAATTCCCACAAGGGGGTGGCCGAGGTCAGTCTACCCTCCCATTCCAGAGATCTGGTGGCAGTGCGCCATAAGGTTACCGAGTGTCCGGTGGGGCCGGTTAGAGCAGGCCGGGCCTGTTTGGAATAAAGTCACCTACTATAATTCCCCCTACCCCCCCGCCCCCCCCGGAGAAGCCATCTGTCCATACGGTATCCAGGATCGTCAGTGGCTCCATAGGTGCCATGTTTGATGGCAGCCAGATGGGCGGCCCAATAATATTTCCTAATGTCAGGAAGGCCGATACCTCCGTCGTACCATTTCAGGGTCAATTTGTTGAGAGCTATGCGTGGCGGCCAATTCCACAATAGTTCCCTCTGGTGCCTCTCAATTTCTTTAAAATAAGTAAGGGGGACAGCATCCAATGAGTTTTGCAAGGCATAGAGAAAGCAGAGGAGGGACATCATTTTGAAAAGAGCAGTCCTCCCGAGGAGGGACAGTGGGAAAGTTTTCCAGCTGGCTATATCTCGCTGTAAACTATGGAGCGGGGGAAGGAGACTGTTGCTATATCGGAGCGTAGGATTCAGGCACATGAATATCCCCAAGTACTTAAACCGGGACGTACTAATTTGGATTGGGCAGTTAGAGGGCAAAACAGGTATTCCCCCTTCAAAGGGGTAAAAATGAGACTAGGTTCAGTTGATTTGAAATCTAGAATATTTCCCGAGCACTGCCAAAATGTCCACCAGGGCTATTAAAGATTTCCGAGGGTTTGTGAGATAAAGTAAAATGTCATCAGCATAAAGTCATACACGATCTTCCCAGTTCCCTGACCAGCGGAATCCTCGGATCATGAGATCCTGCAGGATCCAGACTGCTTGCCGGTCTAATGCCAGAGCAAATGAAAGGGGAGAGAGCGGGCGGCCCTGTTGGGTACCGCGGGGGAAAGCAAAGGTGTCTAACTGCTTGTTGTTGACTGTAACCTTAGCCAATGGAGCCGTGCATAAGAGGCGGACCCATCCAAGAAACTCCCGACCAAATCCCAACTTCTGAAGCACAGCAAAGAGATACGGCCATTTAATCCTGTCAAACGCCATTGTGGCGTCCAGGGAAACCAGGCCCGCCGGCTCTCGTATAGTATCTGCACTACCACTCACCCCGTGAATCCGACGAAGATTCAATGCTGTGTTACGGTGTGGGACAAAGCCAGATTGATCTGGATGTATGAGAGTTGGTATGATTTTAAAGGGGCGATTGGCAAGAACTTCAGCAAGGATTTTCGTTTCGGCATTGAGGCGAGAGATGGGTCGATATGATGCACAGTCCAGGTGTGGTTTGCCTTCTTTATGGATTAGGACAATGCGTTGGTCAATCGAAGTTTCCCTAACTCCCTACTTCTCTCGAAAATGACTTTGAGGTGGGCAGACATTTTATACGGAGTAAGTTTTTATAGCTCTATGGGTATCCCATTAGGGCCGGAAGCCTTTCCGGACTGAAGCAACCTGATGGCTTGGGCAATTTCATCTGCGGTCAGAGAGCTATCCATTAGTTGCGAATCATTCGAGGTGAAGGTGGGCAAGGCAATGTCCTTTAGTAGCTCGGTAGAGTCTACCTCAGTGTAAGGTGACCCCGGCTTATAAATATCTTCAAAATGCGCTGCGAATTAAGAGGCGATGTCCTGAGTGTCTTCTACACAGGGGTTACGGAGGTGCCAGGGATTTATGGGGGCAAAACGACCCACCCGCGTGTGGTCTAAGAGAAAGACCGCCCATAGCGGCGAATGGTCGGAAATACCTCTAGCCAAATGGCAAATCTCACGGATGTGTGAGATTTGAGAGCCCGGCACTAGGATATAATCAAGGCAGGAAAATCTGTGGTGGGCTCCAGAGTGGAATGTGTATTGCTTTGTGTCCGGATTGAATGTGCTCCATGTGTCTGTCAGACCCATGGCCTCGAGGAAGTCAGGCAAACCACGGGAAGAGGGCCCCGGTTCACAAGCTGGAAATCGGTCCAGCTTGCCAGAGCCCACAGAGTTAAAGTTACCCCCCAACACCAAGAGGCCGTCCGGTAGTGAGAGAATAGTTGTACAGCGGTCTTGGAATGTGGACGACTGAAGGCCGGGAGGGGCATAGATAGAAAACAGAGTCAGTGTCCGACCCTCACATGAGCCAGATATACCGACATATCGTCGGTCCAGGTGGAGCCCACCCCAAGGGGAAGTGCATTAGCGCGTCACTGTAAAAGAATAACATTGAAAAACACCTGCATACCCCCCCCACCAACAACCCCCCTCCCTGCTTCCCTGCTCTCTGGAATGCCCATTACAAAGTGGCAGAGTGCCTGTCACCCACAACTACAGTTCAGAAATAACTAATGGTAGAAAAGAGGAGAAAAGCCAATAATCCGCCTCCCCGCCCCCCAACCCTGAATTGTGAGTCCAGTGTCGCTCATAGGCCCAAATCAAGCTGTGCTAATACCAAACGGAAACACAGTGAGTTTATGACCATTTGTGGGTCCTAATCGACCCCATTACCTGTGCCCAACCATCAGATATAAAGGGCATTTATCAACTCCCACTATTGGTCCTGGGGTTCTTGATCTTCGCCCCCGTTCCATCCTGCGGGGCCGCCGACGAGATGACTGTCCAGCCACTCCGACGCCACCTCCGGGTTGTCAAAGAACAATGCCCTCCCCTCAACCTCCACGTGGAGACAAGCTGGGAACATCACTGCATATTTAAGACCCTTGTCTCAGAGTTTCTTTTTTACAGCCATGAATGTGCGGCGTTGCTTTTGTACCACTTGCGTGAAGTCCGGGAAAAAGGAAAGAGTGGCATTTTTTGAAGCACAAGGGGGGGCATACTGCACATGTTGGGATCCCGTTCTCTGAAGTTTAGGACACGGGCTATTAAGGGGCGCGGGGTGCACCAGGCTTGGGATGCCCACCCGGTATTCTATGTGCGCGTTCGATGGTGAAGAACTTGCCCAATCCCTTGGGTTTGAGGTGATTTAGAATGAGATCCTCTACGAACAGGTCAGGTGCCGGCCCTTCTGGTTTTTCAGGCACTCCCAAAATGCGGACGTTGTTGCATCAAGACCTTCCTTCATAGTCGTCTAGTTTATGTTCGGTCATTTCACAGAAGGACTTGAGATGTCACACTTCCTGCTGGAGCTGAGATACGTCATCCGTACGACTACTCATTTTGATATGCAAGGATTTGACTTTTTCATTCATTTTAGTGAGGTCGGCGCAAATGAGATTCACCTCAATGGAGATAGTGTCCATTTTGTGCTCCGGGGAGGATGTAACCCCTACGATTGCCGTCACCACGTCCTGCAATGTGAGTCCCGGAGTGGAACTCTCGGAATCTTCTGCCACATTTGGAGTATGGCGCAGGTCCGTTGGCGAGCCCTTGGGCATTGTGTATCTGTCCAGTTTATTAGACTGAACCTGTCTTGTGCCCTTCTGACCTCTAGCAGAGCACTTATCAGGTTCTGGCCTGCCGGTCATTTTTGCTCCGAGTCCCAGACCCTCCAGCCACGTCTGGGTCGAGCTCCCCGCAGCGGGAGGGCAGAGATAGAACTGGGCCGGAAGGACTCCCGTGGAGAGCTGGCCGCGTATGGCAGGTGTAAAGTTTGGGCGCAGCAGGCACGAGGTATGCACCTACCTAGCTTGCCTGCTACCAGTGAGGATATCAAGGCTTGCACACCCTTGCACCAGGAGTCACTAATTCACTATGGCGGCCACGCCGGTCAAGGCAAGCAGAACCCAAGTCCAGGGTAGCAGCCCCCACCCAAGAAGGGCAACTGTCACAAGATGGTCACAGGCAGACTCACGTGTCCCCCCACTCGGCACCACACATTGTTCCCAGCACACAAACACAGTGACTTTACGCCCATCGCCACGGTCCCTCAATTGCTGTGGCAGGCTCCAGGCTGGCCGGTGACTTCCGGCCAGAACAGCCGACCCTGGCACACTCCTCCTCGGCTACCGCTGCACCAGGGTCCCTGGCTCATGACCCCCCACTAGGCCCAGGTCGGCGGAGTCCCAGATCTTTAGCCCCGATCGTCACACAAAATCGGGATAGCTCGTACCGGTTCCGCTGATCTTCCGCATCAATTCCGGGGCCCAGATTGACAGGATCTAAATCTAGATGATAGGGTTAGGGATAGCTACGGCGGAACCTAGGTCTTAAGCAGCCATCTTAATCTGCGCTTGCCACTCCCCCTTGTAAATATATTTTTAATCAGTCAATAAGCATTAGTTTTATGCTAGAACCATACAAAAGTTAGATTCTGCTGTCATATTCACATGATACAAATCAGATGGTCATTGCCACCTAATAGCAAACATAACCCTCCATTTAGTAATACATCATTAAACTGTATGGACGCTCTCAGCTATACTGTCCACAGTAAATTGGTCTTTTCGAGCCCTGTTGGAGGACATTTTGATGATCTTAACAATAACAAAATACTTTATAGACACCTTATATTGAGTATACCACATAATATTCTGAACAACATGACAATGGAAAGAGTAAGAACGTTTCAGTGTTTCCTAAGGTAGACAAAAAGATTAGTATTTCTCTGCTCGAGAAAAGATTTGGACTCTGCAACATGAGAAGTTAACAGACAGGCTATTTTTTTACAAACATTTACCCACTATGCTAAGAAGCTTGTCACATGCTGACAAGAGCATCTCAGAGCAAATTCAACGTTTTTGGGAAATAAGTGTTGATCCTCCAGGTTTTAAGCAGCACCAGAAATTCTTAATGTGAGAAATGAATGCTATTCGCTTTTAGAGGAAATGACTGATGTTGCTATCACACTGTGAAGCCTATGGATCGGAGAGGTAGATGGGTTGGGATGATGAACTGCTCTTAACTGCAATGAACTGGTGTGGCTTTTTCAACCAAACAGGATATTTGACTGTTATTATTCTTGGAGCTAATAATGCAGATTTTGAAAAGGAAAATGCTACTTACAAGTATGCATCTGTTCTTGGCAAGGAGAGCTGCAGATCACTACACTATGCATTAGATCGCCACCTGGTGTTGGGCTGGGATGATTGCATGTTGTTGTCGTCTTGGAAGAAGTCTTTTGTAGTCACGAGATAGGCGACTCCTCCCTTGGACGATAGTGCGCATGGGCATTGGCTCTATCCTTAGATTGTTTTTCGCCATGATGGGAAATGATGGAATTAGTAGAAGTAAAGAAGAGATGTCCATGAGTGTGCATCTAAGTAAGATAGAAACTGGAACAGATTCAAGTCCCGGGGAGGCGGAAGGGCGTATAGTGATCTGCAGCTCTACATGCCAAGAACAGATGCATACTGGTAAGTAGCATTTTCCATTCGAGGCATATGAGCTGCAGATACTACACTATGCATCGATTGTGCAGAAGTGTCTCCCCTAGTGGTGGTCACCTGTATCTGTTGCAGTTGTTTGAAAGACAGTTTTAAAAACAGCTTGGCCTACTGCAGCTTGCTGCTTGGCTTGCACATCAACACAGTAGTGTTTAGTGAAGGTGTATGTTGTAGACCATATTGCTGCCTTGCATATATCTTCTAAAGGGATGTTCCCTAGGAAAGCCATGGAGGCTCCTAGCTTGCGTGTGGAGTGCGCTCTAGGAGGAACTGTTAATGTACGTTTTGCTTTTTGATAGCAGACTTGTATACATTTTACAATCCACCTTGAAATTCCACCCTTAGAGATGGGGTTACCTTTATGAGGTGGAGAGGAAGATACAAATAATTGTTTTGTCTTCCGAAAAGATTTAGTCCTATCTATATAGTAGAGAAGAACTCTTTTAACGTCTAGGGTATGTAGCGCTCTTTCTGCTACAGGGTCCAGGTTTTGGAAAAACACTGGTAACTCAACAGATTTCTTTAAATGAAAAGGAGTAATCACTTTTGGAAGGAATTTAGGATTAGTTCTTAGAACAACTTTGTTACGATGTAGTTGTAAGAAAGGTTCTTGTATAGTGAACGCTTGCATCTCACTCACTCTTCTAAGAGAGGTGATAGCAATAAGGAAAGCTGTTTTCCATGTAAGGCATTCTAGTTCACATTTGTTTAGAGGTTCAAAAGGGGGTCCCACGAGCCTTGTAAGAACCACGTTAAGGTTCCACACTGGAGAAGGTGGTAACCTGGGTGGAATGATTCTCTTTAATCCTTCCATAAATGCTTTAATTGCAGGTACTCTAAAAAGAGACGGATGTTGTCAGTTCTGCAAGTATGCCGCAATTACTGCAAGGTGCAGGCGTTTGGATGAATATGCCAAGTTACACCTTTGTAAATGTAGAAGGTAGCAAATGATATTTTCGATAGAAGCATCCAGGGGATCAGTTTGATTATTATTGGAGTAAATGGCAAATATTTTCCATTTAGCAGCATAACAAGCTCTGGTAGAAGGTCTCCTGGCCTCTTTAATGATGTTCACACAGTCTGGTGGTAGGTTAAGATAACCAAACTCTAAGACTTCAGGAGCCAGATCGCCAAATTCAGTTGATTTGGGAGTGGGTGTCAGATGTCTCCATGGTTCTGCGTGAGTAGGGATGGAGTCAGTCGTAGCTTTTGGTGTGGGACTAGAGTTAGTTCTAGCAGTGCGGTGAACCACGGTTGCCGTGCCTATGTGGGAGCTACCAGGATCAGTTTTAGAGACCGTTGTCTGAGCTTGCGTACTACCAATGGTATTAGTGGTATGGGCAGAAAAGCGTACGCAAACCTGCCTGACCAGTTCATCCATATCGCATTACCCTTGGACAGCGGGTGTGGGATACTGGCGGCGAAGGTTGGGCATTTTGCGTTTACGTGTGTGGCGAACAGATCTATGTCTGGATGACCCCACTGATGAAAGAATGGTTTAAGAACCTGCGGATGTAGTTCCCTTTCGTGAATTTGTTCTGTCTGCCGACTCAACAGATCTGCTATCTGATTGTGAATATAGATATAGGTTTTGTGGAATGGCCCATCTCCAAATGCTCTGTACGAGTTGGGACAGTTGTATAGAGTGTCCCCCCCCCAAGCCCCCCTCCTCCCCCCCCCCCCCCCCCTGTTTTTGTATGTAATACATGGCTGTCATGTTGTCCGTCCGGATTAAGACCGCTTTGTTCTGTACTTGTACTTGGAATGTTTTGAGTGCTAAGAATATTGCTAGCAGCTCTAGATGATTGATATGGAACAATCGTTGTTGACTGTTCCATTGTCCTTGAGCTTGTATGGTGTAGGAGATGAGCTCCCCATCCTGTGAGGGATGCGTCTGCTGTAAGCACTAGCTGTGGAACAGGCTCGAGGAACGGCCGCCCCTGTGTCAAGTTTTTGGTGTTCCACCACTGCAGAGAGCGATGTGTGCGGCTTTCTACCAACACCAGGTCTGTTAGTTGCCCTTGTGCCTGGTTCCATTGCTGTGCTAGACATTCTTGTAATGGGCGCATCTGCAGTCTTGCATATGGTACTATGAAGACGCAAGATGCCATCATGCCTATTAGTCTCATGAACATTCTGGCTTGCAGAGATTGTTGCTGTTGAAAGATTGTGACTAAGGCTTGAATGCTCTGTATCCTTGCTGGACTGGGATACGCTAGAGCTGTGGATTTATTTATTGTAGCCCCCAGATACTGATGTATGTGAGAGGGTTGGAGGTGCGATTTGGTGTAGTTTATTGTGAAACCTAAGTCGTGCAATGTCTGAATTGTCTGATGCGTGTGTTGGACACACTGATTGAATGACTTGGCTTTTATGAGTCAGTCATCTAGATAAGGGAAGATATGTATTTGTTGTCTCCTGAGGTGTGCTGCTACCACTGCAAGGCACTTTGTGAATACTTGTGTTGCCGTTGTTACTCCGAATGGAAGGACTTTGAACTGATAATGTTATCCTTCCAGTACAAACCTTAGATACTTTCTGTGAGAAGGATGTATAGTAATGTGGAAGTAGGCGTCCTTTAGGTCTAGTGTCATAAGGAAATCGCCTTGTTGCAGCAGTGGGATGAAAATGATCTGTTTGTATGTATTAATTGAGGGGTCTGAGGTCGAGAATTGGTCTCAGTGTCCCATCCTTCTTGGGAACTAGAAAATACAGCGAGTAAACCCCTGTTCCTTGTTCTTGTAAAGGAACTATTGTATTGTGTCCTTTTGTAGAAGTGACAGAACTTCTTGTTTAATGAGAGTAAGGTGTTCTGTAGATATTGGACGCTGCTTGGGTTGTATGTGTGGAGGGGTTGCTGTAAGTTCCAGACAGTAGCCATACTGGATAATCTGTCTTACCCACTTTTCTGTTGTGATGGAGTTCCAGACAGGCAGGAATTGCGTTAATCTGCCCCCCACAGGAGTGGAATGCTGTTGGGGGAGCAGAGGGAAGTCACTGTTTTGTAGCGGAAGAGGTACTGTTGTTACCTCGACCTCTTCCCTTGTTGTTATTCCCTCTATTTCCTCCTCTAAAATATCCCTTGTTAGAGGATGTTTGTGTGTTGGATTTGAAAGATGTTGTGTTGTCAGCATTGGTTTGTTTCGAGCCTCCTCTGTAGAAGGAGCGACGATAGGAACGTCTAGTTTGTGTGGACTGTAAATATCCCATAGATTTAGTATCCTTCATTTTCTCCAGAGCTGTTCCTACCTCTGGTCCAAACAATTGGTTTTGATTGAATGGTTGATTTAAAATAGTAGTTTGGACTTCTTGTTTAAATCCTGAAATGCGTAGCCAGGCATGTCTTCTAAGTACTATACTAGTGTTTACAGCTCTAGATGCAGTATCTGCAACGTCTAGTGCGCACTTGATTGAGGCATTAGAAATGAGTTTCCCTTCTTGTATAAGATCATTTGCTTGTGCCTTATATTAGTCAGGTAGATGGTCTAGCAATTTTTTTAGCTGGCCATAATGAGCCCTATCATATCTGGAAAGGAGGGCTTGTGTATTAGCTATACGCCGTATGTCGGTAGCTTGTGCGGCTATTCTTTTACCTGAGGCATCTATGACATTGGATTCTTTATCAGGTGGAGGTGCCTCAGCTGAAGTTTGTGAGTTTGCCCTTTTCCTAGCATTGGAGACGACTAGGGAATCCAATGGTAGTTGCCCTTTAATGTAGGCTGGATCTGCAGGTGCAGGCCTATATTTTTTCTCAATTCTAGAGTTTAAAATCCTAGTACGTACAGGGTCTTTAAAAATTTCTGGAGCGTGTTTGATGACCCCTTTAATCATAGGGAGAATGTATCTAATAGGAAATCTTCCTCTGCCTCGTCAGAGTGCATGGTGACCCCGTGCTAAATGGCAGCTCTGTTTAATAGGCGCCCAAATCCAATGTAACCCTCTGGGGGAGAAGGCTTTGATGGGTATGACTGTGGGTCAGGAATGTCTGGTATATACTGTGGGTTTGGGTACTCCCAGACTGTGTCCCCTGTAGGGTAAGGGAAAGCCTCATCTGGGTCTATCCCTCCTCCTAAACTATACTCATCATCATTTTGAGGCGAGTGTGGTGATAAAAGAGGAGAATGTGAAGGAGAAATCATTGGGGAATTGTTAAGAGGAGCAGGAGATGAAGGAGAAGGAAGTGTAGGTGAAGAAGGGTATATAGGGGATGTGGCAGAGTCGTCCTTCTTGGCAGCAACCACAGGAGTGGATGGTTCATCTGCCTTCCTCTTCTAATGTGGTATGGTAAACACCTGACCTGTCTTAGGGTCGATGTAGATCTTCTTTTGCAGAGGATCTGGCTGGAAAAGTTCTTCTGTTTGAGGAACCTTTGTCGGCGCCGATTTTTTTTGGTGCCGGACGAGGTAGCCGTCTGTCTTTAGCCTTAGGAGGTGTTACAATGTCCTGTGGCGTGGTTTTCGGCACCAAGGGTGTTGTTTTCGGTGTTTCGAGGGCTTGGGCGCATCGGAATCAGGCCTTTTTGGATTCGGTACTGAAGACGATGTCTTCGGAATGGAAGCTGGTCACGTCGGCTTCGAGGCGTCGGACGCTGGCTTCGTACCCTTGTCTTTAGAAGTCGACGGTTTCGGAGCCGAGACTTGTTTTGGTTTTGGTGCCGAGGGAGCTGGTGGGATCGGCACATGCGGCTTACTTGGTACTGAGGTACTGGAAGGCTTAGTTATCTTCTTCGGAGCCAGGCTCGATGGCGGGGCTGTGGAAGTGGTTTTTCGGTCGTGTCTGGGCCCCTGAGGCGGAGTGTTGACCTTTGCCTTCGATCTGGGTGCTGTGTGTGGTGCAGGGGCAGTAGTACTCACGCGCTGACCCGATGGTATGAAGTCATCTGAGTCGTATGCCTCTGATATGATCTGGAGATCATCTGAATCTTCTTCGGGAACGAGCGGAACCTCCTCGTCGAAGATATCCATTGGTTTCGGAGCTGATCTCTGCATGTCGTGTCGACGGACCTCCGATCTCTGATAGTTTTCATGGATCGAAAGGACGTGCAGACTGTACAGCTGGATTCGTCGTGTTCTGGCGATAAGCACAAGTTGCAGAGCTTGTGGTGGTCACTGCGTGGAAACTTTGCTCCACACCCGGGGCATTTCTTAAATGGCGTCCTTTCCCTTGAGGTGTAGGCCTCACGGCGTGGATAGGCTCAACGGCCAGTTTCGACGACCGGAATCGAGCTGATGGAATCAAAATGATGTTAGTCGGTATCGAAGTTAGTTTGATGAGTTTTGAGAAGTTTTTTGCGCTTCAAAGTGCTTGACAAGTCTTTTTCTAGCCGGAGCGGAAAACTTTCATCCGAACCCTGTGGTGGGAAAAAACAATCTAAGGATGGAGCCGATACCCATGCGCACTATCGTCCAAGGGAGGAGTCACCTATCTCGTGACTACAAAAGACTCCTCCCAAGAGGACGACAACATGCTATCATCCGAGCCCAACACCAGGTGGCGATCTAATGCACAGTGTAGTATCTGCAGCTCATATGCCTCAAACATAACAGTTGGGTAAATTTCTGAATGTAGATGATGGACTTTATTTTTTAATTGTGGTTTTTCTTACAGGGATTGAAAAGATGCTTCTTATTTATATACTTCAAGACTTGAGTAAGGACTGGTCACGAATGACTGCTTGCATGGTCACCTTTTTCCTGTGACTAACGTACAATTATTGTTTCCTACCTATCAACGGCAGCCTCCATTTTTGCTGAGCAATGCCTAGGCTACTGCACTCAATTGTGAGTTTGTTATAACTAACTTGAAGCCTAAAATTATAAAATGTATAAAAACAGCTAATCAATGCAAAGTTTCAATATACTAGTAAACAGATCATATTTTTTCACAAATTTACCCTAGCTGTCAAGCCAACTATGTATATTCAATACAACTTACCTTTATAAAATCAATCAGTGTATTATAGAGAAAGGCACCTCTGGGAAGAAAGAAGCAGCTCCCTGGGCTGAGGTCATGGAAAAAGAATAGCTCCTGCTCCTACACAATCCAAGAAAAGAATAGGTGCTTAGCTCACAAGCAAGAAACGAGATTTACTGACAAGGAGACACAACACTGCATAGTAGACATAAAATTACACTCACACAAAAAGCCGGTGGGTACATCCAACACAAAGATATACCACATAGTCAGCAACACTGAACATTCTAACTCGAACCGCTATGACAAGGACATTCCACCATACTACAAGATATGTAAGGAAACTGTAAAGCACTACAGCTGTATGTGTCCCAAATGAAAGTAAAAATGAGTTCAATAATTAAGATAGTGTCCCATACTTTATAATATTACAACATGTTCTTCCTGAAAACTAACAATGCTCAACATTCTATTAAGACTACGGGCGTCACACATCTTCAGGAATGGACCAGAAAATGATACACAATAATGACTGAGAAGAAATCCCAGTAGTGGAAATCGCACAATTTAAACGGCTCACAGAAATACAAACAACCCCACATTACCAATGAGGACAAACATTTTTACATATTCCTTTAGAAGAGTCTTCAGTAAAAATGAATAAGCGATCAGCAGATCATAAACCTAGAAAGACAAAAACTCCATTCTAAGGGTCTTCATACTACAGTCCCAAATATCCCCTTCTAGAGCGATGGTGTCATCACACATTAGTTTCTGCTGAAACAAATTATGGAAGTCATCTAAATTACAGTTTGCCTAGTGCAGCATGAAAATAGACTATTTAACAATAATAGATGGAAAAATTTCAAAATTATATAAAATATTTTTAAGTATCACATACTCGAAATATTTAATGGATAATTATCTGTGCTAAATAACCATTTACAGCATTACGACTTCAGTGAGATTCTTAAATGTGGCACAGGCACCATTACAAGATTTTTCCCGGATTTCAATCACTTGCCCGGTGTAAATCATTTAAATGGTTACGACCTCCAGTAACCTGGTCACCCAGTTGATTGGTAAAACACAAGCCAAGCGGTGCAAACTTCAGAGTCTCCATGGCTCATTCAGACAAGCCATATTGGATTGGTTAGCGATACAATATTAGAATGGAATGCAACTGTTTCATATTTTTATGTCCTCAGCCAAGTTCATGAGGTGTGTCAAATGGAACAATGTCGTCTTGTAGCAATCTATTATCACTCAAGTCAGTCAATAATCTGCAAACCATTCACCTTTTTGGGCACAGTAGACTGATCATTAAAGCATATGATGCTGTAAAATGTTCATTACATTGAGGAACTGTGTCTCCAAGTCTGATGTGATGGTCAATGCCTTTTCCTGCTGCCTTCTGGCTCAAAGATAAACTCAAAGAGGATGATGTTTATTTGGCTGGTTTTCAATTTCACAGACCAGCAGTTTAGGAACTAGGATTCCTTGAAGAATAAATGTATGCAACAGTTAAGAATGCTAACCAGAGCTAGTCAACTACCAATCAGATCTCGCCGCTGTCACAGGGGTTCACTAGCAATGCTGTAGCACAAATGAACCCCCAAAAAGTTGCAATTTTCTGTAAAACGTTTTCTTAATCTCAAAGAATCACATTTAGATACGTTAGTGCCACAGCTTTCCCTAGTAGAGGTCAACCTTGGTTACACATGAACAGAGTAGTCATTTGTGGCTAGTTGACCAAGGGTGTCCTATATGCATGAAAGCAGTGCAACAAATGATCACAGTTTTGAGCATATTTTTAATTCTCCATGGCTGCGATGTACAAAATCCCTTTTCTGAGTCGGAAAGGTTTTACTGACTAGCACAAGGGGTTCTGAGACTCATTAATGAACTCAATTAGGAGTGAGTATGAAAGGGAAGGCCCTTTATAAGTTTGAGTCACAATGATATGAATCAACGGTTTGTTGCCAACAACTGAGTTGGAGTGGTATCTTTCCCCGAAAGACCGGTATGGAGTGGGAGCTATCCCTGAGAGGCAACTTTCCCTTTGTTAAACGAATAGAGGCTTCATGTGCCGCGCACCCAGGGGACAACAGCAGTTTACCTCTCTTGTCTTCCTCAATCAAAAACTTTCTTAAATGTCAGCACCTATCCTTTTAAGAGAAAAAAAGTTGTGTTAATAAAAAAGGTCTTAGGGAATGCAAGAGAAGGGATCGAGATTGAAGTATGCGGTCTGTTGTAGTTCTCCAACTATGGGTCCCATTAGGATGGCGGGCGGATTGCCCCCGCTGGGCCGCCATCCCTGCAGAAAAGACCTCCCGCCATATCACAATGCCTGGGGGGTCTGCGGCGGATGGAAAGACCGTACGCCGCTTTTCTGCCTGGTCGACATGTCGACTGGGCGGAAAAGGGTTCAATATAGTGGCGGTGTCTGACAGACACCGCCCTAAGTGGGGCCCTAAGTGTTCGTAGTCAAGTGCAGGAGGTTGAAAAGAGCGATTTTTTAAAATATTCATATGGCAGGCGGTTTGGCAACATCCTGTGAATCGACAAACTACAATGTGACTTTTGAACAAAGGCTGCAGGGGCAAATTGCATACCTGTTCACAGTGTTCAGTTTGCACAAACTGGTTGACTAAAAGGAATTAGCACATCAAGCTTACAGTGACCACAATCCACTTGCTTTAACTATTATTAGAATTGGTGATAAGTGTAAAAATAATTGTTTTTCCTTTGTGTAATGAATTGAGCCTACTTCCAGTGAACACAGTGAAAGATATCCCAGAGGCAGTCATATTGTTCCATTCCTTACTAATTAAAGGGTATTTAGGGCCAGTGTCATATTAAGAATTGTTGAGACCCCAGGCAAGATGTATTTTGGGGCCCACTGCTCGAAAAAGTTTGAATTTCACTACTCATAGTGAGGTAATTGAGGTTAGTAGAATGGTCTTATTAAACTACATTGAATTGTTATATATATCAACCTTTTTGTTAGTATGTTTCTCTTTCCCAAGGCCACAAAGAACCTTAAAAGGTTTGACCTTAAGTTCAAGTCTGCAAAGAAGGCATTACATAAGGTGCTACACTGTAAAACCTGCAATGTGGAAGAGGTGGCCTTAATAACTCCCAGGGTGCAGCAGGCCGAGCATCTGCTTTTTTGCATTCCTGTGACATTTTGGTATTACAGAATGGGGTCCCAGACGCTTCTGTGGCCGCCTTCTGCAATACAAATTGTGATGGCGCATATGTAGCGGACGTTAACATTTGGGCGTTCCCTCATTTGCCTGAGTGCATGGTCCCTTGCAAACGAGGAATCACTTGAGATGTCATCAATGATGTAATTGAACATGTCATGAGTAATGTAATGTGAGAGGTCATAAGCAGTGCATGGCTGGGGCGCAAGTTATAGCTAGCTCAGTAAACTGTAACTGGTGAATTTCAGTGTTTTTCATATATACATACATTTTTTTTTTTTTGGGGGGAAATCTGTTTATTAGCATAGTAGGTAAAGCAGTCACAGAAATTTCCAGTCCCGGAGGGAAACAGGGTAATACATACATAATGTTGCTTAGAACATATAATTGCATAGTTGTCTCGATTTTACATTTTGTTGGTGACAGGAACCGTCACAGTTCATACAAACCCCGGTCAAAACTATCCCTCCCTCCACCCTCAACAACCCCACCCGACACTCACACAAAAACATATGATTGAGCAATCATTAGACTGGGGCAATTACGGAATTACAACATATGGTTCCATTCGACTGTACACATAGGTGGAACGAGACTAGTGCAGAGATTGTGAGTTGGGATTGGGGACCCCTCGCACCTCCCCGTAGCGCAGCTCGGTTAGTGGCAGTGCATGTCAGTCCGGCCAAGGACACATTTATCGTGCATTCGAAGAGGCACCTGTACCCTCGTCTTCCACGTCTCCCCCAGTTTCAAACATACCTAATATGGTATACCAGTCCAGTGAAATTGGCGTTTTCCTCAGGCCTCTGTATTCCTCCCTCTGCAGTGCAACTCCCTCTGCCTTACCCCACCGCACCACCTCTGCCCTCCACAATTCCGGGTTGGGAGGTCTGGGTGACTTCCACCTCATCGTGATGGCACGCTTCGCCAGCAACAGGGCCAGGTCCGCGAAACGTGCCGCCACGGTTCTAGTGCGCTGTGAGGGCCCCAACCCCAGTAACGTGCCTTCCAGTGTAGGAGATCGGGTCAAAGCACCCGCTGTTTTCATATATACATACATACATATATATACATACATACATACATACATGTTGGACTTGGCCCTTTTGGCAAGTTCACCCCTGAACTTTTTGCCTTTTAATATTACATAATTATAGTGATTTCTGGTCTCTGTGCACTTTAGCACTGTGGCCCAGTGTAAAGTGCGTGCACTCTCTGAGTGCGTGTGGTGAGATTGGCCTGCCCTCCCATAGGAATGCATGGGGAATAAGTGTGTCCATGGTAGTTCCTGATGTGTGGGGAGTGCAGGGGCGAGTTTGGTATGTGCAAACTTGTGAGATTAAATGCTGCGTGATGATGTGCGCAGATTTAATGTGTCTAGTGTAGAAGTGCCACTTTTAGAAGTTGGCATGTCTGTGCAGTGAATGTGAATTTACTATCTGGCTTGTGATTCGCTGGAGCTGGCTGGTGTGCCTGGCTCCAGGAGTCAGGATGGGTCTGCCCAGTGGTGAATGGAGAGATCTGCATGTTGATGGGAGGGAGGAGTTGCACCTGGGACCTGAATAGGGCTGGGCCTTCCATCCACAATGCTGGCTCCATCCCCTGTGGTGTGTCTGATGTCCCTGGCCTGTGAATAGGGAGAGGGGCTGAGCAAAACAAAGTGCTCCAGAACCAGTTGCATCTGGTACGCCCCTTGCCTATACCTTTGGAGACAAAGGAAATGTCTGTATAAAAAGGGGCTGTGACCCTATGAAAAATTGTCTTGTTTCCAACTCGGAACTACCAGGGGCGTGCTGCTGCTGGGGCCCAGGGGAAGGCTAGCCTCCCTGGACCCTGCCCAGCCCCTGGATGCCCTGAAGACTTAGTGGGACTCTTCGACTTTGTTTCATCACCTTCAGGACCCCAGAGAGACTTTTGGGGGCCGCCCTAGCACCTTGTGAGTGCTGGCTTAGTTTTCGGGGCACCTAGCTCCCCATAGCTGCATTTATAAAGGCAGCACGGGTGCCCACCCCGCTTATTTTGATATTTACAAGCAGGTGCCTACCCTGCATTATTCCCGTGTTTATGATGCTTCAATTGAGTGGGTGCCCACCCTGCGACTTTGCCCCGATTCCTATATTTATTCAGAGCAGGTACCCACCCCGCTACTAACTTTGTTTTCTTGATTGAGGGAGCCTACCCCTCGTTGTGCCCTTAAAAGAGATCGCCACGGCAAAGCCGGAAGTCAGGCACCGTAGTGCCTGACGGCAGGCGGGACTTCTGGTTTTGAGAGGAAGTCCCGCGCCAGCCGCACGGAGAAGAGGAGAAGCCGGCTGAGTAATGGCCTCCCGCGGCCCGGGCTCCCGTGAGTCAGGGAGAGCCCCGGGGCCGCCAGCAGAAAGCAGCACAAGTTTTGCGGGTCTCCCATGCACTGTAGGGAGCCCCGGCAGAGGAGTCAGTCCGGAGCCATGAGGGCTCCGCCTCCCAAGTCCCGGTCCCGAGATGGAGGGACCGGGTGTAGCGTGGTGCATGCCCCCGCCGCCCCTGGAGAAGCAGCTGGTGAGTAGAGCTGCCCGGAGGGTGGGGTAGAGCGCCAAGTGAGTCTCGCGCAGTACTGAGCGGCCTCGCTTGACAGTGGGCCGCTCCATCCTGCCTCCCCAGTGTGCGTGCCAGAGAAGGCACCACGTAGGATTTCTTCTCTCCGAGCAGCCCCGCTTGATAGTGGGGCTGCTCAGCAATGGGGGTGGGGGGGCATAATGATTTTAGGAGCAGGTGTGCTCCGTGGGGGCACCGCGTTCTCAGAGCCAGATAGCTCCCATGCCCCCAGAAGTTGTCTTAGAACCTGTGCGTGGTTCCAACAGGGGCAATGGTATTTTAAAGAGCCCCAGCAGGGCCCAGAGGGCGCAGTTGTGCCAGGGCCCCTTTTTATCCTCCCCCCCCGCAGTTCCTTGGGGGACATGCTTATTTTCAGAGGCAGATGGGTCCCACATGTGGAGCAGTTCGTTGTCAGGGCTAGTGAGAGCCCATGCGGCAGTTTTGCTGATTTACAGCTGCCCAGCAAGTAGTGCGCAGCTGCACCGTTTAGGCATTCCTTTCAGGGGACATGTACTTTTGGACTCAGGAGTGGAACGCACTCCTTCGCCCCTCCCTTGGCCTTCCACAGCTGCGCAGCACTTAGCGCCAACTGCAGCGTTTAGGCCCCAATTATTGTTCTCAGCTGCCCAGCAAGTAGTGGGCAGCTGCAACGTTTAGGTTTTGGCGCAGTGGCGCAACCTTGACTTTCGCTGCCTAGGCAGCAGCCCTGACTCTATGGACATAGGGCATTTGAGCCCCCTGTTTAGATGGCCAGGGGGATGGTTACTTTTATGGGGCGCCAGGCCCTAATGTGATTTTGTGTGCTAATGTGATTTATGTGCTATTTCTTTTTGGGTGCTAGGAAATGTATGGTGTATAGTATGTTTTGCGAACCCTGTTTTGATACCTCTAGATATTGTTTATGCATAGGAGGTTCTTTTACAGTTGCAGTGGAGGAGTGTGGCTCACTGAGTGGAGGAGTGTGGCTCACTGATTAGAGCGGCAGACCCTGATGCAGAGGTCTGGCCCGGGACCAGGGTTCAATTCCCGACGCGGCAGGGTCCTGAGCCCAAAAATGTCCACGGACTCGATAATTCTCGCCTCGGTGCCTATTCTAATCATGGGGTCCCACGCTGCAACTCTGGGCAATAGCTTGCTTAATCTCCACTACTGCGGCCTACCCGCTGCGGGATGCCTGGCTTTCACCTTGGGGATGCCCAGTAGGGGTTATCTCACAGGGAAAAGCCAGGACGGGTTCCCAAGGCAAGCGCCTTGATGCCTTCGGGTGATACGTGCGCTATATAAGTCGCAAAACATTTACCCGTTTAGGTTTGTGTTAGGGAGATTATACTTCCAAGTGTGAATCATGGCACTAGTGTAATGTTTAAGGTGGTTAGGGTCTAATGTAGTTAGACTTGTGGGATACTGTGCATGATGGATTTCATGTCACAGACTGTTGCAAAGTACAGTGATTACCAGTGTTTACTGGTTGTACGTTTTATGGCCTATCTTACTTTTACCAAGTTATCTATTGTACTATTTCTTTACCAAGTGCTGATGCTGACAGTGGTACATGTGGCCCTGTCAGGTGTAAATAATCCCTTGTAAATATTGCCCGTGCCAGTGGGCACCATGTATATACCCTTCACTGATCCTTTAATGTCCCCGGGGATCCCATCCTCTGGGACTGGCTCTTTTATTAGGTCCTCATAGGGGCCCCACCACTGGGATACAGAAGATTCCCTACCCACACCAGCAGGGAAACGTGTTTGCTCCCATCTGGAGGGAGCATTTTTTGAATCTCCCGCCAAACTGAAGAAAACACAAAGTCTGCTCTCCTGGCCCCCCTTTTCTGGGCTCCCCAAGGCGTGATGAGGTTCTGGGAGGAGAGGCAAGTAGCCTCCTCCCCTTTAAAATAAATAAGGTCTGTCTGGGTGATGGGGTCCCCAAGGCCTAATGAGGCTCGGGGAGGGAACCATGTGCCCCCTCCCTTTAAAGAAATATGCAGCACTGGTGAATGGGGTACCCAGGGCCTTTTGAGGGAAGCCACGCGGCTGCAACACAGGCCCTGCGCTTAACCCCTAGCCATGCACGAGCAAAGGCAGTGCGCCGCGTAGGGTTTGCTACCTCCAGGTGGCTGCAAAGATGAAAGTCCATATACAGCGTGAAATTGGCTGCTTGCGGGAGGTTGGCCGTCTCCAGGTGGGTTGGCAGCAGCCAACCCCCTCCTGTGCACAAAGGACGTGTGCAGGCTACCTGTGGAGTTTTGCGCAGGCCAGTCTCTGCGGACATTAGTTAGCACGGCAGGGGTGGGAGGATTGGCTTTACATATGGTAATAAAATATTGCTTTACAGTTAAAAAAAAAAAAAAAATTTAGAAGTTCACTGAAAAATACTAAAGGTTAAAGTAACATTACAGTCAGGTGAATATGTCAGCTGCCAGGTAACCCCTGGAAGGGAGGTGGAGGGAACACCCAGACATCCCCATGCAGGCAGGTGTAATGACTCACTGCACCCACCTACCGGGGGAGCCCCCCACCTTCATAAGCAAGCCACTTGCAGTCTATACAGTAAAAGTCAGAATTAGGACTTCAAACAGCCGGTCTGCGTTTCAATAATGTGCTGCCCGCAGGGCAAGTGCAAGATTCATAAACCGCGCTGAGGGCAGCATATTCATTGGGAAAGGGTTACCTGACCCACTCTGTGCCCGGTGCACCCTGTTAAAGGTGCACTGCGGCCCAGACAAGAGTAGTGCGCCCTATAATACAGGCTCTGGTATTAATGTATCAATCTTTACTGTTCTCTGGATACCACTTTTGACCAATCTCTTAAACATTATATTGGACTGTCCCATTCCTTCTTTATCCAAATCAATTTCACTTTGCCCAGTTTTCGGGATAGAGAATCAATTGAGATATATGCAATTCCCTTCATTTAACAAGATACATGACCGTAGCAGCAATATCAGCCCATCTTTCACTAGGAAGCGTATTTACCTTAAAAATGTGGGAATAAACGTCACTCCTAGACTCAATAATATGATGGAAGATAACCTGAACCCATTGTTAGCCTCCAGAAAGTCAGATATCACTCGACAGATCTCCCTCAGCTTTTCGATGTAGGCCAGAGTGCAAACCCGCAAAATGAACGTTATACCCCACCTGAATTTTGTCTTTTACATAGTATTCTTCATCTCCCGACACAGACCATACACAACTTCACTACACTCACAAACAAGCATTTGCAATACAACAGGTCTCGCATTTACGAGTTTGAGCTATTGGCATTGTAGATGACAATGCCTTTTATTTATGTGTTGTTTTTAAAACAGATAAATAAAAGGCATGGTCATTTACACTGCCAATAGCTTAAACTCTCGCAAATGCGAGACCTTTTGCATTGCAAATATGTTTGGAGCCTGTGCTATAACATTTTTTACAAAGTGTTAGGAGAGTGTGTAACAGCAGGCAGGACAACGGTATTTGAGAAAATAGTGCTAGGAAGCTGTAAATAATGCCTAAAGAGTGACAACATATGAAACAGGGGGTGTTGCCACGGGAGGTTACAACATTAGACAAGGCGGTATTAAGGAGGGACTACTAAGCATTTTGGCCAATGAACAGCCACAGTTTACAGTGGACAAGGACACAAGCCAATGACAAGTTCCAGAATGCAAACTTTTTTCTTTTAAATGGCCAAAAGGCAGCTGTGTAATCGACCCGGTACACCTGATAATGTTTAAAGCCCTAACGCATCTCTCCCCCTCCTGTATCCCACATAGCTGCCATATGGCCGCCAGCCATTTGTTACATTGTTAGCCAGTAGTGGATATTTCAGTCAGCACTCAAGAACAGGCTGCATTGTGGGACTTGTGGTTTTGCTTCAACATTGTACGCAGGAGCTCAAAAATCCCGTCACAGATAATGCTCCTGGCGGAAGCCGAGACTAGAGAGAGGTGAGGCACTTAAAGCTCGAACCAGGATCGAGCCAGATGTCTGACTCTGCGCCAGCTCGAAGTCCTCTTGGAAGCTCGAGCCCAAAATGAGCCGAGCTTGCGTGTGGCTTCTGTATGGTACTCTCGCGCTAACCTTGTGCACTTAGTTGAAAACAAAGGTTTAACATCCTGGCAAAAAGGAGACAAATAAGACACCCATGTAGTGCATGATTTTTACAAAGTGAAACTAGAAAACTTGGCCTCCAAACTGTGTGGTCTTATGAAAATATTTTGTTTCACCTCCCCCTTTTCTTCATTCTCTCAATAAGCCTGAAAAGTGACTTACTAAAGTCAAAGCTGCTGCATGTTATAGAAATGCGTTTTTTCTCTATTTTGCAGAGACTTATTATAATATTATCATATGTTACGTGCTGTTTGTTGCACTATTCACACAGCAAAGAAATACCAGGCTCGGCTTGTGCTCGGGCTCTTACAGCCGCGCCAGACGCTGGGCTCGACTTTCCCTGTTATTATGCTGACTCCCTTAACCAACTCTATTTCAAATCTTACACATGATTTAGAGACGGTGACACTGCAGCCCCAGCTGTAATGTACCAGGCGCATCTTGCACGGGCACTTCCCTGTTCAACTGCCAGCTCAATTGTAACAAAAAGTTTAAGCGTCGCATACACAAGGTTCTTTCCCCAATAACACCCATTATAGCGCCATAGCGCGCTCTCTCGCTTACAAGGCGCTTAGAGCTCTTACCCTCACACCACAGGACAACCGGCGCCCGGCCCAGAGCAGGCTCTGAAGCGGCAGCATCTGTACCACGGGGTCGGACGCGTCCGGACACCGGTCTCGGGGCTCGAGAAGCCACGAGAATCCAAGATCCAGGAACTGAAGGAGCGCAGCACGTGACTTCACAGGCCGTAATGACGACAGTATAAGCGCCTCCACTAAAGGAGGGTTAAGAAAAAAAACTCTACATAATACGAGAATAACCCGTGAGCGAGAGCACCTATCTAGGACGGAGAGAATAAAGAGATTCTCAAGTAACAAGCGTCTTCAAATAGGTCGTGTCTCCAATGAATGTCGCTGATTCACCTTCTTTGAAAATGCTCAGTGCTGCAAATAGAGCATGCCGCCCTAATTATCACTATTTACAACAAGGGGTGGTGAGGGACAGAGTCTCTGAATTAAACAGAATACTCTCACCCTAATTATCACAGCATGAGGCCCCAAAGTAATAATTATCACAGCATGCCGAGAGGCGCCCCACGCTGCTGGAGCACTCAACTGTGCATTAATTATAGTTGAGTGCTTCAGCAGCCTGGGGCGCCTGTTGACATGCTGTGATAAGTGGGGCCTCATGCTGCGATAATTGTTACTTGCGGCGCCTGACGTGCTGCGCATTAATTAACGCGCACAAGCTGTTCCACTGTGAAGCGCGTTCACAGACCTGAATCGGCTCGTGCCCATACTAGGATCGGCTCGTGCACAGGTCGGTCTCCAGGTCTGTCTCCCTTGGAGGCAAACACGGCGACTATAAGTCTCGTTGACGGCAGCGCTTCGCGCTGCAACGCCAGCGAGACCTAAAAACTACATATGAACAAGGAGGAAACAATGTCTGAAACTACCCAAACTACATATGGCCACGGAATGGGGAGGAGTATGTCTCTCCCACGTGGAGCATTCATTACTATGGGAAAGTTGCACCATTCACAAAGGAGCTTCAATCTATGGAAATGGCTCAGTCCGCATTGGAGGGATAGTACCTAACTGAACAGGACTGAGCGACAAAAGAATCTGAGTCTTAGACAATAAGCTCACAGCAGGCAGACTGAAAACGATTGCGAAGGCAAAGGTTGAGTATCAAATGGAACAGACAAGCTTCTGGGACTTTTGGATACTACATCATTGCCTGACGGCATTACTTTCAAACATATTAGTGACCCTACCCGACTCCACCTTGCTTCATTATTTGCGAATGCGGGTCACTTTCAAGAGGGTGGTAGCAGGGATCTACAACATATTCACTAAATATGTGCACTCAATCTTGGTCTATCAACAAGTGAAAGAATGGTGGTCTTCAAGACTACACCTAGGAAATACCTTTTAGGACCAGGAAGAATGTTTGGCTGGACTCGATAAGACACTGAGGTTGTCACACCTGAAACTAAGTTTTTAAAGGATTCTTACAAAGGTGGCATAGGTCCCTGAAACGCTTACAAGACATGGGAATAATGATGGTTGCAGTGTGCTGCAGGTGCTCCAACCCTGGCAGCAACATTGTGTATTTTTTGTTGGAATGTCCCACCAAAGCCACGTATTGAAAAGATTTCTGGCGGGCAATATGTACCAACTTAGGGATTCGTAAACAATGGTCCTGTCAATGGACGGTCATACAGCACTTCTCCAGGACGCCCCTACCCAGAGGTCACCCACCTATACAAATGATGGTTCAACACAGAGCTGGCAGTAGCCGAACTATATCTCCTCAGGCTTTAAAGATTCCCACTTCCCCTCAACTTTACACTCATGGCACCAAACTATGCATGACCCAGCAACATATGAACATATCATATACCAGATAAATAATAAGATGGAGAAATTCGACAGGATAAGGGGAACTTCATTGACATGTAGCAACTCCTACGCCATTGACCTACATTCACCTCTATATCATCCAATCACTAGACTCCTGCCCACTGAGCATACACCTAACCGTAGAAGGTCGCCCCACTGTTGCCGCTGCCTCACACTACCCCTACCACAGAAAGTGGAGAACTCTTCACATTGTACTCATTATGGTTCAATATCTGGAAAGTTTTTGACCACTGGATGGTGAAACTTTTAATTGAATCAGCGCCTTAGTGTGGAAGGGTCTATGTCTTATACAGCATGATGTAT
This sequence comes from Lissotriton vulgaris, assembly GCF_964263255.1. Classification (NCBI taxonomy): domain Eukaryota; kingdom Metazoa; phylum Chordata; class Amphibia; order Caudata; family Salamandridae; genus Lissotriton; species Lissotriton vulgaris. Next base: position 2,120,943,746 of record NC_141687.1, on the reverse strand, counting down.
GTATCTAAATGTTAAACAACAAAACTTGTTTAAAAAAAAAAACAGTATATTGGAAAAGTGGCATGATGCTGAAGGCAAGTATCGAATCAGTCATTTCAATTATTAAGAAAAGGGAGAAATATTTATTTGGAATATTGACACTGAGTTTGTGGCTCAGTATATAAAAATCATTTACTGTGATTCAGTGTTACATGAATATAAAAGGAAAAAAATGTTAATAAAGGAGGAGACATTTTTTATAAAAAATAGGTTTTATGTATTTTGAGTATGTATGCATGAATGTGATAATAGAAGAAAAATAGGGGTGTTCCACAAGATTGATTGAATCAGCACAAGAGGGACAATTATTTTTTCCGGGTTATTTCAACCCAGTTTCCTTTGTTCGTTTCAAGGGTTACTCTCGATTAGTTTAAAAAAAAAAAAAATAAGCAAAGTGATCAGACCAGCTAAAACGCCCAACTCCCCTTCAGAGATAGACAGAAAGAGAATGGTTTTAAGAAGGATGCACTGGTGGAGCATATGTTAAAGCAAAATCGTAGATGTGTATTCTGTATGGATCTGTAGCTGCATTTTATATGGAACCAAAGGACATTGTGTGGTTATGACCACAATTAATTTAATGGATGCAAAATGTACATAGAAACCCAATGGCTTAAAAGAGGAAGAGTATAAAGTCTTTATTCTTTAAAAGCGTCAGTGCATACTGGTAACCTTTCTGTTAAATTTGTTTATTTTGTAGTTGCACCTTATTCATGGGCATATGACTCTCCTATAATGAGCAGTTATTTGAACATGATGCAGTGCTGATCTCAAGCATACAGAAATGATTCCAAAAAATGGTTACAGTATATGTTACTTACAATGCTTCCAGTGAGTACAAATCTTAAGAAGCCAAAGTCAAGGAAATGCCAAATGGCCCAATTAGGATGTTTGGAAGATTTTGCGTGTTCAATGCCTAGAACAAGTTAAGTAGGGTTGTGGGGTTTAGGGATCCACCAAAATCCAGTGGGTGTAAAACAGATGAATCTACATGTTGCTGTGTACTCGTTTGCCAACTTTGATGTATATTATCCATTAGGAATTAGATTTACATTCACGGGACTAATCTGACCATGTACCAATGGTTTGTCGATTGCAATAGCTTCAAATTAAAAATTGGCCAGATGTGGGCAGTATTAAAAGATGGCAAAATCTGGATGTGGCAATAATTATTTACTGGATGATATGCTTAAAAAAGTACTCTTGGTAAACATAGGCGAGTGAATGTCTTTAGGGAGTCCAGCTCAAGTTTGAGATCCAATAAATGTGTGAAAGCCCTATTCATATGCGGAACTGTCTTTCTAATTGTGAGCAGTCTGATATTCAAAAAGCTCTGTCAGCACATATTCACCTTTCAAACCGGTTACATGTTTGGTAGAGAACCTGATCCTTGTCCAGAATAATGAGCCCAGAATCCTACAAACGCATTTTAGAGTAGAGATGATTTTGGAAGTGTTAGTGAGTGATTCAAATAACTCTGCTTATTTTAAGGATGTATTTTTTCGTATGATAACGGTAAATGCTTCATGATCCAGTATGATGCATTTTCTTTTTTGTTGTAGATGCACTTCAGAAACGGTATTTATAGATTTTACCCACTCCTGAGGTAATCTCAGGTATGAAACGTTTTCTAATAACAGTGAAATGGCAGGAGGAGACTTTTAAATTCATGAGAATGTTTTTCTGATAACATTACACTGTTAAAGGTAATGTAAGGACAGTGCCATAAAATGACACAGTAAAAATAATATAAGGATCATGCCGGAAAAAATATGAGACACAAAGACTTTTGTAATTTGGGTAGCAGTGTGAATTCTGTATTGAGAAAATGGAAATAAATTGTCTCCACCAAGAGCTCCTCTATCCACTTCCCTGACACCCAGCAGTAGGAAAGGGTCGTCATTTGTTGTTTCTATCAATTGTCCATGCCAGATTGCCCTAGTCAATGAGGTATCAACACCACTGGACACTTCTACAAAAGAGCCACTTTTTAGGTCTCGCCTACTCCGCGCATGCGCTGCATAGGAAAAAGACCTTTAGCCATGGGCACAGCGTAGCGGGCAAAAACGTGCACGCGTTGCATTGCTTCCAATGGCAAAGCATGCACATCTGACGATTCTCTTGCAGGAGCGAGCCCTGAAATCATATGGTTGCTGCATGCTCCCGCAAGGGAAACAGGTGCAGGCCTCCTCCTCTCACCCTGCTGCCAGCGCGAGGAGCGCGCACGCTTGTCTTTTTTGGATCCATTTCACAGGGAAGCAACTAACTGAAAGAAGGAAAGAGAGCTTGTGAACCGTTTCTTCAAGTCACGGTTTTCAGTAAGTGAGGAGCAAGACAGAAAGAGAGGGAATAATAGGAAGAGAAGGGGGCAGCTGCCAGCACAGAAAAGAATAGGACATTGTCTGTGCCTTATCTGGGCAGTAAGGAAGAGACAGAGTACTTTTCCTTCTCAGCCCGACACCAAACGTCCATGAAAGCAAGTGCTGTCTCGCTAGTGTGCTTCTATTCCCAGCTCTGTATTCCATGTTGCTCATTGCCATAGGTGTGCTTCTCTTGCACCTCCTCCTTGATGTGTTCGCTCTCGTGTGCTTTTGCCCTCCCACACCCCACGTTTCTTTCTTGCATGTGTGCATCTCCTCTCCTAGCCCAACGGTGCTCTCTCTCGCATGTTTGCTTTTCACCCCCGGTGCTCCACATTGTTCTCTCTAAAATGTTTGCTTTTCTCAGTCCCCTACCCATGCCCTCTTTATTTGCCCCTCCACCTGCACCCCTGTGTTGCATCCGTCCCCGATCCCAGCACCCCATGTTGCTTCCCCCACCTGTGCCCTCTATGTTGCTTTTGCCCTCGGTTTTGTTTCCTCATCCACCCACCTGATTTAAAAAACGATTTTGCAGGGTTTTTTTCTTTTATTTACCAATACAACAGTAAATAAAAGTGGGAAAAAACCCACATCATTTTGTAGGCATGTGCAAGTCTACAAAGCGATGCAAGCGGCTGCACCCAAGGCTTTATTTTTTATAAATCCTTAGCCATGCTGCACGGCATTGGAGATGCTGTCCTGCATTGCTATTACCCATTGGCAAAGGAAGTAGATCCCAAAGGAGAGACCTATTGGCTTCACTGAAGCTTTTTTGTTGTTGCTTAGTGCGTTCACGATTAATTCAAAGGCCCGGTGAAATAGTGATGGCTCTTGTGCTAGCTGGTATCAAGAGTCTTTTAAACTGTTGTGTTATCCGCCTTTGTATAGCGCTATACATAATTCCAAAGGCTTCACAGCTGATGCTGGAACTGGGGCACTCTGACATGGATCTGAAAAGGCCATCAATCGATTGTTCCCGACGTTTGCTGGTGTTTACATGTGATGAGTACAGGGTATGCTCAATGTTTAATACTGAAGTGGTTTGTGTAGACTACTTTGAATGTAAATTGCTTTCAATGTTGGGAGATGTTTGTAGAAGTTTGTGTGTACGGGTAGTTGAGCTGAAGACACTAACTTTTCTGCATTGTGTGGCCAGTTGTCCACTGCTTGGCCAAAGATCTCAATGCATCACTTCAGTCAATTAATCAATGAGCGACTTATGAATGAAATTAAATGAATGAAACTTATATAGCGCACGACTTACCCTGGGGCATCTCAGCGCTTGCTTAGGGAACCCGTCCTGGTATTCCCCTGTGAGATACCCTGGCAGGGTATCCACAAGGTGAAAGCCAGGCATCCCACCGCGAGGGGCCGTTGTGGAGATTGAGCAAGCTATTGCCCAGAGTCGCAGAGTATGAACCCGTGAGTCGAGAAGGCACCGGAGCGAGAATTAACGAGTCCATGGAATTTTTGAGCCCAAGACCCGCCGAGGCGAGGAATTGAACCCTGGTCCCGGGCCGAACTCAAGCTCCAGGTCTGCCGCCTCTAACCTCTGAGCCACACTTCTCCACTTATAAAGCGGGACTACTCACCCGCTAGGGTCTCAAGGTGCTGGGGGGGTCTAGGGTGTCTGTCTATAGTGCCTGTCAGTGATGTGTGTTTGGCTGAATTTTGCCAAATATATTGTTGCATTGTTGTGCCTGTTGGGGCCAAGGGTTCTCTAGAACGTGTTGTCTGATAATGACCATGTACAGGCCTTTCTATAATGACGGTGTGTGATATAGAGTCGAGTGGTATTGAGAGTCCAGCGAAAGCGTGGATATCCGACATAAGCTAGGTGTATGTGTTAAGTACTGCTCATAATAGTATGCTGTTTGTTAACACAGGTGGTGTACCTGGCTGAAGCCACAGCTGGTGTTTGATGTAAATCAGCGTCCCTCAAGGGAGTGTCCTTCCTATAGCAAAAAGCCTAGTAAACAATCCTGGATGGAAAATAAAAAATGTAGAATCCTTATTAATCAGCCAGAGGAGGCAAAGGAGACCAGCAGCGAGTTAGAAATAACATCACCTTGTTCCCAGTAAAAGTCTTCAATGCCGGTCAGCTTAGAGTGCGGTCTAGAGAAGTCTTAAGAGTCCTGCCCAGGGTACTGATTTGAACAGAGGTCGTTTCTCTTGGCACTGTTTGAGAAAGCAGACATAATGTGCTGCGTTCATGAGTTTCGTTTTTTTGTGGAAGGCAGTAGGAAGTTCTTTTTATTGTTGTAAGCAGGTGTGCACATTTGCTTGAATTGTGACACTCATGAGTATGCTGACAGGGTAAATTGCATAGTAAATGAGATGTGAAATGTGACTTTGGTACAATTTTTTTTTCTTCAAGTGCTGATTATTTGGACGCCTAGATAATATGTAGGAATAGATTACTTGGTGTTCATAAATGGCGGCCTGATAGCGCTGTGATCTCGCTCTTATGTTGTTCTTAATATATTTATTCCAGAGTTTCCAGGGGTGAGCTAGACTCATTTTCCTGATCTTTGCATTAAAGTTATGAGGTTAACAGTTCTGAAGTGGGTCATTGGTGCCTGTGATTCATGATATAAATGTGTACATTTGTGTCTAAAAGTATGCTGGTGGTAGATTAAGCAGTGGTTTGATGGAGTTGGTGTTTTGGGTGAAGCAAAGAATGAAAAGAAAATATCTAATTGGCTCATTGGTCGATGTGAGATATTTTGATTTGGATGATCCAGATATCTGTCAATTCATGTTTCCATCTGCGTGGTGCGGTGGGTGCCGCTGAAATATTCTGTCTTGCATGACTGAGTGTACTGGGCATGTTACTGGCCTTTTTTAGCAACCTTTAACTAGATTTTAGACATATAACATGACAGTGTTCATTGTATCATTAACAAGCATTGGCATAGCCAATAGGTCTCGTCTTTGGGACCTTATAAGTGTTTAGCCATGCAACAGTTGTTGTTGCACCAAGGATATTGTGCTGATAACTAAACACTTATAAGGCCCCAAAGGCGAGACCTATTGGCTATACCAATGCTTGTTTTCATGTGCAATGTTTCATTTAGTATTTGCGGAATACTAGCCTTCTGACTCTGCACATTAGCATGCAAAACACATATGTACCAGTTTCGTCTAAGTGTGTGCAGTGCTACATTTATTACTTTAACCAACTAGGTACCAACCTGTAGAAAATTATTATTTGTTTTACCATTTACATTCCCAGAAGGCACTGTTTGCAGCAGTGAATATTTAGCTTTGATTAACATTCTAAATATTAACTCTGGTCTCTCAAGACAACAACATGTTATTTCAGCACTGAATATACTTACCCTTCCAATTTTCCGGTGATCCCGGTTTCTTGCTTCTTCTTGAAATTTTTCCCATTCCTTCATCATCTTTGTATCGGGAAAGGATATTCCATAGATTCTCTGAAGAGTCTCCATATCAGCCTTTCCCTCCCAGTATGTAGAAGAATTCTAATATTAAAAACATATTACAGACACAGCTTTTAAATTCAAATTCAGTCCATGCTGTTACTCAGCTATGCCATAGGTTTATAAAAACGGTCCCCTATGCATGAAATGCCAACACAACATTAATCATAAATCCTTAACCATCAATGAACTAACATTTACATTTTAAAAAGCAGACCAGTAAAAACAATGTACAGGCAGACAGGTGTATCTCTTCACGCCGCATCACATTATACTGAGGAATGGTTATGACAACTATTTATAGACAATTATCACATCAATTAACTGATGCTGACAAAACGTAATTGCACAAATTGCAGCATGTAATAAAAATACTTTATGGGCAACTCTCTGGCGACAGTCGAAGATGTGTTAACCCATCTGCCCAATCCTTGATGATACTAAGGATGCTGAAAGGAGTCAATAGTTCCTCCAGTACTGGTACTCCTGTGACCCCGTGGAAGGGATGCAGGCCTTGTGTGAAGCTTGGAGTCTTTCAACTTTGAGCACCATAAAAACCATTTGGAAAATGGTTGGACACATTTGAAGTAATTTGCATTTTAATTATTGGGTCAATTGCATATATAATCCTATTATAGAGATGTACATTCATTGTTTGACCACATACTTTAAAGAAGCTTTCAAAAACAACAATTCTCCTCTTTAGATTTAGAAAATGCTTAAACGGAAACTCAAAACATTAAAAAACACACAACTCCACCATTTCCTTGCTTAATTGACAGACTGGAAGCTGGTACAAGGAACCATACCTTTTGAGCTTTGCACTGCCTTTTAACAAAAAGAGCCTAATTTAATGTTGAAGCAAATCTGAACATCTGCCATTTATATCAGAATCAATATTATTACCTTATAAATTTTGAAAGCTTTGATTTTTCCAGTGTGTCTCACATGGGGACCTCTGCAAAGGTCAATCAAAGGACCACACCTACAACATAAAACACAACATATGTATAAAGTAAAAGACAACCAAATCCACTAAAATAAAGGCTAATGTTAGTTTGGGCTGAAATTACAAATACTGTATAGAAGCAGAGAACAGCCTCTAACACTGTGGTGCACCTTGAATCCTTCTATTAAAACAGAAATAAGGAATTAGTGGTTGCAGACTGCCCTTTGTTGCAATATTTGGATCTCCGTGTTAGTTCATTGCTCAGAAGAGGGCCTTTCCAAGAACAAACAAATTATCCTTTAAATACATTGGAACTTTCCTTTTCTTTCATGAAAACACAGTCATTTTTTTTTCAAGATGGATGTTTAGAGCTTGCCTGACATTAAGACTGCTCATAAATCATTTATTGGGGTTTTAGCTAATAGGCAGCGTTATTTAGGTTTTAACATTAATTACAGTCTATACTAGGGCTTTACTCCTGCTCACAGGGACACCAGTCACACTTACAGGCTGTTAATGGGATTTTGCCAAACATAGTACGATGACCGAGGATCAATTTCAATAACTGATATTGGGGCTTTAGTGCCTCTTGCGTTGCCACTACCGGCAGTCACATATATCATGGTCTTAACCACTTTCATAATGAGATAGCTATACTTTAGCCTAAATCTAATGTGCGGTACAAAAGGGGGTGGTGATGGACGGAGCATCTGAATCAATCAAACACTCACACCCAGTCAAAAGATCTGGGTTTAATCCATCACCGTTCCTTAGCCCACTCTGCTACACCAGTTCAGACATGGCTATATGCAAATCAGTCTGACGCTGTGCCTCATGGGAACAGTCCAGCCCGAACTGCCAAGCCATGTCTTCCCTGGACCGGAAACAAGCTTCCGAGGACCGGTTTCTGGCATTCCAGCCGTCGTAAATCTAAAGTGGGCATCACACCAGTTGGTGTTAGTTGTATTGTACTGGTGTGCGCACCACTCCATCCCATCCTCTCTCTCTCTATTTAATTACAACTTTGAAGGTCCAAACCTCTTTCTGGATGGTTAGACTTCATAATGTACATAGTGCTTCATACCCGATGCAAGGTTTGGAGGCACTCCTATTTGTTTCTGGTTGTTGCAATCAATCAATCATAGGTTTGTATAGCGTGGGCTACTCCCTCGGAACGGGTCTCAAGGCGCTGAGGGAGGGAGGGTAGCGGTGGTTCCGCCGAACCTGCTGGGTCACGGAGTTCCAACGAAGAACCAGGTCTCGAGTTCCTTTAGGAATTTTTGGTAGCAATGCGGTTTGTCCGAGGTGTAGAGGGAGGGAGGGAGGGAGTTTCATGCCTTGGCTGTGAAAAGGGAGAAGGAGCGCCCTCCTGTTCTGCTTTTTTTGATTCGAGTGATAGTTGCGAGGGAGAGTTGTGCCGAGAGGACACAGCGCTAGGGAGCGTGGAAAACGAGGCAGTGGTTCAGGGTGGGAGGCCTTGTGTTGTGGAGGGCCTTGTGTGCGTGGGTGAGAAGCTTAAAGGTGATCCTCGACGGGAAGACAGTGCAAGGTCCATAAATGTTGGCTAATGTGGCATAAGTGTGGTAGGTTGAGGACTAGTCTGGTGGCGGCGTTCTGGAGTTTGCGTGTGAGATTCTTCTTGATCCTGGTGTAGAGTGCGTTGCCGTAGTCTAGTCTGCTACTAATGAGAGCCTGTGTGACCTTTTTCCTGTGTCCGGGGAGATCCACTTGAAGGTACTGTGGAGTAGGCAGAGGGTGTGGTAGCAGGAGGCGGTGATGGAGTTGACCTGGTGGTGCTTTCGGAGTACGGAGTCCAGGATGATCCCTAGGTTGTGTGCCTGGTCCGTGGGTGTGGGGGAGGTCCCTGAGGGCAGGGGGCTACCAGGTGTGGTTCCAGGTGTCGGGATGTGGCCCCATGATGAGTATCTCTGTTTTATCGGTGTTGAGATGAAGGCAGCTGCTCTTCACCCATCTGGCGACGGCTTCCATTCCGTCTTGAAAGTTGCGTTTGGTGATGTTGGGATCGTTGGATAGAGAGAGGATAAGTTGGGTGTCGTCTGCGTAGGATGTGATGCTGAGTCCGTGGAATCGAGCAGGCCATGTAGATGTTGAACAGGGTCGGGCTGATGGGGGATCCTTGTGGGTCTCCGCAGGTGGTTGGTCTTGGTTCTGAGCGGAATGGCTTGAGTCTGACTCGTTGCGTTCTACCGGAGAGTATCCAGTTAAGGGCCTTGCTCCGGATAACAGTGTGGTGGAGCCTGCAGGCTAGGGTGCGGTGAGAGACAGTGTCGAAGGCAGCGGAGAGGTCAAGGAGTATGAGGGCCATAGTCTGTCCTTTGTCGAGAAGGGCGCGGATGTCTGTTGCTACAAGGAGTGTGCTTTCTGTGCTGGGGTTCTTCCTGAAGCCTGATTGGGATGGGTTGAGGATGTTTTTTTCTTCGACGAATGCAGTGAGTTGGCGGTTGACAGCTTTTTCCATGCCTTTGGCCAGATAAGGGAGTAGGGAGATTGGTCTGAAATTTTTGAGGTCGGTGGGGTTCGCTGAAGGTTTTTTCAAGAGAGGGTTGATCTCTGCGTGTTTCCAGTCGTCGGTGAAGGAGGCGGTCTTGAAGGCGCAGTTGATGATACGTTGAAGTTTGGGGGCGGTGAGGTCTGCGGCTTTCCGGTAGATGTAGTGGGGGCAAGGGTCTGTGGGGCCCCGGTGTGAGTGGCCTTCATTAGCCTCAGAGTGTCTACGATGCTGAAGGCGGTCCAGGTGTTGAGTGTCATTTGCGTTCTGTTGGGAGCGGTGGGAGGAGATTCCTCGTGAGGCTTGTTGAAGTTGACATAAATGGTCTTGATTTTGTGGTGGAAGAAAGTGCTTAGTCTGTCACATATGTCCTGGGAGGGGGTGATGTTTGTGGACTCGCTGTTGGGTTGGGCAAACACTTTGATGATGCCTAACAGTTCCTTGCTGTTATGGGCTTTGGTGGAGATTCTGTCCAGCGGTGCTTCCTTACTGGAAAGTCTGATGAGCTTGTGGTGGGCAGTGGTAGCTGTTTTGAAGTTGTTGAGGTCTGATGGGTTTTTGGAGTTCCTCCACAATTTTTCAAGTCGTCTGTACGTGCGTCTGTAGTCCCGGAGTTCGGTGGAGAACCAGCTGGCTTTTTTGGTGTGGGGATTGGAGGCTTTCTTGAGGGGGCCAATGGTGTTGGCGCAGTCGGTAAACAGTTGTATAGGGTGCGGGCGTCGGTGGTGGGGTCATCGTCAGTAGTGGTGGGAGCGGAGCAGCTGAGGGAGGTGGCGAGTTGGGCGTTGGGGATATTGTTCCAATTACTGTGTTGGAGCTGATGCGGGCGTCTGCGGGGGATGTTGGATTTGAAGGTGTAGTGAACACAGTGGTGGTGCGTCCATGGGAGTTCGGAGGTGTGGCTGAAGGTAATGGAGTGCATGCCCTTGGGAGAGCATAGTTCGGACTGCTGAAGTAAATGGATCTCAGTCAGTGGCATCCCAAAGACCAAACCACTGGAGGTATTATTATGCCATTAGGGAGTGCTAGCCTATGTTCCCTTTAGACTGCGCACGAGCATGCACTCTTGCCACTTTGTGTTCCCAGACTATCTCTGGGAGCGCATTGGCAACTTCCAGACCCAAATGGAATAATAAAAGGACATTTTGCCGACAACATGTGGCATGTATGAAAACTCCTCATACGGCAGGTGTGAAAACTCCTCATTCGACTGGTGTGAAAACTCCTCCTTCCACGGGAGTGAAAACGCCTCCTTTGTACGTGACAGGCTATGCTGCAGGAGGCCCAGGACATGCACCAAAGACAATGGGGCTGCTGCCTCTTATAATTTAAGAATGAAGCCTTTTAGGAGACCAGTCCTGGGCAGTGTGAAATAAGCAAGTCAAACTGGATTATTTTGTTTAATCAGTTGGCAAATGCTTTTTACCAGGCCTCCTTTTTGTTCATTATCGCACGCGAGAGCTCCTTTAAATACAGGAGTTCAGGAAACCTAATGAGGAAAGACCGGTTTTAGGGTTGGGGTGTGTGTTAAGCAGCTTTCAGTCAACAATAATAATGGTAAGATAACTCTGGTGAATAATGTTCCTGCTGGAGAGAGATGGATTTTTGTCTAGTGGCAGTTTTGACTTATCATAAAGTAGTGCAGAGGGTTAATACACCTGCTGCAGAGAAGGTGTGAAAAGCAATTCAGAAATGTATTTGCTTGGATTTATTTATTTATTTATTTTATTTTCGAAATTTTTATAGCGCAACAAATACCCTGGGGTGTCTCGGCGCTTGTGGAGCTACTAGAAATCAGCAGTTAACTTACTGGTTGAACAACCATGTTTTTAAGAGCCTGCGAAAGCTCATCAGGTTCGGGGCAGTTTTAATAGCCAGTGGCAAGAGATTCCAAAGTTTTGGAGTGGCCACCAGAAAACGCCTGTCTCCCCAGGTGGCAGTTCTTGTACGCGGTACAGGGAGGAGACAGATGTTAGTCGATCTTAGTTGCCTCTTGGGGGTGTACAGCTGAAAGGCTTCTGTGAGGAACCTGGGTCCAACGCCATGTACTGTAATACGGCTCTCGACTCTCAGCCAATGGAGATGACGAATGGCAGGAGTGGTGGGCTTGCGACGAGGAATGTTAAGAAGAATCCTTGTAGCCGCATTCTGAATAGACTGCAACTTCGTTAGGACACGCTTCTCAGTGTTTAAAAAGAGAGCGTTCCCATAGTCTATTTTTGAGAAAACTAAGGTAGAGACCAGGGTCTTCCCAGCTGAGGTAGGAAGGTAAGGCAATAGTGTCTTAATTTTTTTCAAAATGAAGAATGCTGAAGAGACAACCTTGTTTGTGTGGAGGTCAAAGGACAGTTTACTGTCAAAAATCACTCCCAGGCTTCTGGCCTTTTCTACTGGGACAGGTGGTGGGCCCAGCTTTTCAGGCCACCAGATAGAAGACCATTCAGGAGAGAGCCTGCCGAAGGTCATGATCTCGGTCTTGTCCGAGTTAAGCCTCAGACAGTTCGAGGCCATCCAGGTGCTGAGCTCGAGCATGGCTCTCTGGAAGTTGGCTGCCACAATAGGGCCATCTCTGTGAATTGCCAAAACCAGCTGGGTATCATCTGCGTAGGATGTAAGCCGTACCCCATGGGCCTTTACTACCCTCGCTAAGTCCGCTACATAGATGTTAAATAGCATAGGACTTAGCGAGGAGCCCTGTGGGACTCCACAAGGGAGTGCAGAGATAGGGGAGTAGAAATCTCCCAGCCTCACTGTCTGGGTACGGTTTTCCAGGAAAGATGAAATAAGGTCCCTGGCCATACCATTTATCCCCAGGGCTGTGACACGGTCGACCAGAATAGCATGGTCGACTGTGTCAAAGGCTGCAGACAAATCCAGAAGGATCAGGACAGCCGCCCCTCCCTGGTCCATGATAGCCCTGATCTCATCTGAGGCCTTTATCAAGGCGGTCTCCGTTCCATGCCCTTTCCTGAACCCAAACTGCGTTTCGTCGAGGAGTTGGTGAGCCTCGACGAACTCTGAGAGTTGTTTGTTCATCAGAGATTCGCATATTTTGGCAGGAAAGGGCAGACACGCAATGGGTCTGTAACTGGCCACAGCTGTAGGGTCCAGGGAAGGTTTTTTCAAAAGGGGTTTGATCACAGCCTTCTTCCAAGGACTGGGGTATTGACCTGTCTGGAATGCAGTGTTGCAAATTTCTGAGTGGACGCGAGATCACTTCTGTGAGTTTTGCCATCACGGAAGGAGGACAGGGGTCCAAAGGGGAGCCAGACTTAGTGGTGGAAATGAGTCTGATAATATTATCTTGTGTGGTGGGCGTGAAACAGGGAAAGCGATCATGATTATGATCAGAAATTAGTTCTTCCTCAATACTGACTCTATGTTTAGTCCTGGTATCCCCTTCGAAAGAGGAATATATATCTGCCACCTTAGTGGTGAAGAATGTAGAGAGATCATTGCATAAGGTCTGTGAGGGTTCGACCCCTGGTCCCGTGGAGGGAGTGGACAGAGTTGTGACGACAGAGAACAGCTCTCTAGCAGAATTTGTGGCATTCTCTATTTGTGCCGAGAAAAAGACAGTTTTTCGGGCAATAATCGCCTTTTTATATATTGTGAGGGCATCTTTATAGGTTTGTTTGGCTATGGGGCAGTAGACTTTCTAGGTTCCTGCAGTGTTGCCGATGGAGTCTAAGATCTTCAGTATACCAAGCGGCCGACGGAGATGCTCTATTAGGTCTCGTGAGTTTCTCCGGGGCCACTTGATCAGCGGCACTCCGAATCCAATCCTGGAATTCAGAGGCTGATAATGCAGGAATATCTCCTCCCTGAGGGCAGGAAGAAGTCAGGGAATCTAACATCTGAAAAATATCCGCGTTCTTCCAGGCTCGAATCCCAATCCTGGTTCGTGGCCTGGGGGGAGGAAGATTTGTAGTCCGGATATGTAACTCAAATATAATGGCCCTATGGTCTGACCACGTGATAGGAATGATGTCCAGTACAGAAATATCAGGATTATTGGTGAACAGACCATCTAAGGTATGTCCCGCCTGATGTGTAATGCCCTTAACCAATTGATGCAATCCCAAATTTGAGAGATCGGCAGTGAGTTGGATGGTATCATGGTTGTCCTGCTCTTCCAAATAGAAGTTCATTGGGGTACTGCTTCTGTCACAGAGATCCTTTTGTTACCTGCAGTTCATAAGTTACAATCCAAAAATAGCACATTGATCAATTAATTGTTATCAAAGAGCTGCATTCAAACTGAACAGTATAGGTTAGACCATTATGTTTTTTCCTAGTCTTTCTTTATTCTAATGTTGCTAAAAAGGCTTTATTTAGATGGAAATAGAGTCTTAGTAAAGCTAAACCCAAACAATGGGGTTAAATCTCCTAGGGAACTAAATTCAAATGCACATGACTGCTGGCTAAGATCTGTCATCTGAGGGGGCGGTGGGGTTTGTAGTTATGTTCTTCAAATGTTACAAACTCAAAACTTGAATAAAACATATTTCCAAAAAAGGGAATAGGTCGACAAGGGTGACAACTGAGGTCAGATATGAGGCACAAAATAGTCAAGATATATATTTGATAGAGAAACAGTAGAATGAGAGTGAGGACATAGAGATCAGAGAGAAGACAAGGTGATTATAGAGAGTTTGGGGAAGAGAGAATGGTTGGATAGAGATTGAAGGGAGGAGCAGGATAGGAGAGAAGTAGAGGAGAGCAGAAAAGTAGAAAGAAAAGAGGGAAGGTAAAGAAGCATAATAAAACAAGACACACTTTAAAAAGGAGAGGAATGAGATAAGGACAAGCGAGAGAGAGAGTGGATGTGGATGTGGATAGGGATAAGTAAAGGTGCATGGAGGAGATAAGAGATTCATGACAATAGTGAAGAGAGAGGAATGATATGTAGAATCATTAGGGCACAAGATTCAGTGTCACCGGGGCTAAGATATGAAAGGAGCAAACTGCACCCCTGTAATGGGTATCTTTTAATACTGACCCAAAGGTGAGTGGAGGCCATTTCTTTCTGGCTAGATTAAGGCTGATGGTACCCTTGCTATGCCACTAATGTTTGTATCTTGCGCAAGGGACATATGTAGTAAGTAATAAGACTCTTTAAGCAGTGGTCGTTGATGTAAGCTTCTGGTATTTATTTAAGAAGATGACACCGAGTAGAAATGTGTAGCTGTCCCTCTGGCTGGTCCATCAGTAACTGCCACTCACAGAACCTGTAAGCCTTCTAAGAACACAGAATGTACTAACACATCATTCTACGCTCCATAGCTAGCCTAGATAGTTACAATATACTTACATATTAAGTTGTTGCTTGTCTTAGGCGCACACAGCCTTGACTGTATTGCACAAAGCACCTTTAATGCCGCACATTAAGGACAGAAATTAGAGGGAACATTGGTGCTAACCCAAGTCTACCTTGGAGCACCAGTGGATCGGTTCATTGAAGGCGCTATAGCCACAACAGAAGCACAACAGAGAGTCTAAACAAAACCTACAGAGGAAGAGCTCATTGGAGACTCTGTAGAGCTACCAAAGGCGAGCTATCAAAGTCTCCCCATGATGCAAAGAAGATATGTTTACTGGAGACAGCATTTAACCACCAAATTAGTGCTGTACAGAGTCTGTCTAGGTTCAACAGAGCACTAAAGCAATGCAATGGTGGCAAGGGAATATTAACCCAAGTCTATCCAGCAGTTAGACGACCAGATCGTGAGTTCAACTGAGCTACTTTAACTTTAGTCAAGAGCACAATCATTTATAAGGCCATATATCACAGTAAGAGTAAGGTACTGGAGGTTTAGCAAAGGTTAAAAGAGAATTACCAACACATATTGTGTGTGTTTAAAGATGCAGTTCATTGCAGATTGTGGGAGGTTAAAATTCACAACGAGTGTCATTATAGAAGAAATCGCCACACTTACAGTCAGCCAGCTACTGAAGCTTTATTCCTACCTGCAGTTCACCACAGAGGGTTTCAAGACACCAAGACAGTTATGGAAACGTTAACTACAACCCAAGGCTGTTACTGATGTTCAAGAACCATGTAACAACATACATAGAATATTACCATGACATTTAACAGACAGGGACCCTTTATTAGCAGGTTGATTTATATTAAACATGCCTTGTTATGGTCAATTTACCAGCACACTGGTGATTAAATAATAAATGCCTAGTTGGCTAGCACTCATCGTGATGATTTTATATTTCTTCCTCTGGGTCCCATGAGAAATACCGTTAAATCAAAATGTTTATTTATTTATTTTGCAACGAACTGGCATCACCAAACCAAAGAACACACTGCATCATTTTAAAGTATACAAGACACACACTTGATTATTAGCTTTACCTGTAAACTGTAGTTGTTGGAGTATCAACCTTCTCATTCAGGATTCGGCATTTAAATTTATTATACTACAAGAAAAGGCAGAGACCATAAATCAAATTACATAATGATGCCAAGTCTGTTTCGATAGAAAAACAGAGCACTGAAAGATCTGGAACCCACAAAACAGTAGCTAAAAGAACTGATGCAAGAGTGCTAAATTCGTAAAAGCAAATATCACAACCTGCCATATAACTCCATATTAACAGAATAGGACTAATGGTGCACAAGACTCCTTACAGTTGGAACTCTCCACTCGGTTTCTTTAGCTCACCGTACAGGGTAATTCTCTTCAGTTCATAAAAGCTGAAGATTCTGAAGAGGGCACAGAGCATGAAAAAGCTTCTTAATACATTAATTTCCCAGTACTTTCTTTCAATTTAATAAACGCTGATGTGGGCTCATAAAGCATAGGTGAAAGAAGGAAAATCTAACTTTCTAACACTGCAGATATTATACTGCTCTAAAATGGTATAGAGGAATACTATGATCTGGGATAGAGCAAATTCATGTAATAAATATGCTAAGTTCACTGCACACCTGTGTGAATACTTTATTTGGTATAATGTTCCAAAGAACCCCCATCATTACAATAGTTCTCCTTGTCATAGCCTTTACATCCCTTACTCTTGAACTCATTCCAATCTACTCTTCCAAAACCTACAGACAGTCGAGGAGATCCGGGACCCTAATCACCAAGAGTATCAATGAAGGAGGAAGTGTTGTTGAGAACAGAAGTAAATAAAGGCAAACAGAAAGTAAATAGAGATTAAGGTACGTCAAAGGGGCCAGAAGAGCCTCTTTTAGAAATGAAAACAGAGATTTAAGGAACAACAGGAACCACTGTGAAGTTGGATAACCCAACACTGGGACCAGAGCAAATTGATTTATATTATTTAGAAAAAAATGGCAGAGGTAAAGAAAGAAGTCAGCACCTCCGTAAAAGTCTTTCCACAGTGTTTCAACAATATACATTTACTAGGTGTGCTCTATGTAGAACACTGTGTGCCATTTATCAGTGTTCGTCTTATACGAGGAATAAAAAACCCATATATAATATAGTTATATACATATTATAGAAAACAACCACTTATGTGTCTTTTTGGAAGCGACACGCGTACAACATGACGAAGATGACGTCTTAAATACTACTGGATGTCTTGACCCTTAGAAATACGACTACGGGTGCTGAATTTACCATAATTAAAATATTACTGAGTACAAGCTTATATTGCATCAGAATACGGTTACTGGAGTATAGCTTCCATCATTTACTCTGAAATGCTATAGGGATGCACCGTACACGAGAGGATTGCTGGTGCCATTAAAATTTCCCTAAGTAACTTTGTATGCAATATAAATGGAACTCTTATACTGATCTAGTGTACTACGGATCCTTTGAAATTTCCGGGTCTTTCGAAGAATACTTTTACCTACTGTTGTAGAAATACGTTGTGAGCCTTGAAAAAGTCATATCAAACGACGAAACACGTGTCGGCTGTCTGCTTCTACGATATGTACTTCGAGTCAACTACATCAAGACTCCAAAGGAATTTTTAGCTTATGTTAAATTGCTACTAACACTTGTTTATAAATAATTTTGTACTTATATTGCGCCAATTTGGGTTTATTAAAATCATACTGACTACAAGGTCAGGTATAAGTCATAAGTGGTTGTGCTCTGTAATTTGTATGTAACTAAATTGTTATATATTGTAGGTGTTCTTTCAATCATACTGGTAGTGTAGTGGTAAAAGCTAGGCTTCAGTGAGGCAGAAAAAAGCAATCAATTGGTTAAGATTTCAAGATCAAGTTCTGAAGGAAGAATAATACAAAATAAGTGGTAGGAAAAGGGGAGGTCAAGAAGAAGGAAAACTGAGTGGGGGCAGAAGGATGGAGGAATTTAAAGTATGTATATGGAGTTAAGGGTACAGCGATTGAGGTAAATGAGGCATCAGTGAAAAATGGGGGGGGGGGGGGGGGTGAGAAATTGGGATGAAAAAGACACAGAAGAGGGAAGAATGGAATCTGTAGGTATTAATTGGAAGACATCACTGAAGAGGAGTATGGAGGCACAAAAGAAGTTGTTTCTGTGCAATTGCAATGATCCTCTGATACAAAGTTGAAGGGAATGGCCAGTACTGGTGACCACATATTGCACGACTTTCTACATTAAATTTATCCTGGAATAAAAGTTTATTTCAAAGGAGTGCAGTTTAGCACCCAAGCTAATATGCTGTTCTCTACTAATGGCCGACTTTAGAAAATTCACTATGGACATCCATGTATGAGCGGGTTGAATAATTTATACATTACCTTAAACATTTCTAGAAGGACCTCCTTGCTTATTTCCAGTCGTTCAAAAGCCTGCTTCTCTTTAATGATATTTTTACACATGTTCTCCAGTAATGAAAATTCATTACTTGACACGCCCCTAATGGGATAAAAATAATACGGTCATTTCCCCACCTAATGGCCGCACAGTGTTTTTTACATAATATGAAACCACCGCAATAGCACATAGTAGCCCAATATCATTAGGACAATTTATAACGCCAGACCTGCACCTTATTTTGTATTTGTCTACATATTAACAATACTCTTATATAGCTTTGTAGTCCATGGTAGCGGGCAATACCAGCCATTAAAGGACCACTCAAGCGTTAAAGGCCTGAGCAAAAGTCAAGGGCCTTTGACAAGGGAGCAGGCCTTTATTGACCAGTATAGCCCAGCTATGGTGGGCTAAAAAGGCTATTAGAACATTCCACCCCATGAGTGCAGAATGTTCAAATTAGAAAAACAAAAGCATCTTGGAGCCCAAAGGGGTTGAAATCCCCCTCGGCTCTGAAGCCTTTGTTCGCAGCTCTTGTTGTAAATGTTCCGTAGTTAGCAGATGCTTGCAGTGCCATGGCTGTTAGCTGTTGATCATTCACAGCAACAGCTGTGAAAGGGGGCTGAAGTCAGCCACTGGCTCTCCCTGAGGCCCAGGAGCTGAGCAGCATTCACTCCTCCCTCCTTCGTAAGCCCTAGTGACATTAAGCTGCAAGAGGAGGGAAGGGTGAAGGCTGAGTGTATCCTCCTGCACGGCCTTTGCCTTTTGTTTTCCTCTGACTACTTAAAATATATTTTCAAGGCGGCAGGAGAAAGAGAAAGGCAGGGGCTGTGTATTAGGAAATTGAATGTTGAAAGCAGTGGACCAGTTTACATAGGCCGCTGCTCCTCGCTTGTCTACAATAGAGCTCTCAACATTGCAATGTTCGCATTATTTTTATTGCACCCCAGAAGTCCCAACTGAAGCACATCAGTGATTTCCACATATAGGACTGTCCATTCTTAAGGTGTAAAGTACCAGCATGTGCAATGGCATCTTCTCTTCTCACAGTCCTCAATACACTCCATGCTTATGTGCAGCAACATTAGGCACACCTTACTGCCACCATATCATTCAACCTCATGCACCTCACCCTAGCTCAGCCGTTCTTAACCTTTCGACTTCTGTGGATCAATACTTAATCATTATTGGAACCCAGGGACCCCCCACTGAATCATTTTTGGAATCCGTGGACCACCACTGATTTATTACTGGAAGCTGGATATCCCAGTCCAAGTATTTTCAATGATTTGAACTGCAGAACAGCACAGAGAAACAAGCATTCATGCAACAATTACACAAATGATGAAATATTTTACTTAATTCACTAACAAATATGTTAAAAGGAATCTGAATATTGGAGCTTTTCTAAATTCACTTTAGGCCACTCATACTCCATACTATAAGCTTGAAGCACTTGCACGGCTCCCACAATTTAATTGGAGGATACCAATTTTTTTGCTACCAGTTTTAAATTACTCTACATTTACAGAACGTTTTAAAATGTACCTTATTACATTTTGCTTCTTTATTTTTATACACTATTAATCTATTGATATTATTTAATTTTCTAAGCAGTCATGGATCCCCTGAGTAGGCTTTGCACACTCCCAGGATTTCCAGGAACACAGGATAAGAACAACTGCCCTAGATAATCCTTACCGGCCAAACAGCACCCTTTAACCCACACACTCACAATGGCACTCAGTAACCAAATATAATTATTGTTGTTGTAATGGTTATTTGTTTTAGTTTATTAAAGTAAAGATCTGTTTTCAATGGTTATACATTGAACATGTCCTATATGGTGTTGACATTCCGCAGCATTTTCATCTCAGCATTCAGGGACACACTTTTCTCCCCTCACTCCCAAAAACTTCATTTTACTTTGGCAATATCCCCCTTCCCAACGAAGAGAAAAAGAAAAAGAAAAAAAGGTTTATGGCGATTTAACTTGAAGCTAGTTTTCTTCCATTCAGAATTATATCTTTCTCACACATTCATCTACGACCGACTCTTAGTCCGGCTTTACATTCCCTAAGCAAGCATCTAAGAGTTAGAAATCATATCTAATAAATGCAATAAAGTTGCCCTACAAAGCCATACAAACATTACAAATGACTGTGGGTAGCACCTTAACACCTTCGGGTATTTGTGAACTTAAGAAATGAATTAACTTAACATAAGAGTGAGCCTTAAGTCACCTTGCAGGTTATGGTCCTGGCAGTTCTTTAATAGTTCCATAGAAAGTAAACTCACTTTCCTGGCAGAGTCGAATATGGTTCCTGAAATTAAACTGCCGTCGTGATACAGCAGACAGAGACTGAATGGAGTAGGGCCACATTTATCTTCGTAAACATATGAAACAAGTAAACTTTGCTTGAAAACCATATTCACATCATTCATGAAAAATCCACTATTTGGCCAAATAAATTCAACTAAGATTAAAGAAACCAATATCAATCAACAAGCAATTCATACGTAAGGATCCAATACATTTTCTGGTGTTTCCACTTTAATTCACAGATCGTTCTTATGAATACAAAATAATTGCAAGTAAGCTACAGGTTTATAGGATTTAAAATCTGCCGGTCTATTCTCACACACTTTAATATGTGAGAGGGCGAAACAAAACCCATTGGTGCAGCAGAAATGGGAGGTTGCAGATGGCAGCACTTTCATGTTTGTTGGGAGCCTATCAAATAATATTTTATCTCTGGGACATTAACAACAAAAATAAAAATGAGACCCTAAAAATGGGGTGGGAGGTGGAAGGGGTAAACTGGAAAGCAATGGAATGAGAATACCCCCTTTGAATGGTGTTGTTAAATCACTTTCATAGTCATCTAAACTACAAGTAAACAAATCACTAAAAAATAGCAAGGTGGTTAAGTGCCATTAAAATCACTGCTTTTTTCCTTGCTCTTGTCAGAGTTAAAGATTTAAAATCACTCTGTAGTGTAAACACCTCAACAAATGAAATCTATGTTTATAGTATACAATCACCTACTTGTTCTCCAGAAACATGTCATAATAAAATCCGTTTTCAATCGGTGGACCATAGCACAGGCAGCCACCATAATAATTCTCCATGGACTCTCCGAGGATGTGAGCGCTCGAGTGCCAGTATACCTGTTCATAAACACAACGAGTTTGAGAAAGCATTTCAAACAGATTATAATGTGCCTCACCTTGTTCAAGCTCAACAAAGCTTTCCGCTGTTTATTTTAGTTTTAAAACTAATTTCAAGACCATTACATTTGTACACAATTTTAAATTTATCACCACCAAATCGGTCTTCGCTCTATACTACCTACAATACACTATTGCCAAATATATAGGTTTTATAGAGACATTTATTGAGGATCGACTTTGACATTCTAACGAACCATTAAAGTACTAATCTACAGTCCTTACTGACACACTGGGGTTGTAATTGCTATATGTAAATATGTGAGCTAGAATTCACCAACATGTTCTACATCGTATACCTGTTTTCTTGTTAGATGCAAAAATGTTAATATTTTTCACAAGGCCTATCGAATTAGATTGTTTTTATACTGCAGAAACTGCAGTTCAATTGCTTAACTAGT
Source organism: Lissotriton vulgaris (assembly GCF_964263255.1). NCBI lineage: Eukaryota > Metazoa > Chordata > Amphibia > Caudata > Salamandridae > Lissotriton > Lissotriton vulgaris. The sequence goes on along the minus strand of NC_141687.1, from coordinate 2,120,922,076 downwards.
ATAGAACAGACAAAATTAAGAAATTCAAACACTGTCAGTTTTCTCAGGGAGTAGAAAACATTGAACAAAATGAATAGATTTGTCTCAAAAACTGATTTTTTCCCCCACAGATTCATGTGTTTAGTTGAGTAGATTTTCCATAAAACAAGAATCTAAAGTCGAAGGGCCATGAGGAAGAATGTCTTTAAATGAAGCAAGTTTTGAAGATATCAGCAGCGGGACAATATTGCTAAGTTTGTGTTACTTATTAAATGTGCTTAGATAGACCAATCCCAGGACTGCTTCAGCTGCATGCTTTAGAATGCCCTGGAAAAGAATGGCTGGCCTGGCAGAAGCAGAGGTCCAAGAAAGATATCAGGCTACAACAGTACTAAGCATCAAAAAGTAAACGTCACCTTAGCAACGCACGGTAGGCTAAAGTGCCCTCTCCTCCATACTTCACTGGTGAGATGAAACCAGAGCCTTGATTGGTTTCTTTTCGTAAAGAGGTAAGGACCACCCATTAACACACACCCACCCTCAAGCAGAGCATTATCCTACTTTCTGGACACGTTTACAGGGTTTTTGTTTTGAGGATGGAAGATTAAATACTAGAAGAATAAGAGAAGCGAAAGTAACTTGTGTGATACTGGTACATACAGGCCCCTTCCTCCACAGTTAACTATTAATCACAAAGAATGCAAGAGGATGTGAAGTGAGGCACCGCGAACGGCGCCTAAAAGGATCAGACAGACAGGTTGTTCAGCAATGCTTGACTAGTTGGAGCATCTAGTCGACAGATCACGTAACAACCCGTAACGAGTACTGATATATGTGGAGCAATCCACCTAGCAGCGTCGCCGATGAGGTCCAGAAGTCATCTTGTCTCGGACAGCATTCTCACAGAAGCCCTCCAAAGCAGAAACATCTTTTGCAATATTTGAGGATGCAGGATATAACCCAAAACGAGAAACAGGCCCACATAAAGAATCTCATGTGACACACACTGAGGAGTCATGCTGTTTATATGCTCCATGCAAAAGCAAAGACTCTCTGTAAATTTAGATGGTCATTCAACCTCAAAAACTAGTGGCTGGAGAACTTGGGTAATCGACTCTCCAGAATACTACGAAACGGCCTCCAAAGGAAGTTGGTCTGCATGAAAACTTCATCTATGTAAAAGAACTGGTCAACACACCGTAAGAGACAAAGCCATACTTAACTGCCTCTACAGTCAACAAGCATTTGCAATGCAATGGTCTCGGCATCATTAATGGTAGAGCTATTGGCATTGCTCATGACATTTTTTTTTCTTTAAATCACAAATAAATGGCATTGTCATTAACATTGCCAATACACAGCACTCTGCACTCAACAGCACACAATGCTCTGCACACTCACTGCTCTGCACACTCACTCTGCACTCACTACTCTGCACTCACTACTCTGCACACTCACTACTCTGCACTCACTACTCTGCACTCACTACTCTGCACTCACTACTCTGCACACTCACTCCTCGGCACTCACTCCTCGGCACTCACTCCTCTGCACTCACTCCTCTGCACTCACTCCTCTGCACTCACTCCTCTGCACTCACTCCTCTGCACTCACTCCTCTGCACTCACTCCTCTGCACTCACTCCTCTGCACTCACTCCTCTGCACTCACTCCTCTGCACTCACTCCTCTGCACTCACTCCTCTGCACTCACTCCTCTGCACTCACTCCTCTGCACTCACTCCTCTGCACTCACTACTCTGCACTCACTACTCTGCACTCACTACTCACTATTATGCACTCACTACTCTGCACTCACTACTCTGCACTCACTACTCTGCACTCACTACTCTGCACTCACTACTCTGCACTCACTACTCTGCACTCACTACTCTGCACTCAGCACTCACTACTCACTACTCTGCGTTCACTACTCTGCACTCAGCACTCACTACTCACTACTCTGCACTCAGCACTCACTACTCTGCATTCACTACTGACAGACAGAGAATGATCAGCCATGAATAGAGAGTATGACAGTAGGTTTGAGATCAGTGTGAGGTTTAATGGGTTGTCCTGATTACATGTGGATGTTGTGCAAGTATTAAGCAGTGAGTGGTTAGAGGACAACTGCAAGTACAGATGAAGCTGATTGCTAATGTACAGTTAATAGTGACAGAAATGTTGGGTACTATTGATTCAAGGACACTGTCAATGTTTGTAGCACCTGAAGAGAATTAGAGAAGCAGGACATTAGCCATGAACTAGGTGATTATCATTGCTAAATGGTATTTGAAGAAGAAAGATCGATAGGTGCCTCATTAGGAACAGGACAATACCTACACCGGCACCTTTGTTTATCAGCTGTGGGAAGTCAGAAATGTTTGCATTGGTAACATGGAGAGCTGTATGTCAAACAACCTCGGTCGACAAGGGCTGGGCACCGAGCGGATGGTTGAACCCTGCCCGAGCAGAGCCAAGATGGCGTCGGTGGAACCTGCGATGTGTCGGTGACGACACGGAGAGCGGGCCGGTACGGCGGAATTGAAGTGCTGTGGTCCTTCAGAGAGCAGCGGTGCGGATCCCAGAGCGGACCGAACAGAACAGCTAAGGAGGCGATCGCAGGGCGGCGAGTATTGAGGAAGCCGCTTTGCCCCCGGGAACGCCTGGTGACGCCGTGGCTGTAGAGGAAGAGGCAGACAGCAGTGCGGTGGTCGGCGGCGCTTAATGCTGTCGGAGACCTGCTGGGATATAGCTGGAGTCACCCCTGCCTGGAGCCCAAGACTGAGAGGCTTACTAAAGGGCTGACCAGAGGCTCTAGCCGCCATCGTGGGAGACGTGCTGAGCAGGGGAGTGGTGGAGACCCCAGCACTCATTCATGCCGGCCCCGGATCGGGCGCTCCGCCTCAACAATTCCACAGGTGTCTATGCTGAAGTGGGTGGATTGGGGGTGCCAAAGATGCTGGGAGGTGCCTCTGCGAGAGCGGGTCTTGTACTCACGACGGTATTGGATGGCGGAGGTCAGGGCAGCGGTGTAGCCAGTGGGGGTGCTGCAGAGCGGGGAAGGGACCCTCCGACTTCAGAGATTGGGTCCGCGGTGTAGGCTGGAGGTATGGCGGGGCATCCTGTTTACTGCCATGGTTGTGCTGCGGCCGGAAGTCAGGCACAGTCGCCTGTGACGGGGGCGGGGCCACGTCCAGACCGGAAGAGGAGGCAGGCGGAGTGAAATGCGTCTCGCGCCCGGGGCTCCTGTGAGCGGTGTGGAGCCCCGGGCAGGAGGTTGGGCGCCGCGTGCTGAGCAGAGTCCCCTACATTGGCCAGGTAAGTTCCAAAAGGCTGGGGGGGCTTGGTGCACTTGTGTGTGTGTGTGTGCGCGTGTATGCTCGTGTGTGTATGTAAGAGTGCGACGGTGGCGACGGTGACGGCGGGCGGGGGGGAGGGGGGGCCTCGGTGCACTTGTGTGTGTGCGCGCGTGTGTGTATGTGTCAGGGGTGGTGTCTCTGTATGTATGTATGTGCGTGCGTGCATGGGCGCTTGTGTGTGTGTGTATGCGCATGCGTGTGTGGTGCTTGCGCTTCCCAGGAGACAGCGCCTGGCCACAGCGCGCGTTCCAGTTACAAATCGCCTGGAAGGATGCGCGCGGCCGGGACTGTCTCCTGGGAAGCATAGTCGCTAACAAAAGATCTCGGCGGAGACGCGCTTCCGCGCATTGACGCCGAGACCTACAAAGCAGGGGCAACCAAAACAATCTGCATGATAATCACAGTACCTGCCACATGTGTAAATATGCTACATTTCGACCAACTATAGCCAAAAAACATTGAGATAATGTGCAATAAGAGCTTCTGAAATGGAGAAAGGCTCTCAAAATGATGGTCAACTACGTGCTGCAAGAGAAAAAAAAAATTCGAGGTAGTGTGAGATGTCACCCACTACTGCAAGACAGGCCCTGTGCCTCCACCCATAATCAAACTCTGCAAGTTAAGAGAAGTAAATTACTGCAAAGAGGATTAAATTCTTTAATGGGGCTTCAAAGTAGCGAACTTCATTTTCACCATTTTTCCTTTTAAAAGGGATGTAATTAAGAATGGGGTATTCATAATTTTTAAGACAGTAAAAAGGTGTGGCAAATCTGGCCCCAAGTCCTGCCACACAAATCTTGACTGGATAAAGTCATGAAAATTATCCAGCCCAGAAGAGGATTTCAACGGGCAAGAAATGTAAAATGGCCTTCTCAGTTTTCCCGTCAAAACTAAATGAATGCTTTCAGCGGGACTGCGGCCAATGGATATCTGACTGAGTGTACCTCATACGATCCGGATTCAACCTTGCTCCACTGTTGGATATGAACTTTTAAAAAGTGGACTAAGGCCCTCACTTTGAGTTTGTCGGAATAGGGTGGGGTATTTACCACATTTGGTAAAAACATTATCCAAAATTGAGGTATATATCCTGTGTGGTAAATACCTCTTATCCGAATTTTTGAAAGGAAAAGACAGAACATTCAGTATCGGTTTTTAATGCACCAAATTTAGCATGTTTTGTCCCTTTTCCAGGCCTTTTCCTCCCGATAAACGTAATCAGATTTAATGTGCCAGAATTAACAAGGGAAAAACTGTGCAAGTGTGATAATTATAACAAAAATTGTAATTCCAATGCCGGTCAGAAGGTAAAAACTCTGACAGAGATAACACATTTAGTATATCCGACCACTGCTTCATCGTGGTCGGGCTAAAATCACATCAACAGCATACACTGATTTTTTTTATTGGCGCTTTTTGCCCAGAAAGCTTTAAGATCCTATCAGGGGAACTGACAATCAATTTTATGTCATTTTGCTTATGACCATTTTCTTGATTTTTAGAAACTGATTGGGGATTTTTATTAAGTTATTGTGGACTTTTTTATTTTGGTACTGCTAAATGCTTTACAAGCTCTTCCTAAATTAGTCCGGTCTGTTCTGTGCCACTGCAACCAAGAGTTGAGTCCAAGTTTATATTATTAAGATTGTATGTTAAACCTGGCAGGATTATGGAACCTATTACTTGGGAGGGACTCGCATCCTGCCCAAGTATTACGCCATTTTATTACAATAGGTATGACCTGCTGTGAAGTAATGAATTAGTCTATCTTCTGCATTTCTAATTCTTAATTAGGAACAAATGCCTGGATACTTTCACTCTGACAGCTGTATCAAAGAGAACTACTGTGAACATTTCAACACCTCCAGGAGAGAGTTCACAAGCACAAACACGGATTAAAAAATAAATAAATAGGGTGTATGAATATTAATCTAGAGAAAATGGTACAATTAGATGTCATTGTTAAAAATGGTGACAGTAGAATGATATGAGCTGACTACATCATCCTTGATAAATTCAGGCATGGTGATGTAGAGGTTTACACCCCTTACTAGTGTGATAAACAAGAAATTAAACATAATCCAGATATGTTCCAACAGCCATTCGAGTGGGGCCACCAAATACTGATGTCCTCTATAAACACATCACTATAATACATTATGTTGGATATAGTATACTCTTGGGAGGTTATTGAAATGTAGATGTTGCAGAATTTCTTTCAGTCCTAGATGTCAGTATAAAGGAGCAGACCACACTTGTAAAAATTCCTTACGCTCCCTCTTTTAATGGATTTTGTACACTAGTATTTAATAAATTAATCTATCGCTCATAAACATGTATTGTCAACTGATGAATGAATTAGAGTAGGATTTGATCAATATACCCAAGCAGAAACTGCACATTTAGTACTGGTCGCAATTATAGCAGTCCATGCTTCAGCTAGGTTATTTATCTATCACCAGAGAATGGCTTAATCCAATTTCCCCAACAGGTTGGCAGTAGTGTCAAAATGTATGGATCGTTATCAATGGGGGGAACCACTCTATAGGCTTGATGGAAGATTCAGTCAAAAGAGATTTTAAAGGATTTGAGGACCTCTAGACGACTGGGCAAGACAGTACAGTAATCTGTGAAATGAAATGTAACAAGTCATTCTTTATTGTATCAACCTGCGAGAAGGACTTTTTACGATAGTGATTTTACATTGATGACAGGGTATACAAAGTTAATGTTTAATGATGTCCTAAATTTTGTCTTCTTAATGAGTTTATTCAGTTTAAATTTAAAAAAAAGTTTACAAGAAAAAACAAACCTATAAGAAAGGGACACAAGTGAAGCTTCATTGAGACGAGAAATTCAGAATGGTGAATGTTTCTAACGCAATATATATCTTAATATTTCTACATCAGCATCTGATTATTGGCAACATGACATACATTTTCTTGTACTCTGGCATACACATCAATGTATGCTTTTTTGTTATTGAACTTAATTTTCACTTCGACGTCTCTGGTTTTGTATATTTGTCTTTACACTTGTTAATTAAAGATAACTAAACATTAGGAACTGACAAAGAGCTAAATGCTTCAATTGAATACTTAGGAAACAGTTACTAAATGTAGTATGTTGGTAATGGAATTCCGCTATTAGAACATGTATTATCTGGACAGAATGTCCAGTGGTGTTTTGAAGCTCTAAACATTCACACAATATCAAAACCACACTGGTTGATATATTAAACGAATTCTGAGGTAAACATGTTCATATTCATCTAATATGAAGTATTTCTAGTAGGCTGCATGAATAACTGCAGTCCTTTACAGAAAATAATTGCTCTAATGGAAATTTTCAGGTTGAAATAATGACGCTTTTGAATTGTTTGCTTTGAGGGAGTGTGTTCGTTAGCCGGATGCAGGGACTGTTTCCAAAGAAAAGCTGCACCTATCCACACATTTTGAACAAAAGCGTGTAAAAGTACATCACAGCCTTCACATGGCACATCCTGTTATGTTCTTGAATTAAATGCATGTGGCTATCACAACTACACCAATCAGTTACTCATAGGCAGGTAGAGCTTAATCTAGAGCACAGGATGTATTAATGCATTGTACAAATGCAATGACTTGCACCACAGAAATACAATGGGAAGAATCAATTGGCTGTTAGGCCACAAATTACACTATCAGGCTCCTCTGTGCATTTTTTTGATTTGTCATAGAAAATGCTACAGCATTGATCAAGTTGCTTATAAAAATATTACTTCATGGTTTGTCACTATATGTTAATATTAAGTCTTCATTTTTAGTTTCTGCTCGTGATTTGTGCGTATACAATTCTTTGTAGATTTTTTCCATGCAAAACAAACATTGTACAGGTCAATAACCACACAAGAGAAAAAACGTTAATGTGTCTGTGTTCCTAGGAATACAAAACAAAAGATTTCTACTGTATTTGTGTTGCGCTCTAATAAGACATGCAATTTCTATGAGCTATTCCATTAAGAACTGCTGCCACACAGAAACTGTCCGAGCAGAAACCAAAAAAGAGAGGGGTTGATAGAGGGTAATTGTGAAGCCAAAGGTTCTTGGTGTTGAAAAAGGGATAAGGCTTTCCACTCAGTGGTAGCACTACATGCAAAGAGAGGGACCTCCAAGAAAATCTGTAAGGGAGTGGGAGGTGAAAGAAGTGCTTGAGTCACTTCATAACACTTTGTTAAGGATGTTTTTTTCCCCAATTATATTATCTTTCACTGAATGAAAATAGAGTAGTCAACACAAAGCGCTTTGTCCTGTACCTGGGAGGACACCCGATGGAGTCACTTATTAGGAAGGGTTTTTTTTCTCCTCTGTTAGTCAACATCTGGATGCCTCCACTCTCTCCTTCCTAGCATTAAATGTAACGTTTGTACAACAGTGATTATACCATAGGCAGCATCAGGAAATTATTCCCTTGCACACACTGAGCAGGTATAACATAGTTTAAAGTAGTTCATGTCTCCCTAGCACAAAAAGCACTGCCATAACATAGTGCAACCTTTGTCTTAGACACAGCAGAGGTAGCGGTTGTGTGTAATTCCCACAATGCAAAACAGGCACAGTACAAACAGCATCAGTAAACTTTTAGCTCATAGACAGGGCAGGTATACTATAGGCAGCTGAAAGCCGTGGTTGGGGGAATGGGTTGAATATTGTGCCTTAGAGACAGGGTGGGATAAAGGTCTATGTTTGTATGGGCAGGGGGCCTATACCATAGCCCTTCTGACCTCAACACTGTACGCAGGAGGGTGGAGCATGAGATCCAGTAACCTACTTCTGTTCATCTTTCAAAAGCCCAAAATTACTCTGTTATCACTCAGAGGTCATCTGCTGCCTATCTAGTCAATAAAACATCTACTAGCCCATGAGAGTCATGCACAGAGATGATTGGCTGATTTGGCTGACCCCTGGAGTACCTCAGCCAGACCTCAGAGACCCTCATCCAGCCTTACCAGATCCTCTGTCAAAACTAAGCGATAACAAACTATATCTTAGACAAGCTAGTAGTCAGCCACCCTGGGAGACCCTTTATCAGTCCAGAGACATACTCCGTTGCTCTTAAATAGTCCTGGGGATCCAACAATTGTCTATAAGAAATCCTCAAAAAGCACCCATATCCTCCAATGGCCCCAAGTTCTCCTCAATTAACATTCAGATTTTACTGGGAAGGGGCTCAGAAGCTATAACCTTCCCACAAATTCCCTCAACTTGCATTCATCTCATCACGTTACCCTCTGCTAGCCATTAGCCATAAGAGAGCCTCTTATCTAACTCTGAGAAATCCTAAAGTAGCCCATATATTTCTTCAGCCAGCCATCAGACACCCTCAGCTGTTCCTCAGAGACAATCAGCCAGTCCCCGAGTCCTTGTCTAATAATCTCTAGAACCTATCAACCAGCATTGAAGAGCACCTGAAATGTCCATCAGATTATGGATAATTCCCATCAGATATCCCCAAAACATATTACCTAGCCATAAAACCCTCACCTTGAGCCCTAAAGAGAACTTCATTCCTTTTCTGTGGATCTGATAGCTCTTTAGACACCCCCACTATCCCTAGAGGCCATTTCTAGGTAATCACAGTCTGCCATCGGGGTTAAAGCCCGCTGAACCCTCACTCTCCTGCACCATGTGAAAAAGTAGGCACTTCACTAATCTGCAGCTATTAAAGTACTACTCTGCTTCAAGGAAAATACAGACATTAAGCCCTACCCATGGCAGATGAACTGGCCTTCTTGTAGAAATGATGGCATGTGGAACTCGTTACCACAATGCTGCAATTTAACAATGATATTATCTGTGTGTTACCTGCGGGCCACAGGCATGAATCCTAGTAAGATAGTTTAATGGATATGTGTGGTTGTTGCAGTGATCCTTGTGTAACCTCCCAGTCACATGTTTTGGTTCTTGAAAATAGTTCAGGGGGGCAGACATCTCAAAGTGAACTCCTAGCCATACGTGTGACCTTGCAGGGCTTCACGGTTTGGATGCTAATACAATGAATGCAATTGAGTTAGATGGTGGTATCATTAAGTGACACAAAAACATTCCTAAAACAATTCATTCAGGTGCTATGTAATTTGCTGCTATTCAATTAATTATACATATATTCTCTATGAAAATATAAATTACATATTGAAGAAACATGCTTCTTTCCAGGAGTACAATCAAGGCATGCTACAGGATTTGCCTTTTCTCCTGTTCCCCTAGTATTACACACATGTTCTTATTTTTTTCAAATTATACAAGAATTTGTTAGGGAGCTGACGTCAATCGGTTTCATCCTTAACAAGCGTGTGAAGTGACAAGGCAGACACTCTTTATCCCCTCCTCTGTGGAGTTGTGCTGCTTAGAGTAATCTCCAGCTGAGTTACCTTTGACCTCGGATATCCTCATCCTTGGACTCAAGGAGGCAGCTGAGATGGCATCTCGTTTCTTTTGACAATCTCTCCTCAGGTGACTCTGCTGTAGGTCTTGAGCCCACCCCGCCTGGCATCCACTTACAGAATATCCATATGTAAAAATAACACGTCAAGTCTTATTTACCACTGTTATTCCTTGTTAATGCTACAGTTACTAATTTCTGTGCTGAATAAGTGGAGTTATTAGGCGTATGGGCATGAACACCACACTCAACAATAAATAGAGGCTGTATGTCCATCTAGGGCAGCATACCCACAGGCACCATTTGGAAACTTGAAAGGCATGTAATTAGAAAAAAAGGAGAAAGAAGTTCAGTTTGCCTCCTCTTAAAAAGTCAAAAGAGGCAAACAAAAATACAATGGTATACATTGAAATAAATGTTTATGTTTGAATGGACAAAAACACAATGTAAAAGAGCAGCAATAAAAAGAAAAAATACTTAATGGCTACACTCCTGCACAGAAGGAATGGGGTCTGGTTAAAGGGTCGGAATGATCCTTAGTTGTCCAGCCAACAATGGTATGCATATGGTGGACCCTTTCTGTAACAGCCAGATAATTGGTCAGTGGTAGAGAAACGATGGCTCGAGCATTTCAAGAGATCATACTTTTGCTGTCACGAGTATGTTATGTACAGAAAGGAGTCAAACTGACTGGCCAATGAGCTCAAACTGCACTTATATGACTAATTAAAGCTCAAATTCACTCAGGGTTGCTTTTTCCCCCATTCCCAAAGAGGTGGCCATCCCAAGAGTGTGGGCCACAAGTTGAGAAGAACTGCCCCTTAGGGGTGGGTCATTACAGCTTTACATTTGGATGGCCATCTTCTATAACAACAGACAAAAAAGACAATATGGAATGCTACCAAGAGGGACTTCCACTTGCTAAGATGAATTAGATCAAGCCTTTACATCTACTCCTTTGCATAATGATTCTCTGGATATGCCACTGGTTTCTTTAGTCCAGTATTAGCACATGCAGTAAAACTAGCTACTGCAATATTTAGTCACAATTAAGTCTGGGCGATGAACTCCGCTCGCGGAGTTTGCAGAGTTTTCTGCACTCCATGTTATGCGGAGCTCTGAAAAACTCTGCATAGCGGACCAGAGTTTTTCCCTCGCTCAGGTTCAACAACCTCACGTTGAGGAGCGCGAGCGAGGAAAATCCACCTCCCAGCGAGAATTTTCCTCGTTCGCGATTGCCAACATCAAGTTGGCGAGCGCGGTAAATTAACCTCCTGGCAAGATTTCAACGCAGGCAGTCAGTTTTCTCATTGTGAACGGTAGAGTATGCTCGGGACCACTAGCATTGAGAAACCATCCGTTCGCTTTCAGATAGCTTCCGATCCCGTAAAAATCTACTCGAGTGGCAACATGGTACCATTCGCGATGATTGCAGTGCGGACAAGCATCTGGCACTAAAAAACACAGCGAACGACATTTATCGAAAGTAACTCCGGCGCTTGCGGAGCTCTGCAAAGCGCAGTGGAGTTTTTCTTGCACTACGCGGAACTCCGCGAAATCCACCCTGGCTTAGTAAAAATAAACATGCTGTAACTCAAAAGTTGTTCTAGTTGTACGTAAAGCCAGGAAATGACCAAACACAACGATGAGAAGTAGAAGACTTCACAACTTTTTTTCTACTTCATTAACAGAAACCACAACTTGGCTCTTAAAAACAGATTGAATTACCTTATTTTAAGAAAGAAAATGAAGCAGTGCAGTGTGTTAAGTCAGGCCAGAGAAGTAACCTAAGGTGTCATGGTTTTACATAGGATGATCATCACTGCTATTGGGTATGTGAGACCATTGTGGTTTTGAGGAACGATCAACCACCAGTGATATGCACTCTGAAAGGAGTGTTTAAAGGAGTAGTTGTCACTGCAATTATTTTTACAGGGATGTAAAATATACATCACTGCGGAGCTTCAGCCTCAGCAACTGCAACCATTTATTAGGGAGGAATTAATCTTGTGATATTGGGTACGCGTCTTGGGTCAATTATATTTAGTAACAGGAGCAGGCATCACTGGGCACCAAAGATTTTTTCATACATGGTCAGAACAAACTTGGCCTTCCTTCCATAGCAAATATTGGGCCTGGATAGGAGTGGGTCTTCTGGGTCAAAATAGGGTATTTTTAATGTATTGATATGTTGTCTAAAGTCAAGTCAACAAGCGATTCTTAAGATTCTTGATCATCAACTAGAAGATTATGCTGTAAAGTCATCAATATGTTGTTACAAAAATGATGTAGTTGTCAGGCTGGTAGGGAAAGTAGGATACGGTGTAGACTCGGGCATCTTGGAGATTATTCTCAGTTCACTGCACCATCCGTCTGCAGGTTGGAGCAGACAGACTTGCAAGGGCACGTCCTGCACACATTCAAGTAATTACATTATTTGTTGAAGCCCTCCATCTGCTCCTGCTGAAGGTACTAGAACGAGGCAGCACAACTCAACAAGAAACACCATTGTTGTCTACACTTGCACCTATGGCAACACAAACTAGGTATAAGCGGTGAACGAGAAACAAAACACTAGCCTCACCTCACCCAATCTCCTTGATTTTAAAAAAGACCCAGACTATTTAGTTAAGTTTACATATGTAATATTGTTTATCCAGTACGAATAAGCTTCTTTTATATGAAGTTAAAACATATTATACCAAAAAGCTACTTACAGCCTGAGCTTCTTCATTCTCAAACGTGAGTAGCTCCAATGTGGAGTCCTCTTCAAGCGGACGATCCAGGTCCCATAGTTCATTGTTCACTTTGGCTATTACTGTGCTATTCGCCAATCCCTGACTGAAAAGAAAGCAAGTGACAACTTAAACCAATTTACACATTTCTTTTTATATTCATTGTGTTTTTCACAAGCTGAGACTAATCAAATCACTGCTTGGATCGCAGATCATGTTCAAGTTGCCATATGAATATCATTTTAGTAATAATTTAGTGGATTACCTTGCTAGCAACATAATTTGTATTCTGGCACATGCACGGCTACCTTTTTCTAACCGGCCACGAAAGAGTGATAGGGCTGCTGAGCAGCACATAACTTATCTGGTTATTGATCTCATTTGTAGGGCTAAACCTGCAGCCAGCCTTGTTCTACTACCACATTGCACTTGACTGCCCACACACTTACAAGCACTGTCAAAGCCAACAGATCTCGCCTCAAAAATTCCAAACTCTTGGCTCTGCCATGGATTTATCCACTGGCATTCACATGCAACCAAGGAATGAGATGGCTATTGAAGAAAACTATTGGTGTGCAAACAGACAGCTAAAGGAAAACTGCAAGTCCCAGAAGGCAGTGTCCAAATGACTAAAAAGCGTAGACTTGCTAAGGGTGTCCCTAAAAATGTGGCAAATTGCCAGCACTGCAATCCACCAGTCAAAACCCTCCTATCCCCAGTAGAACACAAACTAAAAATCCTGCACCTAAAACAGATGCATTATATATGCTTATGGAAAACAAGGGTTGATGTGTGTTGATTCTCAACAATGAAAGTTTTCTAGTTACCACAAACATAAGCTGTGCATTGTAAACGCACATTTTAGTAATTCACAATAACAATGGAGACAAACACACCAGATCATGAACATTATCAAGCTTAGCAGATTCTACAGCCAATAAGTTGGACTAGCAGCCAAAGGGTGATTGAGAATCCAGTGGGCCAAAAGTCACAGTCGTTCCTTTGTAAAAATACATATACAAATGTACTGCTGCATTCTAAGTCACTAAACATACAACAAAAATCATACTTGTTTTACACCTGGCAACCTTGGCATGGTTTCCCCTGACTTTTTGCCCTCTGACCCGTTGTTTTGCGGATTTCATTTTTGCTGACTTTCGGATTCTGGGCACTATCACTGCTAACCAGTGCGAAGGTGCATACGCTCTGTACTCAAAATATGGTAACGTTGGCTTCAACACACTTGGTATATTTAATTTACTTGTAAGTACCTAGTAAAGTGCACTATATGTGCCAAGGGTCTGTAAATGTAATTGCTACTAGTGGGCCTGCAGCACGAACAGTGCTATCCACTTCAGTAGTCCTGTAAACATTTCTCAGGCCTGCCATTGCAGAGCCTGTGTCTGCAGTTAAAGCTGCCATTTTGACCTGGCAAGTTAACCCACTTGCCAGGCATAAACATTCGTTTTTTGCACATACAAGTCACCCAAGGGCAGGGAGCAATGCATTTAAAAGTTGGACACATACTTTTAGGTTTTTCAATTTCAGGTAGTGAAAAACTCTTACATTTGTTTTTCAGTACTGCAAGGCCCAACTTGCCCATAGATTATGATTGGAATAACCTTTTTCCATTTTATAAGTGTAATTTCCAATTATGACAAGATAGCAATTTCGAGTTTGGTATTTCTGGACTCACAATTTAAAATCACAACTGATGGTGAAGCTGGATTTTAAATTGTAAGTCTGAAAATGCCACTTTTATAAAGACAGTACTTTCATACTTTGACTATTCTGTGCCTCTGCCTGTCTCTAAATACACATCTGGGGTGAGTGACAGCTGGGCTTTGAGCATTTTGTTTTAGACAGTCCCACCCATTGGGCCACCAGGTTGATGGGCCTTCCTGAGCTAGATGGGAGGGAGGAGCCGACACATGCACCAAAGGAATCTCTTTGTAGTCTCTCACACTTCAAAGGCACAACTGGGTATAAGTACTGGACCCTTGATACCCTGACACCAGCAACTCAGTTCACTCTGGACAAACTGCCAGGAAGGAGGACTAACACTCAACTCCTGCTCTGCTGCCCCTTGCCTGGTGTTGAGAAGGACTGGACCGGACTCTCTGCATCCCCAGGACCAAGTGACTCGTAGGGCTGGTTGGCTTGCCTACTGGTCTGAAGGCTCAAGGACATCAAAGACTTCAAATATCCCTGCTACAGCTTCTGGACTCCGCCAACTGTGAGCCTTGCCATGCCAGGTGGTGCCAATCCAGTCCTGGATCCTTTGAGGTGGGTTTCCTGGCGGTTTTGTCGTGTAGTTCCTATATTACCCATACAGGATCTGCACGTTGTGGATAACAAACTGTAGGATTGGTGGCTGACTGACTGAGCACCCCCACCGAGAATGTTAGCCTTTCTGTTTTAGCTAGCTCACAATGCCACTAGAATCTCCTTATTATCGGGGAGAGAATAGTTTATCCCTCAGGATCATGGCAACATTATACTACTTTTTGCTCAGTCACTCGTGCTCACTTATTCGGTCTCAAAGAGTTACACAGAAGAAACAGTAGGGAGTGTTGCAATAAGAATGTATTGCACAGTAGTTCTTTAATTGTAATATAGATGTGCTGCAACAACCGTTAAGACAGTAGCAGATATATATGATTAGCAGAACAGTGAAAATAAAAGGATAGTACAGTTCTACCATCTTGTAATAATCATGAATACATACATAAATATAAAATGCATGATAAAAGTGTGCTTACTCCTACGGTGCCTATCTAGATGTACCTAGCATGTGAGTAGGAGTCAAGCCAAGAATTCCTCTAGGATTTAGTCTAACCCCATTGTCTGATGTGAGAGAATGTGGGACCCTGTCGTGGTCTCGAGTTGGACACCCCGCAAGGAAGGTATTAGACCACTGTCAGCTGGAGAGCCTGCATGAAGTAGCCTCAGTATCTCTGGTCAGTGTGTCGGCCTGAAAGTCTTGCTTGCCTCTACCAACCCTAGCAAAATGTGCTGTATTTATACCGAAATTATCTAGGGTTTCTTTATTCTTGTATTAGCCATTGTTGGATTTAAGGATGACGTATGGGATAAACCTTGTACGTAGATCTTATGCAGGTAGTGTGTAGCCCCTGCCTGGTTTCCAAGTACCCTCATGAATATTCATTCATACTGTATGAGTCCATTGATGAAGTTGTAGGATGCTATTGTTCAGGGAAAACCCCTCCTTCTGCACCCAGGTTATAGAACTAGGTAAAGATTCAATCCTAAAGGCGTATTACTGTGTTGTATAAGGGAGATAATGTAGGTGAAGGTGTATGATATAACCCAAGCCTATATTAGGGTACCTTTATGACACTTAACAACTTAACAGTTTCTGTAAAAATCCATGCATCGCCTACTTTGCGCTGGTCGGAATTGACGCATTCTCCTTGGACGCTAATACAACGCTGTTTCGAGGACTTCACAGCGTCAACAGGGCGGCTTGACAACGAAACATTGCCTTCATAGCCGAAGCTAGACGACAGCGCGGAACCAGACTGCGCAATTCTGAGCGGATGCTTTGCCTACAATCCTTCGGATCAGACAAATCACCTCCTCTGCTCCACTTAGCTGCTCCTTAGCAACGACGTTTGTTCTCTGTAAAGGTACTATTTCAGTGGGGCCTGTGCTGATTCAGTATCTGACCCACACATGATAGTGGTCAGATTGACCTTTCAGATTTGAGCCAGTCCACATGACCAGATAGCCCCAGTTGGCACTTTATGGCTCTATGCATTATAATTGCCTCATAAATAAAGTCTGCCTGCTCTGTGCCTCACTACCAGGCGGTGAGCACAAGTTAATTTAGGATGTGTATCTAACTTACACTGTCTAGAGTTGTGGGCCCTATTTGGACAGGGTGCATATCTCTGCTTACTATTAACACCATCTCCAACACATGTGGACTCATAAAAAGATGTTCCTGTATAAGGTCAGCAGGATGCATTAGACTGTGTTTGCTTGTTAGTTGGATATGCTTCACAGGCCTCTATGGAAGTCATATGAGGCCACGATTAGGCCCAAATCTAAAATGTAGCTTGCAAGTTAACTCCAGTTTCCAAAATCATGGTGTCCCTCCAAAACTCGTGCAAACCAATGTCAATGGTTTCATCTGCCTTAATGAGGAGTTACGCTGTTACACATAGAAACACAGTGCAACTCCAACTGGTGTTCCACTAGGTATTCAGCAGCCTCACTCATTACTTCATCATGAGACCACGCTTTGGTGCACAACCACTCACGACACCCACTGTTGAAACTACAGACCTACATTTGAAAGCAGCCGCTACATATACCTCTAGACATCCCTGTGATGGCATTCCCATGTACAAGACTACAAATTCAAACTATCTAAACCACACTGCCAAACAGAATGTGGTTCTATGGTCTCATTCTTATAGTCACACTCGGAGGTCATTGCACTTCAACTTCTTCCTGATAAAAACCTGTAGTTCCCTCCAGCTTGTCCTAGTGAGTACAAGGGATGCAGTGTCCAGTCACCATGCTCATTTGTCAGCCACCTCATGGTTAAATGTAATCTGATATTAACTTTTTGATTTCTAATAGGAAGGTGGAACACACACAAAGCTATAAAATCTTTGCGACCTTCAGAGTTACAAGTTCAGGTGCTAAAAAGGTAGACATGAATTCCTGTAAATTAATTAAACTTTGTCCAAATAAATAACCAAAACAAACATAAAAAATAGCTCACAATGGTCAAATAATGTAAATAAAGAAATTGATTTTAAATGACGTGTTAGGGAATTTTATAGCAATAAGCTACGAGATAGAACATGGCGGAGTGGTGCAAGCAGCATCCAGCTACCGCCCGACACTGCAAGAACCCAGAGGGACAGTCATTCTCAACTTCCTTATGATGTATATGATAGTGCCACAGTCCGGGCTAACCTGAAGACATGCGAGAGGTACGATTGGAACGCCGACAACAGAGCAAAGAAACATACTGTGCTAGAGTGTCGACCCTTTGACACGTTGCAGGCAAAATTTAATGGTTGTTGTGTTGGACCAGGTCGAACAGAACCGGTGGGCCAGTAGCAAAAGAAAGCAGGAACAGCAGGGCAAGTTTATAAACTGGTTTTGGTCCGGACTACAAAGCCAACCGATGCCCTGGAAGACAAATAATGGCTTCTCAATACATCCATCAGATTGTTATTTAAATTAACATATACAATCATAAAAGAACACAATACAATGTATCATATGGAATAAGATACAATAAAAGCCAATAACTAGTATGTAAAACATGATTCTGCCATTTTATCCAGGGGAATCAAGTCTCTGCACAATAACAAGCATTTACAATGCAACGGTTTCACCTTTGCAAAAGTTAGAGCTATTGGCATTGTAAATGACAACATTTTTATTTATGTGTTGTTTTGAAAAGAGATAAATAAATGGCAATTTACAATGCCAATAGCTTAATCTCTCGCAAATGCCACACACACACACCCCCATAGAGTCCCCCCACAAAAGGCCCCCCACACGCACACATAGCCCCCCACACACACACTCACACAGAGCCCCCCACACACACAACCACAGAGCCCCCTCACACACCCACACAGAGCCCCCCACACCCACACAGAGCCCCCCCACACACTGCGAGCCCCCCACACAACCACACAGAGCCCCCCCCACACACTGCGAGCCCCCCCACACACTGCGAGCCCCACAAAGCACATATTACTGTAACCATTTGAGGAGATAATAGGTGCAGTAACAGCAATATGCACAGCATGATCACAAATGTGCTACCCTCATGAGTTTGTAGGCATGGACCCATGGAAATGAGAACCCTCAGGCACTGGACCCGTGCCATATTAAATCTGTGGGTACAGTAGCAAAAACAAATGTCAGGCGGTGCAATGATTGTGAGCCAAAGAGAGCTGACCAGTGCACTCCTGAGGGCTTGGAAGGATGCAAGGAGTTCTCAAGGACCCTCAGTCGTGTGCACTCACTGACAATACCTGCTTGCCGTTGGAATCACTGCCCCCTCTTTCAAACTCAGGATGGCAGTGAAAGGCTGACCAGAGCCACCAAGGGGCTAGTACCCCAGTCACTAATACGTTGGTCAGTCGTGCAGGAAGAGAGGGAGGTGTAAGGATGTGCCTGGACTGTAGAAGGGAGTACTGTCCCAGTGGCACCTAGCACACCCAGTTCAGGGAGACTGCAGTGTGGGACAGGGCATCTAATGTATTATACAGGCGCAAGTATGTAACACGAGAGCAGCGGTGTTGAATCCGCTTTCCACTATAAACATGGAAACTAGCATAATATGTATAGTAAAATGTTGCACATTTATATGCATAATTAATCTTATGCTTGTATAGCCTTGTAATATGCTTAATATCATTACCCAACACAATGCTCTAAGAAATGAACTTTGATTTACCCTTGCAAGGATTTAAACTTTAGTTAAAAGTTAACAGGCAGCTAATTGGAGGTAATAAGCATGCTCTGTCTTCACATCCATTTTAAGAAGCTAGTTAAAACACCAACAATTATTAATGAAGGACTGTCCAAGCCGAGTCACCCACAGGGTAAAAAGAAGACTGAGGACTTCCTTCTTAACTTTGATGTGTAGAATATTTCAACTATGATCACAACAACGTTGCGACTAATGCTCCATTCGGGAAGGACATAAACAGTAATCACCACTCTGGCAGGAAGAGATGGCCAGGCGACGAGCAAGCATGTTCCACGACGGCAACCGCACTGAGAAAAAACACCCACGCAGTCTGGTCGAACACTCGACCTAAATGTATTAGAGCTGACTCGGGGCTGTGTGGGTTTCTTAGAGACCACGAGAAAAGGACGAGATGTGCAGCAGATACTGGAAAGGGGCGCAGATTGTGAAACTCAGCTAAGAGTATCAAACAAGCATTTACAATGCCGGAGACATGGACAGCGGGAAGGGGGGGGATTGGGAACGGGCACACGGACAGTGGGAGGGGGGGGCAGGAACGGGCACACATGGACAGCGGGACATAAACAGTAATCACCACTCTGGCAGGAAGCGATGGCCAGGCGACGAGCAAGCATGTTCCTTGACGGCAAACGCACTGTGAAAAAACACCCACGCAGTCTGGTCGAACACTCGACCTAAATGTATTAGAGCGGACTCGGGGCTGTGTGGGTTTCTTAGAGACCACGAGAAAAGGACGAGATGTGCAGCAGATACTGGAAAGGGGCGCAGATTGTGAAACTCAGCTAAGAGTATCAAACAAGCATTTACAATGCCGGAGACACGGACAGCGGGAGGGGGGGTGGGAACGGCACACGGACAGCGGGGGGGGGGGGGTACACATGGACAGCGGGAGGGGGGCAGTAACGGGCACACGGACAGCGGCAGGGGGGGCGGGGGAAGACAGGACAGCAAGCAGTCACCAAGGACGTCTTCTTCCGGCGGAATGACAAACCCCCCTCCCCCCCCCCAAAAAAAACACGCCCACAGCCGCATGACGTAGCGAAAAGCCTAAAAATTGCCGGAACGCCCACAAATCTGCTCGCAGAATGACGAGCAGATCTCTCTTCCAATGGATAGCCTCCATTTATGGAGCTAGCCAATGGAAAGAGAGGGCGGAACAAAGCCACACAGTATAAGTCATTAGATTTCGCCTGCGCGAAAGGCTGCTTGCGCAGCTTTCGACAGGCGAAACCTAAAAAACACTACAACTAAGGGCATTTTCACAAAAGGAGAACATCTCCACAGATATCAGGGCAACAAGTCCAGTAACTGACATCCTAGGCTCCCCTCAGCCCTCCAGAGATTTCCTATTTCTAACTGACATGTCAAGAAAACAACAAACACAGACTGTAACAAACATCTGCACTGCCTACCAAAAGGTCTGTAGATTTTATGAAAAATCTAAATGCAACTGGGATTGTTCAGCCGACCCATCATCACATGGACTGGCTGGAAATCTGCTCCCCCAAAGCCTTATCCCATCTAAGAAACACGTAATACTGCATACTGTGCCTGTCGTAAATCTTAAGAGAAGAGACCTTTCCCACTGTGGAAGTTCCAGATGCATATAAAATGCTACCTCTCCAGATGCTAAAAAACAACAATACTTACGATATAGCACTTACTAAACCCCTCTCGCCCCACATTCTTTGGTAGATACAAAACTCTGAATTAATAGATTTCACTAATCTCTTTTCAAATTTAAGGTGTTCCGGGCGGTAAATATTCGGGAAAGTCATTTAGAGCCTTTCTGGCATATTTCAACCAAGCAATTGAGGGACCCTTGCCTAAACTAAGACAATCTAAAATAACATTCCTAATGCAAATGTAACTCCGAGTGCAAAATAAAATGGGATCTAGTTGGAAGAAGATTCAGAATTTGTGTGCATATCAGATTTTCTTCCACCTGAATGGGAGAGGCAATATGAAACCACTACACCACAGCTCCATACGTTGCTGTAGGAATGCACAGCAGATTATAAATGTTGATATCGAGGGAAATATGGCCCGTGCCTACCTTCTGAGTAACATTAAATAAAGATCCTGCCGCCCTACTAACTTTCATATGAGCATATGGGACTGCCAAGAGCCCGCCGAGTTGATGGTAATACCAAGGTAACTGAAATTCTGCACAAAACTCAAAGACTAATCTATAATCCACAGGGACCTCAAATTCCTCTTTCCAGGACCGGACGCCATATATGGTATTGCCCATAATTGGTTGACAAGTCGAAGCTACCTATAAATGAAATAAAAGACTCAACCAAAATATCAGCATATATAACACAGGAAAAAGTTCATTAGTAATTTTCAGCACTTCGCTAGCAGCTACAGATAAGTGGAGCCAAAATGCACACTGATGCACCCGGCTAGAAAAAGGGAAAATCTCAGAGGTTTCCCCTGCACTGATGTTACGAACCCTGGCCCCTAAGTTTTCATGCAGTGGATGCAATAAATTCACCAGAGGAACTTCCTCTCCCAGATCTAACAATGTCATCCATAGCTTAGCCCTATTCACACAATCAAAAGCAGTGGATAAATCCATGAAGAACAGGTACAGTGGACAGTGCCTGGCGATGGTATACTTGCCCACAATCAAGTGGGGGGTTAGGCACTGTTTAATTGTATCAAGCCCCAGAAGAAAACCATAATGACACTGTGATAAAATATTAAGACTAGGCCAGGACTGTAAACAGTTAAAAATTACCCTTCCCAGAATCTTTACTGTGCTATCAATAACAGAAATCGGCCAATGACACCTGGGTGACCCACAGTCCCCATTTTTTTAGAAATTGGAACAATTATTGATTGTGCCCAAGAGCGAAGGATCCTACTGCTTAGAGAGCTGTTAAACAGATTTTTAATCAAAACACCAAACCTCAATATTACACTTAAGGAGATCCATGGGTATTCCGTCTGTCCTGGGAGCTTTACCACCTAAACTCTGTCCGATAGCTCCCTCCACTTCCTCTAAGGAAGTCTGGAGTTGGGGAGGGTTTCGTAAACGAGCCGGCAGCAAATCATTACAAGTCTTGTCTTCAGATATCTGATAAATTGAGGTGAAGTGCTTAATCCACTCCTTACCAGGTATATTACAGACTAAGAGATGGCTAGATA
Source organism: Lissotriton vulgaris (assembly GCF_964263255.1). Taxonomy (NCBI): domain Eukaryota; kingdom Metazoa; phylum Chordata; class Amphibia; order Caudata; family Salamandridae; genus Lissotriton; species Lissotriton vulgaris. Next base: position 2,120,899,933 of record NC_141687.1, on the reverse strand, counting down.
AAGTGTCCCTTTGGCAAAACATGTTAACGCTATCACCGAACATTTTGCTATTGTTCCACGAAGTTGCCGATACCAACCGTTCTCACTCCCTATTTTTCAAACAATTCTTCCTGTCCTTAATGGTTAGATGGTATACCCTCCTGGCCCTGCACCTCCTCAACATCTCTTGGGCATTCAGAGAGAGCCTTCCTTAAACAGTGGTTTGCCGCAGAGCAAAACCTGTCAAACCATCATTGGCAACCTTGGGCTCGCCGGAGAGGTTTCAATAAATGGCTCTTGATGCTTGAATATAAATATTGATAGCAATAAAACAAAGCTTCTCCTGTATTTTCTGTTTAACAACCCATAAAAATTTACAGATGTTTTTTAGGAAGGAGACTAAGCATAACATTTGGGTACTATAGCGACCAAAACAATCTAAGCCCATTTCTCGAGTGTTGGTTCATTTCAGTGGAAACTAAGGCGGTGTGTCCTTTCACAGAGGAAGAATCCCTTCTATACACAGTAGGCTATGATCCGCCATTGGGTCTCCAATATTGCACGTTTGGAAAGCCACTGAAAAAAAGTTCCATGGGGCAAATAATAATCAATAATGAACTACCACCCCACTACTGCTCCCTGCCCCCCTCAACCCCTAATGTTGGTATACTCAGACCATCGCACTGGAGGAGATTGATTAAATCCACAAGGTAGTTTGAGGCTAGAAAGTTCCTCAGATCTCTCCCTCTAATATCACCGTAGCCAACTCCTCCTGCTGGTTACCCAATTTGGCATTTAAGATCTCTGCAAAGAAAAAATTTAGGTAAGGAAGTGGCACCCGACCCAATTGGTTTCAAACTTGATATAAAATTAAACAATCCCTCAAAAAGATGATAAAAAGGATATGGTAAAATCGTATTTTTTTATTTTTATACAGCGCAAACTAGACCAGAAGGTCTCAGAGCGCTTTACATGAGCACCAGTTGCCTAAGAGGCGGAAATATTCATTTTTGTGAGGCACGTGGAGATTAAGAGGCCTACGCCCAGTCCCCAGCTCAGAGGACAACCGCTCTAGCCATTAGGCCACAGCCTCTCCCCTTACTAGAAACATTTACTAAATAGAAATAAAAGGAGCCCGCACTAACTTTGATAAACACTATCTGGTAAGCTGGACTACCCACATCAATAGTGGTCACTACCACCTTGAGGTTCAATTTTAGCATTTCTAGCTCTCCCATAGCAGGGCAAGAGTGACAAGAAAAACTCCTACATGTGTTTGGTGAGATAGCCCAGGTTTCGTGTAAAACAACAAAATCAAACGCATCAATAAAGTCCAATAGTCTGGAAATATAATCTTATCTTTAAGCCTAGTTGCATTCCAATTCACAAGAGGAAGAATTGTTGGGCCTTACAGGCTCTTCTCTCCACTCAGATATATTAAAGGAAAAGCCTCCATTGGAGGACTGGGGCAGTCAATCGACACAGATAGGACATCAAACCGGTTCCCCACAGGCACATTAAAATGAACATTATTGGAGACAGATGGGTTAGCAAACAGACCAGGCTTGGCTGCAGTTGTCACCAACCCCGGAATATCAACAGTCTTCATCCCACAAATCATCCCAGCATGCAAACTGTAAAAAGGTGCAGACATGGAGCGGGGTCTATAGCAATAGACTATGGAACTCTCAGGGCCGAAGAAGACACACACATGTCCCAGTGTAATGTAGCCCGAGACACAGACGCGGACTTAAAATTAATAATTCTACAGTCTCCTTGAACAGTGATTGGATCAGGACCAATTTAACCAATTCTTCGGGTAAACAAAATCTTCTCAGAGACAGCAAAAGGAAAGTCCCTGTTCCGAGCTAACCAATAAGAAACCTTATTGCCCAGTTCCACATCAGACTCCTCAGGACTCCAGTTAAAACCACGAGATAAGGACAGACAGCAGAGGAAGTTTTAAAGTAGACAGATTCGGAGTCGCATTAGACTCCTAAATCGAATATTTCCCTGCCAAAGGAGCAGCCACCTATACGCGGGTTACATGTGGTAACGAGAGACCAGAGGATAAGGCTTCACCTGCCAACGTTTGGGCTTCTTCACTCGGGGGCTTTGGTCTCTCGAAGAAAGGGGACGCCACAACAAAGACACACTCTGGGTTTCAATAGCTCCCAAATTGTCTTGTAACATTGAAAGTTCCTCTCGCAAGATTGCCTTAAATGTAATAACAGTCAGCCAAAAAGCACTCTCACCACAGAAATTCAGTAAGGGTATGGTTGCATCTGCCTTCGACGATCGGGGTGTTGAGACAACATCAACTTACACTACCGAATTGTCTGTCTGGGTGGCTGCATCAGTCATTTTACCCTGAGGTTACGGCTCAGGCTTTCCCCCCTTGATTGGCGCCTTAAAGTCAGCTGCAACACGTGGACCAGCCTTCACCACCTCTGGGGATCCGGAACTGTACAAAAAGCAGGAGAGTTAATATGTGAACTAAACAAAGGACCCGGAAGAGTATCATCCACAGGCGCCCAAAATTTAGGGACAACCTTCTCTCAGTAAGGGATATTTCCGTGTTGATAACCCCACTGCTGTCTCCAGCATCATATCTATTGAAGTGCATTTTGTTGGGGAAGTTGGGGCGTAAAATACTCCAGACGCTTTCCTCTTTCCCATAACTGGCTCTAGGAATGAATATATATATATATATATATATATAAACATATATATACATATACATATATACATATACATACATACATACATCGTGAACAAGGAAGCTGGAGACTTCCGAAACGCGTAGATGTGACTTTGTCAAAATAAAGTAGAGTGTTTTTAAAACCTACCAAGGAGTGCCGGATGATTGTTTGACTGGATAACCTCATATCGGATATATATATATATATATATATATTCCTCACAAATGTCCCCGTAGCAGAGGGAACTCCATTGGTTGGTGCACGCGTTTGGAGACCGGGAACGTGTCTCCCAGGTAATTTTGTAAACAAAAGGCAAGGACGCGGCACTCCTCTTGAACACGATAGTTTATTTTTAGGTCTCTTTGCAAAAACTCCTACGCGTTTCGAACTAACGTTCTTGGTCACGGCAGTGTTCTACAAGAGTCCCTTTTCACTTTCCACCATTTATACTATTCACTCAGTTTTACAAGAATGAGGAATTATGGGCCTTGTAGTTTAAACATTTAAACGTATGTTTTTCAACATCAAACAAAAACATTCCTGTTGGGATTCACGTGTGGGTAACATTCCTTATAAGAAATGTTCTAACATAAATTTTATAACAATAAAATTATATGCTAATTATTAAATTAAATTCACAATTATAGTCCACTCAGCCCGCAGAACGAAGTATAACGTAAACGTTATATCAATAGGTCCTTGATGAAAAGTGTTTATTGTCAAAGCACAACATGGACTATAATTGTGAATTTAATTTAATAATTAGCATATAATTTTATTGTTATAAAATTTATGTTAGAACATTTCTTATAAGGAATGTTACCCACACGTGAATCCCAACAGGAATGTTTTTGTTTGATGTTGAAAAACATACGTTTAAATGTTTAAACTACAAGGCCCATAATTCCTCATTCTTGTAAAACTGAGTGAATAGTATAAATGGTGGAAAGTGAAAAGGGACTCTTGTAGAACACTGCCGTGACCAAGAACGTTAGTTCGAAACGCGTAGGAGTTTTTGCAAAGAGACCTAAAAATAAACTATCGTGTTCAAGAGGAGTGCCGCGTCCTTGCCTTTTGTTTACAAAAATATATATATATATATATATATATATATATATATATATATATATATATATATATATATATATATATATATATATATATTATTTTTTTTTTTTTTTTTTTTAATTCATAAAAGAACACCAATAAAAAAAAAAGTACAAGCAAGACAGGAGGCCACGTAGAGTGGGGCCCAGCCCAGCCTCCTCCAGGCTCAGACGGGCGCAGCCAGGCCCACTCTTCGCCTGGGCACATGCCTGGATGAAGCCCACACTGCGGATGAACTGCAGGCCTCAAGAGCACCTGCCTGGCACTTCTTATGCTGGTGGGTGGCATCCCTGCTGCACTGCGTGATGGGGACTATAGTCCTACCCCCCCCCCCCCGCCCCCGCCCAGGCTCACACTGCACCTAAAAGGGTCCTCAAAACAGCTCTATGATGTGGGGCAGGGGCAGCTGCCAAGCTGTTGACCCTAGATACCTCCCTGATATTAGCTACATGGTAGTTTCCATTGCACACGCATTGTTACAGACCCCAGACGAAATTTCCCAATGATGTACAATGTCCTGTAAAAACTGAAGGATAAGCCACAAAGCTATTAGCAGACCAATCTGGTTGAGAGGTGTTCAACAAGAGAGGCCAGTCTGGGTAGGTAAAAGGGTAAATTAGTCAGCGAGCCCAATGAATTAATGTTCATCTGCAGTTTGTGTACAGTTAAATTTCTGAAAAGTGATATAGAGAGATGTGTTCAGTTGCTGAATAAAACCGAACAAATATACCAAAAGAAGCCTGCACATGAAAATGCCATACTGAAAAACAACTATTTATGTGTTCTCCTACTATTAAAGATTTTTACCACAAACGTGAAGATTATAGAAACTGTACAAAGCTGCCCAATCCCTTGAGCTCCACGGGCTTTTATCTAGCAAAACACGTGCAGGTCTCCTCATTCCAAAGTGCAGTATTATCTTACCTAACTCCAGCTGCCACTTCATGCGGTGTTGTTTTCCAAGATTGACCGCCAATTACATTTCCATTCACCAGGGTGATCTTAATAGGTTTGCTCAGATTTGCTGCTCGGTGGGCTTGTAGGGAATCATGTTCTTTCTTCAATGTTTCATAAAGCTTTAGTCTATCTCCTATGTAGCCAGGAGTGCCCTGTACATATGTAAACATACACAGGAATTACATTTCCATTGCCAATGATCGAAAAGTAATTTACGATCCTCGAAAAACAAAAAGTTATCAAACCCATGTAGCCCTTTTCATGTGAGTTTGAGCATCTTTAATAACATATAAGGCCAAACCAAGACTAGCATCTCTTTCTAAACTAATACATAATCTTTTCCCATATTATTTACGTTCTTTGCATATTCAATGATAAGGCTCAGACGAGATAGAGCAAACAATCTTTCCCTAGCTATACTCTTAATTTGGTGTAACAGTGCTGGCGACGTTCTGAATATTTTTGTATTGTATTAAACGAACGACTTAGAACGCAAAACATCTAGCACTGGTAACTCTATCTGCAAGCATCATTAGTGCAACTCCTTTTTAAAGTCCTGCATGCAGATAGCCTTTTGCAGTCTGTTGTCGGAGGCTTATTTTGGACTATGCCAATACTTACAGCTGGCAGTGGGATGGACCATTGCGAACCATTGGTTAGCTTTCTTTTGCATCTCATTTGCTTTCTTCTGATTTAATGGCCTTTCTTCCTCTTCTTGGGTTCATCCCTCTCCGAGTCATGTCTTCTTTGTTACCCTTTTGATTAGATGACTTGTATCCTTCCTCTGCTTACATTCAGGAACCTGCTTTTTTTTCTTTGAGCAGACTATACATATGTATGTTTTTTTTTTATCCCTCCCTCATGTGCTGCTTCCCACTCATTTCCCACCATGCTCTCCTTGTTTCTACCGCATCCCCCCAGTCTGTTGATCCCCCAGCCATTGACACTTAGTTTATCTTTGGGTTTTTTTCAGATCCTCTCCAAGCTCCACCAATGCACCCTCATCACTGCTTTCATCCGCGTTTGCTAATTTAACCCCTTCACCACATCCACTCTACCATTGCTCACCACCGCATCTCATAGTTTTTAAAATATTAATGTAAATGGATATTTAATCTTGATGGTATGAGAATAAAGTTTGTTCCTCAAAATAAACAGTTCATGATCCTCAAGAAGTGGAATTTATTTTGATAGCAACATCAAATTAAAAGAGTGAATGTAATAATGTTTATCGACTGAATGCAAAATGAAAAAAACCAGCCAACAAGTACTTTCCAACAAAGTTGCTACTTCATGGCTGTCAGATAAAAAAAAATAACTACCTTGGCAAAATTAACATTTGAGATATGATTGATAGCATAAGAATAATTCCATTATTAAAGACAAATGTATCAATTGTCACAATAATACCTCAATCAACACAATAAAATGCAGTATATTCTATGTTACATATAGTGTTATACTTTGAAAGAACTCAATCAGTTATACTAAAGAGTCACTGAATAGCTAACTACATGCTTCCTTATGACTGGTTTATTAGAAAAAACTATTTACGTTTTAATTTTGGTGTGAAAATGTCAAAATCCACCTTGGCCATTTAGTTGTAAAATGTATTGATAGGTGCAAAACTGAGACCTTTGTTGAAAAGGAACGTATACAGGAAAATGCTGAGGAACGCCTTAATTGCACATAAAGAAACCATCTGGAACAAATTATTGTACGCAGGCAATTTGCCAAATAGCAGGGACTTCTGGGGCATCATAAACAATCTGAATAAAGGGGCAAGACGCCAACATGAGGCAGGAATTGGAGAGGAAATGTGGGTTCAACATGTGCAAAACTGGTCCTGTAATACAGACTTAAGCACCACTGTAGGTTCCGGCGGGACCACGTTGGAAGAGGGAAAAATAAAGAAAAATTTGAGTCCGGATAATGGAGAAAATAAAGATAGCGACCAAAAGATAGGGGCTAAGGAACAAAATTCACTAACCACCAGCCAACAATTACGAGGCATTATATTAAAACTGAAGACAGAAGGAGCGGCAGGTTCAAAGGGCTGCCCAACACGCTTTTTAAGAACGACCCTGACTTCTGGTCAGAGATCCTAACGCCTCTCTTCAATCACATTTATGTACATACGGACGTCCCCGTTTCTTGGAAAGGGAACATAATACACCCGATATTTAAACAGGGAGACCACCGCAAGCCAGCTAATTATAGGTTGATATCCTTAATTGATGTTGAGGCTAAACTTTACGCTTCTTGCCTTCTAGTACAGCTGCGAGACTGGATGGACGATACGAAAATAATTCTGAAGTTTTAAACAGGCTTCAGGCAAGGGATGGGAACAATAACTAATTTGGCGCTTTTAACGGAAAAAGCAGTAAAAAAGAGAACACGGCTGTACGCATGTTTCGTCAACATAAAATCAGCTTTTGACAGAGTGAGCAGAGAGCACCTCTAGGTAAAGCTAAATGCCTGGGGACTGCCGAGCCAACTACTAAATGCAATAATTGCCCTACACAGCGATACCTGGGCAAGAGTGAAATTAGGCGATTGATGCAGCACAACTTCGTGCATTGACACCCAGCAAGGTTTTAACAAGGATGCGTGTAAGCACCAAGCTTATTTAACTTGTTCCTTTCAGACATCAGTAAAGTCACGGAAGCAGCTGAATGTCACCCGTCGATTATGGCCAACAAGCCGATCACCATATTACAATATGTAAACGACACTGTAGTGCTAAGCCAAACTCCAATAGGCCTACAAAGAGCAATACATAACCTAGCATCCTATTTGAACCAGGAAAAATTGGAACTAAAAGCAAAAACAAAAGTAGTTCGCTTAGTGGATCTCAAAAAAATCAAGTTCAAATGGACGGTGAATGGGGCAAAGGTGGAAGAGCGAGGGTCCTATAAATACCTTGGTATATTAATAGGGCAACGACCACCAGACAAAGATCTATAAGGCCTTCTTCAACCTGCCAAAATCTGCCTCCCCATCGCAAGTGCGGCTCAAATTTGGCCTCTTACATCAGAAATTTCGGAGCATGAGCGGCTTCGTGAAACTATGCCAAAAATGTTGTTCCGCAGACCCAGATACAATGGATAGTTTATGCTGGGAGGAAATCACGCATCAGGTGGACCAAGAAACATCGAGTTCCTGGGGAAGCTATTTGAAAACTTGTTTTGTCGACCTGGATTTAGAAACAGTATGGGAGCACAGGACACATAAAGCAAGTATTAGTAGAGCGGCCAATGACGCAGCAAAAAGGAAATCTTTTTTGGAGGATAAAAACACAACCTCTAAACGTCGGCATGGGTGGACTGTCATTACCTCCTACAAATCACTTAAACCACAAGCATACATAGTATGACACTTTAGCGGGTATTTAAAAAAAAAGCTACCCAGACTATCGGATGGGTCAGCATGTTTCAAAAGATCTTCAGCCATCCTGGAAATACAAAAACTAAACAGCGCAGTGACGACTATGTGGATATAAAAAGGAATCCTTAACTCACCTTTTATGCGTATGTCCACCAGTCATGGCCCGGAAGAGAGGGTATTTAAAACCCGTTTTTAATTAACTGAACATTCGTACATCCAGACAGGCTTTAATAAGCTGGCTGGGTGGCTCCTCCATTATTCTGGCCTGCCGGGGAGTAAAATTACTGGCAGAGGTAAGAAAACGCTTAGGGCAAGCCGAACAGGAGGCAAATAGAGAAGAATGATTCTCCAGGCTTAGACCGTATGGGCCATCCGCACAACATATGGACCGAATGTAAAACAGACTAAGAGTTTATTAACTTGGCAGGATCACAGAAGCTGGACTAGATCCATATTTGAATTATTGCATTTTTAAAATTGTATATGCCACTTAATTATATGGACCCAAGTTATAAAACTAATGGGTAACTTTTATTATTGTTTGGTATTAATGGTGACTGTAAAGTAACTTCTATTTTACGGGATGATTGTAAAGATTTTAATTAATCACACAAATTATTTTTTTGACTTGACACTAATTGCAGTGTCTGTTAACAGTCTATCACAAATATTGAGTACAATGTTCTTTATTTTCACATTTCTGTGATTCTTAGAGCTCTGGTTTTGACCCCCTTTTATTCTTTATTTTCTTGGGATTAAACTCGATTGGCTTCCCCTCTGTCCCCTTCTTCACATTCTCTTTGTGTATCTTCCTTAATCTCTTTAACAGGAGGTTGCATTGCATAACGTATCAATATTTCGGTTGTATCGAATTGGCAAATTGAACAGTGTGAATGGCAATCCTCAAAAAAAGTGACATATTGGCTTTGCCAATTTTTGTTTATGACGTTCCTGTGGCAATGTGTAAGGACCCACGATCGACCGCTTTTGATGAAAGATTACAAAGTTGCAACAGTTTAAGGAAAATAAGTTAAATGTGCTAGTTTTGCCCAGGTCTAATTTTAGCTCATCCTGTGTGAGCCTATTACTCACAGCAAGAAGACCAAAGTGAGCTTGTAGCAGATTGCCTACTATGGGTGTAACAGCAGGAGCACATAGAGAAAGCTTTCTGGAGGGCATCTGCTTCACCTCTGAGCATGAACTGTTACACAAGGTTACACTTCCCTACCAGATGCAATCTCCTACTGCCACCCCAAAGCGTAGATAGAGACCTCAATGTACAGCGGAGACAGCAGAGTGAATGAAAATTCATTTGGAGTGCATGTAAGCAAATTTAAACTCACCTTTCATATAAGACTCTTGTGTGTAAAACTGGCAGAGGCAGACATAGTCCAGCCTGGGGAAGCACCCAGCCCTGTCCTCTATGTTCATAGTTAAGGTGGTGAACTGGTCAGACATGTTAGAAGTATGTGCCTAGGAAAGGAGGAACTGCCATCTCGACCAGCAGCAACTGCATGGCTGTTATTCTGCTAGGTGGACAATTCAACAGAACATTTAATGGCTGCAGGGCCATATGTAACCTCCAGGAGGGCACCTGCATTATCCAATGTGACACCCAGAGCCTAACATACATATTGCTCCAATTCCTTCTACTGGGCATGCAAGCTGTCTGCCACTAAAGGTTTGTGTGTAACAGATATTCAAGGATTGATGACAAACTGGCACCATCCTTCCCTCAGTAACCTCAGTGCTCTCTCACCACAACTTTCCTACTCATCCCTTCTATTTCCTCATTTGCTTTCACTCACTCTATTGCGATGCCCTCACACTGCCAACTCCACGCACTTTCCCGAATTCCCTTCGCTGCTCCCCTTCCCACTCAATAATTCTATTCCTGAGGTTTAGGTCACATGACCTGCGTGTCTGCTGATTTCTGCAGCAGGACCATGAACTCATTGAGCAAGTTTACTGGCATTATAACCATGTTGGCCTTTGCTTGGAGCGTCTGTAGTGAGATCAGGGAAAATCCTCACCAGATGCTGGCTGAGAGGGAAGCTGATCCATTCATGATGTGTTTACAGGTAGACCATTTCCAGTGCATAGTTGTTACAGCACTACATTTGTACATGAGTAGGAAATTAGGAACTGCGATAAAGGCCTTCATATTACTGAGCGGGTGGGGCCAGCAATGAGGAGAGCAGCTTTTCAGAGATTTTTATGCAGATTTAGTTTTTGATATTTAAAGATGAGCATGGATTGATAAGGAAACCAAATGACTTCACATAGTTGCAGATTCTTAGGACAAGCATGTATTTTATGGATTTCAAGCTGTGTGTGGCCATCAAGTGAAATTAGATTAAAATTCTCGTGGATGTAAGTTTGGAGAATAATTTTAGGTAAAGCTGGTTGTCATCTGCATTCTGACAAACAGCAACGTTTTTCCTGTGATGTTAGCAGCAGCCATTGTTTCGATTAGGTCAAAAGCACTGGAGGAAGACATCGATTTAGATGCCTCTCGCCAGACAAACTGCTTCTGATAGATCACGTAAGAGTAAAACCTCATTCCTCCAAGCCTGTAAAAGACCAAAGTGTTTTCCAGAAGTTTGCTAAATAATTAGATCAACCAACAATGTGATGCAACAGAAGTAACCAGCAAAAGGCAACATCGTCCAGTATTTGGAGGTTGTTATCAACTCCAGGAGAGTAGCGATAGTAATGCACCCGTGGTGGAAACCTGTCTGGTACTCCACTAATAAGTTTGTGATGGAGTTGATCTTAAAGTTAGTCAGCTACACAATTTCCAGTGGCTTTTTCCAAGAAAGGACTGATTTTAATAGGCCCATACCAGTATTAATGTGTAGGGTCAAGTGAGTGCTTTAATAGGAGCCATATTTAACCTAATTTTAGTGCATCATGGAAGGGTTGGTGAGCTAGAGACAATTTGCCCATAGTATGCATATGCATTAAATGCTAGAGAGGTATTTTGCCACAGGTACCTAGTCTGGATAGCATTTTGGCTTTACTAGTTATCTGATATTCAGAATCATTTGGGACCTGAAGCGGGTTGAAGTTGCTATATTTAAGAGTTGGCAGGGAATGTTGCTTCAACGTCAAGTGTATGATGGCTAGAATAGTTTATTTTGTCTATTAAGATATGAATGTATTGGTCATGTATTCGTTTAAACATGAACCAGACAGAGGGGTGTTTAGATGGTTTGGTGGCCAGTGTTAATTAGTTCTTTTGTAGTAGTCAGCTTTCTAAGTTTTTGGATTTCAGATAGGTAGACTTTCTCATCAAACCTCTGTTTTCTGGCATATCAATTGCCACCGACTTTCCACTTTCCTAAGATGCTGCTGGTCATGGAGAGGTCTACTACCTAATAACACAGTTCTCCCCTCACTTTCAAGCTGAACTGGATAAGCTGCCATACCTCTCCAGATGAATCACCCAAAACCTCCTTTTCATTCTTCTTCTCTTTTTTCTTCTTACTTTGAGCTGATTTCTGAAATAATGAAAATGCTAACATTACACTTACATGAAAAGTGTGACCATACACTTCAGCACAGTTCATAAAGTTTCAAGAGATAACATACCACCTAGGGTCCTACTGGCCATACTGATATTACCACCCTTTCATTCCACAACTTTACTCGAGATATGGGCGGATGCCAACAAAAAGGAATAAGCCAGGGCCCTCACAGATCTCAATAAACTCATGTTAGAATGTTAGAATTACAATACCATGGAACCAAACAATGTGGAATAAAGAGACATACAGCTGAAAGTAAATACATTAGTTGATGATGGAAAGGCCAAAGATGTGTAGTGAGACTTGACAGGAACAATATCAATGTATGAACAAAAAGAGGAAGACAATCTTGAAATACAATACTCAAACATCAACGAGTCACTACTTAATGGAGGATACAGAGCACATACGGCATTTTTTTTTGTTATTTAAAAATAAAATAGATGAAAGAACATGGAAAGGTAAGTGCCTATAAAAATGTAACCTACACAACAGCGCTTTTAATAAGGTATAGGCTCCGTGACACACCACTGTAATTCGTTTTACCCCATTTCCATCAAGACACTTAAAATCAAAGACAGGCACTAGAAGTAAACTTATAGTAAAACATCACCAACATATGGGTGCGTAACAGCAATTTTCTCTTAGTAGCCTTAAGGACGGTAGGGACAATACTTACATTTTCTATCAACACTCTTAAGTTTCAGGGTTTGCACTGAGCACCACAACAGCGTATCTTCCTAAGCGGAAACAAGTCAGTTGTAGCATGTTCTTTATTCAAATAGATCTGTCTGAAGATGTGGTAACCCCATTACCATAAAATGCAAACAACGCCAAAAGCAGGCTCTTGCAAATAGAATGCAGGTGGATACATCATCTGCATACCATGGGGTCCTTGTGCTTGAATGAGAGACATGATTTCACTTGTTTTGTGTATATTCATGAGGTTTTTAACCATAATAATTGTATAGACGTGTAATATTTTTGGATGAGATTGTGTGCTGTCTTTATGTAAGGATGGAAACTTTAGAGCAATACATGATTATCTTGTCTGAATTTTCAACAGTTTGATAGCCCTCTCTGCTGCTTTTATGCCTCTTAGCAAGCAAAGTTTTTAGGGGATAGTAACACAGGACAGAGCAGGTGCGTATAGCATTGAATAAGTTACTGTAGTCATGAACTACAATTGTCGTAATTTGACAATGGCCGAGTTAGCGCTTAGCTGTGCTACACGTTTTCCCGCTTAACTTGGCTATACTTGGAAACGCCATCTTGTTTGTTACGGCGGCCATCTTAGATCATGAGCGGCCTCGTGGCCAGCGTGCCCTTTAGTCCGTTGTCCGTACCATTGACCACTCGAGTTTGCCCAGCAACAGGCTATTTTTAGTAACGGTCAAGCCTGTACATGCGCAGTCTCAACTGACCAGTCTCCCCTCAGGAATGTGCCGCCAAACTGACCAGCGGGGTTGTAACCCCTCCAATGAGCTGGCTGTGTTCCAAAAATGACCATATATGTACATACTGCTCTGTAACTCTGTACCGCCTATCTTTTTATTACCTGCATATTGTATAAAAGAACGGGTCACACCGATGTTCGGGGTGATACTTCTTGCATTACCGAAGGGTGCTGTAGGAATGTACCACCACCCCATGGGGTCTTAATAAACTTGTTCTTTGTACTTTTCAGTTTCCGTGCCAACAGTTCTTTCAATGTAAGTGGGTTATCTTCGGAACATGTAGGCCTTGGGAACCCGATACAACAAATTGGCGACCACGAAGGGACTCATCGGCGACTCAGATGCCCGAAGGAGAGGTCGTGACGAAGGTTTGGAAACTCGCCATGGACGCGTACGCTGCCACTGAGTGACCCGAGTCTTGGCACCCGCGGTGTTTCTTCCTTTCCTTCTGATCTGACCTTCCAGGTGGCGCCGGTCTCCGACTGAGTTCTCGATCGTCTGCGTTGCTGGATAAAGTGCCGTTTGGCTGATTCGGTTAAAAGACCTTGGCAGTTGGAATATGGACCTTTGAGACTTTGGGTAAGATTTGTGATCGGTAAGGTAGTCTGCGGACGCTTACTGAAGTTCTATGATTTGTGATCGGTAAGGTAGTCCTCGGACGCTTGCCGAAGTTCTATGACCTATGACTTTGATTTGAGTTAGCTAACATTTGTGAATTTGTGAACTTTGAATCTATATGTGTAGTGCACTTCACATAGGCAGGCATGTAGAGATGTTTCTCTAATTTTGTTTTTTTTCCTCTGAGCGGCACGTTTGTGTGAAGTACTGTAAGTGCCATTTTATACGGTATCACGCTTTCGTGATACCTTTTGAACATGCCTGTTTTAAGCACACTCCGAGGGATGTGCTGTCTTGGAAATGGTACCACAATTAGGTTAGCGGAAGCACAGCCGGCTCCCCCAGAAGGAACACCAAATCGTGAAATGTATATCAAATTTGGCCTTCCCCCTATAATGTACAGTAAATTATGGAATAAGTATACTAAATCGGATCCTGAATTGCAATGGCCTCTACATGGGTCGTTCGATTTGCGTAAAGTACAGTTTGTGGAGCAATGTTTGTTTCAACGAAGGTCTAGACAAAATATGTTTGATTGTGTACGAATGTGGGAGAAAGCGGTGCGTGAGCGAATGAAACGTGAAGTTGCCTTGGCGGACAAAGAGCAGCGCAAGGCTCCTCGTGATAAGGCTTTACAGCTTGAGGAAAAGGAGGCTCCGGAGAAGAAAGAAAGGGAGGAACGGGAACGTAAATTGCAAACGACTGGTCAATTCCCTATTCGCCAACCGCTTTATCCTGTCCTTAATAATGAAATTGATGATTTTTCATTGCTAGATCGATCACCGCCTCCGTACGTTTCGCCTACGGCTCCAACTGCAGATTCAGATGACGACGGACAGGATAAGCCGGGAAAGAAGGGTGCATCTGGTGTCAGGTTTTCTGCAGAGAGATCCGCACATTTACGTAGTTGGGCTCGTAAAGTGAATACAAATTTTGTTTCTCAGTCTGAAGTTGTTACTGAAAGGGGTAATTGGACAGAACAAGAATTACTGTATTTTTTGGCTACTTTGGCAGATGAAGTTGTTGTCGCATATCGTCAACTTTCAGATACGCTAGAACCTAAGGTTGTGTCAGTTCACCGTGAGAATTTGGATAAAGGTATATTTGATCTTGCAGATGTCGATGCCCTTTACAAGCAACTGATCCAGCTGCGAGATGAGACTACCAGATTGCGGGACGAGCGGAGAAAGAATAAGGAGTCCGGGCCGGAGTCTAATGGGCAGTCTAAGGAGTGTTCTCTCCGGGGTTCAGATAAGAGTTCTGCAATGCATGTTATGACTATGCGTGAAGCCGCACCTTTGTATGTTCCACCAAAAGGGGAAGGTACAGATGATGATAAAATGTCAAAGGATGCGAAGGGGTATTTTATATATAACTGGGTGTATACGCCTTGGAATAGAGCAGATGTTATGGCGTTGAAAAATTCTTTATCTGATCTTCGTAAAAATCCGTCAGCATTCTATGAAGGGGTGGAAGGGGCTATTTCGTCTTGTGTGATGACTCTTGTCGACATAGATCTGTTTTTTGGGTTAATTCTTCCGCCTGATATGTGGAGACAAATTCGTAAAAATAATGATGAAACAATACTTGGGGGAACATGGAAAGAAATAAATGCAGCTGATTAGATAGGGAACCGGCATGTAAGCCTTGCCAGTTGATTTTAAGACCTCCCGGCGGCTATTTTGAATAAATTAAAAACGCTCGTACCTTCTAAAAAGATCGATTGGACCATGTTAGCCTCGTGCAAACAAAAGCCAGATGAAACGGTTTAAGATTTCTTTACACGCTTCGAAGAGGCGTTTCATGATTACAGTGGGCAATCTTTAACAGATGATACGGGTCGGCATTTGTTTGTAGATAAGTATGTGGCTAATCTCCTACCAGAGATTGCAAAGCGATTGAAATTGAGTGAGAGTTCCTGGGCCACGGCGACCCCTGCGTATTTGTTAACTATGGCTCAGTATTATGAGCGGCAGGAATTGGAGGCTAAAGAAAGTGTTGATAAGAAAGCGAAGGAGTTGAAAACGAAGGTGATGTTGGCACAGGTTCGCGGAACGCAATCTAGAGGGAATGATAGAGGCAGACGAGGAGGGGGCAATGCGTCGTACGGGCGTACGGATATAGCGGAGGATCAATGTGCTTACTGTAAGGAGTTTGGACATTGGGCTGATGATTGTCCGGTACTTCGTGAGCAGCGTAGTCAGCGTGGTAGAGGAGGTGGAAGGTCGAGGGGAAGTTACTCGGGAGCGAGAGGTAGTGGAGGTGATCGTAGCAGGTTTGAAGAGAGGGGCCGTGGCCAGGATGAACGGAATACGTTTGATAGACGGAACCAGTATCAGATATCAGAGGGCGAGAATGTGGAATATCAGGATTATGTACATGCATAGGATTGCGTAGGATGGGGTACGGAATCAGTTGAAGTGCCAGTAGATCAGAGTGGTCCATATGTATCAGCGGGCATCTTGGGTTCTACTGATCAGTTTCTAGTCGACACAGGAGCTACTCGTAGCGCTTTGTCTAAAAATTTGGTTCCGAGGGCTCCCCTGTCTGGCGATATGATAACATGTGTAGGGTTCGATGGCACACCCACTCCTAGCCCATTATCAAAGCCTCTTGCACTCTGTCTCGATACATTTTTCAGTTTTGGCCAATTTTTGTTGTCACCTTATACCCCGGATAATATTCTGGGCATTGATTTGCTTAAATATTTTCGAGCAACGATACGCTGTGCTCCCGAAGGGGTGCGGGTTATTTTAAATGACAACTACCCAGATCCGCACAGATTTTTCACGATTAAAGACATTGAAGCATTAGCCTCTCTCCCTCACACGTTATGGGCAACCTCGGATACGGATGTGGGACAGATGCTTATTCCACCTATTCGGATTACTGTAAAAGAGGGAGCCTCTTTGCCACGTGTTCCGCAATATAAGATCTCTAAAGAAGGTGAAATTGCTCTGACACACATTGTTCAAGATTTGATCATTGCAGGGGTAGTGGAGGAAGTCCCCTATAATGTTTGCAACAGCCCTATTCTCCCGATCCTTAAGAAAGATACTGACGACAAAGTCTATCGATTTATTATTGATTTAAGAGAAATTAACAAAATTGTCATTCCCCAATACCCGGTGGTGTCTGACATCACGACCTTGCTTACACTGGTGCCACCAACGGCAACGACCTTTAGTGTTATTGACTTGAAAATGCGTTCTTTTCCATTCCCATCCATCCTGATAGCAGATATTTATTTGGTTTCACGTTAAATAATAAATCGTATAGATTTTGTCGTGTTCCCCAAGGTTACACAGAAAGTCCTAGCATTTATAGCCAGGCTTTAAAAAGACAGCTTGACTCTTTTGTATTGCAACATGGAGTAGCCCTTATCCAGTATGTGGATGAGATTTTGTTGGCTGCGGATTCTTATGTACAATGTGAGGAAAGTACACTTGCCCTACTGTCTTTTTTAGCTCAGAATAACCATAAAGTGTCTAAGAAAAAGTTGCAATACTGTAGACCCAAGGTGACCTACCTCGGTCATCTTTTGTCTAAGGAGGGGCGTGCATTAACATCAGATCGAATTCAGGCGATTCTAGACACACCAGTCCCCCGCACTCAGAGAGATGTACGTGCTTTCATAGGTTTGACGTCCTTTTGCAGACAGTGGATTATGGGGTTTTCGCACATTATCAAACCTTTGTTAGCGTTACTGTCTAAAACGACACCAATGCCCCTTGAATGGACAGATGAATGTCAGAATGCTTTTGAACAATTGAGACAGGCTCTTTGCTCTGCACCCGTGTTAGGTACACCAGACTATTCAAAGATTTTTACATTGTACGTGCACGAGAAAGATGGGTGCGCGTTATCAGTGTTAGTGCAAGCACACGGGGACAAGCAGAGGCCATGCGCATACTTCTCGGCGCTTCTTGATCCTGTAGCACGAGGGTTACCTGGGTGTTTCCGAGCAGTTGCAGCAACAGCAGTAGCTATACGACAGAGTGAGGGAATCGTTTTATCGCACAAATTGTTGGTGTTAGTTCCCCATGCAGTCGATGCCCTGTTGAATCAGACGAAAACCCAGTATCTCACGAGTGCACGTTTGACAGGATATGAGCTTACACTTTTGGCGCCACATATCACACTAAAAAGATGTGCTACCCTGAACCCTGCCACTTTATTGCCCTATCCGGTCAAGGAGGGTCAGGAAGAAAAGCATCATGATTGTGTTTTCCTGACTGAGGAACAGACAAAGGGTCGTGTTGACTTACAGGATATGCCAATTCCAGATGTGGATGGGGAACTGTGGGTTGATGGATCGTGTTTGAGGCTGCCAGATGGTACGACTTCCGCAGCATACGCGATCACGACACTTAAGACAGTGGTAGAAACAGCACGAATACCACAAAAATCAGCTCAGGCAGCAGAGCTGATAGCCTTGACGAGAGCCTGCGAATTGAGTGCTGGCCTATGTGTGAACATCTACACAGACAGCCGGTACGCCTTCGGAGTAGCACATGACTTCGGGCTACTCTGGAGAGAACGTGGGTTTTTAACTTCTCATGGAGTACACATTATGCACGGAGAATTGGTGCGTGATCTCCTAAACGCATTGCTTTGTCCGAAGAAAGTAGCGATCATTAAATGCAGCGCCCATAAAAAGATCACTGATAAAGTGGGCCAAGGAAATGCCTTTGCAGATAGCATAGCGAGACAAACAGCTATGTCCCTAACTGACTCCCCTATGTACGTAACAAAATCACAAGCTGAGCGATGGTATGATGCTAGAGCAGAGATACTAGACATCCAGAAATCAGCGACTGAAGCAGAACTTGCGGCATGGGCAGTAGATGGGGTGCTAGATGATGAGGGTTGTTGGAGAAGCAAAGACATGGAGAAATGGAAATTGCCTGCAGCTTACTTGCAAGCAATGGTTCAGATGACTCATGGACTAGCACATGTGGGATCTCTGGCGATCACTCGGTTGTTGACACGAGTTTGGGAACATCCCGAGATTGCCAATACTGCCAAGAGAGTAGTGCAGACCTGCCTGATATGCTTACAACATAATCCTGCGAAAGGGACCCATACTCCGAAAGGAGGGTTCGTTCCACCTTCTGCACCGTTTGAGGTACTCCAAATGGACTATATCCAGCTTGAGCGTTGCAACAACCTGAAGTATGTCTTAGTGGTGGTATGCGCTTTTAGCAAATGGGTTGAGGCTTTCCCCACGAAAGACAATACAGCTTTGACAACAGCTAAGGTGTTGCTCAAGGAGTACTTCCCTCGATTTGGAGTTTGCAAATTTTTGTGGAGCGACAATGGGCCTCATTTTGTCGGGAAAATTGTGGAGTATGTGCTAAAAGGGTTAGGAATCCAGCAGAAGTTTCACGCTGTGTTTCACCCTCAGTCAGCGGGTCTTGTTGAGCGGTACAATGCCACATTGAAACTAAAATTGGCTAAGATTGTGGCGTCCACGTCATTGAAGTGGCCGGATGCCTTACCGCTAGCATTACTCTCTCTCAGATCAGTAACCCACTCTCGACCTGGCCTCACACCATATGAAGTGGTGTTTGGAAGGCCGATGAACATCTGGGGAGTGCCTAAGCCGCGATTGATACATGATGTGCCTTGTATAATGATGAATGACTATTTGGCACGATTAACAAATGATTTGCTTTCTATTCATCAACAGGTTCGAGAAGCACTCCCTGACAACTCTGCTGGAGAGGCTCACAATCTCCGTCCTGGAGATTTTGTGATGGTCAAGTCGTTTGAGAGGGCGAACAGCTTGGAACCGAGGTGGCGTGGCCCCGAGCAGGTCCTCCTAGCGACTCGAACAGCTGTACGAGTGACCAATAGAAAGCGGTGGGTGCACTCAACCCACTGCCGACGTGTCTCTCCTGATCTGGTGAATCCTGCTGTGTTGACCGACTACAAGGAGATTCTGGAGAAAGAAAAGAGCCCAGCTGTGACGTCGGCCGAAGTTGAGGGAGCCTTCCCGGACCACACTGTTTCTGGACGAGAGCGCTATAATCTGCGGCCACGATAACGAAGATTTTTTGGTTTTTCGAGACTGGTTGGTTACCGCTCTGGGGTTTGTGAAACGGAAACCGGGAATCTCAAGGGGGGGGGATCAGTTCTGCCAAGAGTAGCGACACCCGTCTTGACCCCGGAGAAGAAAACAACGGCTACCTCGGAGCTCAGCACCGTATTTTTCTTTTTTTAGGTATATACATATGTACATTTGAGACTTTGTGAACTTTGGAACTATCTGAGACATTAAGAACTTTTTGAACTATGGCGTCTTCCGCATCACGAGACAAAAGAATACTTGGTGCCATCCTTTTCGCCTTGACAATTGTAGTAATAGCAGTGATAGCCTGGGTAGTTGAACTCGTGGTGCCTGCACGTGAACATTTGCTGCCAACTACCCCGGCTCCATCTGAACATTTTCACTTCACCTTGCCCTACCATGAAGAACGGCACCGACAGACTTATTTGAACAATAGCTTTATTCAGATTCTGCATCATACGCATAACATGACAAATACGTCTAATTGTTGGGTGTGTGGGATGTTGCCTGGGCACCAGAAGAAAGGGGGCACTCCACTCATTCCTCTCCCGTTTTCACATAATGGATCCTGTAATGCCTGGTACACTCTTCTCTTCACTTTGAGATGGCCAACAAAAGGGGGGGTGCTTTTCCGTTTGAATAAAATTTGTTATCACGACAGGGATGGGTATCCATGAGCTGAGGGTACTCGATTTGAATGGGAGGAGTACCGCCCCGATAATGCATCTGCCCCACGTGTTTACAGCAATCAACGGAACCTCAATGTATCTAGCTCACATGTTATTAACGTCATTGCTACTAAAGCTGATCTGTGTATACGCAATAAAGGTACAATTCCGGTGGGGAAAAGTGAATGCAACACCACACTTACCTTTGACAGCCCGAATGGCATATCGTTTGTAGCATCTCGCAACACTTATTTCATTTGTGGAACGAAAGGTTATCATCAGCTTCCGTTGGGATGGTTAGGCACTTGTTATGTATCTTTTGCACTACCCCCTGTATTCATCGCCCCGCCAATGTATCATAATGATTATATTTTGTATCACGACTTTGTTTTGAATCGTGTCAAACGGACTGCTGTTCTGGACGATATCGACCAGACTGATACTGCCTTACAGCAATATGTGGCTTTAATTTAGGACTGTTTTCCTTTGTGGGGGCCGCTCTGAATAGTCGGAAAATACGACGATTGACCCGTGTTGTTGAGGCTGTAGCCAATGATACTGCTATTGCACTTGGAAATATTACGGAAGAACTCCAGATTTCTAGGATTGTTACGCTCCAAAATAGAATGGTTCTAGATGTAGTTCTAGCTGACCGTGGGGGGGCATGTAGAATTATCGGAAGCAGCTGTTGTGTATACGTACCTGACAATTCACCATCTGTTTATGACGCTATTTCGAAATTGCATAAGATAGCTGCTGAAATACACCCGGACAATGGAACTTGGACTCTTTCAGGGTGGTTCTGGTCAATGCTTACCACTTGGGGTTGGAAACTGCTAACGATTTTATGCATCATTGGGGGGATACTGTTCTTCGTATGCTTATGTATTCAATGTGGCCCAGCTTTATGTTCTATGTGCTTATCGGCTTGCATACCATCAAGACGAGCTCTTGCTCACAACAAAATGATGCTTCATAAAGAAGTAGCCCAAATAATGCTAATTGATATAGAAGATGAACACCCTGACTATGTTCACTATGAGGTAGCTTCAGCTAAACGCTAAAAGGGTCGTCTGTCGTAATTTGACAATGGCCGAGTTAGCGCTTAGCTGTGCTACACGTTTTCCCGCTAAACTTGGCTATACTTGGAAACGCCATCTTGTTTGTTACGGCGGCCATCTTAGATCATGAGCGGCCTCGTGGCCAGCGTGCCCTTTAGTCCGTTGTCCGTACCATTGACCACTCGAGTTTGCCCAGCAACAGGCTATTTTTAGTAACGGTCAAGCCTGTACATGCACAGTCTCAACTGACCAGTCACCCCTCAGGAATGTGCCGCCAAACTGACCAGCGGGGTTGTAACCCCTCCAATGAGCTGGCTGTGTTCCAAAAATGACCATATATGTACATACTGCTCTGTAACTCTGTACCGCCTATCTTTTTATTACCTGCATATTGTATAAAAGAACGGGTCACACCGATGTTCGGGGTGATACTTCTTGCATTACCGAAGGGTGCTGTAGGAATGTACCACCACCCCATGGGGTCTTAATAAACTTGTTCTTTGTACTTTTCAGTTTCCGTGCCAACAGTTCTTTCAATGTAAGTGGGTTATCTTCGGAACATGTAGGCCTTGGGAACCCGATACTACAAATTGATGATGGATGCCAACAACCGAAAGTTAAGAATGTATAGGTATGGCTCACTTAACAAGTTATGTTCATACCAACTGTCACGATGAGCAGCACATTTAAGTTGAGCGAAAGCATATACCTACTTCTGCACACCAGGAACCTGAATGCTACTCTGTACAAGACGCGAGGGGGTGCTGAATGAAGGCTCCTGCACTAGGGCATGAACATTGCACCATGCACTATGAAAGCCTTGTGTTGCACCAAGCGAGGAAGTTGCAAGGTGACGTCAACGTTCACTTTTAAGCCAAAATAAAAGAAGCCAGCACAAAAAAACATCCACTGAAACCACTGGAGGCCAGATTTGACAAAGGCCAAGCAAGGGTTAATTAGGGACAAACAAAGAAGGCCTGAAAAAATAGCAGGGGGGATCAAATAAACGGGGAAAAAAGAGGGAAATGAACTGAAAATGGGGACAATTGCTGCTAAATGAAGTTGATGCTACAATGAATGGCTGACGAATGAGCATAAGTAGCGGTGGGGTGGGTTTGGTAAGGCTGCGTAGGTGAGACGAGTCCCTGGAAGAATCAACTACATCAGTTGCTGAGGGCTATACTGAAAGAAAGCTGGGCCTCCTACAGGTTGGAATCTAAACTGTTAATGTAATTAAAGATAGTAAGTGGGTAAGGATTGGAGCCATCTCAAATTGAATGCTTCAAAAACTGAAATACTCACGTGCGGCGATTGGAATCATTACAACCCGCTTGGCCTGATGAACTGGGATCACTGCCTAAAGTATCGAAGGAAGTAAGAAAGCTCGGAATGACAATGGACTCCAAGCTGTTGATGAATGCCCAAGTGCATAAACTAGCAAGATCAAGCTTTGCTACTATAAAAACGCTGCAACAAATTTTCCCTCCTCTGGGATTTCCACACAAGGTCCAAGCTACCATCTCCCTTGTTCTGTCCAAACTCGATTACGCCAATAGCCTCTACCACAGATCACCTTTAACAACCATGAAAAGACTACAACGGATTCAGAACTCGGTTGCCAGACTACTCTTGCATATCAAACCGCGAGACCACATCTCCCCTGCCTTGAAAGCCCTGCATTGGTTACCGGTTGCCAGAAGATCCACGTTCAAGCTGCTTTGTACCACCCACAAAGCAATACATGGAATGGAACCGCTCTTCTTCAGGAATAAAATCACCAAACACATTCAACAAAGGAACCTCCGCTCTAAAGGAGCATCTCGCCTCAAAATCCCACCATAAAATAAAAAAACAGAGGGTGGCACATCCTTCTCTGTTCAAGCAGCCAAACTATGGAACTCTTTACCCCCCAACATAAGGTCCACCGACAACCACCTTATCTTCAGAAAACTACTCAAACAGAAATTTACAGCATATCCCTCTGTATACAAGCATTTTTTCCCCACTATAGATACGTACCTATCTTTGTGTATCACTTTGTATAAACATGTAAAATAAAAAGAAAAAAGTTCCACAGCGGATCTGGCAGCCAGCACCTCTATTTTCTGATGTCCCTCAAATGTCCAATTTATTGTTGTGCTGATAACCTCCAGGACCTGCTGCGGTTTGGTCCTACTGGAAATCCAGACAAAGACTTTAGAAACAGAATGGAGGCAGCACCAAGTATGAAGTAGACCAGGACCACGTAGTATCAAAAATAAATTTTCTTTTATTTTTTCATTTATAAGACAGCCAACGCGTTTCGCTCCCCAACCATGGGAGCTTCGTCAGGGCTGAAAGCAACACCGAAATACACCAATGTTAATGACACATACTAATATACCATTTACAACCAAAAAACAGACAAGGTTAAAAAATACATTGAAGTTGAACTTTTGACGAGACGAGATGGCAATACTAAAAAGGGTCACAATATCAATCCTATATTTTTAAGAGACATCTTGCATTAAATCCAAATATACAAACACAAAAGTGGTGCAGCTCGATGATTTGTATAAAACATTGGTAACCAGAACCAAATGTGGCCAAATGTAAAGTGCCTCAGGTCAGACAAATAAAAATAGCCATTGAATAAAACCCAAGTGAGCAGAGAAGAGAAAGGAGGAAAGCAGGGGGGGGTGGCCCCTACAAGATCCCATTCCGAAAAGTTATCCCATATGGAAAATATGTACATGCACCCATGTACCAGTGACCGGGCCAGAGTTGACACAGAGTTGACACTATACAAAAAATGTTCTCACCAAGCGTGTTATCAGATCTTGAAGCGACGGAATGACGTCAGTGAAAACGTTTGACCAAAACAGTACGGATGCTGAAAATGGTACAAAAGATTTAT
Source organism: Lissotriton vulgaris (assembly GCF_964263255.1). NCBI lineage: Eukaryota > Metazoa > Chordata > Amphibia > Caudata > Salamandridae > Lissotriton > Lissotriton vulgaris. The sequence continues at coordinate 2,120,875,498 of NC_141687.1, read as the reverse complement.
TTAGTATATGAGAGATGGTCCAGAGATCAAGCCCTAAAAAGTGTTAAGGGGCGCCAAAACTCCTTACCCTATATCAAAATTCTGATATCCGGATAATGTTTTAAACACGTCAAGGGTTTATAAGTAAAAGACACAATTTTCACTGACGTCATTCCGTCGCTTCAAGATCTGATAACACCCTTGGTGAAACCATTTTTTGTATAGTGTCAACTCTGGCCCGGTCACTGGTACATGGGTGCATGTACATATTTTCCATATGAGATAACTTTTCGGAATGGGATCTTGTAGGGGCCACCCCCCCTTGCTTTCCTCCTTTCTCTTCTCTGCTCACTTGGGTTTTATTCAATGGCTATTTTTATTTGTCTGACCTGAGGCACTTTACATTTGGCCACATTTGGTTCTGGTTACCAATGTTTTATACAAATCATTGAGCTGCACCACTTTTGTGTTTGTATATTTGGATTTAATGCAAGATGTCTCTTAAAAATATAGGATTGATATTGTGACCCTTTTTAGTATTGCCATCTCGTCTCGTCAAAAGTTCAACTTCAATGTATTTTTTAACCTTGTCTGTTTTTTGGTTGTAAATGTTATATTAGTATGTGTCATTAACATTGGTGTATTTCTGTGTTGCTTTCAGCCCTGACGAAGCTCCCATGGTTGGGGAGCGAAACGCGTTGGCTGTCTTATAAATGAAAAAATAAAAGAAAATTTATTTTTGATACTACGTGGTCCTGGTCTACTTCATACTTGGTGCTGCCTCCATTCTGTTTCTAAACATGTAAAATAATGATGTTGTTGAGAGAAAAAAAATAATAAATAAATAAAAATCTTCTATGGTCTACATGTACATACTTCCATTGTGCATCTATGTACCTTCCATGTACTTGGATCTGTGTGTCTGTTACTTTTCTCCTGAAAAAGCATATCCAATGCACTACCCTATTTCTCATCCTGTGCCTCTATCAGTATCTTTAATCTACATATACCTACCTCCTTTATATATCTATATACTTTCAATGTAATTATGGATCTATATATTTATAACTTTCTTCTAATTTAGCATTTCCAATGCACTACCCTATTTCTCAGCCTATACTTGGCTCAATATATCTTCTAGCCCAACCTTCTGACTCATCTCAAACTTCTTCTACTACTCCTTCCAATGGACTACCTTTTCTCTCATCCTATACATCTGTCAATATATCCTCCACATCCACTCTCTCATTTATCCCAAACCCAATACCACTACTATGATTGCCAAAATAACCCTTTCTAGACTCTCTCCTACTCTACCCCTCCTTGCATCATCTGACACCTCTTTCGCTATACTGATCCCCTAAAACAAACCTTTCTAAACTTTTTCCTTTGAGTCCTCCCCTCCTAAACTCCTTTTTACTCATCCAAAAGCCTCCTCCTATTGCTAAGACCTAAAAAAAAATCTTTCACTCTTATATCCACCACTGAAATTACTTCATATTTCACCATATTAATTCACCACTAATCCTTTGTAGGCTTCCTGAATAACGTGCGTCAACAAGCGCTATATAAATACAAACCTTTGTCCTCCTCTATCCTTCTGCTATCATTCCAAATCCAAATAACTGACTACCTATCCACCACTTAAAATGTACTTGCATGTTTTACTATACTAATTCAACACTGATCCTCTATGGGTCCCAGAGTAGCGTGCTAATCTCCGAAAAAGCGCTTTGACGCCTCGTCAGGGGTAGTAAGCACAATATAAATGCAATTACAATACAATATAGTGCGCAGATTTTCTGTTTTTAGGGAATTAATATGGTCTACGCACTGCAGTAGAAGCCTCATTAGCAAGGGCTGTGCCATGGAAGGCTACAACTTGAGAGTAATGAAGATTACCAAATAGTAATCAAAGCATATGTCCCATACAGTCAGTGCTTACCTGGTAGCAAGACTACACACAGGCCAGTTAATTAAAAAATACAATAACAGCAGAACGTACTATTCAAATAAGGGGGAATATGGCGTCAATTGATGACATACATATCAGAGTTGCATTTATAAATGGAGCTTCATAACCCTAACAAGACGCCTAATTTGAGGATAGTAGCACATTTTTCCGGGGAGTGCAATAGGATCAAAGAGAGCAAAAATTTACCTTTATTTCATTAGACAGGACATTTGACGACTAAAATCAAGACAGCTTAGTTATTTATATTTAGAAGACGCTAATACACAGGTGAGAACCACAGGCCTATAGACCGCTCCCTAGATTCTGACATGATTGCCAAGCTTTTACTTTTTGATATAATACATGGGATTCTGTAATCCCTAAATAAATGCAGGCCTCCAATCTCTTTATAATCAGAGACTAGTGACACATTTAGTAGCTGATTATGAACAAACTGCGTCAGAACTTAACAATTATAAAGTTATTACAGTTGAGTTCTCACATCACAATCCCTTTCTACCAGCAGCTGAGGTGAAAGACAGGTGAATTCACGGAGCACAATTGAAGCAGTTGTTTAAAGCAACAAAAACAGACCACTGATTTTCTTTATTCTACTCTATTTTAATAGCTTACAATGAGAAGCGGAGGGAAACAAATGTGCGCTCCTTTGATAGAGAAAAGCATTACGTGGTTTGTGGGAAAGGGGATTGTGTGAATATATATTATACGGGATAAAGTACCCACTGGTGTCCATGATAAGGCTATTGCAAGTGAGCTTGAAGTTCCATAACGTTATAGAGGAACTTGGCCTTCGGCATCGTTCCTCTATGATTATGGAACTCCTCAGGTCTTGCAATATCATTTTAATGTGCAGCAGGGCAGTGCTTTAAATGGGCCGGTACGGAGTACCAGCACTTTTTTATTTTGAGGGGTAGAGTACCTGCACTCCTTAAGAAAAAACGTAATACTTCTAATTGGGGAGTACCGGCACTTCTCAGAAACAAGCAGGTACTCTGGTTACAGGAGTACCTGCACTTCTATTTTTCCATTTCAAGCACTGCAGCAGGGGGTACTTTATCCCTTAAATTATTTCCTTTTCACTTCTGTAATAACGTTCCAGTCAATTGGCAAACGTCACTCCCCCTTCTTGTGACGCAAAAGTGCCTCCCGCATTGTACAGAGATGATGCGTTGCTATTTTTCCATCACACGCGTTGCCTGTGGTCAGACATGCCACCTTGCTCTCTTGTTAATGGTCAATGTCGGACTGGGAGTTAAAGAGCATCCCTACACCCTGCGGTCTCCTTGCCGCCTCTGCTCCGTGCCTCCCCGGCTGTGACTTGCCGGTGCAGGGACCTCCCCGGACTGGACTCCGCCTCCACCCTACCTGCTTTTCGCCAGCCGGGAGCACCGCGGCGTCGGCCGGTGAGGCCTGGCTGCCATGCCCCGCCTCCTGCTCGGCTTTCAGGCTACGTTGCAGATGCAGGATCCGGTAGCGGAGCTTCTCGTTCTCTGCCCGCAGCAGCTCCAGTCCGGGGCTGCTGGCCGCTTCTTCCTGCCGCGTCAGGCGGCCGATCTCCCCGGTCAGCAGGCGGATCGCCTCCTCCTGAGCGGCCAGACGGGAGGCCATGTGGGCTGCCATGGTGTCCAGGGAGGCCTCCAGAGCAGCAGCCGGGAGCCCGGCCGGAGACGAGGGAGGCGGGGATCTGCTGTGGGAGGGAAGAGGGAGGCGGGGAGAGCGGAGGCCGCGGTACATCGGACCGGCTGCGGCTCTCACGGGACGCGTAGGGTCGACAGCTACAGGCGCCACGCGCTGAGTGTGATTTCTCGAACACCACAAGTGGCACCAGAGCTCACACGTGACATCCATGGCCAGATCTACATTTTACCGTGCAGTAAAAATGTTTACAATTTTCATCTAGCCCTGCGCTATAATATCGTAATGGGTCAAATTAGGCGGACTATTTAAAAAAATTGTGAAGAGTTTGCAATTACCGAGTTTTAAATACCAAGGATGGAAAAAGAAGGGGCGTTCCTCACCAAGTGTGGGAGTATATACACTAAGAAGTTTGACCATGCCTGAAATAGGTTATAAGCATGGCCACTGGAATTCTATGGCAGGACAGGATACTCAGATTATGCTTTATGCTTTCTCGATTACCAACAGCAGCCAATAGGAACATAGTAAAGAAAAAACAAACTACAACTCCCATGAGCCCTTAGGCAACCATAGAGAGTACATACTATATAAACCACCATAGAGGACAACACTTCCTCTTTCTTTGCTGCTTCGCAGCCAGTTAAGTGCTTTTCTACATTTATGGTGTATTACTTGCATGTTTATTGCCAGTTACATTGTTGTTCTGTTACTGTTACTGTACGCCGCTTTTCGCTGTATGCCTTGCATGTAGCCGCTTTGCGTGTGCTTGTAGTGCTGCCGCTGGCGTTTTCTCCGGTTTTCAGAACGTTGTTCTCTGTGTTTCCTCGAGAGCGCGTGTCGCCTCTCTGGACTTTCGGGCGCCTCGTGCCCGTGTCTTGTATTTTGTGGAGTGGGACCGGGGCTCGGGGACTTGCGCGCGCTGCTCCTCTTCCGGGTTTCAGGCACGCCACCGCGCATGCGCGCTGGCAATTGTTGACGCTCCGTGTGACAGGAGCCCGGACACGCTGCGAGGCGGCGTTTTCTTCTTGCCTCTGTCTGCCGGAGAGCCCCTCCTGACGCCCTCTACCTCACGAAAGGGTTTTGGGCTGTATAATCTATAGTGGCGGTGCCTAGGGTGTCTTTTATACGCAAGCTGGTCCCTCCACATTCTATTCTTGTTGTTTTTGGTCGAGTTCTTGCTCTACCTCTTTAGCTTGCGTGGGGCTGTCACCCCCCCCCTGACAGGGTCGCTTGGTTGCAACCTGACCTTTGCCTTTTGGTTTTCTGTGGGCATATAAATATATATCTATATATTTATATATTTTTATATTTACCTTTTCCTCAGTGGTGTGCATTGTATTTTCTACGCCATGGCTGAATATGTCGACGCTGAGGAGTATTATTATGAGGAGGAGCCAGAGGAATCTTTTGAGTACGATTTGGTCGATGCCCTTGACCAGGGGGTCCAACATTCAGTCAATACCGCGCTAGTCCGAGCAATTGTGCCGCTGAAGCGTCATTTGACCGACTATGCCCAGCAACAGCGCTGGATTCTGTCCTCTGCTTCCAAACACTCCTCTAAGTCGCCCAAAAATCCTCACAGGTCAGACTTTGTGAAATTGTCCAAGTCTTTGTCTGCCCCTACTAAAGTTTGTCACTCCCAGCTTCCGCCTCCGGACACGGAGGATACCTCCTCTTCGTCTTCTTCAGGTCCCTCTGGTCCCCCTCCTGCTAAGAAATCCCGCAAAGAACATTTTGTTGACGCCTCCTCCCATCCACCGGTCTTGACCTTTGTGCCTACTGATATCATACACCCTAACTCCAAAATTTGGTGCCCTGCTCCAGAGGTCGCAGATTACATCCAAGCCCATATCCGTGATTCTTTCGATCAAGAGGTGCGTTCTCGGTTACGCTCCGAGTGCCCTCGCCCGGAGTTGGCGGATAAATTGGCTGACACTCCGGAGGTCGACCCAACGATTTTGACCTACCTTAAGAAATTTTAATAAAGATCCGAAAAAGGGGATTGACAGTTCTTGGCGCCTGTGCCAGGACAAGTTGCTGGATCTTCTTGGTCCCCCAACGAAAATCCTGGATCTGGGGTATCAAGCCCAGGGGTCGGCGTCTGGCATTGACCCCGATGAACTTATTGGTTGGGCCCAACGGGCTATCTGTCTTCTGGGGAACGCAAACTGTGCCCTTTCCACCGAACATAGGCGTTCCATATTGCTGAAAATGGATCCACGTTTGTCTGAACTTGCTACGTCTGAGTCAGGTGCTCTGGCTCAAGGTCTCCTGTTTGGTCAACCATTTTTAAAGGAGTTGACAAAGTTCGTGGCGACCTTTAGTGGCCTCGACAAGGCGCAATCTTCCTTGCGCAGGGCGTTCCGCCCGGTTTTTGCCAAGGCCGGACGATCTGGGGGACGTTCGTTCGGCCGAGGTTCTGGTCAACAACGAGGCCAACAGTCCCACCAGGGTGGAGGCGGACAACGTCAGCAACAACAACAATCCTATTCCGGTTCTAAGACGACCTTCTACCCCTCCCGTAAAGGTCGTGGTCAAGGCAACAAGGGAGGCTATGGTGGAAACCAAGGAGGTCGACAAGATTTCTCCTCTACAGGTGAGCTTGATTCCTTACGACAGTGTTGTTCTGGGGGGCAGGGTACAGTTTTTTCTAAAGAATTGGCGCTCGATCTCCAACGATGCTTGGATATTACAGACAGTTCAAGGGTACCACATCGAGTTCTATCACACTCCCTTTCAGGGTCCCGTCCCTTCTCCCCTTGTTTTTTCCCAACGAGATCGAGAGGTGATCTCCAAGGAAATCGATTCTCTTCTTCTCAAAGGGGCCATTGTGCGAACGACCCTACATCCACATGGGTTCGTCAGCAATGTGCTCAACCTCAAGGAGTTCAACAACGGGGTGGTCTATCGCCACTTCAAGATGGAGGGCATCCATCTTCTCAGGGATCTTCTTCGCAGGGGCGACTGGATGGTTCGCCTGGATTTGAAGGAAGCTTACTTGTCCGTTCCTATCTTTCCGCCTCACCGCTGCTTTCTTCAATTCCAGTGGTCAGGGGAGTGGTTCGAATACACTGTTCTCCCATTCGGCCTCTCGTCCGCTCCATGGTGCTTCACGAAGCTCTTGAGACCAGTTATGGAATCGCTGCGAGCGCGGGGGGTGCGGCTGATCGTGTATCTGGACGACATTCTTTTGATGTCTCAATGCCCGCTGCAACTGCATTCCCATTTATCGTGGACAATCGATCTTCTTCAATCTCTCGGATTTCTAGTGAATCCTCAGAAGTCTCATTTACAACCCACTCAGTCGATAGAGTTTCTGAGTTTCCTAGTGGACTCGATGTCTTGCCAACTTCTCTTGCCTGCCCAGAATGTCAGATCTATCAAGAGGGAATTGAGGTTACTGTTGTCCACACCGAACGTGTCTTTGCGGTCGATCGCTCGGATTGTCGGACTTTTGGCCTCTTCCATTCAGGCGATTTTTCCAGGTCCCTTACATTATCGGGCCCTGCAGCGACTCAAGATCTGGCATCTGCAGAAGGGTCTTCGTTATTCCGACCTTGTTCCTCTGTCACAGGATGCGAAGTCGGATATGTTGTGGTGGCTCCAGCACATGGAGGCCTGGAACGGGAAAGCCCTGTTCGGCTCGACTCCGGATTTGGTGTTGGAATCGGATGCGAGTCTGTGGGGCTGGGGAGCCCGTTGCGGAGACGTGACGACGGGCGGCCGTTGGTCTCAGGACGAATTAGCCCTTCACATAAACTGCTTGGAACTTCTGGCGGGATCCTTTGCGATCCGCAGCCTTGCTCCTCAGGCCACCTGCTGTTGCATTTTGCTCCGCATGGACAACATCTCAGCGGTGAGGTATGTGAACAAACTGGGGGGCACACGGTCGAAACTGTTGGCGGAGATTGCGAAGGATTTCTGGCATTTTTGCCTTCAGAGGAGGATCACTCTTATTGCAGAGTATCTCCCGGGTCGCCAGAATCAAGTGGCCGACTGGAACTCTCGCCATCTGCTGGACTTCAGCGACTGGCGGATTCACCCCCGGGTATTTCGGAATCTGTCTCGCCTTTGGGGTCGACCTTGGATCGATCTCTTTGCCTCTCGCCTCAATGCTCAACTGCCCAGGTTTTACAGCTGGCGTCCGGAGGCTCTGGCCACGGATGCCTTCCTCCAGACTTGGCCTCCTCAGCTTTGCTATGCTTTTCCCCCGTTCGCGATTATTCCGCGAGTCTTGGCCAGGACGAAGCAGTTTCAATCGGAGATCATTCTGATAACTCCTCTTTGGAGGGCTCAAGCGTGGTTTCCGGATCTTCTGGAAATGAGTTGCTCGACTCCGTTGCTGCTTCCAACGAAGTGGAACCTACTGTTGGATCCTCTGCTCCGTCCACATCCGCTGATCCTGTCGAACCAGCTCTGTCTGGTGGCGTGGTGTCTTTCGGGGAACGCTGGAAAGTCCCTGGCTTATCTGGAGACGCTGAGCGATTTATCAAGGAGGCTTGGGCCCCCAACACGCGCAAGCGTTATGCGTCAGTTTGGCGTCGATGGTGTGATTGGTGTTCTGAACGAGACCTGGATCCCGCTTCAGCAGATGTCTCTTTAGTTGTTAATTTCCTTGCTTCCATCGCTTCTTCTGGTTCTGCTTACAGGACTGTCAATTCTTTTAGCTCCGCCTCTCTCTGCGGGCCATAATTTTGTAGACGGGAAACCGATTGGGGAACATCATCTAATCTCTACGTTGCATCGGGGAGTTCGGATGGCTAAGCCGCCATGTCCGAAGTATGTAGCTCTTTGGGATGTCTCCGTTGTGTTACATTTTCTGGAAGCTTGGCCTCCCAACGCTTCTTTGTCTCGTAAGCAATTGTCTGCGAAATTGACAATGCTTTTATGCTTGGTCTCTTGAAAGCGTGTCTTGGATGTACGCGCGTTGGACCTCGCGGGTCGTTCTTTTTCCCCGGAAGGCGTTACTTTTACGGTTTCCAGACGTACAAAAACTAATCTATCTACCGTCACTTATCCAGCTTTTCCTCACAACCCACAGTTGTGTGTGGTCCGCTGCATAAAAGATTATGAGGTGAGTACTGCTCCTTTTCGCCAGGATTTATCTGGACAGTTGTTAATTGCATTGCAAAAGCCTTTTAAGCCTGTGGCGCCAGCTACTCTGGCTCGTTGGGTACGTTGGCTTATGTCGGAGGCAGGAATTGATGTCTCCATTTTTGGAGCTCATTCCGTGAGGGGTGCTATGGCCTCTAAGGCTTTTCATGTTGGTGTGAGTTTGCAGGACATTGTGAAGACGGCTGATTGGTCTTCTGATACTGTGTTTAAGACGTATTATTTCAAACCCATTGTGGATATTGCCTCTGTTGTGGTGGACAAGCTTTGAACAAGCATAATCTGAGCCTCCTGTCCTGCCATAGAATAAAAAATTTGCAAACATTCGTGACAAGAATTTTCAATTCTATTAAGGACACGGAGGCGAGGATTATCCCACCCATCTGTATTTTACTGCATTGTTTATATTGCATTTTGCTTTGCTATGATCTGCAATGTTTCTTGCTTTGATTTTTTCCCACCCTATGTGATGCTACCTTTACAAGGTTTTGGGTTTGTATATTACGGCTCTGTTTTTTCTTTCAGGCTCGGACCAGAAGTGATCTTTCGTCATGGTCTCTCCTGCACTGTTTTCTGCTTCCTTGGATGTTGAATCCGCTGTGTTTCCTGATGCGACTTCTTCGCTTTTGGATGGTTGCCTGTTTCCTGTTGGCTTCTTTGGTGATTGCCTTCGGACTTTTCCTTCTGGATGGTCGGCGGTACTTTCTTCAATGACTTTTGACTGTTTATCATTTCCTGGACAAAGAAAGAGGAAGTGTTGTCCTCTATGGTGGTTTATATAGTATGTACTCTCTATGGTTGCCTAAGGGCTCATGGGAGTTGTAGTTTGTTTTTTCTTTACTATGTTCCTATTGGCTGCTGTTGGTAGTAAAGAAATCGAGAAAGCATAAAGCATAATCCTCGCCTCCGTGTCCTTAATAGAATTGAAAATTCTTGTCACGAATGTTTGCAATTTTTTAATTATGAGGTAGGGGAGGGCAAAGTTATGCAGCCGGTGAGTAAATATGCTGCAAGAAAAGGCACATTATACGTCACATTGCAACATATTTTGTGATCGCATTACTTCATTATTTTGGCATTTTCGAACTTGTTAATATTGTCTGGGAATTGGTTGGTCCTCAATAGTACCAGTTTAATACCCATATGTAGCAAAAAGCAACAATAATGTATCCAGTCAACCTTTGCAAAGTGCCTCCCACTGCGCAGCAATGCGTTTCTCTTGAATTTTTAGTAATTTTTGAACTGTTTGATCAAAAACAATTCTTTAAAAAAAATCTGCACATTATGCGTCAGCTGATGGTTTATGTGACAAATGCAGCAAATCTATAATCATGCAAAAATCACTGCACAATTCTAATGGCCCTGGTAATAAGAGATGTTGGGGCTTGGACTGCACCATTCATTTATATATCCACTCCTGGGCCAGACCAGGACTTTTCTAATTGTTTTTTAGAAAGAGAGGGTGTGAAATGCTACTTACCGGTAATCTTAATTACTCTGAGTCCTTGTCTTCCTCGCCACAGTAAACAGCATTGAGCCTCCGGCTCCCACAGAAACTCCAAGTCAATTTTACATTCTAGTTTCCCTCTCCCTCTCCCAATATTGCCCCCGTTGGCAGCAGTCAATCCCATAAAGGGACACAGAAACAGACAAACGATCTGAAACCCAAGCCGGATACATGAAGCCACCAAGAGGGCCGGGAGGGAAGGGAAACTATACTGTGGCGAGGAAGGCAAGGACTCGGGAGTAATGAAAATTACTGGTAAGTAACCGGGGCATTACCTCCTCGTTCGTCTTCCTCGCCACAGTAAACACCATTGAGCCGATACCAAAGCATATCAGCTTCATGAATGAAAGAAAAAAACAGCCCACACCAGGAAGGCAGTTAAACAACAAGTTTATTAACAAGAGTCAGATAAACAAAAGTAATCCCCTCCAGGAACACCAGCAGTCAGTACAGAAGAGGCAAAGGAAACCAAGACCCCACCCCCAACAAGGAACACCAGCAGTCAGTACAGAAGAGGCAAAGGAAACCGAGCCCCCACCCCCAACCTGAAGGCGGTAATGGGACATGAAGGTATGAGGGGACGACCAAGTGGCAGCCCGGCAATCATCCTCCATGGAGACCCCCTTAAACGCTGCCCAAGAGACAACAACAGACCTGGTCAACAGACCTAATAGGAAGAGAGGGAACCTCGGAAACAGAACCATACGCCAACAAAATAGTCTCCTTAATCCAACGACTGACTGTGGAAAAGGAAGGCTTCAAGCCCTAACGGGACAAACCAAAATTGACAAATAAATTGTCCACATTACAGAAGGAAGACGTGCAGTATAAATAAACCAACAAGGCATGTCGAACATCCAACAGATGTAAAAGACACTCCTCATCATCCGAGGAAGGATCCGGGCAAAGAACAGGAAGGACCACCTCGGTAGACCGATGAAAGAAGGAATCAACCTTCGGCACAAACGTAGGATGAGGGCGCAAGACCGCACGATCCATCAAAACCACAAAAAAGGGAGCAGACCGCAGGAAAGCCCCCAACTCCCCAATACGCCTGGCAGAAGCAATAGCTACAAGAAAGACGACCTTAAGCGTCAAACACTTCAAATCAACCGTTTCCAAAGGCTCGAAAGGAGCAGATTGCAACAAACGCAATACCAATGGAAGGTCCCAAGGAGGAGGACATGGGATAGGACGGGGCCGCTGGAAAGACAGAGACCTAAAAAGCTGCGTCACCAAAGGAGCCACCGAAACCAAAGGAAGGACATGAAACACCCGAATGGCCGCCCACTGAGCACGAATAGTAGAAATGGCCAAACCCAACTCAAAACCGTCATTCAGAAAATCAAGAATGCGAGCCGGGTCCAAAGAAGCCAGAAAGATCATGACGAAGACACCAAGAAGCAAAGTTGTCCCAATGCTTAGCATAGGATTTTAACGTAGAAGGCCTCCGAGACTGCTGAATAACACCAGCAACAGCCATCGAACAACCACCACGGATCAGGGATTCCCTCTCAAGAACCAGGCCCGCAGACCCAAGGATCAGAACACAGGAAGCGGAAATAGAGGGCCCAACAGAGGGAAAGGCACGAATGGGAGCGCCCACCCCGGTGTCACAGCCAATTCCAACAACAGGGGATACCAAGGGTGACGACACCACCCCAGGACAATCAGAAGGACAAAGGACCCCTCCCTCTTGATTTTCTGCAAGACAGCTGGAATCAGGGGAACAGGGGGGAAGGCATACAAGAGGCCCCGCGGCCAACGGAATGACAGAGCATCCACCCTCCAAGCATCCCGGCAAGGAATAATTGTGCAGAAGCAGCGGACCTTGGCATTGGACTGGGACTGGGACACAAAGAGGTCTACAACCGGAGACCCAAACATACGCCTCAATCTCCTGAACATCAAGTGCGTCAGGGACAACGAACCCATGGAGGGAAACACACGGCTCAGACAGTCCGCCACAGTGTTCTCCCGACCAGGCAGATAAATCGCAGACAGAGACACCAGGTGTAACTCCGCGGTATACAACGTTTAGCACGCATTTGTTACAACGCACTACCATTACAACGCAGGCCTTACCACGCATACCATTACAACGCATTGCGCTGGGGGGCGCTCTAGGATAGGGAATACGTTTAATTTTATATCCAACACCTTCCCTAGTGTCCACGGGGACTGGAGTTGGAATATAAAATTATACTTACCACTATCCAGCACCTCAAAGCGCTATGCGTTGTAACGGTATTCGTTGTAAATACCGTGTTGTAAAGGTATGCGTGGTAATAGTATGCATGCTAACGTCATACATCCAACTCCGCCCAAGAACAAATCCGACGACTGAGGCAACTGAAGGAAATAACCTTGCAACCCCCGATGGTTGATATATGACATCACCACCTGATTGTCCATCCGGACCTGCACATGGTGACCCAACAGAAGATCCGAGTAGGCCAACAGGCCCAATTGAACCGATTTCCTTGTAGTTGGACGAACAGGGCATCACAGATTGAGGCCAATCCCCCAGAGTAGCACCCTAGCCCAGCAGGCTGGCATCTGTATGAGAGTCCGAGATCTGAGAATCAGAAATGGGACACCCTGAGATAGATGAACCTCGTCCAACCACCAACCCAGGACCACCCGAACCTCGGATGACACAGGGATCAAAACATTCATATCTAGGGTACAGGGGTCCCAATGCAACAAAATGTGGGACACCACCGGATACATGTGAAGGCAAGCCCACGGTACCATTAACTGAGACGCTGACATTAAACCCTGCACCCTCAACTACAGGCTCACAGGACCCAACAACAGGGATAGAACAGAAGAGATCAGAGACAGAATCCAAGCAGGGGGCAGGAACACCATCCCCAACTGAGTCTTGAAAAGCGCTCCAATGTAAGTCAATTCCTGTGCAAGAACCAGGGAGGACTTCGGAACATTCACCAGGAATCCTGATTCTCCAGGACATGGCACACCCTCCAGCGATGCAACTCCGCCTTAGAAGGAAGAAGCAGAAAATATCGTCCAGATAAGGAAAAACACTAATGCCCTCCTCATGTAAATGGCCAATAAGAGGGGCCCGAACCTTAATAAAAACCCTGGGTGAAGAGCAGAGCCCAAAAGGCAATACCTGGAACTGATAGTGCTGACCCATGACGCAGAACCACAGAAACTTCTGAGAGTCTGGGTGTACAGGCACCGAAGTCTATCGAGGCCAGAAAATCCCCTTGCGAAACAAGAGAAAGGATCACCTGGAGGGAAACCATCTTGAATTTCTGATGAGGAATGAAAGTATTCACCCATTTCAAATCCATCACAGGTCTGAGATCCCCTGTGCGTTGGGACACCAGGAACAGAATGGAATAAACCCCCAACCCCAATTGATCCCCTGGCACGGGAATCACCGCTCTCTTTAGCCCTAGGGATTTGATGCCTTTCAAAAGCGCCACCTTCTTCAGAGCGTCTCTGGAACAATGAGTGGACCTGAAACAGTCTGGGGGAGTCTGGGTAAATCCAAGACGAAAACCCCTCGGAAACCACCTGAAGGACCCACTGATACGAAACAGTCTCGCTCCAAGAGTCCCGGAAGAAACTTAGATGACCCCCAACCGGACCCACTCCAGGAGCAACCCAGTCATGATTTTGAAGCTGGAGAGGAGGAGGCAGAAGCGCCGGAGAACCGGGATTTGTCATAGGATGGAGCACCGCGGCCACGCCTCCTCCCACAAAAGGGCTGACTCGCACGGCCCCTCCTTGAAGGACCAAAAGCCCTTTGAGATCCAAAAGCACGTAAGCGACCAGCCCGTTCAGGAGCAAGCAGCTTATGGTCTTCCGCCGGCTTCTTAACCATATCATCCAACGGGGAACCAAACAGCTTAACACCAGTAAAGGGGATCTTCATCAATAGACCCTTCTGTGTAGCATCAGCCTTCCAGGAGCGGACACACAACTGCCTCCTCGCAGCGACAGAAGGCCCTGCCGCAGAAGCAGCCGCCCCTAAGGAATCAAATGACACGTCAGAAAGCAGTCAAACCTGCTGCTCCATCATAGCCAGCGTAGAAGACACATCTTCCCCCTGGTCCATCAATTCCGACAACGACTGAAAGTCTTTAAGAAAAGACTGGATGGTGTAAGAAGAATAGGCCGCCGCCCGGTTAGAAAAATTAGCAGCAGCAAAAGTGCGCTTCACCGCAGCATCAACCTTATGATCCACCGGGTCAGCAGGAGAGGAATCCTCGGAAACAACGGTCCCATGAGATGACATACTAGCCATCAAGGATTCAACTTTAACTGAGGAAGGAAACTTCACGGAAAGGTCTTGCAGAGGATAACGTTTATTAAAAAAATGTGGAAAAGAGCCCGTGTCCACATCCTTCCACTCTGTCTTCAAAACCTTCAAAACAGAAGAATGAAGGGGCAAAGATTCAGGCTCAGGACGCTGATATTGCGCAAATAAATCATCCTCCAAAGGCACAACAGAATCAGGAAAAACCAAATTCTTGCGAATGTGACCAAGCACCACCTTAAGGTCGGCACCCTGCACAAAAGGTCCCTTGACGTCAACATCCTCCTCCGTCTCAGAGTCAAGAGCAGGAACATCATCAGCCTTTGCCTTTTTAGCAGGAGGAACATCCACCTTGTCCTGCAAAGCAGCAGCCACCACAGAATCAATAATCTTGTGTAATATATCCAAAGAAGGAATTGTTACGCCAGAACCAAAAGCCACATCCAAGGAGCCAGGAGCAGCCCCACTAGACGAACCACCTTCCATGACCAGCAAATCCAAATGATTCCAGACAGGCAGCATACAGCAATACGACCGGTAAAAAATGGCCTCATGTTGCCAGGCAACCAACAAACCCTCCCACTGCATGCCCAAACCACAAGCATAAAAGCGGAGGAAGTCCGGCGTACCTCACTAATGAAGCCGCCAGACCCATCGCAAGACTACCACATGCAGCGGAGGAAAACAAGGTGAGCACACGGAGAAGCTCAGCAACTCCGCATGTACACGGGGGAAACAAACAGCAGAACCGCGAATGTCCGCAATGCAGGACGCGCGTAGAGACATGTACTAGACTCCAAAACAGCAAAACGAGGCATAAAAGACTGCTAAAGCAGGTCAAAGACTCGCCAGTCCCCCCCCCCCCCCCCCAACGGAAGCAGGATCACCAAGCGAACCAACCCCCTGAAAACACCGAGTCCGCTATGGCAGGTCCAGGAGAAGCGGTAGATGAGGGGAACAAAATTAATTTAAACAAAAAATACTAACATTCCCCAACACCAAACCCTATAAGGGCCCTGAGTCCAACTTACGCGGGACCCAGCCCCACTCACCTGCATCGCAGGCACACAGTACTCGGAGTAGTGCAGAAACAAAAAACAGATTGTTTGTCTGTTTCTGTGTCCCTTTATGGGATTGGCTGCTGCCACCGGGGGCCATATTGGGAGAGGGAGAGGGAGACTAGAATGTAAAATTTGACTTGGAGTTTCTGTGGCCTTGGTATGGTCTCTGAGGGTTGTCTGGTAATCACCCCTTTTCTCCCTTTGTAGCACCTTTTAGACTTGTGTTGTCTTACCACCTTTATCCCTTGAGCTAGTGTTGAGCGCCCTTCCCTTGCCTGGTTACCAGAATTTGTGTTGTACTGTTAAGTTTTCAGACGGCATATGTGCGATAAATCCATTGTCTCAATGCACATGTGTGACACTCAACTGCTAAATGTGTGACACTTTCTCGTGAGTAAAACTAAGCAATGAAGTGCATGGAAAGAGATACATTTTAAAAATGACAGCCTTTTGTCAATGAGAAGCTCTAAAATATCCGGGAACTGCTCAAAACTCCTTAAATGGAAATTTAAGATGCTGATACAAGTGAGACATCCGTTCAGGGCACCAACATCACATTATAATAGTAAGCAATGTAATGGCTCTAGTGCTAAACGTTTGCAATGTGTGCAAGGGGAAGCTTGTCTGTTGGTTAAAATTGTGTAGACAGCGGAAATTAGACCCTGTACCCTGTAGCATGACGACAGAGTAGGGTGTTCGCTATCCACCTATAGGCGTATGAGTGGAATGGAAAGCCAAGAACAACGGAAGCCCTCACTAATGTAACCTTTAAGAGCATGGATATAATAAAAAATTGGAGCAAGGCACTAGTCTTTCATGGACAACGAACAAGTGTTTAAATCCATGAATGTGCAGTGCTCTACTGTACGTTACAACACCTATATTAACAACAGCAAAACATGTAAACCAAACAGGAAGAAACATCCATATATGAGATGTTCTATTGAAAAACTGAAACAGTGGAACATTCTGTGCAACATCTCTTATAAGAATGCCTCCACAAGAAACACAGACAGAAATCATATAGGAATCCACATTCAAGTTTTCACTAGTTATTCGAAGAAGAATGGTCTCTATGCAGATATGATAATTATGGTTTATTTGTTTTAATCAAGGCCATCTTTTTTAAGGCAAGGAAAGAAAAAAGACATTGTCTACAGATGGGTTAAATTGAAACGTTTTCCAAATATTTCCTATGCTCTGGAGCAGCGCAATTTAGTCTTCACCCTTATACGTCACAATCTGCAATTCTATGTCAGTACCACAGGCAAGGATTATGCTTTCACTTTCTTCGTCTTTATTCACAGCAGCCATTTCATTGTAACTATTAGAAACTACTATTCCCATTACTCAGCAGGAAAATAGTTGAAACAAATAACAGACAACAGTTCATCAATGTTCAATCAGACTGCAGCCTCCACAATATAGTCCCATGTCCATATCAGTAGTGCCTCTTTCTTCGCTGCTCGCAGCCAAGATAAGTCACTACTTTCCTTCTTGACAAAGTAATGTGCGTTTGGTGGTGTTAATGATTAACTGTTATTGGCTATCTGGCTTTTCCTGATGGTGTGCGTGTGGTCATTTTTAACTGATTTTGCAGCGGGAACGCTTCACGCATCAAAGTGGCTGAGGAAGGTGCCAGCAGAGTGCGGACGAGTCCTCTGCATGTACGAGGGCGCTGCGGTGCCACTGTGATCCTCTGGTCCTTCGACATGCGATTCTCAGATATCTGTCAAACAGGTCTGAGATTGAGCGCCGCAGAGAACCTGTGCTGCCTTGCCTAGAGAGGCTCGGTACCGGTGAGGGTCGCTCGCCTGCATTTTGCTGCATTGTGATACCCTAGGAATCCCAGGGTCGGTAGTGAGTGGGTTGCACACGTCCCTGGGGGTCTGTATTATCTTCAGAGGCTGCTTATACAAGTCTCCGGGAACACGCTCCCAGGCACTCTCTCTCTCTATACCCATATTAATATAAAGTATTTCACCTAGAGGTTGTGTTCCTGGGCAAAGACCCGTTGATTGTGAGCCCTTTACTCACCCGTACTCCACTGGGGTGCCCAGCCACAAACTTTCAGTACCTACGCTGCATGCCCACTGCTTTCATCATCATTTGAGTCCTAACCCGCTCTCTACCCTGGATAATTCCCTCTGGTCAGGGGCTATGGAGACAGAGGATGAATTCCCAGAGGGAGGTGACTCTCTAGCATACCTCCAGTGGGATGAGGAGTTTTATGAGGCGGTGGATGCCTCTATCTACAGAGCAGTGGATTGGGCTATGGGCCCTGTGGAGCAGCGCCTTGTTCAACAGATTGCGCACAAGTACACAAAGATTTCCAATTCTCAGGGACAGAACTCCTCTGATGGCACATTGCCTGGACAGCCTTCGGACCCTGTTCCACCAAAGCACCCCAGGGTTGCTGGTGTTGCTCCTGACGCATTTGTGCGCTTAAGGGAAGCCTTTCTGGCACAGTCCCCACCACCCTTCCTCGCTCGGGATGTACCAGACCTGAATTAAAGTACTCCAGAGCCTATTGCTCCCAAGGAAGAGGCCCACAGGGGCACAGAAGAAAAGAGTGGGTCTTCCAGACCCTTGCGTCTTACCCCTAATTCCCCTATCTCTGTGACACCTCTTACATGCTGGATCTGGAGGATATCCTCCAGCCCTGCTCCTCTGACTGGGTTCTGTTCCTAAATGTGGCAGCCTACGTGGTGGGTCGCATAATGACCCCTTTGGGGAAAGGCGACAGTGTTTTCTTAAGGCTGAGTGTTCCCGTCCCTCTCTTGATGGGAACCCTTGAGCTCTATTCAATTATGGCTTCCTTCCTTGCAAAGTTTAGAAGGATCCCAGAAAGTGTATTGATCGATCCTGGCGAGCTTGTCAGGATAAACTGTTGGATGCTTTTGGCCCCATTTCAAAAATCCTGGACATGGCGGAGTATGCTATGTCCTTGAGTTCCCTAGTCTCACCAGATGTCCTCTCAAGGCAGGCCCAGCACCCAGTGGGGTTCCTTGGGAATGCTAACAGCGTGCTGTCCATGGATCAATGCCCGTCATTGTTGATAAAGGTGGACCCGAAACTCAGGGACCTGGCGGATTCTGAAGTGAGGGCAGTGGCTTAGGGAGGACTCTTTGGGGAGCCCTTCGTAAAGGAGCTGGGAAAGTTTGTCAGTAGTTTTACCTCACTCGATAAGGCCCATTCCTTTATCAAGAGGGTTTTTATCCCCAGGCTTTCCATGGAGCCAGCCAAGGCAGGGACCGCTTGGCCAGCCAAATGTCATCACACTATCCTAGAGGGCAAAGCTCCAGGTGCGTCCACTACCAAGGTCAGACCCGTTTAGCCAATTTCTACCCTACCCGTGGCAGGCGCTTCAAAGGTCCAGGAGCGAAAGGATTCAACGCTTCCTCTACTATCGGTGAGTGTATCCCCTTCCTTTCTTTAGAAAGTAGGGGGCAGTTTGATGCAGTTTCTTCATGTGTGGAGGGCAGTGACAAGTGATGCTTGGGTCTTGCAAACAGTTCAGTGTTTTCAAATTTAATTTTGAGGTTCACCAGTACAGGCTTCTCGGCCTCTACCTTTCCAGTTTTCTCAGGAGGAGATGAGTTTGGTTGACAAAGAGGTTACCTCACTATTGGAGAAAGGGGCCATTTGCGTTATCTCACCACAGTCAGATGGTTTTGTCTAGTCGCCAAGGCGGCTGGACAGCAACGTCTGGTCATAAACGTATGCTAATTCAACGAGTGGCTAGTTTACCGCCACTTCAAGACATCTACCTTCTTCGCGATGTACTCCTTCTTTACGACTAGATGGTTCAGCTGGATTTAAAAGATGCCTACTTCGCAATTCAGATCTCTCCTCTGCACAGACGATGTCTACAGTTTGTCTGAAGGCAGCAGACTTTCCATTTCATGCCCCTGCCATTCGGGCTCTCCTGCCCCTCCCTGGTGCTTCACAAAGGTGCTCAAGCCAGGTGCGGAGTTCCTGCGGGCGCAGAGGACTTGCCTTATTATGTACCTATATAACATGCTCATCTTGGCTTCAGACAGCTGGCAACTGTCTCTTCAACTGCAGATGGCAGTCACCCTACTAGAAGGCCTGGGGTTTGTTATAAATGAGAGGAAGTTGCTACTTACCCCGACAAAGAAAATTGACTTTCTCGGCTTCTTCATAGACTCTACAGATGCCATCTTAAGTCTTCCATCTCGCAAGATGGCAAAAATGTGCTGCGAGCTAAGAAGGGCCATGTCCCGTCAGCATGTGACTCTGCTACAGCTGGCGTGACTGATAGGGTTGCTGTTAGCATCTATCCAGACCATCTTTCCGGGTCCCGTTCACTATCAGGCCCTTCAGAGAATGAAGGCTGCACATTTGAGAAAGGGACTCTCTCATACTCTAAAGCAGTGGTTCTATCCAACAAGACAGAGATGAAATTCAGAGGTGGCTCTTGCACATGGAGGCATGAAATGGGAGAGCAATTTTTGTTTCCTCTCCAGACCTTGTCATAGAGTTCGACGCCAGCAGGTCTGGTTAGAGTGCTCGGTGTGGAGTTTTTTCCACAGGGGGATCATGGTGATCAAGAGCATTGTGCCCTTCTTGCCAACCGAGCCAGGAGCAGACAATACACTCCTGGCAATACACATCAGTTGTTTGGAGCTTCAGGAGGCTTGTTCGTAGTTCGTTGCTGGATGTGAGACAGAGTTCAGTCCTGCGTATTGCTCAAGATGGACTACATTTCAGTGGTCAGTTATATAAACCACTTAGGGGTTGAACCAGTCCAAGGTCCTATTGGACCTGGTAATAATGTCTGGCAGTTCTGCCTCGAGCAACAGAGAATGCTCTGTAGAATATCTTCTGGGCTGAGACAACCAGGTTGCGGATTGGCAATTTCATCACTTCCGGGAATCCAGTCTGTGGAAGACAGAAGCGGAGCTCTTCGGCACCATCCAGGCCTGGTGGGGCCCCTTCTCTGGGAACGAGTTTGCCTCAAGGCAGGCACATCAACTTCCCAGGTTCTTCACCTGGAGAACAGATCCATTGGCAATGGCCACGGATGCATTCCTGCAAGATTGGGGTCCTGAGAAGGACTATGCGTTCCCTCCATTTACGACTATCACAAGAGCATTGGCCCAGATCAGACATCAGAAGGCGTATGTGGTCTTGATCACCCCGATTTGGAGATCTCAAGTCTGCGTTCTGGTTCTTCTGGAACTTTCTTGGTATTCTCCTATCCTTCTCCCCCTGTTTCAGACTCTGCTTCTCAGTCCCATTCCATTAGTCTTCAACGGGTCCCTTCACCTGATGGCGTGGTGCATTAAAGGGGTCGATAGTTGCTCCCAGGACTTACGGAGCAGGCTGAGGAGCTCTTGATAAAGGCCGGGTCAGACAACATCATTAAGCACTATAAATCCGCATGGACGAGATGGCCGCGTTGGTGTGCGCATAGGGGCTGCGATCCACTGTGTGCTAATGTAGTACAAATCCTTAATTTTTTCAGCTAGTCTATGGCAACAAGGGTTGGCCTATCGTTCCATCAATGCCTTTCGCTCAGCCATCTCGGCAGGCCACTGGCTGGTGGACGGAGCCTCGGTAGAGAACACTCTTTTATCTGCCGTTTGCTCAGAGGCATTCCGCCCTTCTTGCCAACCAAGCCGCGATATTTGGTGTTATGGGATGTCAACAAAATCCTCAACCTTTTCTCATCATGGCAGTCCAACAGCCTCCTCTCTCGAAAAAGAGCTGTCTGCCAAGTTAGCTATGTTACTTTGTATGGTGTCATGTAGGAGGGTGTTCGATGTACAGGCCCTCGATCCGGAGTGTCATTTATGGTCAGCCAGCAAACAAATTCAAATACAAGGGTTATTGAGTACCTAGCTTTTCCGGATTCTCCAGTTGTATGTAGTTTAGTGCTTTAAGGCCTACGCGGAGATGTCAGATGAATTTCACCCTCCCACACACCCCCTCGGGGAGTGGCAATTGTTGATCGCCCAGCCTAAACCTCACATGGCTGTCTCTTCCACCACGATAACCTGCTGGGTATGGTGCGTTATTCAGGAGGCTGGGATAGATTTGAAAAGTTTTGGGGCACACTCTTCTTGGGGTGCGAAGGCATCAAAAGCGTGCTGCCTAGGTGTGCGTCTGGAGGATATCATGAATGCGGCCGACTGTTCAACGGATTCTACCTTTAAAAGGTTATATTGTAAAACAGTGCTGGATGTGGCACATCTGGTGGAGAGGATGAGGCCTAATGGCTAGAGCAGGCAACTTTGAAGCTGGGGTACCGGGGTTGAGTCTTCGCAGGGGGGCTCAACAACCTGTGATTCTGGGCAAATCACTTAATCTTCCTGTGCCTAACAAAATGAATGTGTCCGTGTGTAACGCAACTGGTGCTCATGTAAAACGCTCTGATATCTTCGGGTCGAGTTTGCGCTATATACAAACTGCAACAAAAGTAATCTTTGAACTAGCATATTCCTCGCCTCCGGTCCTGACATAGAATGAAACAAAATATGTCTGCAGGGTTGATATTTGTAGCACGGCCAGACACGTAAAACTTATGAGACAACGGCAGGCCCCCATATGATTAAGCATAAAATAGTGAACATGGGGTAGCTTTGCATACGTGTGTTTCTCTGGCCTATATTTTTTTTAATGTGACGTAATATATCCGTGCTCTCTAGTCTCTATATCATTTTTTTTTTTTAAACGCAACGCAATTTACCTCAGTTGCCATTTAGTCAATGTTATGGAAATTACATGGCTATTTTTTATGCCAGCAGATTAGATGAAAACACCTTTGTTGGATGCTAGAGTGGCCTTTAAAGAATTATTGAGCTAGGAATGCGCTAAACTGAAAGGTATGTGCTAGAGATTAAATATTCTATACAGTATTCATTGCAGATACTTCTGGAGTACATTATTATTTTTAATACGTCTCTTTTTCAACAGTCAGATAGCCACTTTAGTGGCATCAATACATATATCTGGAATAATTGAGACCTTGAGCTGTCTCCGTATAAGGTAAATATCGGCCTCCCTACGGTGTATGATATGTTAGCTAGTAACACAGAGTGGTGAGGGCGTCATCTACATAGATATTATATAATGTTCATATATGCCAAACATGAAACTGCATAGTGTTCACTTTAAATGAAAGATTATGTTTGTTGAAAAGTCCTTTGTACTTGACTATATATTTTGATATAAAAGTTTGGAATCTTTGTATGTAATGATGATGTGTAATGTCTATTATGTGGAACATTCAGGATATGTTTTTAAAAAAAGAATTAATGGTTGTATTCAATGTGAAATGTTATTTTTATTTTTTATTTTATTTAAGAAGTTTTCTATAGCGCTAGCCAGACCCCAGGATATCGGAGCGCTTTACAGTAGGTGCAGCACAGATTTCAGATGTTTTTAAATATTATGTGGGATTCAATCATTATATCCTGAAGAAGGTGTTGGCTTCTAAACATTGTGCCCACCGAAACGCGTTGATGCCCTTTTAGTCTGAGTTGAAGTACTTTAAGTCCTGGTGATAACAACTCTGGTTGAAAAATTTAGTTGGATATCAGAGCGGGATTATATGTGTTGCTAATGTACCTACCTCATGCCAATAGGATTCATCAACTCCTCTTGCTTCTGTTTCCCACTTATATACTGTAATGAGTTTTTACTGTGTATAATTTTGTGAATGAAAAAAAATTCTTTTAATTTTTAATTGTATCTGATGACAAGATAGGATAAGCCTTTTTAACAAATTTAATTGAAGAAACTACTTTTTTTTAATCAATTCTTCCTCTCTGCTCCTGTATGATTGAGCTGTGTGGTTAGAAAGTGTGTCTATTATATAAGGTTGCACCCAAAAGGGAATCTTTTTTTTGACATAGAATGAAACATTTCCTAGGTATTATAACAAAGTTTCAATCCTATTGAGGAACGAGAGGTGATGATTATCCCACCCGCAGATTCTGATCTGGGAGACCCTCCCGTGACTAGTAAGTAATTAGATCTCTGTGTTTTAGATCACTGAAGTAACTTTGGTCTTGTTTGATTGTTACCTGAATAAAAAATGCTTCCATTGCTGCTATAGGATGCTTTGGTGCCTGTAGGCTGACGGTTGCTTTGGATTCTGACTGTGTTGTAATTTGTCTGCTGGTTTTACGGTGTAATTCATGAGGTACCATCGGCTGCACAATTGAGATAGGGACATATAACTTTGTGTGAGAGTAAGCTGTGATTAGTGTGGTGAATCCTGTTGCACAAATGAAAAACTACATTAATCAGGGTGACTCCCTGCTGGTGGAGGTTTCACTTGCATGTGTGTCTGGATAGATAGGAAAGTGTCACTCTAGACCATTTCTTGTGTGATTAATTGAGGACTATGGAAGCTCCTCTACCCTTGGTAGTGCCCTCCGTAGTGCATGACTGATCTGGAGGTAGCAATAGCTCTCAGTGTGTGCCAGTTGATAATCTCTCTGTCGGTCCCCAAAGAGCATCACTCCCCCTCTGTGCCACAGGTAGATCAGGTAGTGGCTACCATTGACACCTGCTTTCATGTGATGAGTCTTCTGTGTAGAGTATTCCCACTCTCAGTGCAATAAACTCTGGTTCAGGTACTTGTAATCAGCCACTTGGACTACTGTAGCACTCTTTTAGCTGCAGCTAGTGAGTAGCTACTGAACAAACTCCAGGTGGTCCAGAACATAGCAGCCCGCCTAGTCCAGAATATGCCAGCCAGTACTGCTGCTCTCGCCCTCTTGAGCTCACTACATTGGCTTCCTATACACAAGAGAATTAAATTCAAGATCTGTTGTATAGTACATAAATCAGTAAATGGCAGAGGACCTGGTTATTTGCCAGAAAAACGTACCCCGTACAGCCAAGCAAATCTCTGCAATCTAGGGAGATATCTATCCTCATCATTCCTTGTTTTAGGAAAACACGCTCCTGAGGCAAAGCCTTCTCCTACCTTGCCCCCCTTTCCTGGAACCACGTACCCTCTCACCTTCGGAAGTGCACAGATCAGCTTCACTTTTGAAAACTTTTCAAAACTGAGCTTTTCAGTAACTTACATTCCCTGCCTGTGATTCCATGGTAGCTCGGACCTACCCCTTCAGGTATGATTCAGGCGCTTTACGAATTATAGTAACATAACTTTGGAGAGACCTATTAGGTCCCACTTATCGAAGGCCTGGTGCCTCACCAGCACTCCTAGTTGCCACTGTGTTCCATACCTGGGTTGGCTGAGTGATTTTTACCCCAGCCACCCCAATCCCGCCAGTATGGCATGCCATATTTGTATCGTAACTGAAGTTGGCATGTGAAATGATGTGTAGCCACCCCCACCATAAAGAACTCTGAGGTTGCAAGTTATTTCAGTCTATTTGATACATGGGCTTATCATGGGGTAAGTGAACCCAATGACTGACCGCCGTGAGTTGGGCTGCCTAGTAGTATTTTTAAAGGGCCTGAATGCTATTCTGCCATCAGTTTTTGGAGGGATATTCTGGGGACACCCCCATCTCAGAGGAGTGTACGCACAGCAGCATCCTCTGCACTAAAGTATGAAGATGGTACTGGGTATGGAGTGTTGTGCACAATATAAAGAATTTGGGGAAGGGCCATCATTTTAAAGAATGAGGCCTTATCCAACAGGGACAGTGGCAGGACCCTACAATGTTGGACATCACTATGCAGATGTGCAAATGGGGCTCAAGATAACGTTCATGAAAGACGTCAGGGACTCTAGTAAGGTAAATCCCCAGGTAGCTGAACCCCTCTGTGACTACCCTTGCTGTGCAATCTCTGGTGAATAGTTGGCCCGCCCAGTGTCCCATAACAGCCACAAATAGCTTGTGTTTGTCATGTGTGACATGTTGAACAATAAAAGGAAATGAATTATGACTAAGTATGCCCACTCCTCAAGAGCCCCTCTTATAACCAGCATGGGAAACCATTATGTACCCCTACCTATTCATCGCAGAGTAAGTTGTACCCTGGAGGTGGATCTCCTGAAGGAGCACTACGTTTGGAGAGTGTCTTTTCGGATATTGCAGTACCACTCCTCTATTAATTTTGGCTCTCAGGCCATTTACATTCCAGGAGATACTTTAAAGATGGGTGTCGGTAACATAGCATCCATCAGACCTTGTCAATGGACACACCCTGCTGGAATGGGTACCGTTTATCATTCTCCTGTATCCAGAGTAGGAAGGAGGGATCATAGGCATTCAAACCAAAGCGCTATGGATGCTCTTCGAGCGCCTGGTGGGCGGGGCCCATGGGGGAAGCTCATAATGTCATGACTACCTTTGATTGGAGTCGGGGTAAGAGAGTAGGCCCAGGTGGACACTGCACCTGCAAGAAAGAGTCATCGCTACTACTTACATATGTACTATTAACATACAAATACCACAAACCCATGTTGCAACCTCCCCTCCCTGCCTCCCTGCATGACGGACTTAAAACTGCCCGCCCCCCCCTAACTGTGCAGAATGCCTTTTAGCCCACACACAGCTCTCATTGCGAGGGAGCGTGGACGTGGACACATTCTACCGCCACTCCACCGTTCCCCGCAAAATAATAATCATTCTTTCTTACAATGGAGTTGCTACTCGGTCTTATGGCAGTTCTTAGTGTTCATACTAGATTACCCCCACCTTGAGTAAGGTAGGGAGTATGTTCAGCCTGCTGCACTCTAGGATCCACGCATGTAGCTGTGTAGAGAAACTCTTGATGCTTCCCTTGGTGAGCCAGAAGGCCCATGCCCCTTACAGAAAAATCCTTAGGGTGCCCTTGTTGTTAACAATTTGTGGACATTACGGTCAGAATCCAGGTCATATTACAGTCCATGAGCTCTCAGGCCCTTTCCGCGCTTGGTTTGTTTCAGGTGTAGATTCTTGTCACACACTATCTGCCAGCCATCAGGCCAGATCCAGACCTCCTCTGGATGGTCAAAGAACTAAGTCTTATCCTCGGTTACCACTATCAGTTTTGTAGGGTGAAGCATAGCATATTTCAGTTCACTTTCCCACAAGAGTTTTTTGACTTCCATAAAGGAACGCCACAGCTTCTGTACACAGAGGGTAATTGTTTCTCTCACTTGAGCAGCGGTGCGCTCCGTGCCATTTGCCGGATGACACCACAGTCTCTGTAGTTGAAGAAATGGGCCACAATAGGGCACAGGGGTACACCCGATCTTGGCGGGCCACCAGACACATGGGGCACCCACTCGAGTGAAAAGTAGTTTGATACACCACGAGGCTACAGATGTCTGAGTATTAAATCTTCCACAAATAAGTTCATTATCGGGCCCTCTGCACTTTCCAGAACTCCCAAATATGCGAACATTGTTACAGTGTGATTTACCTTCGAAGTCCTCCACTCTAGCCTCCAGGACCTCTATAGTGGATCCCAGTTCCTTGACTTAGGCCTTTAAAGTGTTCGTTTTAGTCTGCAACATAGTTATAGAGTCTTCTGCCTCGTTAACTCGGGTGCCCATATTCCACACATCTGCATGCATTAGTCTGACCTTAGTCGTTACTGAGTCTATTTTGCCCTCCAGGGCCGTTCTTATGCCCTGAATCCCTGTCATAATGTCCTGTACAGTTGGGGTCTCCTCGGCCTAAAGGCAATTCCTGTCAAAGACTGCTGACCCTCTGATTTTGAGGCGGGGGCATCTGCCTTGGGCTGTGCATATATATCCAATTTTGTTTGGTTGGGGGGGGCTCAGTAATCACCGCTGCCCACAAGAGTGCAAGGGAAGGTGCCTCTGTGGCCTGTAGAGTTTCCATCCACCACCCCACAAACGATTATGTGTTGCAATCCAGCTCTGCTCCATATCAGGTTTCCACAGGACCATCACAGTAAGGTCCTAAATAGCACTGACACTCTTTTAAAAGGGGTGAGTTTGTGAGGCCATAGTTAACAGCACCTACACATTCAGAATAATGAAAAGAAGATGTGCCCACCCCTACCCTGGGATCCAGGGGGGGCCGCCTCCATGGTTCAGGGACAGCTCAGCCACGTACTACTTCAAATGATAGCCAAGCCAAATAGGCCCAGGCATGAGTAGAATGTCTTATGTGTGTCTTCCAGCACATGGCCAGACTTTTCAGCAGGAGGCCCCACTGATGAAGAACAGGACCCATTGGCTGAAGACCGAACGTCCGGACAGGCCCCCGATTGCCGCCCCAAGACGGGAGACAATCTCTCAGCCCTGGTTTTCACCTTCCAGGCCTGTCTCAGTTCACAGAGGGACCCTCCGTACCTCGGAGACCCAGGCCTCTGCTACTCTGAAGCCAGACACAGGAACACCCCCTGCCCTACAGTCTGCCTCAGAGGAGCCACAGGATCACTTCGCCGCACTGTGCTCGACGGTTTGCATAAGTAGATTTAAGCAGATATATGTTCCTAATGCATATATTGTCTCTGCAGCATCTGTTTTCTACAAGTTCGCACTTAATTTGAGATTCCATATGAAAGTTTGAGGTAGAGGTTAATTGGTCTGTGTCTCTTGACATCTGCAGTTGTCTAGAACCTGCAAATTCGTTTTTATTTCTGAAATATCTTTGTTCAGACCTGCTTTCAATTTATCAAGTGATCTGAGAATGATTTCTTCTGATAAGCTTTCAGGTCTGCTAAGCAGGCAATGACGAGTGAGTGCTTCAAAAGCGTTTCCTGCCATGTTGTCATCAAATCCACTGGAAGCACAGTAGTTTGCATTTGGGCGAAGACATGTAGTGATGTTTCAGAACTGTTGTGATTTCTGCTAATGCTTTGTGGTGAGAGAGCCTTCTTTGTTGCCTACTCCCTATTTCGCTTTACGGCTGGGCTCTTTTTCCACCTTCCTTTCCCAATGGTCTTGCTATTCTGGAAGTGGGTCCTCCTGACTGCACTCCCTCTTTGGTGACCTTCAGGTGTTTACGTATCTGTGGTAGTCACTTTTTGGCAACTGTTAGCACTATGGCACATGACTGAGACACTCGTTTGCCAGTACTCTGTGTTCATTTCTGAGCACTTTGTGTCTTTTTCTAGTTCCTGTCTCCCAACCAGCTTAATCTTCTGTAGTCTAAGGAGAACTCAACAGCGACGGCCCAAGACGATCACAGCTGCAGTGTTACCCAACTCTAACTTGGAGGTTGATCACTGCTGGAGTTCAAGGAGTGACATGTTCCCTTTCCCTGAAACAAACCAGTGTACAGTCCTCACCTCTTCTTTGGGGTACCACGTTGTAAGTCTTTGTTCAACATTGTCTAAAACAATCCCCACTCAAAAACTCTGCTCTGATCCAGCTTAGTTTTCTCACAATATTTGTTCCACACTTCTCTCTTCTTTCACAGCAGTGATTTGAATGGAAGAGACTTTTGAGAGTGCAGCCCCTCCACTCAAGTTTTGGTCTGATTTTATCGCTATAACGGAGGACGTTGTACTTACTAAAATTAAGGATATTAAGTCTCTCTCACCGCTTGCTATTTGCCCCACTAAGGTCTTTAAATTATTGGCACCTTTTTTACACTAGTAATAATTGTGACCTGTAATAAGCTATTAGTGAATGGACATGTTCCTTATTTTGCAAAACTGCACTTATCACCCCACCACTAATGAAGGACATTCTTGTGTTAGAAATGGGGGTCTCTATCTGGGAGTGGCTTGCAACCTGTCTAAGTAGGGACCCTTTCTTCTAGTCAGGATAAGGTAGTTATACACCCAGATAACCCCTGTTCACCTCCTTGCTAGCTTGGCACAAGCAGCCAGGCTTATCTCAGTGGCAATGTGTAAAGTATTTGCACATAACACACAATAACACAGTGAAAACACTGCAAATGGACACAACACCAGTTTAGAAAAATAAATAATCTTTTTTTCTAAACCAAACAAATCAAAGCGACAAAAATCCAATATACAGAACTCAAAACAGGACTTTAACAGAGTTTCAAGAAATTTTGTCCATAGACCTCTATGGATGCTGTGATTTTACACAAAGTACCTCAGATGTGTCGAAATCCACAAGGCAAAACAGACGTAGAGGAAGGACGTGTTGGAAAACATGGCGATGCGTCACTTCCTGAGTCCATGGGGAGGTGATGCGACAATTCTGCTGCATGCACAAGAAGTGTTGCGTTGAATCCGGAGTGTAGGAGAAAGTAATGCATTGAAATCCAACACTGCTCTGGTCTGCAGGTGATGCCTCGTAAAAAAATTGGTGTACAGGTGCAATGCATGAAAATACAGACACGCTGGAGGTCGATGCTGCGGCAGCAAGCAGGCGCTGCATCAATTTCTTCAGCTGCAGTCCTACAATGTGTCGATTCTTTCAGCCGCACAGCAGGGCCTGCATCGGAGTCAGTGTGGGAGTCTCGGGCTTTAGAGTCACGTTGAGCTGTACTCGGGGTGCAACGTTTTCTTTGGCCGCTGCCCGGACCTGCATTGATTTCTTCGGCTGCATGACGACGGTGGGTTGGAAATTTCTCTGGTGTGGCGGTGCTGCATGGGAAAACAGATGCTGGAAAAGTGATGCATCGATTTTGTTGGTTTCAAGCAGGTCTTTGCAGCAGGAGCAACCTCCAAGGGCCCAGAACTGGATTTTGCACCACAAGGCAGGTCCGAACTCCCAGCAATGGAGTTCAGGGACGCTGCATATAAAGTCTTTGGTGACTTTAGGACTTCCAACGGGAGGCAAGCACACACAACCCCTTGTAGGAATTTCACAAGCAGGATACAAAGCAAAGTCTAGTCCTTTTCCTCCGCAAAACAGAAGCAGCCACTGCAGGCCAACCCAGCATAGAAAAATACAGTAAAGGGGCAGTACTCCTCCCCTAGCTCCCCAGCTTTTCTCCTTGGCAGAGGTTCCTCTTGATCCAAAAGTGTTTTAAAAAGTATGGTGTTTTAGGTTCAATACATATACTACTTTTTGCCTTTGTAGTAGGCATTATTCAAAGGATTGTCTTTGTAGTGCGCAAGTTCTTGTCCCGCCTAGTCTTGGCTCCAGACAAACCTCGGGGGTGGAGGGAGTATAGACAGCATTGTGAGAACAAGACACAGCCCTAATCAGGTGCAGGTGACAGCTCTTCCGACCCCTCTAGCTCAGGAAGGCCCATCAGCCAGGTGATTGGCCATCAGGATATGCAGGGCACATCTCAACTCCCTTTGTGTGACTATCTAGAGTTAATGCACAAACAGGCCCTGGTCATTCTAAACCAGATGTTAATTCCACAGGCAGGCAGAGGCACAAGATGGTTGAACAAGAAAATGCCTACTTTTTTGAAAGTGCCATTTTCAAACATACAATTTAAATACCACCTTTACTAAAATATGTGTTTTTAAATTATGAGCTCTGTGAAAGCCCAAACTCCAAATCTTTAGCTGTTCTCAATTGAGTCACACTTTTAAAATGTTACAAGACAGCTTCAATGATAGCCTATAGGAGAGTTAGTCCTTGCAATAGTGAAAAACGTAATTGGTAGTATTTAACTATCCGGACATGTAAAAAAACACCACTACATGTCCTGACTTTCACATATACTGCACCCTGCCCATGGGGGACCTTGGGCCTACCTTATGAGAAACTTACATGTAGTAAAAGGGAAGGTTTGATGTAGACTTGGCAGTTCAAAACTGCACTCTCAGACACTGCAATGCTAGGTCTGAGGCATGTTTACAGGGCTACTCATGTGGGTAGCACAATCAGTGCTGCAGGCCAACTTGGAGGATTTGATTTACAGGCCTTGGGCACACACAGTGCACTTTAGTGGGGACTTATCAGTAAATCAAACATGGCAATCATGGAGAACCTTTCAGAATTATAATTTACACAGGGAGCACATGCACTTTAGCACTGATCAGCAGTGGTAAAATACCCAGAGTACCTAAACCAGCAAAAACGAAGTCCAGCATAACAGTAAAAAATACAGGAGGCAGAGGCAAAAAGTCAGGGGAAACCACGCCAAAGATGTGAGGTCTAACACATGTCCACTCCAGCTGAAAATAGGGAGAACTACTTATTCTCCTGGGAGTTCAACCTCACTAAGGTTGAAGAATCTGGACAGACCATCAGCATTGGCGTATTCTGTATCAGGGCAGTGTTCCACTGTAAAGTCCATCCCCTGTAGGGAAATGGACCACCTCAATAGTTTTGGATTCTCACCCCTCATCTACATTAACCATCTGAGGGGCCTATAGTCTGTCTGAACTTCTTCAGTGCCCAGACCACAGCAAAAGCTTCTCTTTCAATTGCGCTCCACCTCTGTTCCCTGGAAATTAACCTGCTGCTAATGAAGGCTACAGGTTGGTCTAGGCAGTCTTGTTTAGCTGTGTTAGAAATGCCCACCACCATGCTTTGAAGCTTTTGTCTGCACAATAAATTCCTTGAAGAAGGCGGGTACCTTCAGCATGGGTACAGTTCACATGTCTGCCTTTAGGGCATCAAAAGTGGTTTAAGAAGCCTCATTCCATATCACTTTCCCGGGCTGCTTCCTAGAAATCCGCTCAGTCAATGAAGCAATAATGGTGCCATACCCCTTGACAAATCTTCTGTAGTAACTGATGAGACCTAAAAAGGCCCTCACTTCAGTCTGGGTCTTGGGGGGCTCCCAAGCCAGCTTGGGTTGTAGGGGCGCCAACTGACAGCTTTCTACCTGGTGTTCAAGTACACCACAGACCCCTGCCCTGTCTGGCATTTACTGACCTTGATATTGAAGCCCACCTTCTGCAGAGTCTTCAACACTTTCCAGAGGTGATGTAAGTGGTCCTTCCAAGTGGAACTGAACACTGCAATGTTATACAGTCAGGCAGTGCTGAAATTCTCCAGTCCAGCCATAACCTGGTTAACCAACCTCTGAAAGGTGGCAGGGGCATTTTGTTTGTGGCAGGGGCATTTTGTTTACCCAAAGGGAATCACACAGAACTGGAAGTACCCCTCTGGTATTGAAAATGCAGACCTCTCTTTTGCCCCATTGGGCAAAGCAATATGCCAGTACCCAGATGTTAAGTCAAATGTACTGAGGAAGTTGGCAACTCCTAGTCGATCTATGGCTTATCAGCTCTGGGTATGGGATGGAGCTGAGCCCACGGTAGTTCACACAGAATCACAGTTCAGGTGTGGCACCAGGTGCAGCAGCCTTTGGGGCCAAGACCATTGTCCTGGCCCAAGGACTGTTGCAATGCTCTATCAACCCTGATGCCAGCATCTTGGAAATCTCTTTGTTTATGCTGGCTGTAACCTTGTCAGTCAACCTGTACATTTTGTGTTTTTACAGGAGGACTATACCCAGTACCATCAATGTGGGTACCACAGTGGGTGACTCCTAGGGTCAAAGGAAAACAGCGAGGCAAACTGCCCCAACAATTGTTCCAAGGTCAGTGTTGGGGAGAGGTTCACACCCTCTACAGACCCATCCTGCTCCTGGGTAGACAGAAGGTCGGGAAGAAGCTATCTTTCCTTCTCCATTCCATCATCTGTTGCCAGGAGCATAGTCACTTCAAACCTCTCAGAGTGAGATTTGAGGCTGTTCACATGCAGGACCCTCAAAGGGGTCCCTGGATACTGCAAGTTCACCAGATAGGTGATGTCACTCTTGTGCTCTACCACCTCAAAAGGTCCAGTCCACTTGTCTTGGAGAACAGGCGGCTCTACTGAGGCTGTAACCCACACTTTCTGGCCAGGCAGAAACTCAACCAGAGTGGCATTCTTGTAATACCCACATTTAACATATACCTGGCTGGTTTCTAGGGTTGCCTCAGTGAGTTGCCTGAATTGGGCAGTCTGGTTTTCAGAAGGCCAGCATGTAGCTAAATACATCCTGGGTGGGGCTTCCTGGGAGCTTCCTCTCAGTCCTCTTTTACCAAACTCAGAGGTCCTCTCACAGGGTGGCCATACAGCAATTCAAAGGGGCAGATTCCCAGTCCCTTCTGTGGTACCTCCCTGTAAGCAAACAGGAGGCATGACAAGTGGACATCCCACGTATGCTTCACGGAGTCAGTCAGACCTATAATCATGCCCTTAAGGTTTCGGTTGAATCTCTAAACCAACCTATTACATTGGGAATGGTAAGCCTTGTGAACTTGTAGGTTACATCACACTGTTCACACAGAGATTTCATATAAAAACATACCCTGGTTAAATACCACCTCTTTGGGGAAACCCTTGTGGGAAAAGATCATCATCAATGCCCGTACCACCACAGACACCATCATTGTTCTTAGCGGTATAGCTTCCGGCTGCCAGGTGGCATGGTTGACCAAGAAAAATTGGTTTGTATTACCAAACATTCCAACTTGGATGGTAAGATTAGACAAATTGTGAACACTCTATGACATCTCTTAAATATCAACAGCAATGAAAACAGACTTGCCAGACCATTATTTGCATTTAAGAGAAACAACATATTAGGTAACCTACTAGTCAGATCTAAAAGAACAGAAAAAAGCAATTTCTGCCAAAAGTCTATTCCTGGGGGTGATCACAGCAAAGGCAACCACAAATGTGGTACATGCCAGGCCTGCGCCAATGCAATCGTGCCTGACAACATCGGAATCAACAATAGAACTGTCTATCTAAAAGATATTACCAACTGCCGCTCATCCAACATAATTATTTTCTTGTTTCCCTGTGGTGTTGGGTACATTGACGTAACAGGTGTTAATGGAGGAAGACAAATCCAACATCCACACAGAAAAGTGCACAGCCCCCATGGTACAACATTGGAAGGATCAGAAACATTCCGACAAAGACCTGAGGTGCACCATCATAGAAAACATAGGGGCATATTATTACCAACTAGTGATATTTATCGCTAAATAAGCTTAGCGTCATTTTATTATCGCAGCGCATCGCCGGATTTTAGCGCAGAGATAACGTGCTATTAGCAACGTTTATCTCCAATGCGATAAAATATCCGGCGATAGCAGCGAAATACGTGAATATTGCTGGGAATCATTGGATATACAGGTTAAGAAGTGGTCTGAGCAGGCGTTAGTTTTCAGCGATATTCGTGCTTAGTGCAAATTTTTTCATCGCTCCGCCTGCGTTGATAAT
Organism: Lissotriton vulgaris; assembly: GCF_964263255.1. Taxonomy (NCBI): domain Eukaryota; kingdom Metazoa; phylum Chordata; class Amphibia; order Caudata; family Salamandridae; genus Lissotriton; species Lissotriton vulgaris. The sequence goes on along the minus strand of NC_141687.1, from coordinate 2,120,840,902 downwards.
AGGCGATAGTGATGTTAGCGACTGCTTTCAGTCGCTAACAGGTTGGGTACACCCACTTTGCATGTCATTAGCGATAAATATCGCTGACATGCAAAGCGGGCCCCAAACCTATCGCTATCACCTAAAAGCAGTCGCTAACTGATGTTAGCGACAGCTTGCTAATAGGGTGATGAAATTATCACCGCTTTGTGGCCGAAAACGGCCGCAAAAGCGGCGATAATTTCATATCGCCTGCCTTGGTAATATGCCCCACAGTACCCCAGGAAGGCAGGGATACGGTTGATATTCATAGGAAACGGGAGGTATTTTGGATTTTCACCCTTAAAACCCATAAGAAGGGTTTCAATGAACACACCCCTGGGGAAATGCCATATAGATTCCTCTCTCGGTACACTTTGCATCCTGCATATTCACCGGCACTTTTCCTAGGTCCTGGGCAGATGGACGTTTTTTGCCTCCGTTGAGGCATGTAAGTCCTAGGACTGTCCGGCGCCCTTGTACTACGGTGTTATTAACAGTCAAGTTTCTCTATCCCCATCAGATGGGGTACCTGTTCAAGAATTCTCTATGTTCAGGTCTCTCACTATGAGATGATCGAATGGATTGGCCGCCACTCTATCTGCTGGTTATCGCAGCAGTTTCCTTGAGTACCAGATTGTTTTCTGGACTTTCTTTTTTCCCTGGTCTTCCTCATCCAACATGGCCACAGCATTTCCCATTGTTTAACGGAGGTATAGTTCTCTTCCGAAATGTCTGCCCTTTTGGGTCACAGGCATGCTTATAGAGCACTCTCTCTTTTCTCAGTTATCTCGTCCGGATTTATCTTTCATCGAAACCTAGGGGGCTCTGTATTCAGGGCCCGCCTGGTAAGCCATGTATTCCATCATAACGGGTAAGCTGTCTCGGGTGTGCTATATTTATTTATATTTTTTGTCGCACGCGGCCTAAAGAGCCACTACTATTCCCAATCAAATGAGGCACCAGACAGGGCTGCCCCTATTCACCCCTGCTGTTTGCCCTGACACTCGAGCCCCTGGCTTGTGTGATCTGTCAAAGACATAGGGAAACAGCACTAAACTTTATACACCGTCTGGTGGGCATAGCCCTCTATGCTGACGACATGGTCTTTTTTATTAGGGAGCCGGATCGCTACCTTACACAGTTACTGAGAGAGTATATTAGATTTGGGTTATTCTCAGGACTTACTATTAATTGGAATAAATCGGTGATCCTACCTTTGACAGTTATCACAAACCCACCAGATATGGATTACCCCTTAGTGTGCACCTCAGATCCTGTTAAATACCTAGGTATTTGGATCCATTGGTACCCGAAAGTCATAATACAAGAAAATTGCGGACGTGCGTGTACCAAACTCGATCAGCAGATTGAAAGATTGACCGCTTTGCCGTTGTCCCTAGCTGATCGCATTGCAATCATAAAAATGGTCATCCTACCGCGATTTTATCTACCTATTCTCTAATATTCTGATAAAACTGACTCAACATTTCTTTAAAACTCTACGAACAGCCTTGCTCAAGCTAGTGTGGAGAGGTAAACAGGCACGCGTCGGCTGAGCAACACTCACACTTGACTATGACAAAGGCGGGTTTAGTGCGCCAGATCTGTGCCCAAGAGCAGAATGTGTATTATTGATTTCATACACATGCATACACTCTACTCGTTGCAGTGGAAGATGGAGATGCCCACCCCACCCCCTATTGGGTATTATCACGTATTCTCGGCGAGATACCCAAAAAACTGAAAACTGAAATCAACACACTGGATACAACAATCGCAGCATGGCACTCCATAGGTCATTTTGCCTCTAAACTTCCTATATATGCCCCAGTGCTGTGCCTAGAACATCATGCCCTTTATCCGTGACACAAGAAGACGCACCTGTGAGATCATTGAAGGAGGTACGCTTAGTGACCATGCACGATCTTTATCCAGATGGCTAGTTTATCACAGCTGAAGCTCTCCAATATATCACCAACCCCACATCACTATTTCAATTCACTATCCACAGGCTACGACATGCTGTTAAATCACATTATACTATGCATCCGGTGGAGCCACCCGCCCTACAATCTCTACAGATAGTACTAACTCCTACTCGAAGAAAGCTAGTCACCAAATTGTACGGAGTGACAAGGGCCGAAACAACCAGAGCACCAGATAAGACCCTTGACCGTTGGAATATTTAACTGCCTTCACCCCTTACATCCACAGAGTTCGTACACATTTGTAGCCTGACCAATAAACTCCATCCCAATGGCAACCTGCAAATTATACACTTTAAATACCTCCATCAGATATATCAAACACCCCTCAGGCTATTAAAAAATGGCGTACGTGAATCTAGTAGATGTAAACGATGTAATCAACCAGATGCAGACTTCTGGCATCTTGCATGGGAAAGTGGGTTGGTTGCTAGATTCTGGGAGCAAGTGCTGCAGCAGATACACAAGATGCCCGGGATCGCATTGCAATGCATGCCCCTGATATATTTACTGAGTTATATTCCACATGCAAAAGGGACGCTGGGTAAATTCATACGAATTGCGCTACTGATGGCTAAACGACGGTTTGCCGTAACATGGGAGGGCATGCAGGCACTGATCGTTGCACACTGGATTAAAGACAAGGTGTATTGCAAAGAAAATTTGGAGTTGTACGCTGTGGTAAATAAAAAGCTAGTTATTTACGCCGTGTCGGAATTTCTATAATTACCCAAGAAAATGGTAATACATAAAATGAGGAGCAGAGTCCATGGTCTTCGAGTTGAAAGGGTTTTATTCCAGAACTCGAGTTAAGGGAGAGCTCCTTCACCAAGCGGGTTCAGGAGTAGTCTACTTTACTTGAAACAGATCAGCATTTTTATACAATACGAGTACAATCAAAAAGAAGGAGTTTCCCTTAGACTCGATTCAATCATTTCATGAAGTAATCATACAGTAAACATAGCATACTTGTTCTTGTTTGAAGAATAACCTGAATAGCATATAAACAAACATATTGCATCGTGGCGATTGTGGTGGCAAGTTACAGAGTTGCTGGTATCTGAGGACAGAGAATCGAGGCATTGTTACAGGGTCATTGCTGTCGGAAAGGCAAAGAGGACGAGGCATTGTGCGTTCTTTACTTCGTACACAAGGGTGGTGATGTTTCACAATGGTATGTGTGTGCAGCGGGGAAGAAGGAGAATGGGCTGTAGTAAACTATTCTTCTTCGTGGCTGTCTCGTGTGTGTGATGAGGTTTTCCCTTTGTTGTTAACCCAACCCGTGGCTGTCCTCGCAAACTAGGAAATCATTGATGAGCGAGAGCTGCTCGTTCGGTGACAGAGTTAGGGAGGGGGGGTTTTCCGAGTCAACCATCCGACTGACTCCGTTCTTGTCTGAGGGAAAATATCGAACGGGACGGAAACCCGTAGGTTACATAGTAGCTGGACATTATTCTTGGCATGTGTCAGCTTTACGAAAAGAGAGCAGGCAAGAGGGGGTACAACGGGGTTTGTGCTTGAAGTAGGAGGATCGGCTTGCCTGGTCGATGTCAGGGTGGATAGGGTGTATGATGGGACACCAGGGAAAAAAGGGAGCTTTTTAGTCAAATTCCACAACGCGGAGGAGTTACCAACATCCTCCAAACCTAAGGGCATTTAGGAACCACTACGTCAATTTCTTCAACAACAAGCCCCACACAGCTCTTCGGACGCAGCAGTTTGACACTCTGTATAACCTCGAAACCTCTTTGTACTACCAACTATGGTCACTGATTGTTTACATGCAATCCATAGACATGTGTACCGAGCAATCATATATTGTTTATGTTGGTTTTGTTAATGTGCTACCTTGCATAGTAGCAATGTGGATTATCTTTGCTTTAAAAATGCAATAAAAAGAGTTTAAAAAAAATAATTGTGTTTATTCTTTTTAAGATTGTATTCTCTTTCGTCAAAAATTTGTTCTTGATTTACTTCATCACATCTGGACATTCCCATCTATATATAATATTTTTCTACTAATCTCGCCCAGACACCTCAGGATCTCATTACCTCCATTGTTTCTTTATTCCCGAAATTTCATGTACTTCCTTTATTCATAGTATATATCTATTTTGTTGACGTTTTCAGTGCCAATCTCGATTGAACTTCTTATCCTTCATGCTGTATGCCTGTCTTTCTACTGGGTCATCATGTTCTCAGCTGGTGTTTGAAGCTAAGCATTATTCTGTGGTTAATTCATATGGGCAGTATCTCGAGCCCAGCCCAGGTATCTTTGAAACACTCCTTCATAGGTACCCACCTTTAGCCAACCTAGAAGGGCATGTACTCTTCCATCGGGCCTGTTCTTTTGCATATTTTCTATTTATCACATATTATCTTTGGGTCCTCTGGTCTAGCTATAGGCACTTATCCTCGAGTGAATGTGTCCAATGCACCTTGTATCTGTTCTGTTCTTCGGTTGGTGCATCATTGTTCAAATTGAGATATAAGGTTCTTGTTGTCTTTGCAGGTTTACAACTCTGCTCCCCTTTTGTTTATTTTTTGGTGAGTGTTGTTCTCCCACCTCTGGAGCACCAGTGTGCACTGTTATTTAGTAAGAGCTCATTAATGAAGTAATTGTACTAAGCAATGTTTTATATCATATCCAGATTTACCAGGAGTTTGTTGCTCCCTCACCTCACCCTCAAAGCGCCCTGAAGAAGGTGTGACCCTTGTATCTGGGTCTACCACCGAAACACACGTCTGCGCATTGCTGTACTCGACTGTCGCAACATTTTTACAAGACTTGATGTTGCTATATGTTCTGTGTCTACTTCTTATATATCAAAAAATGCATACATCAATTTATTAGATATTACTACAAGAATTGCTGATCTCAACACAGCATTGTATTAGGAAAGTATTTGTACAAACAATCTGTTGTAATATGTTGCAGAGTTTATGTTTTTTGGAATATTGGGTTCTTGTGGAGTCGTCCCGTCCTGTCTCTGTATTGTCTGAACTAGTGTATGAATGAATGCGGTATTGAAAATAATTTATGGCTAGTGAGATTTATTGTGTATAATATTTATGGTTCACACGTCTGGCTGATAGAGGTTTTGTTATTGTTTATACATATTTGTTTTTGTATCCATTTTTATGAGCTAATTTATGTATTTTGATATGATTGCATATTATTGACATGCACAATAAACTAAGAACTTATATTCCTAATTAAAAAGGAACAAATTGTTCATTGTCTAGTTATATTCAATAACCTTCTCTGCACACTGCCTTAGCTTTGTGGAGTGAGGTTGTCTATTCCCCTTTCTGTTTCTAATATAGACGTAACACTTTATTTAGAAATAGTTTTCAGGCAGTGGGATTTAGTTTGTTTCTTTGTTGATGGTGGACCAAGACCAGGGTAAACCTGTTGCCCATGGCTGTATTGGGGTCACATGTTCTGATCCAGGCTTAGCAACCTTAGCCTTACTATACAGGAGACCATTCACTCAGTAATTCCAGTGTGAACCTACCTCCTCCTGGACCATGGGTACTTCTGGGGCTAGTTTGTCATGCCCCAGCCTCTCCTCTATCTGGCAGGGACCAACCTGGGCCACTCTTTCAGTCTCCAGGTCATTGTGATCACCCTGACTGGATTCCATTGACCGAATGGTCACACATGCTCACCCAGGCAACCCCAACATTTCCAGTTGTGACCGGCGTTCCACCTCATCCCAAGAGGAATCCTCCAGATATTTTCCTAGCAGACAATCAACAGGCATGGGTGGTCTCACAGCTAATCTCAAGAAACCTGAGCCCTCTGCCCATTTGAAAGGAACCTGCGCCACCTTTACTGGCGTTCAGAGCTGTCCACTGCAACTACTCGGTGGAACACATTGAGGACTACCTCCTCTTCAGACACCAGGAGACACCTCACCCTAAACACACTGGCTCCAGTGTCTCTCAGAGACCCCGACGTCTCTCCATTAATGGTAACCCACTGCCTGCATTTCTTTATGTTTTCAGGCACAAGGGTGCTCTGGACCATCTCACTGTCTCCTGGTGAGACAAGAGTCATCTCATCTGGCTCAAACCCTTCAACTGGGATCAACTCCTCCCTAAGCCCTATACTGGCCAACCCCCATAACTGCACACTTTTGGATGACGGCGTCCACTTGGGGCTCTTGGGGTCCCCTCTCATGTGACCTTCCTGACCACATGCATAACACTTGCGGGATCTCCACCCTGCAGGTTACCCTGTAGAGATCCGCAGCTTCTTATTGCTTGGGGGATGGGACTCCTTACCCTGAGAACTAGATTGGGGCCCTTTAGAGAACTCCTTATGTTTACCCTTCTCCCCCCACTCTTCTGCTGGAGACACTGCTCACCCTTGGCTACGCCCCTCACATACCCCTTGTGGACCCTGGTACCCTTTATACAACCATCAAGTGCTCTGCAAAAATGATTAACACATTCCAACCAAGTATGAAAATCAGTTTTCTTAAAAGATCTAAACATTTCCTTATAGTGCTGTGAGATGAGCCCATATTAGGTAATCAAGGCATCCTTCATGTAGGTGAGAGCTGTTTTTGACCCTAGGGCTGTCAAAGTGTCCCTCCCCTCGACCTCAAAGTGGTTCCACAGCTTCCCCCCTCTACTGGTGCTAGGGTCCTCATTCATGTGGAGCGCTGCCTCATAAGCCAAGAACCGAGCATGGATGCCATCTCCCTTTTTGTATTATTTTACCAATTCCTTTAGAATGTCCACCTTCCTTCCAGACTGCACTGGCTGTGCGCTGCCACAATTTGAACTGGAATCCGCCTGCTTTGCTTTAATGTACAGATCCTTCAAAGTTAACTCATGAGCCAACAACAGTTTCTTTTCTTCCAGAGCAAGGGACCTGTCCTCTAGAACAAGGGTATTCTCCTGCTGTTTGGTGTCCATTTCCTACTTTTTGCTCTCAAATTTAAGCTTTTCAAGCTCACTCACATGCTCTCTCTCTTGTCGTTTGTCCTCCAGCTCCTCTGTGGTTAGATACCAGGATGACACACTGCTGCAAACTCTGCCAACACTGGAAGGTGCTCCTACAGGCAGATCTGGAGCTCCAAAATCCACTAACTAGCTTTGCACCTCTAGATCCACATTCTCATCCCCAGCCTCCCCAGCTTGTCTTGGTGCCCACCAGGCACTTAGGGCCATCTGCAGCTCCTCATTCCTAGCAGAGCTTTTAAATGGACATCCAATATCCTTGCAAATGTTTTTGAGCTGACCCACTTTGTAAGATGCAACATCTCAATCTCAAATACCAATTTCACAATCTCATTTGCTGGCTCACCAGACAGCAGAGACATGGTACATCGATATTTCAAGGGTTATCACCAAAATAGGAAAAATCAAAAAGAAGTATTTAAACGCTTACTGGTCTGCACTCAGTATTAGTGTACACCAATCACTGTATGTCAAGTACAAACGCAAGTCCAGATCCTCACCGCTGACCACCACTGTTAGAAATGGGGGTTTCTAGTTGGCAGTGGCTTGCACCCTGTCCAAGTAGGGACTCATCCTTCAGGATAAGGGAGTTGCACACTGTTGGACTTGGCCCTTAAGGCAGGTTCACCCCTAATCTTTTTGCTTTAGATCTGTGACTCTATGTGGATGATTTTCTGGTCTGTGTGCACTTTTTCCCTGTGTCCCAGAGTAAAGTGCGTGCATGTAGTTAGGCTGGCCTGCTCGCCCATAGGGATGCATGGGGAATGTCTGTGTCCCTAGTAGTTCCTGATGCGTGGGGAGTGCATGCTCGAATTTGGTACGTGCGAGCGCGTGGGAATGAATGCTTCGCAATGGTGTATGTGGCATGTGTGTGTCATGTGTATAAATGCCACTTCTAGGACTTGGCATATTAATGTAAAATATGCCTGCCGTGTGATTGGCTGGAGCTGGCTGGTGAGCCTGGCTAGCCTGGCTCCAGGAAGGCTGGATTAGTCTGCCCGGTGGTGAGTGTGAGATTAGCATGTTGATGGCTTGGGAGGAGTGCACCTGGTCCCTGATGGGGCTGGACTTTCCCCAAACAATGCTGGCTCCACCCCCTGTAGTGCGACTGATGACCCTAACCCTGCCAGGGAATAGAAAGGGTGGTTGAGGTAAACAGAGTACTTCAAAACCAGCTGCAACTGGTTTTTCCCCCACCCTGCACCATGAGACAAAGGAATTTACTGTATAAGAAGGGGCTGTGTCCCCATACAATTTGGTTCTTGGTTCTGTTCTAGGATCCTGGCCAGAGGGGGCTGCTGCTGCTGCTGGGGCCAGGAGGACCGCCACTTGGATTGTCTCCCTGCCTGGAGACCCAGTGAGCTGGCTCTGGCCCTGCCTTGCCCCTCTGTCTGCCTCCAGACCCTGCTGGAGCTGTGCTTTTGCCCATAGCGCTGGAGAGCGCTTTATTTCATGCCCCTAGCGCTTGGGAGCGCTTAATTGCCTGCTAGCGCTGTGGAGCGCGTTATTTGACTTTCACGGCTGCCCACGCCGCATTTTTGCCATGTGCTTTGGCCTGTGGCGCTTGGGAGCACCTTTTCCTCGTTTCTAGCACTGCTAGCGCTTTGGGTGCCCAGCCGGTGCCCACCCGGCATCTGCTGATTTTATGGTGCTCCCTGCTTGAATTCCGAGTGCCCACCTCGGACTATTGCTATTTCGAAGCCGGTGCCCACCCGGCATTGCCCTGTGATCACCGCCGCAGCACCGGGCCGAGAGGAAGCAGCCTGCCGCGTCATAGCCCGGCCGCGCTGGGATTGGCTCAGGCGGTCGAGCCTCCCGCCGCGTCATCGGGGGAGGAGAGCGGAACCAGGAAGCAGCTTGCCGCGTCTCGCCGAGGCTCCCCGTGAGGAGAGAGGAGCCCCCGCTGAAGAGACCCGGTGAGTGAGGCAGAAGGGAGGGGCGCCGGGACACATTGTCGGTGTCCGCCCCCCCCCCGGTAGCGCGATCTCGCGCCCATTGATAGAGTGAAGCCACAAGGGCTTCAAGGCGGCATATCTCTGTGTCAAGCCCCCAAGCGGGGCTCCTACGTGGCTGGGGGCATTTATTCTTCGAGCCCTGAAAGGCTCTTGGGCCACAGCTGATTCAGAGCCCCGATGCTCCCGCCCATATTTGTTTTGAGAGCCTGCGAGGCTCAGACCCGGCCTCATTGTTCTTAGAGCCAAGAAGGCTCACGGCGCCATTTGTTCTAGAGCCCGGGAGGCTCAGGGGCAGTCCTGTTTACGAGCCCTGAGAGGCTCTTGCGCCCACAGTGTATTTACAAGCCCGAGGCTCTGGGGGCCATGTTCCTTGTTTAGAGCGCTGATGCTCTAAATTGCCTATTTGCTTTGCGAGCCCCTGAGATGCTCCTTGTCCACCTTTGTTCTTGAGCCCACGTGGCTCCAACGTGTGCCTAGCTATTATTCACAACTGTCCAGCACTTTGTGGACAGTTGCTACGTTTAGGCTTTGTGTTTGTGCTGCCTGCACAGACCCCCTGACATTGAGACTCAGGGCATTCCGCCCCTTGCGAGGCCAGTTGGCCTGAGGGACAATTCTAGTGTTGTGCTATGTGCACCCTGCGCATTGTAAGTTACTGATGTATGTGATTCTTGCGCAAAAGTTCTAACCTGCACCTCTGAATGTGTTTTAATGCCTCATGTGCAATTGTTGATGTCCCATTTTATGTTTATCCCCTTTGCTAAGAGTGACCTGCTTAGAGGATTGTTGATGTCCCATTTTATGTTTAGGTTTCCTTCCCTTTGCTAAAAGGGACCTGCTTAGGTGATGGTATTCCTTCCTTAGGTCCTGATGATAAGGTCCTAGTTCCCTGCGTGATTTTCCTACAGTGTTTTAGGGTTGCATAGGAGGTATTTACTCTTTACTAGTGATTACTGGTTGTGTGCTACATTTACAATTTTGGTGCTAGTCATTATATGTTTATGTGCTAAGTGTATACCTACAAGTATTATTTCTAACAAGTGCCTACCCCTGACAGTGGTCCATGTGGCCCTGTCCTGTATATAATTCCCCTTGTAAATTCTGCCCGTGCCTCTGGCACATTGTAAAGTTTGTGTGTTATCTAATGTGTTTTTACTATAATACAAAGGCTATTTTTTATATAACCTTGTGTGGAGTTTCCTTTGTGGTGGGCCTTGGGTGTTGTTGCAGGGGTGCGTGCGCAAATAATTAACTCATACCGCCTCCAAGTTTAGCCTTGCTGCTCGCGCCACGTTACCTAGAGGGTGAGCAGGGGTTATCTTGGTGTGTAACTCCCTTGACCTGACTTAGGAGTGGTGGTCTCTGACTGACTTTGGCGTGAGCCCTGGCCAGCCAGGGATCCCGTTTCTAACATTGGTGGCAGCGGTGGGATAAGGATTTGTGTTTGCGCTGTACCACAATGGCGACAGGCCACACTTCAAAGCTCTACATATTTAGATAACCACATTTTGGGGATTATTGTTTTTTATGTGAAGATCAGTATTGCTTCTCCTGAAAGGTGTCATTTTGTATTTTGTCCAGTACCTTGTTTCCCGCCCTGCTCCCAGAGTTTGGTACCTGTGTCCCTTGTGGTCAGGTTGAGAAAATCAGGGGTGGTAGAAACTGCCTTACCAGTCCGAGGGGAGGGTAGTGTGTGAATGAGTGTGTGTTACACTGGACCAATCAATCAATCAATCAATCAGTGACACTTATAGAGCGCGCTACATACCCGTAGGGTCTCAAGGCGCTGGGGGGGGGGGGGGGAGTGCCGCTACTGCTCGAACAGCCAGGTCTTCAGCTTCTTCCTGAAAGAGAGGTGGTCTTGGGTCAGGCGCAGGTCGGGAGGGAGGGAGTTCCAGGTCTTGGCGGCCAGGTGGGAGAAGGACCTTCCTCCTGTAGTCGCTCTTCGGATGCGGGGGACGGCGGCGAGGGCGTGGTTGGCTGATGGGAGGTGGCGTTTGGGAGCGTAGAAGTTGATCCGGCTGTTGAGGTAGCTCGGGCCTTGGTCGTGTAGGGCTTTGTGTGCGTGGGTGAGGAGGCGGAAGGTGATTCTGTTGTTGACGGGGAGCCAGTGAAGGTCTCTCAGATGTCCGGTGATGTGGCTGGTTCGTGGGATGTCGAGGATGAGTCTGGCTGAGGCGTTCTGGATCCGCTGGAGTCTCTTCTGGAGCTTGGCGGTGGTACCGGCGTAGAGGGCGTTGCCGTAGTCCAGTCGGCTGGTGACGAGGGCCTGGGTGACGGTCTTTCTGGTCTCGGTGGGGATCCACCGGAAGATCTTCCGTAGCATGCGTAGGATGTTGAAGCACGCCGAGGAGACATTGTTGACTTGCCTGGTCATGGAGAGGGAGGAGTCCAGGATGAAGCCCAGGTTGCGTGCATGGTCTGTCGGTTTGGGTGCGGTGCCCAGGGCGGGAGGCCACCAGGAGTCGTCCCAGGCGGAGGGGGAAGAGCCCAGGATGAGGACCTCCGTCTTGTCAGAGTTCAGTTTCAGGCGGCTGGTCGTCATCCACTCGGCTACCTCTTTCATCCCTTCGTGCAGGTTGGCTCTGGCGGAGGCGGGGTCGTTGGTCAGGGAGAGGATCAGCTGGGTGTCGTCGGCGTAGGAGTGGAGTGCAAGTTCTCTGAGATAGGAATCTTGCTGAATTTTGTTGATTGTATTCTCCTGTTTAGCTCAGACCCCCAGGTTCCCTGTGTCAAACTTTTCTTGAGAACGCCCGCCAAAATGGAGCCAGTTTTTGACATCTGTGGTCTTTTTAGGTACAGTAGATTAGAGCTGGTCAGATTCTGTGAAAAGGGAGGCATAGAGGTGAGTGAGTTGGATACTCAGTCCCAGCTTAGGGACAGCCTGATCCTGTGGCAAAAGGATCAGTGGGATCTTGAGCACAGTGAGAGAGATAGGGCCCGGGCCGCACGCAATGAGGGTGGTGAGTCTGTGGGGAGCCCTGAAGATTCTGATGAAGAATGTGAGTTGGATGAGGATGACAGTGGATGGATGTCAGCAGATAGTGAGGACCCCATAGGTAGGGAGTCCCTTGCTGGGTCCAGTGTCAGTACCAGCGCCCCATCCCTTTCCCTGTCCCCAGAGGATTGGTTAGATAGGAAGGAAGAGAGGGAGCATCAGCTAGCGATGGAACAGCTCAGGTTGGAGCATGCCAAGCTAGAGGCTGAGAGGGCCTTGTTCAGGGAGAAGGTAGCCCAAGAGAGTAGGTTACCCCCTGAGTGCCGTTGTAATTGTCTGGATTCCCCAGGGAGGGTGGAGTCCAGTGGTGGCAGCTTTTTAAATGTCAATGTAGACAGTCCCACTCCCAGTTCCCCGAGTATGGTTCCTGTTTCCCCAGAGGAGGAGAATAGGTTGAGGTTTAGGAACCTTAAGAAACCGTCTCACCAGAAGTGGGGGTATTTTGTGGATGACTGTTCAGATGCAATGTGTGATTGGCTGAGGGCTAACTCGGACAATGAGTTGGACGGTGTGGTGAATATGTTCCTCAAAGAGCAGTTGCTCAGTGTTGTTTGTCCAGAGTTGCGCCAGCACCTGCTGAAGTTGAAGTGTTTTTGTCCTTGGGACCTTGCAGAAGAAGCAGAGCGCTGGGAAGGTGCAAGAGGTTCCTTAGCATCGCTAGTGAGTGATTCCAACAATTGTGGGTCTGGTTTTCTCCAACCCAGCGTGGTGGAGGAGGGTGAGAGTAGACCAGCTAGGTCTCAGTATAGTGAGGAGGGTGTAGGGACTTACTGCCTGTCTCAGTGGAGCGGGAGTGAGTGTGAGACCGAGAGTCCCCAGATGCCCGAAGCCCTGCCTCAGAGCCTGGATGGTTTCTTTAGGGAACACCAGGGTGGGGACCTAAGCTTACCTGTTAGTCCACTTGAGGGAGATCTCCTAGTATGTGGAGGACCTGGAGCATCTGTAAGCGGAGCTTCCATGGTTGTAGAGTCTGGCAGTACTGCTCCAGTAGGGACAGTACAGAAGTCCAGTGAAAGGAGTGATGAGGGGATAGGATGTGAGTCCCCAGAAGTCCTGGAGTGCCAGGCAGTGATTCCACCAAAGGTTCTAGACCGGAGGTTGGAGGTCCAGGTTCAGAGTTTGCCTGACCTGAAGGGTGGGAATACTGTAATCAGTGTCCTGACCAGTTCTTTCTCCAGAGGTACCGCCCCGGTTGGGAGGGAGCAGGACTCTGGAAGGGGGTACAGAGGGTGGGAGAGCCCACCTCTGACCCCGGTATACCACCTGAGGGGTTAAACCCTAGGTTGGGAGAGTGGTGTTTAGAGGGTACCCCTCGCAGGAGGCGGAGGAACCCTAGGAGAAGAGGTAAGGGGAGGAGAGCCTTCCCTGAGACTCCTGGTCCACCTAAGGTTGTAGACCCTAGGCTGGAGAACCAGTGGCAGTCTAGCCCTGTCTTGCAGACAGGAAGAGTGGAGCATGGCTATTATGTGCCAGGGGTTACTACCCCCCACTTTGTGAGTAGGCAGGAACCAGTGGCACCTGGGTGGCCTAGGGCCTGGTCCTGGCCAAGGGCAGCTGGAGAGTACCAGTGGGGTAGTCCAGTTAGTCCCTACCATAGTTTTAGAAAGAACCCCAGGGGTTCACTGTGGCGTAAAACGGGAGGGTGTCCCTGCAGTTGCGGGCCCGTGTCCGTGTTTTATCGCCCCAAGCAGGGAAGTCCATCACAGTGGTGATTGGTCTGCCCTGCGTTTTGGCTGGAAGGGGGTTGTGTTGGACTTGGCCCTTAAGGCAGGTTCACCCCTAATCTTTTTGCTTTAGATCTGTGATCTATGTGGATGATTTTCTGGTCTGTGCGCACTTTTTCCCTGTGTCCCAGAGTAAAGTGCGTGCATGTAGTTAGGCTGGCCTGCTCTCCCATAGGGATGCATGGGGAATGTCTGTGTCCCTAGTAGTTCCTGATGCGTGGGGAGTGCATGCTCGAATTTGGTATGTGCGAGCTCGTGGGAATGAATGCTTCGCAAGGTGTATGTGGCATGTGTGTGTCATGTGTAGAAATGCCACTTCTAGGACTTGTCATATTAATGTAAAATATGCCTGCCGTGTGATTGGCTGGAGCTGGCTGGTGAGCCTGGCTCCAGGAAGGCTGGAAGGGTCTGCCCGGTGGTGAGTGTGAGATTAGCATGTTGATGGCTTGGGAGGAGTGCACCTGGTCCCTGATGGGCCTGGACTTTCCCCACACAATGCTGGCTCCACCCCCTGTAGTGTGACTGATGATCCTAGCCCTGCCAGTGAATAGAAAGGGTGGTTGAGGTAAACAGAGTACTTCAAAACCAGCTGCAACTGGTTTTCCCCCACCCTGAACCATGAGAAAAAGGAATTTACTGTATAAGAAGGGGCTGTGTCCCCATACAATTTGGTTCTTGGTTATCTTCTAGGATCCTTGCCAGAGGGGGCTGCTGCTGCTGCTGGGGCCAGGAGGACCGCCACTTGGATTGTCTCCCTGTCTAGAGACCCAGTGAGCTGGCTCTAGCCCTGCCTTGCCCCTCTGTCTGCCTCCAGACCCTGCTGGAGGTGTGCTTTTTCCCATAGCGCTGGAGAGCGCTTTATTTCATGCCCCTAGCGCTTGGGAGCGCTTAATTGCCTGCTAGCGTTGTGGAGCGCGTTATTTGACTTTCACGGCTGCCCACGCCGCATTTTTGCCGTGTGCTTTGGCCTGTGGCGCTTGGGAGCGCCTTTTCCTCGTTTCTAGCGCTGCTAGCGCTTTGGGTGCCCAGCCGGTGCCCACACGGCATCTGCTGATTTTTATGGTGCTCCCTGCTTGAATTCCGAGTGCCCACCTTGGACTATTGCTATTTCGGAGCCGGTGCCCACCCGGCATTGCCCTGTGATCACCGCCGCAGCACCGGGCCGAGAGGAAGCAGCCTGCCGCGTAATAGCCCGGCCGCGCTGGGATTGGCCCAGGCGGTCGAGCCTCCCGCCGCGTCATCGGGGGAGGAGAGTGGAACCAGGAAGCAGCTTGCCGCGTCTCGCCGAGGCTCCCCATGAGGAGAGAGGAGCCCCCGCTGAAGAGACCCGGTGAGTGAGGCAGAAGGGAGGGGCGCCGGGACACATTGTCGGTGTCCTCTCCCACCGCCCCCCGGTAGCGCGATCTCGCGCCCATTGATAGAGTGAAGCCACGAGGGCTTTACGGCGGCATATCTCTGTGTCAAGCCCCCAAGCGGGGCTCCTACGTGGCTGGGGGCATTTATTCTTCGAGCCCTGAAAGGCTCTTGGGCCACAGCTGATTCAGAGCCCCAAGGCTCTCGCCCATATTTGTTTTGAGAGCCTGCGAGGCTCAGACCCGGCCTCATTGTTCTTAGAGCCAAGAAGGCTCACGGCGCCATTTGTTCTAGAGCCCGGGAGGCTCAGGGGCAGTCCTGTTTACGAGCCCTGAGAGGCTCTTGCGCCCACAGTGTATTTACGAGCCCCGAGGCTCTGGGGGCCATGTTCCTTGTTTCGAGCGCTGATGCTCTAAATTGCCTATTTGCTTTGCAAGCCCCTGAGAGGCTCCTTGTCCACCTTTGTTCTTGAGCCCACGTGGCTCCAACGTGTGCCCAGCTATTATTCACAACTGTCCAGCACTTTGTGGACAGTTGCTACGTTTAGGCTTTGTGTTTGTGCTGCCTGCACAGACCCCCTGACATTGAGACTCAGGGCATTCCGCCCCTTGCGAGGCCAGTTGGCCTGAGGGACAATTCTAGTGTCGTGCTATGTGCACCCTGCGCATTGTAAGTTACTGATGTATGTGATTCTTGCGCAAAAGTACTAACCTGCACCTCTGAATGTGTTTTAATGCCTCATGTGCAATTGTTGATGTCCCATTTTATGTTTATCCCCTTTGCTAAGAGTCACCTGCTTAGCGGATTGTTGATGTCCCATTTTATGTTTAGGTTTCCTTCCCTTTGCTAAAAGTGACCTGTTTAGGTGATGGTATTCCTTCCTTAGGTCCTGATGATAAGGTCTTAGTTCCCTGCATGATTTTCCTACAGTGTTTTAGGGTTGCGTAGGAGGTATTTACTCTTTACCAGTGATTACTGGTTGTGTGCTACATTTACAATTTTGGTGCTAGTCATTATATGTTTATGTGCTAAGTGTATACCTACAAGTTTTATTTCTAACAAGTGCCTACCCCTGACAGTGGCCCATGTGGCCCTGTCCTGTATATAATTCCCCTTGTAAATTCTGCCCGTGCCTCTGGCACATTGTAAAGTTTGTGTGTTATCTAATGTGTTTTTACTATAATACAAAGGCTATTTTTTATATAACCTTGTGTGGAGTTTCCTTTGTGGTGGGCCTTGGGTGTTGTTGCTGGGGTGCGTGCGCAAATACTTAACTCATACCGCCTCCAAGTTTAGCCTTGCTGCTCGCGCCACGTTACCCAGAGGGTGAGCAGGGGTTATCTTGGCGTGTAACTCCCTTGCCCTGACTTAGGAGTGGTGGTCTCTGACTGACTTTGGCGTGAGCCCTGGCCAGCCAGGGATCCCATACTAACACACACCCAGATAAGCCCTGCTCACCCCCTTGGTAGCTTGGCATAAGTAGTCAGGCTTATCTCAGAGGCAATGTGTAAAGTATTTGCACATAACACACAGAAACGCAGTGAATACACTACAAATAGACACCACACAATTTTTTTAAAAAAAGTATCTTTATCTATACCAAACAAGACCAAAACGACAGAAATCCAACATACAAAACTTAAAATATGACTTTTAAAAGGTTTCTAGCAATTCTGTCCAAAGGACTGTGATTTTACCCAAAGTACCCCAGATGTGTCAAAATCCACAAGGCAAAACAGCCGTAGAGGAAGGACGTGTCGGAAGACACGGCGATGCATCGGTTCTTGAGTCCAGGGTGATGCGTCTGTTCTGCTGCATGCAGGAGAAGTGCTGCGTCAAATCTGGACTGTAGGGGGTAGTGAAGGGTCCAAATCCAAGATGGTTCAGGTCTGCGGGTGATGCGTTGGAATAACTTGATGCACAGGTGCAATGCGTGGAAATCCAGACGCAGTGGAGGTTGATGCACTACCAACAAATAGGCCCTCCGTCTATTTTTTCAGCCGCAGTCCCACGATGCACCAATTTTTACAGCAAGGCCTACGTCGGAGTCAGTGTGGGGGTCTCGGACTTCAGAGACAATGTGCGCTGAACTTTCGCGGCAGCACCTTTTTTGGCCACTTTCAAGTGCTGCGTCGATTTCTTAGGCTGCTTGGAAATTTCTCCCGCACCGCGGTGCTGCGTTAGTAGAACAGGCGTTGGAAGTGCGATTCGCTGATTTTGATTGTTTCAAGCAGACCTTTGCAGCAGGAACATCCTTCAAGGGCTCAGAACTAGATGTGACACCACAAGGCAGGTCTGAAATCCCAGTAGTGGAATTCAGGGATGCTGCAGATGAAGCCTTGGATGGCCCTGGAGGCATGCACACACAAGCCCTTGGAGAAACTTCATAAGCAAGATACAAAGCAAAGTACAGTCCTTTTCCTCTCCAAAGTAGAAGGAGCAATTGCAGGTCAACCCAGCAGAGCAACACACAGCAGAGGGACTGTGCTCCTCCTCACAGCTCTTCTCCTTGGCAGAGGTTCCTCTTGATTAAAAACTGTTCTAAAAGTCTGGGGTTTTAGGGTCAATACTTGTACTGCATTTGCATTTGAAGTGGCATTTGAAGTAGACATTCTTCAAATAATTCTATTTGTAGTGCATAAGTTATTGGAAATGCTAATGCACCATCATTCTTGGTATATGTAGCCCAATATTCTAACCATATACATGTATGGTAGCCATATTTTGTCATCATATACGATGCAGGCGTTTTAGGCAGAGGAAGCAATTTTCCCTCTCTTGTCACTATTGCCTTATCTTTTTTAAACACATTATTCAACTTTTTGAACCATGTAGGCTTTTCTTTTTCCTCTCCATAATAAAACTCAATTTATCTGATGATTTCTTGACTTACAAAACAATTGCGCACTCTTCTGCAAACTGCTTCGCTACACCGACCTATCACAGTGTGGTCCACACTAACGCACCAATCAGAACACGAAACATTTCACTTGCACACAAACAATGATTTTACAGTCTTGGCTAATGCAACAATCATTACTTCATCCTAGTCACGCGGACCAATCCCAGCGCGACACCTTTGACGTCAGCCCTGCTCCAGCTTCTGCAGCTTCGACTGACCCCTCCTTTACAAAAATTATCGGCACACTGTATTTACACCTTTATACAACTAAAACCAGTTAGTAACCACATAAAACATCTCCATTCGTCTGTTTCGCTAAAGCCAAAGTGATAGTTTCCTCAAACTCACAAGTATTCTGTATTTACAGTAGACCCCGCTTATCTCTTGTCTACCACAGAATTTTAGTTTCATCGATAAAGTAGCACATCCTTCTACCTTACCCTTCTCTCAAGCCTAGGTTAAACTCTATTACTCTTTCAGAGATAAGTTTTAAGTTAGAATACACAATGATTTTATAGGTTGCCTTTGCTATACATTCACCACTTTAACACGTAAAGGTCCTTAACTTGTAACATATGATGATGTCACCACTTTGAAACAGACTATGTGATGTGTGACTTAAATACCACACTTGTGCGACTTACATACCACACGTTCCTCTTCCTAGGCAGAGTAACCAGCTTCCAACTTCCCAGAAGCCTTAATTCCGGACTACATATAACACAATACAGACTCAACATATAATGTTATTCATAAATTCTGTACATCAAAACCCTGTATACATCGCCATATACATTACTTATCCTAGTTAACCTATAGCAACTAATTGTTAGGTCTTCTAGAAGGGGAACGCAGGCTGCACTACAAATACCATAACGCCTTGCACAGGGAGGAGTGGTGTGTTGTCCCATACTGCCCTGAGACAGGTCAGCTGACCAAGAAGGGAGGAACTTAAGCACCTAGTGCAATGATGGCGGCGCTTGACTTTCCTTTCGGTTCCTGCTCTCCTGTTGGATTCCTCATCGGGTCAAGCTCCCCCTTTGGCATTTCCTAGTAAACTGACGAGCCCGTACCCTCTGCCCTCCCATTTCTGCTCCTCCTTGGAAATTACCCTGCTATTTTCGTGTGTCCTTTCTGGCTGCCGCAGAAGCGTCCTGAGTGATTGGGACAGGTTTCTGCTGTATTTTGGATCCGCTCGACTATCCAGGCTCGGTGTTACTTCTAAGGACTTTACATCTTGCAAACCTCCTGGGACTTTAAGGTTTGTTCGTCCCCGTGCTGATAACGGGCCGATGTGTTTCTGTTTTTGTTTTTGTTTGCAACACCTGGAAAAACTTTATTGACTCTTACGAGCCCTTCACGAACAGCGCGTGAGAGACGCTATTCCCTCTTGGATTACGGTCGGAAACTTTTCACGAACAGCGCGTGAGAGACGCTGTTCCCGCTTGGATTACGGTCAGAAGCTTTTCATGAACAGCGCGTGAGAGACGCTGTTCCCTCTCGGATTGCGGCCAACGGATTGTTCTTAGTGCATTCTTATGCTGGTGCATATATTGCACAACTCGCAGACATTTCCAGTACTCGTGGTCTGTTTCGGATTGGCCATTTTTTGCTTTTGTCTACATTATTTCTTATTGCTCACAACCACCGGATATTATGTGGTAATAGTTCAAGAAGTATTGGAACTATTGGAACCTGTTATTTTTGTTTGAGTTCAAGTCTCTCCTATTGGTCACTGCTGCTATAGTCCTGCTACTTTGATGTTACTGGTAAGTGTGGGACATCACACACACCTTATCATTTCTAGGGGGATAGATATGGGGGACATGATAAAGTAACATTGTGTTGTTCTCTTTTTCTTGTTTCCTCTGCAGCTATAACCCCTTCTTCCTACCTGAACATTTCTTCAGCGGGTAGACCACTGACTTGGTCTCCTCCTTTTCTGGGGATGCCTGTTCACCCTCCATAGTCCTAAGGACACAGTGGTGGGGTATTTCTAGGGAAGGTTGAGGCATCAGCTTCGCTCCTGAGGTATTGGACTTCTGTCTGGATACATCCTGAATCTGACACTAATGCTCTGCTACCAAGTTAATAACTGATCCAGCGCAGCTCCAGAAATTACCTGCAAAACCATCACCATACTCCTAAGGAGCTATTCTCACATTAGTCATCAGTGGGGCCCATAACACTGCGAGTCATTTATACACACATTCACCCATCAATAATCTGTTTCCTGTAATGTAATAACATCAACCTTGTGGAGACAATGTTCATTTTCCTACAAGTCAGGAAGCAACCTTTTGCAAAATACAAATATAAGCTCATTAGGCAGATATCCAGTCTGCATTTATTTCAAAATATCATTTAGAACCAGTAGAAGCAGGGACCAGCCACTACTGGAAGGTTCATTTCTAACTCCAGTGATGTCCTTTTTTTCATTAAAACTCATCTGGGAATTAGAAGCTTCCATGACCATTATGGTTGAATATCATTGGTAGGATAATTTACTGCTTGTGCTTCCTGACTCCCCTACTTGGGGGGATGTTGTGTGTGTGGGAGTGCCTGGGCTGAGAGGAAAAACTACAGACAACACATTAATCCTCTGGGTCTCGGCTACAGAAAGACCTATTATGTACAATACCAATACTTACAGTAGGCTTTGTGCTACATATGTTTATGTTTGAATATGTATAATGGTTAAGAATGTTTATGTTTGTAATGTGCACGCTGGTGTTTGAATGTGCCGGGGAGATAAAGGGAGTGGGGAATTTCAGTTGAGCATCCACTACTTGGGAGCCATTGTATAGGGAGTCAAAGTGGAATTATTTAGGAGTTCGTACTTCCCCTACACTGGTGACGAGTGGGAGCAAGTTGGAATATGCACAGAAGATAAAAGGAGTGGGGAATGTTGGTTGAGCATCCGTTATTTGGGAGCCAATGTTGATATACGGTATTAATACAACATCTTTATTGCCTCAGTGGAATTATTAAGATGATTCTATACAGATGATTCTACACAGGTGATTGTGCTGGGGGTGCATGAGTCCAGGTCCCAGGCATCTATGCAGCACTGTGGCTCCCGCCGACGTTCTGCATGTGCCAGGAGGCAGATTATGGAAAGGCGGGCCGACATCGGCCCCGCCGCACTTATGGCGGGGCGCACTGGCCCCCACTTGCCCCGTGTTCGCCGGTGACCCGGAAGTGATTGAGTCACTTCCGGGTCACAAAGGGAACGCAGGCCAGGCTGGTTAGATCCGGCCTGGCCAGCGAAGGGTTAAAAGGCCATGCAGCGCGGGAGTCGGCCTCTTTGGGCTCCTGCGCATCACGGCCTGCCTCTTCCAGCCTCTAGGAGGCTGTAATTAATTTTCCCGCCCACCATCCCCTAAAGCAGATGATTGTTATTGTGTGTTATGAAGGTTTGCATAATTTGGTTACAAGTGTTTATGCATGCTAAAGTGTCTGATTAAATACGTTTTGTTCCTTAGAACTTTCTCCTGTTTTCAGGTCATCTATAGTTGTATTTATTATTATACCTTGGTCAGGCAGTAAGGTCATGACTTCTGAACAGTTAATTTAAGGTCCTTAGGGGGGCGGCGCCATTCTCAAATGGGGTCGCCCAAAGGGAGAGACAAGTGGTCTCTCATAGAACTCCAGGGGCAGGTACAGCCTGTTGGGTACATGGGTGCGGGGGAGACAGTCACGCTTTCTCTAGGCTCTTTGGCCACCCCGCACGTGCACAATGACGCCAGTAAACAGCGCAGAGATGTAAGGGCCCCCTTTTTAATGGAGTTATTGGAGCGTACAGGGTAACCGGGGGACCAAAGTACCCTCACGGTAAGCGGGCCCTCTGCGCATGCGCACTTCAACAGAAGGGGTGGTTTAATAGGGCGTACAGGGGTAACCGGGGAGGGGATGTGCCCCCATGGTAAACGGGCCCTCCTGCGCAAGCGCACCACTACGGGAGGGCGTGGTTAAAATAGGGTGTACGGGGGTAACCGGGGCGGGGATGTGCCCCCACGGTAAACGGGCCCTCCTGCGCACGCGCACCTCTACGGGAGGGCGTGGCTAAATAGGGCGTACGGGGGTAACCTGGGAGGGGACATGCCCCCACGGTAAACGGGCCCTCCTGTGCATGATCACTCCTTCAGGAGGGTGTGGTTTAGTGATAAGGATCTGACACCAGTTATTGACCTTGTCGTAGGCCCAAATAGGTACGCAGAAAAGTAACAAATGTATAATGTGAATTGATATGTTAGTTTCGGATAGGAAATACCTTGTACTAGAAATATGTTAAGGTTAGCCATCTGAATACCTGTATATATCAATTGTAACATTTTCTGCGTAATTGTAATATTGTTTATTTCAATTTTTGAATTATTTTGTATATTTTAATAAATACGCCGGGGGTCGAAAGATCCCCCGCCTTCCAAAGAAAGCCCTCTCATGTCCTGTTAATAATGTTATGTTGGTTAACGGAAGAGTGGGGGTCCTCCGGCAGTCCATGGCCATAATAAGCCAGCTCGGGGCTTCTGCAGCATGGGAGCCCATCATCGCCAAATCTACCGGCTGTGCCTTCCAGGGGGGAGCAGGACTTCAGGTCCCAGACATCTTTGCTGCACTGCGGCGGCGGCCGACTTTCTGCATATGCCCAAAAGCACATTAAGCTAGCTCGGGGCTTGGGGGGGCCCCATCTGCGCCCGTCGGAGACGGAGGAGACTGGGCTGGGCCTACCCTTTTGGTTTTTGTACTTCACTTGCTTTGTGAAACATTGAGAAGGTAAAAACAGTTATCCCTCTACTATATTTTACTGTGGTTTTCTCGGTTCTTATGGGTCAAATTTCATCTGGAATCCAGCCTGTTTTAGTAAAACTATCTTGTGACGAAAAACAACGCCCACCATAAAACTCACTGACACCACATTGGATGGCTTTCTTCAAAAAGCAGTGGGGGCCATTAATAAAGAAATGGAGTTAGCAAAGCGAAGACTCTCTCTAGCCCCTCCCCTCCGCTCTGCCTCACCAATACTATTGACCTTGGCAACAACACAATTGAGATGGATTATGAACTTAGAACTCAAGTACCCCTTTCACCCACTGTTAAAATTGTGAACCAGGCTTGACCAGGTGCCATACATGAGGGAATCAAGCAGGTCCCCAATCCAATTTCGGAGGGCAATGGACCTTTGCAATTAGTGGGGGGAAAGAGGAAACATCCAGCGATGGCAGGGGCTGATCTTAAAATAGAGGGTCGGTCAGTTAGCCAAGGATAAGAGAACCAGACAAGATCATGCAATAGCCAAGGCAAACAGAACACAAGGGGGACCAGTAAGTGGGGCTACATTTAGAAGGTTAGATATTTTTTGTGATAAAATTTGTAAAATTGTATTAGATGTGTTAGCCCCTATTTCAGCTTGATTAACCCGTGTTAAAGATCAGCTTTCTTGTGTGTTGCTGGATTTAAGCAAGAGCTTATTAAACAATATTGATAACTTGCAGAGGGATAAGGCTATCCAACCAAGCAGGACAGGTACTAGCACAGATAGCTTTATCCCTGATCGGCCAGTCGCAAAAAATACAATACAGACTCAAAGTAGGGCTGACTCTCTTCGAGATAACTATAGGCTAGGATAGGGGGCTCCTAACCGGTTGAGATATGACTTGTTAAATGGGTGTAGTTCTCATAAAGGGAATCCTAATAGTAATGCCCCAGTACATAATTCCCCTAGAAGGGTGGGTGCAAACGATATATTAAATTTACCACCAGATTGCACCCATTATATATTGATCTTGATAGGAGTACCTTATCTTTCTCATGATTGTCAAGAAAGTTGCCAAAGCCTAATAAACAAATCAGCCCATTGGTGCCTTGGTAAAACTGCGTCCCAGATATGGTTTGACCATACCCTCATGGCCAGGCGGGTGAAGTGTGGCTCACCGGTTAGAGGAGGCAGACCCGGACGCAGAGGTCAGACCCGGGACCAGGGTTCAATCCCCTACGTGGGGTCTTGAGCACAAAATGTCGACGGACTCGATAATTCTTGTCTCGGTGCCTTCTCGAATCATGGGTTCACACTCTGCAACTCTGGGCAATAGCTTCATTAATCTCCACTACGGCCCCACCGGATGGGATGCCTGGCTTTAACCTTGGGGATGCCCAGTAGGGGTTATCTCGCAGGGGAAAAACCAAGACGGGTTCCCAAAGCAAGCGCCTTGAGACCTTACGGTGAAAGGCGCTATATAAGAACCCATGATTTACGATTTACGATTTAACTGGCTTGGGCATTCGGCCAAGTCTTTGAAGGGGATTGTGTGGCCCTAAACCTTAGGGACGCTAGAACTGTGCATTTTCTTTTAAGTCACCTCAAATATACACCCAACGAGAATAAAATGATAACGGCCTAGCCATAGTTTTTTTTCCATCCCCCTCATTGGGAATTTAGGGTAAGACGAGGGCCCCTCGCGATAGACGTAAATCCATACCCATGCACACAGCCTCCCTCTTTTGTTCACTGCAACTGTTTTGCATTAGTAAGGACACAGACAATTGTGAGGACAACATTTTAATTTCTGATAACACTCCTGTAGGCGAACCCATAGTTGAAGAGCTCAAACCTCTGGCTCAAGAGATATCGCCCATTTCAAAGAACACTTCAGAGGATCCATCAAATCAGGGATTCACTGCACTTCCCTTTCACATTATTTCTTGGAACATTGCAGGAATTCGCCCTAAGCTTACGGACAAGGTATGGTTAGATTATATCAGAGGGTTTGTGTTGTATTCTCTTATTTTGTTGTAGCTTGCATTTCTCTTTAAATGGAACATTCTAACTTTGCTGATGTCATGATGCAACTTGGTGCTCTCGTGTTTCTAGACTGCCAGTTGCTTCTTAGCCTTTGATGGGAACACCAGCTTTTACTCTGTAACTTATATTAAATTACCTCAACAACTTCTATGGCTTCCATGACTACTTATCTTCGATTACATCAGATGGCGACGATTGGCTTATGGAGCAAGTGAAGTACAGAGTGAGTTTAATTAAAGAAAACTCGACTGGTGGAAAAGAACCTAAGTTTATAACTTATGCGTGCAGTGGATTGGAGCGCTGAATTTACAGCAAGTATAACGCAGCTGAACTTACAGAAAGTAAAATGGAGCTGAACCCACAGCTAAGAACCAAAGTTTATAACTTATGGTGCAGTGGAATGGAGCGCTGGATTTACAGCAAGTAAATCGGAGCTGAACTGACAGCGTAGCGGAGCGGTGAGCAGGCATATTGATTTTTAAGAAAAGTTAACTTGTTACGTGAAGTAAACAGAAGTTATTTTTTTTTAAAACAAAGTGAAGATTTGGTATGGATTTCGCATGTTTAACGGAATATGTCAAGCATAGCATCATTTCAAACCACTCACATATTCTGTTTCGCGAGCTTGCATCTGATTCCAATTATCGAACAAGCGTCTGGTGAGTCTAACGTGCATCCATTGTTAATGACATCAGAGTGAGACGCTACACGCTTGCACACAAGAGGAGAGAATACGCATGTGTGAAGCGTAAACAAACGTGGGGGCCATTTTGTATGCAGAAGCTGTCTCTTAGCAACAACCAGACAAACAAGTGTAGTTCCGTCTTTTAGCAGCAACCAGACGAACGAGTGTGTAGTGCGAATTGGATCAACGTCAATTTACTACACATGGAGAAAAAGATATGAAACGGAATTCTATGTGAGTAAAAACTTCTTTGTGAAAGGCATTTGCGAACTGTACTGATAAGTTGTATTCATTATTGAAGCTAAAAGGCCTCCACCGCTAACACGCTTATCTGCTACGTAGGGAGAAGGAAGTACATAAGGAGGGAATAACATAAAACAGAATATTTTGGAGAACCCAAGTGTTATTGCACCTCCTATGTTTCTTCAATTAAGCGGTGAACCGCCCATAGAGTGGGATGAATGGATTGACATTTTTGAAAATTATATAGAGGCATTGGATGGTAAAGACTTTAGTGCTACGAGGAAAAAAGCTTTGCTTCTAAGTGTTCTTGGAAAGGAAGGGCAGCATGCTTTTAAGTATTTGTCTTTAGGGTTGAACCAGGATGGCAGAGCAATCACTAATGTGTATACAGAAGCAAAAGCAAGAATGAAGAAACAATATTCGAAGGAGGTGAATATTGTCATGGCGAGACATAAGTTTTATAACCAGCCGCAGAGGGCAGAGGAGTCTGTCGACCAATTTGTGACTAGATTGCGAGAACTTTCTTTGAAGTGCAATTTTGGAGACATGAGGCACGAGATGATTAGAGATCAAATGATCGTTCAATGTAAGAACAAGAAATTGCAGGAAAAACTTAAGGCAGCAAAAAACACCACTCTACAAGCTGCAATAGACATAGCCAAAGTTGTTGAGGAATCTGCCGCGTGTATGAAAGAGATGGAGAAGAAAGAGACTGTGAGAGAGAGTGGGAGTCGGATAAGTGTGTCGTCTGTTGCACAGAATGAAGTTGTGGTATTGAGCAAAAAGGGATATGAGGCCAACGACAAAATGGAAAAGAGAAATCCAGGAGGATACAACAGGGGGAGAAAGGCAGATATCAAGGGAGGATGTGCAGCAGGTGTGGCAGCCCTTATCATGGTGCTGATTGTAAGCGCTGCTTTGCTATTGATAAAGAATGTAGGAAGTCTGGAAAGAAGGGGCACTTCTCGAGGATGTGCAAAACGACAAATAGTGACAAGGTGGCGATTGTTGAGGTGAAGCGTGAGATTGGTGTGCAAGACAATGTAGAAGGTGCTGATAAAATATTATGTTTAGGTGAGATGAATGCACAACGGATGGAACCTGGAAGGAAGAATAGGCTTCAACATTAATAATATAGTTGTTGAACTGATGGTTGACCCAGGTTCGTTTTGGACAATAATTCCGGAATCCCTATTCAAAGAGAATTGGAAGGAAACGGTTTTGTTGCCTAAGGATATCAATCCTTGTGGATACCAAGGGGAGTGTATTGATTTGTTAGGGTATATGGAAGCTGAGATTAGGTTTCAGGGACGTTCTATTAAGGGGAAAGTGTATGTTGCTAGTTCAGGACCAGCAATATTAGGCTGGGGTCACCAGTATGACCTTCACATTGTCATTGATCCTAGAGCAAGACAACAGGTGATGGTTGTGGATGAGACGACTGCTGGAATAATTGTTGAAGGTATGCCAGACTTATTTGCAGAACGCATTGTTGAATTGAAAGGATACGTACACAAAATTGTGCTAAGAGAGGATGCAGTTCTGATGCAGCACAAAGTGAGGAAAGTGCTATTTATTGCAAGACAAGAAGTGAGGAACATGCTAGATGACATGCTTAAGCAAGGCGTGATTGAACAGATAGAAACTTCACATTGGGTTTCGCCAGTGGTGATCACAACCAAGTCAGATGACAAATGTTGATTCTGTGTGGATCTTCGCACACTGAATCAGAATATTGTGGTGGATAATTTTCCGCTACCGAATATCAACGAACTAATTTTGTCATTAAAGGGTGGTAGGTTTTTTTCGAAACTGGATTTACGAAGTGCGTACCATCAAATTAAGTTGCATAGAGATTCTAAGGCATTGACTGCATTTATCACTACTGAGGGAGTTTACCAGTTTATCCAAAAGCCCTTTGGTCTCGCGTCGGCGGCAGGGCTTTTTCAAAGGATGATGGGGTCGGTTTTGAAGGGAATAAGTAACGTGGTGTACTTTCAGGATGATGTTCTGCTGCTTGGAGAGACTGTTGAGCAACACAATCAAATTTTGAAGGAGGTCTTGAACAGGATGGAGCAATCAGGGTTAACTTTAAGGAAAGAGAAGTGCAAATTTGCAGTGGAAGAGTATTTGGGCTACACGCTTTCTGCCAGGGGTGTGAGGCCGAAGAGGGATTTTTGGGAGTCGATAAGAAAGGCGCCGGCACCCTGTGACAAGGATCAATTAAGATCGTTCCTTGGCCTTATTTAATACTATGCGAAGTTTGTGGAGAATTTTGCAGCAAAGACAGAGAAGATTAAGCTGTTACTAAGGAAGGGTTGTAGATTTGTGTGGGGTAATGAGCAGGACAAGTGCTTTGTTAACATCAAGAAGGCGATATGTGAGGCTAAAATCTTAACCCCATTTGATACCAAGCTGAAGTCTGTGTTGACGGTTGATGCCAGCGCAGTTGGTATTGGCGCGGTGTTAGCGCAGGAACATGATTCAGAGTTGAAGACGGTGGCTTTTGCGTCAAGGACACTTACCAGTTCCGAAAGGAATTATTCTATTATTGAACGTGAGGCGCTGGCAGCCGCTTGGGGATGCGAGTACTTCAGAATGTACTTGTGGGGATTTGAGTTCAGGATGTTGACAGACCATAAGCCGTTGGTCAAAATACTGTCACCAGGTTGTGCTGGAAAAGGGTCAGCGAGGTTGGCTAGGTTAGCCGCTAGACTCCAGGAGTTTTTGTATAGGGTAGAATATATTCCTGGGTGGAAGAGTGGTCAGGCGGATGGCTTGTCTAGACTCCCCTTACCTTGGGAGGTGGTCGAAAAATTGGGTGTTGAAGCTATGCAATCGGAGGGATCTGTGGCAGCTATAGATGAATTGGTGGATATGTGCACTGGCGCTATCAATAAGAGTAGATGGAACTCATGTATGGCTAGTGATGAGGTGTTAAGGGGTGTGAGAGAATTGATTGTGAAAGGTCCTAGGAGAGAGATTACCCTACCTTTGGGTGTACGTCCTTATGTGAAGATTTTGGAAGATTTGTCCATTCTAGATGATGAGGGAAATGTCATGATGAAGGATGATAAATTCATTCCGCCTCAAGAATTAAGGTTTATCTTGTTTAAGTTGGCACACAAGGGACACCTGGGGCAATCCCTTACGAAGAGGAGAATTAGGGAGTTTTTCTGGTAGCCAGGTATGGACCAGCAGGTCTCAGACTGGGTTGAGAGGTGCGCTGAGTGCTTCGAGAGCGAGAAAAGGTTGAGAGTTGGGTGTCAAGGGGATGTAGGGAAAATTGATAATCCAAATTTGTCCTGGCATACTGTTTGCCTTGATTTTATTGGTCCTTTCTACTCTTTGAGTCAGGACATGAGATTCAGGTTTGTCTTGATTGATGTAACTTCAAAGTGGTTGGTGGTGAAATTTATAAAAGAGATAACGACAAAATCCACGATCAACCTGTTGACTGAGGACATCCGTGAAACGCTGGGTGCCATGGAAAAGGGCTTACAAGACAGTATGGCGGCGATTGGCACAAAAATTGACGCTTTGTCCTTCAGGATGGACCGCATGTCTGAGAGGGTGGATAAACATGCTGAGCGGCTAGATATGGCGGAACGGCGGCTAACGGAAGCTGAGGAAGCCCAGACGGAATGGGATAAAGATCGAAAGCAGTTCGGTCGCCTACTCCAAGTCATCCAAGACAAGACGGAGGACTTGGAGGCACGCTCACGGCGCTCCAACGTCCGCATTACTGGGGTGGCGGAATCTACCAACACTGGCAAAATGGAGTTGTTTGTGGAGAAATTGCTCCAGACACTCCTGGGGGAGGAGGTCTTCTCCCCTATGTTCATCGTCGAGAGGGCTCACCGCACTCTGGGGCCGAAGCCGCAGCCAGGACTCCCGCCGCGGCCGATTATTGCCAAACTTTTGAACTATAGGGATCGAGACTTGGCGCTCCGGCTGGCGAGGGAGAAAGGTGATTTGCAATTCGAGGGCATGAACATCTCCCTCTACCCGGACTTCACGGCGAGAGTACAAGAGGAGAGGAAGCGTTTCGCCCCATATAAGAAACAGATGAGAGACCTGGGGCTGGACTACGCCATGTTGTACCTGGCGAGACTCAGAATCAACAAACAAGGACACTCGCACTTTTTCACTGACGGAGCGGACCTGAAAAAATCTCTGAAAGAGTGGGCCAAGGAACAACGCAACAGCCCGAGGGGCCAACGTGAGGACGCGGAGGAGGCCGCTTCCATGGACGGTCAGGGGTAATCTACCTTGTGGTCTCCTATCCGGCTCGGCTGGGATTCTTCTGTGCGATTGTCTCAGCTGCAGGTGCTATGAACCTACTTAATCGACACTTTGGGGTGTGATTTTGCTATTAGTGGTCTGCAATGGGGCTATGGCATCAACATGGTTTACTGTTCGATGGTAGCTTTGGGGGAGGCTCTCCTCCGAGTGGGGAACCTGTTCTTTGACTGTATGCTTTTTGGGCTGGTGGGGGTGCCGAATGGTGCTGGGGGCGGGGTGGTGGAGCCATCGAGGCCTGTGGTCCTTACCCTGATTGTACTGCTGTCTAGCTGGGAACCTCTGCCCCCGCGCTTTCGGCTTTTGGCTCCCTTGAGGGCCTTTGGGTTTGTAGTGTTTTTCATTGGGGAGGGAGGATGGTGGGTGGTGGTGGGTCCTGTCTGACCGGGTTGGGGTTGGTCGGCTGTGGGCGGGTGGGTGGTTGCTCTATTCTTCTCTTGTTGGCCATGTTATGTAGGTCGTTCGGGGTCTGTTGGGGGGAGGGTTTGGTTGTGCCAGCTACTGGATTGTGTCTACTGTGCCACCTGTGCTACCCTAATTTGTTCCCTGTCCTACAATGGTGGACGTTGAGTCACTAGGGCCGGAGAGTGGCCCCAACTCCCTCAGACTGCTATCATGGAATGTGAGGGGGCTGAATGATTTCCGTAAACTTAGGAAGGTATTAGCTTATTTGCCGCGGCACCGGGTTGATCTCGCCTTGCTCCAAGAAAGCCACCTGCCTCTGACCAGTCCTATGTTACAGACCAGGGGACTTGGGAGTGCCTGTGTTGCTGCAGGGTTCACTACACATGCAAGAGGTGTGATTACGTGGGCTAATCCCAAATCTCAGTTGTCACTGCAGCAGGTTGTTGTGGACCCGGAGGCCACGATTTGTTGGTTGTGAATGTGTATGGCCCCAATTACGACACTCCCGCTTTCTATGCCTCGCTGGCGGACCTCTGTAGACAGTATGAGGGCTCTAGGTTGCTGTGGGGGGGAGACTTCAATTTTGTGTTGAACCCGGAGTTGGATAGGTCGGCTGGCGCCCCCAGGATCCCAGCGGCCTCGGCTTTACTTATGCATGCGGAGCTAGTGAAACTCGATATGCTGGACGTGTGGCGCCATAGGCACCCGGGGAAGGGTGGATTCACTCATTTCTCAGCCTATCATAATGTCCACACAAGGATTGATTATTGGTTTGTCTCCCGATCCCTCCTTGACTCCGTGAAGGGGTGTGATGTGTTGCCTCGCACGCTGTCTGACCACTCGCCGCTGCTTCTGCTACTGGAAGCCCCGGCTAGAAGGATACCTCCGTTCACCTGGAGGTTCCCCCCGTATTCACTCCTAGATGAGGCCTTCAGAGGGGAATTGGCGGAGGACATAGATACGTACTTTTCAACTAATGTGGGGTCGGTGGATAGTGTCCAGGTGCTCTGGGATGCATTTAAGGTGTACATCCGAGGGATGACGATGGCCAAACACTCAGGGGTGCTTAAGGCTATCAGGCAGCGGTTGAAATATCTGGAAACTCAGTTGTCCGATCTGGAACGTCAAGCAGGAGGTGTAGAAGCTGCGGACATAACTGAAAGGCTTAAACCCCTGCTATCGGAATTCCATGATGAGGCGGATAGGGAGATACAACATATGGGAAAATATGCCACGGCGCGCACGTATGGGGAACAGGACCGTCCTGGCTCCCTGCTTGCTAAACTGATGTGTAATAGCAGGCCGCCCCTGGTGATCGAGGAGTTGTTAACAGCTACTGGTGATGTGGTGACTGGGGAGCAGGATATCCTGGCGGAATTTCATACTTATTATACCGCACTGTATACGTCGAGATCGAGCCACCTAGAGGAGGAAATAGACAACTATTTGAGTTACATCCAGATGCCCTTTTTAGCTGACTGGCAACGGGAATTTCTGATGGCTCCGTTCCAGAAAGAGGAGATCACGGAGGCGCTGGAGGGGATGAGGTCAAGCAGCGCTCCGGGGTCGGACGGCCTTATGGTTGCCTTCTACAAGGCTTTTCAAGATAAATTGGTCCCCTACTTGATGCTCCTTTTTGACGACATTTGTCAACAAGGTAGCATGTCGAAATCTATGAGGGAGGCGCCTCTCATCACCATCCTGAAGCTGGGCAAACCCCCCAACGAATGTGGCTCCTATAGGCCGCTCTCGCTGATTAACGTAGACGCCAAATTGTATGCAAAGGTTTTGGCGACACGGTTGGCTCTCCTGGTCCCGGACTTGGTTGCCCCGGAACAGGCTGGGTTTGTCCCCGCCCGGAACTTGACTTATAATATTTGTACGGTGCTGGGCACCATTCAGCATGTCCGGCAAGAGAATAAAGCTGTGGCTATTTTCCTGGATATGGAAAAGGCCTTTGACTCCATAGAGTGGCCATTTATGCTCAGAGTTCTCCGTAAGTATGGGCTTGGCGAACCCTTCCTTCAGATGCTAGGGGCCCTATACTACAAGCCGACTGCGCGGCTAAAGATAGGGAACTCGGTCACTGCCCCGATTGAGATCAGCAGGGGTACTCGGCAGGGCTGCCCCCTCTCCCCACTTTTGTATGCTCTGGTGGCGGAGCCCCTGGCCTGCGCAATTAGGGAATACCATGGGTTCGAGGGGATCAACTTCCCTTCTTATCAGATCGGCATATCGACATATGCTGACGACACTCTGTTGTATGTCCGAGACCCGGAAGTGAATCTGTCGGCAGTCTTGCGAGAGGTGGTGAGGTTCGGGGCCCTTTCGGGCCTTCGGGTCAATTGGAATAAGTCTGTGGCGTTGCCTTTGACTCCGGTGACTCTCCCATTCGACTCGGAATACCCGTTGCAATGGACCACGGACTCTATACGTTATTTGGGGATCCGTATTCACACCGATCCCGAGACCCTGATACGCGAGAACTATGGGGTGGCGTACTCCAAGCTAGTGGATGACGTTGAGGTGTGGTGCAGGCTTCCGCTGTCCCTAATGGGCAGGATAGCAATTATGAAAATGGTGGTTCTCCCCAGGTTCCTCTTTCTCTTTGCTAACATACCTGTCGTACTCTCAAAGGCTTTTTTTCGTCAGCTTACTCAGACGCTTATTAGACTTGCGTGGGGAGGCAAACAGCCGAGGGTTCGATGGCAAACTCTCATGCTTCCCTATGAGCGCGGGGGTCTGGGGGCTCCTGATCTAGAAAGGTACTACAGGATAGCGCAGGGGGCTCATCTTCACACCTGGATCCATGGGGACCCTGGCATCCCGCACGTGAAGCTGGAGCGACTCTTTGCGGACCCCACTCCGCTTCCGGCCACGATATGCTGTCCTGTCGATCGCAGGGTCGGTAATTTGGACTCCATTGCTGCCACAAACCACGCTTGGCATGAGCTGGTCCGCTCCCGTGAAAGTGAGCTGTTGTACTCTCCCCTTCTGCGAGTGGAATGGGCGGTGTGGTTGGCCCCGCTGACGGAGAAGGGTGTCCTGAAGGCGTTACGGGACTTGGGCATAGACAAGATGGGGGACCTCTTTTTGAACGGCATAGTGAAGACGTCCCAGCAGGCCCTCCAATCCCACTCTGGAGCGACGCTGTTACACGGCTTCCAATACCACCGGGTCCGTAGAGCGTTGCAGGAATTGCTGGGCCCGGAAATGGCAGAGCCGCAGGAAGTACCGGAGCTTACTTACGTTATTAAGAACCCCTCTTCCCGTAAATTGGTAAATACTCTTAAGAAGTTGGGGGATCAGCACCGGCAGTGCCCTCCCTCCAGGGCCAGATTGGCCTGGCAGTGTGATCTTCAGTCACCAATCTCGGATGAGATGTGGCAATACTGTTGTACGAACACTAGGAAGATTTCGCTTAATAGTAGACATCGCCTGATACACTTTAAATACCTACAGCGGGTCTATTACACACCGGACAGATTACATAGATACGGACTGCGGGAGTCAGCGAAGTGTGAGCGATGCCATTTTCCCACAGCTGATTTCATGCATATGTCCTGGACTTGCCCTAGTATCCATAAGTTTTGGCGGGAGGTATTCACGGAACTTAGCTCTATGCTGGGTACGGAGGTTCTGCCTTGCCCGGCGCTGGCGCTGCTGGGTTTTTCCAAATCATTGCCAGTAGCGATGCGGCGCCTCGCTGACATGGCTTTGCTGACAGCCAAGCGCCTGGTTGCGTTGTGCTGGATGAGGGGGCCGGTTCCTACTAAAAGGCGCTGGGAGACGGATTTGCTGTATTGCTGCACACAGTCTGAGGTGTATAATGAACTGCTTCCCCCAAAGAGTCGCCCTAGGAACTTCTGGGGGTTATATAGAGAATACCAGTGCGCTAAGGGGGGCGGTGAGTCAGACCCTGAAGGGGAGGAGTTGGATGAACTACAGGAGGGCGGAGTGGCGATGGCGGAGGCTGGCATGATGCATGGTTGACTGTCCCCTTATTGGAGGTGGTTGTCAGGTTCCGTCCTGGTTTCAATTGAGAGGCGGAGTGCGTGAGTCCCCGGGACGGCTGTGCTGGGAGGGTGGCTTTAGTGGCCCTTTTTGAATTCTGCATCACTCCATTGGGCCCTCGGGTCCTTAGCCATGGGTCCTAAGTTCCTCTATAGACTCGGTAGTTAGTGCAGGTGCGTGGGTGGACACGGGTATGGGTAGGCTGGCTTGTTTGTAGGGTGGGGGTTTGTTTTGGCTGTGTGTTTATTGCACCCTTTTTTCCTCCCTCTTCCAGGATATTTTGTCCTCATGAATCCGAGACTTTATTTAGCACACGCGAACTGACTGCATTATTTTTGCACACCAAACTATGGTCATGAGTGTCAGCACCAGTATTAACTATCTTATTTTTTGGTATTAGTCATAAGCTGTTTCCGCAACACGGTTTTGTTTTTCTTTCTTTCCTATAAGTGCGCCGCCAGGCCTCCGGGATGCTGGCATTATGGCTGTGTATGCGACCACTGCTCATGGATCTGGGTGCTATCTATTGTTGCCGCCGGCCTCCGGGTTGTAGGCGATGAGTGCTGTGTGCTTACATCGAAGGTGTAATAAAGTATAAATTAAAAAAAAAAACTGTTGACTGAGGTTTTCAGGGAAGAGGGTTACCCTGAGACTGATAACCGACAATGAAACCCAATTGGTTTCAGAAGATATGGTGAAATTTCTAGACGCGTGTGGGATTGTTCACACCAGGACTTCACCGTACAATCCACAGGGGAATGGTATCGTTGAGAGGGCTAACAGAATGGTGAAGGGTGCTATTCAGATGGCTGTGAGTTCTGGTGGGTGTGGTAGAAACATTGTTAATGACTTGGTTTGGGCGTATAGGACAACGGTGAACGGTGTTCACAGTAAAGTTCCATTCAACATGATGAGGGGACGTTTGGCAGGTACCAAACTAGTTCCAGCATGGATGGAAGAGTGCATTGGCTTGGTGGATTTGGGTGATAGTGCATCAAAAGTTTGTGATAGGTTGAATGTGAAAAGATTGGCAGCGAATGATTGGGTAAAGGTTAAACCTGGTCGAGTAGGTTTGGGTCTAACCAAGTTTAGAGGTCCATTCAAAATCAAATCGGTTCACGACAAATTTGTGACACTTTACAACTGTGAGCACTGGAATTTGAGGAGGGTTGCCCTCTACAAAAAAGCGAAAAGTGACAATTGTGGTGGTTTACAGTCTGATTTGGTTTCGGATACGAAAAAGGGAAATGTCTTGGTTAAAAATAGCGAGGATACCATTGGTGGTGACACCCTTATTTTACCGCAAAGGATCAGAAGGCAACCTAGATATCTTCAGGATTTTGTGTGCCATTAAGTTTGTGTGTGTAAAGTGTGGGCATATGTTCTTGGTAGTTTATTGCTTTTTTTCCCTCTTCTTTTGTTTAGTTTTTTAAATTTATTTTAGATTGGATTGGAAGGATTGAGGATATGTTGTATTCTCTTATTTTGTTGTAGCTTGCATTTCTCTTTAAATGGAACATTCTAACTTTGCTGATGTCATGATGAAACTTGGTGCTCTCGTGTTTCTAGACTGCCAGTTGCTTCTTAGCCTTTGATGGGAACACCAGCTTTTACTCTGTAACTTATATGAAATTACCTCAACAACTTCTATGGCTTCCACGACTACTTATCTTCGATTACATCAGCTGGCATCATCTGTCTTCAAGAAACCTGGTCTAGGGATGACGTTGTTCTAGATGGTTATCGCTCTTTTACAGTACCTGCAATACCCTCCTCAGCAGGAAGAGCCAAAGGAGAGATCACGTTGCTAATCTCAGTGACATTTGGAACTTTAAAAGCCACCTATATAATCTAATCACCCTGGTACCATCTGATTTTGCTATTTAATTTAATGAAGGCTAAGATATTAGTGGTAAATTGATATTACAATATCTTTGACGCAAATAGCTGTCATGTTATCGAATCCTTACAGGCAGAAGTTACAAAAATAACTGGGAAGTGGCAGTCATTATGCATATTATGGGTGAGGGATTTTAATTGCATAACCTGTAAGCATAGTGGCCAACAAGTTTGTGGATTGGTGGATACTGAGGGTCATCCTCAGCCACTCTTTATTTATTCACCTCAAGGTGAAGTTTAAACTATTCTCGTTGGTAATGACCTAGGTATTATTAACAACTTGGTTTGTGGTCCCTTTTCACAGTACAGTACGTTTGTGGGTGGAGGTAGCAAAAGGTTTTATTGCCCACATGTTCACATCTAGGACCTTCATCTTGCTTGTCCATGATTTAACGGTGGAGACTAACTGTGCCACTGACCACAATCACCACTAAATACAATTACCCAGGCAGGGGATGGTGATGACCACCCTATTTTCTACAATCTAAACAAAGGGGTAAGATTGAATTGGGGAAAGATAAACCCTCTAAAATTCAAGGTAGGACACCAATATGAAAAACTATCACTCATCATGAGGTCTCTGCAGTATTACTCCCCCCACCAGCTGAGGTTGTCCAGGAATTCGAGCTGCTCTGTTCAGATGTAGCTAAGAGGCTGACTAGATCCACTCACCAAGGGAAACCTCAAAAGCCACAGTGGTTTAATACTGAATGTACAAAGGCCTTAAAGAATCTCAAAAGGGCACTTCATGCTATACCTAGAGACAGCAATTTAATTTAAAGCGCAAGGCAAACTTATAAAATTACAATCGGGAAAAGAAAAGAAAAATTGAGAAGACAGGCATGGAAAAACTTGGAGAGAGCAAGTTCCCTTAAAGATTCTAAAAGCATTTGGAATAGTATTAACCAAACGCTGTTCACGGAAGAAGTAACACAGTTGGGTTCATTGATCCTGGGAGATGCCTGGGAAAGTCACTGTATTGCTATATTTAACCCGCAATCTAAGCAGCTACAGGAAAACACAGAGAATGTGCCTGTAGATCTAATTGCAGCCTCCCACCTAAGTTCTTCCATCACAGTATCTGAGGTTGAGGAGGCGTTAGCTCAGGGAATTTGTTTGAAAGCCCCAGTGCCGGATGGGGTCCCACTTGATTTGTTTAAAAGGAATCCTAACCTATAGGCACCTTTATTGACAAATGTTTTTAGGCAGTAGTCATTGGCCTTGTGCCAGCATCTTGGAAGGAGGCTATTGTGGTTCCAGTTTTTAAAAAGGGCAATAGGATTGCCCCGGCATGTTACAAACCTATCTCACTAATTGATGCAACAGCAATAGTCTTGGGGAGGGTCCTCCTTGCCCGACTAAAGGCCTGGACATCCAACATGGGTGTTATGTCTAAACTAAAGAATGGTTTTAGGAAAGGATTGGGTACTACTGAGCAATGCCTTAATTTGTCCTTAATTGTCAACAAGTACATGAAGGCCAGGAAGGATTCTATTCACCTGACCTTCGCTACCCTCTCCAGGTATCTCATCAGTTGTTCGGCGTGTGTGTGGGGCTCTACAGACATGCACTGAGTGAAGACAGGAGTCTTCAAGTCTGTGCTCTGTTACGCTTACCTCCTAGAGTTGGATTTGAGGTAATCGGTTGTGTTCTCAGTGACTGTTCTGCAGGCTGCTTCCTGCAGATGTTTAATTATTTACTTTCTGATACATTGTGAATACGGAACTTACGTAGGAAGGATTCTCGTTAATCATTTTCCATAGGGTGACGTAACCTTATTGGGGAATAATTATTTTTCCGTTTGAGTTTTGTGGCCTTGATACTTTCTGTCCTACAATTCATTTTACGACCAATATTGGATTAGCGTTCAGGTGAATGTGAAGAGTTCTTTTGTTGCATTCTGAAGATAAGGTTCAGTGGTACGAGACTTTGAGAATTCAGTACGGACCTCACTCTAGGATCTTGATCTTTTCAGTTGATTCCATTGATGTTTGTGAAGAGAACAACAAGGAAAAAAACGATCGGATGGTGTTTAGTCCAGATGGAAGTGGAAAGGTGGGATTTTCATTCTAGAATCAGAATCAGAACTCTAATATCCCGCCACAGGTCGACTAGACCTTTTTACCTGTCATAGAGTGTAGAAGGTAATCTTTTTCAACATATCAATTCGAACTACCTCCATCGCCTTCCCCAAAGAACCACTGACAAAAAGTCAAGTTTGAAGATTTATTATAAAGCCAAAAGCAGTTGTGTATATAAACACCTCAGTAAAAGATTCAGTAGATATACGGGCACTAATACAAACATAATCCTACGGAAGAGTCTCAGTCGACTAAGAAACAACACAAGTATAATTTCCAAAACCACTAGACTTGCAAGAATTGCTATAATCTGGGTCTTGGTAGGCATCGAAGAAAAGAAGAAATACATCCAGATTAATCTGTCCCTACACTATACTAAGTGACATCCTACTTAACAGAGTTCCCTCCTAACAAAGGTGTCAGCCGTGGTAACTTCCAAAGAAGTACACTCACTCAGTTCGGACTTAGCCTAAGAACTCATCTCGCATAGCAAAGCTCTCTGCCTACCCAGCATCTGTCTTTGCCCTTGTGTGCATCTGCTCTGCCTTACTACCGGGGTGCTGTCCCTAATACAAACCCCACAATATGGGCGACACGCCCTGAGGTACGCCCCTCTCTGAGGTATTAACTTTCAACAAGATTCATTACGACATCTTCATCCTTGTCCGTTGAAAAACGTCCTTGGGTCCCAGAGTCTTCTCCTCTTGAAGTTGCTTCCCTAAATTCCGCAGCCACTCCTCCAGGTCTGGAACTACCATCCTAACGCTCATACACAATGGGCCCCTCTCTACTATCTCTAGTTAACCTTGCACCTGCAAAGAAACGCACATAAATCGATTCACAGTACCATGCTACTTGCAATTAATTTTCTAAAGCAACCTTCTAGGAAAAGACATTTCCTTGATTTAATGTTAAAAGAAACATTCCTAGTTCGGCCTACACAATCCTCTCTCCCCATCTGGGCCTCTGCACGTTTCAGGATGTCATCCCCTCACATTGGCAAACAATTTTCGTTCATTAGGCCTACATCATTATAGCAAAAAGAAAGAATACATTCTCTAACTAAACACTTCTATGTCGTTTACATGTATACAGTAATGAATTTCTAGACATGCATTTAAAAGTCTCAATGCCTATTCGAGCATCCTCTAACTGATTTAGTATTATTTTTCAAAAACATTTCTAAGCTAACATGACATTAGTATTTCAAAAGCACTTTACGTTACAGCTATGTAAATTCTGGTACATGAGTTCATAGCTTTGTATCACAATAGAACATGATTATAATCCTCTATATATGCGGGTGCTGATTACTCGTGAATATGGTGCACCCCTACAATTTCTAACACGGTTTTGCGCTCTCTCAGTCCCCCCTTTGATGACCTGTGTCATCACCACCACCCCATATTCCTTAGGGTAGGGACCGATCTACACAGCACTTGTTGCGACGTTCCCTCGCCTGAGCATTTCTAATGCCCTTAAACTTTGATATTGATTGTCCTGCAAGTCCTCCATTCTCTGCTCTTGTACCCTCATCGATCTTGCAGTCTATTTGATCTATACCATTTGTACAATCTCAACAAACCCCACAATCCAATCACGCATGACACTATGATGATAAGGGGTTCCAGCACGTATCCAAGAAAACTCCTTCCCAGGTTAGCAAACCAATTTCCAACACTTCCAAACCCCTTGCCAACCTTTTCCTATGTATTTTCTTGTGTCAAATCGTTAATTTCATAGTGAATTGCAGTAATGTTGCGTATATATTTCTTCAGATCCTTGGAATTGTCCGGAATATACCTGCAACATTCCTGAACCTTTAAAAGTTTACAGACTCCGCCCTCTTTCGCTAAAAGAACGTCTAAGGCAAGACGGTTCTGTAAAACCATCGCCCTTATCGACAACATCTCACCATGAATCAACACCAGTGATTTTGCCGAACTCATTGATAGCTCATCCACCACTGTTGCTAATCTCCGTAGCTTTACGTCATTTAAAATCACTCCCAACATTGGTATCACAGCTCCAAACACATCTCCCACTATTGCACCAGCACTTTCTCCTCTCTTTACCCTTGTCAATTTGCCACCCTCCACCTGAGCAAAATCCTCAGTGTGATATATCTTAGGAAAGATAATCGCCAGGTAACATGTCCCATACCACTTATCCGGCAACCTCACGTACGCATTTTTCCCACAAACAAAGTACACCGTAGGGATCACTTGCACCACGCTCTTCAGGAAATCCTTGGTGTAATATTCTATCTTAAAAGTGTGTTCACAAGTTGTCTCGCCCACATACACATTTTCGTAATAAGTCTTTGGCCTATGCAAACACAACTTCCCTTTCTGCACCACATCCAATGCTATTGGGCCGTAGCTTCCCTTTGACTTATGTCCAAGCTCCTCATCCGTTCAATCTACTTTGCCCTGACCTGACGTCTGTAACTGTTTTTGTTTTTGATACCTATCTTCAACCTGTTCTACGAACTTCTTCTCTGCCTCTGTCAATGAGCAGGTCAAATTGTGTCGGTGTGCGTATGAGGTGTCTATTGCTCGTGTTGGAATGAAAAAGTATCTAAGTCTATCCTCCGATTTGTGATAGTCTCACTTGTTCAGGTGCTTATAATTTGGGACTTCCGGTAGCACAGCATCATAATTTGAAAAGAAATATTCAAAATTAGTCCGCCCATAAAATATGCTAAGCAGCAAACTACATAAAATTCCATACGTCAACGGCAGGTGATGGTATCTAATACCCTCGTCTACTGAAGCTGGCAACTGCATACACACATAACAATCCTACGCATCCATCGCATCAATGTACTCATACAACAACTTGGCATACGCATTCTTCCCAAAGTTTCCTTTGGACAAATCAGCATGTAATCTACGGCTTTCTTCTGCTAGCAAAGCTTTCTCAGCTCCTATGTTTAACTCTTTCTGGCTAGGAGTGGTAGGTGTAGGTGTTCCCTTGACCTCCGCCTCCTGCTCTTGTGGTGCTAAATAAGAAACTAAAACTACTACAAATATAAAGAAAATCACTAACCCTATTAGTGTACCTATCATACATTTTGCCCTATGAGTCGGGTTCCCAGCCTCCATGGTCTCAGACAGTATGATTCGATTCTAGCAGCAACACAAAGTCTCAGCAACACAAAGTCTCTTGCTTGGCTTTATGAATTTCTCGAACCACACCTAGAAGCAGAGATCCCCTTTCAGATCTTAATCTTCCATTTCGTATTCAGGTGACCCAAACCCTTCTCCGTCCTCTAAGGGATGTCCCTAAATTTCTTCTTCTTCCACTCGGCTCTAAGTAACTTTAGCAGCTATTTACAAAGTCTTTACTGCGCATCAATGATATGATTTTCTCCAAGTGCACAGAGTACGTAATCCAAGAGTTCCATGTGAAGGACTATTGATTCATAGGCAGGTATTTCAGGGCCAAATGTAGGAAAAACCAGTCTATTTAGGATCAAGTCATTTATCTTGCTTAGGAGAGGGGGGTTAGGAACAGTGATTGTCAGTAAACCTTCGATTTCCAGTCCAGGTACCAACAATATCACTTCCAACTTAAAATTAGGAGTCGTATCGGTCACAAGCACCGACCTCACCCTCCCGGATCTCAGCACACCTGGCATTTGTCAAAGGGTAGGTCCACTCCGGAGTGGCGTATCTTCGGCAAGGTACTTTCACCCTCCTTGATCTTCTCGGACCCTTTTCCTCTGACTCCTTGCTTTCTCCATCCGGGTCTGATTCTTCAGATACAGGTGCAAGTTCTCTTTCAGAGGTCCGCCTGACTTTCAGCCTCTTCCGTCTTTCTGGCCAACTTGCCTCTGTGCGATTCACTCCTCTGCTTCTTGACGGCACAACTTGCTCATCACTGCCTTCAGCTCTTTCAGGGTCTAGATCACCTTCACAGCAGCTTCCTTCCTCTGAGGCGGATTCTGTGTCACTGCCGTTGTGATCTCCCTCAGCTTGGTCGGATGAGTTACCAGCCTCTTCAGACGCCCCCACAGCTTGACTTGACCCCTCTAGTGGATCTTCCTCCACAGCTGGATTTTCTTCAACGAGAGGAGCTGTTTCTTCCAGGGGCGCTGGGACTCTTCGGGTGTGAGAGGCATGTATCCAATTTGGCAATCCACTGCAATTCACAGCAGTGTTCGTCACCAGGATGACTTGGAACGGCCCTCGCCAGCGGACGTCCAAGCAGCTCTTCCTCACGTGCTTCCGCACTAGAACCCAGTCTCCGGGACATAGGTCGCGACAAAGGTCTCTAGAAGTCGGGATTTCAGCCGTCTGCACTCTCTTACGACCTGCTGCTTTCTGCCGTACCGTCACTCTCCGTCATCCTCCGTGGAACGCCATCCTCCGTCCGCTGCTCTATGGACGCACATCTCCAGATCTTTATGGGCCTTGGGGAAATCTTAGCCTACTCTAGATTACACTCACTCCAGAAGATAAACCATCCTCTGCTACCAACTGGAAAGTTGTGATTTTCACTCTAGAATCAGAATCAGAATCAGAACTCTAATATTCCGCCACAGGTCGACTAGACCTTTTTACCTGTCATAGAGTGTAGAAGGTAATCTTTTTCAACATATCAATTCGAACTACCTCCATCGCCTTCCCCAAAGAACCACTGACAAAAAGTCAAGTTTGAAGATTTATTATAAAGCCAAAAGCAGTTGTGTATATAAACACCTCAGTAAAAGATTCAGTAGATATACGGGCACTAATACAAACATAATCCTACGGAAGAGTCTCAGTCGACTAAGAAACAACACAAGTATAATTTCCAAAACCACTAGACTTGCAAGAATTGCTATAATCTGGGTCTTGGTAGGCATCGAAGAAAAGAAGAAATACATCCAGATTAATCTGTCCCTACACTATACTAAGTGACATCCTACTTAACAGAGTTCCCTCCTAACAAAGGTGTCAGCCGTGGTAACTTCCAAAGAAGTACACTCACTCAGTTCGGACTTAGCCTAAGAACTCATCTCGCATAGCAAAGCTCTCTGCCTACCCAGCATCTGTCTATGCCCTTGTGTGCATCTGCTCTGCCTTACTACCGGGGTGCTGTCCCTAATACAAACCCCACAATATGGGCGACACGCCCTGAGGTACACCCCTCTCTGAGGTATTAACTTTCAACAAGATTCATTACGACATCTTCATCCTTGTCCGTTGAAAAACGTCCTTGGGTCCCAGAGTCTTCTCCTCTTGAAGTTGCTTCCCTCAATTCCGCAGCCACTCCTCCAGGTCTGGAACTACCATCCTAACGCTCATACACAATGGGCCCCTCTCTACTATCTCTAGTTAACCTTGCACCTGCAAAGAAACGTACATAAATCGATTCACAGTACCATGCTACTTGCAATTAATTTTCTAAAGCAACCTTCTAGGAAAAGACATTTCCTTGATTTAATGTTAAAAGAAACATTCCTAGTTCGGCCTACACAATCCTCTCTCCCCATCTGGGCCTCTGCACATTTCAGGATGTCATCCCCTCACATTGGCAAACAATTTTCGTTCATTAGGCCTACATCATTATAGCAAAAAGAAAGAATACATTCTCTAACTAAACACTTCTATGTCGTTTACATGTATACAGTAATGAATTTCTAGACATGCATTTAAATGTCTCAATGCCTATTCGAGCATCCTCTAACTGATTTAGTATTACTCTCCAAAAACATTTCTAAGCTAACATGACATTAGTATTTCAAAAACACTTTACGTTACAGCTATGTAAATTCTGGTACATGAGTTCATAGCTTTGTATCACAATAGAACATGATTATAATCCTCTATATATGCTGGTGCTGATTACTCGT
Organism: Lissotriton vulgaris; assembly: GCF_964263255.1. Taxonomy (NCBI): domain Eukaryota; kingdom Metazoa; phylum Chordata; class Amphibia; order Caudata; family Salamandridae; genus Lissotriton; species Lissotriton vulgaris. The sequence continues at coordinate 2,120,796,717 of NC_141687.1, read as the reverse complement.
GAATATGGTGCACCCCTACAATTTCTAACACGGTTTTGCGCTCTCTCAGAAGTACTTTGATATAGATGGTGTTTATACATTTGAGGCTTCCTATTCTCTGCAGTTCCCTTCCCTATTCCCTATTCCTCGCTTGACCACTTCACTACTCTATGTATATATACAAAACCATAGAGTTGGAGATGTCAGGAAGTGGACCATTTTGAGCAGCATTCCGGTTCTGAGGTGTTCGCATTTGCTGGAACTGACAGTTTTGACATGCTTAATCAGGACAAGTTGTGGGGCATAATGGGAAAAATGGGTGTAAAAGAAGAAGACTTCATATCCCTTTTACGTAGGTTACATTCTAATACTTCAGTTGTTATAAGATATGGCCCCCAGGGTGAAAAGATCAAACCTATCATGCCACTGAAGGCGTTCGGCAAGGCTGCATTTTGGCCCCATTCCTCTTCTTAATCTACACCAACGGGCTAGCGGCTTACTTATTAGGCAAGGAGATAGATTTCCCTCGAATTGGTGATAATTTTGTTCCATTACTGCATCATATGTAGACGATACAGTGCTAATGGCATTGACAGCAAATAGCCTCCAAAAATCATTTAGGGCCAGATGTACAACCATGCCATTTTGCTAGTCGCAAATTGAGCTCAATTGCGAGTTGCAAATTGCGAATGGCACAATGATATGTACAATAGTGTCAGAGACACTGTTTGCAATTCTCAATTGGGTCGCACATTGATTGCCTCATCAATATTCAGGAGGGACTCGCAATTTACGACCCCATTGACAATGGCTGGCCCTCCGAGGTATAGTGTCCTGCTGGGCTCAGCAGACCTCTATGTCTGGGACTGTTTTTAAATAAAGCAGTTTTTTAAAAAAGCAGCCTGTTTTCCTTAAAGGAAAACGAGATGTATTTAAAAAAAAAGAATTAAATGTTTTTGTTTAATTTTTTAAGGTCAGGTAGTGGCCCCTGGGACTACTGCCTGCCCCTAAAAAAATATTTTCCCCTGCATTCACAAAGAGGAAGGGGTCCCATGGGTAACCCATCTATTTTGTGAGAACTTTAGGGCGGTAAATTGTGAGTGTTTTGCAACCGCAATTGCGGTCGCAAAACATTCTTACATAGGGCAATTAGGAAGGGACGCCTTGGAACGCCCCTTCCTAATGGAGAGTCACATATCCTATTAATATCGCAATTAAATTGTGACTCGCTAGATAGGGCTTTTACATGGCCCAATCGTATTTTGCGTGTGCAAACGGGTCGCAAACCCGTTTGTGCATGCAAAATAGGGTCGTACATCTGGCCTTTAGCACTTTTACTGAATTTATGTTGTCACTTGACTTAAAAGTTAATTTTATTAAATCTTATATAATGGTGTGCGGCCCCAAGTTGACAAAAACAGGAATATTTCTGTAAAGGGAATAAGATTAGAAAATTTGAATAATTTCAGTTACCGGGAGGACTTATTTAATAATAAGATGAACTGGGTACCACTTATCACAGCAAGGGTGCATCAAACAAATAGGGTTTTAGAGGAGTTATTTCGCTTTGCATCCAAATTAGGTCACAAGCCGGTGAGAGAAATAATGAACCTTTATAAAGCCAAATGTTTGTCTCTTGAAACATATGGGACAGGGGTGTGGGGACATCAACTATACGTTTTGTAAAAACGTTTATAAAAAGATTACTGATAATTCCACATGCCCCCACATGCTTCTGTTATAAAGAACTGGGATTAGAGTATATAGAGGACCGCATAGAGAGCGCCCCTTTGCTCTTATGGGCAAAAGTTTGGCTGACCGATAAACTAAAGTTCTGGAGGAAAGTAATCAAAGATTGTATTAATCTAGATAGTGCCCTAATAATTCCTTGGATTCGATTTGTGAGAGGTACATTTTAAATTTTTTGAGATAGGATTGGGGCCCTTTTATCATAATCCAGAAAGCATTCCCACGAATGCAAAAGTTATTATTAAAGAGGCAAACCACTCCGAGGCTGCCATGCGCTATTTGCAACAGGAGGAGATGGGCCCTTCATGTTCCTTCCCCGCGCTACAGCAATATTATTTAACTTTTACTACTAATATTCAGACCAGATTTCTTTTAATCAGATTTTGTTTATGCACTTTACACTTTTTAGCGACCTTTCCGTGCCAAATAGGGTGGGCTAACAAGTTTATGCCCTGCCTGTGCGATAATCTGACCATCCAAAGCACCATACACTTTATTTTATTTTGCACTTTTTATAAAGAAGTGAGTAACAAATCTTTAGCCCCATTATTATCCAAAATTCGCCCTTGTACATATATTGATGGTTTTAATTAAGTGCATACTTTGACCACCACTGTTATTTGCTTTGCAGTTTCTAATTATATTAAAGTGTCGATGGCTATTAGAAAGTGCTATGAGTTTTAGGGACTGAGCAAGAATGATGCAATTTTTGGTTTAGTTAAACCTTTATCACTGGAATTTGGCATGACTTAATGAAATATCATGTCGTACTAAGGGGGTGATTAGGATTGCGGAAGGACCGCCACCGCCGGCACTGCGGTGGCTGTCCTCCCGCCGTCAAACGGAATATTCCGACTGCCAGATTATGATGGCGGTGGGAACATGACAGCGCCTGCAGCGGACACAAAGACCGTCCGCCGCCAGCAATCGTACCGATTGCCTGGCAGACAGTGCACGGGGCTCGAAATGGTGGCGGTGCCTAGCAGGCACCATCCACCAGATTAGGATGCATTACAAAACCGGCCATTCCATGGCGGCGATGCCGCCATGGAAAGGCATACGTAACTTTGCATCGGCCCTTGGCGGGCTCCCTTGGGGGGCTACACATGGTCCTCCCCCTACATTGCCATGCCCAAGGTGGTAGGCACTGCGAGGTACCTGCCATGTTGTGCATGGCAATGCATGACGTGCCTCTGTGGCATTGCGGCGGGTGCTGCAATGTACAGCAGAATCCGCCATAATGTTGAAGATACGGACTGAAACCGCCACAGTGGTGGTCGCATCGTAATTTGCAGGACGGGACAGCCGCACCACTGGCGGATGGTCCCAACACCGCTAGGGTCCGCCCGCAATCCTAATAGGGCCCTAAATGTTTATTCTCACTAATGAATCTTTTTCCTTGTAAAATCTCCTGAATTGTTTGCTCATCTTTTTTATTGTGAGTGTTAAAAAAATTAAATTAAATTGCAAAGTTTTATCCAGTTAAACTTTTATGGTTTTGTGAACCACAACAAAGTTATTATCTGTTAAATGTGAACCTTGCAATAATAACTGGTTTGAAAAATACTTAAATCTAACTTTTGTTACTGTGGTAAGCGAGCGGAAGCAAGTAGAATTACACCACATTTCAGGAGGTATTTTTCTGCCTTGAATGATGAAGCAGCATGCCAGGAAATATTTAAATAAAGGAGAAAGGATATGCTCTGCTGATGAAAGTAAAAATAGTGAAACACTGGTCTTAAGAGACTTTTATGAACATACAGCAGCTGCTGTGATTGCACAAAATTTAAAAATAAAATTGCTATCAATGAATTAGGGGAGAATGGAACAATGCCTGTGAGGGTGCTTCTAATAACGATTTAGGACAAAAAATGTTGTCACAAACTTGTCTCAAGACATGCTTGTATGCATCTGGGCATGTAGCTATTACATAGCTAATACAAAGCTTCCTATATGTATAGCTGTTGCATTCTATCGGTTCTAAATAAGACCCCAGCTGACTTGACATCTGGGTTGAAATGTTGACAAATCATTACCAGAATATTGTGTGTGAAAAATTGTTGATGGGTTGTTTGTTTGAATATCCTCTGACATAAATATTGTGGCCTAAATATCGTCCTGTTGGGTGTAGACTTTCTATCATTAGTTTCAATAGGGCTATATTTTTGTAAGGAAATGGTATCATACCCGACTCACTGTACCATGTGCCAACGGCACTCTCAAAGCTCACTTACATTTTGATACCTTTTTTGTACAAACTACTGAAAACATAACATACATGTCAACTGCCTAGACCTCTACACTGACAATAAAAGAATCTAAAAATTAAAACGGCTCTGTTTTGGTTCATTTGAGATTGAGCAAGTACTGAAGACATTGCTGATGCATATGCACACTGTTAATACTTGGGAATTATATCCGAATGTTTCTACAGGAAACTCTGTCCTTTTATTATTTACCTATGCTGGATTGATCACCGTCAGAATTCCATGTTGATGGAAAGGCTGGGACCAATATATGCAAACGGGAAACATCCATAAAAACGCAGGCATTACGACGTAATGCCTTTACAACGCAGAAATTACATCTTTAGTGCCATTGCAACGCTTGCCATTACTATGCATGCCATTAAACACATGTACATTTACATTGCATGCCTTTACAACTGCATCACAACCTTTTTTAAAAGAGATGCGTTTTATGGATCTTCAACCTTGTGGATTTTTGGACTACACCAATGGGTTTATTCGCCTTTTAGATATTTTGGATTATTTTTTTAAATCATTTTTTTGTAAAAGGATTGATTTTGATCCGTCTTATCATTGGGTGTTGGATATCGGAGACATCTTGAATGGAAAAAAGATCGAAAGAGGATTGCTACTCTGGATTCCTTGTTGTGTTTTTTGCCACTTCTACCATGCATTATGGTTACACACTTTGGACATTTGGGGAGCTGCAGACTCTTGCGGGAAAGTGGATTTTTAGAGAGGAACAAGAGTTGAAGAAAGATGACGACTGAAGTTAAGAACCCGTTTTTCTAATCTTTAAATAAAAAAATGTTTTTTAAAATGAAGTACAACTACAGGAATTTAAAAAAGTGCAAAATAGGCAAGTAAGATAGAATAGGTGTTAGTCACATTTAGAAATGTTGTGTGTGAGCAAAAGTTTCTAGGTAGTCTGAAGCCACCATCAACGTAAACTATTGTATACGTCCCAATAGTCAGACATTTCCTTTGGTTTTTTGTAATTCGTGGGTTCATACTACCAGTCAATGATTGCGCTATTCTCATTTCTTGGAAACTTTTCTCATTCTTCAAAATTTCAAAAAAATATAAAAGTTAGTGTGAGGTTTGCCAATCAATTTATTGAAGGAGTTGTGCTATCCGTCTATGGCATTATTAGTCTTTGCTCCTTCCTCTAAGCAGGTTATGTAACAGTTCCACTACTTCATAGGAAACCTCTGATTTCTTCTGCGACCTGACCTGCTTAGATGGGCAATCCATGTGTCTTCAAAGTAATTTAGTAGGGTGCCCAATTGTTCTTCATTTGCTTTAAAGTAGTCTGATTTAGTAATTGACGTGTAGTATTCATCCACACTGTTTGGGATAACAAAGCACAATGCTGTTAGTTTTTTAAATTCAAATTACAATTTACTGTCTGAAATGTAATCCTCAACTAAAATTGTTTTCAATTATTCACCAATATGCCTGTGAAAAGTGAAAAAAGCATCTTGAATTTGGGTTTCCGGGTAGGTTTTAGTAATGGTGTTAATCATTGATCATTCGAAGTCAATTATCACTTTTCTAGGACTTTTGTTTTGAGTTTTTGGGGCCGATTATGATGGCGGAGGGCCTGCCAACGTCAGGATTGCGGTTGTGGGCCCTCCGCCTTCTGAAAGCAATTTTCCCCCTGCCATATTAAGATGGCGGGAGGAATCGTTAGGGAAGTGTGGCGGTCTCAAAGACTGCCCGCCACGATTCCGCAAGACGGTCCTTTTCTGCCCACCTTGCGGAACCAAAAAATAGGGCAACAGTGCCTTGGTGCCTTGTTGCCTTGCAGGCACCTCAATAGGGATTACAATATCCCTTTCGCTGGTCTTTTCACTGCGGTCATCTTGCCACGGACAGACAGACGGAAACGGATTTGAGGGCCCATAGCCGGCCCACCTTGTGTTGGGCAAGGTCATTGTGCACTGGGGGGTACATTTACAATGCACAAGGTGGCAGGCACCGCATGGTGAATGCCACGTTGTGCATGGAAATGACACGACATGGCTATTTCGCAGTGCGGAGGGTACTGTAGACAGCAGCACCCGCCGCAATATTAAACTGCTGGATGCGACCGCCATGGTGGTGGTCGCATCTTAATATGGGGCGGGACTGCCGCCTTACAGGAGGGCGGTCCCAATCCCTGCTACAATGGCAGGCGGACTCAAGTTCGCACGCCATCATAATCTGCCCTTTAGATTTTACCACTGATAAAAGTTCAGTGTATGTTGAGGATTGTTTATCAGGGAGCAAACAGTATACTAAGAGAACTACAGTGTTATTAATGTAGGCATGCATATTATATATTTGGGAGAATGGATGGAGTGTGGATTTAAACATCCCATCCATCATTCAAATATCACTACTCTCCAATTTTAATGCTAAACATTAGTATTCTCTTTTGAGGGTTTTTGTTGTCGTACAATAGAACGGTTTCATTAGTAAAAGTGACAGATAGTTCAGGAGGAATGTTAATATCAGAGAATGTTTGGGGTGTTACACGTTGTGGGTTACTTGGCTGTTTTTTCCTTTGAATAATTCTTCTTTAATTTGGGATTGTGCGCATAGAACTAGCTACATGCTGTTTTAGGGATACCTTCCTCAAAACTGAGCCACAGGTTCATTGGAGGTGCATGCAAGGTCTTTCATTTGATTAATGTTTTCCCTTACCTCAATCTTCATTGCAGGGGCAGAGTGGTTATGCTCTGTGGTTCTTTCAACAGTATCTCCAAGAGTAACTGCTCTGCCTATGTAATGGAATGAGTAATATTGTACCTCCAATGGCACCTAGGCTCAGTTAGTCTCTTCTTACAATTAAGATAGCCACCATACATTAGGAGACGCATTCCTCTTTGGGACATAAGCTAGCTGGCTTGTTTTCTTGATGTCATTATGTTGTTTTCTGTAAAAGAAGTTTTGGAAAATAATTTTTGAGTTATTGCTTTTTAAAATAATTTTTAGCCTGCAAAGAATATTTTTGTTATTTTTATACGTATGTAGCTTATCTAGTTTGGCATTGTTTTTTTGTTTAGAACCTGTAAAAAAACCTGGCTATTAATTTTTTAGGTTGCAGATTGAGTGCACTAAGAACTAGGGGTCTGATTACGATGGCGGAAGGGGCACCACCACCAGCCATGTGGTGGCGGGCCCTCCGCCATCGGACAGCAATTCCCCCCTGCCATATTACGATGGCAGGGGGAATTGTAACGCGGCCGTGGCCGGGGCAAAGACCGTCTGCCACGGATCCGTCACAGGCAATCGATCCGATTGCCTGGTGGCACGTCCAGATAGCATTAAATGGTGGCAGTGCCTAGGAGGCACTGTCCGCCAGATTACAATGCTGGCTGCAGCCAGTCTTCAGTGGCGGGTAAACCGCCATTGAAAGGCTGGAGGAGAGTGCATTTGGGGGCGTGTTGCAGGGCCCCCTTGTGTTGAGGGGTAATGGTGCACTGTGGGTTTACCCATGGTACCCCTCAACACTTCACTGCACTAAGTGGCAGGCACCGAGTGGTGCCTGGCACTTAATGCAGTGAAAAGCACAACATGCATGTTTAGCATTGTGGCGGATGCTGCAGCCAGCAGCACCTGCCGTAATGTTAACCATGCACGATGCAACTGCCACGGTGGCGGTCGCATCGTAATCTGACGTGCAGGACTGCTGTGTTGCAGGGGAGCGATCCCTGGCATCGCGACGTTGACGGGCAGACTCAAGTCTGCCCACCATCGTAATGACCCTCATACTGATTATATTTAGTCATTTGTTTCACTTTTCGTTGGTTTGATTGTCTGCTGTGGTTTGTAGTTGCGTCCTTCGGAAGGAGAATTATGATTTTTAATTGCAATTGTAGTTTGCCTCACCTTAGTAAACTTGCTTGGTTTGCTTGTCTGTTCTTTTGCAGATTGTCTTCTTCAATCTGATTCAGCTGTTTTAATTATTTTTCTTTGGTGTGGTTTTTAAACAGATGTTTTAAAAAACATTATCACTTTTGCTTCAGTTTGACAAATCAAAATGGGATTTCAGGTACAGATTGTTGTTCGTTTCAGTTCCTGCTTGGTTAGAAGAAATATTTTGCTTTGTTTTGGTTACAACATAAGGATTTGGATCAATTATACCTGTGATAGGCCTTCGGTTTGTTTAAACTCTGTTTGGAAGATGCTTTCTTGTCCCGTGGATGGTTTTCAATCCAATATTTTTCAATGGTAAATTAATTAACCTGTGAGAAAAAAAATAATAAAGCACTTTACGTGTTTCTTTTAAATTATTTACATTCCATAGTGCACCTGACCAGCCCCTTCCTGAAGCAAGCACCATGTGCTGTTAAAATAATATTTTTACCCCCACCACTGACCAGCATTTTCCATGAGGCACGCACCCTGTGGTGTTAGAAAAGTAATTTCCCCCCCACCACTGACTATCGCCTTCCGTGGGGCAAGTACCCTTTGGAGTTAGAATAGCATTTTTGCCCCTCATCACTGACCATTATCTTTCCTGAGGCAAGCACTCTTTGGTGTTACAATAGTAATTTTGCACCCCACCACTGACCAGCCCCTTCCCTGAGGCAAGAACCCTGTGGAGTTAGAATAGTAATTTTGCCCCATACCACTGACCATCACCATCCCTGATGCAAGTAGCCTTTGGAGTTAGAATAGTATTTTTGCCCCCCACCACTGACCAACACTTACCTTGAGGCAAGCACCCAGTGGAGTTAGAATAGTATTTTTGCCCCCGTCACTGACCTGTACCTTTCCTGAGGCAAGCACACTGTGGGGTTAGAATATTTTTTTTGCCCCTCACCACTGACCATCACGTTCCCTAAGGCAAGCACCCTGCAGAGTTTGAATTCTATTTTTGCCCCCCATAACTGACCAGCTGCCTCTCTATGTTTTCCTAGATTACAATTTTTTTGTAAATATTCTATATTTAAAATCGATTAAATAAAATTAAAAATAAATAAATAAGACTTTTATTTTTTTTTGCATATAATTACAACCGTTTCTTATTTGAAATACAAACGTACTTTTTTTATTTTGTGGGGGGGAAATATCACTGGATGATTTTCCAAAACCTGTGAAAAATTAATAATAAAAATGTAATTTCATTTCTAGCATTTTAATATTTTCTAACTATTTGTCCTTCTTGTTTGACGTATAATTAATTCAGTCAATAGATGGCAGTGTTTTCAGGTAGAAAGTGGCAGTTTGCTCCTCCTATTCCAAAATGGGTGTGGAGCACCACTGAGAACAAAATGGTGTTCAGCTTCATTTATACGTTTAGAATGGTTTAAAAGTCAATTTAAACGAAAATATGTTACTTAAATTATTTTTCCGCGTGATTCAGAAGCTGCCTGAAGGTATATTTTTATTTTGTGAGTGAAGGTTTAGTTTTACATTCTGTCTTAGAATGGCATCCATTTTTGTGCTTCAAAGTAGTCTGATTTAGTAATTGACGTGTAGTATTTATCCACACTGTTTGGGGTAACAAAGCACAATGCTGTTAGTTTTTTTAATTCAAATTGCAATTTACTGTCTGATATGTAATCCTCAACTAAAGATTTTTTCAATTATTCGCCAATATGCCTGTGAAAAGTGAAAAAAGCATCCTTGAATTTGGGTTTCCGGGTAAGTTTTAGTAATGGTGTTAATCATTGATAATTTGAAGTCAATTATCACTTTTCTAGGACTTTTGTTTTGAGTTTTTGGGGCCGATTATGATGGCGGAGGGCCTGACAACATCAGCATTGCGGTGGTGGTCCCTACGCCATCTGGAAGCAAATTTCCCCCAGCCATATTACGACGGCGGGAGGAATCGGTAGGGAAGTGTGGCGGTCTCAAAGACTGCCTGCCACGATTCCGCAAGGCGGTCCTTTTCTGCCCACCGTGCGGCAAAGACCGTCTGCCATGGATCCATCACAGGCAATCGATCCACTTGCCTGGTGGCTCGTCCAGATAGCATAAAATGGTGGCGGTGCCTAGAAGGCACCGTCCGCCAGATTACAATGCTGGCTGCAGCCAGCCTTCAGTGGCGAGTAAACCACCATTAAAAGGCTGGCGGAGAATGCATTTGGGGGCCTGTTGCAGGGCCCCCTTGTGTTGAGGGGTGGTGGTACACTGTGGGTTTACCCATGGCACCCCTCTACACTTCACTGCACTAAGTGGCAGGCACCGAGTGGTGCCTGGCACTTAATGCAGTGAAAAGCACAATATGCATGTTTAGCATTGTGGCGGATGCTGCAGCCAGCAGCACCTGCAGTAATGTTAACCATGCACGATGCAACTGCCGCGGTAGCGGTCGCATCGTAATCTGAGGTGCAGGACTGCTGTGTTGCACGCGAGCTATCCCTGGCACCGCGATGGTGACGGGCAGACTCAAGTCTGCCCACCATCGTAATGACCCCCATACTGATTATATTTAGTCATTTGTTTCACTTTTCGTTGGTTTGCTTGTCTGCTATGGTTTGTAGTTGGGTCCTTCGGAGAGAGAATTATGATTTGACGCCCACTGGGCATAGTTGCGCGTTATAAATAATATTTCATTCATTCATTCATTCATTTTTAATTGCAATTGTAGTTTGCCTCACCTTAGTAAACTTGCTTGGTCTGCTTGTCTGTTCTTTTGCAGATTGTCTTCTTCAATCTGATTCAGCTGTTTTAATTATTTTTCTTTGGTGTGGTTTTTAAACAGATGTTTTAAAAAAACATTATCACTTTTGCTTCAGTTTGACAAATCAAAATGGTATTTCAGGTACAGATTGTTGTTCGTTTCAGTTCCTGCTTGGTTAGAAGAAATGTTTTGCTTTGTTTTGGTTACAACATAAGGATTTGGATCAATTATACCTGGGATAGGCCTTCGGTTTGTTTAAACTCTGTTTGGAAGATGCTTTCTTGTCCCGTGGATGGTTTTCAATCCAATATTTTTCAATGTTAAATTATTAACCTGTGAGAAAAAAAAATAATAAAGCACTTTACGTGTTTCTTTTAAATTATTTACATTCCATAGTGCACCTGACCAGCCCCTTCCCTGAATAAGCACCATGTGGTGTTAAAATAATATTTTTGCCCCCACCACTGACCAGCACTTTCCATGAGGCATGCACCCTGTGGTGTTAGAAAAGTAATTTCCCGCCTTCCGTGGGGCAAGTACCCTTTGGAGTTAGAATAGCATTTTTGCCCCTCATCACTGACCAGTATCTTTCCTGAGGCAAGCACTCTTTGGTGTTACAATAGTAATTTTGCACCCCACCACTGAGCAGCCCCTTCCCTGAGGCAAGAACCCTGTGGAGTTAGAATAGTAATGTTGCCCCATACCACTGACCGTCACCATCCCTGATGCAAGTAGCCTTTGGAGTTAGAATAGTATTTTTGCACCCCACCACTGACCAACACCTACCTTGAGGCAAGCACCCTGTGGAGTTAGAATAGTATTTTTGCCCCCGTCACCTACCTGCACCTTACCTGAGGCAAGCACAATGTGGGGTTAGAATAATTTTTTTGCCCCTCACCACTGACCATCACGTTCCCTAAGGCAAGCACCCTGCAGAGTTTGAATTCTATTTTTGCCCCCATAACTGACCAGCTGCCTCTCTATGTTTTCTTAGATTTAATTTTTTTTGTAAAAAATATTCTATATTTAAAATTGATTAAATAAAATAAAAAATTTAAAAAATAAGACTTTTATTTTTTTTGCACATAAATAACAACCATTTCTTATTTGAAATACATACTTATTTTTTTTATTTTTGGGGGGAAATATCACTGGATGATTTTCCAAAACCTGTGAAAAAATTAATAATAAAAATGTATTTTCATTTCTAGCATTTTAATATTTTCTAACTATTTGTGCTTCTTGTTTGACGTATAATTACTTTAGTCAATAGATGGCAGTGTTTTCAGGTAGAAAGTGGCAGTTTGCTCCTCCTATTCCAAAATGCGTGTGGAGCACCACTGAGGACAAAATGGTGGTAAGCTTCATTTATATGTTTAGAATGGTTTAAAAGTAAATTTAAACGAAAACATGTTTCTTAAATGATTTTTCCGCGTGATTCAGAAGCTGCCTGAAGGTATATTTTTATTTTGTGAGTGAAGGTTTAGTTTTACATTCTGTCTTAGAATGGCATCTATTTTTGTGCTTTAAAGTAGTCTGGTTTAGTAATTGACGTGTAGTATTCATCCACACTGTTAGGGGTAACAAAGCACAATGCTGTTAGTTTTTTTAATTCAAATTGCAATTTACTGTCTGATATGTAATCCTCAACTAAAGATTTTTTCAATTATTCGCCAATATGCCTGTGAAAAGTGAAAAAAGCATCCTTGAATTTGGGTTTCCGGGTAAGTTTTAGTAATGGTGTTAATCATTGATAATTTGAAGTCAATTATCACTTTTCTAGGACTTTTGTTTTGAGTTTTTGGGGCCGATTATGATGGCGGAGGGCCTGACAACATCAGCATTGCGGTGGTGGTCCCTCCGCCATCTGAAAGCAAATTTCCCCCTGCCATATTACGACGGCGGGAGGAATCGTTAGGGAAGTGTGGCGGTCTCAAAGACTGCCTGCCACGATTCCGCAAGGCGGTCCTTTTCTGCTCACCTTGCGGAACCCAAAAAAAAAAAAACAGTGCCTTGGTGCCTTGCAGGCACCTCCATAGGGATTACCATATCCCTTTCGCTGGTCTTTTCACGGCAGTCATCCTGCCACGAAAAGACAGGCGGAAACGGATTTGGGGGCCCATGTGTTGGGGGAGGTCATTGTGCACTGGGGGGTGTATTTACAATGCACAAGGTGGCAGGCACCGCGTGGTGAATGCCACGTTGTGCATGGAAATGACACGACATGGCTATTTCGCAGTGCGGCGGGTGCTGCAGAAAGCAGCACCCGCCGCAATATTAAACTGCTAGATGTGACCGCCATGGTGGTGGTCGTATCTTAATATGGGGCGGGACTGCCGCCTTACAGGAGGGCGGTCCCAATCCCCGCTACAATGGCGGGCGGGCTCATGTTTGCACGCCATCATAATCTGCCCTTTCGATTTTACCACTGATAAAAGTTCAGTGTATGTTGAGGATTGTTTATTAGGGAGTAAACAGTATACTAAGAGAACTACAGTGTTATTAATGTAGGCATGCATATTATATATTTGGGAGAATGGATGGGGGTTTGGATTTAAACATCCCATCCATCATCCAAATATCAATTTTAAAAGGTTACGGGGTGTGCTAAACATTAGTATTCTCTTTTGAGGTTTTTTGTTGTCATACAATAGAACGGTTTCATTAGTAAAAGTGACAGATAGTTCAGGAGGAATGTTAATATCAAAGAATATTTGGGGTGTAACACGTTGTGGGTTACTTGCCTGTTTTTTCTTTGATTAATTTTTCTTAAATTTGGGATTGTGGGCATAGAACTAACTACATGCTGTTTTAGGGATACCTTCCTCAAAATTGAGCCACAGGTTTATTGGACGTGCATGCAAGGTCTTTCATTTGATTAATGTTTTCCCTTACCTCAATCTCCATTGCAGGGGCAGAGTGGTTATGCTCTGTGGTTCTTTCAACAGTATCTCCAAGAGTAACTGCTCTGCCTATGCAATGGGATGAGTAATATTGTACCTCCAATGGCACCAGGGCTCAGTTAGTCTCTTCTTACAATTAAGATAGCCACCATATATTAGGAGACGCTTTCCTCTTTGGGACATAAGCTAGCTGGCATGTTTTCTTGATGTCATTATGGTGTTTTCTGTAAAAGAAGTTTTGGAAAAGAATTTTTGAGTTATTGCTTTTTAAAATAATTTTTAGCCTGCAAAGAACATTTTTGTTATTTTTATACGTATGTAGCTTATCTAGTTTGGCATTGTTTTTTTGTTTAGAACCTGTAAAAAAAACTGGTTATTAATTTTTTAGGTTGCAGATTGAGTGCACTAAGAACTATGGGCCTGATTACGATGGCGGAAGGGGCACCACCACCAGCCATGTGGTGGCGGGCCCTCCGCCATCGGACAACAATTTCTCCCTGCCATATTACGATGGCAGGGGGAATTGTAACGCGGCCGTGGCCGGGGCAAAGACCATCTGCCACGGACCCGTCACAGGCAATCGATCCGATTGCCTGGTGGCACGTCCATATAGCATACAATGGTGGCGGTGCCTAGAAGGCACTGTCTGCCAGATTACAATGCTGGCTGCAGCCAGCCTTCAGTGGCGGGTAAACCGCCATTGAAAGGCTGGCGGAGAATGCATTCCGGGGCCTGTAGCAGGGCCCCCTTGTGTTGGGGGGTGTTGGTGCACTCTGGGTTTACCCATGGTACCCCTCTAAACTTCACTACACTAAGTGGCAGGCACAGAGTGGTGCCTGCCACTTAATGCAGTGAAAAGCACAACATGCATGTTTAGCATTGTGACGTATGCTGCAGCCAGCAGCACCTGCTGTGCTGTTAACCATGCACGATGCAACTGCCACGGTGGTGGTCGCATCGTAATCTGACGTGCAGGACTGCTGTGTTGCAGGCAAGCGATCCCTGGCGCCGCGACGGTGATGGGCAAACTCGAGTCTGCCCACCATCGTAATGACCCCCATACTGATTATATTTAGTCATTTGTTTCACTTTTCGTTGGTTTGATTGTCTGCTGTGGTTTGTAGTTGGGTCCTTCGGAAAGAGAATTATGATTTTTAATTGCAATTGTAGTTTGCCTCAACTTAGTAAATTTGCATGGTTTGCTTGTCTGTTCTTTTGCAGATTGTTTTCTTCAATCTGATTCAGCTGTTTTAATTATTTTTCTTTGGTGTGGTTTTTAAACAGATGTTTTAAAAAACATTATCACTTTTGCTTCAGTTTGACAAATCAAAATGGGATTTCAGATACAGATTGTTGTTCGTTTCAGTTCCTGCTTGGTTAGTGTAGTATTCTCTGTTAAAATGTTCTTCTAGAATTGTTATTTTTTCCTTTCTCTTGTACATTCCATATGTGGGACTTGGGCAGAGAGAGACTGGCTTTCGTGCTCTGTGGATGTTTAAGCTGTTTCCTGCAATTAAACTCATTTTTCATGCTGAACCATCTTTTGTGATTACTTCACAATTTTGGCGATGATTGGGATACTTTTAAGAGGACTTATCAAGGATATGTTATTGTCTTCATCCTGAAAGGAATAGCGTTCACTTTTTCACCTCATATTTTAAATATATTTTTTTTGGAGCTGCAAAGTTTATTACTAAGGACTTCTTTGTGAAAGAAATCGTTTTGTGGATTCCTTCATTCGTTTTAAACGAGCTACGGAGAGGTCTCTTAAAAACTCATTGCCTATCGTGAGTACTCTCTTAAAGTTACTGTTTTTATTTGTACTCAAGTTTTGGACGACATACGTGTGAGATTTTGGTGCCTTTTCGTATAGGAATCTAGTTTTTTTTGCGTGCTCAGTGCAGCGGGACAGTAACAAGAAGTACGTTTAAAAGTGGCCAAACCTCGAAGCAGCCAGGGATTTTGAGGAATTAAGCTTGTGGCACATTTACGTGTTATCGAGCCTCAGTGGAATCAATTCTATTTGTTAGTTGCTTTGCTGGCGGTGAATGTTTGACAACATTTACCTATTCAGGCCAGATTGTGTGTTCGAGTGCTGTCGCTGCATCGCTGCTCGAGCGCTGTCACTGAACCGCGGAGTGGATTGAATGTAAACAGTTCGAGCGCCGTTGCTGCATCGCTGCTCGAGCGCTTTCCCTGAACTGCTGAGTGAATTGAATGAAAACAACGACCTACCTTGAGTCTGGAGATTCTCTGCAGCGCAACGTCAGGGAGAGTCTGCAAGCCACCGCGCTCTGCTTACTTTGTCTCGCTCCTTGTTGCTATGCAACACCCCACGCTGTTCAGAGGAATACATCGCGTCCTGCCTTGTTCAACGTCGAACGTAGCACGTAAATTTCTGGCGGCCATCTTGTTTATTTACATTATACGGCATCAGTTTTTTTTGTTTGCAAATGATCTCTTAATTTAAAGATTATTTCTTCAAGTCAGTTCTGTTTGAACTCTTCAGGTACTGTGTTGAACCAACTTTATTTTATTTCAAGCTTCTCCCTGTAACCTGTACTGACATCGGTGACTACGTTTTTTTTCTTTAGTCTTTTATTTTGACTACTGTGCAACTTCATCATTTCATTGTGACATCGGTGACCAATTCTCTTATTTTAGTTTATTTCTTTAATTATTCATTCCTTTTTGCTCACTCATGTTATACTGAAAACATTGATTATTCTATGTTGTAAGTATCAATCTGTTTGAAGCCTAACATGTCTAATATTGTTGCTCCTCCACATTTGTTACCAGCAGCTGGTGAGCCTAAAATGGAATGGGACTTATGGTACCCAATGTTTTTGGCGTATGTTGATGTTTTGGAAGAGGATGGTTGGTCCCCTAAAAGAAAGTTGGCATTGTTGAAGAATTGTTTGGGGGGGGGGCAGGTTTAAAGGAGTTAGCAAATCTACCTCCTATCGATGGTGCTGGTGACATTAATATTTTTGAGGTCACTGTCAAACAAATGAGCATTAGGTTTGGCAGAAAAATCAATACTGTCATGGAAAGGTTTAAGTTTTACTCAAAGGCTCAAAAAGAGGATGAGTCTATTGAAAATGATGTAGCTGCTTTACGCACCTTAGCTAGTTCCTGTGCTTTTGAGACTATTAATTTTGAACAAGTTTTGAGGGACCAGATAATGATGAAGACTAAAAGCAAGAAAATTCAGGAACGTTTGTGGATGGGGACAGAATCTTCTCTTAGTGCGGTGTTGAGTATTGCTAAAGGTATTGAACAATCAGAATTTTTTGTCAGCGAGATCAGGGGACAGGTGGTTAAAAATAAAGACATTTTCCCTGAAGTAGCTATTGTAAAAGATTATTCCAATCCCAGGAAGCCTCCTTTTGTTCCTTTTAAGAAAGGGAGTTTTGAAAAGAGAACAAACCATTCGTAAAGAAAACTCAAGTAGTTTGCTACAGGTGTGGTGGCACTGACCATGTAGGAAGTGATAAGGGGTGTCCCGCTAGGAACAAAATTTGCATTACACGTAAAAAATCTGGTCATTTTAACAAAATGTGCAGATCTTTCCAGAAGGTAAACTTGGTGTCGTTTGAGGAAAATGAAGAGAATCAACAACAAGTTTCAGAAATAAACAGTCTATTGTGTGTTAGTGACACTAAGTGCAAAGGTTTTCCCAGTGATAAAATTCTGGTCAATGGGAAGGAAATTTCTATGCTAATTGATTATTGTGCTTGATACAGCATTATTGGCAGGAATGTTTTGATGAGTTTTGGAATACCACAAAACTTCTTTCACCTGATATACAACCTGGTGGGTACTCTGGTTACAAAGTTAGTCTTGATGGTTTTATGTGGGCTGATCTTAAGTTCAAGGACAGAACAACTAGAGGGAAGGTTTATGTTGCGACTAAAGGGGCTTCAATTCTTGGTTGGCCCCATCAGCAAGAAATTTGCATCAAACTTGATCCAAATGCTTCTCCTCCTGTTTACATTGTTTCTCCTGAGGATGATGAATTTGTTAGTAAAATAAGAACTACATTTCCTCTAATTTTTACAGATAATTTGGGAGAATTTGTTAACTTCAAGCATAAGATCATCCTTAAAGAGGGTGCTGTTCCTGTCCGACACAGAGTTAGAAATGTACCTTTAGCTTATCGTGAACAATTGAAAGTAATTCTTTCTGATTTAGTATCCAAAAAGATTATTGAACCTGTAGAATCTTCTCCCTGGGTTTCGACTGTGGTTTTGTCCCTTAAAAGCAATGGCAGACTTCGTCTATGTGTGGATCTCCGCAGCTTGAATAAGGTGATTTGGATTGACAGGCATCCTCTACCTCTATTCACGAACTTATTTCTACACTTTCTGGGGCTTGTGTGTTGTCCACAATAGATTTAGCCAGTGCCTATCACCAGGTGCTTTTACATGACGAATCTAAGTTTTTGACAACTTTTATCACACCAGAGGGCATGTTTCAATATTGTCGCATGCCGTTTGGTTTAGCCAGTGCGGCATCTGTGTTCCAGAGACTTATGAAGGAGGTTCTATATGGTTGTGAGGGCGCAATCGCCTTTCAGGATGACATCCTAATTTTTGGGAAAGATTTTGAACACCATGATAAGAACCTAGAGAAGGTACTACTACGAGTACAAGAGAAAGGGTTATCTCTGAAGTTCTCTAAATGTAAATTCCGACGAAGCAGAGTGGAATATCTTGGCCACGAAATTTCATCACAAGGTATTAAACCTAAGTTCAACCATATACAGAGTATTTCTAATGCTATTGCTCATCTGTCTAAAGAACAACTTGTATCATTTTTAGGTCTCACAGAATTTTACAGTAAGTTTGTGCAAGACTACTCCTCAAAAGTGTATCCTTTGAAATCTTTACTGAAGAAAAATGTGAAGTTTGTGTGGAACAATGAGCAAGAATGTGCTTTTAACTTACTTAAGAAAGAAATTATCAATGCCCCATTTTTTAGACCTTTTGTAGTTGGCAAGGATTGTATTGTGTCTGTGGATGCCAGTCATGTTGGTTTAGGGTCTGTTTTGATGCAAAGAAATTCAGGTGAGGAATATGTTGTTTCCTATGCATCATGAACTTTACGGGGTGCTGAGTACAATTATTCCACCATTGAAAAGGAATTTTTAGCGTGCACTTGGGCCGTTCAACACTTTCGGCAGTTCTTGTGGGGTACAAAATTTAGTTTGAGAACTGACCTTAAGCCTTTAATCGATATGTTAGCTGGTGGTGGTGGGAGAACTTTGACTGCTCGTTTGGCACGATTGGCTGCAAAACTGCAAGAGTTTTAGTGTGAAGTTGAATACGTCCCTGGACGTTTAAATGTGCATGCTGATTGCATGTCTCATTTGCCGTTGTTAGATTTCTCTGACGTCGCTTGTGTTAATTCTGATATGGATGTCATTTTTTTCTATTGAAGATGTTAACGGTGAGGCATCCAGAGTCTGTTCCGGAGTTATTTCTGAAACTGAATGGAAAGCACCATGTGTGAGGACAGTATCTTGTCTGATATTGTGAAGTTTATGCAATTAGGTTGGCCTGAAGAACGAAAGTTGTTAGTTGATTTGTCTACGTTCTGGAAAGTGAAAGATGAATGAATGTTTGATCAGGGTTTTCTAACTTGTGGTGATAAAATAGTTCCTCCTTTATCTCTGAAGGGCATTTGGGTATGTCAGCACCAAAAGACGCATTAGGGAGTTCTATTGGTGGCCAGGTGTCGATAGTATGGCTGACAAATGGGTCAGATCATGTTCTCCTTGTTTCCATAGTGATAAATCGGCTAAGTCTATGGTTGTGGGTGTTTCTCCAGTTGAATTTGTTACGAGTACTTGGAAAAACCTGGGGATCGATATCATTGGTCCACTCAATTTGTCTGCCAACAAGGATATTTTTGCATTGGTATTGATCGACTATTTCTCCAAATGGCCAGACTTGAAGCTTGTTGATAAGATTGGGTCAGTGCAAGTCATTGAATTTTTGGATGAAGCTTTTTGTAGAGAGGGCATTCCTGCAGAAATTGTTTCTGACAATGGACCTCAGTTTATCAGTAGAGAGTTTTTTGCTTTTATTGAGAGATGTGGAATTGTGCACAAAAGGGTATCTAATTATAACCCTCAAGCCAATGGTCAAATTGAACGCTTCAACAGAGTTATTAAAGAATCCATTCAATTGGCAGTTAGAAGTGGCTTAGATTGGAACAAAGCTCTACGTGTAACTTTGTTGTCATATCGCACCTCTCCTAATTCGGTTACTGGGTTATCTCCTTTTGAGATGTTGCGTGGTAGGAAACCCGGTTCCAAACTGTTACCTTGGTGGATTAAAGTTAAGATCCCATATGATTCTTCTTTTAACTCCTTTCAGGTTAGGGATAAAGTTCTGGAGTATCAGAATAAAATGAGAGGAAATTCGCTGGGGACCACTGCCAGTAGTTTAAAGATTAAAGTAGGAGATTTGGTTTGTGTTAAGTTTGGTGGTGTTTATGGAAATAAGTGGGCTAAATGGTCTGATCCATGCAAAGTGTTGGAAGTGTTTAGTAAGGCTGTAAGGGTTGAAGGTGGTAAGATTTGGAACTTCAGACGCATTTCCTTATGTAGAACAGGATGTACTAAGTTGGTTCCACGTGATGTTTTTCCTAAAACAAATGACTATCAGGATAATTGTGCAGCTTTGCTAGACACATTTGGATGTGATCCTTCTACTTCTGTTCAAATTAGTTCCGGTAGTTCTACTTCTGACACTGCTACTTCAGGTTCTATGGTTACAGATTCTTGCTCCTTACCTTGTGAAAATGTCAGTGGTTTGGGTAATGTTTGCGTTGATTCCATCAATGTTGCCAATTTAAGGAAAAGTTCTCGCATCAGACATTCTCCTGTTAAATTACGGGATTTTATTCCCTAATGTTATTTTATTTTTTTAAATTTTTTTTTTTTTTTTTCTATTTTAAGGGGGGGAAGGTGTGTAGTATTCTCTGTTAGAATGTTCTTCTAGAATTGTTATGTTTTCCTTTCTCTTGTACATCCATATGTGGGAGTTGGGCAGAGAGAGACTGGCCTTCGTGCTCTGTGGATGCTTAAGCTGTTTCCTGCAATTAAATTCATTTTTCATGCTGAACCATCTTTTGTGATTACTTCAATTAGAAGAAATGTTTTGCTTTGTTTTGGTTACAACATAGGGATTTGGATCAATTATACCTGTGATAGGCCTTCGGATTGTTTAAACTCTGTTTGGAAGATGGTTTCTTGTCCCGTGGATGGTTTTCAATCCAATATTTTTCAATGTTAAATTACTTAACCTGTGTAAAAAAAAATAATGAAGTACTTTACGTGTTTCTTTTAAATTATTTACATTCCATAGTGCACCTGACCAGCCCCTTTCCTGAAGCAAGCACCATGTGGTGTTGAAATAGTATTTTTGCCCCCACCACTGACCAGCACCTTCCATGAGGCATGCACCCTGTGGTGTTAGAAAAGTAATTTTTTTCCCCATCACTGACTATCGCCTTCCGTGGGGCATTATCTCTCCTGAGGCAAGCACTCTTTGGTGTTAGAATAGTAATGTTGCACCCCACCACTGACCTGCCCCTTCCTTGAGGCAAGCACCCTGTGGAGTTAGAATAGTATTTTTCCCCCGTGACTGACCTGCACCTTTCCTGAGGCAAGCACACTGTGGGGTTAGAATAATTTTTTTGTCCCTCACCAATGACCATCACGTTCTCTGAGGCAAGAAACCTGCAGAGTTTGAATTCTATTTTTGCCCCCTATCATTGACCAGCTGCCTCTCTATGTTTTCTTGGATTTTAATTTTTTTTATAAATATTCTATATTTAAAATCGATTAAGTAAAATTAAAAATAAATAAATAAGACTTTTTTTCCGCATATAATTAACAACCATTTCTTATTTGAAATATACACGTACTTTTTTTATTTTGGGGAAAAATATCACTGGAGGATTTTCCAAAACCAGTGAAAAAATTAATAATAAAAATGTAATTTCATTTCTAGCATTTTAATATTTTCTAACTATTTGTGCTTCATGTTTGACGTATAATTACTTTAGTCAATAGATGGCAGTGTTTTCAGGTAGAAAGTGGCAGTATTCTCCTCCTATTCCAAAATGCGTGTGGAGCATCACTGAGGACAAAATGGAGGTCAGCTTCATTTATACATTTAGAATGGTTTAAAAGTAAATTAAAATTAAAATATGTTTCTTAATTGAATTTTCCGCGTGATTCAGAAGCTGCCTGAAGGTATATTTTTATTATGTGAGTGAAGGCTTAATTTTACATTCTGTCTTAGAATGGCATCCATTTTGTGTACAGGATGGCTTGCTGGATGTTGTAGAAACAGTGGTAGGACACATTTGATCTCTTGCGTTGTATGCCGTCATCGCCTTGTATGATTCAGAAAAGGGGGTGGTGATGAACAGAGTGTCTGAATTAAGCAGACCACTCTTACCCAGTCCAAAGATCAGGGCTTGGTGGTTTTTTAGCTCACTGCACCATCCCAGCTCAGAACCTGGCTACATGCAAATTAGTCTGTTCCTGTCCCAGTGCATGATGGGAACAGTGCAAACCAAACTACCAAGCCAATTCTCATACTGGGAAGGAAACAAGCTACCGGGGACCGGTTTCTGGCATTTCAGCCGTCGTCGGCCCGGCTTGCTTGAATTGCATGATGCACTGGGCCAGGGACAGACTGATTTGCATATAGCCAGGTTCTGAGCTGGGATGGTGCAGTGAGATAAATAACGGTGATGGATCAAGCCCTGATCTTTGGACTGGGTAAGAGTGGTCTGCTTAATTCAGACACTCTGTTCATCACCACCCCCTTTTCTGAATCGTCATCGCCTTGTATGTCATATCTTCATCAATGTGTATTTTTATTTTGGGTTAACTCTTTTTAGTTTAAAAGAATATATGTATTATGTATTATTCTTGTTAGGAAAATATTCCTTCAGTATTTAAATGATTACCGGTTATTAAATTTGATACCCAGGTATTAATACACTCCACCACCCAAAACCCCTGTTTCCCCAGCATCCCATTCCAGAGGGTGAGTGACATTTTGCTTAGTAAAAACACATGTTGTACTAGCCTGCGTTGTTATGGTAGTTTCAGTGTATCTCTATATGCATGCGTTGTAATTGCATGCGTTATAAAAACATGCGATGTAATGGTAGTTGCTTTGTAAAAACAGCGTAGTAAAAGCATACGTTGTAATTGTGTGCGCTGTAGCGTCATATATTCATACAGACAACTGTCATGTGGCTGAAACATTGCTTTGTGCAATATACGATGGCCATTGATGCTCCACCAGTTTTAACCTTCATCTGCACAACTGACTGCAACCACCCCTCACCTGACACTTGTTCTTACATTGCTTCTCTTTGCTTCCCTCCCATCTTTTGACCTCTGACCTCTCCTCTTTCTAACATACACCTGCACCTTTACCCGCTCACAAATGCTTACCAGAATTTATCTTCTACAACCTAAGGAGGTTATCAGATGTTATCAACCGAACAGCCTATACATTACCTGTACAGTAAGGAGATATACAACATGGCTCTCGTTTCATACACAGACGTGTAGATTCATTGAGAAATGAAGCTACCTAAGTAACATAATGAAGTTACGTAAGTTCCATTCCTCTGACTAATTGAAAGAGACAGACTACCTAGACAGGGATTAAGCTAATCCCTTTTCTTAATCTATTTATTTCAACATACGCTTCTGTCATTCATTACTCAGGGCAGCTCACAGAAAGAACATTGATGAAAACATGGCTATGGTATGTAGCATCTGCCATGTACCTTGTGCGAGGCATACAATCACCTTGCTCTTTCTTCCAGTTCTAAACCTATGGAACTCTTTTTTTATCACTCAACGACTGTTTGTAAAATTGATAAGTGATTTATCAGGAGGCATAATTAGTCAGCAAGTTAAACCTCTGAATTGTCTAGTCTCCCATTTCCTGTCGGCTAGTTTTCCTGATCCAACAAACTAGCTCTGAGCACATCACAGAATTAATTCTCCTAAAATCATAGTACCTTACACTTTAAAATATATGGTTTTGAAAGTCATTTAAACCACCCTACTTGTCAAATATTGTATTGTACTATGCATTTATATATGTAGCTTTTTCACAAAATATCCAATTTAAATAACATTACACCTATGCCATCCACCCAATTTAGAGGTCTCCTCCAGCTGGAGCATCTTTCTGAAAGTGCTTCCACTGATGCAGGAAAAGCTGTTTGGTAAAACTAGATGACGGACGGGCCACCATGTTTCTACTGTCTGTTCAGCATTGATTTGAATTTCAGAAACATCCCAAAAGCGGGAGATTTTTCCTGAAAATATAAATATCAATGACCTGGGAGTTTGGAGATGGTCGTTGGCATGAAGGAGATGTGACGAATTAAGAATTTGATTTGTCACAACAGTAAATTTGCATAATGGTGTACCCTCCTAAAACTGCTGTACGTATAATGTGCTCTTTATTTGCTTTGAAAGCATTAAGCAGCTGACTATTTAGTTATCCGTTCAATTCATTCTGAGTTCTATGAGGCCAGAAAGATTCACAAACATAGGGATTCTCACTCGTACCTCGGTGGTCATGCCCCATGAAGAGTGCCTTCCTATGTATGTAACACCTTATGATGCATATGAGCCTGCAATCCATGTCTAGATGCCTGTCTCTAGTTTCCTTATTACAGTCAAGTTTTGATGTTGCTAATCAACTGTAATAAAGAACGTATCGACCTGCTCAGCTATAATTAGTTCCTACAGATTAGTTGTGACGTCATATTTCTCGCTACTAGCACACATGGTGAAAGAAATGTTACAGAGTATAATTACAGCTGCAGTTTAAAAAAATCAAAAGAACCGACTTTTCATTCTTCTGATCTGTAGTTCTAAAATGAAGAATGATCAGCAGAAAGGATAAGTGCTTATTTTTGCATGCTATAGATAATTACAAGAACATTTTAAACTCGCTGCATAAGATTACACATTCTGAGCTAGACTATTCTTTTAATCTGGCTTGCAGTAAACTGATTCTAATATTTTTTTAGCAAAAAATTACTAACTGCTTTTTGTTCTATTAAATGTTGAACTGCATTCTATACTATTCCTTTTGTCTGCCAAAATACTACTTCTGTTATATGAAAGAGCAAGACAACAAGGACTCAAGCGTTGTTTCTGATGAGTGATTGTGTGACCATGAAAAGAATATTTATACACATGGGATTATGCCATCCCTGTATAAACGCCTGTCTCTAATTTCTTTATAATCGGCGACATGTAATGCACTCATGCGCCGAATATAAAGTAAAGGCATCAGAACTTGACTATTATATTTTATTACAGTTGGGTTACTGACACCACAATTCCTGTGGCTGTAGTGAAAAGCAGGTCAGGTAAGGGTGAATAATTGAAGCAGCTGTTTAAAGCAACAAAAACAGAACAGGGCCTTCTTTCTTCTGCTCCTCATTTTTTTTTGCTTACAATGACAAGGAGAGAGAACATGTTTATTTTTTGCCCTCCCTAGTTACAGAAAAAGCTAGAATCTTTCTGCATATTTCTCCACATTCTGAGCTAGTGCAGCTTTTTTTTTGTTTAAAGCGGACTTGCATTGCACGGCAATATCTATTTACAACATATAAATAAACAGGTTTTTTAATCTGTTTAATTTTACACTAGAGGTTTTATTTTTATTCTTCATGTTTGCAGACATCCACCAAGGTAATAAGTGGTTTGGAGCAAAGGCGATGGGGTGACCATGTATTATATGGGATATGGTACCCCCTGGCATACATGAAAAGGGTATTTCAAGTCACCTCAGAGTTCCATAAACCTTCGGCTTTGTTCCTTTATATGGTTATGGAACTCCTCATAGGTCCATGATTTTTTAACGGACTTCAGCCTTCCGACTTCAATCTTCATTTCTCTATATGATCAAGGAAATGCTCAGTGCCTTGCAATATCCTTATAGGGCTTGGGAGGGGTTAATTGAACTCATATATCATCAGCCCTGGGGACTGCCATGAGTGAAGATTTCACACACTATGGAAAACTCTTCCTTTCCACACTGGAATTCCCATGTTTGTCTATTTTACACCCAATGTAATTTGTAGACAGTTATTATTTACTCCTTTGGGTAGTATTTTTATGTCTTGGATAAGTTTACAATAAAAATGCGCATTATGGGGCCAATTCTGATGTCGGACATCGGTCAAGAGTTGTTACCTACTGTCGTCGGTTACAGCCCTGCTAGTACTATGCGACGAACAGGGTTCGGTCGCACTAGTATACTTCACAATGCAAGCATGCATTCCAGGCGGAATGCATGCTTGCATTCTGAAAAGCAGGGGTGCAGTTCATCCCTGCACCCTGTGGACGGCACCCCAAGGTGCCTGCTACCGGGAGCAGGGATCTATAGAGGGGCACCATAGGTGCCCCAAGGCCACCATTCGGCAACCTCGCACTCATGGGGGGCCTACTGGGGCCCCCAAAGACAGTTTCCGGCTGCCTTCTCGTGCCGGAAAAACCGTCACGAAAAGGCCGTGAAAAAATCATACTCCCTCGGTCGCAAAGAGGTGGCCGGGGGAGTACTGTGGAATTTCTGGACGGCGGACGGGCACTCCGAGCCTGTCGTCGGCAATATGGCAATCCGAGTCGGATTCCATTCCGACCGAACCCATCAGAATGGCTCGGTCTGAAAGGAATCCGGCTGACACGTTCCGATTCGGTCGGAAGGGCTCCGACCATCGTTCGCAGCCCTTCCGACTGAAATCGGAATTGACTTACAAAACTATGTTATCTGGTTTTATAGTGAGATTTTCCTGCTTATAGAAGTAGGTTTGAAAACTGCAAAAAAACTGTTGTCTCTTTTTTGTTTTTCACACTGCACGTCTACGAGGTAATATTGTCAGGCATGCACTGAAAATAACAGACCATATGTCATCACTTTTTCGTTCATACCATTTGGATTGTCATATTGCATTTGCCTGGATGTTGACCTATAGGGGGCATTTTCTATGATCTCTTACTTAAACTGTTTTGTGTTCTGTACAGGATATGCAAACTTTAGCAGTTTCATATGTTTAAGAATTTTAAGTGCCTTTTGAGAGATACATTTTTTCTTTTGAGCAACATAGGATATGATAAAATCTCTAGCTGAAGCTTTAAATGCATCCCATACAACCGATAAGTCCAAAGGAGTATTATGATTACAAAAGTTAGTAATGAAGGATTCAAAAGTAGAGGTAAAAATCTGATTAATTAGTATTGAAGTGCTAAATTCTATTCGTCTTGGCAATAGGGAGTAGTTCTAAATCTAAAATTACTAGAGCATGATGGGAAATTAATATGGATCCAATGTCTGCATGCAATATGTGTTGTGTTAGCGATTTAGAGACAAATAAATAATCTATGTGGGATTGAGATAGATGAGTGGGGGAGAAGAATGAATATTCTCGTAGTTGTGGGTTACACAATCTCCAGGAATCAACAAGAGATCTGTGAGTAATTAGTGTAGTAAAGCATTAGTGTCTTAGGGAATAGAAAAAGGGTACCTTGGAGGTACAATCTATGTAGGGGGCAATAACTAAATTACAATCACCGCCAAAAATAACATACTGTGAGGAGAAATAGACATCAGTTGAGTAGATATGGCAGTCCAGAAATTATTTTCAGTTTTAGTAGGTGCATAAACATTAACCAAAAAGATAGGTATATTGTTAACTTAAGATTGAACAATCAACCAACGACCCTCATCATCTGAAGTTGGAGAAAGAAAGGAAAACTTTAAGTTTTTTATGAGAATTATCACCCCATTTCTTTAGCCCGTACCAGGTGAAGAAAAAACATTTCCCACCCATTGGCGTTTTAACTTTAAAACCTCCGAAGCAACTATGTGGGTTTTTTGTAAAAACACAATATCTGATTTAAGATCAGATAGATGTGCAGGTACTCTTTGGGGCCCATTAGTATCTCTGGAGGTGGCGATCCGCCCGAGATCCGTCCGCACCCGCCACCCATTTCCCCCCAGCCATATTACTATGGCGGGGGAGACCGCAAGGACAGAAAGACCATCCGGCGCTTTTCCACCCAGCCAACAAGTCGACTGGGCAGAAAAGAGTTTAATATTGTCTATTAGACACCGCCAGCCATATTACCTTGGGGGCGGAAACATGCCTTCCGCCACGGAAAACTTGCGGGAATTGCTTGCGCGGGCCTGTTGTGGGTGGCTATGCAGGGCAGTTCCATGCACAACATGACAGGCACCGCGCTGTTTCTAGGGAAAGGGAGTGGTCCACAGGAAATGCCAAGTCTATATCAGTTTTCACGTTTCATATATTGAAGGGAACACACTCAAAAAACTCTGGACCGCTAGAGTTTTGTAGCAAATAAGTCTTTGAAAGGGATGATGAGTGTGTTTAACCAAATTGTTGATGTCCTTAGGCTGAATCCTTGCTCATATAATCAGAGTCAGGAGTCCATATGATGTAGAAAAATTACTTTTTATTAAATTAGGTTAAAACATGAACAGCCGACACGTGTTTCGCCCCCTATGGCGATTTGCGCCGGGGCTTTTTCAAGGCTGTAAAAGATCAAAAGAGTACAACTGTAAGCGCGAATAATTTTAGACAGAGAGCCTTTGACCCAAGTGCTTGTGAGATGGAAAAAGAAAGGAAGAGTGAAAAAGTATAACTAGAAAAAAACTAGCGTGATTTTATAGTGTGAGTGTTCTAATTAAAAGAATTGATAGATAGAAGAAAGCCCAGTGATAATTGTAAAGTACAAGAGGGAAAACGGATGCATGGTGGTCGTAAGTTTGTCTCCGCTGTGATTTATATAGATTTAGTGGTTTATGGCTAACGATTTAGTGAGGTTATTTACAAGTAGTGAGATTCAGAGTATTCAAAGTAAAGTAACATGACCAAAGTGGTATAATCATAGGTGATCAGAATAAGCTGCCAATAAAGTGTAAGGCGAAAGGAAAAGTTCAGGGTATCTTCTGTATACCTATTTACAATATCATGTGTTCATTTTACAGATCTTCGTAATATGGACTTATTTTCAAAATCTCCGATTATTTTTGATGTTTCAATCTGTCAAATATAACATGTATACATTCAGAACGGTGTATTTAAATTTTATGTAAGAACATTTTATAAAAAGCATTATACGAAAGAACATTATTTCATTTCAGTAAATTTTCTTATCTAGGCATGATTCACATAGTAGTACATTCACTGCATTTCATTTACTCCACAGAATTCGTTGCATTAGCCATATGCCATGTTTTCATAGGTTATTTGTGAATATTTGTGGGGCAGGTATAGCTGTGAAGCCCAGAAAGTAGAAATGTAAGCAATTTTTTAAATAGAAAACGACCTTAGTAGGGCGAGTAATTAAAAATGCAATCGTTCAAAACTTTAATACTACAGCCAGAGAGAAGGCAGCATTATTGGAAAAATGGGACACGATTGAAAGCGTTAACGGATTATTAAAGGTTAGCTTATGCGAGAGAGGCATTCCAACATATTATTAGAACTGTCGTGTTTGGCAAGGATAAAAAGCCGACATGGAATCATAAAGCGGCAAGTTTGGGCGCCCGGTATTAAATCAAGGTTGCAGTCGGGGACGGGCGATAGCTTGGTCATGGCGAAAGTTTAACCCAAAGGGAGTGTACTTGACGGGTGAAAGCCACATACTTCTCAAGGTGTAATCCCAGGTCACGTCTTTTTTGTCCGCTCGGTATTGGCCGCTTTCGCGTTTTGAAAACCGGCCTTCTGCCACTTTTAACCCGGAGGCAGAGTGTGGCTGACCCGGAAGTGAGGGTCGCCCGATGTTGTTCTCATATCGAGTTGGTTTGAAAAAATGCCTTCGCTTGACAGCGGGGACAGCGGGGACAGACGGAGTAGGGATTAGTTAGCTATTATTTACTAATTACTCTTGTTTGTGAAGTGTGATCAGGTTACAGTGAGATTTGTCGTCAAATGACCCGGATATTGAT
Source organism: Lissotriton vulgaris (assembly GCF_964263255.1). Taxonomy (NCBI): domain Eukaryota; kingdom Metazoa; phylum Chordata; class Amphibia; order Caudata; family Salamandridae; genus Lissotriton; species Lissotriton vulgaris. Next base: position 2,120,767,175 of record NC_141687.1, on the reverse strand, counting down.
GCGCAGCAATGTTGGTGTGGTCACACTCGAGAAGGGACTATTTATAATTCTGTGTACCGCCATATTGGAGAGGTCGGATCACTTACTCGTAGCTCTTGGGACAGAGAGCAATGTACATAAAGAAACGTGCTGTAAGCAAAAGTTTCCAGCCTGGTAATTAATCATAGGTGCAAATATGCTGAATACGGATTGCGGAGGTCTATGAAAAAATACAAGAACGAAGAAAGGTCACTACATTCCATAATATGTAGATAGGAATGCGAACTGGATATATTAAGGACGCCTTATTGGGGTGGTGAATGGTTACGACTTGTTGTGTCTAGACACAGGTCTAGTTTTTATGAAGTTAAGGTATGGGACAATGAGTATTTAAGGATATTTTTAGAGAAGGAGGTTAGTTAACCATGTGCCATAGAGAAGTGTGAAGTTGTTTTTCGGAATGGTCTGCAACATTGTTATGTGCATTAGAGGAATGAATTCCCACACAGACTAAATAGAAACAAACAAAAAGTCATCATAGTCAATGTAGAACAATTTGTATAATGCGGACAACACATGTTTGATCTAACATTATTAGCTTGGATCAATGTGTATAGGTTCCAGAAAATGTAATCTTCATGGCAAGGAAAAAAATGTTCACAGATTAAGCCATTGTAGTGCTTTGGAAGTCCTTCTATTGTCTATCAGAAGTATATGGCCATAACAGTAGAAAGGCTACAGCTTCCTTAATCAGAGTTCTGGTTAGCTTCCGCAGGTGGTTACAGCCAGTGGTGCCATTCATATTCTTGATTTAGGCCTTTTTCTACTGTTTCCATTTTTATAATCAGTGAGCTCTCTTCCCTTCGCAGTAGGCGGTCTAAATCTCCGCCACGTTTTGGTGTCTTTACTCTTTTGATACCTACAAAGGAGAATGTTAGGTTGTGTTCATGATGTTGCTAGTAGTGTTCCACCAATGATTGTCTTGTGTCTGATTTGTGGATATTCCGATAGTGTTCCTGAATACGAATTTTCAGGGGTCTCCTTGAGCTCCCAATGTAATTTTTGCCACACGGGCAAGTAATCAGGTATATTATGTTTGTGCTTTCACAGTTGATGAAATCATTGATTTTATATCTTTGTCCGTTTATGTTGACTTCTTTGGTCTTGGATTTGCCTAGTTTGCAGATTGAGCAGTTTGTGCATGTGTAGAAACCTGTGATTTGTGGTGGAAAAACCCTAGGCTTGTTTTTTGCTTCAAAGAAGGAGGGGCAGAGTATATCACGTAGGTTCCTGCTTCTGGAAAATCCTAGTTGTGGCTTGTCAGTTAGAGAGTCTGATAGAGTGGGATTGTCTCTCAATAGATGCCAGTGTCTGTTCAGGATTTTTCGAATTGTGTGTTGTCCACTATGGTATTCGGTATTGAAGCGGATGATAGATTTTTCCTCTTTGGTGACATTATTGTGAAGTAGAGATTGTCTGTCGGTTTTTAAGAACTTCTCTTGCGCTTTGGATAGTGCTTGTTCGTTGTAGCCTCGTTGTTTGAGTCGTTGTGTAACTTCCTCAGAGTAGTTTTGATATTCTTTAGTTGAGCTACAATTCAGACGGGCCCGTCTATATTCTCCTCCTGGGATGTTTGCAATTGTATGTGATGGATGGCTACTGGACGCGTGGAGAATTGAATTAACAGACGTTGGTTTCCTGTGTATTTTTGTCTGTAGTTGTTGTTCCGAGACATAGATAGTTAGGTCCAGAAAATCAATTTCTGTTTTTGAGATATTGCGTGTTATTTCAATGCCCCATCTGTTGGGTACTAGAGACTTGATGAAGGTTCTCAGTTTCTGGTCACTGCCCTGCCAGATTAGGAGAATATCATCTATGTAGCGACCCCACATAATTATATTATCGATGATATTGTCAGATCTTTCTTGCCAGAGCCAGTGTTCTTCGACTGCTCCCATCAGGAGGCAGGCGTAGGGCGGGAAAAAATTTGGCCCCCATCGCTGTGCCTGCCATGTTGTGCATGGAAGTGCATGACATGCCTTCTTGGCATGGCGGTGTACTCAGCACCGCCCGCCAAAATGTCAGGAATGCAGGACGCTCCCGCCACTGTGGCGGGCGCATCCTAATGGCCCCCATGGGACCCCCACATTATGGCGGGCGGTCCAATTTCACGATAGGATGGCTGGCAGGCGGACAAAGTCCGCCCACCATCCTAATGACCGCCTTTGTCTCTTAATGGGTGCACCCAAACCTTTAACATTCCAAGAAATAAAACGAAACGTCATTTAACAAGATGTAAAAGAGGACTAGTTAAAACAAAGACATGACTGTTGTAAAACTTGAAAGTTCGAAAATAGCAGAAAAACAGGCTTTCAGGCAGAAGTGGAGATAGAGAAGAAATAGATGAATCTGTGATAGAAAAGGAACAGAGGAAGATAGGAAAGAAAGGAGAGGAGAGACAGAGGAAAAGATAGAGGAGTAGACACAGCAGTATACAAAATAAACAATATAAAATACCAAAGACACAGATATGGGTGGAGGTGTTGAACTAGATAAAAGTGTTAGCGCACAGCTTTGTTTGAATTGTACTCTGAAGTATAAAACTCACTAATCTCGTATGCGTACACGCCCGTTGTGGGGTTGGCAGTCCTATTAAGATATAATGGTGAACGAGTGAGTCTTCACTCGATATCTGGATGCACTGCGTAAATCAACTTAATCACATTATCCGAATAAACAAACAAATTTGAACAAATTACTTCAAATTACATTTCATAGTAACTCTATTTGCAACAGTTTCAGCCTTTATTTGGCATGCAGTTTAGGTTTCATGCGATTTTTTCTGGGGAAGATGTTTTACATGTTAACATCACAAAGAAAGAATGCAATGTAAAAATCAAAATGTAAAAGCCACACTTTCCCTATAACATAAATCCAATTTTGTCCATTCTCACAGCTTCACCCAATGCTTTTCGGGATTGTCTCATCCCTTCTTCAGGGGCCTCTGTAAAAATAATGAATTCCAATTACCATAAGCATGAATGATAATGAATGATCGGTATAATCAACTATACAGGGTTGTCGACTGAAGTACCCAGGAAACACATAAACCTGGCAACCTTGCTCCCAATGCAAATGAGCGTAAAACGAAAATAAAAATTAAATGAATGAAAGTGGAAAATTAAAATTGAAAGTACAGACCATGAAAAAAAACAATAAGCAAAGAAAAACCAAGATGTGTGGGTAGAAACCGCAACCTATCACCGGGGACGCTGTGAAATGACATTTTAAAGTCCCCCAACCGTGCAAACTATGTAGATGTCTCCCTCATGCCTGAGTGTGACAGAGAAAATTTACAACTACTTACAGAATGGCTTAACAGCACTATCTGCCAGCTAGTGGCAGCTATAGAAATTCCTCCAATAGAATCTATGGATTTTTAAACCGTTGTCAGAATGTATCTGAGAATATGCTGGAATTCAAGAAAGGATATGCTCAATAAATGCTGCTAGGTGTTATAAGCTGTCTCTTACCAGTGAACAATACTGTTGTGCACGATGTCAGAGCTCAAACCAGTCCTTTAAAAGCACTTCTTACAGTTTCACGTTTGTAAAATCCTGAGCCTACTATTCAAAATCAATTAAAGGACTCTTCAGTATCCGAATGTTAGCATGCTGAGTGGTGAATACTCCATAAGATTAAAAAATGTTCTTATTTAACTGGGATGCCAACGCCACCCAATCCAATCCAACAAAAGTAGGGGCATATTATCAAGAATGGCGTTAAAATTATCGCCACTTTAGCGGCAGAAAACTAATGCTAAAGCGGCAATAATGGGCTTGATAATATGTCCTGGAGAATTCCAATAGAAGCCCATGTTCACACCAGAACATGGACTTCTATTGGAATTCTCAATACAATACGAGTTTTTGCCAGATAATTTGAAACAGCAGGCTCATAATACTGATCCTATACGTTACCTTGGGATTTATGTTGCAGGGCAATATGGCCAGCTCGCTAAACTGAACTACGAGGCAACTGGTAATACAATTCAGAAATTACTGGAAAAATGGGCAAGTCTTCCGTTAACTTTGACAGGTCGAGTGGCACTTATTGAGATGTCCATATTACCCCTTTTCATTTTTCTTTTTCAAACATTACCATTAAGATCAATGCTAGCTATTTTAAAGGGCTTGATTCTATGAGAAGATCATTTATTTGGAATAAGAAGGTTTCTATAGTTAAACTCTTGCTTTTACAATTGGATACAAACTTGAGTGGCTTAGCACTACCTCATATTCGTACGTATTATCAGTCATAATTTTGGGATTTGGCAGCTTGCTTACTGTCCAATACTGGACGTTTAGATCATTTTTTTGTTAAAAAGATGATTCAAGATGGGGGAACTCAGATCCCCACATTTCCTAAAAGTTCTAAACTCCGCAAAAGATAAGATATAAAACGCTTCTGGATTAATCAAGTATCTTGCAGTTTTTTTTTAAACACAGCTGGTTTTCTGGGCTCCATACTTTAACACTTTTAGGCCGATTCCGATCTTGCTTGGAAGGGCACCAAATGCGATCCGGCTGGAAAACGCCTGAGCAGTAAACGTGTTCTCCGCCGGAGTCCTACAGCTGTATGAGCAAGCAAGTACGATGCGAGAAACGCAAAATCACAAACGGAATCGTTTCCGGGTCCTAACCGTCCCGTACGCCTCGTCTGTAAGCAAACCATGGCACGCAATGGAGGCGATTTCCGACCGACCCAGTAAAATGCACGCGTCGGACAGCCGGATCGAGCCAAAGTTTCCCGCTCGCAAAATGTCCGGGAAGCTGCCTTTGGGGGTCTGCGTCGGACCCCCATCACCCACAGCCTTACGACTCAGACACAGGGGGAGACCCAAGGGTCTCCCCAACACAGACATGTACGTTGCGGATGTCACCGATGCGTACCCACTGTAAGGGGGGTTCTTTTGCGAGACGTACCCATTCAGTCATTGGGAGCCCATGTACGTGTTGTACGACCGGCTCCCATTGACTTCTATGGGAGTCTGACCGAACCGAGTCCTGCAGCATGCGGCTGCATCGAACTCGCTCGGTCGGCCTGCAGGAGTCTGGCTCGGATAACGCTCCGAACCTGGCTCGGTTGGAGAGCATCCTGACCCAGATCGGAATAGGGCCCTAAGTGAGTGCAAAGACCTGGGTCTTCATATTCATTCGACTCATATTAGAACCTGGCAGGATTCTGGTTTGGGGATAGTGAATCAGTTCTTTATTCGGGACAGGATGATCACTTGGGAAGAAGTTCAGACTAGATGTATTGATTGGAATAAGCCACTGTTTTTTGAATACTTACAAATAGTTTTTTTTTTAAATAAATATAATTTACTACTAAGTTGTCCCCCTTCCAAGGCAGCTATCGCCGTACTTTCTGTAAATGTTAGAGGGGTGGGTAATTGGTATTGCCTGCAACGAGCCCAAGACGAATCTCCTTTGGTGGATATGGTTCTGGAGCAAGTTACTTTAGAAACCCAATGCTCCTTTTCCAGTAAAGAATGGCAAACAGTATCTATTACAGGAAATAGGGCTCTGAGAGCCGCCAATTTTAAAAGAATGGCCTTTCTTTCTCATTGTATGGCCTACTACACTCCAAAGGCTCTAAATAGAATGTATCCTGAGGTGGGAAATAGGTGCCTTTGTTGTCTCACCCCAACTGAAGGGGTATGGCGGCATATATTTTTCACCTGTCCTAAACTAGGGTTGTTTTGGGAAAGAGCGTTTGGGGACTTTAGCCTGGCAATTCAGAAACCGTTTGCTCCAATAGCGGAGGCCGCCCTCTTTGGTATAACAAGTCGGGGGGTTACTCTGTCTAAATCAGAGGGGCATTTGTTAGCTATATCAATGTTGGTGGCTTGCTCTTTAATTTTGCAGAGTTGGAAATTGTTGGAAATTCCGCTTTATGAGAAATGGTTGAACAAGATGAGGTGTACTAAAAAGTTTGAAGAAGCTTATGCTAAACGTGAGGGGACAACTAAAAAAAATTCCGCGATCTGGAAATATTTTGCTGACTGCGCAACTTACGTTTATTTTTAATGGGTGATATCAGCATTATTGATTGGTTAAAGATTGGTTAAAGATTAAGACTCAGGTTCCTAAACTTTTTTTGTATTATGTTTAACAAACTGAATAAAGAGTTATATTAAAGGACGCTTTATTTGGAAATGTATTTAAGGAGTTTAATCATGTTGTTCTTTTTATTTGTTTTCTTTTCTGTAACATATAACCATGAATTGTCTTTCCTCTATGCTCTGCTCATTAAAAAAAATGTTTTATAGATAAGAAAACTAAACTGCATGCCAAATAAAATCTGAAACTGTTGCAAATAGACCTACTATGAAATGTCATTTGAAGTAATTTTTTTAATTTGTTTGGATACTCGAATAATGTGAAACAGTTGATTCACGAAGTGCATCCAGATATCGAGTGAAGAATCACTTGTTCACCATTGAAGGGTGTTGAAGCCACAAAGGGAAGAAGTAACAGTTGGTTGGACTTCGAAACAGGCAAAGAAGAGGGCAACATTCCAGATGGACTATAACAAGATGGATGAGACAGAGAAACAGTGTCTAATAAGATTAAACTAAAGAGGATGAAAAGTTGCATCATGCAAAATATCACTCAAAACAAATATAATCACAACAAACAATACTTAGCAAAGAAAGCTATCAAGCCGAAGAAAGTCTCGTAATTGCCATGTTTTCTTCTTTACAGTTGTCTAGGAATACTTGCAACTGAACAGGGTCCTCATAGTTAGTGGTCTTATTTTTGTAAGTCACCTTGAAGATGCAGGGATGAAATAAGCCACATCTGGCATTTAGATCTTGTAATGCTTGACACAAAACTAAGAAACCCTTCCTCCGATCTACTATGGCTTTAGCATAGTTTTGAGAGAAAAATAATTGAGAGCCCTGCCAAGAATTACAGCGTTTGAATTTAACTGCTTGCAAAACTTTCAATAAGTCAGTATACTCCAAAAAGTTTAATATTACACCACTTGGTTTGCGTAAAGAAGAAGTAAAAGCAAGCGGAACGTGGCCAAGTCTATGTGCTCATTTTATATTTAGTTGTAGAGTTTCAGGTAAGTCAAGAATCTGTGAAGGGAAAGATTGAAAGACAAAAAGAGGATTGGATCCCTCCATCCCTCAGCCAAACCATAAATGTGTAGGTTATTGTGTCTGCTGCGGTTTTCAAGGTTCTCCTCTTGTTTTTGAAGTTGAGAGATTTCCATCTTCATAGGATGGATTTGTTGAGAGGATATTTGTAAGGATTCAACTTGTTCCATGGAAGTGATTTTGTTATTAATAATGGACCATTTGTCATCTAAGCTTTGCACGCGTTTATTTGTTTCCTTCACATAAGATTTAAGAGCTCATATATCTTCCAAGAGTAGTTCTTAAGTCATTGATGGGGGAGATGTGGCTGGCGCAGGAGGGTCTTTTTTAATTCACTTCGTAGATGACAATGATGAAGTGACCACTAGCTTAGATGTCTTTTTTGTACTTGAAAGAGGTAGATTTGGATTAGATGTAGGGAGAAAAGTAGGTGCAGGCGACGTCACCCCCAGCAGGGGGGACAACGAAGCAACATGTTCCGTATATTCCATGTTGTCTTGCAGTACAGAGAATGGGTTTGACATTGCCAAAGCAGGAGATTTAGGATGCAACACTTGTTTGGAGGTAGCACCTCTAACAGATGTAGTTCACCCCATAGACATGTAGGACCAGTCAATGGTCGAGTTGGATTTGTAGACAAATTTGAAGAAAAACAATTGTTCACAATGGCTTCACTAATGTAATTTTAAATAGAAAAACTTATGAGCCATAGACAGACAGCATAAGAATCTCTATGAGGCCGTCAGTACAAATACAAAAAGAGGAGTAGTCTGTATAAATGTGAAAATAGGGGTTGAAGCATTTCTGGCTGGCAATACACGTTGTAAACACGAGTGTAGAGGAACTGCCAGAATCAACTAACTCTGCTTGTATTAATAGGCTGCAGGATATACTCAGGAGGCATGCTGAGACAGATGGAAATTCAAAAAACAAAAAACAAAATGGCAGATGCAAGTCCAGTCAGAGAAATGCATCGCCTCTACTGCATAGAAAAACACAGTATCAGCTGCTTACCGCGACATGAAAATGTAGTTAAAAGAAGCAGGTCAACTTCATGAAATGTGCTCTCTCCTCATTTCCAATGTCGAGACGCCGATAATGGGTGAAAATGCCGCCCACTTCACTGTCCGATAGGGAGCGACACTAGCCTGCCGCCATCTTTGTCAGTGTCAGACCATGCCCCCATCACTATTGCACCCTTGGCCTCCCTTTTTTCTTTGACCTTGCCACCATTATAAAGGTGAAAGTGGGAGCCATACCCTTATGGACAGGAATGTCTTGCATCTGTAAACTCTTACCATTAGACATCTGTACACAAATGTCTTGATTTTCAAGAAGCTCATTAAAACATAGTTGTTTTCTTCCTGATTGTGGATGTCGTTATCACTTTACTCAGCACAAAGATGGCCCCAATGCAGACACAGCAGTTAAAAATCAATCAAACATGGTATAGCGTAACATAACATAAAATAACATATTTGTAGTAGTCAGTCTATGGTGGCTTCCTTTATATATCTGCAGTAGTCGATTTCTCTGTAGTAGAGGTCTCCATTCAAGAATTTCTGTGTACTAGTAGATCTCTGTAGTAGTAGTGTAGTAGTAGTTCCCTGAAGCAGATGGTACCTGGTGACCTTGTTCTTTGCAGTAACAGTATTGCTAATAAAGTAGTTAAAGAAATAACGAGCAGAGTCGTAACACAAGCCCCTGCAGCAGTGAGACACCCCCACCCCGTTAAAGGGGCCAATTTACAACACAAGGATATGAGTATCTGTGCGATATGGGAGTATCAAGTGCCCATCACCACATTCTGAAGAGAGGCCCCATATTGTTTCCTCACACCGCTGACACATAGGTGTAATATAATAACATATTCCTTAAAAATACAGTGTTGCTGAAAATGGTAGCACTGGCTTATGACACTGAATGTGCAATGCAAAACAACGTATATTTTTTTAATGTATTTACTTTTTTAATGTATGTTTATCACGCCATTGCAAAGTGCCTATTGGATGAACATAACTGAAGATCAATTGTAGAGTTAAAAGCCACGTAGCGGCCGCAGCAACTGACAGTTTTCCTTAATATGGGTGAGGCGAAGTGAACTGTTCTAAGGGGCTTATTAGCGTCGAGTAATCTGCTTAGGTCCTCCGGGCGCTGAGCTCCTGTGTGTCCCCGTCTGGGCGCAGGGAAGGCCTTCAGTACACAGAACTCCCACCCCACCCGGCCGCAGCATGCCTCTGCGCCCTGTCCGTACACATTATGTGCGCTGAGAAGTGTACGGATCACACAGGCGTGGCGTGCTTCATGCTGGGTTCAAACACCACCATGTTTGGGAGGACGACAACGTCTTGGTTTTACAATATCTCTAAACCCGTGAGAAGAGAAAATGGAGGCCGGAAGAGGTGGCCTCCCGAGGTGCTCAATAACCACAGGGAGAAGATGTTGGGCGAGCTGGACGTCAACAGAGTGTTGTCCTACTTGGTTTATGAAAACATTTTTTCCGTAGAGGAATACAAGGAGATTTTATCTCAGGACACGGGCAGGGGAAGGGCTGAGCTATTGCTGGACACGCTCTCCGTCAAGGGGCCCCATGCTTTCTGTGCGTTTTGCTCCATCATTGAAGAGATATCTCCTCACCTGCTCTCGGGGTTTCTCGTGGACAGTCAAGGTAAGAGCTGGCCTGCCATTTGTGCTTTTTTGATGTCCGCGCGCCTCTCGCCTTTTCTTATGTACTGTCTTGTATCTGAAAAAGCTATGTTGTTTTCGTCTGCTGTAATGAAAGGAAATACAGACGTCAGTGCAGAGCCCAGGACACAAATAAGAAATGATGACTGTGGTTGAAATATACAGCAGCTCTTACGTTTATGCTCGTGATTACTATTCACTTAAAGCAGCGTTTTCAAAATATCGTTTTTCTGGAGATACATTTAGTGAATATATTATGATTTGACTATGTTTTTTTTTAATGTTAACAGTCACATAATTCCATTATTATAGTTAAAATATAGTGCTGAAAATGTGAATCGACTTGTGATCTTGTTAAAATGTCACTGAGATTACCATACTGCGTTGATAGTAGGATATGGTATGACAGGTATGACCCTGTCATGACCCTTCTAGTTTCTTTCCGGGTCACGGCCTCTGCAGCACAGGATGTTGCGGGGGAGTTCTGTGGCGTCTTGGTTGACAGTCTGGTTGCTCGTGGAGAGAGTGTTGTGCACCCGTTAATTACTGTCCGACTGGGGGCGGGCCCAGTTGTAGACGATTATGTCTTAAAAATATAAAATATAAATACGGGTCGCCGACTTTTAACCAAAAGGGAAGAAGAATGGAATGTGAATATGAATGTTGTTAGCCTTCATTTTGTCTTTTATGCGTCCCTCATCCCATCGTAGCCCAAGGCTATTGTATTTCCTGCCTGATTGCATTTTCTTCAATGCACGCAGTGCACTTTTTGTTTATGTCTTTGAAGGCAGCTTTCCTTCCACTCAGGATCTTTGAGCGTGTGTGATGTGTTCATGTTTTGTGTATATCAGCAAGCCTGGCTCCAGTGTTCTGTCTAGAGAGATGGGGGCAGGGAAGGAGAGCAGAAATCAAGAAGCATTGGTGCACGAGGAAGATGCACGGGAGGCAGACAGGTCTATAAATAGAAAGTTATGTACCTTTGGTAACCTTGGATGTAATAAAGACTTATGCTGAGTCTTATACTAAGAAACACCCCTATAGCCAGGCAAGCATCTTGGAACTTTGTCACACTATCACAGTACCAGAAACAGATCCCTTCACGTTCAATTTTCTTTCAGGTAATTAATATTAAAGTGTAGCGATAGTTCGTGCCCAAACAGCAGTGTTTCAAAACCTGTACGGTATCCAAATAATGTCGTTACCAGGGAATATTTATTTCCCATACTTTGTCAAAGTACCAGTAAATTATGGAACCTAGAAATGTTATAGTATGATTTAGTATATACCACCGTGTTTCAAAGTACTGTCCGCATTGTAAATTTCCAATTTAGAAGCATGTTTTATAAAAAAGTAACCTATTACAGGTCATCATATGCACGACACTTGCCCTCATGGTGGAGGATAGGCTTAAAAATGAGGCAAGCGTGAATGAGGTGAAGCCGCCTCTCGCTGCTGCCTCTAGGTAGACCTATTGCTCTGAATGCATAACATAGACTTAGAGAGAGGTTTGCATCTCTCTCCTTCCTCGTGATTGGATGGCTTTGTTGTCTACTTTTGATTCATGACTTTTGTCCCCATTCTTTTTTGCTTGTCTGACTCAGGAGCATCTTGGTCAAACAGGGTTGTGATTGGATAAGCTGTATCCTTCCATGGCATACTAGAGAGGCTCGTTTTCAATTTGTTTTGGGCACTCCATGGAAGTGCATGTGTTACCTTGCACTCCCCTTTGTACTTTATATTGTACTCTCTTTTTGTGACCCCCACTGCTTCCATATGCTTTCTGGTCAACTCCCTGTTTTGCACACCATTCCGTTTAGTTTTCTTTTTTTTAAGCTTTTAATTTACCTTTTTATAATGGTCATTTACCACATTAAAACAGTGTTTCAAAATGATCATGCGTGAAGATTCCTGTGCATGCTTTCTGATCGATAGCTAAAGGAATAGCCCGAAAGAGATACACGCATCTGGGGAGTGTATTCATTTTAACATAGTTGGCTCTGCCTATAATTGACAGATGTAGACTATTGACTCTTTCAAAATCATTCTTAATCTTAGCCAGTAATGGATCAAAATTAGCTTCAGATAGTGATTTAGTATCGGCGCACATAACAACTCCCAAATACGTAGCCTTTCTGGCTCTACGTTGATCCGTGCAGATACTATTATCCGTACACAAGATAATCGTTTTTCCTTTGTTAAGTGAATAGCCCGAACAGCGTCCAAATTCAGTAGTGATATTTTCTATTTCACGTATAGCCTCAATCGGGTCTGTTGTAATAACCGCGATGTCATCGGCATACGCTAATACTTTAGTTTCGAATTGGCAGCTAATGACCGGTTTAATAATATTGTTTCCTAAAAGATTCAAAATGAGAGGGTTAATATATAAAGCAAAAAGCAGGGGTGAACAAGGGCATCCCTGCCTAGTACCCCTTGTGATATTAATATTTTCAGAGAGTAGTCCTGCCGCTAGTATTTTTGCTTTGGGCTAACGTTAGAGGTGATTAACTCACTTATTTCTAAATTTATGTGGCAGAATGGTAAGATTCGCAGATCCTTGGCGCTACTATCACTGCCCTTGGATAGAGGTGGCCTGGCAATTCCTGATATTCCTTTGTATTATTGGGCAGCATTTTTAAAACAACTCACACCTATGATTAATGGATATAATCCAGAAGGAGTTGAAAATATCCCCTCAATTTATGAACTGCTTATAGGTCAGGAGGCTAAGGGCTTACTTCTACGGAAAACTGATGCAAAAAATTATAAGGCTATCAAGGGTGAAGTTATAAATAGCGCATGGAGGGTTTGGAAGAAAGTGACTAAATATTTGCATATTGCCAGGATCAATCGATATACGCCGCCTCTTTGGCGTTCAAATGCGATTGGAGGTAAGGAACTCAATGTGGTCCTAAAGAAATGGGAAAAGGTCGGAATAAGAACAATTGGTGACTTTTTAGTAAATAATTTTGACTCCACCTTTTCTGATTTAAAAGTTAAATTTAAGTTAACTAATGGAGACTTTCTGAGTTTCGCCCAGATATTCGCTAAATTAAAGGCCAAAGAGTCCTTAATCTCCCTTTCTAAAGTTGAAATTTTGGATGTAATTCCCAGAACAAGCACCAGGATTGGAACCCTATACAACATTCTTTTGACTCTAAAACAGGATGATCTTGACAAAATGGAAAATAAATGGTACACAAAATTGAACAACCCTAATGTCGACATTGATAGAGTCTTGGAGATGAGCCAGAAGTTATTTATGGCCAGTAACCTCAAAGCACAACTTTATAAAACTGTATTTGACCTGTATTTTACCCCTGCCAAATTGTTTTCATGGGGGAAGCGGGAGAATGATTTATGCCCTAGATGTAATCAAGGACCTGCATTGTTAACTCATATGTTTTATAACTGTCCTGATTTGATGATAATCAAAAATATGATTGCAGCTTTTTGGGAAGAGGTTTTCAATCACAAAATACCAGAATCAGAAACTCTATTTTTACTAGGACATGATTATTCACTAAATTTGAATAAATCTGAAGAAAGATTAATGTTTATAGGTACGGCAGTACTAAGACTTATATTATCAACCCGCTGGAAAGAAAGAGATCCTCCTAGCTTTCAGATGTGGCTAGCGCGCTTCCTAGCAGTTTATAGGTTTGAAACAGCTATTTTTGAAACAAGAGGAGCCAAAACAAGGGCTCGTGGGGAGGCACTTTGGCGCCCAATAACCAGATGGAAAGCAGGCATTATACCTAGCGGTATTGGTTGAGTTAAAATCAATGTTTATTAATGTTGATATACTTCTTGTCTGAAATATTTATTGCTGTACTTTTGTTGACCTTGTCTAACATACTGTTTCCTTTTTTGTTGGAGTATCGGCCCAATATGTAGTACCTGCTGTATAGATAACATTTTATTTCTCTTCGTTATGGTTTGTTTTTCATTTTTTGTTTCTGCAGTAAAATTGCTCCTGTTTTCTGTTTTCCTGGTTATAAAAATAAAAAAAATAAAAAATAAAAAAAAAGACTCCTGTGCATGCTTGTGTCATGATGCGCACATGTAGATCTATCAATATGCATGCATCACAATGCACACTTGTCACATTGCAATTATGCACATCGGACTATCTTGAAATGTGGTTCCTTTACAAGGAAACCCACACCATTTAACATGTGTTCACGTTCGGTTTCTAACAAGCATTGGCAAAGCTAATAGCGTGTCTTTTTAAAGTTGAGATCTTTTGTCTATACCAATGCTTGTGGGAGCTGCAGAGCGCATATAATCCTTTACTCCAAACAAAATCCACTCCAAAGCAGACTAGAAAAAAAGCATGATTCTGTGCCCAAATATCAGAAAACTACTAATCTTTGTGCTGGTGGCGCATCACTGACAGCTGCTGTTTCTGCACTTATTACTGGCTGCCCTCCGCCAGTAAGAACTGGTTAAATGGCCTGCTGCTTCAGTAATTTTAATTGACTGCCCTCCTGAATCAGAGAGGTTTTTGGGTAAGGTGACAGTTCTGTTTGACAGTCAATCTGAAAGGCAATGCACAGGTTCTGTTTTGACACACATCATAGGACGGTTGGAATTATCATACCGGTTTGTGCCTGGCAGGAATGTTCTGTTTTAAATGTTGTTGTTGTGGAAGTGTATCCAGAAATTACGAATCACCTAGTAAATTCACTTCTGAATTTTTGCATGCAGAAAATTGTGACCACCCCACTCATGGTCTATATCATACCAGGACAAGAAAATTCATAGGACCCTGTTACAAAGTTACCTATTGTGTATGCGCTATATTACAATAGTTCAAAATTCCTTTTTTGGACTAGGACTTGAAACCTCTGATTTATGTTTAGTAAATTCTGAACAGCATCCCGGATTTCATATCTAAATAGTAATCTAGGATTTCATAGAAAAAAAGCATGTTTTTGTAAATCAACTTTTTAGAATTGTTTTATATCACAGGCTTTTTGGTACACCCCTTAAACCACAGGTGTCTCATAACCATTTCCATTATATTTAACAAACTTTACCTGAGCATATAAACTACTTGGACCATGAGTATACTAAAAACCAAATCTTTCCTTTCGATTGTTTTCAATAACCTGATTAAAGTGTTCTCGATGCACCTATCAATTGGACTTGAGTAGAAACAACAAACAGATATTTGATGAGTATTAACAAAACATACAATGCAGCTTACGCCATAAATAAATAACTAGTACGACTTTGGACGCTATCGGGCCAAAATTAAATGGCCATTAAGTAAAAAAGAGGCATAAAGTCCACATTGTAAACTATTTTTTTGCTTATTTATGCAGTGTTCTCTGCTCTGTGCGTTGTTAGTTGCATCTCACGTAACGGAGCATAAAATAATGTACATTTGCTTTAATGAATATATATGGAAGACATATGTAGATTAATTTTACAGAGTTGCTTTATGGGGAGTGGGTAACTTTCAGAAGAGCACTCATCCATTTGTATATTTATCTTTTTATTTAATGGATGGTTCAATAAAAAATATTTATTTTATAAATGATGCTACTTTTTCAAGTCAGTATCAAAATAGTACAGATGACTTGTGTTCCCCTCTCCTGTCTAAAACAGCCAGACAATCTGTTTGAAGCATGGTGAGAGACTTAATTTCAGAGAGCAAGTAGTAAGTAATTTCTCAGTCAGATATATTGTAGTCAGTATTAAGTGCACATTTGTCCCATCAGATACATCCAAACTGAGTAAAATACACTTGCACCATGGTGTACCCCAAACATCACAGAAACTTTCTAAATTTGACATAAAACAAGAGCTGAAGCGGTTCTGACAAACAAACCACTCTTCACTGAGGGGCCTCTCACAAAGGTAAATCTACATGTGCAGATTCACTCCGAGTAAATTTACTCCTAGAGGACGATTCACAAGGTAAACATACAAGTAAGTAAATCTACATGTGTAAGTTTACTCTTACACTTTTGGGAAACTTCACTACTTTCGGCTTTTTACAAATGTAAAGTTACTTAATACTATAGAATTACATGTCTTCAACCCCCTGAAAAAGGGTTTTGGACTCAGAGTTACGTGTGTAACGTTACTACACCCTAAAAGGAGCAGAAGTAAGTCAAACACCACACATTGACAACCACTGATACGGCAACATCCATCCATAGGAAATAATAGAGGTAGGGAATTAAAATAGATCCCCCATAGGAATTAATAATAATGTAAAATATTTTTTGACCTTTTAAAAAAGATATAAATTAAACTGAAGGTCAAAAAATAAAATTTTGAAATAACTAATATTTCATAATAAAATCGTTTAATAAGCTTTTTAAATTGAAAAAAGAAAACTCACATTTTCAAAAGAAATTAAATTGATTTCAATCAATTCTATGCATTATTGCTTTTAATTTTGAATGAATAATCAAAAACAAATGTCTTACTTTAGAGTGGATTTGTTCAAAATAAATCTTTAATTTAGTAAATTAATTTACATTAATATGTAACATAAAAATATTTCTACCTGTTTTTTCAAGTTTAATACGCATTTGAATGTTCTCTATACTTTACAATAGGTAAATTTATACCCCATTGTTGGAGATGTCTCTATGGAAAATAGAGGAAAAAGTACAAAAGTTTATTAAACTTGAAAAAATATATATGATAAATATGTGTTTGATAATTAATAGTAACATCGCTGAAAATTAATTGCCACTTAATCAATCCGATGTAAAAGACATAACACAAATCTACTGAGCCCATTATATGCCATTCTCATATATTTTTAACAGCTGTATGTATGGATACCACGCGCACACCTCATGTAAGTGCTGTGCTAAAAAGTGGTTGTACCCATAGTCCTCTGTTTAGGGGGCCACCTTAAATTGTCATGATGTCCAATTGGCAAAGTAAGCAATTGTTAGATTATGTGGACAGTTGGTGTCTCTTGTATCAAACCCAAGTGGGCTATGTCACACCCAAATGAAGTAATCAAATGCAGAAATCATAATGAGAATGTATAAAAATCATCCAATAGTCAGTTTCTTGATGATAGGTCAAACCATCATGTATATCTAAAAAGAAAACGACATTACATTTATTTCTACAAACATCTGCTGCATGAAATATACAGGAATTCATTACAAGAAAATATGCAAGACAATATTTCAATCATTAGGTTCTTTGGTGTTGTAGAGGATAATATATTTAGATTCTAGTTTCCTTACACCACATTTTCTATAACCGCCTTATGGCAATTTCAGGACACTGTCAATAACTGTATAGCAAAGATTTGAACATCACCATAATGGAATTTAAGTGCCATACTGCGGGATAACTACTATCCACATTTTTAATGGCACATATATGATGTAATATGCATTTATGTACCTTCAGAATTGTATTGCTAATACATTTCCTATTGAATGATCAAGCCAACATGCAAACTGCAAATTTTGTTTTACATGTCAAATTTTGATTTATTATGTGAATCCTATTAGGAATGAAATATTCAATGAACTACAATCTCAACTGTGCTCATGTGCAAGCCATTTATAACAACCTTTACATAATTTAAGTGAAATTAACCAATCACGATTAGACGGTGAAAATGTGATCTTCTCTAATTCATCCTTTACTAATCTTACTTTGTTATTGAAAGCGTCATAGAGGCCAATTTTCCAATTATAGGATCAACAGTTTATGATTTTATCTACTTTGTTGTACTGTGTATTGTAAGTGGTTATCAACTTGGGGCTTATATGCACATTTTTTTTTAGATTTTTTTTTTAGATTTATGCAAAAGTTCCTCCCTCTTGATTGAAAACAAAACCCAATCAGAAATGGTGTTAACTTGAATAAATCTTTTAAAATTGTTTACAATATAAATACATGTCATTTAATGTTAAATCTAACAATAAAACATATTTAATATTTAGTTATAACATATTAAAGTCACAGTTTTTTAATTTGTAAATTAATGTAACTTACATTTTTATTAAAATACAATTACATTACTTTTTTAATTCAATTTTTTATTGCAGCACCATAATAAACATACATTTAATACTCTATGTAAGAAAGTGGCTCTATACATACTGGACCAAAGTAAGGTACTGTGTGTATAGAGTCCCCAGTCACCAGAGGTATGGCAGAAGTTAAAGTTAGATATACCCGTACTCTCTAAAGTGGTAGCTTGGTCGAGCAGTAAGGCAGTATCAGAAGACAGTGTAAAGCATTTGTTGTGCACACTCAGTCAGCAAATGGTCTCACACACTCAAGAACTGACATCTAGGCCAATTGTTTTTATATTAAAAGATATAGTTGTTTTATTTTAGAACCAACAGATATCAAAATATACTTTTCTCAATGTGAGTGACTTTAGGTAATTACTTTGCAAAAAAGCCAATAGACTTTGTAAGAACAATAGCTACAGTGGTTGCAATATGCAACACAATTTCAAACACAATTTAACATTGAGCTCAATGGGTTTTTCTATATAAGTGCAATAGATTACTTTACGGATTACTTTTCTAACCACAGGACTGGATCCTGGATTCAGTCCCGGGACCTAAGCTGTAAACAGTTAAGTAAAAGCGTTATGGTTGCAGTTGTGATTTTTAAAGAAAATAAATGTATTTTCAAAGTTGACAGAAACTTTTCAGTGAAAACCAAGCAATGTTATCCTATGGAAGGAAATTCAAGTCCCAGGTAAAGTAGGTTCTCGTTACTTTTGTAATCCAGTACTGGACTCCTAAGTTCAGCACTGCGACCTCTACCTAAGACAGGTAAGTGATTACGTTTTGTTATTTGGTACGATTTTTAAAGAATATATCTAGTTGGCACTTAGAAGAAATTTCACAGAAAAACAGTCAATGGGTTCCTATGGAAGAAAAATCAGGTTACAGGTAAGTACAGTAAGGATTACTTTCTCGGTTCAGTACTGGGCTAAAAGGTACAGTACTGGCTCTCTCCTGATCACAGGTAAGTAATTCGGAATTCGTGATTTTAGATGAATATTTTAAAGTTTCAAAACTCCACACTTAGAAGAAAGTTCAAGTGAAATGTAAATGTATTTGAGCTTATATAGCGCACAGCTACCCACAAAGAGTTTCCCGGCGCTTGCTTAGGGAACCCGTCCTGGTATTCCCCTGTGAGATAACCCCGGCAGGGTATCCACAAGGTGAAAGCCAGGCATCCCGCCGCGAGGGGCCGTTGTGGAGATTAAGCAAGCTATTGCCCAGAGTCGCAGAGTGTGAACCCGTGAGTTGAGAAGGCACCGGAGCGAGAATTATCGGGTCCATGGAATTTTTGAGCCCAAGACCCACTGAGGCGGGGAATTGAACCCTGGTCCAGGGCCGATCTCAGCTTCCGGGTCTGCCGCCTCTAACCCCTGAGCCACACTTCTCCCAGTCAAACCAGTCAATATTAACCTATGGAAGGAAAATTAGTTATCAGCTTTTAGGTAAGTACTCAACTGGTGGAATTAAGGTTCTGGGCATAGACTCAGGGGTCTCCCAGGGTTGGAAAGGTACAGTAGTTACACCCTCAGCAGGACAGGGGCAGGCGGGTGCCGAGAGAGTAGGCCCAATGCAATCCAATGGAGGGTAGGAGGCCTTTGGTGGGTGGCTGCAAGCTAGCAGGCCACCCGGCTGTGGGAGCTGAGCTCCTGATCTTGGATAAGAGGTAGGGACCCCAAAGGAAGGCACAGGGGGCCGTGGGGCGCCGGGTGCAGGGGTGTCTTTTGGTGTCGGGAAATCTTACCCATAGCTGGTCGCTGTTGGAGGGGTTCCCTGGTTCTGAGGCTGCAGGCGTCGTCTGGTTCGTCGAGGCGGGTCTTTTGGCACTGGACCTCGGGTCCCAGTCGCCGGGGGGACGTCCTCATGATCTTGGTTCACTCCGGCACAGGCCAGGCTCAGCGGGTGCAGAGTGGGCTGGATTTGCGGTTCCTGGCTGGCACCAGGGTTATTGCTGTTTGAGCAGAACTACTGCTTGTGGGAGTCCCAGTCTTTTGGAAGGTTCAAGGCAGGCAGGTCCTATGGGGTTTTCGAGGTTGCTGTCCGCAAGAGATGCCAGAGTTTTGCCGGAGCAGTTTCAAGGATCAACAGGCCTGTGGGGTTTTGGGGCCAAGTCAGTGGGCGTCGTCCTATTGTTAGCAGCTGCAGAGCAGGTCTTCTTGTTTCTTGTTCTTCTTCTTGTTGCAATCGGAATCTGAGGAAGGAAGGTTCAGGGTGCCCCTAAATACTACATTTAGGGGTGTTACAGGTAGGGCAAGGGCAGGGACCAATGGGTCCCTATCCTGGGGTGGGTACACCCCCATTTCCGCTCCTCTCCTGTGGGAGGGGGGCAGGAGCCTAGCTGTGATTGGGCAGGTCCCCCATTTTCAAAATGGTCGGAGCCCGGAGTCGTGCTTCACCTCGCCTCTCCCACTAGAGGGGGGGGGGGGGATTGGCATAGGCTGGCACACCCCCTTTCCTCACTTAGGGTTTCCCACCGTTCTTCCCGCCAGAGTGGGGGTCAGAACCGATGGGGGCCAGTTGCTGAGTACAACAAGTGGCCTGGAAACGCTCACAAAGGCGGTATGCCTTTGAAACTTCCCCTGCCCATTCTAGGGGAGGAGGCTTGGCACCTCGTCCCAGGATGTGCATTGTTCATGGCCCCCGAGAGCGGCAGGTTCTCGACCCAGGGGTCCAGAAACATATCTGTTGGTGGCAGCCTCGGTAGCAACAAAGTCAGGACACTAGGAGTTGGTTAGGTTTCAGGGGGCATCTCTAAAATGCCCTCTGTAGTGCATTTTACATTAAATCCCACACTGGCATCAGTGCGGGGTTAAGGTGCTGAGAAGTTTGATAAAAAACTTCTCAGTCTTCAGTGAAGCCATCATGGTGCTGTGGAGTTCGTAATAACAACCTCCCAGCACCATATACTCTTAATGGCAGCACTGCACTTACAGTGCCCAGTAATGGCCCTGGGTACTGTAGGGGCTCAGGGCTCATGCACCTGTGCCCACACCACTGGCATAGGGCACCCAGCTAGAGGGGTGACTGATGGATGCCAGGTCAGTGAGCTGGTGGGCATGGCACACAGGGATGTGTGCCACGTCATCTCTCTCTTTGGTTCTGTACTTAAACACTCAGCCTGCAAAGGCAGTGTGTGGGTGTCAGGGTACAGGGCCCCTAAGGGTGGCACAGTAAGTGCTGCAGCCCTTAGGGGTCTTCTCTGTGCACCATGCCCTTGGTACCTAGGGTACCATTTACTAAGGGCTGACAGGTGGCCAGAGATGACAACTGGGTTTTAGTTTCAACACAGTTTTAGGGAAGGAACACTGGCCCTGGGTAACTGGTTGGCAGGAGCCCAGGGCACACTCAGTCAAAGCACATCAGCAATTCAGCAAAAAGGTGGAGGCATACCCATGCAAGAAAGATGGCACTTCCTCACACTTGAGGATTCATTTCTTAATCATAATACAACACAAATTCATGTAAACAAACAGGGGAGAGTAGCTCCCACCCAAAAAAGAATCCAATATATCTTAACAGGAGGGCACAAATTCATCTTTGGTTCGGGTATCCGTCATAGTTCATTATCCAATATCCTTTTTTACACAAAAAAAACAATGACCTTGCTAAATTCATTCCTGATCTACTATCATTCACAGCCTCCTTCCATCTGTAAATATGCGTCTGCCAAGCTTTTCCCTCTCATGCCCTTTCTCTCATAAATCCCTTTCTCTAAGTTATATATAGCTAGCAATTTGGCAAGCCAATGCTAAAAGGTTGGGCCTGATTGATCCAGCCAGGCGAAGGCGATGCAGATACGTAGAGCAGCCATGTCAAGAAACAGAAAGTAGCAACTTGAGTTCTGCCTTCCCTGGTTTGGATCCCCAGGAGCATTAGAGCCGGATCAAGACAAGCTTCTACGTTCAAAGTTTGATCCATAAATATTTCAATAGCGCCGATCAGATTTAACAGTCATGGACAGGTCGAGAACATGTGAATTAGATCAGCATCTGGGCTATCGCAGCATAGGCCTGTAATTCCTTCCTGTCCCCCCAACTGTGCTATCCTAGCTGGTGTATGGTACAGTAAGAAAATTGTTTTAAAATGCTGAGCTTGAAGCCCCGCTGAGCACAAGACTGTCTGGCCTAATTCAAAAGATTCAAAGGAAGTGGTCTGGTGTATACCAAGCTTATCAGCCCACTTCTTCCCATGCTTGTCCAGATCGTCCTGTGATTGCAGTTCTGAATAGATCTTCTTAATAGTGCACTTCTCACCCGCTCTTAAAACATCTATGATTACGACTTTCTGAAAGCAACTCAGCCCGCCCTTTTTCCCTCTAAAAAAACTTTGCAACTGAAGATATTTAAAAAAATTACTTGTACTACCACCGTAATCGCGTTGGATATCGCTAAACGCCCAGATCCCCTCTGAGCCCATTAAATCCCCGAACTGCCAGAGCGCCCTTGCTTCCCATTCCAACATTATTGTATTGGAAAAAATATCAGGAAGCATGGGGTTTCTATATAGCTGAGTGTAGAAGTTAAATGGATCCAGACCAACTTTCTTTTTGAATGCAGCCCAGATCTTATATGCGACCATCAAGGTAATAAATCCCGTTCTTTTAAAATAGCTTGGCAAGCTGAATTTCATAAAGCAGTTAACCGCCCCTTCTCCTACCAATAATTTATATATATCTGGCAACCCTATGTTGTTCCAGGGATCGACAGCACCCTCGCCGAATAACCCACGCATATATTGTAATGCCGAAGCCCAATAATGCATCTTAAAGTCTGGAACTGCCCAGCCCCCTCTTTCCCTTGACAATGACAGATATCTCATAGCCCGTCTTGTTTTTCAATGAGCCCAAATAAACCTGTTCACTATGTGCTCAAGCATCACGAACCAGTGCCTCTCAGACTCTAATGGCATAGCCCTAAAAAGATAGATAACCTTATGGAGAAAGACCATCTTAACCACATTGCTGCATCCCATCACTGACATATGAAGATTATGCAGTCTATCAAAATCTTTTTTAGCCTTTACTATTACCGGTTCCATATTTCTTTTGATTAACTTCCCCAGATCAGGAGTAATATTCGATACCTAAGTAAACAGCTGAGTCAACCACCTGCACATCCTCCAAGTCAACCCCCATGTTTTTGACTATCAGCGTCTTCTTCCTGTTTAATGGGTACCCGAAAACCAAACCAAAGGCTTGAGCCTCTCTCTCTATTGCAGCAATGGTATCTTGAGAATTAGGGGTAACTACGGCAACATCATCGGCATATGCCAATGTTTTAGTTTCCAGCCCCTGAAAGCGCATAAGGCTAATGCTGTTACTAGCCTCCAATTTCCTAATCTGAGGATCAATATGCAAAGCAAAGAGGAGGGGCAAACACGGGCAACCCTGTCTTGTGCCTCGGTAAATTGTCAGCGGTGCCGTATACCCCCCATTCAATCCTAGTCAAGCCTTTGGTGCCTTATATATCGCCTGTATTGCCCGGATATACTTACCCCCAATACCATACCATTTCATAACCTCCCAGAGGTAGTCCCAGGAGACCCTACCAAATGCTTTCTCAGCATCCATGAGTATTAAAGCCATAGGGTCCCTGAGACTTCCGCTGCATCGAACAGAGTTATGACTATACAAATATGTTCTGTAGTTCCCCTCCCAGGGATAAACCCGTGCTGGCTGGGGTGAACTATCTTCCAATTATTTGGTTTAGGTGGGTCGCCAGGACTGTAAAATTTGTTTTTGCATCGCTGTTCATGAGCGTTATTGGCCTATATGATTCCGGTTCCCTAGAGGGCTAACCCTACTTTAAAAATACTATGATGGGGGCGTGGCCAAGATGGCGGGGTGAGCGGGCGCTTCCTCCCGCAGCTCCTCCGGCCCAACTAGGCTCGAGCCCTTTTTTTCAGCTTTTCTCCCCCCGCTGAAGCTCAGCGGATGAGAGGAGTGTGGCGAAGCACCTGGCGCACACATTGATGCCGCTTTGACCCTAATCGCTCCAGTGGAAGCGCCTCAAAAGACCGATCGAAGATCGAGGGACAACGGAGCGCCCGGGAGGCGGAGCGTCCGGGAGGCGGAGCGTATCGGAGTGCTGTCCATGCGCCTTGGCTGGGCCTAGTGCTGAAAGTTGGCGATCTGAACGGCGGCCGTCCCGGAACTCGGCGGAGTCGAAGGAGAGCTGCGGACTAGAGGTTCCGCTACGCAGAGGACTTTGGTTGCGCACCTTGGCGCTTGGACTTGAGGTGGTGGCACCCTGCCTACTGGGGGACCCGATCCCGGGATTGGAGAGCGATCGGCCTGAAATCGGGGAAGGTTCTCCGGACCTTTCTGAGTGACAGTGTGGCCTTGGCTGTGATACTTTTCCGGTTGCCTGCTTTCTGGGGTGCCCCGGTGGTGTCGCCGGGCTCGGGCGATCTGCTTGGCCCCACTCAGCCGCCATTTTGTCCCCGAGGAGTCGGTGTCGTTGGCCTTCCCCGGAGCCTCTTGACGGCGGATTTCTGCGCCCTTCGCCCCTGCACGGCTCTTTCCCTGTGGTGTGTACTGGCCGAGGCCCCCCAGTTCAGATTCCAGCTACCGTCCCGACTGGGCGCCCACGGCTGGTGGCGCACGGACTGGCCCGCCATTTTGTCGCCTGTGACGCAGTCCCCCGGACCCGACAGGAGCTCCCCACATCGAGTGCTTGCTGGTGGCTGAGCATTCCCCGGAGCGGCGGGCCTGTACCCACTTTGCAGTTGGAGCCCTAGGAATGACTGGAAGAGGGGGCTCGAGAAAGGGGAACCGTACCCTGCCGGACATGCTTGGCAGGGCCCAGCAGCTACGGGACAGAACACAGCCGTCGCCGGGGTCTTCCAGGGCCTCGGCAGACGCGTCTGGAGGAGAACCCCCTGTCACGAGATCCTTCATGGAGGAGCTGTTCAATTCCCTCAAAGAAGACTTCCAGACGCTGAAGCGGGAAGTGGCTAGCGAGGTCCGGGAGGTCCGCAGAGAGGTGGAGGGCCTTGGTGAACGGGTTGAGACGGTGGAGACTGCATCTCAACGCCGGGACGATGAGATTGTCCACTTACAACAAGACGTTCTCCGTCTCCGGGAGCAGTGCGTTGAGCTCCAAGCTCACTCCGAGGACCTTGAGAACAGGTCCAGGAGGAACAACATTCGAGTGCGTGGCGTGCCATCTGCAGACGAAGGGACTGATTTGGTGGGCTATCTGCAGGACCTGTTCCGAGAGATCCTAGGGGAGGCCGCAGACTTTCCTATTCGCATCGATAGGGCCCATAGAGTTGGCCGACAACGCCAGTCATCAGCGCCCCCGCCGGACATCTTAGCTTTTTTGCCCGACTTCCCGCTAAAGGAGCGCATCATGTCTGAAGCCCGCAGGAAACAGCCGCTGACTTTCCGGGAACGGCCTGTGGCGCTCTACCAGGACCTGTCCGCCATCACACTGCAGAAACGCAGGTCTTTCAGGATTGCTACCGACTTTTTGCGTGACCAGGAGACACCATACTCCTGGGGGCACCCCTTTCGCTTGATCTTTCGCTGGAACGGAGTGCTGCATCAACTACGCTCCTTGCAAGACGTTTGCGGTGTCCTGGGACTCACGGCTACGGAGGAGGATGGCGCCACACCGTCGTGGAGGCGATCAGAGAGAAGGGGCCGGCGGAGATCGGCGAGGAGACGATCGGCAGCGAGCGCTGGGCGTCCTGACTCCCCTACTATCAGGGCGGACATGGCCGGTGCCCTGAGGGCGGCAGCCGAGAACTTGGCCGACTCCAACGGCGTGGCCTTGACGGCCTAGACTCACTCCGGGGGGAGATGAACATAGCTTCTTCGATGCCAGGTTTGGGGCTGGGGGGGATGGGAGGGGGCGGGTCGAGGTGAGTGGCTGGACGTCCACTTTTCTACTTTCTACGGACTTGCCCGTTTTGGGGCTTGACTGAGACAATGGGTTGTTTGAGTTTGCATTTGGCTAGTTGCCATGGGTGTGTTTGGGGTGGGGTTGAGTGTTGTTCTGAAGTTGGGGGAGTCCCGTCCGATGCTGTCCTTGTCCACGCTTGGCCTGCTCTGGCCTGTCCCGCGCTGCCGCCCCGCGCCCCCGCCCTCTGGTTCCTGGCCCGCAGCATAGCGTTCCTGGTCCCTGGGAGACATGTCGTCCCTGAAGGTGGTGACCCTTAATGTTAAGGGACTGAATAATCCTGTTAAGCGCAGGGCGATTTTGTCCCTGCTTGAGGGGACGCAGGCTGACATTTGCCTTTTGCAGGAAACCCACTTGTTGTCCCGCGACTGCCATAGATTGCGTTCTGCTAGGTTCCCTACCCAGTTTTTCTCCTCTGCAGCGACCAAAACCGCGGGGGTGGCCATCCTCATAGCGAGCTCCTTTAGGGGGGAGGTGCTGTATAAATATGCTGAGCAGAAGGGGAGGCTTCTGGCCTATCGCCTCCGTTTGGGAGGCATAGGGTTTACGGTTGGCTCCGTTTATAGCCCGAATGACCATCTGGAACGTTTCTTGGACTCGGTACTTGTGGATGTCACTGCCTCACCAGATCGCCATGTTATTCTAGGGGGGGACCTTAATATTGTCTTTGATTCGGTACTGGATAGGTCAGCACAGCGGTTTCCGCAGACTGGAGAACTTTCCCAGGCTGTGAAGGCCCGAATTGCGGACATGGACTTACACGACCTCTGGCGCTCCATGCACCCCACAGACAGGGACTACTCCTACTTTTCGCATGCGCACCGAACCTATGCACGGTTGGATTATCTTCTGGTTAGTGGGCCGATGCGTGCCGCCGCTACGACGGCGAACATTGGGGCCTATCACTGTCTGACCACGTGCCGGTTACAGGCGCGTTTGCTTGGCCGGCGGCCTCTTCCTCTCGGGGGATGTGGCGCCTTAGGGACACCCTTCTACACAAGAAGACGGTGGTGAAACGTATAGAAGAGGTTATACGGGACTATCAGACGCACAATAGCAATGCCGACACTTCACTAGCGACACAGTGGGCTGCATTGAAGGCGGTTCTTCGGGGGGAGTTTATCTCCATCTCCTCGGCGGAAAATAGGGAGCGGCAACGGAAGAGGGATGAGCTGACTGTACAGGTCCGGGAGCTTGAGCAGGTCCACCGCCGTACGGGTGCTCCGAGGGTTTGGAGGCAACTGAAAGCGGCTAGGAAGCTCCTGTCGGCGTTGGACCTGGATAGAGCCGAATACGCCGCCTTGCGCTTGAAACATGCCTACTACACTGGGGGGGACAGGTGCGGCAAGCTCCTGGCGCATCGACTTCGGGTCGCGCAACAGCGTAACGTCGTGAAGGAACTTGTGAGTACAGACGGAGTGGCGGTTTCCGGGGACGCGGAGGTGGCGGAAACTTTCTGCAGCTTCTACGAAACGCTGTACGCTGTGGAGCCCTCCTCGCCGCGGGTCGCCGAGGACTATCTGGAGTCGGTGCCCCTTCCGGCGCTGGACCCCGCTCAGGCGGAATACCTGGAGCGGGATATTCACGTTGAGGAGGTGATTTCCGCTATAGCTCGGTTGAAGCACGGGAAGGCTCCGGGCCCGGACGGCTACACGTCCTTGTTCTATAAGACCTTTTGCCCGATTGTGGCCCCTGTCTTAACTCGGCTGTTTAATTCCTTCGCCGACCCGGGAGCCATCCCACCGGATCTCTTGAGGGCGAAGGTATCGGTGATCCCGAAACCCGGAAAAGACCGGGCTCTATGCGGCTCGTATAGGCCTATCTCGCTCTTAAATGTCGACCTCAAGCTATACACGGGGATTTTGGCATCCAGGCTGGCCCTGCACCTCCCCGGTCTGGTTGAGGCGGACCAGGCTGGCTTTGTGCCCGGCAGGCAGACGGTCGACAACACCAAGCGGGTGACGCACGTTTTGGAGAAGGCCTCGCGGATCCCCGGGGAGCGGATGTTGCTGGCAGTTGATGCGGAGAAGGCCTTTGATAGGGTTCATTGGCCGTATCTCGAGCTAGTTCTCAGGAACCTGGGAATTGGTGATAAATTCCGCACTATGGTCTTCAACTGCTATAAGTATCCTTCGGCGTCTGTGCGAGTCAACGGGTGTAGCTCCCGTGGTTTCGCTATCGAGCGCGGCACGAGGCAGGGCTGTCCCCTCTCTCCGCTCTTGTTTGCTCTCTACATGGAGCCGTTCGCCCAAAGGATCCGCCACAACCCGGATGCTATTGGGATTAGGATGGGCCAGTACGTTCACACTGTCAGCCTTTATGCGGACGATGTCCTGCTGACCCTAGACGACCCCAGGAGGTCCTTACCAGCCTGCATCCAGGAGTTGGATGCCTTTGCACGGGTGGCCGGCTTTAAAATGAACATGAGCAAATCGGTGGCTCTAGATGTGTCTTTGGCTGCAGACACTAGGAGGGACCTTCAGCGACTATTCCCCATGCAGTGGTCTTTGTCCCTTGTACCATATCTAGGGATCCTACTGGCACCCACGTTGCCGGAGATGGTGGTGGCCAATT
The DNA here is from genome assembly GCF_964263255.1 of Lissotriton vulgaris. Taxonomy (NCBI): domain Eukaryota; kingdom Metazoa; phylum Chordata; class Amphibia; order Caudata; family Salamandridae; genus Lissotriton; species Lissotriton vulgaris. The sequence goes on along the minus strand of NC_141687.1, from coordinate 2,120,738,841 downwards.
ACACTTCTCTTAGTAAGAAGATTAGGGAGGAGCTTGGCCGCTGGAGTAAGGGCCTGCTGTCCTGGCTAGGACGGATCGCGGCGGTTAAGATGACGGTCTTGCCCCAGATATTATATCTTTTTCGTGCCCTCCCTCTCCAGCCTCCAGTGGGCTGGATTCGACAAACGCAGGCCGACATCTCCCGCTTTGTTTGGCAAGGCCGCAAGCCGCGGATGAAGAGGGTCCTCTCCACGCTTGCCCCGGAAGCAGGAGGCCTCGGCATTCCGGACCTCCGTAAGTACTTTCAGCTACGATACCTTGTAGAGTGGAGCAGGTGGGAGTCCGACACGCACTGGCTTTTTCAGGACCAGGCGGTGGCTGGCCGCACTCTGCAGGAGGTTCCATTTTTACGCCGTGCTCATCGTCCCCCCAACCTATACGCTTCTTTCGTCACGCTGGTCCCCTTGAGGGTGTGGGACGCAGTTTGCGAGGCTCTGGGCCTTTCCTCTTTCCCCTCACCGTTTACACCCATAGTGGGTAATCCTGACTTCTCCCCAGGGATGGAGCCGGGCGCTTTCTCCCATTGGAGAACAGCGGGCTGCAGGGCGCTCTTCCAGGTCTACGGGCCTGACGGCGTGGTTCCCTTTCAGCAGCTGCGGCAAGACTTCGGCCTGACGGAGTTGGATAGGCTACGTTACATGCAGGTCCGGCATTGGGCCCTCCAGCCCCAGGTGCGGGACACCGCCGACCGTCAAATTACACCGTATGAGCAGTGGCTGGTGACCCGCACCTCCGATGCCAAATTGATCACTGATCTTTACAAGCATCTTCAACCCCCGCCGTTCCACTATTATAACCCGGGGAGGGAACGATGGCACAGGGAGCTGGGCAGAACACTTAGCCACAAGGAATGGGACCAGATCGCACACCGGGCACGACACTCTGCGCACCATACCGGCCTCACTGAGACGTTTACCTAGGTGTCCACGTACTGGTACTACACCCCGGAGAGATTGTGTGAGATGCATAGGCTTACTGACAGGGGGTGCTGGAGAGGTTGCGGGCAGGTGGGGACCCTCTCACATATTCTTTGGGATTGTCCCTTGCTGGCCGCCTATTGGAAGGAGGTTCTGGATGAGGTGGATAAACACTTTGACATCGAGCTCCTGCGCTTCTCGGCGTATGTCTTTCTGGGCCTCCCTAATGGTTTGATGTACCCACTGAAATCTCGCAGGGGTAGGCAGATCGCAATCGCATTGGGGTCTGCGGTCCAGAATATCCTTATCCATTGGCGCACCACCACTGTCCCCTCCATTACGGGTTGGTTACATAGACTCTGGCATGTGTTGGGGATGGAGAAACTGTCGCTCACAGTGGCGGGGGAGATTGACCAATTTGATGAGCTGTGGCAACCCTTCCTCGCGCTGCTAACCACCGAGTTCAGGGAGCTCACCTGCCCGAGGTACCTCAGACTTCTGAGGCTGACGCCGCCGGTGACTCCGGCAGAGTAGGATAATTTGGGGGCGGGTTCCGGGGGGGCGGGGGTGCGGCTTAGGGGCGGGCAGTATTGGTAGTGGGCCATTGGACGGGGAGGTTGGGGGGAGTTGGGGAGTTGTTTCCTTTTTCTTGGGGTAGGGGTTCCGGGAGGGGTTGGGTTGTGCCTTTCTGAGTTATTCTCTTTGCTTTTTCTGTTTGGATTTGGGGGCTGGATATGCTCAGAACAGGGATACAGGTTGCTTTTTGTCCTCTCATCTGCCAATGCTTTTCCTCTGGACTACGAACTGTTTCTTAACAACGCTCCTGATATTGCACTTCTTTTCTCTAATGTATTGTATGTAACCCTGACCTCCTGCTCCCCTTCCCCGTATTCTTTTGTCTTAATAAAAATGCTTTAAACCTAAAAATACTATGATATCCGCCACGCCCCATGACTCGGGGATTGAGCGCCCTTGCTGAGCTTGACCAATTATAGCCACCAGATCCGATCCAATTACCTCAAGGAAAGTTTTATAAAACTCTAAAGGGGTCTGATCCATTCCGACAGCTTTCCCTGATGGTAGGCTCCCTAATGCTCTGTATATCTCATCCTGGGTCAATGTATTTTCAAGTACCTCCCTATCTTCAGAATCAATACATTGCACCGAAGTTCCGTTTAGATATCCTTGAATTAGGAATTGCTCCTGCGGTTCCTCACTATAAAGATCTTCATAAAATTGGTGAAAAACTTCCTGGATCAAGGTGACCCCTCTATTAGATTCCCACTTCTGTCTGTAATATCCTGAATCTCCTCAGATGAGCTCTTTTCTCTAAGTCGTACAGCCAGTGTGTGCCCCACCCGCTCCAATACTTTATTCATCTGTATAGCGACTGCAAGCTCCTCCTCTACATCTGACAGTACCTTACAGAGTGTTTTCTCCCGAAGACCCTCCTTCTTCTTCCAGAACAGGCTGTAACTCATTGTCTCTCCTCTGACCCCAGCTTTAAATGAATCCCAGACCATCCCCGGACTGGCACTCTCTCTATTAATCTCCCAGAACCCCTTGATCCATTCGTTCATATGAAGCACACATTCTGGATCCTTTAGAAGCCCTCTTTCAAAGGTCCATACATTCTCCAATCTTTCCCCCCCTACGAAAGTAACTGTTAAGACTAAAGGGTTGTGGGTTGTTGTCTGAGATAATCTGAGGATGTTTCTCAATTCTACACCTTGGGGTTAGCGAATAAGATACAAAATAAAATCAAGTCTATTGACTATCTTATGGGGTGCGGAAAAAAAACGCACTACCAGGATCGCCGAGATTTAGCCTTGACCACGTGTCAGTAAGTGCATTATTCCATTATTCTGAGCCAGATTAGTTAGTGCTCCATAAACTCTTCTCTTTCACCCCGCATAACTACCCCGGCTCCCCCTCAAAGTTCTCCCAGCCCATTAATATTAAAATCCCTGCACATTATCACCGAGGTGGGCCAAGAAACTAGTTCAAAATCCATAAATTCTAGAAGTAAATGTTTCCTCTTATAGCATATATTCAGCCAGTACCCAGCATCCCCATTTGTCAGCCATTTCCCTCTTAAAAATAATATGGGCTCGTTGAGAAAGAATGGCAACCCCTCTCGTCCTAGTACCCTGTTTAGTATTCATGATGAATTTAAATCCGAGCTGGTCCATAAGATTTCCACTACTATCTTCCATATGGGTCTCTTGAACACATAAGATATCTATTCGCATTGCTTTCAGAATAATCGCAGCACTTTGTCTTTTAGTCAGGTCTTTAAGGCTGCATATACTAATTTAAGCATCTCGCAAACTTAATGCGCTATAGTAAGCACATTGCCCTTTGCGATACCTGGCTTATTAAATCTTTTCTTTCCTGAAGTGATTCTCTGATCTCCCTTATTGCGACCTGTTCTATATTTACTCAGTGTATTTGATCTTGAGTACTGTGCTGTGCTGCGCCGTGAACTCCCTCCCCCCACTACCCATTGAACCCACCTCCCATCACCTGCCCCTCCCTCCCTCACCCCCCCAAAAACCCTGACTGGCAAATAGGTCAGTCATGACCTTTGTGTGGCCGCTGTAACTCAAAACTCAAGCCGCTACTGTTCCCCCCCAAGCCTCCATGCTCCAAATACACCCATGTCCTCTACTTGTGAAAACTAATCCTAAGAAAGAGAGAGGAAGAGGTTGGGAGGGAGATTTAACCGCATTAATCGCTCAAGAAGTAAGACTGAATAGAATCTATGGGGAGCATTAATACATTACATCCATCAGTAAAATTCACTGTGCTCCACCATATCCCAAATGTCCACTTCTTAGCACAGTCTACGATCTTCTTTCAGATGATTAATCCCCCCCACCGCTCCCTTAGTCCCCTTCAGTTCATTCAGATATTCCTGCGCTTTAATTTCTGAGAAGAACCCGCACCCTTCCCTTTGTGATGATCCCAAGCCGGGCAGGGAACAACAAGTATGCTTTGCAACCAATCCCTTGAAAGGGGTTTATCAGCTGTCTCCATCTCCATCTCCTTTCTACTGTTGCATGGCAAAAATCAGGCCGAACGAAAAAAGTATGGCCCTCGAATGTTCATTTTGCTTCTGGCCGTGCTCTATCTAAAATTGCCAGCTGTAGAAGAAAGTTACTGAAGTAAATAAGAATGGTTTTGGGCCGCTCCCCCTGGCCTTTAGCATTGCCTTTTCTTAGACTGAACGGGAGGGGTGTGCTCTCTGAACCTCTGTTTGCCAATTCCACTGGGCAAGATCAGGAATTACCCCTTTCAGGAGATTAACTACAAACGACATAATGTTCTCCCCTTCAGCATTCTCGGCAGTGCCCAGCAGTCTCACGTTATTCCTACGCTGTCGGTTCTCAATATCTTTGAGCTTCCACATCATTTCTTCAGTTGTTTCTCATGAGGTTCCTTTTAGCCTTGTAGCTTCCCAATTTCCTCCTTCAGTGCGGCAGTTCTTTCCTCAACATGGGTGACCTTTTCCGTCATGTCAGAACATAGTTTATTTACTTTTCGTAGTGACCCCTGCAGTTTTCTTGTAGCTTGATGTCCCCTCCGGCTCTCCAATCTTGCTTCCCCCTGCATCTGCTTTAGTGTGGAGTAAACTAGTTCTAGTGACGGCGAAGCGGACAGGGCAGGAGGATCTCCTGAGCTAACTGCTCCTGTGCTGATAGCTCTCCTTCTTCTGCATACATCAAGCTTGTAGGTGAATAGTCCCACTAAGTTTCCTAGCCGTTGTTATTGCTATATCCCCCTTAGAAGGGCTGGTTCTAGATTTAGACCTCCGCTTCTGGGTGAGGATCTTCGGGCGTTGTGTCTTATTGTGTTGGAGAGAAATCCAAAAAGGAGTCCCCAGAGGGGCACCGCGTCATTATAAGATGACTGTCTTGAAACTGGCTGTAACAAACCCTGTTATGTTTGGTATTAACACTGTAAAAGGTGTGGGAGTTAGGATTTCAAGCACTGTATAGGCCCTCCATTAGGCCCTCAGAGCCGCCCAGTGATATGATTCTGCCCTCTTGCTGCTGAACCAAGCTTGAACAGGGGGAGGCAGAACAATAGGCATCCTGTCACATGCAGGTGTTACCACCTCCCAGACAGGCTTTAGTGTATTGAGGCAGGGTGGGAGCGCTTGCCAGTGCCACATAGTCTGCAGGCAGGGCACATTTGGAGCCCTCCATGCCTAGTCCAGCTCAAACTAGTTCAGGGAGCCGGTGGCTCCCTCTCTTGTGCGAAACTGGACAAAGGACAGGGGAGGATCCTCTCTCTTGTCCAGCCCCTCCATAGGGAGAGACCCCTGTATCGTCCCAACCTTTCCTTAGGGTAATTAATGGCTTACCTGTGGGTGGGTCCCTAGATTTGTCCTGGGACATGATACAATTCAGACACCATTTCAACTTCGAACATCTGTGCACTCTGGACTTGGTTGCACTTCGCTCTGGCATTGGGCATCAAGGCTGCAACCAGGAAGACTCCTGCTGCTCCTGATCTCTTCACCCTGCTTGTCTGCTGCAATGTCCGTACCTGTGCTCTATACATGAACCCGTCCAGGGCCTGTGGACATCCAAGACACCTGAAGGAATCTCCCTTGAAGCGAAGGAGTCACTTCCCTGCATCTTCAGTCCCTGCAACTAAGCTGACTGGCATGCTGATCCTATGCTCCTATAGAGTCCGAAAGGCTCAGCAACACAGCTGGTGGTTCTCCACATCCCTCACGGCTTGCCCTGCCCTCTCACCAAGTTTGAGGCCATTATTCCTTACCGGAGCAACAGGAACAGAAATCCTGTGCACTGCACCAACTTGCAGTTGCGAAGGCTTGTTGGTTTACTTCTACCAAGATCTTCCAGCTCAATGTAGCCCCAACCTCAAGCATCTTCAGTAACCAGTATCTTTGACCTGAGCACATTGCTTGCACCGTGGGTCTGCTTCTTCGGTAGTTGCTTGAGGTCCTCTTGCGACTCCTGTGCCTCTGGCCTGTGGGTCCTGTGGAGGGTCACATTTGAATTTCTTTGGGCTCCCCTGATTGCTTGAGGCCTGCCCTGACTCCACTGCTTGTCGTAAGTCTCCTGGACTTTGCTGGTCCCGACATTAAACCTTCTTCTTCTTCTTCATTGGTTGCAGTTACTATGGCTTGTTGGTGCCTCAGCCAGACACCGACCCCTCAACTCTCGACATCTGACGTGGGACAGCTGGACAGCTTGTGTACTGCTCTTCCACAGTGTTGCCTAGTTCACACAGCTGCAGTTTGAAAGTCACCGTCAGTTCTTCTGTAACACCTGACATCTGTGGGCTTTTGTCTTCCGTGCCTCTTGGTCACTCCTAAGTGGCATAAACTCTGTCCCCTCTGCTTGAAGGTTCTTCACATCTTGCATCCATGGACACTTTCACCTTCTCCTGCAGCGGCATCTTTCTGAAGTTTCTCATTGAGTTCAACAACGGTTTCTGGTGCTACTTCAAACCTATGCAACCGGCTTCCCTGGTACAGGTATCCTGGTTCCTAAGGTATGCACGGGTGGGGTGGCTCTCCAAACTCTTGTTTTCCACGGGGTTTCTTCAGGGTCCACTGGGAAGGGTCCTCTTTCTTTAACCCCTTCGCTGCTAGGCCTTTCCCCCCATGCTAAGCCTTTTTTGGCTATTTGGGGTAGTTCACGCTTAGGCTCCTATAACTTTTTGACCACATAAGATATCCACGCCAAATTTGCGTCCTCTTTTTCCAACATCATGGGGATTCTAAAGGTACCCATGGTTTGTGGACTCCCATGGAGGGGACCCAGAAATTAGACAAAATACAGCTACATTTTGTTATTTTGGGTAAAAATGCGAAAAAGGGCTTCAGATGAAAGCGTCTCTTTTTTCCCAGCAAATGGTATCAAAAAAGGTGCTGTGGTTTTCAGATCACCATCTTCGCAGCTTTCAGGGACATGCAGACTTTTGTCAGAAAACCAAAATGTTTTACACAGTTTGGGCATTTTTCTGGGACATTGCCTATTTATGCTATTTTTTGTGCTTTCAACCTCACTCAAGTTAATGGTAGAAATGGGTATGAAAGCAATAATGGATCCTGAAACGCTATACTTTTTGGAAAAGTAGACAAAATTCTGAATCTAGCAAGGGGTCATTTGCGTGGATCCTTCAAGGTTTCTTTATAGAAACTAACAGGTAAATATAGGAAAAATTGAAAAATAGTTAAAAAGAAAAATCCTTTTGTGTCAATGTTTTCACCTGTAACTTCTTCTACTTATGAGAGCTCTTTAAAAGCAATATACCACTACATCTGATGGACTTTACTGGTTGTGGGGATATATAGGACTTGTCGGTTCACCAAGAACCCGGCGAACCCAGGGCCAAAAACTAAGCAGCGACTTGCAATGTTATTTTTATTATGTACCGGGTATGTAGCAAATATTCTGGGAAAATGTGTACATGGAAAAATTGGTATGAAAGACACTCATGTATTTCTGAAATAGAACAAAATATAGAATTTAGGCACAGTAGATATTTGCACATTTCTAAAATAGGGAATACTCATACTAGCATGAGAATTATCAATCATTTTTCAAAATTTCTTCTTTTTTACACATTGTGGAAGGCAGAAATGCATCAATAGATATTAACAGTTGCTTTACAATTCTGAATTACCCCAAGTCTCCCAATAAAAATGGTACCTCACTTGTGTGGGTAGGCATAGTGCCCACGATAAGAAACGGCTCACAACGCAAAGTGAACACACCACAATTTCACAGTGAAAAATGACCCTTTTTTGGCAAAGTGCTTAGCTGTAGTTTTTTAACCCTAGCTCTGCCGGCACTTAGGAAAACCTAGCAAACCTATACATTTTGGAAAATTCCCAGAAAAATCCAGGATGGGGTGACTTGACTGCATCTCACCAGGTTCTGTTACCCATAATCCCTTGCAAACCTAAACAATTGTCAAAAAAACACATTTTCCTCACATTTCTGTGGTGGAAAGTTCTGGAATCTGCATGGATCCCCAAATTTACACCCACCTTGCATTTCCCAAAGTATTCCAATAAAAACGGTACCTCACTTGTGTGGGTAGGCTTGGTGCCCGCGACAGGAAACGGCGCAAAACACCACGTGGACACACCACAATTTCACAGTGATAAATGACCTTTTTTTGGCAAAGTGCCTAGCTGTAGTTTCTGAACCCTAGCTCTGCTGGCACCTAGGGGAATTTATCAAACCTATACATTTTTGAAAACTAGACACCCAGGGGAATCCAGGATGGAGTGACTTGACTGCCTTTCACCAGGTTCTGTTAACCAGAATCCCTTGAAATCCTAAAACAATTGTAAAAAAACCACACATTTTTCTCACATTTCTGTGGTGGAAAGTTCTGGAATCTGCGTGGATCCACAAATTTACAACCACTCCGCTTTCCCCAAAGTCTTCTGAGAAAAACGGTACCTCACTTGTGTGGGTAGGCCTTGTGCCCGTGACAGGAAACGGCTCAAAACGCAACGTGGACACACCACAATTTCACAGTGAAAAATGACCCTTTTTTGGCAAAGTGCCTATATGTACTTTTTTAACCCTAGCTCTGTCAGCACCTAGGGAAACCCAGCAAACCTATACATTTTTGAAAACTGGACACCCAGGCAAATTCAAGATGGGGTGACTTAACTGCCTCTCACCCGGTTCTGTTACCCAGAATCCCTTGCAAACCTAAAAAATTGTCAAAAAGCTACATTTCCTCACATTTCTGTGGTGAAAAGTTCTGGCATCTGCGTGGATCCACAAATGTACACTCACCCCGTGCTCCCCAAAGTTTTCAGAGAAAATTGGTACCTCACTTGCGTGGGTGGGCCAAGAACCCGTGACAGGCAAGGGCCCAAAACCTATTGAAGCGACATCAAAATTACCTATCACAAACCAACCTGGTTTTCCAAGGGGGTCCCACGAGTTTTTGCCCCTGGGCTCGGCAACCATCTAGAAAAACCTACCAAACCCACACATTTATGGAAACTAGACACCCAGGGAAGTCCAGCGAGGTATGACAGCCTGGGTCCCTATCTGCCCCCAGGGGGGGCAGAAAGCCCACTAGATGCCAGGGATTTTTTTGGGCAAATTTGAAATAGGGTGGTGACTGCCCAAAACAAGCATGCCAATGCCCCTACCCTAATTAAAATTTGCCCCCATAAATCCCTGGCGCCCAGTCTGCTTTTTGCCCCCGTCAGGGGGCAGATTGGGTGCTACTGCCCCATCTGCCCCCCGGAGGTGCAGGAAGGCTGTAATTTTTGTGGGGGGAGGGGGTGGGGGCATGGGCATGCCCATTTTGGGTATCCCCCACCCTAATTCAAATTTGCCCCCCAAAACTTCCTGGCGTCTAGTGGGCTGCCCAAAACGTGCTTGCCTATGCCCCCACCCTAATTAAAATTTGCCAAATAAAATCCCTTGCGTCTATTGGGCTGTTTGCCCCCCCCTGGGGCAGATTGGGGGCTAATGCCCCCATCTGCCCCCCAGGAGGGGCAGAAAGACTGTACCTTTGCGGCAGGGTGGGGGCATTGACATGCCAATATTGGGCAGCCTCTACCCCAAATTATAATTTTAAAAAACTCTGGAATCTAGTGGGCTTCCTGCCCCCCCAGGAGGGGCAGAAAGACTGAAATTTTGCGGCCGGAGGGTGGGGGCATTGGCATGCCCATATTGGGCAGCCCCTACCCCTAATTATAATTTTTTTTAAATCTCTAGCATCTAGTGGGCTTTCTGCCCCCACCCAAGAGGGGCAGAAAGACTGTAATTTTATGGCTGGGGGGTCGGCATGCCAGTTTTAGGCAGCCCCCACCCCAAATAAATATGCCCATCAAAATACCCTGGTGTCTAATGGGCTTTCTGTCATCCAGGCGTGCGATTTTGCTGAGAATGTTGCCTTGTCCTCCACTAGTGAGAGTTGTTTAACACATTTACAAACCATTTAAAGTTAAATGATGAAGTTGTGTGTTCAAGAGTTCAGTGAGCTTGGTGGTTATTGTGGGAAGTGATTTGGCTTGAGCTACCTTCATGAGATAGCTCAATGTCGGCCTCATTAATTTATTTGTGAGATTTTTCATTGATATTGTGTTGTAATCTTGTGCCCTAATATGTCACGCCATCTTGTGGCATGCATTGGTATTCTTGACTCTGTTCTGATGTTTCCGTGGTTACCGGGAGAGCTTGGCATTCAACTTCTGTCAGTTGGCCTTGAGCCAGCAGGGAGCGGAGTCATGCTCGACCTTGAAGCTTAATAAAGCCTAAATCTTTTAAAATCTTCTTGTTGTACACCGTTGTTTCCAACATGATTTTGGTGAGGAGTAGCCAGCTCAAAGAGGAGGTCTCAATGTGAACTTCACGGTCCTGAGTGAAGGAGTCAGCACCATTGACCCAAGAGGAATCATGGTGAGAAACTGATCTCACACATTAATGAGAGGCGAAAGACTGACAGAAGGGTACTGGTGAGTCGAGCCAAGCATAGCGCACAGAAAAGGAAAGGGGCGCTTTGACTAAATGCAGTAACCCAGATAAACCGTCAAAGAGTGCACTCTGTTACCACTTCACAGCAAAGACGGAGAAAGAGGAGTGCTGTAACAGGGCTGTGACTTATGAAACCCATGTAATTGTCAGTGTGATTAAGGGAGGTGAAGCATGTTCCTTTTGCCTCTTCATAGCACACACAGTTGTAGTGGAGGCAGTTAGATCGTGTAAGAGCCACTGCGGTGTGCCCCTGTGCTGCATTGAAGGGCGCTGAAGAGCAGGTGGACCAACGGTCACTTCCAGCCGTGAGGAAAGGCAAGTGCAAGCTGAGTGATTGAGCAAAGGTCAATGCGGGGGTGCGCCTGCGCTGTTCGGAAGAGCATGGACAAGCATGAGGAGCTACTGAAATATTGAGCCGTTTTTAGAGGCAAGCACAAGAACTGAGGGTGTGCGCTCAAGTTGAGTGTAGAGGTGCGAAAGGAGCAACGGTCAGTTGGTGTTGTAGCTGCGCCGCACACAATGAGGAGCGACTTAGTTCATGCTGTAGCTGCACAGGGCACTGTGCGTATAAGAGCAAGTGCACACAGAGCGTTTCACAGCAGGGTATCTGCACTCTAAAAACACAAGTAATAAATCATCGCCCAAAAGGTAGTGGTATCCTACCGTGAAAGGAGGTTTCTTCAAGCAATCCTGATTCTTTAATCACACGGTTGTGCGCATGTCTTGCTGTGCATTGTAGGGCACTAATTGGTTAAAATTGAGGGCAGCCCTCTACAGTCTACAGAGTGCCATTGCAGGTCAACTTGTATTTTAAAGGAAAATACATTGGGCAGCGGATTCACAGACAGAGGATCCTGGAATTGTTTGTCGAGTTTGGGATATTCCTAACAATTTGATTCTTATTTTGTTTTAAAATTTTACAAGTTTAAGTTTTGAGAAAGGAACAACATATTAAGTAAGAGTGTATGCTAATAGTTGTCTTGCAGAGTTGAGCATGAATACTAGTGCTGTTAATACTCCACCACCATTTTTGTTGCAACGAGGGGATCCACCTATTGAGTTGGAGGAGTGAATGGATATTTTTGAGAATAATTTAGAGGCCTTAAATGGCCAAGCATTCCGTCTAAATAGGAAAAGGGCTATGTTACTCAATGCTTTGGGGCAGGTTGGGCAACATATATTCAGGTATCTACCGTCTTAGAAGGTAATCAGGATTTGGGTGTGTATGAGAAGGCGAGGAAGAAATTAGGGATCAGTTTTGTGAAAGAAAGGAATGTTGTTATGAGAATGCACAACTTTTATACACAAACTCAGCATACTGGTGAGTCTGTGGATGAACTTTTTATAAGGTTAAGGGATTAGTCAATGAGGTGTCAGTATGGTCAGATGGCAGAGGAAATGATACTTGGCCAATTAACAGTGCAGTGTAAGAGTCCCAAGATGCAAGAGAGGTTGTGGGAAGCGAAGAACCCAACATTAAAGGAAGCAATAGCCATAGCGAAAATGGTTGAGGAATCTGAGTATTGCATGAAAAAAATGGGAAAGAAGGAATCAAGAGCAGAAGTGGCTGAGGTAGATTCGCCCAAACAAGCAATTGGGGCTGTTGGGAAAAATGAGCCAGCAGACAGTAGGATTACTAAGAGCAGTCAAGGAAACAAAGCTAACAATAGAAATTGCTTCGCTTTAGGGAAGGATTGCAGGAAGTCTGGGACACTATGCCCATATGTGCAATAGTGGAGGGAGGGAGGAGTAAGGTGACAGCTATTTCAGAACAAGCACAAGCTGGGGGTGCGTGTGTGGTATCCAACAGGATCTTATGCGTAGATTGAGAAGAGATGAAGACTGTCCAAATCGAAACAGACCTAAACCTGATTTTGTGATAAATGGGAAGTGTGTTTCAGTCAGTCAATTATCTTTATTCGATTATTAAAAATCATAAAAGAACGAGCATAATTACATAACAATTCATCAGAGCACAAGTTAATACATAATTCAGCAAATAATCAATATTTAAAAATCATTAAAATCACAATATACAAATGAGACATATAAAAATATTAAGAAATATTAAAAAAGTATTAAAAAGAGACCCTCCGGAAGACAGAATTTTAAAAGATAAAAGGGAAGTCAATGTTCAGTGTTCAGTAAAGTGCCTAACTCTAGTACGGTTCTTATTTATCCGTGCTCCTGCAACTAAAAAACTAGCAACATGGAAGGCTACTTTAACATTAGGAAGGAGTTGCAAAAACATCAAAGCTGGTTTAACCTGAATAAAACCTTGGTTACGCAGGATTGGAAGCAAATATTTTTTTCTAATGTCGGCATAATGTCCACAAAACATGATAAAATGTGTTGTGTCCTGAGTGGAAAAGTGGTCACAGTCACATGGTTCAGCATCATCAGGTCTACTCCAAGTTTTATAATTGCCCAAAATAAGGTGGATCAGATCAAAACGAAATCTCGTTAAAAGGAAACGATGGTATGGTTTAGTTACCAGGACAAGGTATGGTTCCATTCCTGGAACAGATGTCAACATACAATGTTTCCTTACCGTGGGTTTTCTTAGCTCTATAGCTTCCCTCTCCAGAACATATAACTCAGTCAGGGTATTTTTTACTGTTTTAAGGTCATCCTGACTTACCAGGTCTGGAGAAGAAAAAAGCTCGGGACGTCCGGCAAGAGTCAACTTAGTTTGTACAAATTTTACCCACGGGATGTGTAAGGCTCTATCCAGGGCTAAACAATCTTTTAAAATAATATGATTTAATGTGAGCTCCTGGTTAAGCCAAGTTTTCATCCATCCAATAACTGGGGCTAATTTTAGGGTGTCCGTTATATAGCCCAAACCTAGCTCTGCATGTAATGCGTAAGTGGGAGTCGATTGGGGGACTGAAAGCAGAGATCTCAGAAATTTATTTTCTACTTTCTGGATTTTATCATGACTGGTATACCCCCAAATGGCAGAGCCGTACTGGGCAACGGACACACATTTTGCTTTGTAGACTTTGATAATGCTTTCCATGGGAAGGGCACCTAATTTCTTCGCAAATCCAAGCAACCCTGCTGCCGCTCTAGCAACAGCGTTGCTTTTAACGGAGTGCTGAGGGCCCCAAGTGCCCTTTTCATCAAAGGTCACCCCTAAATATGGGAAAGATGGAACTCTCCTAACCTCTTTCCCTGTGCAGAAAAATGTTTTTGTCTTTCTTTTCCTACCTGCGACTCCTGCGATCATCACATGGGATTTCTCTGTTTTAGTTTTCATGTCCAACGAGGTCATGAAATCTCCAAAGGATGAGAGGAGCTTATTCAGTGCCACTCCGGAGCGTGCTAATAGGACTGCATCGTCCGCGAGGACAGGTAACTTTGTCTCACCTGCACGCGGGATATCAATGTGAGATGCAGCCATGACTTTCTCCAAATCGTTTATATAAAGAGTGAAGAGGAGGGGGGCAAGGATACACCCTTGCCTAACCCCCCTCTCCGAGTTAAAGTGGCAAGTGCATCTTCCTTCCCTAGTCACTCTGACCGAGGTCTTAAGCTCCCTGTGTAATTCAGCTAGGTATTCAACCAGAGGGGGGTCAATGCCCATGGCCAAAAGGATCCTCCACAGCTTAGCCCTGTTGACCAGGTCAAAAGCTGATGAGAGGTCCATAAAGGCCATGTACAGAGAGCCCCCCTTGGAGATCACATATTTATTTAAAATTAGTTCCAGGTTTAGGCATTGGTCTATGGTACCTCTTTTGGCTCTGAAGCCATATTGTACGTTTGATAGAAAATCCTTCCCTTCTATGAGCTGGGTCAGTCTTCCTAAAAGGACTCTCCCCAAGATTTTAACGCTTGAGTCTATGAGGGAAATTGGCCTATAACAGGCCGGGTCTGTCCTTTGTCCTTTTTTAAAAATAGGTACTATTGTAGACTTTGTCCAGCTATTGGGAAAAATGAGGTCCCTAGTAACATTAAAAATATTTGTAAGAATCTTGGTACTAAATTCTGGGGCACTTTTGAAAAAATCTGCGGGGACCCCATCGGGCCCCGGTGCCTTTTTACAGAGTGTGTCATTAATTGCTTTCTTTACCTCCTCTGGGGTAAAGGGGGAGATTGTGGTTATTGGTTGCGGAGATGACGTCTCGCAATCTGAGGGGGTGTCAGGGCTACTATAGATGTTGCTGAAGTGTGTCACCCATTTATCGTCTGGTATAATGCAATCTGCTCTCTGATTATCTTGTCCCACGAAATTTGGGTGATTTATGATTGCCCAGAATTTGGCACTATCTCGTTGTATTTCGGGCAATAATAGTTCACTCCAGGCCTCGTTTTTTATCTCGAGTTTCCTCACTCTGATAGCGTGATTGTATTGCTTCCTCAATAACGCTATCTGTGCTTTGTCTCTAGGTTTGTTTTTTAAAGCCTTTAAGAGAATAGAGTGAGCCTTGGAGCAGTTTGAATCAAACCATCTGGGGCCCCTGATCCTATTTGCCTTTGTCTTTACTGTCAGGTCTAGATTGACCTGTCGGCAAATGGCATCAAAGGCCTCAATCATGTTGGCACCAGAATTCTTATTGTCCAGACAAATTGCAACCTCCCCCTCTACTTTTGCCAGAGTTTCCTGCAAAAAGCCAATCGGGGTCACTTGGTCCCACTTCAGTCTCCGATTCTGATCTTTTAAGACTAATTCTGTAGCACATAGAATATCGACCTTTCTTTTTCCCAAGACTCCCTGAGATATAGTCTCTAAAATCACAGGATTGTGATCACTAAAAACTGTCGTTTCTACCTTATAGTTGATAACTTCAGGTAGAAAACTAGAAGATAAAAAAATATAATGTATAATTGTGCCTGTATTATTGCCCACGTATGTCGATAACCTCGGGCCTATAGGACAACTAGATGATTCATAAAGGTTAAAAGTGGCTAGAAGCAATTCCAACGTCTGTCCACGTGATGTATGTTCAAAATGTGGTGGAGAGGAAAAGGAGGAAAATTCCTCATGTTCCACAGGGCAGTCCGCATGGCAAGGATGGATGTTAAAATCCCCCATGAGGATCACCTCGTACCCATAGGTACTGTTCTCACTGTGGGTAGACAGGAATTCCTCTAATGTTGCCAAATGCTCGTTAGGAGTTTGACTGACAGGGGGATTGTAAAAGTTAACTAATAATATGGGAGAGGAGTTTGGTGTGGATAGTTCAACCGCTAAGCAATTTGTTGAGCTAGATTTAATGTATCTTGGCTTTCGTTGAAGGTCTAATGAAATATATATGGCCAAGCCCCCCTTTGCCCTTCCTGCATTACTGTGGTCTGCAGGTACAGAAAAATGGGAAAAACCGTCAAGTCAAGTCAAGTCAAGTCAAGTCAATAAATTTGTATAGCGCGCTACATACCCAGAGGGTCTCAAGGCGCTTGAAGAAGGGTGGGGAATTATTTGTCAAATATCCACGTTTTAAGTTGCTTTCTGAATGCTAGGTGGTTCTGAGTAAGGCGAAGATGAGTGGGAAGTGAGTTCCAGGTTTTAGCTGCCAGGTAGGAGAAGGATCTACCTCCCATGGTGGTTTTGTTGATGCGAGGTACAGTGGCAAGGGCTTGGTTGGAGGATCGTAGCTGGCGGGAGGGGGTGTAGAAGGACAGTCGTGTGTTGAGGCATTCGGGTCCGATTTCGTAGAGTGCTTTGTGTGCGTGGGTTAGGAGCCGGAAAGTAATCCTCTTATTGACGGGGAGCCAGTGGAGGTTTTTCAGGTAGCCAGAGATGTGTTCTTTACGCGGTATGTCTAATATGAGCCTGGATGCGTTGGAGTTTTTTCTGGATTTTTGTGGTGGTACCGGCGTAGAGGGTGTTTCTGTAGTCCAGTCGGCTCGTGACCAGAGCGTGAGTGACTGTTTTTCTAGTTTCGGTGGGGATCCAGCGAAATGTTTTCTTGAGCATGCGAAGAATGTTGAAGCAAGATGAAGAAACGGCGTTGACTTGTCTGTTCATCGAGAGTGAGGAGTCCAGGATGACGCCCAGGTTGCGTGCGTGGTCAGTTGGGATAGGTGCTTTTCCAAGGGCCTCTGGCCACCCAGAGTCATCCCAGGCAGAGGGGGAGGTGCCTAGGATGAGGACTTCTGTTTTGTCTGAGTTCAGTTTTAGACGGCTGTGCTTCATCCATTCGGCTACTTCTTTCATTCCTTCATGCAGGTTGGTTTTGGCGATGTTTGGGTCTTTGGTGAGTGAGAGGATCAGTTGAGTGTCATCAGCACAGGAGATGATGTTGAGGTTGTGTCGGCGAGCGATGGTCGCGAGGGGGCTCATGTAAACGTTGAAGAGGGTGGGGCTGAGTGAGGACCCTTGGGGTACGCCGCAGATGACTTCAGTGGCCTCTGACTTGAATGGTGGGAGGCGGACTCTCTGGGTTCTTCCGGTGAGGAACGAGGTGATCCATTCCAGTGCTTTTCCATGGATTCCGACGTTTCTGAGGCGTTGTAAAAGGGTGCTATGACAGACCGTGTCGAAGGCTGCGGAGAGGTCGAGGAGGATGAGGGCGACTGTGTCTCCATTGTCCAGTAGAGTTCGTATGTCGTCTGTTGCTGCGATGAGGGCGGTTTCAGTGCTGTGCTTGGCTCGGAAGCCGGATTGTGAGGAGTCGAGGGATTTGTTGGTTTCGAGGAATGCGGCGAGCTGGTTGTTGACCGCTTTCTCGATGACTTTGGCCGGGAATGGAAGGAGTGAAAACCGTCCAGAACCAGGCTGTCTGACGTTTCCCACGTTTCTTGAAAGGCAAGGACATCGTAAGATCTTATTATGTCCAGCCAATTTTTGTCATTAATTTTGGCTCTAAGACCAGCGATGTTCCAGCTCATAATTCTGCAGGACCTAATACCTGTGGAGCTCTGTACTGATGGACTAAGAGCCGGCTGAAGGTCCTCGCCTCTATTATCTTGTCTTGGGGAGAGTCACTCGTTTTGATCCATAAAGGATAATGGAGCATAGCGGTTGAACAGTTGAAGGGGTTGTGCAACCGGGTTAAACTGTGCTGGATGACTATGGTAAGCTGCTATGTTATGCCTTGATTCCTGATCCCATCTAAAATTCGAATCCCAATTACTGTCCCACCCTGGGGCTGGGGTCCTTGGATAAGTGACATTTTGCTGTTCACCATAAAAGAACTTTAGAGTCAAGGGAACAACATTGCCCCGTCTGCGTTGGGGAGGGAATATGTTAGCAAGAATATTGGGAAGAACATCATTTGTTGAGAAACTCACTGCCACGCAGTCCCCTTTAAATTTTTTCGGTCGGTTTCCCAACCAGGGGACCCTAGTTACTGACTTGATAACACTAGCCAGATGGTGCTTTCCCCCTGGTGCAAACCGCGTATTACTAGTCAACCAGTGTAGAGCCTTACTACTAAGGGAAGTAGGGCTTTCCACTGTTCCCTCTTCCAAAGGAGGGACATTTGCTAAGACTAAGACCACAGGTGTAGCTTCTACTAAGAATTGTAGAGGGTCTGATGAGAACATTTGTGCTGAGGGGGTATTTACCAGGGGGGTTATATCTGTGGGAATGTTGACTGACAAAGGGCCCTCACTGTTAACAATCAATGTTGGTGGATGAGATGCTGAAGTCTCCACTGGCAATTGATTACCTACTTTTTCAGTTACAACATCTCCGGCGACATTTCCCCCTGTGTTGTTACTTAGGTGTGTAACTATTGTAGTTATATTTTCTACCCCATCAGCAACCAAAGTATGAAGACCACCCAACTTCTTTACCTCTGCTTGCAATTTATCAATTTTTGATATTAGAGGTTTGATGATAGTATTAATTTTTATCTCAAGGAATTCAGTAATTTTTTCATAAAAAGCATCCTCAAGAGATAGTTTTGGTGTATCCTCATCACAAATCACTTGCTTAGCTTTTGGGGTAGTAACCCTCTTCCGTTTTGCCCCTGATCGTAACCCCACCCGCTTTGGTGGGTTTTTAGTACAATGTCGTTTTGGCCTAGCATCGTGTCTTGTGGGGGACTGCTCATCCGCTGAGGCACAAATCTGTTTTTCTAGTTCAAGTTCAGTGTCCATGTCTGTATTTCCCTCAGCCTCTTCGTTTAATCCCTCAAGTGCTGGGGTAGCATTAACAGATATGTCAATAGAACCTTGGGAAATAGGACCGCTACTAATATCCACGCAGTGAGCTTCTTGCAGGGTAGTGTCATCAATCAAGATAGATGCAGAGGGAGATAAACATCGCATATCAGGGGATTGGCTCAGACCCAAAGACTCTCTTCTTTGCATGTTTATCTTTTTAACAGTCTGCACCAGGTAATTGTTAATGGTGTTAGACTGAACTTCCTCCGGTTTCTTAGGCATAATTAGCGAATTCCGCACAAGACCAGTGTGAATACAAACAAAGAGGCAACTAGCGAGCAAGTCTTACTTGGAAAGGCGTCTTTATCGATTTTTCAGCAGCGTTTATGGCCCAGCCCAGCCTCCTCCTGCCGATGAGGGCCGTAGAGGGCCCGCCCTTTGCCCGGGCTTAGCCCCGGGCGTCCCGCTCGCGTCCCGCGACGCGGGGATTCTCCGGCCTTTATTTGGCCCATTGGTGCTCTTTGGCGCGTCCACGTCACTCTGCACGCGCCGCCGCGAGGCCTGCCGGGAGTTGTAGTCCCCCGGAGCGGCGGCGCGGAGTCCGATACCTTTGTGACTCCTGGCGGTGGCGGCTGGATCAAGTAAGGCCTTCTCTGCCCGTAAGTGACTCTCGGCGGTGGCGGCGATTTTTGTCTCTCTCCCCCGCTCTGCCGGGATTCTCCGGCCTTTATTTGGCCCGTTGGCGCTCTCTGGCGCGTCCACGTCACTCTGCACGCGCCGCCGCGAGGCCTGCCGGGAGTTGTAGCCCCCGGAGCGGCGGCGCGGAGTCCGATGCCTTTGTGACTCCTGGCGGTGGCGGCTGGATCAAGTAAGGCCTTCTCTGCCCGTAAGTGACTCTCGGCGGTGGCGGCGATTTTTGTCTCTCTCCCCCGCTCTGCCGGGATTCTCCGGCCTTTATTTGGCCCGTTGGCGTACTCTAGCGCGTCCACGTCACTCTGCACGCGCCGCCGCGAGGCCTGCCGGAAGTTGTAGTCCCCTGGAGCGGCGGCGCGGAGCCCGATGCCTTTGTGACTCCTGGCGGTGGCGGCTGGATCAAGTAATGCCTTCTCTGCCCGTACGTGAACTTTTTATAAGGTTAAGGGATTAGTCAATGAGGTGTCAGTATGGTCAGATGGCAGAGGAAATGATACTTGGCCAATTAACAGTGCAGTGTAAGAGTCCCAAGATTCAAGAGAGGTTGTGGGAAGCGAAGAACCCAACATTAAAGGAAGCAATAGCCATAGCGAAAATGGTGGAGGAATCTGAGTATTGCATGAAAAAAATGGGAAAGAAGGAATCAAGAGCAGAAGTGGCTGAGGTAGATTCGCCCACACAAGCAATTGGGGCTGTTGGGAAAAATGAGCCAGCAGACAGTAGGATTACTAAGAGCAGTCAAGAAAACAAAGCTAACAATAGAAATTGCTTTGCTTTAGGGAAGGATTGCAGGAAGTCTGGGACACTATGCCCATATGTGCAATAGTGGAGGGAGGGAGAAGTAAGGTGACAGATATTTCAGAACAAGCACAAGCTGGGGGTGCGTGTGTGGTATCCAACAGGATCTTATGCGTAGATTGAGAAGAGATGAAGACTGTCCAAATCGGAACAGACCTAAACCTGACTTTGTGATAAATGGGAAGTGTGTTTCTTTAATGGTAGGTTCTGGGTTGCTCTACACAATAATACCTAAAGAGATGGTCTGGAAGGAGTGACAAAGTGTAAATCTCATGCCAAAGGACATAAATCCTGGAGGATATCAGGGAGAGTCTATTGAGATTCTGGGTTACATGGACTCTCAAATCACTTTTGGTGGAAGGAACATCAGTGTATGTGGAAGAATCTGGTCCTACTATACCAGGGTGGGTACATCATTATGATCTACATATTGTGATTATTGTGATTAACCCTCATGCACCTAACCAGGTCATGGTTGTCGACAACTTGAAGTTGGAAGATATTGTTAAGGGCAATGAAGGGTGTTTCGAAATTAAATGGGGCAGTTGAAGGGTTATCTGCATAAGATTGAACTTAAAGAAAATGTTGTTCCAGTACAGCACAAAGCGAGAAGGGTACCCATAATGATTTGAAAGGATGTGAGGAAATTGTTGGATGAAATGTTGGAGAGTTGGGTTATACAACCCGTAGAAGTGTCAAGTTGAATTTCACCAGTAGCTATTACACGAAAGCTGATGGTAAGCTTAGGTTTTGGTCGACTTAAGAAGCCTCAATCAGAGTGTTATAGCCGATAACCTCAATAAGCTGGTGTCGTTGCTGAAGAGCGCTAAGTTATTAACAAAATTGGGCCTAAAACATGCTTACCATCAGATCAAATTAAACATTGATTCTAAACCATTGACAGCATTCATCACCATGGAAGGCATTTTCCAATTTACCAGAATGCTGTTTGGTCTATGTTCAGCTGCAAGTGTCTTTCAGAGAGTGATTTTGGAGGTGCTCGGGGGTATCACAAATGTAATATACTTCCAAGATGATATTCTTTTGTATGGTGACACAGAGGAGAATCACAACTTGGCATTGAAACAAGTTCTGAGCAGAATTTTGGAGGCAGGTCTAACATTAAGGAAGGAGAAATGTGTCTTCCTTGCTGAAGAACGTGAATTTTTGGGGCAGACACTGTCTTGAGTCAGGTTCAGTCAGAAGGAGAAAGAACAGTGACTTTGCGTCGCGTACTTTGATGCCCACGGAAAGTCACTATTCAGAGATTGAAAGGGATGCGTTGACAGCTGCATGGGGCATGGAGCACTTTCAAACGTATGTGTGGGGTAGTCATGTGGTTTTGAGGCTGGATCACAAACCTTTAATGAAAATACTCTCACCAGGGAGTGCAGGGAAAGGTTCTGCCAGGCTGGCCAGACTGGCTGTGAGACTGCAAGAGTACAATTACACTCTTGAGTTTATTTCTGGGTGGAAGAATGGTCAGGCAGACTGCCTGCCTCTCACAATTGCCTTTGGACTGGGAGAGTGTGGACAGTGATGCTGTGAGGAGGAGTGAAAGCGAAGAGGCAGTGGCCTGTGTTAGTGCTGTTGTACAGTGGTCATTGGGTGCAGTCACTGAAGAAGAGTGAAGGGTCGCTATGTCATAGGATGATGTGTTAAAAGCAGTTATTTGATTAGTGATCAAGGGGGTGCGCAGAGAAAGTACCTTGCCCTTGTCATTGAGACCTTTTGCTAAGGTGTTAGATGAAATGTCCGTGGTTGGTAATGGAGTGTTGGTCCAGGGAGAGAAGACGTGGTTCAGTGTGTGGAGAAGTGTACGTTGTGTATCGAGTGTGAGAAAAGATTGAAAGGTGGCTTGCAGAATGATTTTGGGAGCATTCATTATGCAGGACAAGCTTGGAACAAAGTTTGTGGGGATTTTGCTGGTTCTTTTGAAGGGTTGAAACATGGTTTGCATTTGTCCTGCTAGATGTTCATTCGAGGTGGTTGGTGGTTAAGTTTATGGCAGAGATAAGCACATCATCAACAATTGATAACCTCTCTAGAATTTTTCTGGAGGAAGGGAATTCCATGTGCCTTGTAACAGACAATGGTTATTTTCGAGAAAGATGAGAGAGTTTTGGGGAGCATGTGGGGTGCACCATTCAAGTACCACACTTTACAATCCTCAGGCAAACGGTATTGTGGAGAGGGCGAACAGGATGGTCAAAGAGGCTATGCAGTTGGCCGTTGTGAATGGTTTGTGTGTGGAGAGGACTGTGTCGGATTTGGTGTGGGCGTATCACACAACGGAGAACAGAACAATAAAAATTCTCCTTTTAAAATGTTGCTAGGTAGGGAGCCTAAAACCAGGTTGACACTGTTTTGGTTGAAGAATCTGTTGTGGGGGTTTGTGGAGCAAGGATGTAAAGGAGAAGAGATTTCTGCATTTGAGAGCACGAGCTGGAGTGACAAAATTGTGCCGGGTGATTGGGTGAAGATTAGATCTGGCAGGATTCTCAGAGGGTTGAAAACATTTCGGGGACCATTTCAAGCACTGTTTGGTTCTCAACTATGGTCGGAAATGTATTTAAGAGGGTGGAGAACGTTGGGTCTAAAGAGAGGATAATGAACCGCAGTGAGAGTGAGTGTGGGAGTTTTACATGGGATGATGTGAGAGGCAAAAACGTGGATGTTGAGGCACCATCTTCAAGTGTGAGAAGGGAGGTTGATCCCACAGAAGCAGAACATCCGTTAGCTGTTGTTGCTTCACCTTCTACTTCCTTACCACAAGCGTTACCAAGAAATTATGGAAGTGGAAGAGAACAAAGCCTTAAGGGTCCTCCTATGTATTTCAAGGATTTTGTGATGTAACATGTGTTACTTTTGTAGAATGGCATATTATTACATGTTGATATTTGAGGGAAGGTGAAAGTAGGAAGATTTGTTGTAATCTTGTGCCCTAATATGTCACGCCATCTTGTGGCACACATTGTTGTTCCTGAATCTGTTCTGATGTTTCTGTGGTTACCAGGATAGCTTGGCGTTCGACTCCTGTCAGTTGAGCTTGTGCTGGCGAGGAGTGGAGTCACGTTCGACCTTGAAGCTTATTAAAGCCTTAATGTTTCAAAATATATTTATTGTACACCGTTGTTTACAGCATATTGCTATTACCAACCCTCTCCTTCTTATTTCTTCTTTTTGACGAGCGGAGTTCCCTTCTTGATGAATGATAACTCCTAGGTACTTGTATTTGGGTGATGGTTCAAGCCGTGTACCTCCCAAATGCCATCTCCACTGCCGATTTCTTTTGTTGTTTATCTTCATCGTCCGTGTCTTGCTGAGATTAATTTTTAAGTCATTCTCTGTGGCATAGATCTGCATTTCCGTTAGTAGGTGGTGGAGACCGATTTAGGTATGGCTGAGCAGCACTACATCATCTGCATACATAAGATTGGTCAATGTTTTGCCTCCTAACCTAAGAGTGTGTGAGCTACAAGTAGCGAGGGCCTGTGGAAGATCAGCCATGAATAGGTTAAAGAGGGTGGGTACAAGCATGCAACCCTGCTTCAATCGTTTGGTTGTAGGGACTTTTGACGAGAGGTGAGTTCCTCCGACTAGTTTCACCTGAACCCATGTGTCTGTATGTAGAAGTGACAGGATGTTTAAGATGAACTGTGGGATTCCCCAGCACGTCAGCTTCCCCCACAGCCTGCCCCTCTTAACGTTATCAAATGCAGCGCTAAAGTCGATGAAGCATAAATGTAGTGAGAGGTTGACTGTTTTTGCTGCACCGATGTAGGGAGATTGCGAGGATGTTTGTTGTTGTGTATGTATGTATGTATGTATATATGTATGTATAGGCATTTATATAGCGCACTACTTACCCGTAGGGTCCCAAGGCGATTCGACCGCTGCGAAACCCTTCCTGGCTTCCCTGAGAGATGGTCCCTTAATGGGTATCTCCAGGGTGAGACCAGGCATCCCCGGTGGTCTGGTGGGGCCGTTAGTGAAGATGAGGCAAGCTAATGCCCAGAGTTGCCGAGTGTGATCGCTGATCAGAGTGGGCATCGAGGCGAGAGAATTATCAAGTCCGCTGACCCTGGTCCAGAAACCTGCCGCGCCGGGAATCGAACCCTGGTCCCGGGCCGTCCTCTGCTCTCGGGTCTGCCGCCTCTAACCAGTGAGCCACACTATTCACAAGCCGTTTTGCGCAAGCCTGTCTGATTTAGTGGTATTATCTCCTTTTCCTCTGCAAAGGTTGTGAGATCCTCTAAGACAGTACCTGCAAACTATTTTGCTTCATTGTCGATCAGTGCTACCAGCCGGTAGTTGCTTGGCACAGCCTTGTCGACTTTTTTGTGTATCAGGACGATTGTCGAGCCCTTCTATGATTCTGGTGGTCTGCTTAATAACCTAATCCCCAGGAACAGAGGTTGCAGGATTACTGCCCAGTCCCCACCTTGGCTCTGAACAGTGCAGGTGTAATGCCATCCGGTCCCGGAGCCCCTTCTTTTCTCCCTTTTGCGATCTGCTTTCTTATTAGGAGTGGCAATGAGTTGCTGGCCTCATAGGCTGGTATGACGTCTGTGTCTGGCGTGTTCGGCACTGGCGTCTCATTGTGGCACGCTCTCTAATGCTCTTTTATTGGCCATCTGTTAATGTCTTGTATTCCAATCCCTCCCATTTGGTTGTTAAAGTGCTTAGTTGAGAATTCAAACCAGATTTCTTCTGAAATGTGTGACAAAATTTCCTCATGGTGAGGGGGGATTATGTCGTTCATCATTTTCCAGAAGCGGGCACTATCATTATGAGGAAGTTGGGGCCATATTCTCAAGAAAGGGCGATACATTATCGCCGCTTTTATCGGCAGGAAATTGCCTCCAAAGCTGCAATAATGGGTTTGATAATATGCCCTTGTGAATTCCCATTGAAGCCCAGGTTCTGGTGTTAACCTGGGCTTCTAGTGGAATTCACAAGGGCATATTATCAAACCCATTATTGCAGCTTTAGCTGCAGTTTCCTGTCGATAAAAGCAGCGATAATGTATCGCCCTTTCTTGGTAATATGGCCCTGAGTGTGGAAGGAGGGATCCACTTCCCAGTGCTCAAACCAAAGTGTTTCCTTGCAACATTGCTCGCGTTACCTTGCAACTAAATAAGGAGATACATCACTTTTCCTTTGTTGCTACAATCTCACTGCTCCCAGAAAAGTTTTGGTGGCGATGAAACGGCTGCTGCATCACATACTCTGGGCCTGGGATCACAATCTTTCTAAATTATAATTCTCATCCCACTCAGTTCTACTTAATCCCACTCCACTATTACACATCCAACATTTAATGTCAGGAGAAGAGTTATCCGACTGGAGTCCTAGTAGTCTAATAACCTGGATCATCATAGCTAACTATGATTTAAGTTATTGCTGCGTCATAACTTCACAAAAAGCCATGCAGAATCGTCGTGCTGAGTCTTGACCACTGGTAAATTTGGCAGCATGCTAGTGCGCCCCATTCCCTTTGGACCACCATTAAGTTCTATTTCTAGGTCATTGGCCACACCTGGGCCTGTCCCATGATTTTATCCTAGAACCTTTGGAGTGGAGTTTTTTCCTGGACTCAGCTATGTAGCCAGAACCTTTCCCCTGGATTGGATACCTGTAGTTGGACTGAGACAATTCGCTGCCCAAACCTAGATTGTGTGCCTCCATGTCCTATTATGAGGACGGACGCTGCTGTTCCCATGGGGAGAATCTGGTGTGCCCAGACTCTGGCCTGCACCATGGTGCATGGACCTGACCCGGCAGGATGTGTTTCTGAAGTATTGCGGAACCAGAGCCACATGGGTCTTGTCTGTGACTAGCCACACGTGTATGGTTTCATCTGAAGAGGCCTTTCACTTGTAATGTTCCCCCTGTGCTATTCTCACCATGGCAATCTACGCTGCCTTCTCTCACTTGATGTCTGGCAGGGAAACAGTTATAGTCTGTTTTACTCGTGCAGTGTAATTCATATGGCACTGAATGGGAAAATATTTTGGTGAGACTCCCCTCCCTCCTACTGATGTTTATAGTGCTGGTGACCATTTTGATTGCCTCAGTTTAGTGCCACTGAACAAAGACTACACCACATTAAGATGCCTCCTTTTGGCAATTTTGCTTACCTGTACTTGCCTGTACTCAGCCTTCCTGATTGCCTGTACTTTGCCTTCCTGGTTGCCCAACTGGCCTAAGCCTGAAAGGAGACTGAGGTCCCAATTACAAATGGCTACTTAATGGGAATTCAGAGATCCAATGGAGTACTGCAGGTCTGTTGACTTTCACTTGGTGATTCTGACTGCCAGAAGCAGCAACGATGTCCATGTGAAAGTCCAAAGCAAAATGAGGAATTACCAGGGAGTCAGAACCTAAATTCTTAGGGTGGGACAGTACTAGGATATTTACTCGGATACTCATAATGAGGGCCAGAGTCTTTTGGCCTGCTGGAAATGTGTGTAAGAAGAGCTAAGGCTACAACTTTTACTTGCTTTTCTAATTGTTTATTTTGTCTTGCAGGGTATCCTTGCGATAAGTGGACTTACATATGCTGTCCTAATACATGCGTGATCTGCTCTCCTTGGTACACTTAGCAGCTGTTTTATTTGTGTTTTTCCTGTGCATTTTGAATACATTAATAGCTATATTTGCACAATATTTGTAATAATATTTTTACAATCTTGTATAATATTTGAATAAGTATCTTATGTTTTATATGACCTTTATTGTATAGTTTCCTGTGTTTACAGGCCACTCCATATACATTAATATGGGGAACATCACTTACAACGCATTTTTTACAACGCACTACCATTACATCGCAACCATTACAACGCATACCATTACAACGCATTGCGCTGGGGGGTGCTCTAGGATAGGGAATATATTTAACTTACTATCCAACACCTTCCCTGCTATCCACGGGGACTGGAGTTGGAATAGTAAATTAAATAATTCACTATCCAGCGCCTAAAAGCATTATGCGTTGTAATGGACTGCGTGGTAAAAACCGCGTTGTAAAGGCATGCGATGTAAAAGCATGCGTTGTACACCAATCCATTAATATTTATTGTTTTCATAGGTTTGCTGACCTCTCTCTTAATTTTGTAGTATGACGTGGCCTTTCATCTCCTTATTCACATCCCTTTTTACTGCTTCTCATCTTATCTCCCATTTTTCTCTCCCCTTGTTCTTAATATGGTATACCGAAAACATTCCTCTCCTGGGTCATAACAAAATAGACTTCAATGCTAATCTTCTCCACATCATGGCTGAGGCTGTAAATCAGCTACATAAAGTTTTGGAGGAATGTCAATAATGGATATTTTGTTAATGAAAATAAAAGGGTTCAGTAAAAGACCAGAATGTTCTGGTACTGCAGTTCCTAGTACCTCAGCCGCAACTGAACATTCTTTTTGAATTGTCTAGAGTCCAGGCACAATTAAAACTGGGAAGAACAAATCCTGTGCACACGCAAGTCTAGTATGTAGTCCTAGTGTGAGGACTAGTAAAACCGCTGAGAGAAAAATAATGCGTCAAAGTTCAAAGCGCCAGATACAAAGTTTCATGTGGGTGAAAGTTGTTTATAAGTCAACTGTTGGTCAGTACAGAAAATAGTAGCCAGCCGACACGTGTTTCGTCACACCGTGAAGGAGATGTGACTCATCAGGGCTGTGGCACAAAAGGGGAGCGCACCCGATCCGTGCCTTTAATTGTTTAATAAGCCACAAATCTTTACTACCCATACAATCAAGGTGACATTTGTTCTTTCATATTTAATTAAACAAGCACTTCTCTGCCACACCTGTAATAACTGGAAATAGTCAAATTTCCCGATATTTGTGAATCATTTTACTAAATTCTTTGACTGACGGTCAAACCTCCCAGGATGTTTCTACAGGGTCGGTAACAATAAACAAGTAAAAAACTGTAGGAAGCTGGAATTTCTTGCAGTAGCCCCCCCCCCCCACACACTTTATTGCCCCAATTAGAACTACTAGACTTTTTCACTCTCACAGTACACTGAAGCCTGCTAACCAGACCCCAGTGCCAGTGCTCTTTCCCTAAAAACAAGGTAAATCGGTCTAATTGTATCACAATTGGCACAGACATTGGCACCCTGTAAGTCCCTAGTAAATGGTCCCCTGGCACCTAGGGCATGGGTACCTAAGATGGTCCCTAAGGGCTGCAGCATGTATTATGTCACTTTAAGCGACTTCCATGCAATTTCCATGCAAGCTGCCAGTGCAGGCTGCGTGACATGTTGCAAACCATGTGTAAAAACACAACATGGCACACTCTGTGTGCCCTGCCAAACTCACTGCATATAATATATATAAGTCAACGCTACAGCAGGCCATGTAGCCCTAAGACAGGGTGCATTATATTACATGTGAGCGTATATCTGCATGAGCACCTATGCCCGTGTGCTTTCTAGTTCAATTTCTAGATGGCACAAGTGTACAGGAAGCCATCTTTAGTATATGTACTGGGCACTGGTCAGTACAAGTTACCCAGTTACATGATGACTTTACTGAAACCAATGGTGTTTGGTATCAAATACTACATTTATTAGTGGCGCCCCCTGAAAAACAAACCAGTATCTAGTGTGCTGGCTGACTGGTATCGTCCAGCCTGCCACCAGAAACAAGTATCTGACACCTTGCAGGCAAGAGCCAGAAACAATGCCTGCCTGTTAACACCTCCTTCAGCAGGATGGCTAATGAATTAGCATATTAAGACCAGGAGCTTCAAAGTTCCCGCTGCCTTTGATATGCTGCAGCCCTGGCTTCACCCATACCTGAAAGATGCCACCCCTTGAAGCCCATTTAACCCACTGACAGTTGGGAAATTAGATATGCAGTAGGCGTGCTGCACTTCCAAGCTAGTCACACCCTTAAGGTGGGCTGCCTGAAGTGCTCTACGAGAGAAGGGATCCGCCGTTTTCTTTTTGGTAGAATTAGGAACTCTGGGACAGGGATATGCCCACTTCCCACAGGAGGGTGGTCATATAGGGGGTGTAGTGATCGCAGGAGTATGTTGCCCATTGGCTAGTACCCTTCACTCCTCTTAACACCCCTAAATTTAGTGCTTAGATGGACCCCTGACAACAGGAACTCAGGTTGTCTGTCTGAGAGAAAAAGAAGAGCCAAAGATGTGACAACTGTGGATCAGCACCTAATGGTGCAAAACCCTACCTGGCTGCTGCTCTCCCGACAAGCACAGACACCAACTTGTCCAGAAGTGGAACAGCCTACCCAAAGCCTTGAAGGTCTGCCCAGCACTTCAGTGACACAGTAGCATCCCACTTAGGGTGGAGGTGGCACTTCCCTGCACCAGCAGGCACCAACATCATCTCCTGGTACAGCGTTCTTTTGCCCCTGGCCCACTGAGAGAGCAGCAGCCCAAAAAGAAGTCTTTGTTTCTCCAGGATGCCAGATCCATCTCCCTACTGAGTTTGGAGCTACCAGGAGTCCCAGTAGCTGCCAAGCACCAATACCCTGGGTACCCGAGCCAGTTGCAAGCACCAAGGCTTGATTGTGTTTAGTCACAACACCACAACTGCCAAAACCTACCTTCAAGAGAGGCCAGCTCCATACCAACTGTGGTCCTGCTGTTATCCATTTTCCTCTTCTGCAGGTACACCAAGAATCGTGAGAGCCTATCACTCACCTGTACGCCCGAGCTCTCCAGCCTGATCTCACATAAACCAATTGTGTCTCTGAGGTCCTGAGACCCCCAGGAGCCGTGTCCCCCCTTGATTCTGCCGATCTGGCCCCCCAGAACCTCCTTGGCATCTCTTTCTTACAGGTACTTTTCCCCATTGACTTTAATGGGTAGCTTCCAAGGCCCCCACCGGGTAGAGCACCTCTGCACCCAGGCACCCTAGGGCAGGTAAACTTGAACTATTGGGGCTTTCTTGGACTTTGACCCCTACTTACCTTAAGTCCAGAAGAAAAGTCCTGTAAGTCATCTGTAAGTGTGTCTATTCAGTGAATGTGTCTTCCATAGGAAAACATTACCGTGTTCTAAGCTCATGCCTCAAATAGGACAGTTGTCATTGTCTACTGTTATTACTGGAACATTGGTAACATCTAAGGTACTTACCTGATTCTGATAATCTTGGTGTCTAAAATTATATAAAAATATATGTTATTTTTCTAAATTGGTCTCAAGTTTCTTCTTGAGTGTGTGTCTCATTTATTGTACAACAAATACTTAACACTACTCCCTGATAAGCCTAACCTGCTTGCCCACACTACCACAAGTAAAGCATTTTGGATTATTAATTTAAATCCTATGTTAGAAATGGGGGGTCTCTAATTGGCAGACCTTTCTCCAAACTGGGACCCTTGCTTCTCGTCAGCGTAAGGGGGATACACAAACTCCAGATAACCCCTGCTCACCCCCTTGGTAGCTTGGCACGAGCAGACAGGCTTATCCCAAAGGCAATGTGTAAAGGATTTGTACCAACACTCACAGTAAGACCAAAACAACAAATATCCAACATAAAAGTATTACAAAAAATGACCTTCAAAAGGTTTTAGCAATTGAGCCCATAGAAAACTATGGATACATGATTTCTTGCAAAAAAGTCCCTGTCGTTGCGACAAAATTCACCAAGCCAAACAGCTGCAGCGATGGGAAGCGTTGAAAAACTAAGAGATGCCTGGATTCCTGAGACCTTCGTGGATGCGATTTGACACTTCCGCTGGACACAGGGGAGTGGTGCGTCGGGTCCGGTCTGTAGGGGGTAAGTGAAGCATCGATTCTGAGACGACTCCAATCCGTGGGTGATGCGTTGAAGAAAATTTACCGCACAAGGACAATGCGTGGAAATCCGGGATGTGTGGGCGAATGAAACAGCGTCGTTGAGTGGCGCTGCGTAGATTACTTCAGCCGAGATCCCTCGATGAGTCAATTCTTGCAGCGGTGGCAGGCGGTGTGCCAGATTTAGCAGCGGCACGGCGGTGTGGAAAGATTCTTCTCTCACCACGGGGTTGCATCGGGAAAACTGTCTCAAGAAGGGCCATGCATCGATTTGTTTGTTGTTGCATTGCTTTCCAGCTCCCAGCAGCAGAAACAACCTCCAGAGGCCCCACACAGTCACAGACACCCTTGGCAGGTCAGAACTCTCAGTAAAGAAGTTCAGGGGAGCTGGGAGTGAAGTCTTTGTGTTCCAGAGACTTCAAAACAGGAGGCCAGCTCTACTCAAACCCTTGGAGACTTTCCGCAAGCAGGGGACATAGCACATAGCAAAGTCCTTCTCCTTTTCTTGGCAGAAACAGCAACTGCAGGCCTACCCCAGACACATAGCAAAGGCAGTACTTTTCAGTTTCTTTAGCTCTTCTCCTTGGCAAAGGTTCCTCTTAATTCCAGAAGTAGTCTAAAGTTCAGGGGTATTAGGTCTAATAGTTATACCCCAAAATGTCTTCGTTCTATTTGTGCAAGGGTCTCTGAGCCCAGTCCAAACCAGTTCTATCCTCTCTGTTGAAGCTGCCTGGCAGGAGGGGAGACAGATTTGTGTAAGGCAGACAGGCCCAATTTAGGTGCAAGGGAAATCTCCTCCCACCACTCTAAAAGCAGACCTGGCCTATTCAGGAGCTTGTGAGAACTCCTCCACCCGACTCTGAATGCAGCCCAGGTCTATTCAGTCCAGCCCTGACTCATTCAGGAAAGTCAGGGCACACATGAACCCCCTCCCCCCATGTCTGTCTGAGAGGATGCACCTCCCCAGCCACTGTAACTCCAAAACCAGACAGTCAATACACAAACAGGCAGAGGCACACAGAATGGTTAAACAAGAAAATGCCTTCTTTCTAAAAGTGCAAAAACAACAGTTGATGGACAGAATGCAGAACAATGTCATACATTCACCCCAGTACAGAGATCTGGGCCTAAATCCATCGTTTTTTTGCTCACCATGCATTCCAGTTTGTACCCAGCCATATGCAAATCAGTCTTGACCCTGTGCCCCATGGGAACAGTCCATCCTGAACTGCCAAGCCAGGTCCTCCCTGGACTGGGAACAAGCATCCAAGGACCGGTTTCGGGCTTTCAGCCCTCATCAGCCTGGATAGCTTGATTCCAGTGGCATGGAGAGCGCCAGGCTCTCCACATCACTGGAGTCAAGCTATCCAGGCTAAAGAAGGCTGGTAGCCAGAAACCGGTCCTTGGATGCTTGATTCTGGTCTAGGAAAGACATGGCTTGGTAGTTCGGGCTGGACTGTTCCCATGAGGCACAGGGTCAAGGCTGATTTGTATATAGCCAGTGTCTGACCTAGGGTGGTGTGGAGTGCAAAAAAACAATGGATTTAGGCCCAGATCTTTGCACTGGGGTGAATGTAAGACATTGCTCTGCATTCTGTCCATCAACTGTGTTTTTTGCAATTTTCACCCCGAGTGGGCTGGGTATGCTCAGACGTGAGTCCCAGGCTCTCCACTTCACTGGAGTCAAGCTATCCAGGCTGAAGAAGGCTGATAGCCAGAAACCGGTCCTTGGATGCTTGATTCCGGTCTAGGAAAGACATGGCTTGGTAGTTCGGGCTGGACTGTTCCCATGAGGCACAGGGTCAAGGCTGATTTGCATATAGCCAGTGTCTGACCTAGGGTGGTGTGGAGTGCAAAAAAACGATGGATTTAGGCCCAGATCTTTGTACTGGGGTGAATGTAAGACATTGCTCTGCATTCTGTCCATCAACTGTGTTTTTTGCAATTTTCACCCCGAGTGGGCTGGGTATGCTCAGACGTGAGTCCCAGGCTCTCCACATCACTGGAGTTAAGCTATCCAGGCTGAAGAAGGCTGATAGCCAGAAACCGGTTCTTGGATGCTTGATTCCGGTCTAGGAAAGACATGGCTTGGTAGTTCGGGCTGGACTGTTCCCATGAGGCACAGGGTCAAGGCTGATTTGCATATAGCCAGTGTCTAACCTAGGGTGGTGTGGAGTGCAAAAAAACGATGGATTTAGGCCCAGATCTTTGTACTGGGGTGAATGTAAGACATTGCTCTGCATTCTGTCCATCAACTGTGTTTTTTGCAAGCTTGTTTCTAAAAGTGGCATTTCAAACACAATTTAAAAAACATTTTTAGTAAAAGATGTGTTATTAAATTCTGAGTTTAGAGAGCCTACATTTTTTTCTTCTATCATATCCCTATGGAAAGATATGCTTGTAAAATGTTACAAAGTATTCCCCATTCTTTCCTATGGGGCAAGATAGCCTTTTAATACTGAACAAAACAAAATTGGCTGTATTTCACTATCAGGACATGTCACACACACTAGTACATGTCCTACCTTTCACATACACTGCACCCTGCCCACAGGGGTACCTTGGGCATACCTTACGGGTGACCTGCATGTAAGAAAAGGAAAGGTTAGGGCCTGGTAAGTGGGTGCACTTGCCAAGTCAAGATGGCAATTAACACCTGCGCACAGACACTGCAGTGGCAGGTCTGAGTTACCGTTTCAGAACTACTCATGTGGGTGGCACAATCAGTAGTACTATTTGATTTACCAGCCCTGGCACACTCAAATATACCAATCACAATAACAATTTACACAGAGAGCATGTGCACTTTAGCACTGATCAGCAGTGGTAAAGTGCCCAGAATCCAAAAACAAAACAACAACAGGTCAGGAAAAAATAGGAGGAAGAAGCAAAATGTTTGGGGATAATCCTGCAAAAAGGGCCGAGTCCAACACCCTGTAAGCCAATAAAGGTCTTCTGGACTTTCTACAAAGTATACCCTCCACAACCAAGAACCGGCATACATCAAGCACCGCTTCAACTTCTGCCAACCCTCCAGACACCTGTGTTCTGCCTCCCTTGACCTCACTCACACCCCTCACATACGTCAAAGCTACATTAGAGGTCCTTCTCCTACCTCATGGCCAGGCCCTGAAAAAACATCCCTCTTCAACTCCGGACCTCACTGTCAAAGAAGGAATTCAGGACCGGGCTTTGCAACTGAGCCCCAGCAGCACGATCCATAGAGCCTGCATACCGGCATGGGTGATTAGCCGTGCTTTACTAATTTGGTTTGTTGATTTGATTTTGGCTCTTTACATAAAAAGCCATCTTCCTACATAGGGCCTGATTTAGTTTGGTGGATGGGTACTCCATCACAAATGTTCCAGATATCCCATGCACCAACTTACATTATAACCTAATGCACTTATAATTAGGTGAACAGGGTATCCATCACTTTTCTGATGGAGTAGCCATCAGCCAAACTCTAGCTGAGATCCACATTTCCTTATATTACCCATTCCGACAATTAAGGGCCGAAACTAATTGGACAAATGAGGTGGTTGTATTCTACAGTGACTTATGAGATGAGCTGAAATGTGGTTTGCCACTGGGAGCAAATAGACCTATAGAATGTGAGGTATTACTGATAGTAGTGCCTCAAGGTGAACAAAAGTCTAAGAAGGGACAACACCACAAAGGCTATCCAATTATCCTGAAAATATCTAATTTAGCAGACATTAGTGAAGAACCACTGCAGATTGGGCGAACATGCAGGGACTCATAAGTATAAAAGAACGTAGGAATAGAGGGAGACTTTAGGCCTGGCTGAAAGTATGATGAGTAGGATGCCATCCAAGTCAAGTCAAGTCAAGTCAGGAGATTTATATAGCGCGCTACATACCCATAGGGTCTCAAGGCGCTTGAGGAAGGATGTGGAATTACTTGTCGAATATCCAAGTTTTAAGTTGCTTTCTGAATGCTAGGTGGTTCTGAGTAAGGCAAAGGTGAGTGGGAAGTGAGTTCCAGGTTTTAGCTGCCAGGTAGGAGAAGGATCTACCTCCCATGGTGGTTTTGTTGATGCGAGGGACAGTGGCAAGGGCTTGGTTGGAGGATCGTAGCTGACGGGATGGGGTGTAGAAGGACAGTCGTGTGTTGAGGCATTCGGGTCCAAGTTCGTAAAGTGCTTTGTGTGCGTGGGTTAGGAGACGGAAAGTAATCCTCTTATTTACGGGGAGCCAGTGGAGGTTTTTCAGGTGACCAGAGATGTGTTCTTTACGCGGGATGTCTAGTATGAGCCTGGCTGAAGCGTTCTGGATGCGTTGGAGTTTTTTCTGGAGTTTTGCGGTGGTACCGGCGTATAGGGTGTTTCCGTAGTCCAGGTGGCTCGTGACCAGTGCGTGGGTGACCGTTTTTCTAGTTTCGGTGGGGATCCAGCGAAATGTTTTTTTGAGCATGCGAAGAATGTTGAAGCAAGATGATGAAACGGCGTTGACTTGTCTGGTCATCGAGAGTGAGGAGTCCAGGATGACGCCCAGGTTCCGTGCGTGGTCCGTCGGGGTGGGTGCTTTTCCAAGGGCCTCTGGCCACCAAGAGTCATCCCAGGCGGAGGGGGAGGTGCCTAAGATGAGGACTTCTGTTTTGTCTGAGTTCAGTTTCAGACGGCTGTGCTTCATCCACTCGGCTACTTCTTTCATTCCTTCGTGTAAGTTGGTTTTGGCGGTGTTAGGGTCTTTGGTGAGTGAGAGGATCAGTTGAGTGTCGTCAGCGTAGGAGATGATGTTGAGATTGTGTTGGCGAGCGATGGCCGCAAGGGGGCTCATGTATACGTTGAAGAGGGTGGGGCTGAGTGACGATCCTTGTGGTACGCCGCAGATGACTTCAGAGGCCTCTGACTTGAATGGTGGGAGGCGGACTCTCTGGGTTCTTCCGGTGAGGAACGAGGTGATCCATTCCAGTGCTTTTCCTTGGATTCCGACGTTTCTGAGGCACTGTAGAAGGGTGCTATGACAGACTGTGTCGAAGGCAGCGGAGAGGTCGAGGAGGATGAGGGCGACTGTGTCTCCATTGTCCAGTAGAGTTCGAATGTCGTCTGTTGCTGCGATGAGTGCGGTCTCAGTGCTGTGTTTGGCTCGGAAGCCGGACTGTGAGGGGTCGAGGGATTTGTTGGTTTCGAGGAAGGTGGCGAGCTGGTTGTTGACAGCTTTCTCGATGACTTTGGCCGGGAATGGAAGAAGCGAGATGGGGCGGTAGTTTTTGAGTTCGGTGGGGTCAGCTGTGGGTTTTTTCAGAAGGGCGCTGAGTTCTGCGTGTTTCCAGCTTTCCGGGAAGGTGGCGGAGTTGAGGGAGCAGTTGATGACATCTCGGAGGTGTGGTGCTATGATGGAGTCTGCTTTGTTGAAGATGTGGTGAGGGCATGGGTCTGTTGGGGATCCTGAGTGGATGGAGTTCATCAGGCGGATGGTGTCCTCAGTGGAGATTGGGTTCCAGTCGTTAAGGATGTTCAAGGGGGGTGAAGGTCCTGTAGAAGGTTGGGTGGGTTGGTGTCCGGGTCGGTTGTCGAAGCTGTTGTGGATGTCTGCGATTTTGTTGTGGAAGAAGGAAGCTAGGGAGTCGCAGAGGGCTTGGGAGGGGGTGATGTCGTTGGAGTTGGCTGATGGGTTGGTAAATTCTTTGACGATGTTGAATAGTTCCTTGCTGTTGTGGGCGTTGTTATCTAGTCGGTCTTTGAATGCGGCTTTCTTGGCAGACCGGATAAGTTGGTGGTGTGTGCGGGTGGCGTTTTTGAAGGCGTCCCTGGTGTTGGTGTTTGGGTCTTTTTTCCAGGCCTTCTCGAGGGAGCGACAAAGTTTCTTCGATTTCTTAAGATCATCGTTGAACCAGAAGGCGTTTTTGCTGCCTAGTTTGCTTTGGCGTTTTTTCAATGGTGCTAGGATGTCAGCGCTGTTGGATAGCCATTGGGTGAGGTTAATGGCTGCTTGGTCGGGGTTTGAGAAGTGGGCGGGAGGGTTTAGAAGAAGCGATGAGGAGATCTGGTCGATGGTGATTTTGTTCCAGTTTCTTCGCAGGGTGGGTTGAGGATTGTTATGGATTGTGGTCTTATTGTAGGTAAAGTGAACGCAGTTGTGGTCCGTCCAATGAAGAGCTGTGGTGTGACTGAATGAGACATGTTTGCTGGAGGTGAAGAGGGGGTCGAGTGTGTGACCTGCAATGTGGGTGGGGGTAGTGACAAGTTGTTTGAGTC
Organism: Lissotriton vulgaris; assembly: GCF_964263255.1. Classification (NCBI taxonomy): domain Eukaryota; kingdom Metazoa; phylum Chordata; class Amphibia; order Caudata; family Salamandridae; genus Lissotriton; species Lissotriton vulgaris. The sequence goes on along the minus strand of NC_141687.1, from coordinate 2,120,701,831 downwards.
CGAGGTTGGCAAGATTGTCCAGAAGGGTGGTGGCGCTGCTGTCGTTGCTGTTTTCCAGGTGAAAATTGAGGTCTCCCAATAGAATGTAGTCCTCGGAGGGGAGGGCGTGTGGAGTGATAAAGTCAGTGATGTCGTCACTGAATTGTGCACGGGGTCCTGGAGGCCGGTAGAGGAGGGTTGCTCTGAGTGTGGTCTTGGGGTCGATGTGGATCTGGAAGTGGAGGTGTTCAGCGCTGGTAAGGTTGGCGTCTGAGCTGGTTGAGACGCGGATGGAGTTCTTATGGACGATAGCGATGCCTCCTCCTGTTTGCTTGATGCGGTCCTTACGGATGATCTTGTATCCTTGCGGGATGGCAATGGTGATGTCTGGGGCTGAGGAGGCGTTCATCCATGTTTCTGTTAGGAAGGCGACGTCCGGTGAGATGGTGTCTAGTAGATTCCAGAGGTCGATGGCGTGTCTGTGGATCGAGCGGGTGTTGAGCAGGATGCATTTTAGGTGGTTGGTGTCAGGTCTCTGATTGGTGTTGAAAACAAGAGTTTATTTGTGAAAAACAAACTACTAATACCCTGAAACCCTGAGAGTTTTTTACTAGTGTGTGTGGGTTTTTCTGGTACCCCTGCCAAACTCATAATCAGGCCCTTTGGTGTGGTCAAGGCAGCCATTTCATATGGTATTGCTCTTTGCTAAGGGGACCTGAGAAGCATGTGTCTGAAAAACTATCCCCAGGCAAGCCTTTCTTCACCAAAGATTTTTGCTGTCAAAACTCATTTGAACTTATTTTCATTTACAACTATGCATTACAACACCTCAAGGCCCTGTGAAAGACCTCAATAGATTGTCAAGCAAGTCGGAAAGATATCCCACAATAAGGGTCAACCAAATCAGATACAGACTCGTAATCCCGGTCTTCTGTATCCCGACATATGGCAAATGCGCCAGATTCAAAGGAACTTGTGCCAGGTTCAAAGGAACTTTAGATCTGGTGCATTTGCCATATGTCAGGACACAGAAGACCCGTATTACAAGTTTAGATCTGATTTGGTTGACCCTTACTGTGGGGTGTCTTCCTGAGTTGCTACACTTTTAATTCAGTCATTTAAAGAATTTGTTGAATACTCTACTGAATACTTGGAGCCCTGATGAAGTTCCTTTAGTCAAAGGAACGAAACGCGTTGGCTGATTGCCACTTTTACTTCTATTACCAATAAAGAAATCTAATGGACTTATACATATAATTCTGACTTCATTCCTGGGGCACCTTCCATCTCCATAGAATTTGCGTATTCTGGATACCAATGACGCTCAACGGCGGCAAGTGCCTGAAGCTGATGCACAGGACTCTTAATGTTTGTGGATAGGGATTGATGTACTGAACCTTAGGTCAGCCGCTTAGAGGACTGTTTGCTTATCTAGACTGTCAAGCAACATAAGGTTCCACTAATCTAAAAGACTCCTGCAAAATTGATATTTGGAATAGATGGAACACCTGTGGTCTCCAGAGATGTACGGTGGAAAACTGTACCCACACTAATGACCATAGAAACTGGGTTTATATAAACTTTAATTTTCAATATAATTACATCTCATGTTTCCCGTTGTATTGGGAACCACTTGTTTCATACTGCTTAAATTGAAGATTAACTGATTTGAACACAATATCACTATAGGCTAATGGGTTTGGCATGCTGCAATATGACAATTTGACATATTTGATCTGCAGGAACATTCAGAATATTTACATATACCTCCTGCATATCAAGGCTTTTGAAATGTGTTCAGCAAGAAGGTATACCCCCTCATAATGTGTATGACTGCTATTGACTGTCAACCTGGGGCCCAGATTCCAAAAGTCCATTAATACTCAAATTGAAACTGATTTGAAGGAATATTTTGAAGAGAATTTAGCCAAAGCCACTATTCAGACAAGAAACGGGTTAAGTTCCCAACAAACCATTTAGTCATCCAAAATGTGTTCCTCACTTTGTGGGTCCCCTTTCTATACTAGAACTGATGGGTCCAGCTCTTGTCCGATTTAAATCTTCAGAAAGTTTGAAGATTCCCCCTGTGCTTCTTGTTTCTAGGGCTACACCAGCACAGGTGAATAAACGGCTCAGACCTCAAACTCTTCCTGTGATAACAATCCTGGGTCAAAAATAATTTTTGGTTGAGGCCAGTCTAACTGTAGAATAAGAAAAGACATTCTCCAGTACCTCATAGCATGGAAGGTGTATGGTGCTTTGGGTAGGTTATGGGAGCCCATCGCTTTCATATATGGACCCCGATTGATCAGGGAGGTTCATAAGCAACTTCCCTACAAAGTATCACAGAAAACAGGGGATCTTGTGTGGTGAGTTTCTCATTTCTCGACAACGGTCAGGAAGTAGCATAAAACATAAGATCCAACAAGAAATAAGAAACATAGAAGACATTGAAGACAATGTAAGTAGCAGTGTAATGAGAACATGCTACCTTGCAACTACTTGGTTGTATGGCTACCATGGCTACCATATGCCTCATCTTCTAAAACCTCCCATTTGACATTCCTGGGTCATAATAGCTCCTATACCATTTTTCTTACCATTGAGGGGCAGTAAGTTCTGTATGTACATGTATTTTGGTTAGAATCTAGAGGCAGAAATGTCTGTGTCCGAAGTGATAAGGGATTGTGACCCTTCCAGATTTTAGAAACTATTACTGCTTGCCAATGTATGTAAGACTTTGGATTTGTATTCTTTTTTGACATAGGGAAAATGGTGGATCATTATCAACACATAACTAGGATGTAAACATAGTACTACAGAACAGTTTGCTGTGCCAACACTATGATTTTAATGTTTTTTCTTAAATCAACTTGGCAGGCACACCTACCTGTGCAACATTTCTCCGATTTGTCATTTATTGATTTCACAGCTTTACACCACTATGAGATGTGAAGGCACTCCCATTGATATCTGAGATAATTAGGCCATCTTATCAGTATATGGTCTAGAAAGTGACGATAGAGAAATGGGGAAATGTTGATCCTATTAATAAAACTTAAAAATATGTTAACCTCTGCAAATGAATGCCCTGCATTAAACTCAAATCTTGAATTTTATTTCAAATTTTTTGGTGATTGCTGACAAAGAGATTCTAATATATATATATACCACAAGGGCAGACAGAATTTCTCTAACCTCTTCAATGCTAATGACAAGGGTAACTCGTCATGCACTGCCCATTCATTTCAATGGAAATCTCATTAAATGGGCCTGATTCCCTTAGCGTCCAAGTGGTTAAAAGACAACAACTGGCACTGGAAAATCTGTGCAATGACAATACGCTTATCCTTAAACCTACGGACAAGGGACAAAATATTGTTCTCCTCACTCGAGAACAGTACCAACAGGAGGTTTTTCGACAATTAACAGACACCAAGTATTATGAGAAGACCGACACAAAGCTGTATAATCAAGGGATTACAGAATTTCATGAGATGATATCTTCATGGGACAAGAGGATGCTTGAAACAGAGGAACATCTATTTTTAAGACATCTAAACCCAATAATTCTGACCTTCTATTATTTACCAAAGGTCCATAAGGATTTACAGAACCCTCCGGGAAGGCCTATTGTGGCATCAATAGGCAGTCTAACTGAACACTTGTCTGTATACATATTTATTTATTTATTTGTTTATTTGGCACATTTGTAGAGCGCTCTGTTACCCGGAGGTAGACTACTTTCTCTTCCAGCAGGTTGTGAAATTGAAGTCCTATTTAAGAGAGACTAAAGACTTTTTGACACATATAGAGAACGTCAAGTGGGAGGATGGGTTCTGTTTGATGGTATTAGACATCACCAGTCTTTACACTTGTATAGATCGCAGTGATGGGCTGAAAGCAGCTAGCTTCTTCCTAGCCAATCAACCTGCATGCTTTAAGGATCAGAATCCCATGTTAGTGGAATTCATCAAATTCTGCCTGACTCACAATACGTTATTTAACAGAAACAGCTAAATAGGCAGGTGTCTGGGACGGGGATGGGCACCTGCTTCGCCCCCAGTTATGCAATCTTATTCGTAGGCTGGTGGGAGGAGCAGGTGGCCTGGGCGGAGCCCAACAAAATATGGACGGAAAGAATTGTGACATGGCATCAATATATCGATGATCTCTTTGTGGTTTTCATTGGCTCTCCTGAACAGGCATCAGTGTACAGAGAAGTGTTAAATCTGAATAATGTCATTTTGAAATTTTCAGGAGAAGTGAGTACAGAAAAGGTACATTATTTAGATCTTAGTGTGTTCATAGCAGAAGGTAAATTACACACTAAATTGTACCGTAAATCTACAGCAGGCAATGCCGTCTTATATTCCTCAAGTAGTCATCCCAAGAAATTGATTGAAAGTATTCCATATGAGGAGCTATTCCGTATAAGAAGAAATAACACAAGAGACATTGATTTTGAAGTATCTGCCCAAGAAAGCTTACATCGCTTTCAACAGAGGGGCTACAGTGAGGAGGTCCTCACGAAAGCACTAAACAAGGTCAAATGCAAAGATAGGAAGGATCTTTTTTGACAAACAAAATCAGGAGAGAAGGGGAGAGAATGAGAGCCAATTCAGGATGATTACCACATTCTCTGAGGATGCGGGTCATCTGAAACGTATTCTGAAAAATAACTGGCCAACCCTTTTATTGGATACTGTCATAGGAGAGGATTTACCTTCTAATTCTCTGGTCACCTATAAAAAATCTAGATCCCTACGTGACAGCCTGGTGCACATCTTTGAAAACCCAATTGATATAAAATCTCCATTTGGAGCATTAAACGGCTTTTACCCTTGCGGTAAGCGCAAGGCGTGTAGGAAGAGCAAACGAGTATTGACATATCATATTCCCGGTTTATGAACCCAAAACAAAAAAAAAATTCCTCACATGTACCACTCCATATACAGTGTATTGTATAACTTGTCCATGCGGGCTCCGCTATATAGGGAGTACGATCCATCCCGCTAAAGTTAGAATTCTCGAACATATGACAGCAATTTCAAATGCAGAGGAGTCTTACCCAGTCACAAGCCATTTTAATCAACATCATAAATGCAACAGGGACTTGTTGACATATTACTGTATCGACCAAGAACCAATTCACCCTAGAGGGGAGGATAGGATTCAAAAACTCAGATGTCTTGAGTCAAGATACATCATTGACCTGCAAGCCAAGTCAGCCCGGGGTTTGAATAGCTGTGAGGAACTGGCGGTACATCTGGGGGATTGAAAACATTACTCTCATTTATTTGGATGCTTTTCGTAAGTCTGCTTTTAAGAAAGGTTCTCTGTTATCTTTACTTTATTTTTTTAAACAAGTATGATTAATTGTAAGTTTGAGATTCTCCTTGAGATGATGTAGGAAGCATCTGTCTCCAGTCGCCACATGAATTGGAAAATGTTTATTATGCGCTATCTGTGTTATTTTTATGGCAAAAGATGAAACTGCTCATACAGGGCTTGATGGAACACTGGGATGAAGTTGTTCATATTATGAATCAGAACAGTTGTATTAGTTCTCAGAGTATGAGAAGCCAGTACATTATATATATACTATGGTGAAGAAATGCACATGTATTGACATTTAAAGATGGTGGAATTGCGGCCCTCGTAGAATGGGGATGTGCCATTTTAGTCCATTTACTGTTTCAGTTGCCTTGGTGATGGTGCGAAAAACACTATAAAAAATAATGGTGACACAGGCGTTTTGTGCTAGAAACAGCGAAGAAGGCAATCGCCGAAACGCATCTGTTGTGCGTCCTGAGTTCCTAAGAAATAAAAGCTTTATTGGAACTCCCCCCGTGAGTGCTGTCATCTGTGTGGAAGGATACCACTACCCGATAGCAGTGTGGAGCGGACATTGAATTAGCGGCTGCACCCCCGCTGGGGCAGGCACCATTCGTGTGTGCGGCAGGCTGGTGCAACGGAGGAGCGAAAAATCAATCAATCAATAAATAAATAAATAAATACATTTAAAAAAAATATAGAATAAATAAATATATATATATATATATATATATATAGATATATATATATATATATATATCTATATATATATATATATATAGATATATATATATATATATATCTATATATATCTATACTCCTCCTGGTACACCGCACCCTTGACGAGAAGAACCAGAGCCGAGGCCACAGTTAGTGCTCAACGTGTTTATTGGCAACCAAGAGACCACCCAACGCGTTTAGAAGTTTCCTCACTTCTTTCTCACGGGTGAGGTATCCCTTGCGGCCATTCTTTATTTAAAGGTACACACATTTGTTTACGTGCACGTGATGAAACAACATAAAAGAGTTTCAATGTTGCCCTGACTGTTCGTCACTTTGTTATCAATAAAGATTGAAGTACCTTACATTTCATTTCACAGTGCTGTGACACAAATGAAAAAATTATGTCAACATATTTGTTTAAATCACAGAATTATACTAGAGTGAGAACAACACATATGAAATTATCCTAATGCGTTTTGCATGCTGTTTCGCCATTCCATAATAAAGCCCCAGTGGGCATAGTATCTATCACGGCATAATTGAAATCGCACTAGAATCATTTAACACAATTCAGCCCCAGTGGGCTTAAAGTAAACACAAAAAATCATCATTGCAAGATTAAATTGCGCGCAACCGAGCTTGTCATCAACTGTACAGTTTACAGAAATGACGCCCCAGTGGGCTAAATCTTCAGAAATTAATACTTCTTTCTGTCTTCATGTCTAAAAAGTAAAGAAAGGGCAACAATTTAATAACTCAATCAATTCTACAGTGCTAGTTACAATAAAACCATTTAAAATCCAAGAATTCAATTCCTTAAGGAGAGACAGCCTTATCATATTGTGATCATTAATATCGAGCAAATTACAGATGAACTGACAGCGCCTCATTCAAATTCAGACCAGTGGGATGTAAAGTATTGTATTTGACAATCAATTTGGATTCAAGTCTCCTTAACTCCAAAATTCTGTTGCCATCCCTTTCCCCTAGTCTTGACCTGTCACCTGAAAATAACACTTCTCAATGGTTCAGGACATTTTTTTTTCCAAATGATGAAAGACCCCACCTTTTTTCCGTATTCTGACTTTGTCCTTTGACTGAGGAAGACCTGTTTTGAAATCTTTTAGGTATATTTTGTACATTGAAATGGCTACAGTAGCAGCATCAGGTGGAGCATCTGCACCACCACCACCACCACCACCACCAAGAGGACCACCACAACATCACATTGGTGGTCAAGAAGAAGAGGAGGAGGAGGAAGAGGAGGAGGTGGATGGAATAACACAATACCCCATACCAACCCAAGCCACACATTGTATGGGAGTTTTTTTCCATCCCTGAGGGAAAAAAGAAAGTGAATGCGGCAAAGGTGACTTGCCTTATCTGTGACATGGAACTCTCAAGGGGTAACCCAAATAAAAAATATTCATTTGGGAACAATACAATGATAAGGCACATGCAGCGCAAGCATCCTAACAACTATGCTGCCGCAGAGATGAGAGAACTGGCCAGCAACCCTCCCCAATCTACACCCAGCACCTCCAAACGAAAACAACCCACTTCATCGGGACCAGAGACAAGGGAGACAATCCCTTGCATTCAACCACGATTTGGAGAATTTAGGGTCACCTGTATTTTTTGTGGTAAGACCATCTCCTATGGTGAGCAGAGCCTAAAGCTCATCCTCCTTGCTGGTGACAACCACAATTGCCCCCAAAAACCCTAATTTTTTCCTGATTTTTTTTTGCTCCTGTTGAGCCATTTTCAATTCCCTGTTTTTTGTTTCTCCCCATAAAAATAACAAAAAAAATACAAAATAGTTCATAAAAGCCAAAAAAAGTACAAAATGTTCAAAAAACATTAAAAAAAATATAAAACAACAAAAAGAAGAAAAAACCCAGTTCATTTTAGAACTACCTCCAATTTCTAAAAAAAAGGCTAAATTTTTTTAACACTCTATCATTCATTTTTCCCCATGGCACGCTCCCCGGTCCGCTCCCCGGTGCGCGTACCCAGCAATCCCCCCGCGCATATCAAAAATTTTTTTTTTCACCCGCGGGCCCTTTTATAGCCCCCACATCAAACCTAGGGGGTCAAGGGGGCTCTACTCTGCCCCCTTATGGTCATTTCCCCCTTTATTTTTCCCACCTCTTGTGTCTCGATCCTACCAAGACACAAGATGGCGGCGCTCCAGACTGTTTCGCATGTTTACAGACACCAGAGAGCCAATCAGCTTTCCGTGCGCACCTCGCGTGGCGCGCCCAGAGCGCTCCCCGGTGTGCGTACCGGGGCGCTGCCATAGATATATATATTTTTTTGAACCTAAATTACTCAAAAACCACTGGAGCACATATCTTGAGACATAGCAAAGGCACATCGGGCTACCAGTCCCCACAATTTTGCCAAGTTTGGTGGAAATCCATTCAGCCGTTCGGGCTAAAAGTGAGGTCGACCGCCCTATGGAAATTAACATGGGGAAAACACGTTTTGGGTCCCCCCGTTTATCTCGGCCCCCGCTTGACGAATCCCCCCCAGACTTTCAAGGAAGGACCAGAGCTCCGCGAGGCAAATTTGAGGAAATTTTCAGGCAGATTCGTCAACCGGCGCCAAAGTTATTCACAATAAAATTTTGAGATTTTGCATTGAAAAAAATCCTAACTATAACAACGTACTGGCTAACACCAGTAGGTAATATATATATATATATATATATATATATATATATATATATATATATATATATATATATATATATATATATATTGCACCACAGCACTCCCTCACTTAGGAAGAATAACCACGGACACCTCGCATGGATTGCAGATAATTTAATCGTATGTAGACTGCACAGCAACGCATTTCCTACACCTAGTATATCCACCTTGCGCTGTTTTATTAGTTTTCCCCTTGGCAGTAATTAAACTGGGGCTTAGTTCATCTCTTAGTGAGTTACATTTTTGAAATGTGATCTGGGGTTTGATGTTTAGATGTTTCTCAAGGTTGGTATCAGTGAGTAAGACATGCCAATATTTCTGAAGAATCCTGCGTAGTTGAGTCGCCTGTCCTGAGAATTTGGTTATAAATCGTAAGGTGTTCTTTTCTGGGACCTCAACCTCAGGATAGAGTAGTTTGGCTCTAGTAACAGCATCAACTTTAGCACAAGCTTCACTAATAGTCTTGTTATTGTATCCTTTTTCTTGAAAGCGACCAATCATGGTCTGCTTTTCAAGTTGGTAGCTTTCATCCGAGCTACAATTTCGTCTAGCTCGTAACAGCTCTCCGTAAGGGATACTGTATACCAACTGTGACTAGGCTAAAATGGCAGAACCATCGTACATCATTGTTTTCTTTATCACTGTGGTTTAAGTCCTTTGTTTATGTTTACTCACTGAACTGTATTTGAGTGTGCTAACTGTGAAGCTTCTTTAGCGTGATCAAGACGTTAAGTCGAAACGCGTTGCTGCGCAGTCTACATACGATTAAATTATCTGAAATCCATGCGAGGTGTCCGTGGTTATTCTTCCTAAGTGAGGGAGTGCTGTGGTGCAATAGTGTACAGGGCTTCCGGTGCCCTGACCTCGGACCACCCTGCAAGACGGCTTCTTTCATTACCGGAGCCTTTGCTGTTCATATATATATATATATATATATATATATATATATATATGCACAAAGTGAGGCTCTCTCCTGTAATTATCGCAGCCGCCGCCGCAGCAATGTCGAAAAGAAGCCACGCCACTCCAACGTTCGTCATGGGCCAAAAAAACAATGTATTTGCGCTCAAGCCACCAGATCCTACTCGTTTCGGGCATCCGCCCTTGTTCACAGATCGTTAGTCAATGCAATCTCAACAGCTCAAATACAAAAAGTTTTCCCGGGCATTTTTTTCTCACAACCACGTGGTATTAAACAGTGAAGACACACTACATATCTTAGGCTAAGCAGTCTTTTTTCTCTCCGAAACAGTGCCATACAGAGTCATTACATGAGTGTTATAACAGCATAAATGCATGATCATGTTAAAATCACAATGACATTACAATTTATTTTATGGTTAAAAAAATAAATACGTTTTAGTTTATAAAAATATATTATTAATTTTTATCAAAAACACGCAACAGAGACAATGTGCAAATATCGCAGTAAGTAAATTTGTGCAAAAATTGCAAAAGTAGTGCAAAGAGTAATGCATTAAAGTGCCAACGTCTGAAAGTGCAATATTGTTTAAATAGTCAATGACTAGATTGTGTAAACAAAACACTTTATGCACAAAGAATTGTTTGTACATGCTCCGCCGGAGCTGATACCTGGTTTGTATGCATGGTTGTGCACTGTCTCTGATTTGTTAGATAAGGAACTTATCTAATATCAGCATGAATGCTCTAATATCCATCATGATTTTGTATTCTGTTTATAAATGCTCATATGGTCACTGAAATAAATCGTATAATGCGAAAGAGCGTTGCCACTGCTTGTCATCATGCCCCCTTTGTCTGTGTCAATGTTAAAGTGCTATAGAGAACCCAAAAATATATGTGCGCCCAAAGGGAAAAGTGATGGAAGAAATCCAAAATGGTATTCTTCCAATATGAATGGTGAGTAGAAGAAGAACTCTTACCCAATTCCAAACATATGTGCCAAAAAAGTAAAGAGATGAAATTAAACATATATTTCATAAAGAGACTTCAAGAGAGGGAAGGGGGGCGGGTAGTGGCAGGAAAGCTTTAAACTAGAAACTTCATGGTCAACAGATAGTTTTTACAGGAATACATGAAGGTCTTCAGTTGTGTTAAGACCGTTAGGAAAACGACTGTCCAGTTCAAGGATAAACTGGGATTCCAATCTTCTCAGCATAAGATCCCTGTCCCCTCCTCTGATGGGTTTGGGTACGGAGGCTATTACATAGTACGTCAGGCATTCAAGGTTGTTATGATGAATAGTCGCCTGTCCTGAGAATTTGGTTATAAATCGTAAGGTGTTCTTTTCTGGGACCTCAACCTCAGGATAGAGTAGTTTGGCTCTAGTAACAGCATCAACTTTAGCACAAGCTTCACTAATAGTCTTGTTATTGTATCCTTTTTCTTGAAAGCGGCCAATCATGGTCTGCTTTTCAAGTTGGTAGCTTTCATCCGAGCTACAATTTCGTCTAGCTCGTAACAGCTCTCCGTAAGGGATACTGTATACCAACTGTGACTAGGCTAAAATGGCGGAACCATCGTACATCATTGTTTTCTTTATCACTGTGGTTTAAGTCCTTTGTTTATGTTTACTCACTGAACTGTATTTGAGTGTGCTAACTGTGAAGCTTCTTTAGCGTGATCAAGACTTTAAGTCAAAACGCGTTGCTGTGCAGTCTACATACGATTAAATTATCTGCAATCCATGCAAGGTGTCCGTGGTTATTCTTCCTAAGTGAGGGAGTGCTGTGGTGCAATAGTGTACAGGGCTTCCGGTGCCCTGACCGCGGACCGCCCTGCAAGACGGCTTCTTTCATTACCGGAGCCTTTGCTGTTCATATATATATATATATATATATATATATATATATATATATATAGATATATATATATTAAACAACAGCAATTTTTCATCACAAACCACCGGCAAGGCAGCTGAACAGAAAAACCACGCGAGTCCCAATCTTCATTTGCCAATATTTAGTGGAGAGGCAAGTTCATCAAATCTGACGCGTTTCGGGCGTCCGCCCTTGGTCACAGATCGTCAGGCAAGTAAAAGAACATCCCTTTTAAAGGGTCCATTGCACAAATTCAAATTACCATTTTTTTCTTTTTGCAACACCATGTGATTAGAAGTGTTAAAACTAAGAACATACTACATGTATTCGTCATAGCTAGTCTGTTTTCCAAACCATCATTTGATATATATATATATACAGTTGAATAAAAAGGAGGTATTAATGCATTATTCACATTTTGTTGCCAAAGTTTACACTGACATTTACATTTTTATAAAATTGTAAATTATGTCGTTATTTTAGAATTCAATATCAAACAAATGTTGATAATGCCCATTTGTGGTGGCACATGATACCCGCATAAATGCGCTTGTATATTTAATTGCAAAAAGACAACATGGTGTAACCACTGATCATATGTCACATGAAAAGTGCAATGCGCGTAGAAAAAGTGCAAATGCATATGTGCAAATAACGCCACCTAATCTGTGCAAATATAGCATATAAATAAATATAAATACTTATGAATGCTTTAAAATCATCTAGGCTTTCCAATTCATAAAACATGATGTTACGACATATGAACACAATGATGTTGTTTCTATTGTGGTCTATTGCAATAATTCAATTGGCTGCATAAATGCACCGAAAATGTGCCCAAAACAATGGATCATAGTTATTTGAATATCTTCATTTGTGTAAACTTGGATAAAGCAACAAGTTGCAATCACCCTTTTATAAATCACTGTTCATACAAGATTCAAAACCAAGGAAACAGATTAAAGCATTAGTCTTGATGTCTATGTTCCAAAATTCAGATAGGAAAATAATGTGAATTCAATATCCAACTAAGAAAAAATCATTGTGCAAGTGGTAATAAAACGAAAAGGGATAGTATACAGTATGTGTAATAAAATTCATAATGAAATTTTGAGAAGAATAAGGCAGAAAAAGCAAACAGTATTAGCCCATGAATGGAATGCTAAACAGAGACTGGTTATAAGAAAACATATACATCTTCCGTTGTGTTCAATCCATTGGGAAATTTGCTGTCTAACTCGATGATAAACTGTGACTCCAGTCTTCTGAGCATTTTTTCCCTATCGCCACCCCGTCTAAGTTTGGGGACAGAAGCAATAACATAATACTCATAATATATTCATTGAAAAAACCCACGTTATAGTTAGGAATTAGCATTTAAAAAACCATGCAAATTCATTGAAAAATCCATAGGTTTCACACGTTATAGTTAGCTGAACATTTCTCTCACACAAAACCTTTGAAATTCCTCCGTTATAGTTAGCTCAGCTAACTATAACTTGCACGCCCGCAATGCACTGCTGATGACGTCACATATTACATCACTCATGACATGGTCAGTGACATCACTCATGACATCACTAATGACATCTCAAATGACATCCCTGATGACATCACTGATGACATCATCCAGTGAATGTGTGTCTTTCTGAAAAATAATGTTTTTTATATATGTATATCTAAAGGTCGATGGAAGAATAAATGGGTAAATAAGTGTCTAAATGGATGTTTTTTCTGTAAAATTGATTGTATAACTGACTTATTAAGTATATCTTAATGAATAGGTGTACTAGCAAGTAATCTTTAAATATTTAAATATCTGTATAAGTGTCTCACTTTGTATATAGGTGGCTGCATGGGTTGGTGAGTAGCTACATGAGTGTGTATATGGGTTATTAGTTGGTTTTTTGAGTACCAAAATGCGTGTTTGTACGATTCGGTGGGGAGTATTACTTAGCGCACAGATGCATGAATGACTGACTCACTGTATGTGTTTTGAAGATAGCATGTGTGCAGGACTGTATGGGTGGATGAGTGTGTGTATGGGTGGGTTAGTGAGTGAATGACTGTCTCAATAGTATCTTTATGAGTAACTACATATGTTTTAAACTAGTATATGTGAGTATTGATGTATATAAGTGAGTATATCTGAGTGCGAGAGATTCTAAGACTTCCTGTACAGATAAGCATGTGTTTCTATAAGTGACTGTTTAAGAGAGCAAGTATGTCTACGATTCTGTAGAAGTTAGTGTAGTGGTGGGTGTATAGTTGTATATGCAAGTAAATGGATATTTGATAGTTTATTTGCATGTGTGAGTAACTCTATAGATGAGTGTCCGTGAATAACAGGATATATAGGTGTATGAGTACATATGATGAGTCAGTACATGTGTGAGTGACTATATAGAACTGTTGGTGAATGAGTGAATGTGTATGTAGATTTTGGGATTACTCAACAGGTTGTTCTAACTGGAATTGGTATCTCAATTTTTTTGAAAATTTTAGTTTCTATTTTTGATTGTGTGTATCAAAGGTTATATTACAGTAAGAGGAGGTGTGCCACAAGGATGATGTCATCAGGGATGTCATTTGAGTTGTCATGAGTGATGTCATGAGTGATTTCACTGACCATGTCATGAGTGATGTAATATGTGACGTCATTAGCAGTGCATTGCGGGCGCGCAAGGTATAGTTAGCTGAGCTAACTATAACGGAGGAATTTCAAAGGTTTTGTATGGGAGAAATGTTTAGCTAACTATAACGTGTGAAACCTATGGTTTTATCAATGAATTTGCATGGTGTTTTAAATGCTAATTCCTAACTATAACTTGTGTGAAACCTATGGTTTTTTCAATGAATTTTCAAGGTTTTTTAAATGCTAATTCCTAACTATAACGTGTGTGAAACCTATGTTTTTTCAGTGATTTTCAAAGGTTTTGTAAATGATAATTTATAAATGTATTAATTAGTATGTCTTTCTTTTTAGACAAATTTCTTATATTTTTAATATAAATATTTATATTTATTTTATTTTTTAGATTATATTTCATATTCTTATTATAAAATAATAACAAAACTAAATTGCAAAGTACTTTTTGGATGAATTATTGCTTGACGTCAGTTGCAAGTATAACAGCTCCAGCAATTCCCTTGGGGCCCTATGCTCACAATGCTGTATCAATCCTTACACCTGCTTCAAGCATGTACAAGGTTTTGACGCAGCATAAGCTCAAAAGTCACTGAATAAAATGTTATACATTTCACTCAGTCACTTTTAGGAGGCCTTGCTGCACCCCATTCTGCACAAGAAAGCCTTTTCTGGCGCAGCGCTTTACAATGTAAAACACCCACCAGATGCGTCTCATTGTTAATAGCATACACCATGGCACATCTTTTGCACCACCGCTGTGTCACAAAAGTGACGCAACAGCTGTGTAAAAGAGGCACAAGGGGATTGTAAATCCACCCCAAACACATACAAATTCACCCAGGCACTTTTACCAGCAGCGCAAATTGAAACATAGACTTGTAACATATTTATGTACATATGATACATTCAAGTGCTTCGGACATACTACAGTATACTATAGATAAACAACTTATAGATTTATGCTGTAGCAGTTTCTTATAGTTCTGCACTTTCACATTCTCCATACACTAGTAACATATTCATTCATTCATTTATAAACTACATATTCATTCTGACAAACTTTTACACTCTAACATAGAAATATAGTTCTTTCTTTGACCAGTGAAGGTAATTCTAAAAAGAACTGTTTTTGTTTTGTGTTTTTTTTGTTTTCTCAACAAATTCCAAGAGGAACAAAAGAATGAAAAAAAGAACAACTAATGTCGAGGACAGCAATGATCCTACATCCTGCGTTTCATCAAGTCTATAGACTGTTCCCCATAACACAAAAGTTTATCGCAATAAATGCATAGAATTTTAACTTTAGCAAAGTCAGAATCAATATGTGGGTGTGGACTGCTTGCTGAAAATGCTGCTGCCGCAGTTGATGTGCTTGGTGCAGAAGCAGGTGGGTTCTCGTGCAACCTCCGTCTTGCAGCTCAAGCAAAGTTCTTGGGGTGCAGGTTCTTCACGTGTCGCACCATATTTGCTGTGCCAAAAGGAGTATTTTTTACATGGATCACCCCTTGAAAGAGTTGTTTCGCAAATTTTACAGGTTACTTTTGGAGCATTAACCATTTTTTGACCTTCTGGAAAAATGAAAAACTTCCAAATTAGAGCTTCTTTCCTCTTCTTTGGACGTTCTTCAGGAATGAAATCTCCCTCTGAAGAACTGCTGGAAGATGCCTCCATTGCTCTTATTATTGTGATCTTCCTTCTATTTGAGAAGATTCTCAGAACAAATGCTTCTTCTTAGAAAGTGAAAGTCAAATAATTATAATGGGACGGAACTTTCAACAGTCGCAATAGGAAAAGTTATGAACCAATCAAATCTCTCCTTTTAAAGTCACATGGCTTTGTGTACGCTTATAATGCGCTTGCGCAGCTCTTTCAATACAAGTACGCATGATGTTCTACCGCGATTTGTGTAATTCTTTTTAAAAGTAATATAGGATTATTACAAGTATTAAAAAAAAGCATAGTTATCCCAAATGTCTGCCCTTAGTATGTACATTAAATACATACATGTTTTAAACAAAGTAGACCCATTGCCCCCTTTCGCATACAGAACGCCGTACATGATGTCACACCGAAGCTTTAATGCGGCGCGTAATGTCAAAGCTTATTCATACCGTATGCGCGGGTACACGCTGAGTATGATAAGCAGTACAAACTGTGGTGCGATCACCCTCTCAGTGACAAACCAGAGCTAAGGGCGCACTAAGGAGAATGATTAGAAGTGCTGACTCATTGCAGATCTGATTCTGGACCTGCCTCTGCGTACATTATAACAACGCCTGGGCTTGGTTTGGTCAGCCCCCGCGGTTCCCATATAATGCGGGCACTGACGTGAGCACGCTCTCTTTTGCCTGCCTCTGCTGCGGTGACAGACAGACTGTCGAAAACACCCCAGACTCAGCGAAACCGCAGCCTTTCAAGACAAGACAAAAGACGACAGAAGCAAAGGTAAGAGAAGACGTCACAACATCAGCCTCAACTGTAAATTGTATATGCATATTGCTATTTTTTTATCCTTCATATAGCTTTCCTACCCCTCAATAGTTTTAAATTGTACTTACATAATTGAAATATTTCTTTATAAGTCACAAGGTCCTATATACCTCTAATCTTAAAAATTGTGCGTGCATACATTTCTGTGTAGTATTTCTGTACTACGCCACGTGCTTAGGCCTCTATTATTATTAATTGTGCGTCCATGATAGTATTTTTTGTCCCAGGCCTCTATTAACTTATTGATCTTCCTTTGTTTGCTAGAGCTGCAACAGTCTTAACTACGGAATATTAAGAACCCACATTAAACTTCACTTATGATAATAGTTACGCAACTCAGTTTATGATGACTAATCAAAATGTCCTTTTGTTTCCTTCACCAAACATCGTTCAGACGCAACAACGGCCTATAGAGCAACAGCAATGGAATTCTCTGCAACTTATTGAATATACTTTGACATACAGAGGCAGAGTTCATGTTTAAATGTTAACTCCTGTGGCCGCACTCTTTATACAAGGTAAGCACAGCAGCCTAGATCTACAAATCCTTCATATCAATGCATTGGAAATAAGTCGCCATAACGGATGTCAGTAACGCAGTAGGCACTTCCATATAGACACCAATTGAACGCGGCACTATAACAACTGAAATATACCAGGTACACTGCACTCGTAAAACTGTAGTGTTAGCTTTATTTGTGAAACGAGAGAGGGCCATATTACCAAGCCTGGGCGTCAAAATTATCGCCACTTTATCGGCAGGAAAGTGCCGCTAAAGTGGCGATAATGAGTTTGATAATATGCTCTATGGAATTCCAATCGAAGCTCATGTTACATGTGAAGGACATCAGACATGAGCTACGATTGGAATTCCATAGAGCATATTATCAAACCCATTATCGCCACTTTAGCTACACTTTCCTGCCGATAAAGTGGCAATAATTTTGTCGCCCAAAATCGCTGCAAAATCTATAATTACCTCCGAGCAGTGACAACAGATAGCTTAAAACAGTCTGACAAACAGATCCACAACCTTATTACGCCACTTTTTAGTCACTTTTAACATGGGTAAAGTGATGCAAGGAGCTAGTAAATCTACGTCTGACTTTTCAAGTAAAAATCTCAACTCCAGACTCTGCGACACAGTTTTAATGTTGTTTTCTCTCTCTTTCTCTCTCTCACTCTCTGTGACATCATTTCTCTTTCTCTCTTAAACTTAGACACTGCTGTCTGCTTGGACGTGTAGAAGAATTGTTGAAATGAAGTTGTCAATCCAACTGGCTGAAGTGTTTGGCCGCAAGGTTTATACAACGGTAAGCACAGAGGCCAAGATCTACAAATCCTTCCTAGGAATGCATTAGAAATAATTTGGCATAACGGGCGTTAGTAACGCAGTAGGCACTTGAAGGCGGCACTATAACAAGTAAAATGTATCAGGTACACTGCACATTCGTAAAACTGTAGTGTTAGCTTTATTTGTGAAATGAGAGAGGGACATATTATCAAGCCTTGGCGACAAAATTATCGCCACTTTATCGGCAGCAAACTGCCGCTAAAGTGGCTATAATAGGTTTGATAATATGCTCTATTGAATTCCAA
Organism: Lissotriton vulgaris; assembly: GCF_964263255.1. Taxonomy (NCBI): domain Eukaryota; kingdom Metazoa; phylum Chordata; class Amphibia; order Caudata; family Salamandridae; genus Lissotriton; species Lissotriton vulgaris. Next base: position 2,120,683,538 of record NC_141687.1, on the reverse strand, counting down.
TCAAAGCTCATGTTAGATGTGAAGGACATCTAACATGAGCTTTGATTGGAATTCCATAGAGCATATTATCAAACCCATTATCGGGACGATAATTTCGTCGCCCAGGCTTGATATTATGGGCTGGCCCAGAGTGCGTGGTGTACAGCAGCTTCTCTCCAGAATATATAATTACCTCCGAGCAGTGACAATAGATAGCTTACAACAGTCTGACAAACAGATCCACAACCTTATTACGCCACTTTTGAGTCACTTTTAACATGGGTAAAGTGATGCAAGGAGCTAGTAAATCTACGTTTGACTTTTCAAGAAAAAATCTCAACTCCAGACTCTGCGACACAGTTTTAATGTTTTCTCTCTCTCTCACTCTCTGTGACATCATTTCTCTTTCTCTCTTAAACTTAGTCACTGATGTCTGCTTGGACGTGTAGAAGAATTGTTTGAGTGAAGTAATAAGTTTACTTCCGTATTTGTTTGGCCGCAAGGTTTATACAACGGTAAGCACAGAGGCCTAGATCTACAAATCCTTCATAGGAATTCATTAGAAATAATTCGGCATAACGGGCGTTAGTAACGTAGTAGGCAATTCCGTATAGACACCACTTGAACGCAGCACTATAACAAGTAAAATGTACCAGGTACACTGCACTCGTAAAACTGTAGTGTTAGCTTTATTTGTGAAAACGAGAGGGGGCCATATTATCAAGCCTTGGCGACAAAATTATCGCCACTTTATCGGCAGCAAACTGCCGATAAAGTGGTCATAATAGGTTTGACAATATGCTCTATTGAATTCCAATCGAAGCTCATGTTAGATGTGAAGGACATCTAACATGAGCTTCGATTGGAATTCCATAGAGCATATTATGTGAAGGACATCTAACATGAGCTTCGATTGGAATTCCATAGAGCATATTATCAAACCCATTATCGCCACTTTAGCTACACTTTCCTGCTGATAAAGTGGCGATAATTTTGTCGCCCAGGCTTGATATTATGACCCAGAGTGCGTAGTGTACAGCACCTTCTCTGTAAAATCTATAATTACCTCCGAGCAGTGACAACAGATAGGTTACAACAGTCTGACAAACAAAGCGGCGATAATGGGCTTGATAATATGCCCTTGCGAATTCCCATAGTAGCCCAGGTTAACACCAGAACCTGGACTGCTATGGAAATTCACAACTGCATATTATCAAGCCCATTATCGCCGCTTTAGCTGCAGTTTCCTGCCGCTGAAACGGCGATAATTTTATCGCCGTTCTTGATAATATGCCCCGTAATGCTTCAGCTCATTTACTCACATCTACATAATTCTAAACTCTAATTTTCTTTTTTCTTTTGCAGATTACCAATCGGACACCTTTTGGAATCCATTTCACAATTTGTTTATAACATTGTTTAAGTTATTTTTCCAGTTCTAATATAGTTATAATTGAGTTTCGTTTATATTTATTGTTTAATAAAAGTTAATTTAAAAAAACTACATACTTCTTTTATTTTGTGCGGGAAGGGTATGACGGCCCACAATAAAAATAATGTTGAAATACTATAGTAAGATATTCAAGACTAGGATTGAAAACTACTGAGTTCTAACTAACAGATATAATAAAAACAACGGTGAGAAACTACTAAAATGTACGTAATCGACGTTTGGTGCCTCAGCACTACCTTTCAAATTAATATATAAAAAATATGACTATTAATACTGTACAAAAGTACAGCAGCGGATGACACACACGAACTGGGAAAAGAAAGCGACAGATTTACTAACTGATATAAAGAAAGGTTTGCTTGTTGAACTTGAAGAAAAAGAAAACGTGGGCTTCGAAACGACGCTGAGCATGCGAAGAGAGTACAACTGCTACACCAAACCAAAAAGGAAAGCTTTACATACTATCATAGAAATGAAGGAGCATATTATCAACAAAAGGCGATACATTATCGCCACTTTTATCGACAGGAAAATGCCGATAAAGCGGCGATAATGTGCTTGATAATAGGCCCTTGTAACTTCTCATAGCAGCCCAGGTTCTGGTGTTAACCTGGGCTCCTATGGTTATTCACAAGGGCATATTATCAAGCCCATTATCGCCGCTTTATCGGCAGTTTCCTGCCGATAAAAGCGACGATAATGTATCGCCTTTTGTGGATAGCATGGCTCATTGCTCTTTTTTTGACCAGTAAACTTAGGTGCATATTATCAAAGACCGGTGTTACAATTATCCCCGTTTTATTGGCAATAAACTGCCGATAAAACGGCGATAATGACCATGATAATACAGCCTTGTTATTTCCCATAGAAGCCCATGTTAACACCAGAACATAGGCTTCTATGGCAATTAACAAGGACATATTATCAAGCCCACCCTCCCAACATTGATAAAAAACCATAGGCCCTTGTAACTTCCCATAGCAGCCCAAGTTCTGATGTTAACCTGGGCTGCTATGGTTATTCACAAGGGCATATTATCAAGCCCATTATCACCACTTTATCAGCAGTTTTTCTGCCAATAAAAGCGACGATAATATATCGCCGTTTGTTGATAATATGGCCCATTGCTCTTTATTTTTACCAGTAAACTTAGGTGCATATTATCAAGGACCAGTGTTAAAATTATCGCAGTTTTATTGGCTGGAAACTGCCGATAAAACGGCGATAATGAGCTTCATAATACAGCCTTGTTATTTCCCATAGAAGCCCTGTTAACACCAGAACATAGGCTTCTATGGGAATTTACAAGGACGTATTATCAAGGCCACCCTCCCAACATTAATAAAAAACTCCAGACATTGCAGGTACCCAGAGCTGGAAGGTCATTTTACATATCACTGCCCCAGGAATGTGGCGTTCCCTGCGACATGTACGGGGAGAGAGAGAGAGAGAGCTCAAAACATATATTTTTTTAAAAAGACCCGAGGGATGCCGCTCCCCGAGACTGCGGGGAGTAGGACCGTAACCCGCCCCCCGCATACTTCTAAATAAAACCAGAGGAGTGCCGTTCCCCAGTGCTCGGGGCACCTTACAAGCCCCCATTATGCAAAAAAATTGCCCCCGAAATTTGCCCCCCCCGGGACCTAGTGAATAAAACGGACTTCTACGTTTTTTTTCACCTTTTTCACCGCGTACAAGTACTGCACGAGTACTCCGTCATTTTTTATTAAAAAAAAAAATTGAGCCTAAAGATCCATGTACCACCCCCTGACCAAGACTATAGGCTCAGAATGTTTCTACCCTGCCCCGTTTCCTTATTTCTCAACTTTGCTTTACTGTTTTCTTGTGACTCTGCTCTCCCGACAAACAACATGGCTGCCAACACTTCCTGGTTTGGAGTATTGACAGCCAATCATCATTAAGCTCCTGCTCATAATTGTACGTATTTCCATACGCGTATGGCCAGTAAACTTAGGTGCATATTATCAAGGACCGGTGTTAAAATTATCGCAGTTTTATTGGCAGGAAACTGCAGATAAAACCGCGATAATGAGCTTCATAATACGGCCTTGTTATTTCCCATAGAAGCCCATGTTAATACCAGAACATAGGCTTCTATGGGAATTTACAAGGACTCATTATCAAGCCCACACTCCCAACATTAATAAAAAACTCCAGACAATGCAGGTACCCGGAGCTGGAAGGTCATTTTACATATCACTGTCCCAGAAATGTGGTGTTCCCCGCGACGTGTACGGGGAGAAAGAGAGAGAGAGAGAGCTCAAAACATTTTTTTTTTTAAAAAGACCCGAGGGGTGCCGCTCACCAAGACTGCGGGGAGTAGGACCGTAACCCCCCCACATACTTCAAATTAAAACCAGAGGAGTGCTGTTCCCCAGTGCTCGGGGAACCTTACAAGCCCCCATTATGCAGAAAAATTGCCCCCGTAATTCCCCCCCCCCGGGACCTAATGAATAAAACGGACTTCTACTTTTTTTCACCTTTTCCACCGCGTACAAGTACTGCACGAGTACCCCACCATTTTTTTATTTGAAAAAAAAAAAATTGAGCCTAAATATCCATGTACCACCCCCTGACCAAGACTATAGGCTCAGAATGTTTCTACCCTGCCCCGTTCCCTTATTTCTCAACTTTGTTTTACTGTTTTCTTGTGACTCTGCTCTCCCGACAAACAACATGGCTGCCAACACTTCCTGGTTTGGAGTATTGACAGCCAATCAGCATGCAGCTTCTGCTTGTAATTGTACGTATTTCCATACACGTACGCCGCGATTTTTCTTTAAAAAATAAAAATAAAAAATAGAGCCTAAACATCCATGTACGACCCCGTGAGCAAGCCTAGAGGGTCAGAATGTCTCTACCCTAACCCCTTCCCTTATTTCTCAACTTTGTTTTACTGTTTTCTTGTGACTCTGCTCTCCCGACAAACAACATGGCTGCCAACACTTCCTGGTTTGGAGTATTGACAGCCAATCAGCATGCAGCTTCTGCTTGTAATTGTACGTATTTCCATACACGTACGCCGCGATTTTTCTTTAAAAAATAAAAATAAAAAATAGAGCCTAAACATCCATGTACGACCCCGTGAGCAAGCCTAGAGGGTCAGAATGTCTCTACCCGACCCCCTTCCCTTATTTCTCAACTTTGTTTTACTGTTTTCTTATGACTCGGTTCTAGCGAGGCACAAGATGGCCGCCAACACTTCCTGGTTTCGAGTGTTGACAGACAGTTCACAGCCAATCAGCATGCAGCTCGCGCTCGTACTCGAACAGATTTCAGTACGCGTACTGAACTCCGTCTCTAGATATCGCTATGATTTTACTTGCAATTTTCTCAGAAACTACTGAACGGATTTACACCATTTAACAAAAAGCACAATCTGCGAACAGAACTCTACCTCTCTGCCAAATTTCGTGTAATTCCGTTCAGCCGTTCGGGCTGTAGCCCTGGCTAAAGGTCCCCATTGAAAATTGCATGGGGAAAACACGTTTTGGGACCCCCCTTTTTTCTCGGCCCCCACTTAACGAATCACCTCCAACCTTTCACGGAAAGAGCGGAACCAAGCAGGCCATTTTCTTGGAGAAATTCACGAAGATTCATCCACCGGCGCCAAAGTTATTCCACATAGAATGTTGTGGATTTCCTATGGAAACCAGGTCCTAACTATAACTACCTACTGGCGACCGTATATATATATATATATATATATATATATATATATATATATATATATATATATATATATATATATATATATATATATATATATATATATATATATATATATATATATATATATATATATATATATATATATATATATATATATATATATATATATATATATATATATATATATATATATATATATATCCAACAACAAAGGGTGCCTTTTAGGAGAAAGCCTCACAGGTAAGTTAACAGTCCCAGCGTGAGGGTGGATCGCGTGGGGCAGACACACCCAGCAACATCAGCTGCAAAACACGTTTCGGGCTCCCGCCCTTGATCACTGGCGATTCAGGCTTGTACACATGATTTCAGCAGTTGACTACTTTATTCAATTAAAAAAATATGCTCCGCCCCTTGTCTTCCGGGCATCATGGTTATTGTAGTTCTGCATTTACACCTCAGTGGGTTTGTCATGTGGCGCCCCTTTAAAAAATAATAAACACCCTTGTGGGTTTGCTGCAATGTCTGTATCACAAACGCTGGCAATACTTCACCCCTCACGGGGGACACCGACCTGCCGTGAACAGGACCAGGAGCACCAAAGGCTCCGGTGCTCATGGTCCGCCATTACGCAGTGGGCAGTCTCCGTGACCGAGCCAGGCCACATTACGTCCAAGAACAAAGGGTGCCCTTTAGGAGAAAGCCTCACAGGTAAGTTAACAGCCCCAGCGTGAGGGTGCATCGCGTGGGGCAGACACACCCAGCCACATCAGCTGCCAAACGCATTTCGGGCTCCCGCCCTTGATCACTGGCAATTCAGGCTTGTACACATGATTTCCGCAGTTGGCTACTTTATTCAATTAAAAAAATAAGCCCCGCTCCTTGGCTTCCGGGCATCATGGTCATTGTAGTTCTGCAATTACACCTCAGTGGGTTTGTCATGTGGCGCCCCTTTAAAAAATAAGAAACACCCCTGTGGGTTTGCTGCATTGTCTGTATCCCAAACGCTGCCAATGCTTCACCCCTCACGGGGGACACCGACCTGCCGTGAACACCAAAGGCTCAGGTGCTCCTGGTCCGCCACTACGCAGCGGGCAGTCTCCGGGACCGAGCCAGGCCACATTACTTCCAACAACAAAGAGTGCCCTTTAGGAGAAAGCCTCACAGGTAAGTTAACAGTCCCAGCGTGAGGGTGCATCGTGTGAGGCAGACACACCCAGCCACATCAGCTGCCAAACGCTTTTCGGGCTCCCGACCTTGATCACTGGCAATTCAGGCTTGTACACATGATTTCAGCAGTTGACCTTTCTAGGCATCTATTCTATTCTGGACAGAGAGCCAGTGGAGGTTCCTAAGGTGTGGGGTGATCTGTGTCCATTTGGGCAGGATGAGGATAAGTCCTGCCACTGAGTTCTGTAATCTCTTCATGAGTTTGGTGGTGGTTCATGCATACAGTGTGTTGCCGTAGACGAGCTGTCTGGTGACTAGGGCTAGAGTGATGATTTTCCTTGTGCTGATGGGGAGCCATTTGAAGATTCTTCGGCGCATGCAGAGAGTGTGGAAGCAGGTGGAGGAGACTGCGCTGATCTGTCGCTTCTTGGTGAGCTTGCTTTCCAGTTTAAAGCCGAGGTTGGGGGTGTGGTCTGTTGGTGTGGAAGTGGGTCCGAGGTCACAGGCCACCCGGTGTCATTCCAAGGGAAAGTGCTGTTGCTAAAGATCAGCACTTCATCTTGTCAGTGTAGAGCTTCATTCATTCGGCGACATTTGTCATGTAGTGGTGGAAATTGGTTTTCATGGCGGTGGGGGTGGGGTCTGCTGAGAGAGAGAGGATGAGCTGAGTGTTGTCAGCGTAGGATATGATGTTATGTTAAACAGCACTTGTATCATGCACAGCTACTCCAAGGAGTGTCCCAGCGCATGCCCTGCAAGTGATTAAACTAAAAGCCGAAAGCTACTAAAAAGTAGGGTCTTCAGTCTCTTTCTGAAAATCTTGGGTTTCTCAGAGCAAGCAACTCCACAGGGAGTTGGTTGCAGGCTACAGAACCCATCAGCTTTGTGGATGAACGTAACTGCCTAGCCAGAGGACGGAACCTGAATTTTACTATCAAATAGGTCGGGCTATGCCAATAGAGAGTGGCGTGAACAGTAACCAGAGATTTAAACGTCACCCTGTCTGTCACTGGAGGGCACAAAGGTGTTGCCTAACACTTACCCTCTTAGGGAGGTTCAGTAGTAGTTTGGCCACAACATTCTGTACGACCTGGAGTTAATCCTAAAGATAACCAGGCAGACTAACATGCAACGTGTTGGCATAATCAATGCGGGATGTGATCAAGGCCTGGGTGTCCGTTTTCCTTGCTGTAATAGAGTAGGAACTTTTTCAGTGCCTTCAGAATACCAAAGCATATTCCCAATGCTTTTTTGATCTGAGGGCCAAAGAACAATTTTTTATCAAACCAGATGGCCAAGTTCTTAGTTGGCGCCCTGTGGGGCGAAGGCAGGGGAGAATCGTCAAGCCGAAATGTGCATCAATACTGCAGGGGGAAGTTACCAAAGAAGAGGATCTCTGTCTTGTCCTCAGTGCACTTCAAATAGGCTAGTGTTAGCCACAGAAAGATTGAGGTGAGGCAGGATTTAGCATAGGTACAACTGGACTCACTTTTATTCCAAGAGAAAAGGAGCTTAGTATCATCAGCATAAGAGATAACTTTGGCTCCAAGTTTATCTGCTAGCTGAATGAGTGGGGGATACATAGATGTTAAACACTACGGGGCGCAATGCAGATCCTTGAGGAACCGCCAAAGGCGGGATCCAGGTTTGCTGGGTTCTACCCTTCAGATAGGATTTAAACCAGTCCCAGGCTGACCCTACCTCGCCATTTTCCCGGAGGTGGGCCAGGAGCAGGGCATGCAGGACAGTATTGAACGCAGTGTATATGTCCAAAAGGATCAGGAGAGCCTTGCCCCCTTAAACTAAGGTTTCACATATGGCCTCAGATATTTCAACCAGCGCTGATTCCATGCTGTATGAATATCTGAAACCTGATTGGGCTGGATGAAGAAGTTCATGCCGTTCAACAAAGCCAGATAGTTGTTTGTTGACCTGTTTTTCAAGGACCTTAGCTACAGCTGGAAAAAGGGAAATGGGGTGATAGTTAGAGGGTGTAATGGCAGAGTTTTTGGCTTTATTTAGCAGTGATATAGATCATTATTCTTGCTCGCATCTAGTATAGGTATTCTTAGCCTGTGTTGGCCCTTTTAAGCCCTTTTTCCAGACCTAGAAGAGGATAGCTGCTTAATATGCCTTTATTCTTGACTTTAACCTGTCTATTGCCTATTGGCTTTGACATATTAGACATATTGGTATGGTTTATGTAGGTATTCTGACAGAGCTAAGGAGCATTTCACCCCTTTCAGGCCTACAAGCCTAAAGCTAGAGAGACTCCATCTTGATGGAAGCAGGGAGGCTTTTTAGGGCAAAGGCGAAGTTTATAGTTAAGGCTGTTTTTCACTTGGAGAGAACCGGTCTGGGCCAGCCCTTATCGGTAGGCTGTATTATTCTCTGTGTAGAAGACACAACAAAAGACCGGCCGGCTGGGTGTGTGTCCTTGATGCGAGGTGATGCAGAGACCTGGTAAGCGGCGGGCTGATGGATGGAACTTTCCATGAGGAAACAGCATTCTATATTTGTGAAGTGCAGAGGCGGAGTCAGTCAGTCGAGGAGAGAGTCAAGGAGGAAGCAGTCGAGGAGAGAGGGAGTCCAGCAGAGAGTACAGCAGTGGAGTGGAGTTGGCAGAGAGAGAGAGAGGGTTCAATCTGGAGAAGAGCTGAGTTGAATAGTGAGCTGGAACTGAAGGAAGCAGTCAGAAGCAGTTGTTTATCAGGAGGAGGTGTGAATAGCTGGAGTCTGAAGTAATGCCTTTTAAAAGAGATAGAGGAGAGCTCGTGGATTAACCTATGGGAGCAGATGGAATTGGACATTGGCGCAGAGACAGAGTGAATAAGATAGTGGAATGAACAGTGATCAGAGCGGCAGGAACCATTAAGATTGAAGACGGAAGGTGGAGAGACAGTTTGTGTGGGGGAGAGGAGTCCAGAGACAGAGTGATCAGCGCAGAGGTGTACCCAAGAGTGCAGGAGAGAGAGAGAGCATGAGATGAGCCAAGGCACAGACGAGAGAGGAACCCAGATGACAGCTAGAACAAGACTTCACACTAATGAGGTGATATTGTTTTCATCACATTAGCTACACTTTATGTCTAATCTTTTCCATTTTAGCGGAGTGTTCCTGTTATGTGTAATCTTTTCTCTTTCAAGCGGTGTGTTCTACCTATAGCCTTTGTTAGATTTGCATAAATGTTTATATTACTATAATAAAAGATCCCCAGTTTATAACAAACTGGTGTGTAGCCCCTATTCTTGTTCACTGAAGGTAAATGAAGCTTCTAGGTGAGTACTAGATATGTGAATGGATGAGTAATCCCAATCAGGTAAGTGGTGATCACATAAATAGGGAGTGAGTGAACCTTTGATGCCAAGAGCAGAGAGTACACTATACAATCCGGACCCATATTCAAAGTTATTATTGTAGTTTCATCCCGAGTAGACAGCTGAGATAATATCCCAATATATATATATATATGTATAGGTGTTCATAGGAATGTGGTCGTCGTTGATATGCGGCGTTAATGAGAGCGTCGGGAAGGATACCGACGTGTAAATCCACCAGATTGTGGCTTAAATAAGTGAGAACGTCAGGAGGGACACTGACGTGTAGTTTCGCAGGATCGCGAACAATTTGGAAAAGGGAGCATTGGGTTCTGCAGGCCCGTGTGTAGACGCACCAGATTGTGTGTCAGATCTGCCCTAGGGTAGAACGGTCTGGGTCAGGGTGGCCGCGAGACCAACTGATGTGAATAAGTGTGGTGTAGGGTATGGATATCCCTAGTAATCAGTGAGTATTCTTAGTATCCCTATAGATTTAGTGGTGTTCTTAATAATATGAGCTTGTATATTGCGAGTTCCCCATCCTCAGGTAGGTACCAGGTGCCTGGATAGAGGAGTTCTGAGGACGGAAGGTGAGTACGTTTTGGCTGGGTCACAGGGGCCCCTGGGGGCTGATCCCACCTACTCAGAAAATCCAGCCATTACAGAGGGCAGTGCAGAATCCAGTGCAGGCTTCTTGAGCAGGGAAACAATAATAGCCTGTTTCCAGGCAGTAGGTAAACTGGCCAACGATAAGGATGAATTGAACAGAGTATTTATCCCAGGGTTATTAACCTCCGTAGCACCTGACAATAGTTTAGTTGGGCAAGGATCAATAGGCGAGCCAGAATTAAGAGTTTTTAAGGCTGCCAGTGAGTCACTCAAGGATATGATTTCCAAATACCTCCAGTTTAACTGGCGGGGTGGGAATCATCACAGTAGGAGAATCCATTACCAACAGCTTGCTATCTATCACAGGCACCAAAATATGGCGGTATACCACGAACCTTGTTGATAAAAAACTTTGAAAGTTCCTTGCACCATTCCTGCAACAGTGCATGGACACTAATCTCGAGATAGCCTTTAACAATAGCTAACATTTCTATGGTATTATTGCCAGAATGGGCAATACGCTCCGCATGTTGAGGTTGTGGGTTCTGACTATGGTGGCTAGATGTGTCATGTAGGTGTTGAAGAGGGTGGGGCTGAGGGATAAGCCTTGTGGGATGATGCAAATTTTGCTCTTGGGTTCTGATGTGAAGGGAGGTGATGGATTCTCTGTGTTCATCCGTTGAGGAATGATGCTATCCATCTGAGGGCGTCTCCCTGGATCCTATTGTGGTGCAGTCTCTTTATAAGTGTTTGGTGAGATAGTTTTTTTAAAAATAAATCTTTTTACTGATTTTGACAAGACATAGTAAAGTTGACACCTTTTACAATGGGCTGTACATTTTTTTTTCGCGGGTGAGTCTCTCTCTCCTCCGCCATCCAACTCTTTGCTCTTGTGTCTTTAATATTAAGGGGAGTCTTCAACTGGTTCATCTTCTTCTGTGTTTCTTCATTCAGGTTCGCACACAAGTACCCCCAGTAACTATTCCACATATTCCAGATCTGTTCCCACTTCTTGGGGCATCCGCTGCTTCTATACAATGTTTTCTAGGCCACCATACACCACCTTGCGATATTACGCTTTGCAATTATGAGTCCCAGTGTTACCCAGAACCTCCCTTTCTCACTAAGGTCTGTGGGTTTCCAAACATTGAGGAGGGACCAGCCCAAATCAGGGGTTATTTCTGTTCCTGTGACCTCTGACATTTTCTGCACTATGGTGGTCCAGGATTGTTGTATATGGGGGCATCTCCATAATGTATGATAGTATGTTCCCTCCTTGCCATACCCCCTCCTGCAGGTTGATTCTTTCTCTCTGCCCATTTTGATCAGACGGCTACACGAGTAATATATCCTATGGAGTATTTTTAATTGTATTAGTCTAAGTTTACTCGAAATGGCCACTTCTTTCGGGGATGACAAAACATCTTGCGATTCCTTGTCTTCTAGTTCTCCGATATCCTCCTGCCATCTAGCTCTGAGTTTAGTGAGGTGGTCTGGGTAATTGTTTAATAATTTTTTGTATGTTAAGGATATGGCTTTCTTATTCATATGATCTATTAGGATTCTGTCTTCCAGTGAAGAGTACTCTGGGAAATCCGCGCCCCTAGGGATCACTGCTTGCAGTGCATGTTTAATTTGAGATACTGAAACAGTTCTGTATGGGATAAGTTATATTCTTGCTGAAGCGTTTTGAATGATTTTAGGTTTCCCCTCTTCCACAGATCTCCCACATGGGATAAACCTATTAGGTCCCATTTGACAAATCCTGGGTGCTTGCCCAGAGTGGGTTGTGCTGTGTAATCTTGTTTGCCCATCCCATCTGCCTCTGCACTGTATTACAGAGCTGGACCATGAGGGATAGGCATCAGGGTAACGTATAGAGTGCTTTTGTTTAGCCTCTCTTCCCTAATACATATCTGTCCATATGATGCGCCGGCTCCTCCTGTGGCCTGTATATACACTGATTTATCGCCACCAATTGGGACGCCCAGTAATATCTACTACGTATGTTGGGCAGTGCAATTCCTCTGTCATACCATTCTCTGACTAGTTTTCAGTGTGCGATTCTCGCTGGCTTCTCCTTCCACAATAACTGTCTTCTTCTATGATTACGATCATAGAAGAGATCAAAGTCTGTCATTATATATGCTCCCAAATAGTGGATACACTCCACCACCGCACCATAGTCCCTGGGGAGTTAAGGAGCTGTCCGCACAAACATAGATAACGGATTTGGTCCAATTTATGTTATATCTCGAATATTTCCCAAAATTTGTGAATATGCTTAGCACCCTGTTAATTGAATTTTGGGGGGATGCTAAGTATAACTGGTTATCATCGGTGTATAGGGAAATTCTGTCTACCCATTGATCAGCCCAGCGCAGCCCTCTAATCAATGGATCTCGCCGGACCCAAGAAGCCAGCGGTTCCCGCATCAAGGCCAACACCAGGGGCGACAAGGTATATCCCTGCCTAGTTCCCTTCCTCAAGGGGAATCTGTAAGATGTTCTGTTATTGACTACTACTTGCACTAGGGTAGCAGAATAAAGCAGTCTAATCCACACCATGAAGCTGGGTCCATACCCCAATTTTTCAAGCACTGTAAACATGTATGGCCACTCCACCGTTTCAAAGGCCATACGGGGCGTCCAGTGACGTCGCTACTGTGTCATCTCTTATGGTGATAATCACAAGGACTTATCTCTGATTTATCTCCACCGTATCGCATCAAAAGTGGAGATAGATTTAACACTCATTGTAGACATCGCCAGTATTCCCGCGATAACTGCCCCAAAATTCATCTCCATAGTGGACATCACCAACTAACCCTAATAAGATGCAGAGTAGGCGTTCCCGTGCAAAAACACATGAAACAACCACAGCACCACTTTCACAACTAACTGACAGATCTACAAATTGCAACAAAAACAGGCAATAACCCTTATCTTTTGCTGGTGCTAAGCAGGACAACTACCCACAGCAGTAAAGGGAGCCCAGCCAAGAGCCACACCTGAAGACCCAAGATGCCATGGAGACAATGATCATGCAGCTCCGATACCCATGAGGGCCCCAACATCCCCCGCAACCACCTCCAGCCCCCCCGTCCTCTCTCCCTCCCGGACATACACATACCGTGCACGACACTAGAGCCACAAAAAGCGCACGATGGCGCACATTGCCCAAATAAATACACACATGTGTGGCCAGAAGAACGAGAAACAGTCACACAGCACTGAAGTAACAACCAAAAACGTTATTGAAATACAACACAATACACCAATGGGGAAGACTCCTGTCGGGTCCGGCAGGGATAATCTCGACGTCATAGCCTGGAAAATAGAGCACACAATCAGGACATGTGTCATGCGCACATCAAAGGAGCGCTGCTTATCGCTGATTTCGCGCTCTGGCCCATTGCATGTTTGTTCGCGCTGAGGTTTGTGTTTTTATCTCCGTCAAGTGGTTGTATCTCGGACATTGTCCGCTGTTTCGGCAGACTATTGCATGGTACCGCCTTGTTGTGAATTCCACGTGGACACTGGGTTATTTTTACGCGATAGGCTGCAATGTGTAAAGTTGTGTTCGCATTTTTTGGTGTGATTTAGCACACGTTTTTGTGAATATCCCCCTTAGTGTATTTGCCCGGCCAAGCACTCTGTTGAGTCTGCGGAGATTAAGTTCTGTGTTTCTTCCTGGCATGAAGCCTGGTTGGAGTGGACCAAATGTGGAATGACTTGGATCAAGCGATCGGCAAGCACTTTGGCGAGAACTTTTGCTTCAGCATTATTTAGTGAGATGGGGTGGTAGGACACACAATTATCTTTGGGCTTTCCCTCCTTGTGAATCACCACTATGGAGGCAAGGCGTTGGTCTTCGGGCAATATCCTTTGTTCTCTACTTTCCAGGTACATGTTTTTCAAGTGGGGGGGCTAATATGGTTAGTGCGAGTTTGTATAGTTCAATCGGAAGGCCGATGAGCCCCATCGCTTTCCCCGATCGTATGTTTCGGATCACTTGCGCTATCTCTTCCTCTGTTATTTCTCCCTCTGGCAAGGTCAAGTCCTCTGCGCTGAGAGCGGGGAAGGTAATGCTTGCTAGCAGCTCCCTTGCCTCCGCTATTTTCAAAGTTCCGGAGGGTGAGTATACCTCAATATAGGAGGCCGTGAATGCATCTTAGATTTTTTGGGGGTCTCTGCATCTCTCTCCTTCACTAGAAGTCACTGAGGTAAGTAGCCTAATTGCCTGGTCGTGCCGGTCTAGCCAGGCTAGCAATTTCTTATCTCCCAGTTCATATATCTTATGTCGTGTTGCCCTATAATGGGTTCTGGCTGCATCTGTGGCAATATGGCAGTATTCTTTTAGTTTGATTTTCAGAATATCTCCTCTAAAAAAGAGAGGGGTCCAACACTCCAAAGGGACAGGACACCACAAGGACGGTAAAGTCAACAAAATAACTCCCTTTGGGGTATTATATTAGCATACCAATAATGCATTCACCAAGCACATCTTACTCAATCATCCTTGGGTCAATTTATCAGTAGTCAGATCCAAGTCTACAATCTGCAAACCTATATATAAACGTTTTTAGCTTTTATTAGGTTGGTTCAGAAAATGGAATATATTAAAACACCTTTATGTATTAAAAACAAAACATCATAATGCACATTAAAAAACACATAGAATAATAAAGATCTAATAAAATTGCATTTGCAGCAAACTCAAAAATTCAAAATTCATTGACACATAACCACAGTAGTATGTAATCATGGAGTCAGTACAGCATTCATAGATTCTGTCAAATAACACAAAGAAACGTGTATTTATAGGCCAAGAAAAAGCGACGCGTTTCGGAGGGTTTACGTGGATCCAACCTCCTTCTTCAGGCTTCTTAGTATGGTTATGACAGCAGTATCAGGCTATCACTTAATCCATATATTCTCTTGAAAGAATCCTTTCAATCAAAATATTTTGGACTCAGGTTAGGAGATCACTGCCAGTGCCAAAACGAGTCGTTAATAAATCGTGACCTTTTATCATTTTAGGAATATTTGGGATCCATTGCGACCCCCAGTAACAGTAATTTATTAATTTCCTATAAAGATTTATTTGCCCCACCCTCCACGTTCCTCTGTCCTGATGAAGACCCTCTAGCAAGGTTTATACTACGCCTGCATCTGCTTGGGTCGAAACGTCGACACTTCCTCCATCATAAAGATTACGTTAGGGCCTGTGAGGAAATGTCATGATCACGAGTACGCCTCAGGATCTGGACGATGCTCAAAGGGGTCCACCTCTCCATATCCCCAACTCTGACTAAGCAGACACAGAGTATTGAGACAATCAAGTTCGGGATAGGACTTAGGGTAGGAACAGCAGGGAAGGGATACCTGTACCAAAAAAACACACGATTAATACATTTCTACTACACTGCCTACTCTCATACAGTCTCACTAGCGAAAACCAATACCTGTCTTATGACTCCCACAGCAGTGACGAGTGTCTGCTCTACTTGGTGAGATACCTTCTCTCTCCCTGGAGGAATAACGACCTTCAAAGGGAAACAAACCAATTACAACCCTAATCTCCTCTTCCAGTCCTTTGAATTATAAGAAACACTAAGCCACATACATACCCTTTCTCTCATTCCCATGAACCAAGAAGGAAATCCAAACAAAGGAGACCGAAAAGAACAACTAGAAAATGTCTTGGTAGGAAAAGCAGAAGCTGAGATTCATATGTGATTGAAGAAATGTTACTTCCAAATACATCTATTCTGATCTCCTGCTTATAGCGAGGCGAAATGCAAAAGGCAAGTAATGAAAAGTAATCCCAAATCGTCACCCAAAGTCAAAATTATAAGAGGAAATCCAGACACTGGAAATACATGCTAGTTCTAGCCATGCGTTACCAGAGTTGACCCGAATTTGGGGGACGGACGCAAGCTCACTTGACCTCTTCCCTGGTAGAAAATGATCCCTTCGTCAGCTGACTAAGATCTCTGTAAAACGCTCCTTTCACAGCCACGGAGCAAGAAGAGGAGCCCCTATGCCACTGCTTGTCCGAGCGGACCTCCGACAATATTTTAGTGCCCAGAGCAGGACCGGCTCAAAGGCTCTCAGGAAAGCAGCGCCGGAATAGAACTGCACCAAAAGGCAGCATGCGCTCCTGAAAGGCACAGGAAGGAAATCAGCGTGCAGAGCAGCCTCCCTGCAGCAAACGTTCTGAATCTCATCAAAGAATTACGCACAACGCTCCCTGTGCTGGCAGTAATTTAAATCACACGTGTTCCCTCCCAGAAGGACAGCCTTCTGCGAGATGTAGTTCTGGTACTTTCCCTTCAATGCTACACATGAGGCAGGCGCTACTAGTCACCGCCTGACAGTACGCTCTCCTCCCATGCACCTCCTAGACCCAGGCTTGCTGGGATTGCATGAATAGAAGAGCCGAACTGCATGAGGGGCGTGCACGTTGGCGCATGGTTCCTAGGAGTCGTCTTCCGAGGGATACCCTTTCCATGAAATAAGATACCACAGTCGACCCCTCCGATACCTGGAGTCCAAGATGCGTCGCACCTCGTAATCTAGCTGACCATCCTTAACCATTGGAGGCACCGCTCTGCATCTGGGGTTCCTTGCTGGCTTCAGTAGATTACAGTGAAACACCGGATGAATCCTCAGAGAAGCTGGCATTTTCAATTTGTACGCCACTGGATTGATTCTGCGGAGAACAGTATACGGGCGGATGAACCAGGGATGGAATATGCTCCGCATCTGAAAACGTATGTTCATGGTAGAGAGCCACACATGATCCTCTGACTGATACGTAGGCCCTTCTTGCCTATGTTGATCTTCCCATTTCTTGTAGGTCTGTTTGGCTCGGTCCAGATTAGCTTGTTTTTTACAGTGTATTTTCTGGAGAGTTTTTATTTGAGCCATAACCGTAGTATGGTTCATTACTTCGCTGGGTATAGTCAGAGGCAGGGTGTTAGCAGGAAACCCCGCATTGGCCCTGAATGGGGTTTCCCTTATGGAGCTATGCCAGGCATTGTTATACGACGGCCAGCCATAGTAAGGACACCCATTATTCAGTTACTTCTTTGCAATAGCACCGCAGGTATCTCTTTAGAGTCTGATTCAGGCACTCATTTTTCCATTAGTTTGAGGGTGGAAGCTGGTTGACAGAGCCACCTCCACATTAAGAGCCTTGCACCACATGCTCCAGCACCTAGCAATGAACTGGGGTCCTCTGTCTGACACAAGGACTCTTGGGAGTCCATGTAAGCGAACCACGTGTGACAGTAGCAATTGAGCTGTTTGACCTGCAGTGGGCAGATTCTTGCAAGGAATAAATTGACAATTTGTGTGAGACTGTCTACGACAAAGAGGATTGCGTTGTATCCCTGGTCCCATGGTAATCCGTGGACAAAGTCTATACTGATCGTTTGCCATGGCTGTGAGGGTGTGGGTAAAGGCATCAGTTTCCACCTGGCCTTGCTTGTTCCCCTTTTGCAAAAGCACATGTCGCACATTGCGATACCCATTGCACGACATCCTTAGCTATTTTTTCCCACCAGAAATGTCATTGGATTAAGTGTAGGGTTTTTGTATCTCTGGAATGACCAGCAAGCACTGCCTCATGACACCAGCTGAAGGCCTTCAGTCGGAGTGTGTGTGTAGGCATGTACAACTTGTTGATGTGCAACGGTACTCAGTGTTTGAGGGTTTGATGATTACTTTGTTCTGCCCATCGCTCTCATCGTTCTAGGTATTGATGTTCGGTGATTTGTTCAAGGAATTGTTCCACGGTTACCACACATAGCACTCTTTCGGGACTAACAATTGCCTCAGTCAGTTCTTGTCGTGGCTGTGTACCCTCTTCCTGTCTAGACAACGAGTCTACCTTTTTGTTTTCCGACCCTGGGCGAAACGTGATTATGAAGTCGTATTCTGCAAAGAAGAACATCCACCGCATCAGTCTTTGTGAGAGGTGTCTTGCTGTTTCATAGACTGAAGATTTCAGTGATCTGAGTGACCGGATGTTGCTGCACCCACAAGTAGTGTCTCCATTCTTGGAAGACCTTCTTGATGGCCAACAGCTCTTTTTCTGCCACACTATAGTTGGTTTCTGCGGTGTTCACTTTCCGGGATAGAAAAGCCACCGGATGTAGCTGTCCTGTATGCTTATCCCGTTGAGACAACACCGCTCCGACCGCCACATCAGATACGTCGGCTTCTACTATGAAAGGAATGTCGGTGTGTGGATGTCGCAGGATGGGTGCTGTAAAGAAATCGTTTTTCAGATGGTTAAATGCCTACATAGCTTCAGCGGTCCACAGAAAAGGCGTTCCTTTTCTTAACAAACGGGTCACTGAGAGGCCAACTGAGAGAAGTGAGAGATGAATCTCCGATAGTAGTTGGAGAACCTCAGAAAACATTGTACATCTCTCACACTTTTGGGAACCGGCCATTCCCGTACTGCCTTTACTTTCCTTTCAGCCATACTGAAACCCTGTGGACTCAAAATGACACACAAGAACTCAACCCCTGTCACGCTAAACTCACACTTATTGAGCTTACAAAACAAGCTATGTTCTGGCAGCCTTCTGAGTATCAGTGTCACATGGTTCATATGTTTGTCTGGACAGGATGAATATATCAATATGTCATCTATATATACGATTACAAATCAATCCACGTATTCCTTAAGCACATTATTGAGGAAATACTGGAATGCCGCCGGGGCATTCCATAACCGGAATGGCATAACCAAGTATTCGAACAACCCTTAACTCGTTTTGAAAGCCGGCTTTCACTCATCCCCATCACGTTTCCGAACCAAGTGATAGGCCCCTCTTAGCCTCGAGCCTGGTGTAAATGCTGGCCTCCCTTACCTGGTCCAGTAACATGGGAATGAGGGGAAGCGGTACCGATTCATCACTGTGTTTTTGTACAATAGGCGGTAATCGATACAGGTTCTTAACTCACCATTTGCTTTCATCATAGAGAAAAGAGGAGAGGCTGCTGGTGAGCGAGAGGGTCTAATGAAACCTAGCTCTACGAAGCGATCCAAGTATTCTCACAAATACAAACCATAGACTCTGCATGATGGAATGGTGGCTCCTGCAACCAAGTCTATGCGACAGTGGTAGTAGCGGTGTGGGGGCAAGACCTCGGCTTTGGATGCATAAAAGACCTCTCTGTATAAGGCATATTCCGGAGGCAGTTCCGTCTCCTTATCTGCTGCAGTAGCAACATGATATATCTGCGCCAGAGCTAAGGTGTAAAGGCAGGAGTTTCTCATGCAGTGTGCTCTACACACCTCTGAGTGAAAACTTATGGTCTTCAAACTCCAATCAATGGTAGGGTTGTGTTGCCATAACCATGGCATGCCCAATATGACCTCGTATTGTGGGTCCTCAATTATATTCAGTGTTAGATCCTCTACATGATCCTGTGGGTCACCCTCCAAAACCAGTTCCACCCTCTCTGTGTGTTCCTTGATGGGGATGGATTTCAATGGAGTACCGTACACTGCCATTACCTTTTCAGGCGTCTCACTAGGTATTCTTTGTGGCCCCAACTGTTGAACCAACCCACAATCAATAAAATTTCCTGTGGCTCCGGAATCTATCATAGTCCAATCCTGGTATCTTTGTTGGCCAGTCCTAAGGATCATTGACAACACTATGTGTGATTCGGTGCTTTTCACCCCCGCAACAGCTAATCACAGTAATTTCAGTTCCCTTTCTTGCTGTTCCTCTAAAGGGTCAACTGCCTCAATAGTTTCTACATTACCGGAGGACCGTACCGCCACGATCGCCACCTTCTTGCTGGAATAGTAGGTATTCCTTTTCTTGGGCTTCAGTAGGAAGTCTCTCACATAGTGTCCTTTCTTTCCACAATACATACAGAGCCCTTGAACTCTACGGGTCTCTCTCTCGGTTTTTGATAGAGGAGACCTGATAGCTCCCACGTCCATGGGTTCAGGTCCTGGTTCTTTTGGGGTATAGGTTGGTCAATTGTCACACTCCGACCCAACCACAGTCCTCTCTCCTCTACCACGCTCTCCTCCTCTTTCTGTTAACCTATTGTTTAACCTCAAAGTCAGGGGTTGATTAAGTCGGTGCACGTAGCGAGTTGGGGGTCTATCTGCGCAAGCGCATCCTTCATGTCATCCCTTAGTCCCTTGTAATAGAGCAACATCCTTTTCTCCTCCGGCCAGGCGGTGTCAACGGTCCTCCCCTGTAGAGGAGGATGGATGTCCACAGGAGCAAATATGAATATCCCACACACTTCCAAACAGCAACTACCCAAGTGAGAAGAGATAACTCACTCAAAGTCAGTTGCTCCCTAAAAGTGTGGGGGGAATTTCCCAGGGAGTATACCACTCCCCCCCAGCAGGGACGATGTAGCTGCAGTCTCGATGGCAGGAGATGGCTAGAATCAAACATACAACAGTACTAAACTCACCAATAGTTTACAGGACTAATACACAAGTGTTCAACATAGAATTCCACTTACCTCACCAGGTGAGCGTCAGGGCTTTAAGCGAGCAGTCAAGTCATGAACCAGGTGGTAATGAAGGGAACCTGGAAGACTACTCTGCAAAGGATACCTCCAAAGAAGAAGGTGCACAATTCCAGCCCTGCTCCTAAACTGAAGAAAGAGCAAGGCTGGGCCACAAGAGCAGCTGATGACACGCTCATATCACTTATAGAGCTAAGGACAAAGTGACACAGCAATAACTCCCACTTCCTACTCTTAAACTAAAGACAGAGCGGAGTGAGTAACATATAACACACAACACACACGATACAAGCACCACGCCCAGCTCTTGAAACTTATGACGGAGCGGAGCGGGTGTACACACAACGAGACAATCCAAGACGTATGCACAACGCGTCCCACTCGTAAGCTGAAGACGGAGTGGAGCGCATAGACAAATACAACAACTCGAATGCACAAGGAAAGCCTCCGTCCACTCAATAACAAAGCTGAAGTGGAACGGAGCGGAAAGAAGGGCTCAAACACAATCCTCCCAACAAACACAGGTCGAGATAGACCGGAAGTCAAAAATGCGGAAAAAGGGAGTAAGGCACCGGGGGAGGAGAAGCAGGGCGGGAGTAGGGAGACTGAGTAACGAGAACAGGCTAGATCGGGAAAGTCGGGGAAGGGAAGGGATACCGGGAACTTTACGAGGAATCGAGGGCAAGAATCACAGGCTCCGGAATCAAGGAGCAAACGGGAACACGAAGGGCAGACAGGTACCAAGAACGGTACGGGAACCTCACCAAGCAGGACGCTGAGTAAGGGGGCGTGGTCACTAACCAAACAGTAAGCCAAGCAATGATTCGCGGGTGAGTCTCCCTTTTCAGTTAGGTAGGGAGCGTCTCCAAATTCGGAAACACAATGCAGCATGCTGCTTAGGGAATGTCACAAAAGGCTACATGGCTTTCAATAGCGAATGCAGAAAGGAGAACTCTATTATCCCTGGGGAATCTACGTTGAACACTCATTTATGTGGTCAGACCCGACCACCCCTAACAGGCGGTTTTGGCTACCAGATGGTTAAACGCTGTCATATAGGTTATCAGATCTTTTTTTTCCCTGTCTAAGCTATAATAGCTCTCTGTCTACGCTGAACGTGGTAGCCCAATGATCAAACACTCTCGAATTCCCTACGAAAGGCCGCCCAATCAGAAAGCAAAGGAGCATCATTCCTGACCAAAGCACTGCCCAGTTGGCAGCATCTACGGTCAGATACGAGATGGCAAAAGCCACCCATGAAAAGTTATCAGGAAAGGAAGCTGGCTTGCAGGAAAGGTGTAAGGTTCTCTGTGTCAGGAAGGTTTGTATCTCCATAGGATCGCTGGAATACCTCTCCGGGCTAACCAAAGGAATGGGGGGAGGTACAGTCACCTGAATCTTGGGGATTGCCGCTGAGGCATCTAATGGGTTCCTAGACTGTGTATCCACCCTCTCTCTAAGAGCTGCTGTTTCTGCTCTAGAGGTAACCAGCTGCTGTTGTACTGCGACCAGTGCGTGCAGCACATCATCCAGGACGGAGTGCGTAATTCTGTCACAATCACTGGTACTCCTCAGGATCTGGACGATGCTCAAAGGGGTCCACCTCTCGAAATCCCCAACTCTGACTGAGCAGACACAGAGTATTGAGACAATCAAGTGGGGGATAGGACTTAGGGTAGGAACAGCAGGGAAAGGGAAAAACACACAATTAATAAATTTCTACAACACTGGCTACTCTCATAGAGTCTCACTAGCTAAAACCAATACCTGTCATATGACTTCCACAGCAGTGAGAGTGTCCCCTCTACTTGGTGAGATACCTTCTCTCTCCTTGGAGGCAACTACCTTCAAAATGAAACAAAACAATTACAACTCCAATCTCCTATTCCAGTCCTTTGAATTATAAGAAACACTATGCCACATACATAGCCTTTCTCTCGTTCCCATGAACCAAGAAGGAAAGCAAAACAAAGGTGACAGAAAAGAACAACTAGAAAATGTCTCGGTAGGAAAAGCAAGAGCTGGGTTTCAAGGGTGACTGAAGAAATTATACTTCCAAATCCCTCTCCTCTGATCTCCTGCTTATAACGAGGCGAAACACAAAAAACAAGTAATGAAAAGTAATCCCAAATCGTCACCCAAAGTCAAAATTAGAAACAGGAAATCCAGACACTGGAAATACACGCTAGTCCTAGCCGTGTGTTACAAGAGTTGACCTGAATCTGGGTGACGGCCGCAAACTCACTTGACCTCCTCCCTGGTAGAAAACGATCCCTTTGTCAGCTGACTAGGAACTCTGTAAAAAGCTCCTTCCTCAGCTGCGGAGCAAGAAGTGGAACCCCTATGCCACTGCTCGTCCAAGTGGACCTCCAACAATAATTTAGTGCCCAGAGTGGGACTGGCTTAAAGGCTCTCAGGAAAGCAGATCCGGGATTGAACTGCACCAAAAGGCAGCATGCTCTCACGAAAAGCACGCGAAGAAAATCAGTGTGCAGAGCAGCCGCCTTGCAACAGACGTCCTGAATCTCATCAAAGAATTATGCACAACGCTCCCTGTGTTAGCCGTAATTTAAATCAAACGTGTTCCCTCCCAGAAGGAAAGCCTTCTGGGAGATGTAGTTCTGGTGCTTTCCCTTCAATGCTATACATGAGGCAGGTGCTACTAGTCACCGCCTGACAGGAAATGGTGTCCCAGACTTCGGTGACATGTTTGCAGAGAGATCAGGCGTTTAGCAGGAGGCATTGAAGTGCTTCTGGGGTTCTTGAGGTCGGTGGAGCGGGGGAGGTGTTGGTTTCTGTGAGGAGTTCTGAAGCCTCGATTAGGTAGGTCCTGTGCAGGGTGTGGGGTGCGGAGTGGTAGGAGGCAGGAACCAAGCAGCAAAACGTCAGGAAATGAGTTGCGAGGTGGGATGGCTGGCTTTACAATAGTAGGAAACAGAAACAGGAGAGAAAAGGCAAAAGAGCAATAGCAGTCCAAAATACAGGCACAAGTGATAAAAAGTGGTGAAATTGACAATACTGACTAAACAGAAATAAAGGCTTACCGACCACAGGCATTATACTCAACAGGACAGAGGCTGTCTTTAGGCAAACCAAGGCTAGAGAAATATACAGTGCAGAGCGCGACAGGTGACAGGTGTCGGTGAATAGGGAGAGAGAGAGTGAGTGTTATCAGTGGCAGACCTGCTAGACTGAATGGGGAGCTGGTACAGGATCTGCTCAATAGTGTTTGGCTGCAGCTTCCATTAAGTAGTCCACAGAAGAATTTAATATTTTAAAGTTTCCACTGAAAAATTGTGCATGCCAATAACAAATTATCAGGGGATGATAAGCCTGCATTGCAATGTTGATCAATTAATTGTACAGTGAGAATAAGAGCAAATTGTCAACCAGTAGAATATAATATGATATCGCTTTTGAGGCAAGCCGGGAAATATAAATGAGATAAACCCTAAAATAATAATGAAGTAAACTAAAAAGGTAAGTACTTAGCACTAATCTATGATGGTCAATTCCACTGAATGGATAATGTACAAAATGAAAAACCTGGTACTACTCCCCACCACATCTTACCAAGTTTTGTTGAGCATAAGTTGACCTGCAGAGAATAAATGGTGTTTGCATCCAAAGATAACCTTATGGAATACTAATATGACGAGGTTTTAACCGATTGGAACGAGGCCTGAGATCACCTAAGAGCACTTCATTGCAAGCTCTATTTAATTTTTTTTAATATAACGTGTAGGCAGTAGATTATTATTAGATGCCCTCTATTATAGTTGGTTGAAGCAACTATCAGGTGAGCAAGATGATTGAAAATGTGTCATAGATTGCAGTTGCCTACTTGATATTATCTTTCCAAAACATTTATTAGAGTTACTCTAAGACAAAAAATAAAAAATGGTCAGGTAAATATACTGAGAAAGGTATATCTAAGTCTTGAATATCTTACAGTTTTTTTAAGAGGAATGTCATTAGTTATATGAGAAAGATCCCTGCATATAAAACGCCCTAAAGGGAAATGAACATGAATCGAGATATCTATATACCAAAAAGGAATGCAAAGGACAGAGTTGTTGTGTGTCAGTATATCATTAGCAAAAATATCATCTAACAGAAATATTGTATCCTAAAAATTGGTTCGACAAATATTATCCCACTTGCTGTAGTGTTTCTAGAATCGCTCCATTAGGGGATGTTTATGTAAACTATGTTTAGGACTCACATCCTCAATTGCCTTTTTGTTGACCTCCACCCTATGCTCTAGCTGGCACCCCACTCCCTACCCACACCGTCGACTCCCCACGTGCGGGGATTGCAGGACTCATGCTTGGTCAAAATTAATATTGTGATGTGGCACGTGAGTGGCATGCACACACCTGCTCGCAGGTATTCGGTATATGCATATCTGCAACAAAGACATGCACACATTGGTTTCTTGCAGGAAACATCTAACCTAGATTGAAGCTTTGATGGAGGCAAGTATACAGCACAAATTACTCTTCCCAGGCAGGGGGTCAATGATATGGATTCAGGCAGGCGTCCCACACGCAGAAGACGAGGTGGTCACAGACCCTGAAGCGAGATGCATCTTTGTTAGAGGCAAGCTAAATGGACAGGAGATGCTAATGAGCACCTTATATGCACCAAATGTAGACAAAACCGCATTTCTTAGAAAACTCTCAGGGGTACTTGCCAAAAGGAGTGCACTCCTCTGGTTTTTGGAAGGGGTCTTCAATTCCTTTCTAAATGCAGAGCTAGACAGATCGCATCCACCCCTATTGCACACAACAGCAACCTCCAATACGCAAGTCCTGTCGGACTCGCTTGCGAACTGGGCGCTGATAGACATCTGGCGCACCCTTAACCCCACAATATGCATCTACTCATTTCACTCTATCGTGCACGATATGCATGTTAGGCTGGACCTCTTCGTAGGGCCAAGTGCTCTTCTCCCATTTATCAAATAAATTGAATACTTAGGAAGCACGCACTCAGACCACAACCCCCAAATAATACAGATCTTGTGGGACATAGGACACCCCCTATCCCTACATGGTGCCTACAGACAACAGCGTTAGAAGATCCAGCCTTCTGCACCTAGCTAAGAAAAGCAATATTTGAGCACTTTGAGATCAATGACCACTCCACCAAGGACTGCCTCCTTGAATGGGAGTCACCGACTCACCCTGCTCTTAACACCGATACACCTACCAGAGGTCAGGCTGGAACAGAGGGAACACCTGAACATGCCTATCATGACCGAGGAAATGTTCTGTCTGCGATAATGTTGCTGGTAAGTGGTAAAACTCCGGGAACAGATGGATTCCAAGCGGAATTCTACAAGGCCTATGATACCATGCTTACTCCCTACCTGCATGAATTATATAAGATGGCCATCAGTGAAAGTCGTGGCCCTCCTTCAATGAATAAAGCCAATTTGGTATCATTGCCCAAACCGGACAAGGACCCTATGGGCTTAGGCACTTACAGGCTCACAGACTGGAGTGTACCTCGGTACTAGCGAGCTGATGCAAGTCCCTAGACACGCACACCTATGCCACATACAATTTTACATTACACACAGGGCATACTTCACAATCAGTCAATACTTCAAACGCAAAGACTTGACATGCCCCAGATGCGCATGTGAAGATGCAGACCTACTGCACATGGTATGGCGATGCCCCAAACTAGCAGGATATTGGTCAGCAGTGGCAGACGCACTGACACAATGCACTAGAAGCACCCTTCCATTCGACTGGTATACTTACCTTTTACACTTATACCGCAGGAAGCGCACTATTAGAGTTGCCTCCAGGTTTCTTTTCCTTGGAATGGCAGTGGCAAAACGTTTGATCACCAAACGCTGCAAGCACCCTGACACCCCAAACATAGGAATGTGGAGAAACTTGATGCTTACCATGGCTAGGGTGAAGGGCTTTGCACTCCGCCGTGAGTACACATTAGGACTTCGAAAGGTCCCTCTCACCACTAACTGGGACACAATCCTGACCACTCTGACCCCCTTCGCAAAGTGCTGATACTCTACCTCAGACCCCAGAGGAAGCTGAGACCTAACCCACACAGGTCCCTGTAGGAAACTAGGGGGGGAAAACATGCCTATATGCTTGCTCCACACCATACTAGGAATCTCCACTAGAACACAATTGCGCAGACCATCCTTGGGGTGGTGAGGTCCGAGGTGCACAGGAGCCACTGAGCCAGTCCCATATTTCATACCTATTCCCCATTATGTATTATTTTGTCCCAATTTAGTTACACTCCGCATCCACAGTTTAGCAACACACAAAGTCAAGCATAAGTAGAAAGTAGAAATATAGACACACAAGGCATGCCCCATCCACAGCGGATGGCCGGCATCATGACACAACCCACAGACTGACATGAATTAGTAAATAATGGACCTAGCGCGTCGACATAAGGCAATCAACACAAAGGCATAAGGCAATCAACACAAAGGCAAAATGTAAATTATCTACAGCACAAGAGACATTATGTTCAATAAAAAGTACAGTAATGCCTATGTAGCCTACTAATACGTAATGCAATGATTGACCGATTGTACAAATCAAAAATGTTTGTTAATCTGCAAAAATCAATAAAAACTGATTAAAAAAAAATATATATATATATGTTTAGGACTCAATATTTATGTCAGGTTATGTTTTGGGAATGATTTTCTCGTGCTATACTGTATATTTTTCAAATGAGGCATACTAGAAAGAGCTGTAGATACAAATACTGTGATTAAGTGGGGATGTGCAATTAAAGAGGGAGTTCTGGATTTGTTTAATCAATGTACTTTGTTATAATGTGTTTATTACTATGACTGAGTTTTTTGTAGATGGCAGCGTTTGAAATTAATTTATGGTTGATGTGGTCATATCTATGTTGTCTATTATATTCATGTTTCTGTATAAGCTCAGTGTGAGTTTTACTGCAATTTCTGGTGTAATGTAGTGTTTATATGTTTGTCTAATTCATAAAATAGATAATAGACAATTAATTAAACATGCCATAAACCTCAGTGTGTTTTATTATGATTGTGTACATTGTAACAAAAAGATATTGTGCTATTAGTTGTGGATATCTACTTTCCATGCAGTTTGCTGAAGATCTAGATTGTATTTTTGTATTTGTTTTTAACTATACATATCTACAGTAAGGTCAATTTCATAACTTCATAACATAGGAAAATGACTTTTCTTTTTTTTCTCGTCAGACCAAATGCATAAATGGTTGGACGATTTGTCATCAGAGAGAAGGAATATCAGGCCTGCCTCTGAGATTGAGTTCGGTGAAGACTACGCTGTCAATGCGATGAACGAACAAATATCTTCAGAGGATCCAGTTCATGAATCATTTGATGGTTACAGGTTTGAAATGTATGCATATCTACAATTCTGTGGTTACCCTGTTTTCATTTGGCTTTGTTATGTATATTTGTTCATGGGGGGCTCTTTGCTCATTGACAAGTGACCGTGTCACTGAAGCAATATCTCCTCTCCTAGTGGACATATTAGCTGGGAAAGCCTGTTGATCCTGGGTTTAGCCATTTAAATCCTATCAACTCTAATTTCTTCCTGCGGATAGGAAAAGTCACATTTGTACAAAGTAGTGCCCTGCTACCAAGAAGAGATTACACTCTGAATTATAAGTTTCATTTTCCAAATGGCTCGCCTGGATTTCCATATCACTGTGCTCTGTATGAATAACAACAATTAAAACTTAGCCAGGCTTTCCCTGGTATCGACATTTAAAATGTGTCCATTATTGAGCACAGAATATCAATAAGCATCAGGTATTAAAATGATGGTGCTTGCATGAAAAGGAGGAAGACTCACTCTGTTCTAGTAGGACAAAAATTCAAACATAGAGTGACAAAGAAAAAGAATGTGACAGGACCATGCTAAACAGACATTGGATTGGAGTACCACGAATGGGGTGAATAAAAAATAATGAGCTATTTCTTTTTTTTACAAATTCATTGCAAATATAATGCCTTGTCGTGCTAGAATTAGTCACGTATCATCGCCAGTTCTATTTTCTTAACGTTACATCTTCCATATATTTCTTTATTTAATTTGCTCCCACGGAAGGGTTTATAGCTCACTTCTGAATGACACCAGGTTGTGACCTTCAAAAAGTACGGGCAGAGAAATGAAACTAATATTTGGTTTGAAGAGAAATGTGACATTCCTGCAAGAGCGATGTGGATATATTAATTTTAGAGCAAGGAAATGCTCAAATATTTATCCTTTTCATTATTTTTTGTTATTTTTAAACTATGTTGGCAGATGTCACCTTGTTTCAATGAAATGCAAACCACCGGCACATATGTGACATTTGTTATAAAGTGCAAATGCTCTATTCATTAGTTCGGCTTGGTAGTGCAGTGCTTAACTCTCCATCTCCCACGCTCCTTCCGCTCTTTGCAGGCTTGGTGGTGATTGCTTGCTCTTCATTTATGACAGGTATAGGTTGACATTAGGTGTGGGAGTTTTGTTCATTCATAGAGTGATACCTCATGACATTTAAAGGCCGTAGAATCTGCGCCACGCAAAACTGCCAACATATCTAAATGCCATGTATTAGTAGAGATGGCTGAGCAACCTTTGTCTCTGCAGCTCATTATATCACCGGACAATAACCAAAGTTTGTTCTGGACCCCAAAATAGCGATTGTATGCTTGGGTTCGATAGAGAGCCATTAGTCAGAATAATGGATTCTGAACATGGTTACTCCCTTCTGTAATGTAAAAACATGGCAAAAATGGTTCCCACTACTGTTGCCACACCATAGGCAATGCTTGATTCCCCAGAGGTAGCCCATATCACCCGGATCTCCCGGAAATGGAATTGCCAAGTGCAACTTCAAAGAAGGCCATTCTCTATGTTCTATTGCCTGAGCAGGGATGCCTATCAAGGTAATGATTAGTTTACCTGCACTTTTGGCTGAAGGGGGGTCATGTTGGATCGGGCCTTTTTTGCAGGGTCAGCTGAAATTGTTGCCTTCCTTTGCTGAACCCATTTCGTTTTGGGCTTTTGGGACTGTGCACTTTTTCACTGCTAACCAATGGTAAAGTGCTCGTGTTCCCCCTTAACATGGTAAAATTGATCTACACCTGATTGGTGCATTTAACGCCTTGCATGCTCATGACGAGGTCAGCTCGTCATGAGCCACGGTGCTCGTGTGCTCATGACGAGCTGAGCTATTCATGACCGTTGGAACGCTCGCATGCTGGGCTAATTCCCCTGCTGTGCGAGCGTTTCACACAAACGGGTGTGGTCATGACTTGGTGACGGAGTGATATATATACAAGTGAAGAGTGAAGAGTGATGACGCAAGTGATAAAGGTGAACAGCGTGAACGGCGCAAGGTGACCAATATATGTACAATGGTCCCCGTTTGCCTCGCCGCAGGTTGGAATTACACCGGGTGATTCAGGTCCATCTAGCAGCTCAGATTTATTCAGACGCTGCTTGGTCGTCAACTTCAACACAGACGCCGTTCCAATTTTGATTAAAGATACACCGACTCTGAGGCTGTTGTCAGCTCTCCGAGACACGCGCCATTGACAATTTAGAACATCTGTGGATCCTATCACGCATTGATGCCCTCGGCGCCAACTATACCAACATCCGCCCCCTCCAAACCTCATCAGCACCATACCAACTCAACAACCCTGTCCTAAAGAAGATCCCAAACAACTGTGGATCGAAACGCCGTCGACACCACAGCGCAATTGTTTGGCGCACTTTAGCGTTTGGCTCACAACTATGATTGAATGTACTATAATTGACTAAAACCTTCTATTTACTGAGCCACCATTATACATATATTGGTCACCTTGCGCCGGTCACGCTGTTCACCTTCATCACTTGCGTTGTCACTCTTCACTTGCATATATATCACTCCGTCACCAAGTGCCTTTGGGTTGTCACATGAATTTTCTCGTACAGTGCTGCCTTCAACTGTATTTCCATGTGTAAATATTTCAACAAATTGGTGAATTACAAGCCATGCACTAACCACTTGAGTCTCCTTGTTTCCTTCCTATGTAATGTTTTGTGCATACATATATAAACTGCCTTTTGATTGTTACCTGTTGGGACATTGTTTTTTCTACATACTGTATACCCAGTCCCAGCGTGGTCTATGGGTCTTACTCCTGTTCTATATCACTAACTAGTGAGCAGGAGCATTTTATGTATTTATTTTATTTATTTAATTTGTAGAGCGCACTATCACCTTGCAGGCATCCTGGCGCTTAACAGCTCAAAAGTAGAAGTGACTCACGGCAGAGGCCAGCTATCTAGTTCTTGGGGAACAACCAGGTTTTAACACGTCTCCTGAAGGGGAGAGGTTCCCTGATTTGCCTGATCTCCATGGGGAGTTTGTTCCACAATCTAGCTGCAGCCAGTCCGAAGGATCTGCCCCCGACCTGATTTTCTTAAATCTTGGCACCTTCACCAGTCTGGCCGTGGATGAGCGGAGCAGTCTTGAGAGGGTGTACCAGTCAAATTTTTTACGCAGGAGCACCGGTCCAACCCCATGGAGGGTTTTAAAGACCAAGCAAAGCGATTTAAAGTGCACTCTCTGTCTCAGAGGGAGCCAGGGCAGTTTTGCCAGAGTTGCAGAAGCGGAGTACCTTCTAGGCAGCCCTAACACTAGTCTGGCTGCTGCTGATTGGATCCTTTGTAATCTGTCCAGCAGACAGTTGGGGGAATCCAGCAGGAGGGCGTTACAGTAGTCAAGCCTACTGAGGACGGTACACCTTGCCACTAAGGCGCGCGCCTGAAAAGGTAAAAGCAGAAAATTTTTGCGAAGGGACCTAATGATTGCAAAACAGGAGGCTGTTGTTTTTGTAACCTGGGTTTCCAGGGAAAGCTTGCAATCAAACATAATGCCCAGGTTGCGAACAGTTTTTATAGGCCGGACTGTGTTTGAGAAACCCGGGGGCCAGAAATTGCCAGGAAGTGGACGAGGGATCCTATTCGCAGCACACATGATCACCTCTGTCTTGCCAGCATTGAATTGTAGGGAATTGGCCTGGAGCCATCGGGCTGTGTCCTGCAGGCATTTGTGAAATGCCTCCACAGACGTTGAATCCTCTCCATCGAAGGAGAAGATCATCTGAGTGTCGTCTGCATAGTTCACAATATCAATATCGTGAGACTTTATGACCGCAATCAGTGAGTCACTAATTAAAGTGCCTTTTAAAAATTTGTCTCAGGCCTGCAAATGCAGCTTGTAGTGCAGTGTCAAACTGTCATTTTGACCTCGCAAAATTGACCTCTAGCCAGCTCTAAACCTTCTTTTTAAATACTTACATGTTACCTATAAGGTAGGCCCGAAAGGCGCATTGGGTAGGGTGCATAACATTTAAAAAATAGGGCATGTGTACTGAAGTTTTACATGACTGGCAGGGAAAAACTCCTAAAGTCGTTTTTCACTACTGTAAGGCTATCTCTCCTATAGGCTAACCTTATTACACCTAATAAGTGATAGCTTAAAGTTGGCACTACAATGAGATGTACGGGTTCTAATCAAATGAATTGTAATTTAAAATGATAAAATCAGATTTTAAATTATTATGTTGAAAAGACACTTTGAACTTTTCTCGTCAAACCACACATGCCTTTCTGCCAGTGTCAAGAGTCAGGTGACTGTGAATGCCTCTCCTGTGGTGTTTTATGTATTCCTTTCCAGTAATGGAGACAAAAGGGCAGTGGGTGTGGGTTAAGTTGTTGCTCTCCTGAGCAGGATGTCCTGGGGGGTTGTATTCAGCACTCCTGAGCTACAATTGGTAGCCTTAGGGCTTTCCCACCTGATTCCTGACTTCTAAGAGCTGCCTAACCTGCCGCTGACAAATTCAGTTGACATCTACGTGTGCCTGCTCTTTGTTACCCTCGACAGTTTGGAGCCAAACTTAAGAAAGAAGGATGGTTAGACAAAGGGAACATCACCCACCCTCAGGCTGGCGCATGGGGATAAAAGTGGCACCTTCAGACCCTCTAGTCAGAACCCTTCTGACCTGTGGAAGACTCAAAAGGACTGCCCTGTTGTCTTAAGAAGAAAGGTTGGACCTGCTTGTCTTGAACCCAGGCTCCCCAGTGGTGACTCCAAGGATCAGTTGGCTGGGCACCTGTTTGCACAGCAGGGTCACAACAACCTTCCAGAGTCCCCCCCCCGCTGTGACTGTAGAGCTGACAAGCATCCACTGGACCTATCAGAGCTCTGCTGCTGGGTTCTGGTGGACTGAGTCCCATTTCCTAATAAGTGCCCCTCCGTGGTACTAGACCCTTGGCTGGCATCAAAGTGTACTCCTCCTGACCTCAAGATACGGAATAACAGTCATCCGTGATGACTGTCTATGAAAGGCTCCTACTAGGACTGTCAACAGGGCATCTTTTTCGGTTAAAGAACAGGACCCTGCCAAGCCTGGACACCCTCACGGGTGACAAGAAGTGCTCTACAAATCTAATGATTGATTGATTAAGCAGACAAAGATATTTTCATTACTACAAATGTATAGGCTACTGAAGATTGCATGGTATTCGCTAGCCATTTCAGAATTGACTTAAATTCTTCACTCCACAGGCAGCCCCTTTCAGGTTTGCAGAATCTTGCTTTCTCCTGGGTTCGTCTTTTGGTATGTGATATTACTGATACTTGACTCTTAGATTTTCTAGGTTAACTCAAATAGTCTTTTAGAAAATGAAGTGACCTACCACAATACATGCACAGATTTTGTGTTCATGTACTTTGTATTCTTTTGAGGTAGGGCAGTTTACACTGTCCAATGTATTGGTTTTGAAGCCTTTGAAACTTTACTCTCTCCTAACTTTGGAGGTAGTACTGATATTTTAGTCGACAATTTTATTTTCTCTCAACCACATCCAGCTAAACAATAATCCCACTGTACAGTTAAGTCTATAAATTGTGCACAATTAGTAGGAGGGATTACTACCTATGCCAGTGTATCCTTCACTTCATTTCATAGTCCTTTATAAAATAAGGCTAAACAACAAACAAATAAATGTAGTCACATACCTACAAATTTCGATAGCTCTGTTTTAAGGTTAACAACTCACTAGCCAAGGAAAGTATGCATGATTCCATATTTAACAACGTTTGCATTTGCTCACAAAAGGCAGAATTTAACCCTAACAACCCCTCTTTGACATCTCTAAATCTGCATTGTTTTTTCATATTGTGTAGCCTGTAGTTAATATTAAAGTGTCTTGATCAGAGTCCTGATTTGTTCATGACTACATCAAGGCCAGTACATAAGTAGCCCTGAAGTTTCCACTTATTAATAATTCGCATGTCTTGCGGGCGGATAATATATTCCAGAAAATAATTTATGTTACCCCTGGGCCAGCTGATTTCTCGCCTAGGCCATCTAAACCTCATGAACTAAGACTCTCAGCATAGATTGCAAAAAGGATCCTTGTCGGCATTGAACCTTATCACCAATATATGGTTCTCTGTATGGGGAGACTCATGTTTGCTTCTGCATCATCATGGGATCTTTGGAACTATGTCTACACCCCACACTGACAGGCTGTACTGCACATTTACATTTATGGCTTATGTTTTTCCAGCTTTCTCTATTATTTATTTATATTGCGCAGCATTCATCCATTAGGATATAACGGCGCTAGGTAGCAGAACTCATGGTAGAGTTGATATTAGGGTCTAGATGGATCGTCCAGTATTAAGTCCTAGGGAACAGATGAGTTTTGAGTTTCTTTTTGAATGCTAGGTAGTCAGCCCTGAGGCCAAGATCTTGTGGTAATTCATTCCAATGCTTAGCTGCCAGATATGAGAAGGTACCACCACCTGCCTTTACTTTCTTTATGTGTCTTGTCCTGGCTTGCGCTTGATAGCGTGACCTTAAGCACCTCATAGGTGCGTAAAATTCTACTTTGTTCTGTAGGATTAAAGGCCCACGTTGCTGCAGGGCCTTGTGTGTGTGACTGAGCAGCTCAAATCTTGCTCTTTGGCGCATAGGTGGCCAATGGAGCTGTTTCATACACTTAGATGCTGAACTGAATCGACCTTTGCGCACAACAGCTTGGCGGCAGCATTTTGTACCACCAGCAGGCATGTCAAGAGGTAATCTGCCATGCCTACAAACAGTGCAATTCCATTATCTAACCTACTAATAAGCAGAGCTTGCATGATTGTTCTTCTGCATTCCAGTGGAATCCAGGGAAATAGCCTTTTTAGGAGCTTCAAAATTGTGAAGCTACTTCCACATAGGACCCGCACATGGGCCTACATGGATAAGGTATTGTCAATAAGGATGCCCAGATTCTTTGCACATTGCTTGGGTACTGGGGCATCTTCCAGTGTCTGGGGCCACCAAGTAGCATCCCAGATTAGGTTGTCACCTCCGAAAAGCAGAATTGCTGATTTTTCTGTGTTTAATTTAAGGCAGTGTTCAGCCATCCAGAAAACAGTTCTTTCGGGAGGTGCGGTTAAAAGCTTTCTTCCAAGATAGACCAGAACCTGATCGAGATGACACAGGGTTGCTCAAACTGTCTACGTTCACCCCCACAACAACATGGTTCCCCCTGAGCTACTGGCTTTTGAGGGGGCTGTAATCAAGGGTCTAGAAAACAGACCACGTTCTCCCATTTACCACAACTTAAGTAAAGAAGAGAGAGAGGCAATACAGTCACTTGCCAATGACCCCACAATCATTATCAAACAGGCCGATAAGGGGGGCACCACCGTGATTCAATCCATCAATGAGTATGACAATGAGTGTAGACGTCAACTCTCTAATATCAGACACTATGGTCCCCTCAATGTTGATGCCACCCTGAGACTCACTGCCAGGATCACTTCCTTGGTCATGGAAGGTGAGACGAACGGGTGGATTAGCAAAATGAGGCCTCCTTTCTGGTGTCCGACAACCCCAGGATACCATATTTCTATACCCTCCCTAAAATTCATAAGGGCACTTCACCAGTACCTGGCAGACCCATCGTGTCAGGCATCGGATCACTGCTTGAACCTTTGTCCAAATTTGTTGACAAGTTCCTTCAACCTCTAGTGAAGAAAATCCCTTCTTTCCTACAAGACACTGCGCCTCATTGACAGCATTGAAGGAAGGGAAGGGGTGGACCTCTTGGTGACACTTGATGTGGAAGTACTTTATACTAACATCCCACAACAGGCTACTCTAGAGGCAGTGGAATTGACCCTGCAAAAAGAGAACTGGTCCTCCCCCACGCCCATTACCTTCATTATGGAGTGCGCCTCGCTGGCCCTTACTGAAAACTATTTTGAATATGAAACCCAAATTTACCACCAAATACAGTGGACTTCGATGGGCAGTACTTTCGCCCCAAGCCTGGCCTGTATCTACATGGCGGCCTTCTAGGGAGACCAGCATTTGGGGCGACAACAATCCATACAGGGACAACCTCTCCCTATGGCGCAGATATACAAACGATATCCTGATACTATGGAAGGGTGACCTTAGTACCCGTCAAGCATTCTGCAGCTGGATAAACACACAGAACCCCTTCCTCAAATCCACGAGTACCATCTCAGACTCGAACATCCCCTTCCTTGACCTAAGGATTTGGCTATCTGAGGGTGGGTTGAGTACCAACTTACACAGGAAAGAGACAGACAGAAATAGTCTCCTCGTCTATAACAGCCATCACCCTAAATCAATCAGGGACAACCTACCTTTTGGACAGTTTCTCAGAATCCGGAGGAACTGTTCATCCATGGTTGACTTCAAAAAGGAAGCGAAGCAACTTCAAAACAAACTTCAAGATAGGGGTTACCCCCACAGACAAATCTACAACTCATACAAAAGGTCAATGAACAACCCCCGAGAGGTTCTCCTAGAAACCAGAGCACAGGAACAATCTGAGATCATTACCTGTGTGACCTCTTTCACTAAGGCCTCCACACACATAAAGCGGACCATCAACAAACACTGGGGTATCATTAATTCTGGTGACCTGTCCATCCCTCGTCCTAGGTTTGCACTTAAGCGCACAGCTAACCTGAAAGATCAATTGATACACACAAGGCCGAGGGTCAAGGAAAAGAGCACTCAAAGCATACTCTGGGACCTTCCCCCGGTGACAGGCTACTATCCCTGCGGCGGTTGTTCCGTATGTAGTCAAACCAGCCCCAGTAAAGAGATCAAACTCTCCGAGACATTCACATGGTGACATAAGCGACACACTAACTGCAACACCTCGAGGTGTATCTACTTACATGCCCGTGCGGAAAGAGATATGTGGGCATGACCATGAGACAAATCAAGCTACGTATCACTGAACACAGAATTAATATAAGGTGCCATAAAACACATACAAAATTGTACAACCACTGCATGGAAATGAATCACACCGCAGATAGCCTACATTGGACGGTGCTTGAAGCACACCAACAGATCACAGATCAGTCGCTCTTTAGAATGGAGCAGAGATGGGTCCACCGCCTGGCCACAGACACCGATGGCCTCAATGATTCTATTCCCTTGGGCAGTTTATCAAGGGCTTGATCCATATGTCTGCCCTCCCTTAACAATGGTATCAGCAGGCAACTCATGTATACACTCCCTGGGCCACTCTCTGATCCTGAGTAGAGATGGCCGATGCCTTGGCTCATACATTGCGTTTCACTCTTGGGGGCAAATTGTTACTGACAATCGCATGCACTCTTTAGGTTTTACATTACTAGTATTACCACCACTAACAAATGGGGCAGCGTCACTGCTGTGAGCCTTCTCAGAGGTTTTCTGATGGCCCACCGTATGTGATAGCATTTCGCCCTCATTTTGCCTAGTGGCCGCTTCCTAGTGTTCGTTACCCACTCTATCATATGGATGCTCAATCTTACTGTACATATGCGCCATTATTTGGGTGGACGGCTTGAGTCAGTTAATTACACTACTGACCGGTTCAGACCATCGACTAGTTGAGGGGGTCCTTTTACAGCAATTTTATGTTGTCACAATCAACAATTCGTGAGTTGTACACGCCTTGTTGACACCCAGTCCTGGCCCATACTGGGCACATATCTATAACTTTGACATTACAACATGGCCGCCTCGTCATTTGGGCAGCGTCAATTTACCATTGCACCGAAGCCTCGCCGGACACGCCCCTTCTCCGCGCATGCGCGGCTTCTGGCACACCCCCCCCCCGGTCACGTGACAGCTATTTGAGAAGTCCACAAGTGGTTATAAGATGAAAACATTTGCTTGCACACCGCTCCGGTCTCTCAATCCCCACCGTGCGGGTAGGTGATGTGGCGTCGTTCCTATTTACCACAGTCAGAAAAGCTGGCTGAGATTGGAGGAAGTGGCCCGTTTAGGGTCATTCCGGTCACTCGTGACCACCTCTCAGCCTTCCATACCTAATGAAGAGACGGTCAGACAGTAGAGAATACAAACCAATATATGTTTATTCTGATACACTCGAGCGGAGCCCGGCCTGCCCAGTGTCTAGGATTGCTGCAGTATAGGACTGACATCAGCAAATATGGAGATACATTATGTACAATTCAGAACCAATGAAGGCATGCCCAGAATGAAATTTTCCAGGCAGATGCAGCTAAACAAAGAAGTACAGTAGGATAGGTTTCGACTCTGAGGCCGGGCACACATTTTGTTCTACCCAAGGTCACTCTCTTCATGCCCACCACTAGACTGGTGGGAGAAGGCATCTAGAAGGTAAGCTCGTCCCCCTCGAGGGGCCACTACGTTCAATGCTGTTTGATGTGCTGACTCATCGCCACTAGCATACAAGGGAGTTTGTTTATATTGTCTAGAGGGATGCGTGATACTACGATCTTGCTTGCCCTGAGTTTCATAGTCCCCGCATGGCCTCGCCGTGCTCCGGAGTTGTGCTGATGCAGGTTGGCCTGGGCTGCTTCCCTCGACAGTCTCCGGAGTCTCCGGGCTTGTCTGAGGGTACTTGCGGCGTCGGCATGCTCGTGCGATCCTTGGAGCATGGAGTGTAGGCATTCTTGGTGATGACTCTATTGGGAGCAGTGTGTGCCTTGAATACACGCGACTTGAGGCTTTATGATGCTCCCTCTATGTTCTGTATGCGACTCACGGCTTCCTTGTCGCAATGCTCTAGATATAGACCCCGTCTTTTGCTTTTTATCTCCCATTTCTCCCCAAGGTGCCTGTCCCTTGGGTGCCAGCACACTTGAGAAGACCGTTGACGCCTGAATTCGGTCTTAGTGGAGTGAGAATATTTACTATACCCTTGATTGCTTTTATTCCTTTTAAGTGAGTTCCCTCACCACACAGTGACCCTCAGTCAGGCGTGCCGGTTGCGTCTACTGATTCTCCCCTGATTTTAACACTAATTGTGTTGTTGTCCCATTCCCCTCACTAATGGATAGAATTATAGTAACCAAGCAGTGGTGACCTTTCGTTGTTTACAGAATACACAGAAGGTTTAACCTCTCATCCTGTCTGTTGTTTTCTTTTAGGTCCCACTAAGACTCAGCAGGACCATCCGGCCTGCTTGTCCATTCCAAGTGGAAGGTAGCATTCACCCCTTCCTCTTTGTGTAGCTCTCACTTTTTTGCACCTCTTGCATGAAAAATGTCGACCGCTGGTAGATTACACACCGCTGGATCCTTGCACTAGCGTGTATTAATCTCCTCACTGTTTTTAGTAAGGTAGTGAACCACACCATTAAATATTTCGCAGTGGATTTGCAAACTTTTTTTAATTCCCACTTTCACACTTGTCTACACTTCCCCTAAAGCCCTCAGACCCACGTGCACCTACTGGCAGGAACAGAAGATCTCCGGTAAAGAGCCCAATTTTTGGGAACCCGTCAGACATTGCAGTGCCAGTCTGACGAGGAGCAGAACCCAAATGATGAAGCATGACACTTAGCTCGCTGGGTGTGTGAGGGTTTTAGTTCCGAAAGGAGGATTCCCCCTCTTTGGTGTTCCCCCTTTTCTGTTATTGGCTTGGTTGCGCCTATTCTATGCACTTCTGCGAACAACGTAGTTCTTTTGTTGTTTCTGCCATCCAGATTGTTATCTCCAAGGGGCAGTTGTTCAATTTTAACCTAGTGTCCTCGTACCTTTCTTCAATGGGTATCAACAGCTGTGTGTCACCCGCATAGGAGCAAATGCTGAAACCCCATTTCTTACAGATTTTTGCCAAAGATGACACATAGGCATTAAAGAGCGTGGGGCTCAGGGATGCTCCTTGTGGGACACCATAGCTGATGGATCTTGGTTTCAATGAGGACGTGCCCATTTGTACACTTTGTGTTCTATTACTTAAAAACGAACTGAGCCACTGAAGGGCTTTGGCATTAATTCCTATCTCATGAAAAATCTCCAGCAGAAGGTTGTGTGAGACCGTGTCGAAAACTGCCGACAGGTCCAGCAAGATCAGGGCAGCGGCCTTCCCTTGATCAATCAGAGATCTTATGTTATCTAGTACGGCTAGGAGAGTTACCTCTGTACTGTTGGTGGCTCTAAAGCCAGTTTGAGAGGAGTCTAATAATTTGTTAGACTCGAGATAGTTGGATAATTGTCTGTTGAGTAACTTCTCCATGACCTTAGAGAGATACAGGAGTTGAGAGATATGCCGGTAATTTGCTGGATTGTGAACATCTGTCCTTGCTTTCTTCAACAAGGGGGTCACTGTAGCCTGTTTTCATGTTTCTGGGAATACTGCAGTATCTAGTGATTTATTAAGTAGCTGAATCACGTATGGACATATTATGGACGTGACGCAAAAATATGTCAATCTTAACCACATTTGCATTGGTGGCGCTGCCAAGTTCTACCTTACTGCTTGTGCAAGATAGTTCACAAGATTTCTTTGTATTATCCTTCTGGTGGCTGCCGTGTTCCTGAGTTGCTACAATAAAAGCCTCTACACAGAATCCCACTTGGAGTGCATACGTTAAATAAGTGATGGGATGAAGGAAAAGCAACCCAGGAAGAGACTTTCAGTTGATGTGAAGCACAAGCCAGTTAAGTGTGCAGTAGTCATGGTGGATAAAGTGCCACTAATGAACTGCATCCCTGCAGTTTTACAACTGTATTATTACCCTTTGAGGATGTTATTAGTCAAATATCAGTTAGTGGCATCCAAGAAATAATGGAACTGTAGGAAGGGGGAGGCTCTAGTTGGCGCAGTGCAACACTAGCGACAAGCAGGGACTCTCTCTTCCTCGTCAGGGCTGAGGGTTACCTTCCAGACAACCTCTGCTTACCCTCTAGGTAGTGTGGCTTAAGCAGTCGTAGGCTAATCTTTGGGGCACATAGGGTTAAACACTTGCAATAGTACACCTTTACAACCAACCCACCACACAACGAGACCAGACTGTATTCTGTAAAAATATATATCTTTATATAGATTTTAAGCAGGCTTGTGAATACAGTCAATGTACTTTATGAAAACGGTTGCAGATTACTTAATTCGGGTTACCACAGTTCTTATGCAGTTCTCTTGAGGCCCGTAGGCTGGTGTTAACCAAAGTTCTTTGTGGAGCCGGCGGCTTCCAGGGGATCTGTCCCACGTCGCGTTGCCTTCCCGGGATCGCTGATCGTTGCGGCTCTTCAGCCGAGCAGGTCACTGGTCATCCGGGGCAGCGGTGTTCTGTGGCGGCAGGGTCCTCTCCTCGTCGTCCGCTCCGACGCTGGAGGCGGCGGTTGTGCGGCGGTGACAAGTGGCAGTACGGTCCCCAAGTGCAGGACGTACCCAGCCAAATGTCGATGCAGCTGTGGGCTCACAGCTGGGCTGTCGGGCAGGCTACCGACCTTGCGGATTCTCGTAGGGCAACTGCCCGTCTTTGCAGGTGAGTGACTGCTCGCTATGCAGTCACCTCGAGAGCTCGGACCGGACGGGTCCTCCTTCACTTTGCTCTCGGGCTCCCGGTGCAGTTGCGGTCACGGTGTTCGGGCCAGCGGCGGCTGGTCCTTACTTTGCTCTCGCTGTTGCTTTGGGCCCCGGTCACGGTGGTCGGGAGGACGTTGATGCCTTAGAGGAGATTCCTCTGTCGATACTGCGGCGATGGTCAGCACCCGCAGTCGCTTTCTTCCAAGGGGGTTAGCGTCCACTGGTCCTGGGACGCTGGTCAGGGGGCAAGTTCAGTTGCAAGCCCTTGGAGATCTCTTCAGCAGAGTTTGGCACAAAGTAAAGCAAAAGTCTTCTCGTAGTCTTTTCTCCTGTCTCTCCTTCAGCAGCAAGGCACCAGACACAGGCAAGAGTCAGCACCCTTCCTTGTCTCTCACGGTCCTTCTCGTCGGGCAGAGTCCTTCTGTGGCCCAAACCGGATCTAATTTTCAAGGAGCAGGGCTCCTTCTTTTATAGGCCAATTCTTTTGTTCTCGCAGGCCAGGGGGGCCTTTGCATAGCCACTCTCAGTCCTTGAGTACCCCGGTGGGTGTACTCCGGCTTCTGCTTTCAGTGTGAGGGGCAGGCGCATCAGACGCCCCACAGGAGGTGGAGCCAGCATTGTCCGGACAGGGGTGGCCAGAGTACCTTGTTGATGGGGGCTTCGCCCTTCCTGGGCCAGGCGTCGGCAGAGTCATCCGCCGCTCCCCAGGAGGGTGGAGCCAGCATTGTGGTGGTCGAGCACAGCTACAGTTCGAGTCAAGAGGCACTCCTACCTCCCACTAAGGTGTAATCTGGCAATTCACCACCTGTCATCCCTCCAGCCCTGTCACTCACACATCCCAGACAGTCAGATACACATACCAGCAGAGGCGGGCTGAAATGGTTAAGCAAGCAAATGCTAACTTTCTAAAAGTAGCATTTGCAAACCCAGGATACTAAAATAAACTTGACTACAAGAAATACCTTACCATCCTGAGTTCAGGCATACTAAACATGACTCGCTACCATGCTCCTTGAGTCTGCGGGGATTATAGGGTGTCATAATCCTCGCAGCTCAGTCTGGCCTAATGGAGCAGGTAGCCTTCAATAGTGAGATACGGTCTTGGTTGTAAGTCACTACTAGGACATGCCACGCATCTCAGGGCTTGTCCTATCTTGCACCTACAACGCACCCTGCCCGCAGGCCTACCATAGGGGTGACTAATATGTGGTCAAGGGAAGGGTTGGTGCTGGCAAGTGGGGACACTTGCCCAGCTAGCGTGACAGTACGAGACCGCACGCGGGTTCTGCGGTCGCAGTTCCCAGACACATCTTTACGGCTGCTTCGGTGGGTGGCGCAACCAGCGCTGCAGGCCCACCAGCAGTATTGGCATCTACAAGCCCCGGCACTCTCTCGTGCACTTTACTAGGGACTAACAGTAAATCCAAAGAACCAATCATGGATACCAATCGCATGTACAATTTTACAGTAGGGAGCACTTGCACGGCGGCACGGATCAGCCGTGGCGCAGTGCCCTGAGTATCGGAAAACCAGCAAAACATCGGAGGCACATCAGCAAAAAGTGGAAGGGAGACTCACGCCAAGGTGCCAGGTCTAACATGTGTCCCCTCCAGCTGAAATGTGGGGGGAACTACCCTTCCCCAGGGAGTTCCACATCACTAAGGTGGAAAAATCTGGACAGACCGTCAGCGTTGGCGTGATCGGTGCCAGGGCGGTGTTCCACCGTAAAGTCCATACTCTGTAGAGAAATGGACCACCTCAACAGTTTCGGGTTCTCACCCCTCATTTGCATCAACCATCTGAGGGGCCTGTGGTCCGTCTGAACTCGGAAGTGAGACCCAAACAAGTAGGGTCTTGGCTTCTTCAGTGCCCAGACCACAGCAAATGCTTCACGCTCTATTGCACTCCACCTACTTTCCCGTGGAAGTAACCTCCGACTTATGAAGGCTACGGGTTGGTCAAAGCCCTCCTCAGTCATCTGTGAAAGAACAGCCCCTACACCATGCTCTGAAGCGTCTGTTTGCACTATGAATTCCTTGGAGAAATCAGGAGCCAGGAGCACGGGGGCCGTGCACATGGCAGTCTTCAGGGTGTCAAAAGCCTTCTGACAGGTGTCAGTCCAAATCACATTCCTGGGCTGCTTCTTCGAAGTCAGCTCTGTCAAGGGGGTCACGATCGTGCCATAGCCCTTGACAAACCTCCTGTAATACCCAGTGAGCCCCAGGAAGGCTCTCACTGCAGTCTGGGTCTTGGGGGGTTCCCAAGCCAGGATGGTTTCGATCTTGGGCTGCAAGGGGGCTACCTTGCCACTCCCAACTTGGTGTCCCAAGTACACCACTGAACCCTGCCCAATCTGGCACTTGCTTGCCTTGATTGTGAGGCCTGCTCTGCGCAGGGCCATCAACACTTCCCAGAGGTGTCGCAGGTGTTCGGGCCAGGTGCCGCTGAACACCGCGATGTCATCCAGGTAGGCGGCACTGAACTCGTCCAGTCCAGCCAACACCTGGTTGACCAATCTCTGAAAGGTGGCAGGGGCATTCTTCATTCCAAATGGCATAACCCGGAACTGGAAATGCCCATCTGGTGTAGAGAATGCCGACCTCTCCTTTGCCCCATCGGTCAAGGCGATCTGCCAGTACCCAGACGTTAAATCAAACGTGCTGAGGAACCGGGCAGCCCCTAGCCGATCAATGAGCTCGTCAGCTCTGGGGATGGGGTGCGCGTCAGTCTTCGTGACTGAATTGAGTCCTCTGTAGTCCACACAGAACCGGAGTTCGGGCGTGGCTCCCGGCGCAGCAGCCTTCGGAACCAAGACCACGGGGCTGGACCAAGGA
Source organism: Lissotriton vulgaris (assembly GCF_964263255.1). Lineage (NCBI taxonomy): Eukaryota > Metazoa > Chordata > Amphibia > Caudata > Salamandridae > Lissotriton > Lissotriton vulgaris. Next base: position 2,120,639,061 of record NC_141687.1, on the reverse strand, counting down.
CTGCTGGAAGACTCAACCACCCCGAGGGCAAGCATCTTGGAGACCTCCTCCTTGATGCAGGCCCGGACCCTGTCAGTTACCCTGTAAGCCTTATGCTTCACAGGTAAGCTGTCTCCAGTGTCCACATCATGGACGCACCAATCTGTGACACTCGGAACCAGGGAGAACAGGTCTGGAAACTGCCCCAGCAACTGGCGGCAGTCCTCCTGTTGTTCGGCGGTCAGGGTGGGTGAGAGGTTAACTCCATCCACTGACCCATCCTTCTCACAGACCACCAAGAGGTCAGGAAGAGGCTCCGACTCCTCCTCCATTCCGTCATCGGTTGCCAACAGCATGCCCACTTCGGACCTTCGCAAGTGGGGCTTGAGGCGGTTGACATGTAGGACCCGCAAAGGGTTCCTGGGCGTCTTCATGTCCACCAAGTATGTCACGGGGCTCTTGCGCTCCACAACCTCAAATGGTCCTGTCCACTTATCCTGAAGGGCACAGGGCTCCACTGGGGCCAAGACATACACCTCCTGTCCAGGCTGAAGCTCGACCAGAGTGGCATTCTGATCGTACCACCGCTTCATTTCCTCCTGGCTCGCTTCCAGATTTGCCTCGGCAAGTTGTCTGAAGCGTCTGGTCTGGTTTCTGAAGGCCAGCATGTAGCTATATACATTCTGGGGAGGTTTCCTGGGAGATTGCTCCCAGCCTTCCTTTACCAAACTCAGTGGTCCTCTCACGGGGTGACCGTACAGTAGTTCAAAGGGGCTGAACCCTAGGGACTTCTGTGGCACCTCGTGATATGCAAAGAGTAGGCATGGTAAGAGGACGTCCCACTTACGCCTCATCGGACCTTCTAGGCCCATGATCATGCCTTTCAGGGTTCGGTTGAATCTCTCAACCAACCCGTTACCTTGGGGATGGTAAGGCGTGGTGAACTTATACGTTACGCCACACTCTTGCCAAAGGGACTTCATATACTTCGATATGAAATTGGTCCCCCTGTCGCTCACCACCTCTAGAGGGAATCCCACTCGTGAGAAAATTCCCATCAGTGCACGCCCCACCACGGGAGCCGTCACTGTCCTCAGAGGGATGGCTTCAGGGTACCGGGTGGCATGGTCCACCAAGACCAGGATGAACCTGTTGCCCATGGCTGTCTTGGGGTCCAGAGGCCCAACGATGTCAATACCCACTCGCTGGAATGGCGTACCGACCACAGGGAAGGGTTGGAGGGGAGCCTTGTTCTTCCCTCCCGTCTTCCCACTTGCCTGGCAAGTTGGACAGGTTCTGCAATAAGCATCTGAACTCTTATGCATTTGGGGCCAGTAGAAGTGGGTGACAAGCCTGTCATAGGTCTTGTCCATCCCCAAATGTCCTGCTAAAGACACATCGTGAGCCAGACCCAGTAGGAAGGCTCTGAACTTCTGGGGTACCACCAGCACACGGGCTGACCCAGGTTCAGCAGGCTTAGGCTCCGAATACAGGAGGTCGTTCTCCCAGTACACGTAATGTGTTTTGGCCTGAACACCATTGGCCTGGTCTGCAGCCTGCTGCCGCATACCCACGAGAGAAGGGCATTCTTTCTGCTCCCTGCAGAATTCCTCCCTGGAGGGTCCTCCTTCTTGCTGCCAATGGGTCAGCTCAGGCAGGTCCCCCAGTTCGGCGATCTGTTCCCCTGTAGGCTCCAGGGCATCCCCCTCAAGGTCTGCCTCCTCCTGGACCGTAGGAACTTCAGGGGCCGGTTTCCCGCGCCCCCTGCGCCTTCTCCCTAAGGCCGGTTCCTGGGCCTCTCCATCAGGCCCCAGGACCTCTCGATCACCCCTACTGGCTGCCATCGACCAGGTGGTCACGCACGCCCAGTCAGGCAGACCCACCATCCGCAGGTGAGTCGTCTTCTCCACCTTTTCCCAAGGGGAGTGCTCCAAGTCGTTCCCTAGCAAACAGTCAACAGGCATGGTTTTTCTCACACAGACCTGCAGAGTACCAGAGACCCCCCCCCACTCGAAGGGAACTTGAGCCATCGGACACTGACTCTCAGAATTATCAGCGTTGATAACCCTACAGTAGGCATGGGGTACAACCTGCTCCAGAGACACCAGGTGCTGCCTCACTGCAGTCACACTGGCTCCTGTGTCTCTAAGAGCCTCGGCTTCCTTACCATTGATGATCACCACCTGCCCATATTTTTTAGTGTTAGAGGGCAGGTAGTTCGTAGGGATCATCTCGCTGTCTCCTAACGAGACCAGGGTCATGTGAACGGGATCTCCACCCCCGGGACCATCAGTTCTTCTCCCAGGTGAACGCTAGTCACTTGTCGGGGCGGAGCACCAGTGGGTGCGGGTTTTCCAAATAGGCGACACTTGGGGTCACTGGATATGTGCCCAGGCTCGCCACATTTGAAACAATTGAAGGGCCCCTTTGGAACAGGTGTACCTGTCGGGGCCCCATTCTGCTTCGGGGGTGGGGGAGGCTGAGAACCCTGCTGCGGATTCCCTTGGGAACTACTTTGGGGGCCTTTTTGGAACCCTTTCTGTTTTCCCCCCTTGTCCCCCCCACTCTTCTGCTGGGGACCCTGCCCACTCTTGGCGGAATCTCCCACGGGACCCTTGTGGACCCTGGTGCTGAGCCAGCGGTCCGCCTCCTCAGCAAGCTTCCTCGGGTTGGACAGCTTGCTATCGATCAGGTGTTGGCGTAACTCAGGAAAACAGTGATCAGACAAGTGCTCCCATGCAATTAAATCAAAGAGACCTTGAAAATCATTAACTTTGTTACCTTTCACCCAACCATCCAGCGCTCTGCAAAAGTAAGTCACATACTCCACATACGTATTCCCAGGCCGCTTAGTACATCCCCTAAACTTTTGTCTATACATTTCAGGGGTAAGCCCGTACCTGTTCATTAAAGCTTCTTTCATGTGGGCATAGGATCTCTGATTCTCAACGGGCAAATCTAGCAAGGTATCTCTCCCTTCGCTAAGGAACCTTCCCCACAACCCCGCTCCCCAATCCTTGTCAGGGACCCGGTGGGAGGACATGGCTACCTCGTATGCCCTAAACCACTGTCCTATGTCATCCCCCTTAAAGAACTCCTTAACTACGTCCTTCGGGATGTGCACTCTTGACTCTACCTGCACTGGCGATGTGCTGCCACCAGAGGGAGGACGATCCAAGTCTCTCTCCTTGAGACTTATCTCCCTCATTTTCACTTCATAATCCATCTGGTGCTTTCGCTCTTCCAGCGCCATTCTTTTGGTTTCAAGCTCCAGCTGGATTTTCAATTCTGCCAACTTTCTTTCGTGATTCCGGGTCTCCTTCCTGTCCGCCAGCTCCTCTGGCGACAGGCCTTTACCAAAGCTGTGCTCGCTGTCTTGCCTCTCGAGATCGATCAGATCCCCAAGTGCATTCTGCTCCGTCGTTGCATTCTGCTCGGCGAGGACGTCTTGCTCTTCCGGGGTCTTTCTGGACTCCACCCAGGCTTTCAGGGCCTTGTAGAGCTCCGGCTTGTTTTTGCAGCCAGCGTGCGGAACCTTGAGTTTCCTACAGAAAAACTTCCGCTCCGTCTTTGAGTATTTGTCCAGCTTTGCGGCGTCCCACTCTACCTCCAACACCTCGGAGGTCGTGGACTCCGCTCCATCCAGGCTCTTTGTGCCCGGCATGGCTTCTGCACTCGGAATCTTCTTTCGGCAAAATTCAAAAAGCAAAGTCTGTGGCTAAGTAACTGGACCGTAATCCTTGTGTAGTGGTCAGAAGCTCAGGTATAGATATCGCAAGTGTAAATTCGAAATCCTCACCGCTGCGTCCAATGTAGGAAGGGGGAGGCTCTAGTTGGCGCAGTGCAACACTAGCGACAAGCAGGGACTCTCTCTTCCTCGTCAGGGCTGAGGGTTACCTTCCAGACAACCTCTGCTTACCCTCTAGGTAGTGTGGCTTAAGCAGTCGTAGGCTAATCTTTGGGGCACATAGGGTTAAACACTTTCAATAGTACACCTTTACAACCAACCCACCACACAACGAGACCAGACTGTATTCTGTAAAAATATATATCTTTATATAGATTTTAAGCAGGCTTGTGAATACAGTCAATGTACTTTATGAAAACGGTTGCAGATTACTTAATTCGGGTTACCACAGTTCTTATGCAGTTCTCTTGAGGCCCGTAGGCCGGTGTTAACCAAAGTTCTTTGTGGAGCCGGCGGCTTCCAGGGGATCTGTCCCACGTCGCGTTGCCTTCCCGGGATCGCTGATCGTTGCGGCTCTTCAGCCGAGCAGGTCACTGGTCATCCGGGGCAGCGGTGTTCTGTGGCGGCAGGGTCCTCTCCTCGTCGTCCGCTCCGACCCTGGAGGCAGCGGTTGTGCGGCGGTGACAAGTGGCAGTACGGTCCCCAAGTGCAGGACGTACCCAGCCAAATGTCGATGCAGCTGTGGGCTCACAGCTGGGCTGTCGGGCAGGCTACCGACCTTGCGGATTCTTGTAGGGCAACTGCCCGTCTTTGCAGGTGAGTGACTGCTCGCTATGCAGTCACCTCGAGAGCTCGGACCGGACGGGTCCTCCTTCACTTTGCTCTCGGGCTCCCGGTGCAGTTGCGGTCACGGTGTTCGGGCCAGCGGCGGCTGGTCCTTACTTTGCTCTCGCTGTTGCTTTGGGCCCCGGTCACGGTGGTCGGGAGGACGTTGATGCCTTAGAGGAGATTCCTCTGTCGATACTGCGGCGATGGTCAGCACCCGCAGTCGCTTTCTTCCAAGGGGGTTAGCGTCCACTGGTCCTGGGACGCTGGTCAGGGGGCAAGTTCAGTTGCAAGCCCTTGGAGATCTCTTCAGCAGAGTTTGGCACAAAGTAAAGCAAAAGTCTTCTCGTAGTCTTTTCTCCTGTCTCTCCTTCAGCAGCAAGGCTCCAGACACAGGCAAGAGTCAGCACCCTTCCTTGTCTCTCACGGTCCTTCTCGTCGGGCAGAGTCCTTCTGTGGCCCAAACCGGATCTAATTTTCAAGGAGCAGGGCTCCTTCTTTTATAGGCCAATTCTTTTGTTCTCGCAGGCCAGGGGGGCCTTTGCATAGCCACTCTCAGTCCTTGAGTACCCCGGTGGGTGTACTCCGGCTTCTGCTTTCAGTGTGAGGGGCAGGCGCATCAGACGCCCCACAGGAGGTGGAGCCAGCATTGTCCGGACAGGGGTGGCCAGAGTACCTTGTTGATGGGGGCTTCGCCCTTCCTGGGCCAGGCGTCGGCAGAGTCATCCGCCGCTCCCCAGGAGGGTGGAGCCAGCATTGTGGTGGTCGAGCACAGCTACAGTTCGAGTCAAGAGGCACTCCTACCTCCCACTAAGGTGTAATCTGCGCATTCACCACCTGTCATCCCTCCAGCCCTGTCACTCACACATCCCAGACAGTCAGATACACATACCAGCAGAGGCGGGCTGAAATGGTTAAGCAAGCAAATGCTAACTTTCTAAAAGTAGCATTTGCAAACCCAGGATACTAAAATAAACTTGACTACAAGAAATACCTTGCCATCCTGAGTTCAGGCATACTAAACATGACTCGCTACCATGCTCCTTGAGTCTGCGGGGATTATAGGGTGTCATAATCCTCGCAGCTCAGTCTGGCCTAATGGAGCAGGTAGCCTTCAATAGTGAGATACGGTCTTGGTTGTAAGTCACTACTAGGACATGCCACGCATCTCAGGGCTTGTCCTACCTTGCACCTACAACGCACCCTGCCCGCAGGCCTACCATAGGGGTGACTAATATGTGGTCAAGGGAAGGGTTGGTGCTGGCAAGTGGGGACACTTGCCCAGCTAGCGTGACAGTACGAGACCGCACGCGGGTTCTGCGGTCGCAGTTCCCAGACACATCTTTACGGCTGCTTCGGTGGGTGGCGCAACCAGCGCTGCAGGCCCACCAGCAGTATTGGCATCTACAAGCCCCGGCACTCTCTCGTGCACTTTACTAGGGACTAACAGTAAATCCAAAAAACCAATCATGGATACCAATCGCATGTACAATTTTACAGTAGGGAGCACTTGCACGGCGGCACGGATCAGCCGTGGCGCAGTGCCCTGAGTATCGGAAAAACAGCAAAACATCGGAGGCACATCAGCAAAAAGTGGAAGGGAGACTCACGCCAAGGTGCCAGGTCTAACAGGAACCAAATAAATATCTTACAGTTGGACTACTGCTGCCTGCCAGCACTACAAATGAGGATGTGTGAGTGCATATGCAGATCTGGCTTTGCAGGTTAGCTAAATGATGGACTCATTGTAAGCAACCTATGGCATTGTTGTATATTCATTTAAGAACAGAGTTGGGGAACTAGCACAATTTTTTACCTTGAAATTAAGTTTCAAGAGGCAGCAATTCATGGCATATGCTTAAAAACCATTGTGTGGTAGTAGCAGCATCCTTATAGTATGCTGAGAGATCCTCAGAGCATCGCAGTTTGGGTCAGAATCTTGGTGTTGTATGGAACATGGAGTATAGGTCAGAAGCAAGTGGCACAGAAGGAAGGGCATGCTGTACACTATTCCAATAAAGGCTGGGAAAATTGAGACTCCGCCGAGAGCCTATGAAAAGTAAGTGTGGTTCAGCACTGTATTTTCGTGGTAGAAAAATTGACATTTGGGTTAGTTCACTTCAGAATCAGTGACAAAAATACTTGAGTCAGATAGTACAATACATTTCTAATAAGAAAGAGAAGAATTCCAACTAGTTGATAATGCAGTGTCCAGAGTGTAATACTCTTCTACAACCCTCCATTTCAACTCGAGCGATGCACTTTTGGATTTGTTGAGGAAATACTTGGTAATGGTATAAATAAACTACTGGTGAGGCCACTTGTACTGCTATAAAAACAAGCATTTGCAATGTAATAGGTCTCGCATTCACGCGAGTTTGAGCTATTGGCATTGTAAATGACAATGCCTTTTCTTTATGTTTTGGGTGCGAGCTCTTTTCTTCTGAAACCTCAATCCTTCCATAAGAAGAGAACTGGCTGCAGAGCTTTCTGAGGGATTGCACCAAAGATTTGGAACTCTTTACCTCCAGTAGTGCGTGGAATCACTTCCTATACTGCATTAAAAAAAAGAAGTAAAAATACGACTAATGAACAAATTCATGTCCTAAATCTTAATTCTAGGCTGTCACTGAGTCATCTTTAAGACCCGAATACCATTGTCCATCCAGGTGGAATGGACAAGACTATTTTATGTAGGACTAATATCACGGTCCTTATTGCTCAATAACTGTATGTAGTGTAAAGCTTAGCTGGCCTCTGGTCTCCCTTGGGTATCTATATACTTTATATCTATTGTGAATCGAACAGGATATAATATGTTTGTATGCTACCACAATCACCTAATGTTCAATAACTGTATATTGTACAACGTCCTGCAGATTCACGGTCCTCTATATTTGTTATTCATATATTTTATATCTCTTTTGTACGAATTGTGCCACTAAATAGGAATCCTGAAAATGTAATCACCTCCATCAGCACCTCATCAATGTTTACACTTCAAGACAGCAACCTTTTTCCTTCTTTCTGCTATCCCACATAGAATACCAAACAATGTTACTCCATTTAGAAAAAACATTCATACATGCACTTACGATTTGCAACCACTTTTTACCTATTGCAACACCATGTCAAATGTCAATATCTTTATTCAGGTAACACTGTACCTTGCTTGGATGGCATTTGTACTATTCCCTGTAGGCTAATACTTATAAGTCCCTTTAGCTATTCTCTTGGCATGAGTAGCTGTATCTATTTTGCTCACTAAGTGTTTCAAGACACAGTGCCTGATTTAGATCTCAGAATACAGGTTACTCAGTCACAAAGGTGACGGATGTCCTGTCTACCAAAATATAAATCCCATAGGATATAATGAGATTTACATTTCAGCGGAAGGGGTGTCCGTCACCATTGTGACAGGGTAGCCCATCCGCCGAGATCTAAATCTGGCCCATACTCTTTTCCTCCCTTAACCTTCATAACAAACTTCAATAACAATTCTGCTCTACGCAACAGCTTTCTATGGCGAGGATTCACTCAACATCTATACATTTTCTTGACTTAATTTTGTTATTCACTTGCATCGTTATCTGATCTCATATGCAGTCCCCATGTATAATGTCAATTCAATAGTTTGCTACCATGGACTTCATTTTTGTGATCAATTTGTTATTTCACTAATCAGTTCTTTATTTCATCCAAACCATAACCTATCAATTGTTACCTAGACTTAATGGGCAACAATGAGCATTTAGCAGGGCTGAGCTTTCTACAGAACTTAATATCCTATATACTATCAGGATGTACGCCATGAAGTATTACACCTTTTTTAGGTCGAGCGTGCACTGCTCACTCTGCGAGACTGCTGTAGTAGAGTATGGGAGAGAAGCCGCGTCTACTCTCCTCCCATATTTTTTATTGGCTTGTGTTATTGTCTTTCGTAAATGCTGCCTTCGGATTTGTTAATAGCCTTCCTAGTCCCCCCTTTGAACGTCCTTGTCTTCATTCATACCCTCCCATGGCGACTGGCCCTTTTACTTCTGTTGTTACATGGGACATGTTATTTAGTCTGCAAGCACTATTTACGTTATTGAGTTTATCTTACTGCAGGCCGGACATGCAATGCTTCAGCTGAAATCGCTTGTGTTTTTTTAAGCAGCACTGCCTCCCCCGTAACACGGGTGCCTGCTTTCAATCACTTTAACCTGGCATTATCTTATGTCTCTTTCATCACTCCCCCAAGTAAAATGGATTTAGAAATGATTAGCAAACGTCATGTGAATTCCAGGTAGCACATAATCTTTTGCTAATGGACTTAAGCTTACAACAGCACATCTGTGCTACATGTCATCTGTACTAAAGCCACCTGACGGGTTGTTTTTAAAAGCCTGTTTTGTTAACAGCACCACCACCAATACCACCACCTACAATATCACCACCATCAATACCACCACCCTCAATACCACCCCTACTAACTCCACCACCACCAATACCACCACCAATACCACTACCACCACCAATACAACCCCCACCAATACCACCACCACCAATACCACCACCACTATCAATAACACCACCTTCAGCACCACCACCACCAATACCACCACCACGAATACTACTAACACCACCAGCAAAACCACCACCAATACCACCACCACCACCAATACCACTAATACCACCACCAATTTCTATATCACCACCAATACCACCACCAACAATACCACCACTACCACCAACAATACCTTCAACTCCACTAATACCACTACCACCAATTCTACCACCACCAATACCAGCACCACCACCAATACCAGTACCACAACCACCAATACCAGTACCACCACCACCAATACCAGTACCACCACCACCAATACCACCACCACCAAAACCAATACCGCCACCGCCAATACCACCACCTCCACCAATGCCACCACCCATACCATCACCACCACCAATACCAGCACCACCAATATCACCACCACCAATACCGATACCACCATCAATTCCACCACCACCATTATCAATGCCATCACCTCAGCACCTCTCGCTCACTAGTAATAGAAGGAGCACTGTACGAGGTCGGCACTGCAGCTGACACCATCCATCCCTCCCTCCATACCTGCCATAAAGCACAGCCCACCCTGCACCAGGAGGTGAAGCCAGGGCCCTACTACGGCTGGAGTTTTTTATATTAGCCCAAAGATAGCAATAACAGTAAGCAATTCGACACTGCACACTCAAATCATGGAGAGGGCAGGAACTAGCCCCCCCCTCTCCGGTTCTTCCTCCTGAGTCGCAACAGTGTAATCACAGAACGAAAGGTGTTAGTGCCCTTTGTTAGTGTTTACAGCTCAGATCATATGTAACTCTCACTTCACACTTTGTGTCTGTGTAATTTACAACACTTACACATCTTCACTGCACTATTTATCACTACTTTGAAGACGTCGCAGGCAAGTCTCTTCCTCTGATATTTACAATCTAACAAGCGGTAAAGAAGGTCCTTTATTGCAATGCTATACGTCTCGCAAATGTGAGAGCTTCAGCTGTTAGTATTATAAATGATAATGCCTTTTATTTATTTATTATAAAGTTTATATAGCGTGAACATGACCCACAAGGGTATCAGAGCGCTTTACAGTATAAGAACATAAATGGATGAGGTGGTATACGTGTATAAGTTTGTTATGAAGGTTAAGGGAGGAAAAGAGTATGGGCCAGATTTAGATCTCGGCGGATGGGTTACCCTGTCACAATGGTGACGGACATCCCTTCCGCTGAAATGTAAATCTCATTATATCCTATGGGATTTATATTTTGGCAGACGGGATATTCGTCTCCTTTGTGACTGAGTAACCTGTATTCTGAGATCTAAATCAGGCACTGTGTCTTGAAACACTTAGTGAGCAAAATAGATACAGCTACTCATGCCAAGAGAATAGCTAAAGGGACTTATAAGTATTAGCCTACAGGGAATAGTACAAATGCCATCCAAGCAAGGTACAGTGTTACCTGAATAAAGATATTGACATTTGACATGGTGTTGTAATAAGTAAAAAGTGGTTGCAAATCGTAAGTGCATGTATGAATGTTTTTTCTAAATGGAGTAACATTGTTTGGTATTCTATGTGGGATAGCAGAAAGATGGAAAAAGGTTGCTGTCTTGGAGTGTAAACATTGATGAGGTGCTGATGGAGGTAATTACATTTTCAGGATTCCTATTTACCACAGTCAGAAAAGCCGGCTGAGAGTGGAGGAAGTGGCCCGTTTAGGGTCACCCTGGTCACTCGTGACCACCTCTCAGCCTTCCATACCTAATGAAGAGACGGTCAGACAGTAGAGAATACCAACCAATATATGTTTATTCTGATACACTCGAGCGGAGCCCGCTCTGCCCAGTGTCTAGGAGTGCTGCAGTATAGGACTGACATCAGCAAACATGGAGATACATTATGTACAATTCAGAACCAATGAAGGCATGTCCAGAATGAAATTTTCCAGGCAGATGCAGCTAAACAAAGAAGTACAGTAGGATAGGTTTCGACTCTGAGGCCGGGCACACATTTTGTTCTACCCATGGTCACTCTGTTCATGCCCACCACCAGACTGGTGGGAGAAGGCATCTATCTAGAGGGAAAGGTATGATCTAATAAGAACAGTGTATACATTAGCGGAGCAAGGCCTTGAAGAAATGAAACTCATCTGAACCGTTCTTCGGAGAGACAGACATTAGTTCCGATCATGGTTCAAAATGGCGGGCAAACACAAAATGGTGCCGCAAATGCTAACTTACATAGAACAATGCACAAACAAAAGCAGCAAAAACATTTTCATTCCAACAGAGCCTCCTTTTAGCATAAGCTATCTAATTTCCAGAAATGACAGAAGAAAATATAACATGTTCATGGATGAAGGAACATCAGTATTCCGAACAATCCATATATTCAGTGTCAGGAATAGAGGCTGCAAGGAAAGATGTTGACTCAAAAATACTTTCATCAATCTGCATCAACTCATCAATAACCTTTTGTAGCATAATTGCAGCATTACAGACAAAATAGGAGCAACAATCTGAGAGACATTGTATGCAGAGGCAACATGTGAAGAAGATACAGGCAAACACAGCCAGAAAAGTGAGGATCTTCCAACCCCAAGACATGAGTATGTTCCAAAAACTACCCGAGACTGTCCAAGTACCTGTGTCCTGGTGTATGACGCGAGCCTATGTAATATTTGTATAGCTGCATACACAATGGGAGCGTTATCAGGTATGTAAACACTGCAGCTGCTGCCAATGATGTGACAAGCCCGTCCCCTATCTGCAAGTATGACATCTAGCACCATCCGGTTCTGCAAAGTGACTAATCTTGTAGTCTAGAGCTCAGCAGTGATATGTGTCACTATCCCACAGTTGTATTGATAACCCACTCAACAACCCTTGTTAAATGATGAATTTGAAGGTTATTAGCCATGGGACACCAAAAGGGTAGTAGGCACTTTATAGCATCCCCAAATTGCTGTGCCGTGGTGTCTGTTTGACCTATACCCTTTGTGTCAACAACCCTTTTGACTTGCATCTGGAACGTACTTCTATGTTGCAGCTGTGAGAAGTTAGAGTGGCATATGATGTCCACTAGTTCTAGTGGGCACCTTGCACCAGTCTAATCGCCCCTTATTGATGGTGGTTGTAAAGTCAGCCTTGTAAATGTAAATTGATACTTGTATAGCGCACTACTCACCCGCAAGGGTCCAAAGGCGCTTGTACGAATACCGCTGTGGAACCCGTCCTGGCTTTCCCTGTGAGGCGTCCACTCCTGGGCACCCCCAGGTTGAAGGCCAGGCATCTTTAGCGTTGTGGGGATTAAGCAAGCTACTGCCCAGAGTTGCAGAGTGGGACTCTATGATTAGAATAGGCACCGAGGCAAGAATTATCAGGTCCGTGGAATTTTGAGCCCAAGACCCGCCGAGGCGGGGAAATGAACCCTGGTCCCGGGCTAGACCTCTGCATCAGGGTCTGCCGCTCTAATCATTGAGCTATCCTAGTGGTAGCATGAACCAGCAGTCTTCGGGCTAAGAATTCAGTAGGTGAGTTAAGCAAGTTGTTTTACCATATATAGGGGCATACATAGGTAATTTCTGTTTTTGCGATTCTCAAATAGCGATTTTTAAGGAATTGCTATTTGAGAATTGCAAAATGGAATGTAGGTAAAAAATCGCAATTTTTTTGCGAATTGCTAAAATTCCTTAATTGCGATTAGCAAATTGCGACTCCCAATTAAGGAATGAGTTTTCCGTTCATTCCTATGGGCCAAGTGGCCCATAGGAATGAATGGGGATATATTCTCAAATTGCGATTTTCTATGAGAGGGTACCAGGGTGTCTAAAGGACACCTGTTGCGCCCCTGGAATGTGCGTGTAAGTAGTGTGGCGCACATACATGCTCTAAGGGCATGTCTGTGCCCCACATGGCACTTTGAATTACAAAAAAATGCATTTTGACAGGAAATCGCAAAATACCATCTACTTGGAGTAGGTGGTATTTTGGGATTCCTTAAACCAAAATCGCATTTTAAAAGTCACCCCTACATAGCATTTAAGGAATCGCAAAATTGCGATTCCTTAAATGCTTGAGCAAAATAAAGAATCACAATTTTTGCGATTCCTTATTATGCTATGTGGCACCTACATACCAAATGGCCGTTTGCGGTTCGCAAACGCCGGAATTCTGCAAATTATGGCATTTGCGAATCGCAAATACCTTCCTACATATGCCCCATAATTCCTTGAATACCAAATGAAAGGACACCACACAAGGTAAATATCAAATATACCAGTCTAATCGACCCTTATTGTAAAGTCAACCTTATATAAAGCTATCCTAGTGGTAGCATGAACCAGCAGCCTTCAGTCTAAACTTCAGTAGGCCAGTTAATCAAGTTGTTTTACCATAAATAATCCCTTGAATACCAAATGAAAGGACACCACACAATGTATATATCAAATATATATGTATTTAATCTAAACACAACCCCTCTGCACTCTTTATGAGGTCAGAGGTCAAAATGCAATACAAGTCACACAGTTAATATACAATAAGTTGCACGGTATATGTTATGCCCTGGGGCCTCACAAACCATATACTAAGAAAGTGGTATAAGTACCACGTGAGAGTTAGAAAGCAGACCTGGGGCCTGTGGAATCGCTGGGGACCAGAGGGAAAGTATCTGGGTGGATCCAAGGGTGGATCGGTGATGTGAAGAACCTGAAAGCAGAGGGGACAGAGTCTGGGTCACTAGCCAGTGACCATGAAGGTACCAGGAAGGAATTAGGCGATGTCTGGTGCTTGAAGATGAAGAAGATGAGTTTGTCTCTTCAGCCACAAGGTCCAGGAGGCATCGACGATGACCAGGCGCTGGATTTGAGCTGTTCCACAATGGATCTAGATGACTGCAGTGTCAGTATCCGGATTAGACCCAACAAGCCTTGGCAACCGCAATTCACGCAGGATGTCAAGATTGGCTCTGTTGCAGATCAGCAAGGTCTGTGGCGCTTCTCCTTTTCAAGGAAACTGGAGCAAGCCTGGAGCAACCAGGACAGCAAAGTAAATTTAAGATGGCATCTTCAGGGGGCTCACTAGCCAATGGGCAAGGAACTGGGAAGACGCATCAAGCTCAAATGCAAAGGCGGGGCCCACGGGACACTCGTGGAGTGTGGGGGCCTGGGCTTCAGTGCAAATGGTGCTCGGGCTGGGACTTCTCAGACCCCAATGCACAACTTACTGAGGCTTCAGGAAAGGAGTGCAGGTAGCAAAATGTAGGATGTCCAAGAGGTCCAGTCTCACATCTCTCGTGTCCGCCACGGGTCTCAGCTTTGCTGTGGATGTGGATCGGGCCAGAGAAATCTGAAAGTCCAGTTCTTGAGTCGCAGAGTCTTCGGGTTCCGACGGGACCCTTGAAACTGCAGACCGGCAAAGATGCTGTTGGTGCCTGTTTGAACTGGGTGGTCACTCCTTGAGCACAAGGGAGATGTCTTCCATTTTCCAGTCAGAATGGAATGTCGAAGGTCCAAGAAATGTCTTTCAAAGATTCATCTAGGATAATCTAAAGTCCTGGGGACACAGCTCCTATACTTATACTAAGAAAGGGGGCTGGATTACCTGACTAGGTCCCTCCTATGGGTGGACCTGAGAAGTGGGTGGTTACACCTCTTTCCCTTTGTCCAGTTTCACGCCAGAGCAGGGCTGGAGTGCCCCGGCAACTGGTTTGAACCGGGGTATGCATGGAGCACCTTGTGTGCCCCAGGCAGTATCTAGATGTATTCACTGAATGCAGCCCTCCCTGCCCCAATACACAAAACCCCTGTCTGGGGAGGTGCCAGCACCTCCCTAGACAGGAAACCTATTGTCCAGGTTTCCCCTGCCGGAGTTTCGTCCAACAACAGGAGGTCAAACTTGTGTCTGTGGCAGCAGCATCCATCTTGTGATGCTGAGGCTCTGTTTAACTTTAACCGGGTAAAGCAGTAACTTACATGTCTTTTCCCTCTAGAAGGGTGGAATGCTACCCCCGCCGCCAGAATTGGCGGCGGGGGTAGTATTCCAAAATGTTTGACACCTTACACAACATGTTTTGATAAAGCCAAACCAAAGTTAGCATTAACCGCAAGGATTATAATGCACTTAAGCGTATATGGTATGGCTATATCATAGAACAGCTATAAGGAGATAGTTTCGAAAGCTGCAAAGGGGCTCAGCTCATGCTAGGGCATCCTCTCACATAAAACCAAGCACTCTGCCTCCAGGATTATCGAGGCCTACCATAGGAGTGGCTTATAGGTGTATATGTGTCTATATATAAAGGTAGATATAGGCATACTATATCTAAGTAAGGGGTGATTACACCACCTTACCCAGGCTGTGTGAACAGACCTGTGATGCCAGTTTGGAAGGCAAATCAGGGGTGGCACAATACATGCTGCAGCCCCCGGTAGGCCTAGGGTACACCTATGCCCTGGGTACCTATGGTACACTAAATAGGGGCTCACAAGAGTGACCCAGTAACCAATCTGGTATGTATCATTTTCCTCATCTGTTTTAGTCTGGGTAAACCGGGCATCACTAAACGGAACAAACTGGGGTTCCAGCTCGCATTGGTAGTCCCTGACTCCCTCCTTCACCCATTCGTCATAAGGCAGAGGAAAATGGACCTTGCGCCAGTGGCTAGCATGCACCCAGTTCATCCGGCCAGCTATTTAAACGGCGGTACGTGTGGATAATAGGACCTGTCTGGTCTGTTCCAGCGTTGCTCAAGACTCTTCTTTCATTGGAAGTTCCAAACCAGCACCCAGCCACCAGGCTGGATATCGTGTCTGGGCCCCTCTGATGCAACTGACAGGAGGGACCTATTGGTAAATAGAACGCAAACTTTAAGTTAACTGACAAAGATAGTCTATCAACAAAGGATACTCAATATCAGAGAAAGTACAAGGGCGCGGGACGCCCCAGACATTTGCCAGTCATCCAAACATGACCTCGTACGGTGACTATCCTGTCCTAGAATGTGCCATTGTTCTTATCTACAAAAGTGCTAATGGTAAAGCATCTGGCCACTGTAACCCTGTGGTCTCCTGAATTTTTATCAACTTTAATTTGAGAATACCATTGTAGTTCTCAACCAAACCTGCTGACTGTAGATGATTTGCAGCATGACATTTTTGTTTGATACTTAAGCCGTCACAAATTAGCTGATGATGTTAGCATTAAAATGACTTCCGTTATCACTCCAGATCAACCAGGGAAAACCGAAACGAGGAAGGCACTCCTTCAGGAGTACCTTTGCAGTCGTAATGGCTGTATTGTCTTGAGTGAGGTAAGCCTCAACCCATTTACTGAACGCACAAACAACCACTAAAACATACTTCAAATTATTGCATCCAAGTTCTATATAGTCCATCTGAAGGACTTCAAAAGGAAAAGTGGGTGGTGCAAAATTACCGGGTGGTGTAGGCGTACCTTTTTCAGGATTTTGCATCATACATACCATACAATACTTAACGAAATGTGCAGCTGTTTTTGAAATCTTGTCATTCTGCCACACAGGGTCCAACAACTTGCAAATACCCATAGCACTGATAGGAGCTGGGCCATGGATTATTGTGACTACAAGAATAATATATGCGTCTGGTAACATCCATCTCTGCTTTCCCGATTTATCAATGCAACATCCCTCATCATTCAATTGTGCTGTACTTTCTTGCCATATTGCTAATTCTTCTATTGCAGCCTCACTTTGTATCTTTTTCACGTTCTCATGCGTATCCTCAAACATACCAACTTCAGGCACCCACCTAGTGGGACCTGCTATGAACATTCTCTTCAATTTAGTCAGTGCCATTTCCTTAGCTGTCTGGTCAGCAAAGGCATTTCCCCTACCTACAGAATCAGTTATTTTCCTATGGGTGCTACACTTTACTATTGCCAACTTTTAGGGAGTGTCAAAGCAGACAAAAGCCTCAATCTAAGGTGAACATTTTGCATCTTTGTACCATGGGAAGTAAGGAACCCTCTCTCAGCCCAGAGCCGCCCAAATGTGCGCGTGACTCCGAAGGCATACTGGCTGTCAGTATAAATACTGACAACCAGTCCCTCACTCAATTTACAAGCTTGAATAAGGGCGGCCAACTCAGCGGCTTGGGCTGACTGATAGGGGACTTGTGACATCTCTACGACTGTACGCAATGTGGTGATAGCATAAGCAGAAGTTGTAGTGCCATCTGGTATCCTGAAACAAGAGCCATCGACTTATAGTTGCCTTGTGGGTCAGATAAGGGAACATCAGTCAAGTCTACCCATCCTTTCGTCTCTTCTTCCATCCAGAAGATACAATCATGCTTCTCAACTTCATCAGTTCCAGAAGGGAGGGTCAGTAACATGGCTGTATTCAGAGTGACACATCTTTTGATTGTGATGTGTTTGGCGAACAATGTTAATTCATAACCTGTGAGACGTGCACTGGTGAGGTGCTGTGTCTTAGTCTTATTCAAAAGTGTATCCACAGCATGAGGCACCATGACTGTGAGATCACTATCAAGCACGAGTCCAGCCGATTGTCATATTGAGACAGCCACAGCCGGTGTTAGACAGCTCAGGAGGGCTCTTGCGACAGGGTCAAGAACAGAAGAGAAATAAGCACACGGACGTTGCTCATCTCCAAATTTTTGTGTTAAAACAGAAAGCGCACAACCAGCCATCTCATGGCAGTACAACACAAATGCTTTTCGTAATTAGGTTTACCAAGCACCGTAGTCGAACAAAGCACTGCCTTCAATTGCTCAAAAGACTGCTGACATTCAGGCCTCGAAGCCAGGGGCTCATGAGCAGCTTTAGGGGTTAGCGCCAGCAAGGGTTTGGTTAGTAGGGAGTAGTTAGTTATCCACTGCCTGCAGTAGGAAGTGATACCTATAAAAGTGCGCACATCTTTCTGAGTCTGTGGGATGAGCATTTTAACAATGGTTTTGATGCGCTAAAGAGTCAATCTCCTATCCTCCTTCGACAGTAGGTGATCTAAATAGGTGACCTCCTGTCTGCAATACTGAAATTTGGAAAGGGACACTTTATGTCCGTGCTGCACCAAATGCAACATCAATTTGACTGTACTATCCCTGCAACCTTGAAGAAAGAATAAGAGAGGGACTGAATCAGCAAACATGGAGATACATTATGTGCAATTCAGAACCAATGAAGGCACGCCCAGAATGGAATTTTCCAGGCAGATCCAGCTAAACAAAGAAGTACAGTAGGATAGGTTTGAACTCTGAGGCCAGGCACACACTATCTCCTACCCAAGGTCACTCTGTTCATGCCCACCACTAGACTGTTGGGAGGAGTCCTCTATCTAGAGGGAAAGGTATTCGCTAATAGGAACAGTGTATTCATTAACGGAGCAAGGCTGAAGAAATGAAACTCACCAGAAACTGTTCTCCAGAGAGACAGACATTAATTTCGATCATGGCTCAAAATGGCGGGCAAATACAAAATTGTGCCGCGAATGCTAAATTACATACAACAATGCACAAACAAAAGCAGCAAAAACATTTTCATTCCAACAAGAGGATGGGTTTAGGGAAAGGATGTGGGAAGCTTAATATTATTCCTGATCAATAAAATAGATGGTTTGTCTACATAATGGCTTAAATGTTTTTTCAATTTAAAGGAAAGGAAGGTCATATGTAATTCGTATGTGGCTAAAAGAACGCCTTTTAGGCATGGTGGCAACACAAGGGTTAATTAAGCCTGAGAGAAATACTGAGTATTATAATAATAGGGTTCAAAAGGAATTTCCATGAGGCACTTAGCAGTACTATTGGTAAGCTGAATCAGTTTATTAATCACATTTGATTAAACATGATGCAGTGCCTAAAACGTAAACTTTTAGGAGTAATTATTTGTTGGCGAGGCAGATTTTGAAGCAGACCATAAACTATTTTGCGCTGCATGTATATAAGGACCCATGGAGTCATCATTATGGATAGCCCCTTCATTGTTGACTGATAGATACACAGAAAAATCTGTACATGTGTCTATCTGAGGAACCTAAACAAGAACATACTGATTGGTAAGTTTCCATTACCCAAAATAGGGGAGGGAAGGTGAGGGCATCGGGTCCTTTAGCACCCCTATTCTAAAGCACTGTGTTCCAGTAAATATTGCAGTAGTGTCTATTAAATGCTTGGCAGCATTTAACAGACACTGCTTGGCCTATCCCTGACTGCAGCAGCATGAATTCGTCCAAGATTTATTCTGGGGTTGATCATTGAATGGGAAGGTCTCAAGTATTTTCAGCAGACATTTTGTCAACAGGAAAATACAGGAAAGAGCAAGTCATACTAGTAAGAAGGGGTTTACATGTACTAAACAAAAGGGATTAACGCTGGAAAATATAAAGTGAAAAATATATTTGAATTTAGTGACTTAGGTGTTTGGTTCGATGATGGTCAGACTGAATACGATGGCTCATCAGATACAGTCTGACTGCCATCTGCTGCTGCGGTCTGACAGACGCATGATAATGCACGCAGTCGGAGAAGCAGGCAGAGAGACAGTCTGACGGAGCGCTTCGGACCATTGGTGGGTCAGTAATTCCAACAATAGGGCGGTGTCTTGTCAGGCCCCGTTATAGGGATTACAGTGTAACTTTCCGCCATGAAAAGGCAGGCGGAAAGTGACATTAGGGACCCTAGTGGGCCTTCTTTTTCCTCAGGCCCTCCGCTAGGGGTCTGGGCAACCTAGGGACCCCCTTAAACTTTCCTGCACCATGTGGCAGGCAGCGAATGGAGCCTGCCACACGGTACAGAGACGTTTTCAGAGTGTATATTTTCTATTGTGGCTTGTGCTGCAGCCCACATTATAAAATATACACTGTGCACCCTCCATGAAGGCGGTCGCATTGTAATTAGGGCAGGGGACCACCTACTCCTTGTCAGGCAGCCCCTCTTCTACTATGGTGCCGATCGGGCACCAGTCCGACCGACATAGTAATAATGCCCTTAGTAAGGGCACTGAGTGAGTAATTCTAGGTGCATTATTAAAGGCTTTATCACCAAACAAGAAAGATGAGCTAATTTCTTTCCTTTAAAACGAAAAAGGGTGAAGGAAGGGAGGCAATAGCTTCAGCCAATGGCAATTGCTCAGACCTCATTCAAGTTAAATATTTGTCTTTTCCCCTGTTGCGACACATAATGGAGGAGCAGCGACACCTGTTCCAGTAAAGTTCAGCAGGAACTGCTAGGCCACATCTCCTTTGAATGGTACATAAAAGCCCGGGCCTGTTTCTGCCTTGCTCGGCCTCCTCAGTGAGGTGAACTATGGCAAAGCGAGTACAGGACCAGTGTATGTTTTTTTACCCATTGCACTTAGTGAGTCACATTAAACTATCAAAAGGTGATGGGAAACTTTTGCAAAAGTCTTAGGGAATAGCATTCTCTCTGGAAGCTTTCCAGTCCAGATGTTTTGTCCAATACTTCACTCTGGGTAGGGACCAGCAGTACACAAATCTGTCTTTGTACTGCTTCAATGGGAATAGTCTGCCCACCCTAAAATGAATTAGAAGAATTTATAAAAGAGGGGTTGCCATAATGCTTAGTAAGTGATAATGGCATTGAACTCAGTTAAGAAGCAATAAAACAGCTTGTGCTGAATGTTGGAATGGGTGTAGCAGCAGCGTTACCTCCTATGCCTAGACGGGAGCCTGAGAAACAATGTCAATAATGAAGAAAGATTCTACCGAATTCATTCATCACATGGTACGTATATAGACCGCACTGTGGCAGCATATATCT
Source organism: Lissotriton vulgaris (assembly GCF_964263255.1). Lineage (NCBI taxonomy): Eukaryota > Metazoa > Chordata > Amphibia > Caudata > Salamandridae > Lissotriton > Lissotriton vulgaris. The sequence goes on along the minus strand of NC_141687.1, from coordinate 2,120,618,240 downwards.
AGTCTTAATGACATCATCGGATATTCTTGTGTTAAAACAATATTTGCATAAATGTTCCAGCTATTAACCGGCCGAGTAAATTAGAGCTCTCTATTAGGAGTACTACAACTTACAACATCGTCTGGACATTTATGCTTAGTAGTATGCATGGCTGTACCCCCTTAAATGAGAGAAGGTGCACATGTATGGATCAAATGCAACTATAAAGTTACAATTGCAGTTCTATATAGCGCAGGTGGAGATCAATGTCCACAATATGTAGAGCTATTAATTGAAAAGATTTGGTAAACAGAGATCACATGAGGAGGATACCACACACCTGACAATCATCATAAATGGACGCACAGACACACAGAAGGTAGCGACCCCGACAATCTGGAACTAATGGCAAAAAAGGCAAAACGCTTACAAGCAATCAAAAATTTGAAAGCTTCTTCTAAAATTACCGGTCAGCCGGTTGAGCTTCAACCGAAAATCTCAAATATTTTCGCCCCTTTACCAAAAGATGGGATAAGTGATTCACCCAAACCAACAAATCCAAGAGCCCGATACGGGGACCTGGAGGATCAAACGAGTGTGCCCATCGGGCATAATAAGGTGGATCCTGTAGCTCCAGGAGCCGAAGCTGAAGCTGGTAAAATATTGAATCACGCCACAAGTCTAAAGTCAGATTATAGATCTTTACCACCTGACAATGCTTCAGGCAATAAGATGGGAACCAAAACAAAAACTAAAATACAATATTCCGAAACACAAGTAGTTACTGATGATTCTGACTGAGATATTTATGAAACCGGGGCCTCAATATCTAGTGAAATAAGTCACTCCAGCGATGATCATAGCCTTGATTCCTCAAATCCAGAACATTCAGAACTATCAGATTTTGTTGGGGCAAAAAGCAAGAAAGCAAACAAATCCGGTCCAGACTACACCCCAAGAAAAAGCTAGAGAAACAGAAAGATAGACAAACAAGACATCATAAAGTGATATACGAGGAAACCACAGACCCAGGGAGTAATACAGAACAATCAAAATATACAGTAAAAAATCTAACTCCCAAATTCACAACAGACTCAGAACACCATCAAACTATCACAAATGAGTTTACTGGGAGTGGTCATAACCAACAGGGACGCGCAAGGCAGACTGTCAAACAAGCAGAACCATGTCTGAGTGAAATACTTAGCTCAATTAAAAGCTTGCATGAAGAAGTGAAAACAGACAATAAAAAAAACCATACAAAAGTTACAAGGAGCCATTAAAAAAGTAGGTCTAACTTGCTCGGAAATATCAGACAGAATGGTCAGTGTGGAAAAACGTGCTGAAAACCTGGAAATAGATGTTGCTAACCTCCAAATGCAAGGCAAATATCAAGATGGTATCATAAAAGACCTAATGCTAAAGGTCGAAGATCATGAAAACCGAGCGAGACGAAACAACCTCCGTATCCTAGGAATTCCTGAAGGTGTAGAAGGAAAAGACATAAGGGCCTTTATGATCTCCCTCCTTAAGACAGCCTTCCCTGTACTCCAGTTGTGGGAAATGGAGAGGGAGGTACAGCGTGTGCACCGCTTCCCATTAACTCCTTCCAAACAAGTCAACAACCCTTCACAATACCCAAGAGCAGTACTGATATACTTTGGGAATTCCTTGCTCCGGGAAGCAATATATAATCTAGCACGGCCCAACAGAGAGAGGGAATATAATGGGTTCAAGTTCTTCGCTCGACCTGATTACGCACATGCCACGGTGAAAAGGAGGTGGCGGCTACGGCAATTAATTACACCATTCGAGCAAATAGGAGCCACCGTTTTCCTACAAGAACCAGCCAGACTAAAAATCATTATCAATGGGTCAACACGAAGCTTCACGAGTGAAATTTAAGCTCAGGCCTATTATAAAGAAATCTCTCTCTCAAGCAACTCCAAAACAGAAAGACAACAAAAACCAGCGGGTAGACAAGACACAGAAAGCAAGTGATTTTAAAAATGGATATCCGCTAATATACTGAGGAACTTTATTTTCGGCACATGCATGATGTACTTTATGCTAAGCACATCAGGGTTTGGAAGGCGGGCGGGCTGGGTCTCTCTGACCAGAGTGACGCCCACACCTGGATCCTTCGGGACTCAGGAAGCCTCAAGGGGTGGTGAAGAGGGGGGGAGGACAGGCGGGAAGAGCACACAAGCAAATAAAATACAGGTAATCATATGCAAACAAGAATTTAAAATACGAAAAAAAAAGAAAAATGACACATCCACGTAATAAAAACGCAAACAGAAATGAAGTTATCAAGACAAAGATCAGTGTAAGGTTGAATCAGATACCTCAAAAAACATGGCCAAGTTAAGGATTTTAACTATCAATATATGTGGCCTTAATGACGTTAAAAAAAGACAAAGGGTGGCAATGGGACTTAAGTCAATAGGTCCCAATATCATATGCATGCAGGAGACACATGTGGAAGGATCACAACAACATTTACTGAAAAATATGGGCTACAGACTGATCATCTCTACATCGCAGCCAACGAAGACAAGGGGGGTAGCCATCTTTGTAATCGGCGGTGGGTTACAGTTTACTAGGTCTAGAGCTGATAAATTAGGCCGTTGGGCAATAACAGAGTGCTTGTTTGATCAAGGGAAGAAGGCTACTATTTGCTCCATATACGGGACATTAACAGACGACCCGGAATTATGGATATTAATTTTAAACGAACTAGCCCATTGGTCACCCCCCTTCATTATATGTGGTGATTTTAACTTGAATCTTCCCCCTGACTGGCAATCAAGGCCAGACTTTACATACAAAGGAAGGAAGCCAAGGGTATTCACTACACTTCAGGAAATATGCACCACACATGGGTTAGGGGATTTCTGGCAAACTAAACACCCCACAGATCCAGGCCATACATTTTTTTCCCACCCACATAATAAATTGACACGGTTAGATTACATCTTGATATCCAACACAACTTCATCTAAATGCACAATAGAGAAACTTCACCGAGTACTATCAGATCATAATCCATTAATCCTCAGTATGGATATTGAAGGGTCAGGCCATAGTAAGAATGGACTTTTGAGCGGGCTTTACTTCTGAATGAAGAGTACTGTCAATGCTTAAATAGGTGGATCCCCGAATTCTTAGAATACAATATGGGGACCGCCCCAATCGAAACTGTATGGGATACCTTAAAAGCAGGAATAAGGGGAGAGACGCTAAGATTCTCCCTCAATCTTAACCGGAATACAAAAAATGAAATAAAAGTACTACAGGATAGATTAATTAAAACGGAGGAAGATCTGATGAGGGCAGTGCAAGAGGGGCACAAAATAGAAGAAACATTGGCCATGGTAGCTATCGCAAAAACCAAAGTGTCAGATATTTTAACCAAAAGAGCAATAGAAAAGGCTATGATAAATAAAGAAGGCATATACGAACTTAGCGAAAAAGTAGGACACCACTTGGCGGTACGAACTAGACAAGAAACCATGGCAAATACAATTAAAGAAATTAATGATCCTAAAAAAGGTCTTATACAAAATCAACTAGAGATAAGAAATGCATTTCATGACTACTATCAGGATTTGTATACAGAAACGGACAAAAATCAAGGTAAAATTGAACGGTATCTAGAACAATCTAATAACCCACGATTATCTATGGAAGATCAAGAAAGGTTGGCGCAAAATCCAGAATGAGTGGAAATTCTATTATCGATTAATAGCCTATATCCGGGGAAAGCAGCAGGGCTGGACGGGATCCCAGGCGAATTTTACACCAAATTTTATAAACCGCTGAAGGAAATTTTAACAACTTTAATAATACATATTTTCAATGGGGGACAACCACCAGAGTCATGGGCCAGTGCTAAAATCGCAGTTTTTCCTAAAAAAAATAAAGACCCTGCCCAATTGGGATCTTATCGCCCAATCACACTAATTAACTGTGACTCGAAAATATATTCGAAGTTACTGGCAACTAGATTGGCGCAATATATACACAAAATCATCTCCCCACGACAACAGGCTTTATTCCGGGTCGATCAACTATCGATCATGTCCAGAGGGTCATTACTCTATTGGACATTACAGAATTGTCAGGAGACCCTATGGCCCTAATACTATTAGATGTCGAGAAGGCCTTTGATAGGGTCTCCTGGCAATATCTGTGGACAGCAATGTCGAGGTGCGGTGTTGGTAACCGATTCATCAAAGCCACCCGTATGTTATACATAAAACCCGAAGCGGTTATCGCAATAAACGGAGAGCTGGCCGGGAGTATTAAAGTTACCAGAGGGACAAGACAGGGTTGTCCGTGCTCTCCCTTACTGTTTGCTATCTTCATTAATCCTTTCATTCTTCAACTAGAATCCAACTTGGAAATTTCACCGATTAAAACTATCAATGGCAATACTAAGACGCTAGCCTATGCAGACGACATAGCAATAGTTACCGGAGACCCTAGCACAGCAGTGAAAGCAATGGAAGATGAAGCTAAACAATTTGGGGAGGTCTCAGGATACAAACTTAAGCAGGAAAAAACTCAGATAGTCGTTAATAACAAGATTACATATCCTGATGATCGGGTAGCTATCAGCGCCATATGTCTAGGAGTAAATATAACATCAGACCTAGACAATCTGGTTAAAATTAATCTTTAGCCCCTTATAAACCAAGCAAGCAAAAACCTCAGTAGAATTCACAATCTTCATCTGACCTTAGTAGGAAGATGCAATGTCATCAAAATTCTATATCTCCCAAAATGTTTAGATTTCACCACACAAATATTTCAGGATATTGATAATTTATTTTCACAGTTTATTTGGAATTATAAAAAACCGCATAGGGCACTTAAATATATTACACTCCCGAAAAACAGATCAATCAATCAATCAATCATAACACTTGTATAGCGCGCTACTCACCCGGCAGGGTCTCAAGGCGCTTGGGGGAAGGGGTCTGCTATTGCTCGAACAGCCAGGTCTTGAGTTGTCTCCTGAAGGCGAGATGGTCCTGGGTCAGCCGAAGATGGATGGGGAGGGAGTTCCATGTCTTGGCCGCCAGGTAGAAGAAGGATCTGCCGCCAGCGGTGGCTCTTCGGATGCGTGGTATGGCGGCGAAGGCGAGGCTTGTCGAACGTAGCTGGCGGGTGGGTGTGTAGAAGGTCAGGCGGTCGTTGAGGTACTTGGGTCCTAGGTTGTGGAGAGATTTGTGTGCGTGGGTGAGGAGCCTGAACGTGATCCTCTTGCTGACGGGGAGCCAGTGCAGGTCCTTCAGGTGGCCGGAGATGTGGCTGCGTCGGGGGATGTTCAGGATGAGACGGGCGGAGGCGTTCTGGATGCGTTGGAGTCTTTTCTGTATCTTGGCTGTGGTGGGCTCTCACTACCAAACTTCAAAATATATTGGTGGGCCACGATCATACAGTATAGCAAAATACTTCTGACCTCATATAGCGATGTAGTATGCGAAGGAACGACTCCGACACCACAGGGTTTAATATTAGGTAGTGAAACAAAAGCACATCTCTGGCGACTAACGTACACCTGTTATTATAAAAAAGTACGGTTTAAAACCCTAAGGGGTATATACTCTGCCTGGAACAATGTTCGAAAGCTGTTTGGGATTGGGAGATTTTCTTATTACACAACGCTAGTGGGAAATAACAATCTACCAGAAATATTTAACGACTTGTGCATGATAAGGTGGCAAAGGGCGGGGATCACCCAGTGTGGTAACCTTTATTCCAATATAGGATTCAAATCATTTGACAAATTAAAATCAGAATTTGGATTAAACCAATCAGATTTTTTAAAATTTTTACAAACTAGAGATTTCTTAATGAAAAAAGGGGGAGGCCTGGCCAAATTTTAAAAAATTGACCTAATCGACACAATAATTGGTACCCCTACAATAAGAATTGGTGGTATTTATAATAATCTTATATCCGCTCTACCAGATGATATCACAAAATATATATCAAAATGGCACGAAAAACTAGACGTGATGCAAGATACCTGTGAGAAATCACTCAAGGTATCTCAGTTATGGTTAATGTCGGCCAACCTCCAAGCTCAATATTATAAAACATTTTTCCAGCTATACTACACCCCGAACAAGATCGCTAAATGGGGGTCGGGCAGAGGTACATAATGCCCTCGTTGTAAGCAGCACGAGGCAGATATTGTACACATATTTGAAACATGTGTCACATTGGGCACATTACAGCGGGAAATCTCCACCTTTCTATCAAAAATCTTTAACTCACAAATTGAAATAAAAACGGCAGAATTAATACTCGGTCTAGATGGAGATTTACGGCCCAAGGAAATGCAAGGTCTTATTTTTATTCCAGCGGCTGTATTTAGATTGTGTTTGGCTTCGGCTTGGCTAGATTATAACCCTCCGGCATTTGAACAATGGCGGGCCAGACTCTTGGCCTCATATAATCTAGAAAAGGCCATATATCGAAAAAAAGGTAGAAAGAAACAAGAAATTGGGTTGAAAATTTGGGATCCACTGACACGTTGGATGCAGAATCAGGTTCGATAATTATATAATTTAATCTGTTTGCAATTATATCAAGAATATGCATATTATGTTTACTATAATTTAGATACAAAAAACAAGGTCAGACTATATGTACTGTGTTATTATTTTTCATTTGCTGATTTGGCTATGTATTTACTCAAGTTTGGGGGGCAGAGGGGTAGAGGCAAAACCACAGTAGATTTAATCACGTTATAAGGAATTATGTTCTTTTTTTCTTTCTGTAAAATTGTTTAGGGGATAAAATGTCAAAAATGCCTCAATAAAGAAAAAAAAAAACCAAAAATACATAAATGGACGCACAAAGAAGCATCACACAATCGAGGCTCTGTCCTCTTCCCCAGTGCTTTGAAACATCGTGGAGCCAGCCATCAGCGGTGTGGTGGAAAGGGCGGGGGTCGCAGGTGTATGTGTGAGTTTGTTTTGGGGCATGTAATGCGCTTTATAATGTGTCTTTGGTTGTGTGTAGACTAATGACAGACATAAAATGAGCCATGTGTGGTCTTTTAGAATTCATTAACAGTGTATATAATTGTAATTTTCTAAGTATTCACACCCTTATTTTTACATTTTTACAATTTGATTTCTATGAATGTCTGCAACATCTTAATGAATGAAAAGATGCAAATTATACAGTACTACAGTGACAAATCTTTCTGGCTTTGAGACAATTCTGTAGGGCAGGTCAGGTATGATTTAAGGGCCTGTGCTTTTCTGATGTCCATATTTCCTTTTTACAAACTCTCCTATCATTTTAAAGAGTTTCTTTTCCTTTTGAAATCATGTTTTCTCGTCCAGTTTCATTCATTAGAGTCCTAGGCCTCCCCTGTGCTCACACGTTTAATGGGAGATGTTCATTTTAGATAATGTCAATTTTAGGTCTCCCCTGAGACAGTGCACGCGCTATCGCTTCTGAGATTTATTGCTATCTAAAAAAATAATAACTTAAAATGGCTTCGAGCCTGCCTATTATTTACTATTGGTTGGCTTCATCGTCAAACTCATTTCTTTTATTTTCATTTTCTGAGTAGCAGTGAGTTTTATTTTCGTGGTTTTTCTACCAGACAGGGTTTGTTTTCACCTTCTTTAGATTTGACACACGCCAAAGCTCTGCAGGGACTCAGCTGTGTCTGCTTCAGCAGGGGCATGTGTTTTTTTCGCTGCTCATGTTGCATTTCACATGGGGCGGAGCCACACCAGCCCATAGCTGCGAGCTGTGCCAGCTGTCTGGGTGTTGTAAACTCCAGGAAGGGGCACGGTGATGGCTGCTCCACTGCTCCTGTTTCAACTGACAAATGACACAAGCAACGGCTTCTGTTTGTAAACAACTGTTGCACGTGCGTCTGCAGTTCCTGTTGGGAGTTCACCCAGTGCTTTCTGGGAGAAAGTGGAAAAAACTATAAATAAGTACAACCGTGGCAAGGAAAAGCGGGCCTGGGGGTTTGTTCTAAAGTGTGAGATATTTCAGTGGCCGCATTTTTATATTTGTGCAATTTTAAAGCGAAAACAGAACTGCACTGCATAAAAAAAAAGATGTGGTGGGAAAAATGCCCTTCACCTTTTTGTTGGACGACGTTAGCACTTAGCAATGCTTGATTATCTTTAGAGCACTTTATGCCCCTTCCCACATCGTAGGACCTCCTCAGCTCTGCTCGAGATGTTGATATTGTGCCTCCGTAACACTGATTTTCTGCTTCCTAACACGTGCTAATGCGGAAGTATTAGTCAATAATGTTTTTATTTGCCCAATTGTAAACATGCACACAGTTTTAATTCAGTCACTCCCTGGATGCATTCCATACAATACAAGACAATGAAAAGCTAAACCATGCTTTAAGAAAGGTCCTCTTTTTGTGCGATCTCTCTTGATTTTTGGTCTGATGCTGTTGCTTTTGGACTCTGAAGTGCGCTGGGCCCTGCTTCCCAGGCCCTAGTGCACGTGCTCTAGCTCTAAAACATGTGTACAATTAGCCAATTCACTATTGACTTCTTTTACTAAGCCATGCGTCCCTTGTATATGGTACAACAGGTACCCTGGGCTAGTAGGTTAATTGTCACTTGTGGACTGCAACCCTTACTTGTGCCTCCACTACAGCTACAAGATGAAACGATTCTCTACTCCTGCCTCTGAAGTCAAGTTGGGCACCTCAAAAACTGCCAACTTGATATGGTAAAAGAAACCCTTTTGGCAGGTCAGAACCATCCTTTTTATTATTAATAAACCACCCGAGGGAAGGCCTTGGTAGCCCACAAGACAGGGTGTTAAATATGAAAAATAAGGGCATGTTCCCTTTGTATGTATCATGCCTTGACAGCAGAAACACAAAATGGCCATTTTCACTGTAGCTAGGATGGTAATCCCTTGGCTAACGTGGAGTTTAGCTAGCCACTGCACTAAGTGCTAACTTCAGTTTAGGACAACCAATTATATTATGCCAAGGTATCAAATTAATTGTTACGTTAAACCTGACTCATTGCATAGATTGTATTGAAGGTAACTTTTAATAGGATGGTGACTTTAGAAAGTCACCACTTTGTTTCCCCAGATCTCTGGCAGTCCTTTCTGACTATCTACAGCAGTTTCCCCCTGAGACAACATGCGGCCCGCTGCAAGGAAGAGTGAGCTGCTGCCAGGAATAGGGAACAAAGAGAAATGTTGGTTTCAGGGGTGTGATCTCCTCCAGCAAGACGGTTACCGGGTGGTGGCCACAGATGGCGTTTGCTTTAAAGGGGCTACCGCCTCAGTAAAGCAAACGCCTTAGCCTGCCTGCTCCATTGTGCAAGTAGACAGGCTGGTATCTCATCCAGAGGGGGAAAGCCCACTTCAGAGCCGGTTTTGCAGGAGGAGTAGCTCATTATGCTGGGTACACCTTGGAGTTGAGCCTGGAGCTCCACACAGGGAAACAAGACGTGAGCCATTTGGGATACAGGCAGGGAAGGGAGCTTGGGGATTGTTTTTTTCCATACACGCCAGGAAGTGATGTATGGTAGGAAGGTTGCCCTGTGGCAATTATAGCCAGATTGGCTAGTGAGTCCTCCCCTCCATCAAACTTGAAGCTGTCATAAAAGTGATCTCCCTTGCACACAGTCCTCAGGTGGCTACTGGATTGGAAAGACGACAGAAGAAGGATTGCTCTGCTGTTCCCTGGTCCCAGCAAAGAGAGGCTTCACCAAACACAGGACTGCACCTGCTGAACAGGCAAAGAGGAGTGTGTCTGCTGTGCCAACTCATTGAAAAGAACCCCACTTGTGACAGAACAAAAGAAATGGCTCCAAAGACTAGGTGGATAGTCCTCTCTTACGCATCCATACTACAAAAGATAAAGAAGCCTGCACCCTTAAGATCTCGGCAGCCAGGAATACTGCTGGCCGCAGGTACCCAAAGTGCACTGTGGTAGACCGGATCCTTACCCCCATGAGGTATCCCCTAGGTTGTTGCACCCGTGCAAGAAGTCAGAGTGTACTATGTTCCCCCTTTAAGAAAGAGCCACTGTAGGAGTGCAAGGCGGATAAACATACGTGGAGGCTGGATGTATTTTCGAACAGAGGTGATTTTATTATCAGTAGACACAGGTTCCGGTTTAACAAGGCTATCACAAGTCTCTTTCTCTGGATGGATATTCCCGCTCTCAAGGTGGCTAGTCGCAGTGGCTCCAGCCGTTCCTCCCTCCTCAGGTTGGGGTTGGATAGAGAGGTCCTCGTAGTCGTCCGTGGTGTCACTTCCCCAGAGGCTCGCCCAAGAGAAAAGAAAAGGAGCCTGTCAGGTCACTGTGTCATAGAATTATTCCCATCTCCTACACCCAGTAGTGCTCATGGGCTATGGACTGTGAGGGAAGGAAGGGGTTTGGATATGGCGAGTAGGTAATAAGGGACCTTGTCGGGGTCGGGTTGTCAGGACTTCAAGCACCAGTACAGTGTTTAAACAATTAGGTCAGGTAAGGCTGTGCACAACTTCAACAGTACGTGTTCCTCCTGTTTCATGCAACACCGTCCTCCCTCCTACCGCTCCCCTTTGTAACCCTTTCCCAAGTACGAATCACTTACATGGCCCCACCATAACTCTCCTGAGTCACGGCCGCTCTCCAGCGTCCTCCATTGGAATCCACCACTCTTCCGTCCAGTGGTCGTCGGGCTCCTCCATCTCCTGGTCGCGCTGGCTGGTTTCTCTTCTCTCTTCCATATTCGGTTCCTCGTCCCCTTCTCCTGTCTCCGCGTCCCGCTCTTCACTCCGTGTCCTCAGTTCCTCCTTCAAGCCGGTCAAAGACGCCTCTTCCTGTCCTGGCCTCGTTTCATTGGCCCGTCTTGAGCATTTCCGGGGTCAGCTCCTCCTCCTTGTGCTACGGAGCCACGCTGCAAGGGGAGAGGAAAGGTACGTTGTTTCTGCCTGATTCACGTCTCTCCCGCTTCCACCTGTGTCCGTCCCCTCTGCGCGAAGGATCCTGGTTGTGGTAGTCCCACGTATTGTGGTCACCTGTGGCTCTCCTTCTCACAGCCACTTACCTGCAAGTAACCGCTGAGACCGCTGTAACTGGGAGACCATTTGACCAGTTGTAACTGGACATGTGGTGGACTCCACTGGGACTTCTTGGAAGATCGAAACCTGAGGCTGGATATGACCCCTGACATTTCTGGATCCAAGGATGGCTCAAGGAAGACTCACTACACATCTCTAGCATCTTCAGTATCCTCTATTCTCAGCATCAGCACCCCCAGTATCAGGACCTCTTCTTTAGTGGACCACAATATAGAGTAAGGATACGTCGAGGACCCTTTGACTGTTATACCGGACAGTGGCCTCTGTGACTAGCCCCCCAACCTGTTCTGGCCCTTCCAAGAGTGTTTTAGCAGCTGTTCTAGCTTATTGGCTAAAAAAATAGTAAAAGCCATGGATTTTTTTTAGCTTGAACAAATCTTATTTCCCATTTCCGGTGATAGGGTTTTGTCATTTTGGTGTCTATTTAAAGTTAAAAATAGACTCTATTTTTATAAATTGGTGCTGAATTTATATTGTGTCATGTTTCTTATTTATTGACTGTCTTTGCACTTCTAATGCTTTACACTTAATCCTTTGATTAAGCCTGACTCCTTTGTGTCACAGCTACCCAGGACTGAGCTAAATGTTTTATTAAAGAACCTAACTGGACCTGAAAAAGAATGTGACATATTCCATTATGAGGTCTCACAACCCCACCACTTGCTAATTCACTTTCCAAGCCATACCATACCATACCATAGCATACCGTACTATACCATACCATACCATATTGGACAATGACAGGCCCTACCATACCATACTATTCAATTACAAGCTATACTATACCATATCATACTATACAATATTAGACCATACCACACCACACCATACCATCCCATATCATACCATACCATACCATAAAAAAATAGACAAAGCCAATACAACTTGAGAGCCCTTGTGACTTTGCCAGTGCATGTTAGAAAAGATTCAGGATATCTGCACTGCAGACTTCAGGCGGCCTTGATGGCATATTTCTGCCTGTTACATCGGAGGGCACAACCTTTTAGAGCTCTACAAGAGTGCTGATTTTGCACAGTATGCTTTAAAATATTCGCCAGGCTCTCCCTCCCCCACATATCCACTCCCAGTGTCTGCATCATTGGATTAGGCATTAGTATGTACGTCTCTCCCCAAACTGAGAACGCCACCCTTCACACATAAATAGCAGCAGAGCCCTTAAGATGAATGTTTAGATGGAAACACCCGCTGCCTGATGGGAACACACACACATCCTTCACCGCATGCTTGATTAGTGGGCCTACTATTGAGAGGTTTAGGAATGCATGGCTACCACATTGACAGAACTGGATTTAGGAGCAAAATCCTGATTGCGTCCTCCTGGCTAAGGAGACAAGAAAAATGGCATCACTTGAATGATAGCGCCCACGGCAGGGACAAACATGCAGGCAAGCAGAGAACAATCCAAGACAGTTCAAGAGTGAAATAGCTTTAGTAAAAAAAATCAGTAGAGGTTTGAAACTATTTGTAGAGACTGGTTAGCAAATTCCTGATATATAATTTTCACAGAGTAGCCTTAAAAGTGAGCTTCCTCTAAAAAACAGACCAGTCAAATATTAATGACCTTTAACTCCGTTTCGAATTATTTGATCGATTATTGACAGGGTTTGATTTGTTTCGAGACATTATGGTGTTATAAATTTGGTGGGCAGATTTGTAATTAGTTTCGATGGCAGATTTAGAATAATGAACTGAAATTCTCTACACAGATGCTTAATAGCATATGGAAATAAGCATTTATTAATCGATGATTGTACTGTCAGGGGAACCGCGAAGTTCAATATGGATTATCTCACGTCATTGCTCATAGCTATAAATCATGGTGCATGCATGCCCTTTGATTGGACAATTTCTTTAACTCCGAACCTATTTTTGTTTTTGTGGTTTTTCCAACTTTGGCCGCAAGAGGGAAGCACAAGCCTACGTTATGGAATCAATTCAATGCCGTTTGTTTCCGTTTCTAACGTATTGCGCGTGCAAAACTCGTATAGTGATGCTCTCTATCATTTTCTTATGATTCCACAGCAAAATTCTACTGTGAGTTGAGGGAATCAGAATCACAGCTAAGTCACTAGATTTATGCGGTTGTATTATTAAAATAGGGTACATGATGGAAACGGTTTGGGAGCTAGCTAGCCGCCGTGAAGTTAGCTTATTCGGCTCGTTATTGCGTGATTATTTGTAAACACACTTTGAGGCAGATTTACAAGCCCCTGCGCCACTTTTGCGTCATTTTCAGCATTGGAAAAGTGACGTAAGGGTGGCGCAAGGGGCTTGTAAATAAGCCCCTTTATATTTTCTTTATAATGTTGTTTGCGCAGTGTTGCAAAGCCCCTTGCGTGAAGGGAGTAAGCCATTTTGAACTACTGGGGAGGGAGTGTCTTCAATAGAGTCATCAGAAGTCTATTTTGTTCAAGTTTAGTTTTGGGGCGAAGGTAGGCATGCATTTCATTATTCATTTGAGAGGATCTTGAGGCAGGGGCGTAACGAAGGCCCCCGGAGGACCCATAATGCGGCGGTGGGGAGGGTTTCTTGTTTTGGAGGGGGCACCTCACCCTCTAAGCCATGTCACCGCGTGCCTTGCAGAATGCGTGCACGGTGTAGTGTCCTAGCTGACACTGTTAAGGGTTAACTGTAAAGCCTACACTAAACACCCACCCACCACTGGTGTCACGAGGCACGTGACATCAGTCAATAAAAGGAGCCGAGCGCACGTGCTCGTGGCTCACTAACCCACTACCTAACTGGTGTCCGTGTTCCCCTTATGACTAGTATGTGGGCCTAGAGCCCACGACGCTACAATGGCGACGAGGGAGTGGTTCTAACTCCACGCGATGCATCCACTGCTAAATGAGGGGAGAATACTGCCCGAGCGAAGGGCACCCCCTGGAGAGGCGGCGCCGGCCGCCGAGAGGCCCGTGGGGCGTGTGCCGTGCCCCGGGCCGAGTCATCGGAGAAGAAGCGGACCGGGCAGTGCCCACCTGCACCGGCCGCGACTGTGCCCTAAGCGGACCGACCGGAGCCCACCCGAGCCGGCCGCAACAGCAGGGACCCCCACTGGAGCGGAGTGCTGACCGGGCGGAGCCCACCCGCCACGGCCGCGGCAGGAGAAAAGGCCCGTAGGCCGGAGGTGAGCCCGTGTGCTGCGAATGACCCCAGGGGGTCGCAGATGCCAGAAGCGATCCCCCCTCATGTAAAAGCACCAAGCGGAGCCCACCCGCATGACCATGGCGCCTTGCTGCGAGTGACGAAGCCGGAAATAAACTTTAATTAAAAGCAGCGCCAGCGGAGCCCACCCGCGGCCTGCATGAAGCGACCCCCGTATGGTGAACTGACGCGGTGCCCACCCGCACAGACATGGCAGCGAAAATTAACTTTAATCAATGCAGCGCCAGCGGAGCCCACCCGCGGCCTGCCTTCAGCGTCTGTTGTCCCCCGCCGCGCCGCATGTGTAATTAAAGGCGGCCGCGGCGAGGGTGAAAGACATGAAAGGAGAAGCAGAGCCTGCGGAGCCCACCCGCGGCCTGCCAGTAGGAGTGTCCCCTGCCCAGCGTGAGAGAAAGTGAGGAGCGCTATGAACTATGGCGGAGCCCACCCCCGATACACCTAGCGTCAGCGGAGCCCACCCGCTATTAATGAACATTGCCCACGATAAGGCGAGGTCGGCGGAGCCCACCCGTGGCCTGCCTTAAACGTTCCCAGTCCTCCGCCGCACAGCGGGTATGCACGGAGGGGGTGAAGGAACAGAGAGCGCCTGCAGCGTGTGAAGAGCTGCTGAGTTTTAAAAGAAAAGCAGTGCCGAGCAGCGTGAGCCCTGACCCCCCAGCAGCGAGTGTGCAGAGGATGGATGCGGGCGGTCAGGAGGCAGAAGTGACGGCCGGTAGCTCCCAGCTCCACGTGGGAAGGAGAGGAGCTGCATCACCGCCAAGCAGCTTGAGCCCTGACCCCCCCTTCGCACCACAAGTACAGAAATACTGGTGCCCCACTGCCAACACAAAAAAAAAAATTAAGAAAGAAATTAGTTGAAACTTACCTGAATTAGCAGTGGCTCCAGCACCCACCCCTCCGGCATATCCATGAAGCAGGTCCTGCAAGCTGGGGCAGCAAAAGAAACTTTCAGGAAGGAAAGAAAGTCTGCTGCTGAAGAAAAGCCCAAGCTACACTGCCATCTAGTGGACTTTGGTGAGCAGTGCACCAAAAGAAGCCACAAGCATAAAACAAGCACAAGTAAGCACAAGGGACAGCCTCTAGGGAAGACAGGCCTGCAGCGACGCGGACGAAGACGGAGACCCATCATCACTGCAGAAGTGACGCCTGTGGCCACAGGTGCTCACCGCAAAAGCAGGAGGGACGACAACCTCACGCTGGACGTCGAGGGAGAGTCAGAAACGTCCACCGCAAGCAGCAAGATCCAAAGGCAACCTACTGGAAGAGCGGAAGTGTACCCCGGACGCGGACAGTACAGGACAGCGCCTAACAGATAGGAAGGTAAAGATGCCTTCAAGGGACTTTGTTCAATCTAAGTTTTGTTATTTAAAATTAATATGAGAAGAACCAATTTATCGTCCTTACAATGAGTGAATCAAAACTGATCAAATTGTGTTGTCAACATGAAACATATAAACAAAGACACAGGGTGTATACGAAAAAAGTGTTTTTATCAAATAATTCATTGAGAAAAATCAGCTTCATATACAGACAAATAAGCGAATAAGATTTTAGGACTGTGGGTACACATAAAAATAAATTGCTAAGTGACTCAACAGAACCTAAAAAACACCTATCCCAAAACACATTGAGTAAAACAAAGCAAGGGATGAAGTGCAAAGTCGACGTTTCGGTTTCTTAGCAGTTATTTGATGAAACCATCCTCAGGACTGTAATCAGTTCAGATCTGTATAGAAATATTGTAGTCTGTTTGCGGATTATCGTCATCCGCAAGAAGATCTTGGAAGGATCACAGTATCCTAGGGACCTGACTATCGAATGCGGAGATCGCTCATCCATAGTGGCTTCACTTTGATGACACGCGTTATTGACTTCACCTCGCTGCATCTTAAGACACTGCAGGATCTCTGACTGCTCACAGGCTCGTTTAAGCGCAAATTATGTGCATCGACCCCTGATTTGTCTCAGAAATTTGATAATAATTCACCTAACATACACTGGATGAACTCTACTGTGTATGAATACGTGAACCCTATGTGAGTGAAGTTCAGACGCTACATCCAACTTGGATGAGCGATCTCCGCATTCGATAGTCAGGTCCCTAGGATACTGTGATCCTTCCAAGATCTTCTTGCGGATGACGATAATCCGCAAACAGACTACAATATTTCTATACAGATCTGAACTGATTACAGTCCTGAGGATGGTTTCATCAAATAACTGCTAAGAAACCGAAACGTCGACTTTGCACTTCATCCCTTGCTTTGTTTTACTCAATGTGTTTTGGGATAGGTGTTTTTTAGGTTCTGTTGAGTCACTTAGCAATTTATTTTTATGTGTACCCACAGTCCTAAAATCTTATTCGCTTATTTGTCTGTATATGAAGCTGATTTTTCTCAATGAATTATTTGATAAAAACACTTTTTTCGTATACACCCTGTGTCTTTGTTTATATGTTTCATGTTGACAACACAATTTGATCAGTTTTGATTCACTCATTGTAAGGACGATAAATTGGTTCTTCTCATATTAATTTTAAATAACAAAACTTAGATTGAACAAAGTCCCTTGAAGGCATCTTTACCTTTCTATATTTACTTACCCAAGCCCTCAAGGGTATTCCGGGTTGCTCACTTCCTTAATAATTAACAGATAGGAAGCCACACCCGAAGCACCAGAAGACGTGCGAGGCAAGTACCCAAGTGTGAAGAAGAAAAGTGCGACACGCAAGTGAAAGAGCGACGACGCCAAAGAATCTAATGAACCGCAAGGAACAAACCTACACTGAAGATGTATCACGACGGTACCAAGTGAAGCCAGAACTCGCCACTGCAATGCACACTGACGTGCAATGGAAGAGTAACGCAAAGTTACCCCGCTGCCAAAAGGAGGCGAAGCAACCAAACACGGTCAACGCCCCAAGAAGCTAAAGAGCCTCACCGGAAGCGAGCACGAAAAGTGCATCCACTGGAGAAGGTCCATGGAGCGGTGAAGTAACCCTCCGGAAAAAGCAGAGCACGCGAAGAGCGCAGGCGAAACTGCGCCAACGTAAAAGCACTGCAGCAGAAGCACATGGCGATCCCAACGATTGCGGATAGCAAGAAGACTCACGAAGAGCAAGCTGTACACCCCATCTGGTAGCAAAGCAGATCGCCCAAGACGAAAAGGATGATCTGACAAGCCAGAGGGGCGCCCAAACAAAAGCCGATCACCAAGATGATCGCCCGTGAAGATAAATGAAGATAACCGACCTGCCAACAGGTCGCCGGAATACTGACCCGCCACAAAGGCTCAGCAAAGGTATTCTGTCAAGAAGTCAGGGAAGATGTTGTGCCGTAAGACGTCCGTCAACAGAGATCAGGAGAATGTCCGAAAGAAGACCCGGAGAGACGGACGCAACACTTACAAGAAAAGAAGTAATAGGAGGCAAGAGAGAAGATCGTAATGACCGGTCCAGTCACCGAAGAGTGGAGAGAAGACCGTGTCCTAATGACAGGACAAGACCAGACGGAAACAGGCGGAGTGCACGCTGCTTGAAGAAGCCTGGTCAGCAAGACAAAGGAAGAAAGGTGACCGCACCGGGTTGCGAAAAGGAGAAGAGAGAAGAGTGGCACGATGCCATGAAGAAAAGAACTGAAGGAAGAAGTCATGTGGCACGAAGCCAAGAACATCTGGAAAAGGTGAAGAGAGGTGTAACAAGTCCACACCCCTACAAGAAGAAGAAGAAGTGACACACACCACAACACCGTGTACAGTGACCCACACGTCCAGGAGAACACTGAGAGCACCAAGAACAGAACAGCTACCCATTCACAAGATCCCGACGACTCGTGGACGGTAGGAGAGCACAGGCCGGACTGTTGGCAACACCCACCTTTGGGATTAAGCGGAAGTCTGGAAGCGGAGGGAGCTCAGATGGCCTGAATAAGGAGTACTGACCGATCCCCACCAGCCCGTGGAAATCCAAGGGGCAAAGGCCTCAGGGACACCGGTGGCAGAGGATCCCCAACACGAGAGATGGATCCATCGCCGTCTCACCTGCAAGTCCCGGGTGAGAATAGGAACTTGTGCGCAAAGGAAGGAGTCAACTACTACCCTTCAGGTGGAGCTACGGACTTTGTGAGGTAGTACCCTCATCGTCTCCTCCATTCACACGCAGACTGTGGAGTTGGAGCAACGCTGTGGAATAATACCCCGCCTAGTGGAAACCTGACTCAAAGGGCCTCCGGTATATCTCGTGGCAGGAGAATACCCACGAGAGGGGCATCCTAGTGAGAAGAATGTCCTTCAAACTCTACTCTTGCAATGTGAAGCCAAATTGCTGACAGTGAAGAAACCGACGGACCAGCAGAAGACAACGTCACCCTAGTCTAACATCTGGTCATCCTGTTTGACGTAATCCTCAAAAGCCAGGTCTCAGTGGACTGACCAACACATGTCCACGGCGAAAGTGAAGAAGAGCACACCCACCGATAACCAGGACGTCAAGCCAAGAAGAGATAAAGTTTCAGCAGCAATTTCCATCACCGTCATCAAGCAAGCAGCTGAAGAGACTCGATGTAAATTTGTAATTATTGTACATTTGTGTATTTCCTCCCACAGGTTCGGACTCTTGCTTTTCCTTAATTTTTATTAAAGTTTGGGAGGAATGTAGTGTCCTAGCTGACACTGTTAAGGGTTAACTGTAAAGCCTACACTAAACACCCACCCACCACTGATGTCACGAGGCACGTGACATCAGTCAATAAAAGGAGCCGAGCGCACGTGCTCGTGGCTCACTAACCCACTACCTAACTGGTGTCCGTGTCACCCTTATGACTAGCATGTGGGCCTAGAGCCCACGACGCGACACCGGCATGCAGCGAATGGCATGGAATAAGAAATAGTTAAACCAGCAGAAAAGCCCTCTGCTTTCCGAGCAACCCCCGACAATCAAGTGGAGGCCCCACCGTTGAGAGAGCCCCCACTGGCCCATTCTGCAGGGGGGGGGGGGCACCATTCTGCGTTATGCCACAGTCTGGAGGCGTGTGGGCGAGATTTACTGAGATTTTGCGCCGTGTTTGCTTCACAAAAGTGATGCAAATCAGCACAAAATCTTTTTTGCGGCTTTTGCAGTGTGCTACATGAAAAAATAGTAAATCTGCCTGTGATGTCTGAGGGAATAGAGGCTTGATACAACTGAGTGTTCTTTAGCATACTGACGTTTAGGTATCTTCTTAACAGCGCTGGGATGCCTGGCTTCACATTGGGGGTGCCCAGGAATGGACATTTCACAGGAAAAGCCAGGAAGGGTTCCACAGCGGTATGCGTTACAGCGTCAGGACACCCCAGTTGGGGTATTAGTGCGCTTTACAGGTACAAATTACATTTACATTTACAAGGACCATTGTGCTTAGAGGATCTGTGTAGAGATACAAAATCTGGGGCCCTGAGGTTGAGCCTTGTGGTAGCCACATCTTACTAGGTACAAAGAGGATCCGGAAGAGGTAAGGTTAACATAGTGTGTTCTACCAGATAGGAAGGATAGGAGCCAGTTTAGTACTTTCTGCCCTCTCTGGATGAGAGGATGTTCAGCAGTGAGTGAGTGATTAATGGCGTTAAAATGCTGCTGAACTCTCACAGTATATAGGATAGCGAAAGCAACAAAAAAAACAGAAATATAAGGTGGGGGCACTCCAGGGGTTTTGGACGAGAACCCTCACTCACCTAAGGATGACATGCTTCGTCATTGGGTCCCTCCACACACTGGGACCGCAAGGTTCCCTGTGTGGGCTACAACTTCTACAAATGAATAAACGTGCTCACGCACACCAGGCGTTCAGGCCGAGAAGGTATCCTAATTACCTTGTCCGGAGAGCCTCGAAACAGGCACATAACAATATTCATGAGGCCCTCTTAGAAACTATCTCGAGACCTCGGTCTGAACGCCTGGGACCTCATTTATGAAAAGTGACGCATCGCTGCGTGAAAACAGCGATGCGTCAATTTTCCCTGCGCACTCGTTGCGACACCAATGATGCGTCATATTTAATGTATGACGCATCATGTCGCAAGGACTTACAGATACGTCAGTATTTCTGACGTATCTGTAAGCGCAAAAGTGACGCATTGCTGGAGTGTGTCACAAAAGTGACGCAACTCCAGCAATGCATCCTTTCACATGGGGAAAGCCCCATGTGAAAGGGCATGCGCCAGTCTTACGCCTGCTGTGAGGCAGGCGCAAGATTTTGACGCAACAGCATCCTAAAAGTGACGCAGTGAAATCTCATAGATTTCACTGCGTCACTATTACGAGGCTTTTTGCAGGGGAACGCCCCCTCTGCATACATTATACCTGACGCAGGTATAATGTGGCGCAAGGGTTTAAAAAGTGACGCATCTACCTAGATGAGTCACTTTTTAAATATGGCGCAACCAGGCGCATATTTTACGCCGCTGGTGCGTCACAAAAAGTGACGCACCGGCGGCGCAAAACTGACGCAAGGCTTCATAAATAAGGGCCCTGGTGCGCATGAGCACGTTTAGTAATTTGACCGAAACTGTTACATCCTGAATACAGGCGACAAGGTCTGTGGTAAACCCTTTTTTGCATTTAAGCATAGCAGTAATTAGAGGAATATTCCGGTACACACTAGACCTTGTAATACTGTGACCCTTGATAACCCACGTACCTTGAGGACTGGTGAACCTATAAAAGTACATTTCCGCTGTGGTTCATGCACCCTTTGCCATTCTACACAACACTCTAAACAACTGGATCTGGGCTTGAAGACTCCCTGGAGTCTTACCAGTCATACCAATAGTAACTCTGAAGGCCTGATCTATTTAATCAAGTGCCCTGGCATTTTAATGCACATGGGCATGATATCCCGCAAGGAAAAAGCAAGGATTATCGAGCATAGGAGCTCTGTTAAATGTAAAAAATCGAACACCATACTTACACGCCATTTTTTAGATGCTGGCCAAAGAGAAGAAGACATTTTGTCAGTAGTGTTGGATAAATCAAACTATTATAGAAACACGCTTCCCTCTGTTCATATTGGGATGCCATCGCAATGCTTTGAACAATGACATCTCATGATTAAGCATGGGCGAATTTTGCGAATCTCGCGTTCGTGAATTTTGCGGATTTGCGAACTCGCAATCCGCAAAATCCGCGAATTCTTGCAAATTTGCGGATTTTTTTTTGTGTTCGCAAGGATTTCTGCCAGTTCGCGAGGGTTTCGTACCAGTTCGCAATTGTGAACTTACATTTCGGCGCGCAACGGTCGCGAATTATGTTGTTTCTACGTCTGGTTCATCATCACAGGTTCCCAGCACCCTCTGTTTCACCACTGCAACCCTCTGTTACATCAATGCCACCCTCTGGTTCATCATTACTGTAGATTATGGGGGGGAAAAGCAAGCACACCAGCCCTGCTTCAACTGAGATGAATTAATTTGGGGTTAGTTTATTAATGTGTCACTGTTTTAAAATTCCAGTCTGGCACCTGCTTCCTTATCTGTAATTTTGCTTTCTGTTGCAGTGCATTTTTTTTCCCCAGGACCTTTGTGGCCTACTTGTAGCTATTCTATGAGCCTGCTGTGAGGGTCAGAGCAGGGTCATACAATTGTTGCAACTAGCAACTGAATTCTGTAGGGGCCCCAGTCAGGAAGCACTACCGGGAATTGTTACTAATGATGAGTTTGAACTCTTGCCCCTGCCGAGTGCTTTCAGTTTTGAAAAACTCGTTTTTCTGCAATTTCGCGGGGTTCGCGGGGCGCGAACACGCGCGAGATCGGATTCGGAAGCCGCAAATTCATGCGAATATGCAATTTGTTTTTTTTGCGGCGTGTTAGTTGGCAAGGTTTTGTGCGTTTTTGCGAGCCGCTCGTAGCGCAAGGCGCGAAGTTACCCTCGCGGTCGTTCAAGGGCGCAGCCATCTTGTTTGCCTGACGTATTTCCGTTTCCGGGCGCGAAGTGTAATCTCGCAAAGTCCGCGGCTTGCCAGTACAGTTTTGCGCGTGTTCGCAAAGAAAATCTCGCGCGAACTTACCCGCGCGGTCGTGAACGGGCGCGGCCATCTTGTTTCTCATTCATTGCTATGGTTCTGGGCATGGTCTTTGTACTAAAAAACAAAACATGTATGTGGAGGGTCAAGGGGAATATTTAGTGACCTGTCTGCTCGTTCCCCTACTGTAACACACAACAGAGCAGACCAGGTCTGGAAAAAGTGTGTAGCTGTACTGGCGAAAGTGCAATAGTGGATGCATGTATGAACGTATGCTGTTGAAAAACACTGGCTAGATAAATCCCATCAGACCACCCTTATGGTGGAATTTGCGTCATGTGGGATGTTGCTGATCATTCCATATCACAACCGACCTTATAGTGCCGATGTGGAAATGGATGTCAAGAATCTAGCCGTGATGTCCATCATAAAGTGGTATTTGCTAAAGTGCAGTGCTCAAGTGACAGTGATGAAATAAAATTGACTACACAGATGTTGTAAAATGTTCAAACCGCAATCCATGTGTCAAAGGTTAAAAACACGCCGAGTAGTAAGACTACCCCATGGCGTTGTGCAGATCGGTCGACATGTTTCAGCCTGTGGAGCATTGCCCCGGCTTTCTTCAGGACCATAGACAAAAAGGCTACTGCAACTATGAATGATGTGTTAAGTCAAAAAGCAAAGAATGTACTAAGAAAAAAGGTACATATCTACCAGGAACCTTCACATTTGAATGCCCACTGGAAGGAAAGAAGAACATCTTCTTCCTAGAAAACAAAAATGTTTTGCAAAAACACCATATTACACACATACATCCACATGGGTACACAAAGACCGTACAGACAAAACACACCTGCATGAATGATTTGCATTCAGCGATATATGAAAAGCATAATAGCTTTATCACCACGAGGCATTTCCTCACGGTGCTACTCACCCAGCTTTATGTGGGTGAAGACCTCACCTCACCCGGCGACCGCTCGGGAGTATGAGGCCCCGCTCTACAGTGTAGAAAAGAGGACAGCATGAGTACACAACTCTACAGTATCCAAGCCAATTGCTCTACACAGAAACCCAACAGACGTGTGATAGTACCCCAACTGTTCAACCTTAAGCAAACCTACATTAATGTCCATAAGACGCTTGGAAAACACACATGCTGTAGTGCTTTTCTTGTCATAGGACACAGAAAAAGTACTTGTGTTAACCTCTGAATGTATTCTTGATCACTCATAAAAACCTGCCTTGAATCACAGTATATAATTATTGGTAGCAGGTCCTAATGAATGCCCCAGAAATAGTAATTGGGACTGTCCATAATACAGGGCTATTCGAATGCCCAGCAACATAAAGCAACAAAGTCCTCGATAAGCCCCAGAGTCTAATGGGCTTGAGGGGCCGTCCAAAACTCATCAGCACGAGTTTACTCAACTACGCCACTAACTAGGGGCTGACTGGTTGCGAGAAAACCCCCCCAGGAGCCTCACCTGTCCGTCGGTGCCCCCGATGGTGAACCGAGCGGAAGTGGAGGTGTTAGTCAAATCGCCCATCATCCTTTTGTAGCCGCCGGTAATTGAATAATGAGGCAAAATAGGCGCTGAAAATCAACAGACTGTGGGCGACAGCGTGAAAGAAGAGACACTGCTCTTGCGCACATGTGCAGTAACAATAAACAAACTGTGGGCGACAGCGTGAAAGAAGAGACACTGCTCTTGCGCACATTATTCAATTACCGGCGGCTACAAAAGGATGATGGGCGATTTGACTAACACCTCCACTTCCGCTCGGTTCACCATCGGGGGCACCGACGGACAGGTGAGTCTCCTGGGGGTTTTTTCTCGCAACCAGTCAGCCCCTAGTTAGTGGCGTAGTTGAGTAAACTCGTGCTGATGAGTTTTGGACGGCCCCTCAAGCCCATTAGACTCTGGGGCTTATCGAGGACTTTGTTGCTTTATGTTGCTGGGCATTCGAATAGCCCTGTATTATGGACAGTCCCAATTACTATTTCTGGGGCATTCATTAGGACCTGCTACCAATAATTATATACTGTGATTCAAGGCAGGTTTTTATGAGTGATCAAGAATACATTCAGAGGTTAACACAAGTACTTTTTCTGTGTCCTATGACAAGAAAAGCACTACAGCATGTGTGTTTTCCAAGCGACTTATGGACATTAATGTAGGTTTGCTTAAGGTTGAACAGTTGGGGTACTATCACACGTCTGTTGGGTTTCTGTGTAGAGCAATTGGCTTGGATACTGTAGAGTTGTGTACTCATGGTGTCCTCTTTTCTACACTGTAGAGCGGGGCCTCATACTCCCGAGCGGTCGCCGGGTGAGGTGAGGTCTTCACCCACATAAAGCTGGGTGAGTAGCACCGTGAGGAAATGCCTCGTGGTGATAAAGCTATTATGCTTTTCATATATCGCTGAATGCAAATCATTCATGCAGGTGTGTTTTGTCTGTACGGTCTTTGTGTACCCATGTGGATGTATGTGTGTAATACGGTGTTTTTGCAAAACATTTTTGTTTTCTAGGAAGAAGATGTTCTTCTCTCCTTCCAGTGGGCATTCAAATGTGAAGGTTCCTGGTAGATATGTACCTTTTTTCGTAGTACATTCTTTGCTTTTTGACTTAACACATCATTCATAGTTGCAGTAGCCTTTTTGTCTATGGTCCTGAAGAAAGCCGGGGCAATGCCCCACAGGCTGAAACATGTCGACCGATCTGCACAACGCCATGGGGTAGTCTTACTACTCGGCGTGTTTTTAACCTTTGACACATGGATTGCGGTTTGAACATTTTAATACATCTGTGTAGTCAATTTTATTTCATCACTGTCACTTGAGCACTGCACTTTAGCAAATACCACTTTATGATGGACATCACGGCTAGATTCTTGACATCCATTTCCACATCGGCACTATAAGGTCGGTTGTGATATGGAATGATCAGCAACATCCCACATGACGTAAATTCCATCATAAGGGTGGTCTGATGGGATTTATCTAGCCAGTGTTTTTCAACAGCATACGTTCATACATGCATCCACTATTGCACTTTCGCCAGTACAGCTACACACTTTTTCCAGACCTGGTCTGCTCTGTTGTGTGTTTGGTATCATGGTCTTTGTATCCTCTGTCAATCTCTGCCATCCTTTGCTTGTTTGAAGTTTTTTTTAATCTATTTTACTTATTATCTATCCCTCTATTTTTCTAGCCCTATATTTTTGTGTTTACTGCTACTTTTGGTTAATTTTAAACTACTTTTGTAAACTCTTTTCTTTTCTTCTCTTCCCTATTCTATTTTCTTTATTCCTTTCCGCCCAGACCATGGTGAAGGGAGCCGGGAAGCATCCCGAGAAGGGGAAGGGTCCCGCACCCCGTGTCCGGCTCCCGTGCGGGCGTTTGAGGGGGGAGCTAGTGATGCCACGGGAGATCTTTACCCCGGAGGAGGTGGGCCAACTCGTTTTTTATGTTCAGCACCGCCTCCCCAGGACCATCATGGGAGGCGGCAAGATCAGTGCCGGGTACGGGGCCCGGGAGCGCCGGAAGTGGTGGGAGAAGGTGTGCCAGGCCATTTACCACCACTCTCGGGTCTGGCGCACCTACAACTAGGCTACCCACCGCTGGACGGATGTCCTGACCCGTGAGCGAGATCTGCTCGACCTCCTTGGCCTTGAGATCCCCGGGCTTGGTGAGTAGTAGTAGCTATGTCTTTACTACTATGTTTTCTCCTGCTGTGTTATTATATTGCAATTTTTTGTTTTTAACCAAGAGCAATAATGCTGCTCATTACATTGTAGGTAAATTATATTTCAAAATCTTCTGTGCATTTCAGGTACACTGCTCTCCTTCATCTCAGTAGTGTTGCTACTATGCTTATTTGTTTTAGATTTTGTGTTTATTTCATTGGCCTGTGAAATTATGTATGAGTGTAGTTGAAAGAACTGCGTAATGCTACACACTAAGGTTCAGATTTTTAATAACCGGCGCATCCCTGCAAAGTAGCAGGGATGCGCCAGTAATTGTGCGTCACGCCACCATCACCCATGGTGCGCCGTATTTACAATACGGCGCACCATGGGCCCAAAACGTCACCAAAGCGTTACGCATCTGTGCCGTAAAGCCGGCGCATTGCTGGAGTTGCGTCGCAACGATGGTGCAGCTCCATCAATGCTCTGGGGTGCCCTATCCCCCCAATGCTGCGTCAAGCCGTACGTCTGCTTCAAGCAGGCGCAGGGTTTGAGTCACGCATCATTGTCCTCAAAGTGACTGATTGAAATCTTGTAGATTTCCCTCAGCCACTTTTAGGATGCGTTCCTGCGCAGGAACGCCCTCCCTTGCGCTGGAACGCCCCCTATTGGCGCAGGGCTTTACAACGTGATGCATCTCCCATATGCGTCACGTTGTTAATATACGCCGCACCATTGCGCCTCTTTTGTGCTGTCGCTGCGTCACAAAAGTCACGCAACAATGGAGCAAAAGAGCCGCAAGGGCCTTCTAAATCAGCCCCTACAGACTCAAGTCCAGTCCTTCCTTTGTACACATGGCGATAAGAAGAAATAGTGGTGGTGGATTAATAGTTTGAGTATTTTAATGACTGGTTAATGTAGTAGGAAACTTTAGTGTTGTCGCTGATCTTCAATCACGATGGACTTTGGCTGTCACTTTGCGTGCTGCGGACTGCTGCCTGCCAATCCTAGGCAAACCTTTTTAGTACTTTGTTTAGTGAGTTACATAGGGTAGTTTCCAATTTGACGGTCCGCAAATCAAGCAATACTAAAGTAATGACGTAGTCGACCACATGAGATTGGTCAATAATATATCCCGTGGAGTCGTTCCCTATTTGCTATTTCGCAAAAATATTTTGTTACTTTGTTAGTTCTTTTGAAATGTTTGATTTGGTTGAGAAATATCATCCATGTTTTCTGTTTTTCTTTCTTTCATGTTGTACATCAGCTTCCCCCAGGGGCAAGAGGAGGACACAGGAGGAGGAGGAGGAGGGTGCTGTTGACGATGCAGGCCAGGACCGGGCAGGCGAGGGCTCCTTTGCTGGCCCCAGTAAGTTTTAATTGTAATATAGAGTACTTATTTTTTTCTAGCGTTCCTCATTCGATTTTTTCTAAATCGTCTTTGATCTTCTTGTAGACAGGATCTAAATTCTTATCCTGCCTCGACTATGACTCCGTGTGGTATTACTAGATTATTCTTATTAGTCTGTCTGTGTAGCTAACTAAGATTGCACATTTGGCATTTCCATTGGACTCCCATTCTAGTCAGCAATAGCTCTATGCACTGAGTGCAGTCCTCTGGGATTGTCCATAATGTCTTTTCAAGTATTCTAAATGTTTATGCTTTGACCATTGCCAACAATAAAAAGGTGAATGACCACCACCAAGAAAGAATAAGATACTACTTTACTTTTGGTTTGGATAGGAGGACAATCCATTCTACTACTGTTGCAGGGACAAATCTGCACAAACAGAACTATGGACACTAAATAATGCATCACTTAGCTTATCAATTATAATAGGTGCTGTAACTGTTAGACTTTCCACATACCTCAGTGATAACAGACTTTGTAGTTGAACCCCCAATCTCCTTACTGACTAGATAGTGTGGCAGAGTCATTTAGCTCCCAAAGTCACCGATGGCAGAGGCACGGACTCATGCTTGCAAAAATTCGAAAACCTTTAGCTCATCCACTCTAGTCTGGAGGACCAAAAACCACAGAGTCTATTTAAGTTTAAAAACTTTATTAAAAGTAAACACATTTATTAAATTCAAGTTTGTCATAAAAGTGTACGTGTAACTGAAAATGGAAAAGTGCTTAGTGCTGACGATTAATTGGACACATTTCTTGTGGTCGAGCCGAGCTCTCACCTGGTTTGAACTTGATCCTGCTCGTGTTCTTAGAAGTCAAGGTTCTGTCTGTTAGGAGAAAAAGTGGTGCTT
This sequence comes from Lissotriton vulgaris, assembly GCF_964263255.1. Lineage (NCBI taxonomy): Eukaryota > Metazoa > Chordata > Amphibia > Caudata > Salamandridae > Lissotriton > Lissotriton vulgaris. The sequence continues at coordinate 2,120,590,023 of NC_141687.1, read as the reverse complement.
GTTAAAAAGTAAAAAGCAAACATTCATCAGTTGTGCCAAAAAGTGCAGCAAGACAACAGCCTTCCCTGGAAAAAGGGACATTTTTACTCTAGAGTACACAGTCATAAATTATTAAATTGTACACTGTTTTTTTCACATTTCTTTCTTCCTCCTAGACCAAATATTATATAGTAGTGAGTGGTGTATTCTAACATTATTAAATGTACTTTGTAGGTGGAACATCTGGAGACGGGGCCAGCGCGGAGGTGGTGGTGGCGTTGGACGAGGAGGACAACTCTGGGGAGGAGGCGGTGCAAGTGCCGGACAAGGACATGCTTGTGAGGGTTCACACGGTGGTGGCGGGCAGAGGTAAGCTATACATTCCTTAGTCATTGAGATTGAAGACTGCAGAGTGTGCTTTCTGCACGGGTGTATTATAAAAAAAGCAGGTAGTAGCCTCCTCTAAATGTACTTCGACTTAGCTGTGAAGTTTTTGGCGAGAAGAATCCCAATCAGATCTGAGGTGAACTTGATGGATGGGATGAACGAAAAGCGAAAGAAGGGTGTAAATAAGTGTGGAAGCACGAGAAATGTAATGATGACTGGCAAAGAAGAATGATATGTGTTTGCTTGGTCCCCGAGGTGGCTGGGAAGGTAAGAAAATGGTATGGTGCATGGCTGGGTGAATGATGAAGCAAGGATGGGTGGAAGGAGAACAGCCTGGGTGGGTGAGACAGAAACTGTATGTGTGTAATATACTTTGAATGGATGGATGCCTGGATCATTCATGGTAGTATCTGACTCTTAGATAGCATATGTGTATCTAGAGAGAGTAGACGGTCACTGGATGAACTAAGTGTTACTTTGAAGAGCATGTAACACCGCACCCGCACGTCCGTTCCAGTGTAGGAAAGGCAAGGAAAAGAAGTTGTAACGTTGTCCAAATACTACCATGAATAGTAGCAGTAGTTTGTATTGCAACTGCAAGCACAGCATATATCCGGTTATTACGGTGGACACTCCCTACCTCTCTTAATACCTTTAGTTTAGTAGTAGTACGTCATTCATGTGTGGGGGTATCACTGTTCACTCAATAATAAGCAAAGCACCTAAAGTCATCCCATATGTCATCAAATACATCCCATGTAAAGTGATAGATAATCAGATAATTTAGCTTCTTCATTTTCCTTTTCTAATACTCATTTGCACTGTAGGGTGAAAGCTAAATTAATTAAGCAGTAGCCCTTTTAACAGAGTATTCTCAGTGCCACCCGTAATAGAAAAGTAAGAGCTTCACCACCTGCATGTACTGGACCGGTACAGTAACGCAAGTCTGTCTCACTCACCATGGTGTGCGTCTGTTTTTCTCGGGTGCAAGTTCACTGCGCTGGCATTATGCCGGCTTGCATAAGATAACGTACCAATTTTCCTTAACAAGAGAGAAGAAGAAGAATAAGAGTGGTGTACTATCATAGTCGACTGTAATGGAAGTCCATAGTGCTCGTAGAATTTGTTCCTGAAACTCCCACTAATGTTAGAGCAAGGATGAAGAAGTCGGAGGTTACATAGATACTGTCCTCAATAGTTATGTACTGTGCTTTCAATTTGCTACTTGTACTGTGACAACTTTCTGCTCAATCATTTTGTGTTAATCTTAAGGAGCATTGGTTACAGACTATGTCTTTCTTTTTTCATGTAGTTGCTCCTTCCAAATCCAAGACACCATCAAGAAAGAAGGAGCTGGCTCGAATGGCCCGGCAACGGAGGCTGGATGCCACTGTCGCTGAATATCGGCGGCTGGTTGTTGGGCCCAGCTCAGCCCGCCCAAGCACTGCAGGAGCGAAGCATGCACCAGTCCCCTTCCCGTATCCACCGAAAACCCACTGATTAAAGTCCACAGTGAGCCCTCCAGTGAACCCGAAAAGAGGGTGGTTTGATACGAGACACCAAGTCTCCCACCCTGTAGTATAGCAGGACACGGCTCCCTCAATCACGCCTCCGCACCTGTGGTAAAGGGAGAGAATGTCTCTCAATATGCAGTATGCAATACAGTCTATTCATTCATGGCCATGGTCCACCAAAACATCAAATAACACATACCCCCTCCTTCTCCTTACCAGTGGTAAGTGCAGGCTTAGCTTCGTGTAGGAACTGGGTTCTCCACAAAAATAGTGCTCCAGGGAGATATAAACCCAGTCAGGGGCAACAAAACATAAGGTGTCCTGCAAGCACTAAAGGTGCATAAACTAGCACCGTGCAAAAAAGGGGAAAAAGAAAGCTGGGGACAAGTCGCGTAATACCAGCTACAAAAAACCCCTTTGATAAAATATATGGCTTGGAAGGGGTACAAGGGAATGACTAGTGACTCTTCCTTCCTCAGCGCCAGCGTCCTGTGTTTACACAGCGTCCTGTGCAAACAGCGGAATGGCCCAAAACGTCACTTCCGCATATACAACGATGTGGACAGACGCCTAAGCCTAAGCGTCTGCCTGATGAAGAATGAACAGCGCGCCAACACCGCCGGTAAGACCAATATGAGAACGGGAGCCCCCGCTCTCGAATTAAGCGCACACAGTCAAAATATGCCGGCACAAAAGGAAGGAAGGGCAAGGCTAACAAGGGTAAGGACCGAAAAATAGGAGCAGGGGAGAAAACGGGGAGAGGAGCAGGGGGGAGGGAGACTAACTTACTGACTAACACGAAGGTAGAAATCAGGAACAGCCAGAAACGGGGAGGAACAGGGAACACAAAAACGGACTGAAATCCTCCACGAGCCCGTGGGAGACTGAAAGGAGCAAAAAGGCAACAGAACTCCAATACAATGCAGGAACCACAAAGCTGGATACCAAGGCCACAACGTTGGCGATATCGAGCAATGAACAAGGAGGAAGGACACAAATATATACCTCAGCCCCTGGTCATGTGATGGTGGCCCATGGTCACAGAAACAGGACTGACTACCATTCCCTAACAGTACCCCCCCTTACAACCCCTCCTTCTCTTTTACCTCGGGCACAGACAGCAAAGAGCTTAGATCAAGAAGCTTCAGTCGCTCCCTTACCAGACCAGGAAATTCATCCATCTCTGTTGCCCCTACAATCCGTGTACCCTCTATCATAGCTCTATTCTCTGTCACAGGTTCTTCCCCTTTAGGTTCATTATGTATTCGAGAAAGAGCATCAGACTTCACCTGCTGGGCCGCTGGCCTATAGGTGATGACAAAATCATATTCATTGAAGAATAGTACCCACCGCATCTGGCGAGGTGTCAATGCCCTAGCGGAACGGAAGAATTCGAGGTTTTTATGATCCGTATAGATGGTAATGACGTGTCTGGCGCCCCACAAATAGTGTCGCCATTCCTCGAAAGCCAATTTGACAGCTAGCAATTCTCGTTCGGCCACTGTATAATTCCTTTCAGCCGGCAACAAGGTTTTTGAAAAGAAGGCTATTGGGTGCATATGGCCGGTAGATTCGTCGCGCTGGGATAACACCCCACCCACTGCACACATGGATGCATCGGTCTCCACGAAGAACGGCAGGGCAGGATCAGGATGTACTAACACGGGGGCTGATGTAAAATGCTCCAATAATGAGTGAAAAGCAGTCTGCGTCCCATTGGTCCACTCGAAAGGAACACCCTTTCGTAACAGGCGAGTCATTGGTGATACCACCTCAGAGAAATGCGAAATGAAACGCCGATAAAAGTTGGCGAAACCCAGGAGTACCTGGATTTGTTTCACAGAGGTAGGCACAGGCCAGGTCACAATGGCCTTTATCTTCCCTGGATCCATTCGTATTCCCTGCGCTGAAATGATGAACCCAAGGAACTCTACCTCTTGAGTGTCAAACTGGCACTTCTCTAGCTTGGCGTATAGATGGTGCTCCCGAAGGGTCCGTAACACCTGAAGAACATGTTCTGAATGCTCTGCCCTTATCTCTGAAAACACCAGGATATCATCCAAATAGACGATAACCGTGCGATCCAGGAATTCACTGAGCACCTCATTAATGAAGAACTGGAATGCCGCCGGCGCATTACACAGGCCGAACGGCATTACAGTGTATTCATAAAGACCATACTTGGTCCTAAAAGCCGTCTTCCACTCATCTCCGGGTCTCATCCTTATTAAATGGTAGGCTCCCCGCAAGTCCAACTTAGTGAACACGGTAGCCTTGCGGAGCTGATCTAACAACACGGAGATGAGTGGAAGAGGGTACCTATTCTTCACTGTGGCAGCATTCAAGATCCTATAATCCACACACGCCCTGAGGGTCCCTTCCTTCTTAGGAATGAAGAAAATAGCCGATGACACAGGGGAGGAGGATGGACGAATAAACCCGAGTCTCAACATCTCATCGATGTATTCCTTCAAATGTTCTTCCTCAGGTTCTGACAACGCGTACACCCGGCTACAAGGCAAAGAGACCCCCGGTACCAGATCGATCTTACAATCATAAGCCCTGTTCGGGGGAAGTTCCTGGGCATTCGTTTTATCAAAAACGTCCTTAAACTCCAAGTACTGTGGAGGGACAATTCCCACATCCATTACAGCGCAAACCAAGGGGTCGATCTGTGCCCCTGCTACAGCATAACAATGCTTCAAACAGTGCGCTGAATCTAGCGTTACCAACCTCCGCACCCAATCAATCCTGGGATTATGCTTCTGCAGCCATGGTACCCCCAACACTAGACCAAACGAAGGGGCATCGATTAAGTCGAAAACCACCATCTCAGAATGCCCATTCTCACATGATAAACTCAAAGGTGCAGTCCGGCGGGTGATACACCCCGATGTCAGCTCGGTACCATCAATAGCCCTTACAGGCTCAGGTCGTTCTTTCAACAGCCAAGGAACCCCCAGTTTCTCTGCCATAGTGATGTCCATAAAATTGCCAGTGGCACCTGAATCCAACAGCACCGACACAGAAACACATTCCTGAGTTCGTAACAGTAACTGTGCATTAATAACAAAATGTCTAGGTGCTTGGTCTACAGATCCGACCACCTCATACTGTTGACCACCACATTCACCTGTCCTATGGTCTATCTGAACACAAGCCACCTTCTTGCCGAATCCCACACCAGAGGGCTTCACCGGACATTCCCTGGCGAAATGACCCCCTTGTCCACAATATAAGCACAGATTATTCTCTGTCCTTCTCTTCTTCTCCTCTGGCGCCAAAGGACCCCGTACCCCACCCAATTCCATGGGCTCAGGGGCCACCTTGTTATCCCCTGTACTCTTTACCTCCGCCTTTGCGTAACTACCTCTGATTGCCTGAAACCTGCTACGCTCGCCCCGCCTCTCAGAGACCCTATGGTTCAGTTTAACCACCAGATCTATGAATGCCGAACAATCCTCCGGTGGATCTACCACTTGTGACACAATGTCCTTTAGCTCTTCGCAGAGACCCTGGTAGAATATTGATGTTCTCTTTTCAGTGGGCCAATGGGTCTCAGATACCAGTCTGTTAAAGGATGCAATATAGGACAACAAATCCTGTCTGCCCTGCCGGAGCTTCATCAATTCCGCATCACTTGCCTGCATAAACGCATGCTTGGCAAACAGCCCCCGCATCAGTTCTTTAAATGCGCCATAATTATATAATACCCGATCATCGCTATCTACCAAGGGTATAGCCCATTGAGCAGCATTGCCAGCCAAATAGGAGATTGTAAAGGCCACTTTTGCGGAATCGTCAGGGAAGGCACTCGGTCTGCACATGAAATGTAGCTGGCACTGGGTCATAAACATCCCGAATTTCTCACTATCTCCCGTAAATCTCTCGGGAGGAGCTAACGGCACTGCTACCGGAGAAGACACTGTAACATTAATGGGGTTACCAGAGCTGCTACCTCCCATTGCACCCTGACCCGTCCCCCCGCTATACTGAAAGGTCGCAGGGTGAAGAATGGAAGAGGCTCCCCTTTGATGTGACTGCTCCCTCGCCCTGACGGCCACTAATTCTTGTTTTAAACCAGCGTTTTCCTGCTGTAGCTCCTGAACCTGTGACTGTAAAGTCTGCAATGCCCCCATAATGTCCTGTAATGAGGGACCTCCTGAACCACCCCCCACCGCATTCCCATCCACGTCCATGTTCGCTCAGGCAGTGCTAAATACGTGGGCTCGATATTCTGTTGGGCCCAGCTCAGCCCGCCCAAGCACTGCAGGAGCGAAGCATGCACCAGTCCCCTTCCCGTATCCACCGAAAACCCACTGATTAAAGTCCACAGTGAGCCCTCCAGTGAACCCGAAAAGAGGGTGGTTTGATACGAGACACCAAGTCTCCCACCCTGTAGTATAGCAGGACACGGCTCCCTCCTTCACGCCTCCGCACCTGTGGTAAAGGGAGAGAATGTCTCTCAATATGCAGTATGCAATACAGTCTATTCATTCATGGCCATGGTCCACCAAAACATCAAATAACACATACCCCCTCCTTCTCCTTACCAGTGGTAAGTGCAGGCTTAGCTTCGTGTAGGAACTGGGTTCTCCACAAAAATAGTGCTCCAGGGAGATATAAACCCAGTCTGGGGCAACAAAACATAAGGTGTCCTGCAAGCACTAAAGGTGCATAAACTAGCACCGTGCAAAAAAGGGGAAAAAGAAAGCTGGGGACAAGTCGCGTAATACCAGCTACAAAAAACCCCTTTGATAAAATATATGGCTTGGAAGGGGTACAAGGGAATGACTAGTGACTCTTCCTTCCTCAGCGCCAGCGTCCTGTGTTTACACAGCGTCCTGTGCAAACAGCGGAATGGCCCAAAACGTCACTTCCGCATATACAACGATGTGGACAGACGCCTAAGCCTAAGCGTCTGCCTGATGAAGAATGAACAGCGCGCCAACACCGCCGGTAAGACCAATATGAGAACGGGAGCCCCCGCTCTCGAATTAAGCGCACACAGTCAAAATATGCCGGCACAAAAGGAAGGAAGGGCAAGGCTAACAAGGGTAAGGACCGAAAAATAGGAGCAGGGGAGAAAACGGGGAGAGGAGCAGGGGGGAGGGAGACTAACTTACTGACTAACACGAAGGTAGAAATCAGGAACAGCCAGAAACGGGGAGGAACAGGGAACACAAAAACGGACTGAAATCCCCCACGAGCCCGTGGGAGACTGAAAGGAGCAAAAAGGCAACAGAACTCCAATACAATGCAGGAACCACAAAGCTGGATACCAAGGCCACAACGTTGGCGATATCGAGCAATGAACAAGGAGGAAGGACACAAATATATACCTCAGCCCCTGGTCATGTGATGGTGGCCCATGGTCACAGAAACAGGACTGACTACCATTCCCTAACACTGGTGGCCCTGGAGGAGGAGGAGACGCAGTCTGGTACAACAACAACGTCCACTGGGACAGCTGCATCCTCCTCCTTGCGGGCTGCCAGCCAGCGCAGTGCTCCAGCGGTATGGAGCCGGGCTACCAAAGCCAAACGCCACCGCCCAGCAGCAAAGAAAGCAGCTGCCCCTCACAGGATTTGCAAGGCACACCGGCGCCGCTTATCCCTCAGACTGCCCTACCTGGAGCAGGAGGTCCATAACTATAAGAACGTGGTGGAGGGCCTCCGCTTCGAACTTGCCACCCTCCGCAAGGAGCATGATGCCCTGGCTGCTAATTCCAACAGCACCCTGCCATAGTGTCCCTTGCCCCTTTTTTAGAGACTTTTGGGGGGTGGGAATTGGGAGTTGGGATTTTTGGGGACTTTTGAAGGACAATCGTTGGGGTTAGGGAGGGTCTTGCGGGAGATTCTTTTGTTAGGGCTATAAAAATATACTTTTTGAAACTTTATCTGACCATACCTGTTTTTTACTGCTTTTGAGTCTGGTGGTGGGGGTTTAACAGTAAGTTTGTTTTCCTGAATAGTCCTAGGACTTTAGTAGTACTACCGTCAATCCAATCTCTCGTCTCTCCTAATACTCCATTATACTACCTCCAACCAAACACCTATCTTACCTGTAATTTCTGTTTGCAAGTAGGGCTAGGCCCAGGGCTGGCTCCACGGGAAACAGCGAATAAGGTTGGCAATCCTGGGCGGATAAAATTTCCTCATAGCGGTGGTACTAGTGGTGTGACACAGTGGCAGTTGCATGCCTATGAAAAAAAAGAAAATGAAATCTGGTTTGTCCTCCTGAGCAATACAACGGTACAATAGAGAATATAGCAGGTGACAGAAGTACACTAGAACAGTGCCACATTGTAGCCTAACAAATGTTAAAGTATAACTAATTCGGTTGAAGTTCTTTGACATTAGCCATGGGTCTTTGTCAATCAGAGTAACAATATATCCTCGGATTTCTTCACCAGCCTGTTGCTATCACCTTATCCTCCCCAGCAAGTGTGTGGATTTATTGCTGTAATTTAGTCACACATCAATGAAAACCACACAGCCCGGGGGAAGAGGGTTAGGGTTTGAAAAATGGATGGGTACGGGGTTTTTTGGGAAAGGTTTTGGGAGACAAGAAAAAATAGCACAGCATGGACAAACAATTGTGAACATAAACAAATCTTTGGGTACAAACCTATCCATCAATCTTTGAAAGTGCATGCACTACTGGATGCATGTCAGTGAAAAGTAAGTAGTACTTTCGACAACTGTGGAAGAAAGAATGCGACAGTACAGGGCGTGTATGGAAATATTGATAACTATATTCAACATAAGGTCTCTGTTGCCAGATACCTGGGAGCCTTGCTGGTCACTATAAATCCATTCACAACACTCAATGGGGTTGGTCTGGAAGGTATAGTAGATAGAAAAGGAGAAATTGCTTTTTTTCTAGGTGTCCCCTCACTCACCAGGGTTGCCCCTTGGTGACATGCTTCATCATTGGGGCCATCCCAGTCCTCTACGGGCTCGGGCGTGCTGCGACTTGCGAATTACGTAGGAGCACTTACAAATGACTATGTGTGGTGCAGATGTGATAGTGGAGTGGACTAAGTGATGTGTTAAGGGATCAATTTAGAAGCAGAGAGAGATCCAAGAAATGCAGTCACAGTCAGAGAAAAAGGCAAGGGATACTGTATCTGTATGTTGTTGTAGTTGTCCTGTTGAAAGTGGTAAGTAAGCTGCCTGCAGAAAAAAAATCCTCTTATTAGCGGCACTCCTCCATTGCAGCCGACGCTTCGTCCATCGATGTTGGTCACCAGAAGACACCCTGTAAAAAAAGCACAGCATGGACAAACAATTGAACATAAACAAATCTTTGGGTACAAACCTATCCATCAATCTTTGAAAGTGCATGCACTACTGCATGCATGTCAGTGAAAAGTAAGTAGTACTTTCGACAACTGTGGAAGAAAGAATGCGACAGTACAGGGCGTGTGTGGAAATATTGATAACTATATTCAACATAAGGTCTCTGTAGACAGATACCTGGGAGCCTTGCTGGTCACTATAAATCCATTCACAACACTCAATGGGGTTGGTCTGGAAGGTATAGTAGATAGAAAAGGAGAAATTGCTTTTTTTCTAGGTGTCCCCTCACTCACCAGGGTTGCCCCTTGGTGACATGCTTCATCATTGGGGCCATCCCAGTCCTCTACGGGCTGGGGCGTGCTGCGACTTGCGAATTACGTAGGAGCACTTACAAATGACTATGTGTGGTGCAGATGTGATAGTGGAGTGGACTAAGTGATGTGTTAAGGGATCAATTTAGAAGCAGAGAGAGATCCAAGAAATGCAGTCACAGTCAGAGAAAAAGGCAAGGGATACTGTATCTGTATGTTGTTGTAGTTGTCCTGTTGAAAGTGGTAAGTAAGCTGCCTGCAGAAAAAAAATCCTCTTATTAGCGGCACTCCTCCATTGCAGCCGACGCTTTGTCCATCGATGTTGGTCACCAGAAGACACCCTGTAAAAAAAGCACAGCATGGACAAACAATTGAACATAAACAAATCTTTGGGTACAAACCTATCCATCAATCTTTGAAAGTGCATGCACTACTGCATGCATGTCAGTGAAAAGTAAGTAGTACTTTCGACAACTGTGGAAGAAAGAATGCGACAGTACAGGGCGTGTGTGGAAATATTGATAACTATATTCAACATAAGGTCTCTGTAGCCAGATACCTGGGAGCCTTGCTGGTCACTATAAATCCATTCACAACACTCAATGGGGTTGGTCTGGAAGGTATAGTAGATAGAAAAGGAGAAATTGCTTTTTTTCTAGGTGTCCCCTCACTCACCAGGGTTGCCCCTTGGTGACATGCTTCATCATTGGGGCCATCCCAGTCCTCTACGGGCTGGGGCGTGCTGCGACTTGCGAATTACGTAGGAGCACTTACAAATGACTATGTGTGGTGCAGATGTGATAGTGGAGTGGACTAAGTGATGTGTTAAGGGATCAATTTAGAAGCAGAGAGAGATCCAAGAAATGCAGTCACAGTCAGAGAAAAAGTTGCATTCTGAAAAAAAATCCTCTCATTAGCGGCACTCCTCCATTCCATCTGACGCTTCGTCCATCAATGTTGGTGACCAGAAGACGCTGAATTGCGGCTCGCTAATGTGAAGCCTGACTCCATCCTTTTTTCCCCATTGCACAGACTGAAACCCGGCCTGTAATTATTCAACGAAAAACAGGAAGTGATATAATATTACAACACCACTGATAAATAAATATAAGGTATGTAGGCTGTGGAGTGCAAAAAGTCACACTTTGATTTTCCTAGTAGACAGTACAATATTTTTGAAAGTGCGTACTCTGTCTGAGTCACCTTTTGAAGGATAAATAAGTAGGGGCAAATTAATGTAGCGCATCTTTCCCCTCAAGCTAGGTGTACTGTAAACTGTGTTTTAGAACAAAATTAGATCTTCCCAGCAGTGCTCCCACGGTCCCAGACCCTTACTAAAGCCAGTCGCAAAAATGTAGAAGACCCCCAATCAAATCTCAAAAAACGAGGCCTAGCAGAAAACTGGTGACAAAACGTACTTTGAAAGTAAAAGTAGGCCCAAGTACCCCCTTACCCACTGTGGATTGCATTCAAACCACTTGCAGGCAACCAAGCAAAAGTATCCATAGCCAGCATCGCTCCAAGACTCGAAAACCCCCCACCCAAACACATGCAATAGAAATACTGCTAACCCTAACGAACCCTAAGTTAAGAATAGTGGCAAAGGCTTTCTTTAACTATGCCAAATCCCCCCTTTCCCACCATGGATTTTCGTCAAATGACTTGCAACCAATATTACACATTCTCACGAGTGCTCTAAGACCCCAGAACTCAGTTGCAAAAATCTAGAAACACATGCAATCCTGCTGCTAGGGCTAACCCTAACGAACCCTAAGTTACAAAAAGTGCCAAAAGGCTTTTCCGCGAGGATTTTGTCCCAACCACTTCTAGCCGGTATTAGACCTTCCCAGGAATGCCCCAAGATCCGCCAACCCACCCGCCAAGAAGCATAACACCCCCAAACAGGCCAAAAGCAAAATCTCATACTTGCAATATTTCTCGGCCTTCGGTCCAAACGCGCTGCGTAGCTAGGCCATAAGTCGGGGTTGCCACCACGGATTTCCTGAAAAGCAAATGCAATCAAGATTAGAGTGTCCCAGCAGTGCTCCCAGACCCCGAAACTCACCCACAAACACCAGGAAGCCCCCCAAACAGGCCCCCGAAAGCGCTACATTGAGCAAAATGTCAGAAATAGCAAAAAAAAAATTAGGCCTGGATTTTGTCCCAACCACTTCTAGCCGGTATTAGACCTTCCCAGGAATGCCCCAAGACCCACCAACCCACCCGCCAAGAAGCATAACACCCCCAAACAGGCCAAAAGCAAAATCTCATACTTGCAATATTTTTCGGCCTTCGGTCCAAACGCGCTGCGTAGCTAGGCCATAAGTCGGGGTTGCCACCACCGATTTCCTGAAAAGCAAATGCAATCAAGATTAGAGTGTCCCAGCAGTGCTCCCAGAGCCCGAAACTCACCCACAAACACCAGGAAGCCCCCCTAAAAGCACCTCAAAGCAAGCAAGTCATAAAAAACACAAAAAAACTTCCGCCTGGGATTTGGTCCAAACCACTTTTATCCGGTATTAGAGCTTCCCAGCAATGGCCCCAGCGCCGTCAACCCAGGAGAAAACGAGTAGAAGACCCCCAAACACCCAAAGAGCAAAAGTACAAAAATGGGGACTTTGTCAGTTTTTCCCAAATTTCCCAAATCACTCCGCGCGCGCTCTGCAGCTAGACCCTAACTCCCCTCTGCCACCATGGATTTGCTTCAAATCTCTTGCAAAGTAAAGTATATATAGCCAGCAGTGCGCCCAGACCCCGAAACCCACCCACAAACACCAGGAAGCCCCCCAAACAGGCCCCCGAAAACGCTACATTGAGCAAAATGTCAGAAATAGCCCAAAAAAATTCGGCCTGGATTTTGTCCCAACCACTTCTAGCCGGTATTAGACCTTCCCAGGAATGCCCCAAGACCCGCCAACCCACCCGCCAAGAAGCATAACACCCCCAAACAGGCCAAAAGCAAAATCTCATACTTGCAATATTTCTCGGCCTTCGGTCCAAACGCGCTGCGTAGCTAGGCCATAAGTCGGGGTTGCCACCACGGATTTCCTGAAAAGCAAATGCAATCAAGATTAGAGTGTCCCAGCAGTGCTCCCAGACCCCGAAACTCACCTACAAACACCAGGAAGCCCCCCTAAAAGCACCTCAAACGCAAGCAAGTCATCAAAAACACAAAAATAATTCCGCCTGGGATTTGCTCCAAACCACTTTTATCCGGTATTAGAGCTTCCCAGCAATGGCCCCAGCGCCGTCAACCCAGGAGAAATCGAGTAGAAGACCCCCAAACAGCCAAAGAGCAAAAGTACAAAAATGGGGACTTTGTCAGTTTTTCCCAAATTTCCCAAATCACTCCGCGCGCGCTCTGCAGCTAGGCCCTAACTCCCCTCTGCCACCATGGATTTGCTTCAAATCTCTTGCAAAGTAAAGTATATATAGCCAGCAGTGCGCCCAGACCCCGAAACCCACCCACAAACACCAGGAAGCCCCCCAAACAGGCCCCCCAAAACGCTACATTGAGCAAAATGTCAGAAATAGCCAAAAAAAATTCGGCCTGGATTTTGTCCCAACCACTTCTAGCCGGTATTAGACCTTCCCAGGAATGCCCCAAGACCCGCCAACCCACCCGCCAAGAAGCATAACACCCCCAAACAGGCCAAAAGCAAAATCTCATACTTGCAATATTTCTCGGCCTTCGGTCCAAACGCGCTGCGTAGCTAGGCCATAAGTCGGGGTTGCCACCACGGATTTCCTGAAAAGCAAATGCAATCAAGATTAGAGTGTCCCAGCAGTGCTCCCAGACCCCGAAACTCACCCACAAACACCAGGAAGCCCCCCAAACAGGCCACGGAAAACGCTACATTGAGCAAAATGTCAGAAATAGCAAAAAAAAATTCGGCCTGGATTTTGTCCCAACCACTTCTAGCCGGTATTAGACCTTCCCAGGAATGCCCCAAGACCCGCCAACCCACCCGCCAAGAAGAATAACACCCCCAAACAGGCCAAAAGCAAAATCTCATACTTGCAATATTTCTCGGCCTTCGGTCCAAACGCGCTGCGTAGCTAGGCCATAAGTCGGGGTTGCCACCACGGATTTCCTGAAAAGCAAATGCAATCAAGATTAGAGTGTCCCAGCAGTGCTCCCAGACCCCGAAACTCACCCACAAACACCAGGAAGCCCCCCTAAAAGCACCTCAAAGGCAAGCAAGTCATCAAAAACACAAAAATAATTCCGCCTGGGATTTGCTCCAAACCACTTTTATCCGGTATTAGAGCTTCCCAGCAATGGCCCCAGCGCCGTCAACCCAGGAGAAAACGAGTAGAAGACCCCCAAACAGCCAAAGAGCAAAAGTACAAAAATGGGGACTTTGTCAGTTTTTCCCAAATTTCCCAAATCACTCCGCGCGCGCTCTGCAGCTAGGCCCTAACTCCCCTCTGCCACCATGGATTTGCTTCAAATCTCTTGCAAAGTAAAGTATATATAGCCAGCAGTGCGCCCAGACCCCGAAACCCACCCACAAACACCAGGAAGCCCCCCAAACAGGCCCCCGAAAACGCTACATTGAGCAAAATGTCAGAAATAGCCAAAAAAAATTCGGCCTGGATTTTGTCCCAACCACTTCTAGCCGGTATTAGACCTTCCCAGGAATGCCCCAAGACCCGCCAACCCACCCGCCAAGAAGCATAACACCCCCAAACAGGCCAAAAGCAAAATCTCATACTTGCAATATTTCTCGGCCTTCGGTCCAAACGCGCTGCGTAGCTAGGCCATAAGTCGGGGTTGCCACCACGGATTTCCTGAAAAGCAAATGCAATCAAGATTAGAGTGTCCCAGCAGTGCTCCCAGACCCCGAAACTCACCCACAAACACCAGGAAGCCCCCCTAAAAGCACCTCAAACGCAAGCAAGTCATCAAAAACACAAAAATAATTCCGCCTGGGATTTGCTCCAAACCACTTTTATCCGGTATTAGAGCTTCCCAGCAATGGCCCCAGCGCCGTCAACCCAGGAGAAATCAAGTAGAAGACCCCCAAACAGCCAAAGAGCAAAAGTACAAAAATGGGGACTTTGTCAGTTTTTCCCAAATTTCCCAAATCACTCCGCGCGCGCTCTGCAGCTAGGCCCTAACTCCCCTCTGCCACCATGGATTTGCTTCAAATCTCTTGCAAAGTAAAGTATATATAGCCAGCAGTGCGCCCAGACCCCGAAACCCACCCACAAACACCAGGAAGCCCCCCAAACAGGCCCCCAAAAACGCTACATTGAGCAAAATGTCAGAAATAGCCAAAAAAAATTCGGCCTGGATTTTGTCCCAACCACTTCTAGCCGGTATTAGACCTTCCCAGGAATGCCCCAAGACCCGCCAACCCACCCGCCAAGAAGCATAACACCCCCAAACAGGCCAAAAGCAAAATCTCATACTTGCAATATTTCTCGGCCTTCGGTCCAAACGCGCTGCGTAGCTAGGCCATAAGTCGGGGTTGCCACCACGGATTTCCTGAAAAGCAAATGCAATCAAGATTAGAGTGTCCCAGCAGTGCTCCCAGACCCCGAAACTCACCCACAAACACCAGGAAGCCCCCCAAACAGGCCACGGAAAACGCTACATTGAGCAAAATGTCAGAAATAGCAAAAAAAAATTCGGCCTGGATTTTGTCCCAACCACTTCTAGCCGGTATTAGACCTTCCCAGGAATGCCCCAAGACCCGCCAACCCACCCGCCAAGAAGAATAACACCCCCAAACAGGCCAAAAGCAAAATCTCATACTTGCAATATTTCTCGGCCTTCGGTCCAAACGCGCTGCGTAGCTAGGCCATAAGTCGGGGTTGCCACCACGGATTTCCTGAAAAGCAAATGCAATCAAGATTAGAGTGTCCCAGCAGTGCTCCCAGACCCCGAAACTCACCCACAAACACCAGGAAGCCCCCCTAAAAGCACCTCAAAGGCAAGCAAGTCATCAAAAACACAAAAATAATTCCGCCTGGGATTTGCTCCAAACCACTTTTATCCGGTATTAGAGCTTCCCAGCAATGGCCCCAGCGCCGTCAACCCAGGAGAAAACGAGTAGAAGACCCCCAAACAGCCAAAGAGCAAAAGTACAAAAATGGGGACTTTGTCAGTTTTTCCCAAATTTCCCAAATCACTCCGCGCGCGCTCTGCAGCTAGGCCCTAACTCCCCTCTGCCACCATGGATTTGCTTCAAATCTCTTGCAAAGTAAAGTATATATAGCCAGCAGTGCGCCCAGACCCCGAAACCCACCCACAAACACCAGGAAGCCCCCCAAACAGGCCCCCGAAAACGCTACATTGAGCAAAATGTCAGAAATAGCCAAAAAAAATTCGGCCTGGATTTTGTCCCAACCACTTCTAGCCGGTATTAGACCTTCCCAGGAATGCCCCAAGACCCGCCAACCCACCCGCCAAGAAGCATAACACCCCCAAACAGGCCAAAAGCAAAATCTCATACTTGCAATATTTCTCGGCCTTCGGTCCAAAGGCGCTGCGTAGCTAGGCCATAAGTCGGGGTTGCCACCACGGATTTCCTGAAAAGCAAATGCAATCAAGATTAGAGTGTCCCAGCAGTGCTCCCAGACCCCGAAACTCACCCACAAACACCAGGAATCCCCCCTAAGAGCACCTCAAAGGCAAGCAAGTCAGCAAAAACACTAAAAAATGTGCGCCTCGGATTTAGTCCAAAACACTTTTATCCGGTATTAGAGCTTCCCAACAATGGTCCCAGAGCCGTCAACTCACCTGCAAAGAGGTAGAACAACACCTCCACAAGTGCTGAGTCTTTCGTCATTGGGCGTAAACCAGCCCTCTGGTTTGTTGGAAATAGGAGTCTGAAGGAGGAGGATAGAGGAGCATGTTCTTCTGAACTTGTGAACCTGAGGAATGCAGACTGCGGCAACTTCAAATCAATTAGCAAACCAGTGAAGACAGTTCTGCTGATGGGCTTGTTTTTGTGATTATCTGATTAAAGTTTGAAATATATTAACTGTGCACAACAAAGAAAGACAGACACACAGGAATAAAAGTGAATAAGGACGAAAAAGAAAGTTATTGATTCGTTGTCTCATTTTCAGGGCTCAGTATCACGGTCCAGGAATGAGAATAAGGCTTCGTCATCATACTCTGCGAATTCAGGCACGGTGAGCTCAGTGTCACCTGACAGAGTAGAAATTCCCTCATCTATGTTGCTGGCCACCTCGTCTTCACCCGGCGCGATTTCTCGTACTCTGAAATCTGGTGGTATGAGGTGCTGATTCATCTTGATCATTGTTAATCTCTCCACATTTTTGGGCGAGAGGCGGCTCCGTTTGGGAGTTACAATGCCACCAGCAGCACTGAAAACACGTTCAGAAGACACGCTTGCGAGTGGGCAAGACAAGTAGTTTAAAGCCAGGTTTGTGAGCTGTGGCCACAATTCTTTTTTCCCATGCCAATACGCCAATGGGTCAGAATTAACATAGACCTCTGTTGAGTCATTCAGATAGTCCTTCACCATCGACTCAAGGTCCTCATCCAAGGTTCCTCCACTTTGCTTAGCTCTTGCTGTGCCTCTGACCTTTTGAGAACCAAACCCACGCAGAGCTAGCCAATCCTCTTCAGCCTCCAATGTTTCTGTTGTGTCTGGTGCAGATGATCCGGTTGCCGGTGTCTTTAACGGCTGAGAGGTCACTTGTGCCACAGCCACAGGTGCAGAAGTGGATTGTTTTGACTGGGGATGGCCTGCTGATGTACTGCCATTTCCTTCAATTTTCAGCCGTTCTCTTTCAAACCTCTTGGCTGACAAGGCTAGCCAATGTTTGTACTTTGGAACATGTTCATCATCAAAAGGAAAGAATGCTTGGCCTGCCAGCGCCTTTTTGTAGTGTGGATCCAGAATAGTAGCACAAATGTAATGCTCTTCTGAGTGGATCGTTTTAAGACGTTCATCACCTTGTAGGAGCTCTAATAATTTCTCAGCCAGAAGAAAAGAGTCTTGGTTTTTTACATCTTTTTCAAACACAGAACACACCTCCTTCAGTTGGTCCTCCAGCATGTACAACAATGGGATAGCTTTTCCCAAATTACAGTCCTCCTTGCTGACTGCACTCGTGAAGAACTCAAAAGGACGAAGCATGCGTGTCAGGCTTTGAACTATGTTCCATTGCGCCGCACCCATCCTCAGGTCCTCTGTACCCTCTGTCAAGAAATATTGATCGAGTACTGTATACTGCTCATACAGACGCTCAAGCATGTAGAAGGTTGAGTTCCAACGTGTTACCACCTCCTGGATGAGTGCTTTCACTGGCATTTGACGTTGATATAGCAGGCTCCTCACCTGCTTCCGGCCCTTAAAAGAATGGCTGAAATGGTTGCACATTTTTCGGCAGGTGTCCAATACTCTGTACGCTGCACTGCCTTTATTACCCAAGAATTTTTGGACAACCAGGTTTATACAGTGCGCCAAACACGGCACTCTGAAATAGTCATCCTTCCTCATGTCCTTAACTATATTGGCGCCATTGTCCGTGGAAACATAACCAACCTGGCGTTTTAGTGGGGACAGCCAGTTAAGGACCTTTGTGTTAAAGACATACAAAATGTTTTCTGCTGTGTGACGTTTCTCCAAACCAAACATGGCTAGTGTTGCATGTTTCCGAGCAGCTTTAAAAACAATGTCCGTGTCAACACCTGTGTTTAGCTTTGCTTTAGCCCCTGAAAAAGAGACCCAGTGTGCAGTGATGCACATGTAATCAGCGCCTGCGCCACTGGTCCACATGTCTGTTGTCAGATGTATAGTGTGAACAGCACTCTTCTGCAAAGCTGCCCCAATCACCTTCAGAACATCTTCATGTAGTGCTGGAACCGCAACTCGGGCAAAATAGAACCGGCTAGGAACCTTCCATTTTGGGCAGAGCTCTGCCACTAATTCTAGAAAACCAACCCCTTCTACAAAAGAAAAAGGGAGAAGGTCCAGAGCTAGCTTTTTAGCCAGCTTAGTGTTATACAGACGCGTCAGTGGGTGGTTGCGTTCATATTGCGCTTCTGTAAACAACATCTTTTTAATGTTGCCCTGGACCAAGGATTTACGGGATGATGATGATATCTTCGACCCAGTTACGCTCGCTGATGAACTTTTCCGCATTGATGTCTCACTCTCTCCCACACTCTTAGTGTGCCTCACATGGGGTGTGCTGCTGACAGGGGTACTGGGTGTAAGTGAAGTGTTTGAATCGTCTTCTTCCTCCTCGTCATCATCAGATGAAAAATCAACGTTTTCATTACGTGCAATTCCGGCTTGCTTGAACGCCTCTAGGTGCGGAAACCATTGGACAGGGTGCGCTCTCTTAAGATGACCTCTCTGGCCTCCGGTACCATAGTTGGTACCAAACTTACCACGACTAACTCGAAGCTTACAAATGCTACAAATGGCTACGTTTTCCATTCTTGGGCAAACACTAAAGAAGTCCCAAACTGGAGACTTGAAATGTCTTTGGGGGCCGGAGGAGGCGGCGATACTGGTGGTGGTGGTCCTGCTGCTAATGCCAGATGAAGTGGAGGATGTGGATTGCCGAACTTCAGTACGTTTTGCACTTTCACCACCACGAATTGAGGTCGAGGTGGATGGAGGTCCCTTCTGGCGAGGAAGAAATATGGAAGCGGTAGGTGTTGGTGTACTAGTTAACTCCAAATCTAATGATTGTTGTGTTTCCATTTCCATTGCCTCCTCGTTGACATCATCATCACGCTCAGCAGCTTCTCGGGATAGGGTCAAAATGTCTCTTTGCTGCATGCCCGCTGGGGCTGCAGTGACATTTATGATGACTGGATCGTCGTCGTGAAGGGCTTCATCAGCAGCAGTATGCGTCACTTCTTGTTGAGCCTCATCACACTCCATAGGTATGAGTTTTTCGACGACCTTCCTTTTACGCTTAGGTATCTTTGTCAGATCATGGTGTGCCTCACTCTCAGACGGCCGTGGTGGTTTCCAAGTTTTATCCAGATCATCAGAAGGAGGTGGGCTTGAAGAAGATGTAGACACCCCCCTTGATCTTTTCCTTGCTAGGGATGTGGAAGACAATGAATAATCATCAGGAGGAGTGGCTTCCAATGATACCTCGGCTTGATTGTCGATTTCCTGATGTGCCCCTACTTCGGGAGGGACAACTATTGTGGGAACTTGTTGTGACCCTCCATGCGCCTCTACTTGCGCATCTCCTTGCGCTGCCTCTCCTTCCACATGTACTTGGGCTTGTAGTACTTGCACATGTTGTTGTTTCGGCTGTGGTTGTTCAACACTTGTCAGATGAGTTACAACAACCTGTGTTGATTCAGGGACATTGCTGCTACTTTCTTGCGATGAGCCAACATCACTGGTCGATGGTGATTGGAGAAGTACACTGACTGCCTCTGAAGCACTCAAGGGCTTTGACTTAAGTTGGCGTGGTGGTGGAGGCACTGAACCCAATGGAGCGGGGGTGCTGCTCCCAGCTTGGTCCCCAGCAGATCCTGCTGCTGCAGGCGTACTTTTTTTTTTGCTCCCAAAAAACGTGGCGGTTGGCACACCAGCCTCCTTGGTAACTTGCTTCTTCTGCTCCTTACTAGCAACTTTCTTGCTAGAGGAGCTACGGACACCTTTTTTTGGGGCCATCTTCTTCAGAGCAGGTCAGACAGCAGGCCGCAGTTGCACGAATTGTAGAGTTGTCTGAGGCCAGACGTGACGTCGCGTGACGTTATGCTGCACACACACACCGCTGCAGGACTTCTTCCTGGCACTGGTGGTTCTCTTGAGTCTTGTGCACCTAAAAACAATGGAAGACAGAGGAACATCAGTTCAGTTATACACCCCAAAAAAATCGAAAAAAACCCCAGAAAAATCAGCACAATCCCATTCCATCCATGCCCTCCATGATGTTTAAGTTCAAGACAGCCCACAGAAAGACTAGGCCCATGCTAGACTCAAATACCCCTGGTGAAAAGGCCACAAGTACAGCCCCAAAAAACGAAAATCACTGAAAAATCAGCACAATCCCATTCCATCCATGCCCTCCATGATGTTTAAGTTCAAGACGCCCCACAGAAAGACTAGGCCCATGCTAGACTCAAATACCCCTGGTGAAAAGGCCACAAGTACAGCCCCAAAAAACGAAAATCACTGAAAAATCAGCACAATCCCATTCCATCCATGCCCTCCATGATGTTTAAGTTCAAGACAGCCCACAGAAAGACTAGGCCCATGCTAGACTCAAATACCCCTGGTGAAAAGGCCACAAGTACAGCCCCAAAAAACGAAAATCACTGAAAAATCAGCACAATCCCATTCCATCCATGCCCTCCATGATGTTTAAGTTCAAGACAGCCCACAGAAAGACTAGGCCCATGCTAGACTAAAATACCCCTGGTGAAAAGGCCACAAGTACAGCCCCAAAAAACGAAAATCACTGAAAAATCAGCACAATCCCAATCCATCCATGCCCTCCATGATGTTTAAATTCAAGACAACCCACAGAAAGACTAGGCCCATGCAAGACTCACTACCCCTGGGCATAAAGGTTGAAAAGTAGGCAAAATGGTTGCAGGCCTAACAACAAAGCCTGCATGCAAAATGGCCACTTGCCTCCCAGCACATGGCCAGGGCCTGTAGCAGCACTCAAAATGGCCACCAGCCACATGGCCTGCCCCTCCCCATGAACACCCCCAAAAATCGAAAAACACTGCAAAATCAGCACAATCCCATTCCATCCATGCCCTCCATGATGTTTAAGTTCAAGACAGCCCAGAGAAAGACTAGGCCCATGCTAGACTCAAATACCCCTGGTGAAAAGGCCACAAGTACAGCCCCAAAAAACGAAAATCACTGAAAAATCAGCACAATCCCATTCCATCCATGCCCTCCATGATGTTTAAGTTCAAGACAGCCCACAGAAAGACTAGGCCCATGCTAGACTCAAATACCCCTGGTGAAAAGGCCACAAGTACAGCCCCAAAAAACGAAAATCACTGAAAAATCAGCACAATCCCAATCCATCCATGCCCTCCATGATGTTTAAATTCAAGACAACCCACAGAAAGACTAGGCCCATGCAAGACTCACTACCCCTGGGCATAAAGGTTGAAAAGTAGGCAAAATGGTTGCAGGCCTAACAACAAAGCCTGCATTCAAAATGGCCACTTGCCTCCCAGCACATGGCCAGGGCCTGTAGCAGCACTCAAAATGGCCACCAGCCACATGGCCTGTCCCTCCCCATGAACACCCCCAAAAATCAAAAAACACTGCAAAATCAGCACAATCCCATTCCATCCATGCCCTCCATGATGTTTAAGTTCAAGACAGCCCACAGAAAGACTAGGACCATGCTAGACTCAAATACCCCTGGTGAAAAGGCCACAAGTACAGCCCCAAAAAACGAAAATCACTGAAAAATCAGCACAATCCCAATCCATCCATGCCCTCCATGATGTTTAAGTTCAAGACAGCCCACAGAAAGACTAGGCCCATGCTAGACTCAAATACCCCTGGTGAAAAGGCCACAAGTACAGCCCCAAAAAACGAAAATCACTGAAAAATCAGCACAATCCCAATCCATCCATGCCCTCCATGATGTTTAAATTCAAGACAACCCACAGAAAGACTCAGTCCACCCACCACTGAGTACCCCTGGGCAAAAGGCCCCAAAACAGCCCAAAAATCATAAATTCCAAAATTTTAGTTGCAGCAACTGTAATGCCCCAAACAAACTTACTTGTAAAATTTCTAATCCAACAGTGATCCAAAGAAAGTCAAAAAGGCCTCAAATCCAAATATCCAGCAGCATCCACAAAAAGTAATCCTTCCAGCTCCAGATCCAAATGAAAAGTGACCAGGAGATGGACAAAGCACTGGGAGGAGCCTGCTGGACAGGAACAGGAAGTTGAAGACTGTGGGGCACTTCCTTCCTCCCACCCCCCTCCCCCCCCTCCTCAAAATGGACTCCTCGCTAAAAAAGTGCAGGCAAATGTCAACCTAAGGAGTTATTCAGATAAAAATCATCATTTCAAGAAGGTTTATGCTGCTTGCTGGTGGATTTCTTGTGCAGAATTGCAAATTTTATATTTTCGGTTGTGCGAGATTGTTGCTGCTCGCCGCATCTCAAATCTCGCAATTGCGAAGTACCGCGAGACGTGATCTCGCCGTACTCGCGTTGACAAACTCTCGCTGTGCAAGTTGGCAAGCCGCGATGACGTAATCGCGCTCGCCAAATTCCCGCGGGATCACACAGCAAGATCCAAAATGGCGCAGCGCGTGCAAATTTGCGGATTTTGCGGGAAATTCGCAAATCTCGCGGATTGCGAATTTCCCGAAAATCCGCAAAATCTGCGAGCGTAACGGATTTTCCGCCCATGCTTACTCATGATGTGCTTTATAATATGTGCACACAATATGTTCTGACCTAGCTACACTGGACCTACCTTTTGCTCTACACATGTACCTCATTACAGTTTTACATTTCATTAAGAGGGTGTTGATATACATATAGATATATTGTAGGACACAGTGGAGTGTTTTCGAATTTTTTGATATTGATCTTGATCCAGATTTGGTTCCAGTTGGTATGGTCCATACTTAGGATGTCTCGGGCTGCTGTGGTGAGCCCCACTATCCTGTTAAAATTAAGTTTCTCTTGAGTTGGACTATTATCCACATATCGGACCACTGTTTATGATGGTGTATCACTAACGATCTATAATTGCCAGATACATTTATTTCCATAACGCCTAGCTGATACTAGCTCATGTTTTTAACGAACGGTGTGGAGTCAGATAGTTTACGCTGACTTTTTACAACTGTGGTTCGTATATAACAAATGCATGCACCCAACTCCTACGTTTCTAGCTGGTGCGTAAAATGCTCCCATCACAGTTTCCGCAAAGCGAGGACGCCTACACGTAAGTTGAGGTTTTTAGCTTGAGTTAGGCCTACTTGGTATTTTTACTCACAGTTAGGTACTAGTTTTGTTGAGCCCACTTGACATATTTATTCATAGTGAGGATTGGTGCGACTGCACACTGGCTACATTATATACTCATTACTTGAGCCAGCGTGCGAGTTCTAGACTGAGTTAATATACTGTTAACTCCCGCTATCTCACCTTTAGGTTTTTGTCAGCTATTACTTTAGCCTTTATATACAATATAGCTGCCCCTGACTACATAAGTGATAGGCACCACTCGTTTTGATGTTCGGGTTATTTACTTATACCCGGCACAAACCGAGAGATGCACATACATTTGACCAACTTATTAAGGTTACATTGGTTTGTTATGTCCAGTTGATATCTTGAGGTTATGATGTCTTGATTTTTGATGTCTTGATTTTTTGCAGTATGGTGTATCAATTATCTATTACACCTACATGGGAGAAGAGCTGTATATAGCTTAAAACCAATTTTTAATCTTCTGATATTTGTGTATCTGACGTAGTATTTGTCTGTTGTTTTATGTCTCCACACACACTATTACAGAGCTCTACATGCAGAGGAACTTTGTTGATGGTAGAGTCAGACATTACTCATCTTCTTAGGATAAGGTCTTTAGGAATATCCACATATCCGGGTGTGGTGGTGGCGCACATTGGAGATTTATGTGGTTGGGCATCATGCATACATTTGAGATGTGCTTTTTGCTCTTTTTAGGGCTACCTGACCAACATGAGAATTTGGTGCCACTGTGCACAGGTGGTCAAGAGTACAGGCCTGAGTATTTGACACTCTATATTTTGTATGATTTTGTTTTTAGCAGAGTGACTCAAAATCTTGGTCCTGAAGAATGCCCAGAAAAACTTAGTTATACAAGGCAGAAACATGTTGACCTCATACAGGGTGAACATCCATTAACCTGTGTCACTGTGCTTTTATTCTCTATCCCCCATGGCATATTAATAAAGTTGTTTTGCTCCTATTGAGATAGTTTTAACTCACTTTTTTTTTGCACTCAGTCCCTGAGTCTACCCCGGATGTATTAGGATATAGACATGCCACATAAAACAATCCAGCTCCTTTCCTTTTGGGAAGTTGCAGCCCACACTGGGAACCTTGCGGTCGCAGTGTGTGGAGGGACCCAATGGTGAAGCATGTCAACCTAGGGTGAGTGAGGGTTCTCGTCCAAAACACCTGAAGTGCCCTCACCTTTCACCTACCTTATATTTCAGTTTGTTGTTGTTTTCGCTACCCTATACACTGTGTGAGCTTAATTACTTTGGAAGTTGTATAGTACAGTTGTAGCACATACTTCCCTCTGACCCTTTTGTGTGAGATAAACGTTAAAATGCTGCTGACAGATCTAATAGTACCAGGAGACAGCTATATCCGTGCAATATTTGGGTCTGAAACCAGATTAAAACTTGTTTTGTGACTGCTTTTTTGCAGACTCCCCCTTGGCTTTATATAGGCATGGTGTAGAGTCTGAAGCAGTGCAACATTGAGCAGATGGTTTCTGTTGCTCGGCACCAGCACTTAATGTCAGCGTTGGTGCTTGTGACAGTCTGCCACAAGGTAGCGCTGTCTGGCTCATTTAGAGATGACCACAACAGTTAATTATTAATTCAAAATACTATTACCTGCTGCCGAAGCCATTCCTTTGGCTTTGGGGGCCTGAAATAATCCAAATTGTCACACTTGTAGGCATGTGATGGTTAGTATTTGTGCTGTTACTATAATTGGCAGTACAAAAGAGGGTGGTGAAGGACGGAGCATCTGAACCAATCAAACACTCACACCCAGTCAACAGATCTGGGTTTAATCCATCACCATTCTTTAGCCCACTCTGCCACCCCAGTTCAGACATGGCCATATGCAAATCAGTCTGACCCTGTGCCTCATGGGAACAGTCCAGCCCGAACTGCCAAGCCATGCCTTCCCTGGATCGGATTCAAGCTTCCTAGGACCGGTTTCTGGCATTACAACCGTCTTCAGCCAGGCTTGCTTGAATCCAGTGGCAAAGTGAGCAAGGGACTCACGTCTGAGCATACCCTGCCAACCTATGGCGAACAAAGCGGTACAAAAGAGGGTGGTGATGGACGGAGCATCTGAACCAATCAAACACTCACACCCAGTCAACAGATCTGGGTTTAATCCATCACCGTTCTTTAGCCCGCTCTGCCACCCCAGTTCAGACATGGCCATATGCAAATCAGTCTGACCCTGTGCCTCATGGGAACAGTCCAGCCCGAACTGCCAAGCCATGTCTTCCCTGGACCGGAAACAAGCTTCTGAGGACCGGTTTCTGGCATTCCAGCCGTCTTCAGCCCGGCTTGCTTGAATCCAGTGGCAAAGTGAGCAAGGGACTCACGTCTGAGCATACCCTGCCACACTTATGGCGGCCAAAAGCGGTACAAAAGGGGGTGGTGATGGACGGAGCATCTGAATTAATCAAACACTCACACCCAGTCAAAAGATCTGGGTTCCTGCATCTAGCGAAATCAGGATGGCCTCTTCGCCTGGTCTGTCTTGGATCATATGTAGAACCCTTGTTGCTGAAGGACGCATCGTGGTCAGTAGCTTTGGAGTTTTGCTCTGCAGTCCTGTTATAGACTGATTACGGCATTATCTGCTCACCTTTCTTCAGCTTCTTGGAAATATTTTAGATTTTTGATTGTCCAATTACAATTGATTCGAGGAAACCACTCCATTGACTCGATTCTTCACTGTTACAGACTTTTACAAATATCGGTCACAAACTTGACCTGAATACAACTAGAGCTATACCTTCAGCTTACATACAAGGAGACGAACGGACGCCAACTATGGGCCACACCTCCCATCTTGTTCTTCCCAACATTGATTGTTCTCCACATCAATTGTATAAGCCCTGAAGAAGTCCCCTTGTTCGGACGAAACGCGTCAGCTGTATGGTGCTTCAACTTTGGTTTTGAAATAAAAAATATCAAATTGAAGAATACTATCCTTCATTAATCTTTAATATTGAATACTTAATGTGGTGGTGCACCTTTGCTGTTATAGTTAATGTTCTTTAGTTCCTGAGGGAACAAGCACTGTTGCAGTGGGTGCTATTCAGAGTGCACACAACGACCCATTGATTAACGAAGGGTTTCTTGACATATAATTGGGGTTATTAGTTGTTAGGTGCTGTTCAGGAAGAAGGTTCCACTGCTAGGTCTCTGATTCTAAAAACATATGTAGAACCCTGTATAGGCGCCTCAGACTTTAATCCCGTGCTTCTTTGTGGTATAAAGCCTGACTAGTCTGGATGCACCACTGCGGATATCACTGTGGACAACTGAGATGCTAGAAGTTTCGCCAAGACCTTAACCTCCAGAATGAGTTGGGATATGGGCCTATAAGGGCCACATTGCTCCGGGGGTTTCCCCTGTTTAGGAATAGTTATTATTAGAGCTGTACGCTGATCTTCTGCCAGGTATCCCTTATCTTTCACTGCCTGGAACATGCAAAGCATATGTTTCTACTATACTAGCCACTCCTTTATAGAGTTCGATTCGCAGGCTGTTCAAGGTCAGGTCTTTACCCAATTGTAGGTCCTGGATGGCCCCCCACTATCTCCTCCTCAGATAAGTCCTGTTCCAGCATCTGTCTTTCCTCAGATAGCTCTCGGAGCAATATATCATGCAGGATTTCTACACAGTCTTCTGCAGTGCATACCGATACCCGAAGCATACAGCTGTTCATAGCAGTCTGCAAAGGCTTCTGTAATTTCCCTCACTGTCCAAGAGAGACGCCCATCAGGCGCTTTTATTTCCTGCACCCAGTTCCTACCCTGGTCCCTTCGTTCAAGCCATGACAACATCTTAATGGCCTTATCCCCCACATCATAGAGTTTCATCTGAGTTGTCAGTGCATGGGCCCTGACACTGTTCTCTGCTCGGTCTCTCAGTTCCTTCTGCTTAACCCGGACCCAGTGGGCAATCATAGCCCCTTCCTCACCTTCACCCAGTACCTTAATTTATAACTCTGCAATTACTTTCTCGAGTTCTGCATATTGCTGCTGCCTTTCTTTTCGTTTCCCTCCTATCAATCCCTGTACCTGTCCCCGAATGACTGTTTTATATGCCTCCCATAGTGTATCTGCCAATGGAACTGGAACTGATCCTTCATTTTCATCAAAGTATAGCTCCGACTGTTCCCCTATCTTCTGCCAGAAATTGTTGTCTTTAAATTCCCATGTGTCTAGTCTCGGGGAAAGTGTGGTGTCCCGTCTGGGCCCCTTTATCTGTACCTCCACCGGCGAGTGGTCTAAGATCCCTCTTGCGTAGTGGGTTTCAGAGCAAAAGAGATCCATGTGAGTTTGCATTGTAAATATGTAAGTCAGCCTGGCATAACTACCATGGGAGACAGAATAATATGTATACTGTCGCTGTGAGGGATTGTTTTCATGTCATACATCCGTCAGCCCGTTTGCTTCTATAAACTCTTGCAGAGGTTCCCTCCCCGGCTCCGTTGTGTTGCATATAATTCTGCACTTTACTGTGTCCAAGGCTGCGTTAAAATCTCCTCCCAGTACTACCACTCCCCTCGGCAGTTCTAACATTAGGGTGCCCAATTCGGGTAATGTCTCCCCATGTGATCGAGGAGGGACATACACAGAGCAGAGGTTCACAGTTACTCCTTCCCATGTTCCTGAAATTGAAGCGAATCTGCCCATTTTGTCATGCCATGTCTGCCCAATACCAACGGAGCTGAGACCTTCACTAGAACTCCCACCTCCCTTGAGTCGGATGTATAGCCTGCATGTACCCGCAAAGCATATCCATAACGATCCAATGCTTTGCAGTAGTTCCCTCTGAAATGAGTTTCCTGCAGGAGGACCATGTCTGGGGTGTATCTCTTGATGCTTTGTGGGATTACTGTACATTTT
This sequence comes from Lissotriton vulgaris, assembly GCF_964263255.1. NCBI lineage: Eukaryota > Metazoa > Chordata > Amphibia > Caudata > Salamandridae > Lissotriton > Lissotriton vulgaris. The sequence goes on along the minus strand of NC_141687.1, from coordinate 2,120,561,675 downwards.
ATCTTAGTTCCCAACCCATTCACATTCCAGGACATGACTCTCACCCCCATTCTATCCCCGGTTTCCTACTTCCCCTTAATGTGTTGATTATGATGGATCACAGTTTCACCGTATTGGGCTGATCGCTGGATGTGTGATCCCTTCCTAACCCTCCCCACTTGTTTCACACATCGGTTCCTGTGCTGTATCAGTATCATCTTTAGAGCAGACCTATCAAAAACAGATAGAACAACTTGTACAACTCTTACCCCATTCCTTAACACCCGCCTCCCTGCTTCCCTGCCTAGTGGGTTTAGAACTATCCACCCCCCAACTTGCAGAGGGCCTTTTGCCCAATAACTAGCATCAACTATTTGATTTCCCTCCTGCCGGCTGTTCGCAGGCTCGTAAGGAAGGGCACCCACTCAAGTGCGATTTACTGCAGAGCACCTCACCTCCAGCCACGATGCCCTCGTCGATGATCGCGGTCCACCGGGGTCCTTTAGGGTCCGCAACAGGGAAGTGAGATTCCTTCAATCCTCTTCCTGGAGCCGAACTCAGCTCCCTATATTTCTTTGACTGGCCGGTTATGAGATAGGCCCTCGCCCTCGTTTCCTATTTTCCCTCTCGGGCCTCCGCTGTGCTCAGCCATACCTCTGTAGTTCCGGTAATCCGATGCCGATCGAGGGGGGGGGGGGAGGTGCGGGGGGGGGGTACCCACCTGTAATGGCCGGATTTTCTGTTTAGATGGGATCAGCCCCCAGGGGCCCCTGTGACCCAGCCAAAACGTACTCACCTTCCCTTCTTAGATCGTATTCACAATGAGTAGCTATACAGATAAATATACAGATTGCACCTAAGAATGGGGAATGACAATATACATATATGGATTTTCTACAATATCTTATTCACATCAGTTGGTCTCGCGGTCACCTCGACCCAGACCGTTCTACCCTAGGGCAGATCTGACACACAATCCGGTGTGTCTACACACGGGCCTGCAGAACCCAATGCTCCCTTTTCCAAATTGTTTGCGATCCTGCGAAACTACACGTCAGTGTCCCTCCTGACGCTCTCACTTATTTTAAGCCACAATCTGGTGGATTTACACGGCGGTCTCCTTCCCGCCGCTCTCATTAACGCCGCATATCAACGACGACCACATTCCTATGAACCATTATTGGGACGATATCTCGGCAATCTACTTGGGACAAAACTAAAATAATAACTTTGAATATGGGTTCAAATTGTATAGTGTACTTCTTGCTTTTGACATCAAAGGTCCACTCATTCCCTCTTTATTCGATTACCACTTATTTGATCGGGATTTCTCATCCGTTCACCTAAATAGTGCTCAACTAGGAATATCGTTTACCCCGATTGAACATAAGCACCAGGTACACAATAATTCTATATGAATTAGGATATTTATTAACAATAGACATAAATCACATTACTATGCAACATTACATTTGCAAAGGGAATAAAAGATAAAGGTTAGAGTGCACATACTATAAGAATCGGTCGGACATCACCTGGTTAATGGGAAATCGGGACTCGGCAGTCATCTAGGCTCCTGTCTCGTCTCTGGGTCCTGGCTCGCCTTGCAGTCACCCTCAGCCGTCACAAGTACACGTCTGCACCGCTAGGCTCAACCTCGTCTGCTCTCCCTCAGGACCTCGGAACCTTGCTGTTTATTAACTACCGTCTCTCTCTCTCTGTATCAGTGCGCTCTGCGCCACTTCTCGTTCAGTCTATCTCAGAGAGTTTCGGTCTTAAATCTTTCTCCGACTTCAAAGATGGCGACTTGTCCACCATGAAAGTGAATAATAGCAGAGATGCTAACGGCTAGATGCCGCCTACGGACTGACTCACTAAAAGACTAACACCTTCGCTAATATCAAAGCCCGTTCCTTCATGGAAATTCACGGCCAGTAACCTGCCGCCCACCAAATTCTTGTACCTCCCCGTACCAAGGACACTTTCCCAGCCGGCCGGCCTGAAGTTGTGTCTTCGGAGTGGAGAAAAATACATTCCTTCGATAAGGGTCAGCCTGAACCGGTTCTCTCCAAGCGAACAACAGCTTGAAACTAAAACATTACACTTAACCTAGAAAGCCTTCTCGAGCTACCGGGCAGAAAGCAAAATGGAGTCTGTCTCGTTTAAGGCCTACGGAGCCCATAATATGCATAGCTCCATGAAAAACAGATCGGCATGTTAGCAAATGAGCGAATCATGACTAATACTTATATATCTAACCCCTCACTTAAATTCATAAGCCTTACTCTAAGGAAAATAACACGCAAATGCCTTTATGTATATAAGACAGGGTCCCTGTCTATCGGCCTAATCCCTATGCTATGGGGGTGATAGGCTGGAGTCACTTCTCCATCATTCTCCTTCTCCAAAGAGCTAGCAAAAAGACAGCCATAACATTACACCCCTTGACTCCAGTCTATTAACCACAAACTAAATGGAACTAACGTCAGTAGACGAATAATATGAAACAAAACTAACTGATCTACGAGCCTTAGTAAGTCTAAAATATTGTAGCAGGGAAGGAATACACTGAATAAAGCAACAAATCGCTATAAGGATACAAACAGCAACAATAACCCCTCCCAAAATTTGTCGTAAAAAATGCATGTCAGGGAGCCAGTTAAAAAGCCAGTCAAAGAAACCCTGATCTATATGTTCTCTAATTTCTGCAGTCAAGTCGTGGAGTTTATTAATATGGGATTGGATATCTTTAGAATGGTCAGATAAATTAAAACAACATAGACCTTCAAATTCAGAGCACTCATGCCCATGTTTTAACAACAAATAATCGATTGCAGCACGGTTTTGTAAAATAGCTCTACGTTCACCTTGGGAATCTAACAATAAATCTGATAAAACAGTAGATGTTTGGTTGATCGATTTTACCATCCAGCAGGCCATTTTACTGATTGTTTTGGCATTATAAACGGCCAATGCCGGAACACCAATAATAGAAAAAGCTAAACCAAGATATTCTGATCTGGAAAAAAGATGAACAGAGGAATCGCAGTCTTCATGTAATGACATAGAATCTCGAACAATACGAGAATGGGAAGGGGGATGTGAAGAAAACATTAGCAAACTTAATCTAGTGATGGCACATGGGCCACCAGAAATATTCGCAGGAATATAGGGCCAAGATGAATTCCCGCAGGAAAAGAGCCATCCAGCTGGTAATAACATTGAACGATAATGGCTAGTGGCTACAACTAAACTTTTACAGGTCATATTGTTTTTCACTGAAAGACATGAATTAGGAAGTCTCTTTAAACATAGCAAACGTTGATGAAATGAAAAAGTAGTAGCGGCTTGGAGTTTCAACCGCAAACATTCAGAGATGGCCTTAGGATTACAGGTCATCATGAAACAAAGGTCACCAGGGGTAATATTAAAAGTAATAATTCTGGAATTAATAGGGACATCGAGGTCTGAAAGAAGAGTACATGAGGGACAAAATTCATGGGCCGCGAAATCGCCCAAAATAACATTAGGTCGGGCATTGGATACATTGAATACATGATGTAGAGTTTCAGTAGATGCAGGGACAGCAACCAAACAGGTCGATAAAATGTCAGTGACAGACTTCATGGGGGTAAGGCAAAAATGCGGAGAGTTCGTCACTCGCTTCGCGAGTGTGATCCAGAAATTTGAAGATTTCTGCCACGCAGATCGCGCGGCTCTTGTTATCCCATCACTCGGCGTCGGTGGATCCTCTCCTCTCCCGGCGTAGCAGGCCAAAAGGAGTCCAACGCCGACACATCCTGCAGCAGCAGTCCAAAGAATGATCTGAAAGAATACAACCACAGGCCTTAATCATTCTCGTAAGTAACATTTATCAGCTGGGACAGCTTCCCAGCCATCTTTCCCTGGCTTCATCACCAAAACGGTGTTGTCATGACCGGTCGCAATAATATCAGCCTGTTCAGGAGGATTTTTAGGCGATTGCACCCATATTTTAGCTCCAGGAAGATCAGAGGATCCGAAGCCTTTTTGTCCTCGCACAGTTAGCAACGTTGGGGCAGAGCCTTTTTTGATCTCACCACTGAAGACAGGCATAATCAGTAACTGAGCAACACGGTCAGACTTTTTGATCAGTAAATCAGTCTCACTGCTATTAAGCAAGAGAACCTTAATCTCTCCCTGATAATCACTGTCGATTACTCCTCCGAGTACTTGTACACCTTTCAGGGCCAGGCCAGATCTAGGGGCAATTAATCCAAAACTACCGGCAGGTATAGAGACACCAATGCCAGTTTCAACAATTATTCGATCCTTTCCTGGGAAGTGTGCATCATTTAATGCATGCAGGTCGAGGCCTGCGGAACCTGGGGTTGCTCTACATGGAGCCATAGCACCGGGGGTAATTTCCCAATATGTGACAGTAGTCACCACAGAATTAGGTTTCGCATCAACATGTGGAGGAAACAAACGCATCAAAGGAGATTCAGCATGCAACAAAGGACGATTGTTCAATATCAGTAAAGCTTGAAGTAGGACATCTCTCCACTGGCTGTAACGGTCATCAGTCAACTTGCGCAACTGTTCTTTCAACAAGCCATTCATTCTCTCAATCAGTCCCGAAGCTTGTGGATAATATGGAATATGAAACACCCAATCTATATTATTCTCCATACAGAATTCCTGCACCAATCTTCCACGAAAGTGGGATGCATTGTCTGATTGAATTTGGAATGGGACACCATAATACAGAATAATTAGCTCCAGGGTTTTAATGGTATTCACTTGGGTAGCATTCTTGCAAGGGAAAGCGACCAAAAGGCCACTATAAGTATCAACCACTGTACAAATGTATTGACAATTTCTGCTCATGGGGAGCGGACCAATATAATCAATCTGCCAAATTTGGGCGGGCAATTTACCTCGATGTAAGTGGCCTCGAACAATTTGAGGCACCTCTGTCTTTCTAGAATGCTGGCAAATGGGACAATGTAGAATGGCATCTTTAATTAAAGAAAAGGGAATATGAATTCCTCTATCAGCAGCCCACCTGTTAGTGGCTTTCTCTCCAAAATGTCCTGCTTTCTGATGGGCCCATTTCGCCAATCCCGCCAAATCAGAATCTTGCATGTCAACCACTGCCTCAGAAATTTTAGACTGTTCATCTGCAATGTTATGGAAAAATTTGTCAAGGGAGTCGATTGGAGTATGAGCATCCACGTGAAAGATTGTTACAGTACTCTGCGGAAGCAGTTCCCAAATATCTTGCCACAATTCTTTACCCCACAGCTCTTTAGAATGTAATTCCCAATTATGCGAGTGCCATGTAGGCAGCCACACTGCTAGTCCATTTGCAGTGGACCAAGAATCAGTGAAAATATGACATGTACCTGGTAACTCCTGTTTCAAAACTTGGTAAACAGCATAGAGTTCAGCATATTGACTACTCTTACCATCTCCAGTTGTGCTCAATAATTTCTGTGTAATCGGGTTATAGGAGACAGCTTTCCAATGTCTCTTGTCACCAATGAACTTCGCAGAACCATCCGTAAACCACACATGTTTTCTATCCTCCGCGGACAGATCATCAAATGATTTACCCCACTTCACGGGAGACTCCTGCACTACGGGAACCGAACACTCACTTTCAGCCTCATTGGAGGGCGCCTGCGCCACTCGCTCATGTAAAACCGCCACACCTTTCGGACCCACACGTGCCCTGTCCTGAATGTACCATTTCCATTTAATCACACTAGCCTCCTGAGCATGTCCAATTCGATGGGACTTCGGTGAACTCAAAACCCACTGCATGATGGGAATCTCAGGCCTCAAAATCACAGCATGGCCTAAAGTCAATTGCTCGGTATCCACCAGAGCCCAGTAACAAGCAAGCAACTGTTTTTCAAAAGGTGAGTAACGCTCACCAGCCTCCGGTAACTTTTTGGTCCAGAAACCCAATGGCACTTTTTGTCTGCCCTGCTTTTGCCACAAACTCCAATTGGCATACAGACCTTCCACGGACACATTCAAATCCACATCACCTTCACTCACGGGCCACAAATCCAAGGCATACTGGATAGCTTCTTTAGCCAAATTAAAAGCAGTCTGTTGAGGTTCACCCCATTCAAACGCATTCTTTTTACGAGTGACTCGATACAATGGAGCCAAGATCTGACTCAAATGGGGAATATGCTGACGCCAAAATCCAAACAATCCAATAAAGGATTGTGCCTCTTTCCTATTTCTGGGAACAGCAAAATCAAGTATTTTTCGTTTAACCTGTGGAATCACCTCTCTGTGACCCTCATGCCAATTAATTCCTAGAAATTTTACAGCTTGGGATGGAGTTTGTAATTTGTCAGGATTAATTTCCCAACCTTTTGCTCGCAAACAGTCAATGATCTGATCTAAATGAGACTGCACCTGGTCTTGCGTTTCACCTTGAATCAAAATGTCGTCAATATAATGACAAATCTGAACTTGTGGAATCGTGGGCACTTCAGATAAATGTTCCGCCACCAGCCGGTGACAGATCGTAGGACTATGTACATAACCTTGAGGAAGACTCCGGAACGTCATTTGACGTCCATTCCATGTAAAACTGAATTGTTCCTGGCATTCGGGGGCAATCGGAATTGAAAAGAAAGCATTAGCAATGTCAATGGAAGCATACCATGTACCTGGATGCTTTTGAATTCTCTCAATCAATGTAACAATGTCAGGCACTGCAACAGTCAATTTAGGTGTATGTTTGTTCAATTCTCGATAATCAACAGTCATGCGCCAAGAGTTGTCACTTTTGCGCACGGGCCAAACAGGATTATTCCAAGCAGATGTGACCGGAGTAATGACTCCCGCGTCAACCAAATCCTGAATCGTAGCTGTAATTTCTTCATGACCACCTGGGATGCGATATTGTTTCTGAGAAATCACTTTCGTCGCTAAAGGGATCTTAATAGGTGGCATGCGTAAACGGCCAACCCGTACGGGTCTGGTCGAAATGTACTGTCTAGTACCAAATTGATAGTAACCATCATCCAAATGCAAAATCATACCTTTCAAGATGTCAATTCCAATAATGTATTCCAAAAGTGGCACAACCAACACAGAGTATTCTCTACGAGGAATTCTACCAATTTTAATTTCAAGTGCAGTTTGAACTGCGGGTGTTTCTTTACCACCCAAACCGGTAATTTTGAAAGACTGTCCATGAAATTTTCTTGACTTACCATGAATTAAAGTGGCCTCCGCCCCAGTATCAACTAACGCTCGGGCCCTTTGGATATTACGATGTTTCCAAAAAATCTCAATATCTACATAGGGTCTGTAATCTCTGTGGGCCCACCTGCGTACCGGAGCTTGACCTATTTCCTAGTCATCTTTCCTGCGTTCCGTCAACCAAGACAGATCAGGGTAAATGTTCTCAGTTTTCTTGGGTATCAGAATTTCTTGTTCATATCCGTCTCCAGTACGAAACGGGTTAGTGTCAGGTTCAAAAAGTTGTGAGTTACGATCAGAGAGTCTGTTACGATCCTCCCTCTTTCTTACGTCAGGGGAATAACTCCTTGCATCTCTACGTCTGCTAGAACCACGATCATCTCTTCCCCTCTCACGATCATCCTCTCTCCCCCTCCCATCAGTACGACGGGGGGAACCACCGCGTTCATAGCGCCGATCATCACGGCGATCATTATTCACACGTCGTCTCTCATCACCACTGTCATCCGAACCACGATCATACTCATTCTTTCGCACACGACGGGCACCTTCCTTTCGATCCAAACCACGCTTACGAAACAGATCCCATAGGATATTATTAGGTTCACCATCAATCTCTTCCCTTTTGACACCATCAGCAATGAGAGCAAGAAACATATCACGTCTAGAGAACTTATAGTCCCCACCAGTACGACCCTCAGGTCGGGATTGTCTTTCAGGTTTAAACCATTCACCCAGCTCACCAAGCTGACGAACAGACTCAAGCACAGCAGACAAAGGATTGCCAGTTTGGTTAATCAATAATGTCATCATGACCTGCTTGTAAGCAACAGGAGAAGTACGTATAATGCGGTTACGCACAGAAGATGTTAAAAGACCATCCAATAACCTGTCAGCAGTACTAAGGAAGATACACGTTTTCATGACTTCTTCCTTTAAACGTTGCGACGCATCGCGCAGAGTATACCACGGCTTTTCATCAGAGGGCCAATCAGACTCAGTTGGATATTTATGATTACAGCCTTCAGACGCAAGCTGGAGCAAAGAAGTTTGGACATTACCATTGAAATTCCGAAAATGGTCCTGAATAGTAGAATCAGAACTCAAAGAGCAAAATCGTAAGCAATCAACAGCATCGAGCATAATACCGGAAGCGCCAAGCTCATAAAGACGCACCATCCAGGTAAGCAAGGCCTCACCAGGCCGTTGTTTAAATCGTTGCAGGATGTCACTAATCTCCTGCTGAGTAAAATCTTCAATACAATCAAGAGGGATACCACCCGGATTACCAGGGGCTTGTTGTAATTTCCGTCGAAAGATCGGGTGAGCAGAAACTGCAGGAAGAGCTTCCGAGGAAGCCCGCATCTTAGATTTAACAGAACAATCAGGGCAAGCTACGTCATCCACACGGGAAGAACGAGCACGGTCAGAATCAGGAGTCAAATCAATGCACGAAGCAGATTTACAATCACGTCCGGAGCGAGAAGACTCGCGCTTGTCACCCTCCTCTGCCGAGGAGTCAGAAGTATGAGAATCCCAGATATTACCGTCCCACTCATCGGGGTTCCAATCCATTCCAGCTTTTGCTACAACCATACGCACTTTGCGTGAAGACACACGTCCACGATGATGTTTATACTTATATCGTGCAATACGGACCGCAGCCCTTTCGGCAATGGTCTGATATGTTTCAAGTTTATCGGCAAGCAATTTATTTTGACAACGCAACAAAGTGTGTGCATTTTGCAACTCGACACACTGTCCTTCCGAATCTTTAAACTGTTTCTGTAGTTGAACAAACCTCTCATGCAATATTTTGTATGCATTAAGAATAATCCACCCTCTGCGTCCTAAAATAGGAAGCTCATCACCCTTCACTACTGGCGCTTTCTGTAGGCACGAAATCACATCAGCAGGCTCCGCCTGCTCTAAGAATGAAGACCAATTTTCACTCAAGCCAGTAGAATCAGCCCACTCACGGGCCAAAGCCTCGTAAGGCGTAGACTCCCAGCAGGGAATCTGGATCGGTAATTTAAAAACCGACTGTGATTTTTTCGCAAACATAATGACACGCAAAAAATTATATACACAATTATAAACAAAATTTTATACGTACAAGCCGAGCGCAAACCAACGAGATGAAAACACAACGCACACAGGCTTCGTAAACAGTTCGTGACGCCAGATGTAATGGCCGGATTTTCTGTTTAGATGGGATCAGCCCCCAGGGGCCCCTGTGACCCAGCCAAAACGTACTCACCTTCCCTTCTTAGATCGTATTCACAATGAGTAGCTATACAGATAAATATACAGATTGCACCTAAGAATGGGGAATGACAATATACATATATGGATTTTCTACAATATCTTATTCACATCAGTTGGTCTCGCGGTCACCTCGACCCAGACCGTTCTACCCTAGGGCAGATCTGACACACAATCCGGTGTGTCTACACACGGGCCTGCAGAACCCAATGCTCCCTTTTCCAAATTGTTCGCGATCCTGCGAAACTACACGTCAGTGTCCCTCCTGACGCTCTCACTTATTTTAAGCCACAATCTGGTGGATTTACACGGCGGTCTCCTTCCCGCCGCTCTCATTAACGCCGCATATCAACGACGACCACATTCCTATGAACCATTATTGGGACGATATCTCGGCAATCTACTTGGGACAAAACTAAAATAATAACTTTGAATATGGGTTCAAATTGTATAGTGTACTTCTTGCTTTTGACATCAAAGGTCCACTCATTCCCTCTTTATTCGATTACCACTTATTTGATCGGGATTTCTCATCCGTTCACCTAAATAGTGCTCAACTAGGAATATCGTTTACCCCGATTGAACATAAGCACCAGGTACACAATAATTCTATATGAATTAGGATATTTATTAACAATAGACATAAATCACATTACTATGCAACATTACATTTGCAAAGGGAATAAAAGATAAAGGTTAGAGTGCACATACTATAAGAATCGGTCGGACATCACCTGGTTAATGGGAAATCGGGACTCGGCAGTCATCTAGGCTCCTGTCTCGTCTCTGGGTCCTGGCTCGCCTTGCAGTCACCCTCAGCCGTCACAAGTACACGTCTGCACCGCTAGGCTCAACCTCGTCTGCTCTCCCTCAGGACCTCGGAACCTTGCTGTTTATTAACTACCGTCTCTCTCTCTCTGTATCAGTGCGCTCTGCGCCACTTCTCGTTCAGTCTATCTCAGAGAGTTTCGGTCTTAAATCTTTCTCCGACTTCAAAGATGGCGACTTGTCCACCATGAAAGTGAATAATAGCAGAGATGCTAACGGCTAGATGCCGCCTACGGACTGACTCACTAAAAGACTTACACCTTCGCTAATATCAAAGCCCGTTCCTTCATGGAAATTCACGGCCAGTAACCTGCCGCCCACCAAATTCTTGTACCTCCCCGTACCAAGGACACTTTCCCAGCCGGCCGGCCTGAAGTTGTGTCTTCGGAGTGGAGAAAAATACATTCCTTCGATAAGGGTCAGCCTGAACCGGTTCTCTCCAAGCGAACAACAGCTTGAAACTAAAACATTACACTTAACCTAGAAAGCCTTCTCGAGCTACCGGGCAGAAAGCAAAATGAAGTCTGTCTCGTTTAAGGCCTACGGAGCCCATAATATGCATAGCTCCATGAAAAACAGATCGGCATGTTAGCAAATGAGCGAATCATGACTAATACTTATATATCTAACCCCTCACTTAAATTCATAAGCCTTACTCTAAGGAAAATAACACGCAAATGCCTTTATGTATATAAGACAGGGTCCCTGTCTATCGGCCTAATCCCTATGCTATGGGGGTGATAGGCTGGAGTCACTTCTCCATCATTCTCCTTCTCCAAAGAGCTAGCAAAAAGACAGCCATAACACCACCGCACTCCTTGTCCGCCATTACCGCGGGTCACCCCCTCTGTTTCTCGACAATCTGATTGTATCCTGTTGAATAGGCTTAGAGAGATTGGTGTCAGAGTTCCGGCATTTGACTGGATTCAGAGTTACTTGTCCGACAGAACACAATGTATGCAGCTGGACTCATTTGTGTCACCCACAACTGCAGTGGACAAGGGGGTCCCACAGGGCTGTATATTGAGCCACACGCTGTTCAACCTTTATGTCGGTCCCTTGGCCTCTATCATCAGAAATCACGCGGTTGAAACCATCTCCTACGCTGATGATACGCAGTTGATAGTACACATTGAGAACAACTCTGCAGAAACCAAGGCTAAGTTTATTACCTGTATGATGAGTATTGCCAGCTCGATGAGGAAGAACTTTTTGCTACTTAACTCCTCTAAAACAGAGACTTTGTTGTTTGGCAAGGCAGAATAACTGTGGAACGATGAATGGTAGCCGAAAGAATTAGAAGAAGCCACCAGGGGCTGGGCCAAGAACTTAGGGTTCAAAATAGATAATAAACTTTCAATGGAAGATCACGTAAAAACCTTCAAAGGTACCTGTTATGGGACCATGCGGTTACTCAGAAAGATCTTTCCCTGGATCCCACTGAACGCTAGAAATACCCGCATCCAGTCACTCCTTATTAGTCGCCTTGACTACGGCGATTCCTTGTTGGTAGGAATTAGGGAAGACCTTCTATCTAAGCTGCAGGTGGTGTAGAACACTGCAGCCTGTCTGGCCCTTAACAAACCAGCACGAACTTCCTCCCTCCCTCTCTTAAGCCTTTTGCACTGGCTTCCTGTAAGGAAGTGTGCCATCTTCAAGTTACTCTGCCTGGTCTTTAAGTCCCTGCATGGTCTGGGCCCGACTTATCTGACTAATAAAATTGAACACCACCAACCTGTGCGACAACTTAGATCCAGTAATCGCAGCATGCTCTGTGGCAGGAGAATAAGGAAAGTTAAAATGGGGGGGCGTGTATTCTCCTATCTGGCCCCCAAACATTGGAAGGAGCTCCCTGAACCTCTTCGTGCCTGGCCAAACTTTGCACAATTTAAAAAGTTGCTCAAGACCTGGCTATTTTAACGAGTGAACATCTTACTCCTCTTACATTTGCCTCCTTCCTTGGGCGCAGAGAGATCCCCTTGGGGATGATTTGTGCGCCTTACAAATGAGTTAATAATAATAATAGTACAGCTCTTCGGAGAGGATTTATGGACCAAAACGTTGGTCTTGGCACAGAGCTCCTCTATTGGGCGGCCATTACGGTCGGTGCCATAGCCATGCCCCGTTTCTCACAATTCTGTGTATGAATGTTTTGGGATCACCAGGCTGACACACATTTCCTACCACCCACGTTCCCCCTGTCTCCTGCTAAAAATGGTACATCACTTGTGTGGGTGTGACCAAGTACCAAATTTGAACCCAGAAAAATATCCCTGATGCCTACCGCACTTTCTGCCTGGTTGTTTAGTTGGGGATGGGGGCATTGAGCAGCTGCCACCCCTAAATGTGCTTTAAAAATAAATCTATGGTCCCTAGTGCTCTTTCTGGCCCCCCCAGGGGGGTAGAAAGACTGAATATGCCCAAAACAAATTGAGGGGAGCAAAGGCCCTTGCCCAATGGGCTGCTCCACCCTCCCTGGTGTCCAGTGGGTGGATCCCTGCTTGGCGATTGCCCTCATGCAGCAATCCCCACACAGGGATCCACTAGGGAGGTGTACCATTAAAAATGGGAGATTCTCCCCTTTCCAACGATACCTGTCCTGTCTGCCTACGTGCTTGGGGAGATGAGATAGTCCCCTTAGCATGTAGGCTGTGTAACTGAAATAAACTGATCGGCTCATTTCAGTTTCGGTTTCAGTGAAATGGGTGCTGATCATCCTTTCACTGAAACAATCTTAACAGCCTCAGAAGCTGCAGAAGCCATTTCCCTGGCTCCCAAGGCTGTTTTGGACCGAAAGAAATCTCTCTGGTGCCCGCACCAGAGGTATTTCCAGTGCCATGTGCGCAGACGGTAGGGAGCCATTTGGCGCACATGAGCACTGTGGCGTCGGACAGCTCCCGGCCATCCGACGCATCGAACGGGTTAAAGATTTTGTTGTTTGAATGGCAAGATACTTTGTCCCTTTGTAGCTTAGTGTGGATGGCACTATGCTAATACTATGCTTAAAAACTGGTGTAATAGGGTGCTCGACATAGGAGTTGCTCTTCACCTACACTTGGGAACTACCCAGCATTTTCTACTTCTTTTTTTGCTCAATTTATGTGGCACTGTAAGATTTAAAGGGAATTATTTTAACTTATACTGATGGGCTCTTTTGTGTCTGTGCAAAGCTAAACCTCTCTGAAAAGCTGTAATGACGTGAACAAATGTGTCAGGAGTTGTTTTTATTCATTCCAGGTCAGCTTGGATGGCATTTTACCAATCTAAAGCTATCAAACTCTGCTTGGAGTGATAAACGGCTTTTGTCATTATACTAATCCTATGCTTCAAGACTTTGGTCTATAAATGCCAAAGGCTTTGTCCCTTTCTAGCTCGACGTGGATGGCACTGTGCTATACCTATGCTGAAAAACATTGCTCAATAAACAGACATTTGAGGTGAGCAGATTTAGAGTGTCGTTGGTGTTGTAGGGTGCTCTTTTTCAGGAGCTGCTCTCCACTTAAATGTGGGAACTGCCCAGAGTTCTCTGCTTCTTTTTTGCATAATATACCTGCCACTCTGAGCCTGAACAGGCATTATTTTGACTTATACTAGGTGCTCCCTTGTGTCTAGACAAAGCTACACCTCTGAAGATTTGTAATGACAGCACAACACATCAGCGGTTGCTTGTATTCATTCCAGCAAAGCTGTGATACTGTGCCTGGAGTGATAAAAGGCTTTCATCAGTTTACAGCTTGGCATGGATGGCGCTTGCTTGTCCTATGCTTAAAGACTTTACTAGAAGAACAAACATTTGAGGTGAGGTGAGCAGATTTAGTGTCACTGTTGTTGTAGGGTGTTCTATATAGGAGCTGCTCTCCACATAAATATGGGCACTACCCAGAGTTCTCAGCTTCTTTTTTTGCATAATTTATATGGCACTCTAGCCCCGAAAGGGTACTGTTATGATATATATATATATATATATATATATATATATATATATATATATATATATATATATATATATGTTAAACTTTATTTTGCCTCTTTCTGCTTGTTTCTCATCTCATCTCTATTTTGCCTCTTATTGCATGTTGCTGACCTTTATTTTGTCTATTCTTGCTCATTTCTGATCTCTATTTTGTCTCTTTTCTCGTTGCTGATATTTAGTTTGCCCCTTTCTGCTCATTGCAGACCTTTATCCTGCCTCTTTCTGCTTTCTTCTGACCTTTTTTTTGGCCTCTTTCTGCTTGTTTCTCACCTTTATTTTGCCTCTTTCTGCTCGTTTCTGACCTTTTTTCTTCCTCTTTCTGCCTGTTACTGACCTTGATTCTGCCTCTTTCTGCTCGTTTCTCACCTTTATTTGCCTCTTGCTGCTCTTTTCCCCTGGGCCCGTGGGGAGAGCGCCAAGGCCCCCGCAATCCCTGCTGGCTACCTACCTTCTGCAGGAGCTGGTATTGCTGCTGTATGGAGGGATGGAGGGAGCTACTGAAAGGCAGCTCCGCCTGTGAAGGAGCAATCTTTTCTTCTGTGTCCCTGTCCGCTTGACAGTGGGCAGGGAAACTGACAAAACATCTGCTACCAGCAAGTGAGAGAATTTGTTAGCTCTCTGGAAGTGGCCAAATGTATCTAAGTCCTCCTTTAATTGGAGTGAAAAGGCTCCCGTATTGTTGTCCCCTCTTTACAGGATTATGTGTGCACCGACTGCCGTTCAGTGGGTGCACACATAACCTTTATCAGATCTTTATCAGACCTTGATCACACCTTTATTTTGCCTCTTTCTCCTCATTGCTGACCTTTATTTTGCCTATTTCTGCTAGTTTCTCACCTTTATTTTGCCTCTTTATGCTTGTTTCTCATCTCTATTTTGTCTCTTATACTTATACAATGATTGAAATTTGTAATACTGTATTAATATTTGCGTGTGCTGAGGACTGAGTAATTTCGGGAACGACCTTAGGGTCACAGATTGGAGGGTTTAGGGTGAGGGTGATTCCCCTCCCCTTGAGCACTGCTGTTGATCATAGCCTATTTTCAGCAAATGTACGTGAATTTATGAGCGCCAGGGGCATCCTAGTACTAATTACACCCCAGTAGGACATCAAAGAGAATTTGTTAGCTTTCTCTTGCTGGAAGTGGAGTGTTTGCTCTGACTTGGCGGGAGCTGGCATAGCTCCTGCCATGTCACAGCAAACAGCTGTGTCCCGGAGGTGGGTACCCCGGGACATAGCAGGAGCTGGCCCTGAGCGGTTGCGGTCCCCAGGGCCATTAATAGTTCCTGGAAGAGGGTGCCCACCCTTATGTGACCACTTACTGGCCCCGGGGTGGTGGTAATCCCCAGGGCTGTATATAATCTCCCCTCCCACTTTTGAAATGGTATTTTGGCCCCGGGAAAGTAATGATCTCCAGTGCACGGGGTGTCCACGAGGCCCCCCATTACTATCAGAGTGGCTCTGTGCGTCCCACTCCTTTTTAAAATTCTACATGTCCCTAGCTAAACATCAGAGAAGATTGGGAGTATGCACTTCTTTTTTTAACTTTTTCGCTTGGAGCCGTGGATCCAGCGCGACTTATTCCAAAAAATCCCCCAAAAAGAACATTGTTTTGCACCAGTAGGGATCACTGCTGGAATCCCCCTTCCAAGAGGCATACGGGGTCAGGGTATTCCTACCCTGTCCCCTTCTCTTTTTTCAAACGTTTCTTTGTGGGACTCAGCTGAAGCCGAGTCCCAAGATGGATGCCAACACTTCATGGTAGAAGTTTTGGCTGCGAACCATATTTCAGCACAGGGACTGTTAGATCTTTAGAGAATTGGCATCCCTATATATACAATTTTTTTTTTTTATTTCTCAAAAACTGATCAACAGATTTGCACCAAATAACAAAAACATTTTTTTTCTGGACCAAGGGCTTCCTTTTTGCCAAATTTGGTGCAATTCCGTCCAGCGGTTTGGGCTGTAGTTGCGACTAAAATCTCTACGGTATTTAACATAGGAAACACGCTATGTTTGACTCCCCTTTTCTCGGCCCCTGCTTGACAGATCGCCCCGAAACTCTCTATGTGCAAAAGGCTCCCCCACCAGTAGTCCTGCTCCTTAGGCACCTTGGCCTTGGCTGATGATCGGCCAGGTTCTTTCCTTTGGATTACCCCATGCCCCACGTGCTGACTGCATTCTCCTTTCGGTTACTCCTGATTGTCGGTCTCGGACCTGAACTGCCCGCGAGGGATCCAAGCTTGCTCTTGTGGAACTCTGACATGCCTGGGGGGGGGCGGCGGGAGTGGGAGGGAGGAGAAGGGGGATAGGGGGTAAAGGGGTAAGGGATGGAGGAGGTTGGGGTGGGAGTTGAGGGGGGGTTGTTTGATATTATTAGGAGCTCCATGGGCCTGGTGCAGGGGAACTGGGTGGTAAGAAATGCAGCCCTAAATACTACCTGAGAAACAGTTATATGTGAGACTTAATGCATTTACTGGAGACTAAGGCTCTCCTGTATGATGCCGCTCGACCTCCGGGGTGTGTGCTGAATGGCCGTGTAAGACTTATTATTTTTTTGAAGGAGCTTGTATTACGCGACTACAAGATGCTGGCCTGATCGGCAAATTGATTGTACACATATTGATGCTGCAATAAAAATATATTTTAAAAAACAATGAAAGACAAGCCCACCAACAGGTCTGTAATCCAAACCCTTTATTCACAGAGAAACATGACGCTTTTCTACCTGCTCATTGGCCTTAATCATGTGTAGATGCAAGACAGTCAGGTGTTCGCCTTTAAAACGTGTAAACACTGAGAAGGAACTTCATTCAGAGTAAAGTCAGACACAATCATAGTGATGATATTTGCATATTTCCAAAACTTCTTTCTTTAATAACTCCCAAACTACTTTTGCAGACATATTTACACCAAATTACTAAAAGTGTTCTTTCTGGACCAGATCTACCTTTCTGCAGAATTTAGTGTAGTTTTGTTAAGCAGTTCGGGCTGTAGTTGTGTCTAAAAACTTCAAAATCCCCATTGGCATTGCCAATGGGGAAAGAGTATTCAGACCACACCCCGCTTTTTCATGGCCCCTGATTAATGAATCACCCCAACACTTTCCAGACAGCAGCTGAAGTCAGTGGCAAACTAGTTTGTAAAATGTTGGGAATATTCGTAAAATAGTGCCATATTTAACATTTACATTTACATTTACATTATATTACCTACTGGCGATATATCTTTAGTGCAGTTTGGCGAATCTTCTCGAAAGTTTCCAATAAAGTGTGCCACTGGTTCTAGTAATCTAAGGAAAGTTTTGGGGTGATTCATCAAACAGCGGCAGAGGAAAAAAGGGGAGTGATAAAAGTGTGTTTCCCATGTTGATTCCCATAGGGATTTTGAACACAAATACAGCCTGAACCGCTGGACGAAATTACACCAAAATTGGAAGGAAGGTAGCTCTTGGTCCAGGGGGAGCCCTTTTTGTTATTTAGTATAAATCCATTCAATACTTCTGGAGCCACCCTCTAGGGGCCAGTTTAAGCCCTGGGGACCGCCACCTGCCCCGTGCAGGCCATACACAAACTCAGTCACCCAAAAGCCACTCACACACGCACTCACTAACCCATCCAGCCACTGACTCAACCACTTACTCACCCACACCCACCCACACAGACACTCAGACAACCATACAGGTACTCAAACAACCAATCACTCACCAATAAAGCTACTCACGTATCCACTTACACACCCATAAAACCACTTAGACACCAACTGCCAGACTGATACAGACATTCACCCAACCAGTCACTCACCCATACATTCACTGAGACACCTAATGACTCACTTATACAGTCAGTCACACACCCACTGAGACATTCGTACAGTCACTCATACACCCACTGATTCACAAATCCACTGTGGTGTATATATTTAACACCCATAAACATTTAAAAAAACACTCACAGTCAGTTGTCATTCGTGATGTCATTTGAGATGTTATCAGTGATGTCACTGACCATGTCATGAGTGATGTAATAAGTGAGGTCATAAGCAGTGCATTGCAGAGGGTGCAAAATATAGTTAGCTCAGCTAAGTATAACTGCTGAATTTCATTGGTTTTGTACGAGTGAAACATGAGCCTGACTATAATGTCCCTGTAACCTTTGGTTTTTTCAATGAATTTCTAAGGTTTGTTTATTCCATGTTCGAACTATAATGCATTGTTTTTTTCAGTCAATATATATGTCTATATATATATACATATATATAGAAAAGTATGATATATCTGCGAACCTGTAATTATCATTGCTGCTACGTAAATATAGGCCATGTCTTTTTGAACACATCATCATTAGCTAAAATTGTTTAATGAATTGCTGAATTGCTTCTAAGCTGTTTATCTTACACATGATACCTTTTATTTCTTTTTAACACTTTTTACTCATAGAATAGGACACTTACTGTTGACGGTTAGCATGAATGGGAGAATACCTTTGTTATACCTTCTAGATAGGGTAGACTGGGCTATCAAAGTCGGACCGCATATTGGCATGAAATTAGGCCACTATTGAGATTTATGTTGATAGGTGTAATTGTTTCCCCTGAGGTCTCCCATCATGCCTATCCTATGGATTACATGCCACCGTAATGCTTTTTTATGCATTTTTCTTCCCTTTTTACTACTACTCTTATTACGTCTATTATCATAATGATGTCTTTATTGCAATTGCACTTTAATGGTCTCTGGATCGAAATGAAGGGCCCGATTCACAGAGCTAACTTAAGACAAAATCCTAAACATACTACCATTTTGGTATTCACAGCAGGCACTTACTCATTTTGGTATTCACAGAAGTTAGGAGTCCGAACTTTAGGACTCCTAAATGCCTTCTGTGAATACCGAAAGTCTTAAAGTTAGGATTTTTCTCAGTTTCGGAGTAGTAAGTGGGACTGACAGTACCTCTCTCTCACTGGAGCACAGACTTCTAGCGGGATGATAGCATTTGAGCTTCTGACATTAAAATTCAGGGCCTTTCCCAACTAGGCTTTGTAGGTTAAACATCACAATTTAAAAGTTTTCCTTTTCTTTACTGCCAGCCAGTGGCGAGATTTTAAAAGGGGCACAGAGGCCATTCTGAGCTGCCGATTGCAAATCAGCCAGGCAGCTGTGTTTTGCATGACTTACCATTTTGAAGGACTCATTCGCAGAAGCCAATAGCACAGTGCCGTTATCCAGTCGGCTTACAACCAGAGCTTGCACTAAGGTTTTCCTGGCTGATAGTGGGAGAAACAGAAATGCTGTCTTGAGTAAACATAGTATGCAGAAACAGGTGCCTGTAGTAGATTGGACTTGCTCTTTGATTTTATGTTCCTGATCTAACATGACCCCCAGATTTTTAACTACCTTGCTAGGGAAAGAGGCCTTGCCCAAATCAGACGGCCACCAATGTGGGGACTTCAGGGTGTGGGCCTTCACAAATAAAACAATCTCTGTTTTCCCTGCATTTAACTGCAGGAAGTTATCTACCATCTATTTGACAATCTCCTTCATGCCAGTCAAAAAGCGATACTTTCCTTTGTCAAGATCTTTCTCTAAAGACAGGACCAGCTGAATATCGTCTGAATATGATGTCATATCAAATACATATTTACTGATGACCAGCCTGGGCTTTGTTTTAAACCCTCCCAGTGCGACGCCCTGCACTCTAACCTACCAAAATTCTGGAACCATGCCAGGTCAGACCCATGAATCCCGATCTCTTGTAATCTTTGTAATATCTTAATGCGGCAGATAGGTCTAAGCAAAAACACACAATTGATGGATGGAATGCAGAATCAAAACATTCACCCGCAGTCAAAAGATCTGGGTTAAATCAATCATTCTTTTGCTCACCATGCCACCTTGATTTAGACCTGGCCATATGCAAATCAGTCTTGACCCTGTGCCTCTTGGGAACAGTCCAGCCCAAGCTGCCAAGCCAGGTCCTCCCTGGACTGGAAACAAACATCCTAGGACTGGTTTTTGGGTTTCACCCCTCATCAGCCAGGATAGCTTGATTCCAGTGGCACAGTGAGCCCCGGACCCACGACTAGGCATACGCACTTAGGGTGAGGAAGCAAAACACACGCAATTGATTGATGGAATGTAGAACAAATCAAAACATTCACCCCCAGTCAAGAGATCTGGGATATATCCATAATTCTTTTGCTCACCATGCCAACCCAGTTTAGACTTGGCCAAATGCAAATCAGTCTTGACTCTGTGCCTCATGGGAACAGTCCAGCCCGAACTACCAAGCCAGGTCCTCCTTGCACCGGAAACAAGCATCTTAGGACCGGTTACAGGGTTTCATGCCACTGGAGTCAAGCTATCCTGGCTGATGAGGGCTGAAAGCCCGAAACCAGTCCTAGGATGCTTGTTTCCAGTCCAGGGAGGACCTGGCCTGGCAGTTCGGGCTGGACTGTTCTCATTGGGCGCAGGGTCAAGACTGACTTGCTAATGCCTGGGTCCAAACTGGAATGGCATGGTGAGCAAATAAACGATGGATTTAGGCCCAGAACTCTCTACTGGGGTGTATGTATGACATTGTTCTGTATTCTGTCAATCCATTGTTCTTTTTGCATTAGTCACCCCGAGTTGGATGGGTATGCCCAGACATGGGTCCTGTGCTCTCTTTGCCACTAGAGTAAAGCTATCCTGGCTGATGAGGGCTGAAAGCCCAAAACCAGTCCTAGGATGCTTGTTTCCAGTCCAGGGAGGACCTGGCCTGGCAGTTCGGGCTGGACTGTTCTCATTGGGCGCAGGGTCAAGACTGACTTGCTAATGCCTGGGTCCAAACTGGAATGGCATGGTGAGCAAATAAACGATGGATTTAGGCCAAGAACTCTGTACTGGGGTGTATGTATGACATTGTTCTGTATTCTGTCAATCCATTGTTCTTTTTGCATTAGTCACCCCGAGTGGATGGGTATGCCCAGACATGGGTCCTGTGCTCTCTTTGCCACTAGAGTCAAGCTATCCTGGCTGATGAGGGCTGAAAAACTGAAATCGTTCCTAGGATGCTTTTTCCAGTCCAGGGAGGACCTGGCCTGGCAGTTCAGATTGGACTGTTCCCATTGGGCACAGGGCCAAGACTGATTTGCATATGACTGGGCCCAAACTGGAATTGCATGGTGCGCAAAATAACAGTGGATTAGGCCCAGATCTCTGTACTGGGGTGACTGTATGACATTGTTCTGCATTCTGTCCATCAATTGTTCTTTTTGCATTTGTCACCCCGAGTGAGACGGGTATGCCCTGACGTGGGTCCCGTGCTCTCCATGCCACTGGAGTCAAGCTATACAGGCTAATGAGGGCTGAGAGCCTGAAACTGGTCCTAGGATGCTTATTTCAAGTCCAGGGAGGACTTGGCCTGTCAGTTTGGGCTGGACTGTTCTCATTGAGCACAGGGTCAAGACTGATTTGCACATGGCTGGGTCTAAACTGGAATGGCATGGTGAGCAAAAAAACTATGAATTTAGGCCCAGATCTCTGTACTGGGGTGAATGTATGAAATTGTTCTGGGTTCTGTCCATCAATTGTTCTTTTTGCAGATAGGTGTAAGAGCACAAGCATGGCGGGTGTACCAACGTCTAGTGAGCACCTGATTGAATCAGTCACAGCCATCTAGGCTGCTACAGTGCCATAATCTGCTGTAAAACCTTATTGAGAAGGATCAAGAATTTTATTCACTTCCAGATAGTCAGGTATTTATTAGTTTGTCATTCCAGCAGCTTCCCCAAGCTTGGAAGTAGCTATAGTGGCCTCTAATTTGAAAGAATAGAGGGATCTTAATTATTTTTCTTTAGAAAGGGTATAATATGTGCCGTTTTCCAAGCTGAAGGGAGTTTATCTGATGCAATGGACAGGTTGAATAGTGCCTTTACTATTGGGACAATTCGGCTGGTCGCAAGAGCTACAATCCTTGTTGGGAAAGGGTCCGTAGTAGTGTCAGATTTCACCCGTTTAAGCCCCTGCTGTGCCTGCTCCAAAGTAAAGGTTTTAAAATTGTCCAGCCAGCAACCCTAGAGCTATCAGAAGGGGTGTCGGACAGAATTTCAATAAAATGAAGTGGCTTACATGTAAAATTCTGAGAGATCAACTTGAGCTTCTCTTCCAAGTCGTCTGCCAAAGAATCGCATAATTCCTGAGTCGCATGCCGTAGTTGTGAACAGGCCGGAGGGGGGGAGGGTGGTGGGGGGTGAGCAACATTGTTTGAGAATTGTAAGACAATTCATTTGAGGAATTAGCAGCAAGAGCAATTTGATTAGAAACATATACTTTGTGAGTCTTTTTGATATTACGATTGGACACAGCAAGTGCCTTCTTAAAGGCTACTTTATTATCTGAATCATAATTGTGTAGCCATAATCTCTCTAGTTTCTTACAGAGCGCTTTTTCTGCTTTTATCTCTGTGGTATACCAAGGTGTGAAGGTACGCAGAGAGGTATTATCAAAGGCTACCTTTATAGCAGACTGAAAGTCTGCCAACACTTTGTTGACTACAGAGTCTTGCTTCACAGTAGGGCGTGCTAAGACCTCCACAAAAGAATCCAAGGAGACCTGGTGCCAACGTCTTGTTTCCCTTTGTTGTCTGGTAGTCTCAAATCTGATTTTCCAGTGTTGGCGATCTGGAAACATATCAAAGCCTGCTTGGTCCATGTTAGGGGGAGGGGCGACTCACAATTAAGTTCTTTTGAGTGTGCAACAATTAGGTCCAAGATGTGACTAGCTGAGTAGGTGCGCCCAACACTTTTTGGGTAAAGCTCCAAGGTCTCTAAATCGGCTAAGAGCTGAGACGTATCTGCGTCTGTGAAATCGTCAAAATGATAATTCAAATCTTCTAACAGGACATTTTGCACTGATAGCAGGTGAGTAGCAATGCTCTTAATAAGATGGTGGCTAAAGTATTTTTTCAGCCCAAGGGGGGCTGGGCGGTACGACAAGACTCCTTGCCAATGATTATTAAGGGAAAATTCAATTTTGAAAACGCACATTTCTACCCACTCCAGATTCAAGGAGTCTA
Source organism: Lissotriton vulgaris (assembly GCF_964263255.1). Lineage (NCBI taxonomy): Eukaryota > Metazoa > Chordata > Amphibia > Caudata > Salamandridae > Lissotriton > Lissotriton vulgaris. The sequence goes on along the minus strand of NC_141687.1, from coordinate 2,120,538,358 downwards.
TAAGAGAAATTTTAATGGTTTCTTTAAAAAGCATGGTGATGCACCCCCCCCCACACCCAGTCTCCCTGCTCTGTCTACTTTAATCATTTAAAGTTGTCTGGGAGAGCCTGCGTGAAGCAAGGAATGGAGCTGGGACTTAGCGAGGTCACGAAGCCCATATCAGTTCTAGGTGAGGATAGGAGTTCCCAACATTCAGTAGCGTGTTTAGGTAGGGATCTAATGTTACCTAGGAAACTTCTAAAAGTATGTGGGAGGTAGAGAGGTTTGGAGGCAGCCACTGATGTAAAGAGCAGGACCTTGCATTATCAGTATTAAAGGTGTTAACAGGCACCGTCGCTTTGGACCTAGTGTTTACCCGAGCATCAGGCTTACAACAGTATCTGCATGCAAGGCAACTCATAGGACCCTCTGACATTTGGGGGAAACAATTAGCACAGCTTTGATCTATCAATGTTAAGAATGTGTCACTTTCATGTATATCAAGGAGCTTTTGGGGAGTAAGTAATCCTAAACCGGCTGACCTTAGAAGACTGATGAGCAGGGGTCTTGGCTCCTGGCTACATCCGGGCACGGATAGGCACAGACAAACTTACCTTTGGCGCGCCAGTGGGTCTCCCGCTGCACTCGTCCACTGCGTGCTCAGCCAGTCATCTGTGTTTAAAGCCATAGGTGTGGCTGAACTAGACAGCTACCTCTGCTGACCGCATGCGAGCAGAACTCAAAGAAAACGTCCTCTGCTCAATTGGGAGAGCCCACGGAGGACCGGGAAGTCAGGTATGAAAAGATAAGAATGGTAATTAAAATTTAGCAGCACAATCTCGTTCCCCTTTTATCTAATTTAAAATCCCATAGCACTTGTGGCTCAAGTATGAACAAAGTTAGAAAACATACGGCAAGGCTCTGAATTATAGTAAATGCTGATCTGCCGGCCCTTCATCTGTTTTTAAAGCTGGAGGGGCGGCAAACTAGACTGCTACCCTCTGCTGATGCGTGCCAGCAGAAGTAAATGAGAAGATTTGACTTTCTCTGCTCAATCTGGAGAGTCTGCAGTGGACCAGGAAGTCAGGGAGGAAAATAAAAGATTGATATTTTTAAATTAGCAGCACAATCTCACTATCCATTAACACCTGTGAAAGAGGATTTAAAATTACAATTCATAGAGACCGGTCTTGATTTTGCGCTTTACAAATGGCAGTTAACATAACATAACATTTGAGTGTAAATAGAACATTTCTATCTGCTTCCTGTCTAAAGTTAGCACTTATTAAATGTTACAAGGTATCCCAGTCTTAGCCGTGGGGAGAGATAGGCCTTACACTGGTGAAAAACAACATATCCTACTTTTTATATCAATGCCACCTGCCCTAAGAACTGGTAGGGCCTACCCTAGACCCCTAGGGTAGGCCCTACCAACTTATATGTATTAAAAAAAGGGTTCAGGCATGGCAAAAGGTTTATTTTGCCTGGTGAAAATTGCAGCTTAAAGCTGCACTGCTGGCTGGCATGTCAGGCTCGAGACAAGTTTTAAACTGCTACTTTAAAGGGTGGCAAAATGAGTGCTGCAGGCCCACTGGCAGCATTTAACTTATAGGCCCTGTGTACACAAAGTACCATATACTAGGAGCTTATAAGTAAATAAATGTGTCAATCAGGTGTGGAACAATTTTACCATATTTTAGGGAGAGAGCACTTCAGCACAGGTTAACAGTGGTAAAGTGCACAGAGTCCTAATGCCAACAAAAACTACTACAGAAAAATAGGAGGGGTCAAACACACAAAGTTTGGGGGTGACCTTGCAGAGAGAGACAAATTCCAACATGCATTATAAAAACAAATGCTTAGGGTTCCTCGCAATTGATTTCTAATAAACAAAAAATCTCATAGGCACGGTAACATAGACTGAAAAATAAACTTCATTCATGGTGTGAACTGCACAGGCAAACCACCCTTGGTAAATTGACGCTTCTTTATCACCTCAGTGTCTTCTTTATGCAGCAGCGGAGTTTGCTGTCACCAAAGAACCATTAGCTAACAGTATGCTTATAATTCATTAGCAGACTCCTCCCCTGTGATCAGGTAAATCAGGATAGACAGGTATACCACATTTATTGGCCCAGTCGTTTTGTGGTATGTCTAACAGAGTAGTGTGACCCAAGCCTGAAATACCAGAGCTTCAAGCACTCATAACACATATTTCATGTCCTAAGTAGAAAATCTTAATTCAGTCAATCTTCTTAATTTGTCTGAAAAGTACAGCAACAGGCGGGTGTGTTAAGTGTTTGTGAGTAACCATTAATGTGCTCCCATCAAATCTTAATGAGATGCAAACATATACCCATCCATGCAAATTCTAGGCATGGTGTGAGACAGACAGGGAGGTGGGACAAAAAAAGAAAAATACTTATAAGAGCCCACTTATGGACAAGGTACAATTAGGAGGACAATAGAAGGAAGGGAGAATGGACAATAAGAATAAATGTGAGAAGGAAGGAAATAAAAGTCACATTCTATAAAATCACTGGAAAAGGACCTTCCCGATGATATTTTGCAGAGCAAAAAAAAGTAAAGAATCATAACCACTTAATGTTTACGATTTTTGAAAACATTGGAAAATATTGAAAAACCAACAATAGAATTCACATTAAATAGAAACTGAAAACACTAAAGCCTATTTATTCTATAGGAAGAGTGGTGAGGATGAAAGACAAAACGGTATGTCTCTTAGTAAGGTACTCTTATAAACACAAACAATAGAAATTCTGTGTAACAAGGAAGAAAGACTGATGAGGATGTGATAGAAGAGATTTTGTACAGTGCGGCCGGCACAGGTAAGAGTGGTGAGCCGGTGACAGACTACGGGATAGGTAAAATTAAATAAAAATATATATAAAACCACTAACCTTGCACTCTCCGCATCACCGGCGATGCGGCGAATGCAAGGTAAGTGGTTTTATTATTTTTGTAATTTAATTTTACCTGTCCCGTCGTCTGTTGACTTCCCCCCAATCCCGCCTCACTGCGCTTACCTAAGCCTGTCGCCTTTGGGTTTGTAGGATGACAGAAGGCACAGAAATACCTCTTCCTTTCTTAAAACATGCCAGTGTAAGTTAGTTAGGTGAGAATCGAAAGAGATTTACATGTCCAGTAACTGTATCTAAAACTGCTCACCACCCATAGGAATTGCGCTTAAAACAGTGGAATGCCTTTTAAATATGTATTTATTTATTTATTTATTTGGAAGTTTTGTGTAGTTCTGCATGTAACTGAGCAAAGGTGGTAAGGAAGAATTTGGTTGTGTTATGTAAATTCCTAGACAAATAAGACAGATTTAGATTTAAATCAAGAAGGGGTGATATGACATACCTAAGGGTCAAATCGTCAGATTCTTGGTTGAACCAATACATTTACCTCTATATAAATGTAGAAGTTGGTATATATTTGAATATTGCTCTTAAAATTAAATATAGGCTGTAAACAGGTTTTTTGCATCCACAGAAAATTACTGCAATATGGAAAAATGGTAGAAATATATTTTGTGGATTACCCATTAAGAGTAATATTGCACATGTTCGGATAGATTATTTGTATCGCATTTAAGATAAAGGATTGTAGAACTTGTTTTATTCAAATACGGAATTAGAAACCATCATGAAGCAATTAGGTTACTTTTTCAGGATGCAGACTTTGGTAGTAACTTTTGCAATGGGAAGATTTTTTATGGCTATTAATGTTAAAGAGATATATAACATTTTATGGCTAATTAATACATATATTGTTTTAGAAAGCATTTTCAGATGTATTCTGATTTCTGTTTAATAGACTAAATAAACGAATATTTTGACTTAAATTGTTAAGGGGAAGGGAGGGGAATGTTTAAGGGCAAGGAGAGAGATAGGCCTAGATTGTCATGGCTGTCAGTCAACGCGGCTCAGCACCCACAGAGGCTGCGCTGCATTGTGTAACAGGGAGCGAGCAGGAGAGCGCCATGTTCATAGAGATACAGCTCTCTCCTCCCCTATCCCTAGCATCGGCGCTGATTTCAGCTGCACCGTGCCAGGCATACACCTTAGCGCCATAGCGATAGGGTGCGTACCTGAGTCTACCATACTTTTTGTACTGGAAGGATATCCTTTCAGTAAAATATACTATGCGTAGGTTCACTTCGAAGCTTTTCATACTTTGTATGTGTGCTGTACAGTGCAACATGCAAGTCGGAAAAGCAAGGAGAAATTACATTCTCCTTTTAACGCCTGCTTTCCAGCAGCGTTCATTGTTGGAGCTAAACCCTGGCTGTCAATGTTAGTAGATAGGGTTTAGCATCAAAAAGCATGGCTGGTTGCATGAGAACACCCTTGTACCACTTATGTTACTCCCCGTGACGCAAAGTAATGCAAAGCCGCTTTTTAAGCTGCTTTGCGTTACTTTTCCATACCAACCAACTCAAATACCAATTTGCTTTGGTTTGTTAATCCCAAACGAGGTTTAGCGACGGGTTTGCGTTAAAAAATGTATGCTAAACCTTAGAGAATCTGGACCATAGTTTCTATTTGTGAGAGTGCTGTGATGGCATAGTCTGTGCAGCAGTAAACCAAAGGTTGCCAGTAGGTGCGCCCTACTTATGGAAGAAGCAGCCTTCTAAAAACATGAAGGTGTCCGTGGGGATTCCCTCCCAAAACCTGATGTCGGGGTCTTACAGTTCCCCAAACTGAGACTAGGTGAGATGTAACATGAATAGCAGGCAAGTGTCTCATGACGTGTGGGTGCCTTCAAGCATGCCAGGCTCTTTAGACACTAGCACTGTGTATTCTTGAGAGGTGGCCAGACTTATGAGGCTAAACGTACAAATACAGGCCCTGTAAAGAAAAGCACCATTGGCTAAAACTTGGCTGGCTGCAGATATCACACTTGACTTTGGACTAATTTTCAGCCATCAACTCTGTGCAGTCATTGACTTAGTAAAGAAAAAAAAATGGGAGACCTTAATGTCAGATCACACGTGCTTACCATTTGTCAATGAAGCGAATCTCAGGGCCTCATTTATGGGAAGTTCGCATCGCTGCGTGAAAACAGCGATGCGTCACTTCTCAGTGCGCACTCCAGCAATGTGTCCTTTCACATGGGGCAAGCCCCTTGTGAAAGGACCTGCGTCAGTTTTACACCTGCCATGAGGCAGGCGTAAGATATTGACGTATTTGCGTCCTAGAAGTTGCGCAGTGAAATCTCGTAGATTTCACTGTGTCACTTCTACGAGGCTTACTTGTGTGGGAATGCAACCCCCTGCATATATTATACCTGGCACAGGTATAATGTGGCGCAGGGGTTTATAAAGTGACGCATCTGCTTAGATGCGTCACTTTGTAAATAGGGCGCATCAGTAGGCATGTTTTAGGCCGCGGATACGTCACAAAAAGTGACTCAACAGAAGCGCAAAACTGTCCCAAGGCCTCATAAATAAGGCCCAAAGTATATTAGAAAATATTTTCCAGATCACATCATATAATTTACTTAGTGTTGGGCATGGGACAATTCTGCTTCACCCAATAGTGGCTGTGGTCAATTTGTGGTTCAATATAATGATAAAAGTTAGGGGCTTGTCTTCTAAAGCACAAAGAAGGAACAAAATGCTCCTGCTGCCGAGGCCTTGCTGGAACCAGGACCAGGTGAAGACAGCTGTGATTGGATTGGCAGCCGTAGTAGAGTGCTGCGTTTACTCCACTGTGGTTACTTATCACAGTAACCACAGCAACCACGGGACATGCATCATCAAGATGCAGATTTTATCCTGCGTGGATATTTATAGCACTAATAGGCCCCATTAGTATTGAGTGTGAGGATTCTGAATGATTCTTTGCTAAATTGAAATGAACTTAGGATGTGCAGCACTTGAAGGGAATAACGTGGTCTCTGCAGCCCACACATGATCATGTTATCTGCTAACGAGGAAGCGCATAAGGAGCCGTGTAAAATGAAGGAAGAGATTCAGCCAGCGCTGCAGGTCGCTGTCAGGTACCCGCTTTTGGTCACTCAAAAATGTTTGGAGAAGCAGAATATTTTTCATATCCGGAAATACATGTGCATTACAAAACGAATATGCAGTCACCATGTACGAGCACTTGAAAAACACTGGAATCTGCTCTGAAGAGCTTGGTAATAACGTAAACAACTCTGGGCTTCATTTAGAATCTTTTGCGTAGGGCAGCGCCACAAGCGCTCCTGCTGCACTGACCTACGTCAAAAGAAAAGGGCAGGAATGTGCCGTATCTATTAGATACGGTGCATTCCTGTCCTTTCTCCCTGAGCTGGCACTCAAGGGGCAGCCTTGCGCCACTGCAGGCGAGCTTGCACCATGGTGCAAGGGTGTCTGCGTTGTGGGGATGATTGTTTTTATGTAGGAAGGGACACCTCCCTGCACAAAGCAATCAATGGAGGCGATTTCCTCTTCCTATGTGTGCTGCTGCATGCAGCACACGTAGAAAGAGGGAAAGAATAACAAGGAAATATAAGGATATTTCTTTATTTCTCCTTGTTAATCCTCCCTTACATCTCACACATTCCCAGGTATACAGCTTGTTGAAAATCTGGGAATGTGTCAAATGTCTTGGGTGTTACGTGGGAACACCCACCGGGTGCAGCGGTCAAGCTTGGGATCTGATGCCATTGTTATCCAATGGAGAAATAGGACAATTGAAGTTGTACTACTTGCAGGTAAGTAGCATGGTTTGGTAACCCAGTCTCCGAAAGTTAAGGTAAGCATAGGGGGGGACCACAAGGCAGCACCAAACTTACACCTCCAGCAGCACAGTGGCGGCCGGATGCAGAGTGCCAACACAGCATCGGGCACCCAATGGAAACCAAAGAGGAATCTTAAACTTGGAAAAAGGCTGCAGGCTCAGGCCAGGAGGCCGTTTGATGGAAACCTTCAGTTGCACTGGTAGGTTGGGATGTGCTGGGGCATCAATACACCAACGGTTGATCTCCCTAAGGCCCTGGGACTCTGAATGCAGGGGTGTCCTTTGATGTCTGATATCTGATATCAGCTTAAAGGTGTCCATGTTCAGAGATTGCAGGAGTCGACTTGAAGTCCGTTAGGGGTCAGCCATTGGTGATCTCATGCTCAGGAGTGCTTGGCAACCCTTCCTGGAATGGTGGACCACTTGGGCTTGTGACATGGGCTTCGGGTGCAGATGTGGTCGGCTTTGTGGTTCTGCAGACAGAGCACTTAGTCTTTAAAGATGGTGGTCTTCTGTATAGCTTCCCTGTCCATGGGAGATTAGGAGTCTTTTTAAAAGGCATGTAGTTCTCTCAGGGTTCTGGAGATTGCTAGACTGCGGGACAAGTCGATCTTCTTTTGCAGGGTCTTTGAGGTCTGCAGACAGGCTGGTAGGGCTGGCACCAAGTCAGTTGATATCTTCAGTCTTCGCTGCTGCACAGGTCTTCTTTGTCCTCTTCTTCGTAGTTTGTCAGTAAATGGAGTTCAGAGGTGCCCTTAAATACTAACTTTAGGGGTGTTACAGGGGTTAGAAGGTAGTAGCTAATGGGCTGCTTAACTTTGGGGAGGGGGCATACCCCTAACGCTATTGGCTATAATCCTCCAAAATATGGAGGATTTTGAAAGGAGGGGATCACTCCAGATCAAGGCACCTTAAGGATGGTCCTTGCTGAAAGGGGACACACCTCTCTTGCTTAATAATTTTCCTACTGACCTTGCCGCCAAATGTGGGGCTTAGCCAGGGAGCCAGGCATTTCCACTAGCTAGAGAGGCCCTGGTCAGCATAACAAAGGACGGGAAGCCTGGGAGGCTCACCACCTTTCTATGCTGTTCCTGCTTGGGGGAAGGTGTGAACCTGCAGGATTTGTTACTGACCCACAAGAGCAAAAGGTTCCCACCTCAGGGGGTCCAAAACATGTCCATAGGTGACAGGCTGGTGAGAACCAGTCAGGCACACAGTAGCGGTTTGGTATGTTTCCAGGATGCACTACTGAGGTGTCCTCTGGTGTATTTTCTAATAAATCCAACACTGGCATTAGTGTGGGTTTATTAAGCTGGTACCAAACATCTTGGAATTCAGAGAAGCCATCATGGAGCTGTGCTGTGGAACTCATAGTGATAAGCTACCAGGCCATGTACTCAGTATGTCTTCACTGTGCACTAATAATGTCTAAGAATGGACTTAGACACTATGGAGGCCTCACATGAGGTATAGTACACCTTGCCTTATGGGTGTAAGGCCTGCTGTAGGGGTGACTTACCTATGCCACTTGAAGTGCTGGTAGGCCTGGCACACATATATGAACCAGGTCGACTCTTAGGGTGGCACAATACATGCTGCAGCCCTTAGAGACCCTCTCTCTCTGGTCACAAGGCCCTTGGTTCCTTGGGTAGCTTTTACAAGGGACTTATATGTGGGCCGAGGTGTGCCCTATTGTAGAAAGAAAGGTACAGTTTTGGGAAAGAACACAGGTACTGAGAACCCGGTTAGCAGGAATCCAGTGCACACTCAGTTAAAGATGCATCAGAATTAGGTGAAAAGTGGGCGGTAACCAAGCCAAAAAAGACACTGTACAACAGCTGCTACCTGGGAAACATCTGCCAGACATGAACCGCACAAACATTTCACCTAGGCAGTAATACCCCATCATCAGGCACGATCATCACACAAACCACCACATCTACGCCAACCATGGTTTTTCCAAATTTTAGCCTTCAGTAGTACAGTTAACTCTTAGTCTACAGCTGCTTATATGCTCCCTGTAGAAACAGCACTATACACTCATGCTGAGAACGCGGCTATTAACCTTGCAGCTTTGTCCCCTACAGCTCTTTTGGAGGGCACCTGCAACAAATATAAGCTATCAGCACCTGAAAAAACAAGACGGTGACATGGAATCCTTTTCCAGTATTTAATGTAGCAGACACTTGGCCCTCTGCAATGCTCATTGCAAAAAAGTATGATCCTTCCAAAACCCCAAACTCACCCCCAAACTCCAGCCACTCGTGCATGAATGCAAGCTAAAGCCAAATAGACTCAGACAGCCCCCCTGTAACATCACCCAGTGCTGCTCAGAACAATGCCCTTAATAATAGAACAGTGCCATCCTGCACAACTGTGGCTCTAGCCCCTTCAAAACCACACCCTACCCTCTACCTTCTACCTTCGCAGTAGGGTGGCACCCTGAATGCAATGATGCCCAGGCCATGCAGCCCTATTCTAGATCCAAAAACAATAGCAGATCACCTGGCTTTGTTCTTCAGAACTCTGGCAAACTCCTGAAATCAACATCAGGCACCACCATTGGTCAGCTGTATCCAGCCCTAGCACACTGGACAGCCAACAGCTGGCGACTTGTCGAACATAAGTGAAAACCTCAACTGCCCACAGAATAAATCAACGTCTACCCTCAATCTCCACTCCTTTCCGATAGTCAAACAAGTTTCTGGTTCCAGGAGCCCCCATTAACTCAGATTCAACTATCTCGGACTTCACCTGAGATTGACTTCTATCCACTGTACTAATCCCAAGTTTCCCACAGCATCCTTAATCGACAAAATATTCTCAGATTGCTCTGCCATTTTCCAGAATTAAATTCAGTCAAATCAGATGACTTAACCTGTATTAAGTTCATAGGCAGCTTCAACAACAATAAGACTCCTATGCGAACAACCTGGGCATCTATAGCATTCACATAAAAACTTGGGGGCGTTGTGCAGACTTGGCAGCCTGCGGCATACATATTTCTTCAGCCGACAATCCTAAATACCCTTCGATTTTCAATGACCGTGAGCTTGTCACAAAACTTCAATATGACACAAGAGGCATAAGCATTGTACATTTTTCCAAGGCCCTGAAAACAGGTTAACTAACATGCAAGATAACAGGAGCATTACCGTCCAGAAGGACCTTACTCAAAAAGTTTCTGTTAACATTCCAAAGTTAGCTCTTCATACAACATCTAGGAGCTATATTCTCTTTACAGAGTGGGACAGGATCTATCAACATTGAGCCTCATCACACGCTCTCAATTTGTTCTTTGAAAGGCTCCAGCTTTCAACACCAGCTCAAACTAGGAGGGACTAGCCTAATATCTTTTTGAAACAATCCTCAAATCATCTGACTACTCCCTTTTCATCTAACAAATTTTAGAACATCTGAAGTCAAGATGAAAAACATATTGGGATGAGCAACCAGTGGCATTTCTATACTAATCAACAGAAACCTTAGGGTCACAATCTTACATATTGTCCTCTCCTCAGATCAGTTCTTAACTGTTGTAATAGAAGCAACAAATGGAAGCTAATTTGTAATAATCAATCTATGTGTACCCCCACGCCTTAGGACCGTAAATGCACACTAGTAATTTTTCAAGCCTTTATTGATACATATTGGAATTCCACCATCGTCTTGACAGGAGATTTTAATGAATACCTAATGGAACCATGGCCAGGAGACTGTTGCTGTGGATTCACCTGATGTAGCCCTCAACATTGTACACATCAGCGTACAATGGATCCGTCTTAACAGCCCATCTGATAGCGTCCATAACAACATGGTAACCCACACCCCGCAATGGCCTCACCAAGCGTGATTACGCCGGACATGTGACCCCGTAACCACCCCCCCTTGACACGTACCAGGAAGTGCTTCACTATTATTCAGCAATGGTACACCGCTCCGGTGATCCTCGGGGTGTCAAGTCAGGTCTCTGATTAGGCGCAGCAGCCGGTGACTGGGCTTCACACAACTGTGATTTAGATCCAGCACCTTGACCCCGGCTTCCATTAGGCACGCCACTTTGCGTCTCTAATATTTTCCCTTTCAACAATCGAAGAGAGAGTGTCTCACTGGGAGTACACAGTTGGGTTTTGTAGTGACCAAGGGTAGGGTACACCTTAGCACGTGTAGACCGGCCGGGTCACATCCACTGTTCCTGACAAAAACCTGGTATTTTCGCCATCAGGTTGAAACATGTAGACCATTTGTATTCACTTTCTGTTTCACTACAAAGATACCGGAGGTCAATTTAACCGAGAATGGCATCTTACAACATTTTTAACATTGTTCAGTTGCTCCACAATAAAAACTTTTGAGGGAGTTAAATCTGGCCAATTTTTAAATCACTTTTTTCACTCACTTGCACCATGAAAAAACCTGCTCCACTGTAATCAGGTGTCAAATCACACCTGGATAGCATTCGGCTATTCGGGTGGGACCACTATGATGAAGCATGTCACCATCTAGGTTGGTGAGTGAGTAGTCTTCTTAAAAAGGAAAAATTCGCCTTTTTGTGCTCCTCTCCCTATACTTCGGGGACATTTAGGTGTTTCCGGGGTGTACTCCTCTATCTGTTTGATCCCTCAACATGCCACCATCAACAAATGTCAAGATAAAACAAAAGAGCTCTAAAAATACTAAATACATTCTTAAGCTATTAGGTGAACATGGCTTCAGGGTACTAAATTCTCAATTCAGCAGTGGGCAACCAACAAACTCTTTAGTGATAAACAATGGCAACTCAATAACTGACTACAACTTTCTTCATTACAGCAAATTTACAATCTGCAGCTAGTACGACATAAACCTCGGGAACGCACACGTTCGCAAAACTCAACAGATGTTCTTAACATTTACACCACACAAGACACGGTCAGCATCTGCTTCACCTTCTCCAAGAGAAACAGAACGCTGGTCTGGAACACCCGCCTTGAATTGAAACTAATGGCACTGGAGCAGTAAGCCTTCATTAGCCTGCATTGAAAGACTTTACCTGAGTGGAGCGATGGAGACTGGATAGCTGACAGAAAGGCTGGTTGACACAATTCTACTCTATACATCCTTCAATTTTACTCTTTTCATCTCACTCATTCATCATCTATCATAACTAAATCTCTTATACTGATGCAAACATCAGTACAGGAAAGCCGTGAGACAAGCACTACTTTCCCACATTCAAAAGAACGCGACTACACCATCGAACACCTCAAATATAATTATAAGTCCTCTACAAAAAGGCTTAAAACCATGCAACAAGATTGGGTCTAGTTAAACCTCAGGGAATCTATGAAAACCAAGAACTTAAAAACCTTCTGACCCTTGATCGACACAACTTCACATAGAACAGCTAAAGACAGCTTCATTCCCTGTAACTCTTTGACACTGCATTTTTTTAATAACTTGTTTATTTATTGAATATTCTGTAGACATGTATTCAAAATAGGTATATCCATAAATCACATGATTTGTCTATCATACAGTAGTTATGTCACTGCTGTTAATACAACCGTGAAAGAGAATATTTCCAATAACAGTGTACCTCATTCGACACAGGTACAGGGAGTTGAGCATAACTAGGGTGACCAACCGTCAGTAATTTGGACCTCACGTCCGTTGTCTGTGAGGATCTCTTTTTCGGATGCCTTTTGTCCGTAATTTTGGGCCTGGCAGGGAGCAGAGCTGTTCCACTGTGAGAGGCCTCACCTCCCTGATGGGGCTGCCTTGCACTCATCCTCAGAGCACAAGAGCAGCCCCACCACGCATATTGTCATTCTGTATGCCAGCTGATTGCGACATACAGTGACAGTGAGCCAGTTTGGGGTGTTACAGCATGTGATGGGGCTCCTCCTGCCCCGGTCTAGGGCGGCATTCTGTTAGGGGTAGATGGAAGAAACGTACAAAACAAATGTACAAAGTTAAAAAGAAGAGGTTATAGTTCTTACACAGTCTCATCATTTCAGAGCTGAAGCATTTTTATTATTATATAAAACAAAGCTATAGTTGCTGCTTTTTTATTCATTTTATGCAACTAACATCCATTGACAATGCCAATAGTCATGGCTTGTTGTAGGTCTAATGTTATTGGATGCAATGATAGAAACAGCAAAATACCAGTCGGGCGGCATATTATGCTCAGCACATATTTTTAGCTGGGGTGTCTTAAGCAAGGCCCTTAATCTTCTAGAGACCCCAGTTTTTTCATCCCACTTAAAGCCCTGGAAACAACACCATGTCACAGGCACCTCACGTCTTGGCACTGTGCATCATGCATGACTCATGACTTTCAAGTTTTCATATTGCCTATGTGCTGGGGCATAGTGAACCCTCCCCCAACCCACCCCACCCCTTGCTTTAGGAACTACAGCAAGGGTGAAGTTCTTGGCCTCTTCTGTTCGCAACTAGATGGGTGGGTGGCTGGGTGATGGGTGGATGGAAGTATAGGTGGCTAAGTGAAAGGGGAATGGAGAGAGAAATGGAGGATGGATGGATGAGTGAAAGCATGGATGAATGATTGACAGAATGGATGGGCGAATGGGTGGATGGATGAGTGAAATAATGCATACTTGAGTGAAAGGGAGGGTGGAGAGCTGGAAGAAAGGATGGATGAATGAAAGGGTGAATGGGTGGACGGTTGAGTGACTGGGTGGGTGGATGAGTAAGTGAAAGGATGACTAGATGGGTGAATGGTTAAATGGTTGGATGGATGAGTGAATAGATGGATGGGTGGAAGAGTGGATGGATGAGTTTGAGGATGGATTGGGTGAAAGGGTGGATGGATGGAGGATAGATGGATGAGTGAAAGTTTGGATGAAGGGATGGATGAGTGAAATGTTGGATGGAAGGATAGATGATGGATAGGTTTGTAAATGGTTGAAAAGGTTTGGATATGGATGGGCACACAGCTGGAAGGACAGAATGAATGGTGAAAGTCTGAATGAATGATGGATGAAAGAATTAATAGATGACAGAATATACATTTGAAATGATGGATATCGGGTTTGATGGAAGTATGAATGGCTAGATCCTTGGACAAGAGAGCTCTTCTGGGGAGGGTTGTGATGACTTACTTTGCTTTCTTGGTGCCGTAAAGGCTTTAGTTCAAAGTGGGAGGCATTTACATTTTTTGGCTACTCCCTTGCCTATGTGTTACTACTCTGTATTTGCTGTGTGCTAATATGTGGGATCTATACATCATGCATATTACAATTTGAGTGACACCCAACTGCTACTTTAATGTTTCACTAGTAATTGTAAATGTTTGCATGTTTTGTTTTAGGTGTAAGGTTTTAGGGAGAGTCTCAATGTGTCAAGAGCTGTGCTTGAGATGTATATTTGTGTTTGTAGCAATATGCAAGGCGTCACAAATAAACTATGTAAATGTATCAACAGTGCATTTTATAAGAAAGCTGCAGGGAAAAGCACCTTTGTGACTTGCGTCAGCTTGTGCAACTCTCTGTGAAGCCCCTATAAGCAAAGTCAGATTCCATATTTTAAGTTCCACTTGCTGAAACACCCATAATGTGTTCCCTATAGTGGGTTCATCACAGCAATCCTCCCTTTAGGTCACGTATGTGTGCCGCTTTACATCTCACAATAGCACTCAGATATGAGATGCTAGTAACAAAGTCTATCCGAGCAGATCTTGACCACTTCTCTCACCAAACATGCATGCTCAGGACCATGAGTTGTAAACAAAATATCAGACTGGGCAACCCAGTGCAGTAACCATATAAATAGATTATTTTCATATGAAATACCACAAAAAACCTACAGGGTTGCTCAAAGCTGCACAAATACCGAAAAAACGTGAAGTGCATGATTGTCTCAAAATGATATAAAACTTATTTTGACTTGTACTTAAGTGGTTGTCTTTTACTTACTTTTATACTATCACACAACTTCCTCTGATGTGTCTGTAAAACCTACCTTTTGTTCCGAAGTTTTGTCCTGAATTTTGACCCTCTGTCCTAAGTTTTTGTCCTGATTTTTGACCCTCTAACATGAATTTTTACACTTACAGTTCTAAATTGGTCAATTGGTCCTCCTAAGCCTAACAGGTGAGGGTGAGGTAGGGGAAAGAGAGGTGTATGGAGGGGAGGGGTGACCAGTAAAGCGAGGAGGAGCTTGTGATCCATGGGTCTTGAGTGGGATGAGAGAGGCAAGTGGCTTGCCTGAATCTCGTATTGACGCGGTGTGGTACCCTAATTGGTAATTGGGTGAGGAATGTGGGTGCCACCTCAGGAGTGCAGGAAGGGGGGCCATTTCCTACCATGCTTGTCGGGTGAGGTAAAGGCTATGTCGCCACAGACTCAAGGGAGGAGTCGGATGAGGTCTCAGTTAGTTGAAGAAGTAATACTTCCCACCTATGAGCAAACAGGTGGCATCACATCCTCCTAGCTTCGTCACGGTGCAGGGTCACTGCCTCTGCTTTTGCCCAGCGGATAGATATACTGTGCCAGTGTTCCGGGCTTGAAGTTTTCAGCACGTTGTGACTAGTTTTTTTAGCTAAGATGAGAGCGAGGTCTAGAAACCGTGATTTTGCTTTTCTGCTGTGTGGTTTGTTTAAATGTCCAGGGATCACGCCTCCAAAGTGGGTATGCCCATTATCTCTGTGCAGATTACCGGTCCCTATACTGTTGAAGTTGAGGGCACTCCCACAGCATGTGTCTCAGGTCCCAACAGTAGTGTTTTTGCCCAGCACAAGTGTCCACTGCCATAGGGAAGATTCAAGCAAGCCAGAGAGGTACACCCTTTATAAAATGCAGAATTGGCGTTCTTTTTCAAAAGCCGCTGCTAAGTTGTGGAACACCCTGTCCATTCATATCTCTGTAGCAGACTTCCTTAGCTCCTTTAAAAACATTTGAAAAACTGGCTTTTTCAGTATGGTTCCCTGTCTCTTGGCTGATCTGACCCTGTTGATTAGGCTGTAACTAGTTTCTGTCCTACGCTATGAAAGAGGTTTTAGGGTAAAGGGGCGGGGAGCATGGGCGTCCGCATGGGGGGGGCGGATGCCCATACTTTTATGGACGCCTTTTGTCCGTAATTCTGGGTCCCGCAGGTAGCAGAGCTGTTCCCTGCAAAAGGCCTCAACTCCCTAATGGGGCACCTCGCAGCCCCTCCCACCCATTGTTATTCTGTCTGATGCATAAACTCAGATACATGCACACACGGGCATGCATGAACACATTCTCACACACTCATACACACAGATGCAACCAGACACGCACAGGTGCATACACTCAGACACATGCACACACATGCTCACATGCATGCACAAACACAAATGCACACATTCACACACGTGTACACACACGTTCTCACAAACACATACGCACACACGCACAAACACGCACACACAAATATGTTACATTTATTAAAGGAGCATTTTCAAACAAACTATTGGGTTTGCCAATGCTCACTTGTTTTCGCTAAGCAGGCTAGCTGCTCCCTTCAGGAATTAAAATGGAGAAGTCAAATCTCAAACTCTCCATAAAGGTGCCTCTCCGGGATCAGCATGTACAATAAATGCTAGGAACGCCCAGGATTGGATGTGCCAATGAGTGGGAGTTATTACTAAAACAACATTAGTATTTATATCGATTGAAGAGAGTGACCCTAAGTTAAAAAGATGCTGTTACCCACATGTACCTAGAACAGCTGTCTTAGTGCGAGGGTGTGCTGTTGCAGGTTACTTGTGGACTCTCCTGAGGGAGTCTTCCGGTCACATAGGGCGGCAGAGAGCTATCCAAGAAACCTAGCCTCAGAGGGAGGCAGAGAGGAATCAAAGAAACCTAGCCACAGTGGGAGGTAGAGAGGTATCCAAGGAACCTAGCCTCACAGGGAGGAAGAGAGGTACCCTATTACCCTAGCCTCACAGGGAGGTAGGAGGTACCCTATTACCCTAGCCTCACAGGGAGGTAGGAGGTATCCAAGGAACCTAGCATCAGGGGGAGGCAGCAGTGAGGTGCCCCAGGACCCCAGCCTCAGAGGGAGGCAGAGAGGTAACCTACGACCCTAGCCTCAGAGGGAGACAGAAAGGTACCCTATGGCCCTAGCCTCAGAGGGTGCCAGGGGGTGATTTTAGGGTTTCAGGCGGGTATGGTTGTTGGTGTGCCAGGGGCTAATTTTAGGGTTCAGTGTGGGTAGGGGTTTTGGGGCAACAGGGAGATATTTTTAGGGTTCAGGGTGGGTATGGGTTTTGGGGTACCAGGGGGTGATTTTAGGGTTCAGGGCGGGTATGGGTTTTAAGGGGTCAGGGGGTAATTTTAGGGTTAAGGGCGGCTATGAGTTTTGGGGGGGCAGGGTTAATTTTAGGGTTCAGGGTGGGTATGGGTTTTGGGGTGCCAGGGGGATAATTTTAGGGTTCATGGCGGGTATGGGTTTTGGGAAACTAGGGGATAATTTTAGGGTTCCGAGTGGATAAGGGTTTTGGGGTGCCAGGTGGTAATTTTAGAGTTCCAGACGGGTATGGATGTTGGTGTGCCAGGGGGTAATTTTAGGGTTCAGTGTGGGTATGGGCTTTGGGGTGCTAGGGGGATAATTTTAGGGTTCAGGGTCGGTATGGGGTTTGGGGGGCAGGGGTAATTTTAGGTTTCAGGGTGGGTAAGGGTGTTGGGGTGCAAGGGGGGGACATTTTAGTGTTCAGGGCGGGTATGGGTTTTGGGGTGCCAGGGGGACAATTTTAGGGGCCACGGCGGGTCTGGGTTATGGGTTTTGGGGTGGCAAGGGGCCAATTTTAGGTATCATGGAGTGTATGAGTTTTTAGGGTCCAGGGGGGTAATTTTAGGGTTTGTGTGCTGTAATTGTTGTTCAGCTTCAAATGCAGAATTCACCACTTTTGTTTCTCAGCTTGGCCTAAGCATTACCTGATCCTGATTGTCTGCCATTTTAGCCCCGCCCCTATTGATTAACATTAGCCACGCCCCTTCATTTGCCAGTTTAGCCCCCCCCCCCCCCCGTGGAAAAATTTATACGAGCCCATGGCGGGGAGCATTATTTCATTATTGCCTTTGAAAATCTACTTTCCTTTGAATTCTCTAGACCAGCACGAGAAACAGCCCAGAATCCAGGGAAGAATGCCTGGGAATCAGGATTGAGTGTTTTGTTATGTGTGTATGCGTTGCTGCTCATGCAGTAAGTGTTTGCGCTATCAGCCCCAGCCCGTCTGCCTCTGGCCTATCCCGATTTGCGATCCTATGAGGAGATAGCTTGGTGGCGTAACAGGCTGCACGGTGGGGAGCACAGGAATTACAGAGGGTCAAGTCGCAGGCAGAGGTAACAAGCATGGGCAAAGCCGATAGGTCTCTCTTTTGGGACCTATTGGCTTTGCCAATGCCTTTTAGCAAACTATACAACATCAGGTAGATGCTGTGCAGCATCGCTAAAAGAAAAACAAAGTGAAGATGCGGATGCTAAAAGTGCACCAATACTAAACAAGGAGTAGGGAGGGAGTTTGGGCAATTGGTTGCTCGTAGAACCATTACTGTGCACAATGAGTTGCTCCACACCTACTATACATATATTGTTAACCTAAATGGAGTCTTACCAAAGTTCTCTTGCATTGTCCCAAATGTACATCTGTAGAAGTCATAATCAGCAAGTGTGTGAATGCGTCTCTGTTGTTCTTTGGGTGCACAAGAATAGAAATGGCTTGGGCCTATACCCCCACTGCTGTTTGTAAACATGCACAGGTTTGAACAGATAGGCAATAGACAGTCACCGCACAGCTATGTAGAGGCTCAGGAGAGTACGGTTGCCATTGGTGATCCCACTCTGCCTACTCAACTGCGCTTACTGAGCTAATGATGTACACTTATGAGAAGTGCCACAAATTACTGCGCAACAACGTGTATGCAGACCGGAGGTCCCCCACTGGCAGACAGATCAGGAATTCACTAAGAACCAAGCGCAACACCCATGTAACGCACATGAATCCGATCCCAGGTCACTAATTATCTAGCACATTTGTTCAACAAAAAGACTTGTTTTCCTCTTTAAAAAGCGTGGGGCGCACTAGACTCCTTCCACAGCTGGGGTGTGACGTGTCAGACGAGGTGCACAAATGTGATCTTTTCCAGTTTTTGTGATTTACTTCTGTCAAGTGAAACACACGATCCACTGGGCATAGAGCTCGATGCTGCAGGGTGTTGTGCTGGAGTAAGGCTAACACCCAACAGCACTGATTCCCACCCCTCCTATAAGGGTCTGAATTAAGACAAATACATTTGTGCCCAGCCCTCAAGAACAACTAGCTTCCACTGTGATAACAATCAAATCCTTAACTATAGTTTGCAACCATAGCTGCACCTGCTCCTGGGCAGTGCACAACACCCCTCCCTATTAAGGAGTGAGACTTGTCTGTGTTTTTTCGTAAACAGGACTCCCTGGAATCTACTACTGTAACAATTGCCTGGTCTTTCCGAGACCCATCTCTCTTCTCTTAAACCAATCCTACATTCAGAGCGCATTTAGTCTAAATGGCCAAAAATCAATGCCCATATCTCACCTATTCTGGTCACTGTTCACTCGATGGCCTTTAAAGCCAGGACCATATACAAGATGGCCCTACATGCATCCACTCCTCACGACCTAGCGGACAAACGGAAGCTGCCTGGGGGCTCCCGGCCATCGTGAAATGTAGGAGCTCTGGTGCTCGAACTTCCAACCCTAAGAAAAGGCTCATGGTCCACTCCATCTCAGGAAACGCGACCAGAATATGGCTCTCCTTACCTACACACCACCACCGTAATAATCTGACCCAACTTTGCCTAGAAGAAACTCACCAAAGGGGAGCAATCCTTGACGCAATTATCGCCGAAACCAATGCTATCTCAGTCGCACACATCCTCCCTTTAGATTGGTCCGACCACCACCTAATTCTATTTCATATCAATCAAGTGGGTCCATCCCAACACCCCAAGCGTGACCCCCCAAATAGATCAGAAACACAGCCCAGAATCCCCGAGCTGACCTTGAAGATCAAAT
The DNA here is from genome assembly GCF_964263255.1 of Lissotriton vulgaris. Taxonomy (NCBI): domain Eukaryota; kingdom Metazoa; phylum Chordata; class Amphibia; order Caudata; family Salamandridae; genus Lissotriton; species Lissotriton vulgaris. Next base: position 2,120,518,604 of record NC_141687.1, on the reverse strand, counting down.
CAGCTCGCTCCTCCCTATCCCCACTGCTCACCTATCTACCACTGAACTCACCTCTCTTTATCACTCCAATCTGTCACTCACCCTGGACCAGCTTGCCCCATTAAAACAAAAAAAAAACAGGGTTACTCCTTCCAGATCCTGGTTCACTTCCGACATCAATGAAGAAAGAAGACTTCTAAGAATGGCAGAAAGAACATAAAGGTACAACCCCTCCACCCTCCATCGTGAGCAACTCCTAGAAACCCGCAGGTCTTACAAAACCCACATTAAAAATAAAAAGTCAGCTTTCTTCCTCTGGGCTCTAAACAATGCAAAAAATCAACCCAAAGAGCTTTTCAACATCATCAGGAACCAAACCTCAAAACCTATGACATCCTCAACACTAGCATCCAAAGAACGCTGCGACAACTTCGCCAACTTTTTCATTGAGAAAATTGCCAGGATAGATCTTTCACTTGGCTCAAAGCTCTCCCCCCCCACTATGAACTTAGTGTCTAATAATCATTAGAGCGAAGCCTTGATGCCCACTAAATACTGGTCCTCCTTCATCCCCATCCAGGAAGAAGAGATAGTTAAATTAATCTCCAATGCTAAACCCTCTTCACACGCCCTTGATCAGCTTCCCATGCACCTGATCACAGACCTGAAGCTTGTCCTAGCCCCAGTATGGCGCAAGATTATTAACAGTTCCCTGAGCTCTGGACGCGTTCCAGATTGCCTCAAAGTAGGCCAAGTCACCCCTCTGTTGAAAAAGCAGGGGTTAGACACTGAGGTATAGCTCTGCAAGAGAGGGCTGGCCTTCAGGAGACGGTGCTACACTGGTTCTCCTCCTTTCTCCACAACCGTTCACAAAAAATCAAAATTAAAAACTTTGAGTCCGATCTCCACCCCGTCATCAGAGGTGTACCCCAAGGATCTTTTCTTTCCCCACAGCTTTTCAACATTTACATGGACCCCTCACCTCTCTACTCAGGAAATCCACCATCCCCCTTCACTAATATGCTCATGATACGCAACTCGATCTGGAAACCACTTCCATCGATGACATCTAAAGACTTAATAATACGCTCAATGAGGTGCAACTTTGGCTCACAAACAATCACCTGAAACTCAACCAAGAGAAAACAGAAGTGCTCCTCATCTCCAACAAAAACGACAATCTCGAAATTGAAGAATGGCTCAAAGCAATTGATGCCCTCAACGGCAACCTCGCCCTGGCAGAGTCAGTAAAATCCCTTGGTGTCACCCTAGATCCGAAACTGGACATGAAAAATCATATTTCACGATCTGCCAAAAGCACCTTTCTCAACCTGAAACTACTTTACAAAATCAAACCCTTCCTTCACCCCAAGGACCTTCAACAAGCCACCCAAGCGCTGGTACTCTCTAGAATTGACTATGGGATTGCAACCCTAACCGGGACAGCAGCATTACACCTTGCCCCCCTGACCTCAACGCAGCAGTGAGGATGGTCACCGGAACCAGGAAATTCAAACACATCATTCAAACACATCACTCCCACCACCAAAGAACTTAAATGGCTCCTTATTGAGCTGCAAGCCAGCTTCAGAACAGCCTGCCTCACACACAAAGCCCTGCACACAGGCAAACCTGAATACTTAGCCGCCAAAACTCAAAAGAGCTGGCCAGTCTAGAAGCCTCAGGAGCTCCAACACCATGCTACTCATCCAGCTGAAAACACAGAAGAAAAAAACCTCATCCAAATCATTCGCTGGAAATGCCCCATAAATCTGGAAAACCATTCCCCCTCACATCAGGACGACCCCCTCGTTCCCAAAATTCAAGATCTTACTCAAAGCCCTCTTCCTCGAACGATCACAAAGGAACAGATAGCAGACGTCACTGCCCCGAACCAAGAACCCCTTCTAAACAATGAATCCGCTCAGAGATTCCTTCGATTTGTTCTCCCCCTCCCCCTTCTCTTCTTTGTGCGTTCGTTATCCATCCCCTACCCTCATGGTATTTCAAGTATCTGTACCGCTCTATTGTTTTAAATATACATGTTGTGAAGCGCTCTGATACCCTCTGGTTCAGCTAGCGCTATATAAAACTCTTAAAATAAATAAATAAAAAATAAATAAATAAAAACTATGTCCCTCTTGTAAACACTCTTTACTAGAAAGGGTTGTTTACGATAAATGCACTCTTACGCATCTCTCTTTAAACACCCCCCTTTCACGTGCACCCAAATGTTGCGTACATGCATTTTTCAGATGAGGGGGGGTCTGCACAAAAAAATCTGCCAAGACACCCACCCAGCCATTGCTCATTAGTGCTTCAGAGAAAGATGTTGCTTTGACTTTTTACTGATACAAATTGTGAGAGTCTGGCCTCCTCCGGCCCCTGGCGATATTGAACCTGTGCCAGGAAACAGCTTACTGGGACAGAACAGGAGCTCTACTATTTGACTCAGCAAGAATCAGAGAGTCAAGGAGGGGGCGGGTCAGTTAATAGCTTACGATGTCTGGATCTTAAGCCCTAGCGCCCCGCATTACTGCACACATGCCACGTGTGATCGTTGACAAACCTCTTTCTCCTCCTCCATCATTAAGTCAAATGCAAAGTGCGAGCGTGTGTTCGGCTTTGAGAACTGTCACTTGGTCAGGCAGAATAATGCATTAACCAGGATAACAGAAAACAACACAGTACTAAACACATATCAAACAGCTGCATGCCTGTCAGACTTTTGCTAACTGTACGCCTATATTGGCACGTCATATAGGGTACAAAGAACTGCGCACTGTAAGAATTAGCCTAAACTTTAGAACTTCATGCACAAGATATTCAGTGTCTACTTCAAAGCAAACATTTCACCATCTCTGTTCTCACTCAATTAGGAGCGAGCAAACTGGCCGATTGGATTGTGCTGGGCGATTCATTAATTGCCCCTCCACCTTTCAGCGGATACTCGCGAGTTTTGCTTCAAAACTTAACGAGCGAAGCTAACATGCCACTGTATCCCCAGCGCAACCTGACTGCAGCACGTCCGGACCGAGATAAGATTTAATAAAAACAAGCACTCAAAGTAAAGGGGCCAGTAGTCATGGAAGGATACAAATAACGACATGGCCGTCATAAGGAAGGACTAACAAGCCTAAAACCAATTGGAAGGCAGCATTTAGGAACGAAAAAGACACAAGCAAATGAAAAAGATGGGCGGAGAGTGGGCGGAGCTTCCACGGAGCTTCCACTCCATACTGAATACTGCAGGCTTTGCAAAGCGAGCAGCGCATGCGCGCTGCCGCTGTAGGCTCGACCTAGAAAGTGAATCCTTGCAGTGATATCCACCAACGATCCAACTTGGGGCTCTTTGACTTGCTGACACTTCGGTATACTCCTGACTGAGCACAACCTGCCTTCTGTAGCTGACTTAACCATATTGAACATAAAATGAGATCAGTCAAAGAATCTATAAATTTCTGCTTTTCACTTCAAACAACAGCTTCATCAGTAGTCTGGTAAAGTACCTTGACTAAACCTACCTGAGACATGCCTCTCGGTGCAGGCCCTGCTCAATTTCCAATTCTTTAAAAAAAAAAACTTTATTGACTTTTACATATATCTCATTCCTTCTTCCATCATCCTTACAGGTGTATTCTTAACATTCAGGATCTCATTTTATTTCATTGTATCCATTACAGTGGTATTAGTATTGTTTCTAATTCTATCATGCCCTTTCATCCCTATAATTATAGGCTCTTCTATTCAGTGCCTAGGTGCCCTCTCTCCCCGGTCCCCCCCAACAAGACAAAAGGGACCCAATCGTCTCGGTATACACCTGTTACAACGCATTTGTTACAACGCACTACCATTACAATGCGACTTTTACAACGCATACCATTACAACGCATTGCGCTGGGGGGCGCTCTAGGATAGGGAATACGTATAATTTACTATCCAACACCTTCCCTAGGGTCCACGGGGACTGGAGTTAGAATAGTAAATTATACTTACCACTATCCAGCACCTCAAAGCGCTATGCGTTGTAATGGTATGCGTTGTAATGGTCGCGTTGTAATAGTAGGTAGTTGTAACGGTATGCGTTGTAACATGGTACATCCATCGTCTCCCCCCATTCCCTCCTGCACTTATGTCTACTATGGATGCCTGATGAGCTCTATTGATCCCTTCCACTACTCCTCGTGGTGTGTGTCTTTGTCACTCTGTCGCCGCTTTTCCGGGTCTATTCCCTCACAGTTCTAAAATTGCTAAGTGTCCTCGCCCCGGAACATGCTCTATCCCCCCTCCTGGGGGTCCCTTGCCGTGATGGTCTCTCAGAGGTGGTGGCCTCAAACCCGGGGTCGTCACTCCTCATTTCTTCCATCAATGTCTTACATGTTTGAGCTCTCTTCAACTTGCCCACATCCCTTCTCCCGTTTCTGAGCAAGATTCTGCCCTCGCACGCCCATTTCACTAACTCTTGCTTCCATCTATGGATGCTGTGGCCTTCGGCGCATTCCATCTGCTAGTGATTTCCCGCTTTGCCAGTATGAAGGAGAGGTCTTGAAACTTATCCGTGGTCTTAGTCTGGGCTGTGTGTGGGAACAGGTTGAGTAGGACGTGCGCTGGTGTACATAGGACTAGTCACACTGTTATACTAGCTGTCTCCCTTGTTATTTCCTGCCAATATTGTGTCAGGGACTGGCAGTTCCATATCATATGAATAAAAGTCTCCCACCATTCTTAATACCTCAGGCATTCGGCATCCTACCTATGAAAGAACCGGTTAATGCGTTCTGGTGTTATTTACGCTCGGTGAAGCATGTAGAAGCTAATTAGGCTAAAGCGTGCATTTCTGAATACTTTATTTGTCCATACCAGTATGTTCTCCCAGTCCTCGTCTTCCAGTAGTATGTCTTCCACCCGCTTATGTCTCAACTGGTCCAGTGGCAGAACAGAGTCCTGCCCCATGTCCCTGTATAGGCATGTGACAGCTTTTATGGTCCCCCCTGCCAGGCCTATGTATTCGCAGGTGACGGTTCAGTCATGCCCGTGCCCCAGTGTCACTGTAGTGCCCCTGTGACTGCCCTGTGAAGTAGAAAGTGCCCTTGTGGGATGTCCCAGTCTGCAACAAACTCTTCAAAGGGGAGTAGCTCCCCATCCCTGAATAGATCTCTCCCCCTTTCGTGGCTCATGCCTGTGCCAGTCACCTATCCCCCTCCAGTGTCCCCTGTGTGCGAGTGCCCCCAGAATCGTCAATGGTAACACCAGTGAGTATGGACATTGTGTCCTAGTGTTCTGTAGGCACTTGCCACAGCACCAACATATCACTTTGTGTTTGTTGCTTTGGACATGTTGTGGTGTCGCAGTCCCCAGCAGGGTGCGGAGCACATTTAGTCTCTCCGGGGTGGAGGGAGGCACTCCCCTGTCGGTCTCACGCTCTCTGCTACACACTGCATGAAGCTCTGCAATTGCCCTGCCAGGTAATATGCCTTCATGTCAGGCACAGCGAGGCACCCTTGTGACTGTGGCCTTTTCAGCGTGGTTAGGGCTACCCTACTTCTGCCCGTCCCCCATATAAACACGAAGATGCATGAGTCCAGCTCACGGAACCATGCCCCCGGTATCCACACTGGAAGTGTGGTGAAAACATATAGGAGCCTGGGGAGAGCCACCATTTTTAGTAAAGAAATATGGCCCTTCACCGAGAGGGGGAGTTTTTCCCAGAATGCATGTTGTCCTTGAGCGATCGCAATACACCCCGTAAATTCCCTTCCTGTACATCCGCCATGGAGTGGACCAACCTTACACCCAGGTATTGAAAGCAGTGGGGTTCCCGGTGCAGTTCACCCAGGCCCTCTGGCAATGAAGTGCCCTCTTCTAGTGGAAACAGTTGGGACTTCTGCTAATTAACCCGCAGTCCCGACAATGTTCCAAACTCTTCCATCATATTCTTTGCCCCCGCAATTCTCCCGCTGCGTGTTTTAGGAAGAGCAGAAAATCATCAGTGTATAATGTATATGATGCACCTGCCCCCCCAACTGGAGTCCTCTAAATTCTCACGCGGATCATGCCCTGCACGCTAGTGGGTTCAAGGCCAGTGAAAACAGCAATGGGGAGAGGGGGGACCATTGACGTGTGCCCTTCTCCACCCAGTACAACTCTGATATTGTATGTCCCATATGCACCCTCATCACTGGGTCTTCATATAACAGTTGCACCATCGTAGGAACCCCTGCCCAATCCTAATTATTGACAGGAATGCATATAGAAATCCCCACTCGAGGCTATCAAGTGCCTTTTATATGTCTGTTGCATTGACTACCCTGGAGTTCAACCAACTCGTTAAGGCACCGACCCATGACAAAGGTCACATCCTTGACCTAGTCTGGAAAATCCATCCCTCAGATAGGCTGATAGACATCAGCCCTTGGGCCTGGTCCGATCACTTTCTGATCAGATGCGTGATGCCGCTCGTAGCCCTGGCGCCCCACCCCTAGAATGGAAAGTCCTGCGCAGGTAGAAGAAAATAAAGGAATGTGACCTTGTGGGGACCCTACGTAATTCAGCTATAGGAAGGCCAATACCAGGTAATCCTGTTTAGGTTGAGAATTGCCATTGACAAAGTCGCCCCACCACACAGGGAAAGAGTAAGGTATAAAGGCAAAGGGACCCCCTGGTTCAATGAAACCTTGCGAGGGTTGAAACAATGATTGCACCAATTGGAGAGAGCCTGGCGCAAAGCCTACGACCCAGGTGCTCTCTCTGAATTATATAGCTATGCTCAATACCTACAAAAAAGCCATCATAGACAGGAAGGTGGACTACTATAAATCAAGGATTCTGGCCGCAGACAATAAACAGAAGGAGACTTTTAGGATCCTAACGAAGCTAAGACAGCCAAAGAACAGAAAACCCCAGCTCCCCCCGAAGACTGCAACAAGTTTCAGTCTTACTTCTTACAAAAAGTCACTGATCTCCTGTCGATCATTCACCATACCCCCGTTGTTCACATTCCCCCAGTGGACGCCCCCAAACTCCCTGCCTATGACAAACCCCCCTCTGCTTTTCCAAAATTAAATCACGACTCTCTGAGTCTCCTTCTGGCCTGCACCGAATCAGGGTCACACGAGGACCCCTGCCCACCTAGAGTCTTCCGCATGGCACGTCCTGGATTGGAGATTGAGGTCCGGAACCTATTGGTCCCTTGACGCCGGCCAAGTCCCTACCAACTTCAAAGAGGCAAGAGTTATACCCCTGTTGAAAAAACCTGGTGCTGATACAACAAATCTTAAAAATATCAGGCCTATTTCCCAGCTCCCTTTTTTAGCAAAGGTACTGGAACAACATATGCTGAAAACCCTATCCCTCCACTTAGAAGGCAACCACCTCTTCCATACGAAACAGGCGGGTTTCCGGGCACACCACAGCACCAAACTGGTCATGTTGGCAGTCCTGGACGAACTGAGATTTATGGCAGACAGGAAGAAACCTTGCGCCCTGGTCCTCCTGGACCTGTCCACGGCATTTGACACGGTCAATCAAAGCCTACTCTTGTCGTGGATTAGGAAGCTAGGAGTCCAGGGGGTATCATTTTAATGGCTGGCGTCCTTTCTGTCAGGCCGATCTCAAAGGATCCAACTTGCCGACCAGGTATCCAATGCTGGTGAGGTAACATGCGGCATCCTCCAGGGATCAGCACTGTCCTCCCTTCTTTTTAATGTATACCTCCAGCCCTGGGTGACTGCATTGTCCCGTATGGAGTGCCAGGTCTTCAACTACATTGACGACACACAGATTCTCATCTAGATTGACGATTCCCCTATGGCACATACTCGGTTTAAGAATGTTCTAAAATTCACAGTCAACTGGATGACAGCCAACCACTTCAAAATCAACCCCGACAAAACCGTGGTACTGGCTATCACCACAAATACTAATCCTTAGAGCGACCTCTTTTGGAACCAATAACTTGGCCCTACTCCCGAGCCCGCCCCTGCTGTAAACAGTTTGGGTATAAAAATAGCCCACAAAGCCATCTATGGACAAGGCCCCAGCATATATTAAGGAGCGTCTGGTAAATTACACTCCGGGTCGGTCACTCCGGAATACTGGTGTGGGCTTGCTAGCCTGCCCCCCTTCTCGACCTCCTCCACAGGGGGCAGAGCCTTTTCTATTATGATTCCCCCAACTCTGGAATGATTGCCTGCTGGGCTGCGCAAAGAGCCGGACCTCATTCCATTTAGGAAAAAAATAAAAACCCTCCTTTTTACCGAAGCCTGGGGAATAATCTAGGCCAGTCAGGGTGCACACTCTCTGAGGTGCCACGGTTGGGCTCTCTCTAAGCTCTTAGAGACCAGTAGGTGATAATGCGCTATAGAAATCCCAATTAACATTAACATTAACATATCGCACCCTCCCGTTCTTCCGTCGCGACCAGCTCTATGATGGATAGTATGCGGCGTATGTTCAGAGTCGTGTTTCTACTTGGGATGAAGCCCGCCTGATCCCTTTGCACCAGGGATATCTTATGTTGGAGTAATCTTGTTGCCAATAGTTTCCTTAAAATTTTGAAGTTGAGGTTCAGCATCGACAAGGGTCTATACGCTGTGCACTCAAGGGAAGACTTGTCGTTGTCGGGCTTAAGCAGCAGAATTACCACCGCCTCTTGAGTAGTGTTTGGTAAGTGGCTCCTTTCCCCGCCTCCGCATACATCACTGCTGACCTAGAGGCTAACTCCTCCACATACACTGCGTAAAACTCCTAAGGAAGTCCGTCTGTGCCCAGGGTTTTCCCTCTCACCAGCTCCTTAATAGCCACCCTGATTTCGTGTTCCAATATTTCTGCCCCTAACTAGGTATGGGCGGAAAATCCGTTTTGCTCGCGGATTTTGCGGATTTTCGGGAAATCCGCAATCCGCGAGATTCGCGAATCTCCCGCAAAATCCGCAAATCCGCGAGCAGCGGATTTTGCTCGCACTGCTCGCACTGTTCGCGTGAGTTCGCGGCTTCCCAGTACAACTTCGCGCCCCGCGAATAAGTGCTAAATTGCAGAAATACGATCTTAGCAAAACTGAAACTACTTGCCAGGTTCAAAAGTTCAGGCTCATCATTAGTAGCCATTTCCTGTAGTGCTTCCTGAGGGGCCCCTCCAGAGTTCAGTTGCCAGTTGCAACTATTATGTGACCCTGCTCTGAACCTCAGAATAGTTACACATATGCCACAAAGGTCCTGAATTACAGCTAAGGGAGACAAGCAGGAGCCAGGCTGGAAGTTAAAATCCATTAATCAGCCCCTAATTCATTATTGTCAGTTGGGGCAGGGCAGGTGTTGTAACTAATTTTGCAACAATGAAAGCACTTAGCAAGTGCAAAAGATCACTAATCAGGGCGCACTAAGGAAGCAGGTGCCAGCTAAAAAAATATTCTGTGACATATTAATCAGCCCCAAATTAATTCAGGTCACTTGAGGCAGGGAAGGTGTGCTTTGCTTTGCCGAAAATAATGTACACTGGACAACCAGAGGGTGTGGTGATGAAACAGAGGGTGGCATGGGTGGGCCAGAGGGTGGCATGAGTAGTCAGAGAGTGGCAGTGGTGACAGAGAGTGGCAGTGATGAAGAAGAGTGTCCCAAACAGGCTGGACACGTAGAAACAACAAGTTCGCGAAACTTGCGACCCGACAGGTAAGTTCGCAAATTGCGAAATTGTAAAAACCCTCGCGAACTGGCAGAAACACGGGCGAACACAAAAAAAAATCCGCAAATTCGCGGGAATTCGCGGATTTTGCGGATTGCGAATTCGCAAATCCGCAAAATTCGCGAACGCGAGATCCGCAAAATTCGCCCATGCTTACCCCTAACTGGTCTGTGTCCTCCTCTGACAGGGTGTGAAGAGGAAGCTCCGACAAGTACTCTTCTATTTCTCCTTCCCTCCTAGGCCCAGAGCTCTTGTAGAGCTACTCATAGTAACTGTGAAATCTATTGTTTATGGCACTTGTCTATACAGTGGATGTCCTGCCTGGTCTGCGATCTCGATTACGGTATTCCCCCTCCGAGTGGTGTTATCAAGCCACACCAACAGTCTGCCCGCCTTATCCATCTCAGCGTGGATCCTGTCTGTATATGCCTTAAAGTCAAAGCAGCTCAACCTTTCTTCCTGCTCGGCGACCTCTTCTTCTGCCTCCAGCAACTCCTGATGGAGTTCAGGGTGGTTCAGGCGTCTGAGCTCAATCTCCCTCAGCACTCTAGCTGCCCTTTCAACATCTGTGAGTAACGTTCGCTGTACTCCGATGGACATTGCCATCCACCGTCCCCTAATTACTGCCTTAAAAGCCTCCCATTCTGTTATGCTGGAGTCCTTGAAGTGTGCATTATCCTTGAAATATGTTACAATATGATCCCTAATCTCATGTAGAAACACTTGGTCCTCCAGGGCATCAGGCTTGAGTCACCATGTGGGGATGGGTTGCTGCTGTGTCCCCCAGTGTAGTCTAGTCAATATCGGGTTGTGATCTGACAGTACATGTTAGGTATTCCGTGCCCTGAAGTTGTGCGTGCATGTCTGGTGAACATAAAAGGGTGTCTATTCGCACATGTAAGTGGTGTACGTAAGAAAGGTGGGAGTATTTCCTGTCTACTGGGTGAGAGAGTCTCCACATGTCCACCAGCCCCCATTGAGCCTGCCAGGTCCTAAAAGTCTTGGCTGTCCTGTCGACCGGGGAATCATGGAGTGGTGGGTGAGATCGGTCCAGTTCTGGGTCCGTTATGCAGTTGAAGTACTCCCTCCCCCCCAGAATAATCGAACCCGTCATGTGAGGTGCCAGGATCCCAGACATCTGTTCTAGAAAGGCCCACTGGTCTACATTTGGTCCATAAATGTTTATTCATGTTACATCCTGCCCACCAATCTCCCTGTTACTATTACGTAGCCGCCCTCTGGATCCACTTTGTGTCCTGTGTGCTGGAAGGGGACCCCCGCCTGTACCGAAATCAGAACCCCCCGCCACCTTGCGAACGCAGAGAATGAGGTATAGTAAGCCTGTCCTCTCCATCTCTGATATAATGCCGCCCCCTCAGAGGACAAAATGTAACATTGCTGTATGAATCCCTCGTCTATTCAGGTGGGAGAAAAGTTTGTAGCGCTTGTGAAGAAGTTATATATCGCCTGTTTTGGCATTGTAATTTATCTGTCCCTCTTCTGTCGGACTTCCGCTCGTGTTGGCTGCTTCCGGTGGCATGCACTGAGTGGAGTGACTGTTACTACTGTAGCTTGTGTCCCCTTTTTGTAGACAGCAGTGCCCCCAACTTATAACTATATAAACACCCAACACCCCATCCCCAGGACAAGTGAGAAACTCTCCCCATCCAAAATACGCTCTTGCGTGCAATCAGAACAAATGTCCAAAGTTCGGGTAGTGACGAGGCTAGTGCTCACCTGGAGGAAAGCCTTCCCCTTCACCCCCCAGAACCCTCCAGCCAGTGTTTGAACATCATGTTGCCCGTCCCGGGCCCCTCCTTCACTCGTACCAACCCCTAGTTGGGTCACCTTGCCCCCCTCCTGCTCAATAATCCTGTGGGTACTTGAATGCCGTGCATCCAAAGGTAATGTCATCTGCTATTCTGGGAGTCACTTCAGGAAGGGTCTGGCTGGCTTCTCCCACCGTGCTCGAGTTGGTGTCAGAGTCTGAGTAGCTTGGGTCCTCCCCGGACAATGAGGAGGTGCCTCTTGTTCCTTGGGCGCTCAAGGATGCTATCATCGCTATTGCTCTCTCCCTGTCCCACCGAGACACCTCCTCCGTTGGGAGATACTTGGGTTTCCCTCCTTTTCCTGGGGGTCTCGAGGAATCCCTCTCTGGCTTTTCTTGTCCTTTGCCTCTCCGTTCTTCAATCCAGTTCCATACTTCCTGTGGTGTATTAAAGAAATTGATGGAAATGGATGTGTGACTCTCGACTAAAACTCAATGGAGACAAATCTGAGATCCTCCTCCTCGGCAACCCTAACAAACTTCCAACTACCCTCTCCTGGCCTCCCTGTATGGGAACCTACCCTACCCCAAAACCAGAGATCAAAAGTCTGGGCATCTGGCTCGACCAGGAACTAAATTTCAAAACCCAGGCCAGGAAAACCTCAGGGACCTACTTTGGCCTTATCCGCATGGCCCGAAAGATCCTCCACCTGATCCCCTTCCAGTCCAGGAAGCTACTGACGCAGGGGTTGATCAACTCCAGGCTAGACTATGGTAACGTCCTGTACCTGGGAGCCCCGGCATCAGTCGTCCATAAACTTCAGGTGGCTCAAAACGTGGCAGCCAGAATCCTGACAGGTACCAAAGCAAGATGCTGGGCAAAACCAGCACTCAAAAGCCTGCATTGGCTACCAGTGAAGGAGCGAATTACCTTCAAGACGCTGTGCATCTCGCACAAGATTATGCATGACAAAGGCCCCACAATCCTCAGATCGCTGATGAAACCCCACCAGTCTACCAAAAATCTAAGATCCAACTCTCTCGCCCTTGCCAGCATCCCAAGAATAAAAAAGGCAAGATCCGGCGGCCGCTTGTTTGCCTACAACGCGCCTAAACTTTGGAACACCCTCCCAGTAGCCATGAGGAGAGAACACAACCTCCTCTCATTCCGGAAGCAATTAAAAACCTGGCTCTTCCCCTAAACACCCCTCCTCCTTACCGCCACCCCCGCCCATCAGGAAAATAAGGTCTTGTTAGCGCTGGGATGCCCAAGGGTAGCTATGCGCTCTATAAATCCTAATCCAAATCCAAATCCAAATTGGCTCCCTCGGTGGACATCATCCGGAGCTTAGCCGGGAACACCATGGAGTATGATATCCCCAGTTGTCTCAATTTCCATTTGGCTGAAACAAAGGAAGCTCTCTGTTTCTGCACATCCCGAGAGAAGTCTGAGAAGATCCTAACAGTGCTGTTATCTATTTTGAGGTGACCTTTAATTTGTGCTTGGCTCAGCACATGATCCCTCTCCTTGTAGAAGAGGAGCCGTGTCAACACTGGCCTCAGTTGCCTCCCAGGTGAGAGTGCCCTGGCAGGAACCCTGTGAGCCCATTCCAAGGCAAAATAAGGTGACAGGCCCTCTTCCGCCACCTCAGTGCGGGTCCAGTTCTCAAGGTAGGCAACCATATTGTTCCCTCCGACTTTCTGGCAGGCCTATGACTCGTATGTTGTTGCGTCACTCCCTATATTTGGCGTCCTCTGCTCTCAGCTCCAGCGCAAGTACCCTTTTTTCACGGTCCATGATTTTGTGGGCAGCCGTGGACATCTGCGGTTTCAGGTCTTTGACATCCCCTTCGACTGTCGTGACACTACCTGCTAGCTTCCTATGATCTGCCCTCAGCAGGCCCAGATCTTCCCGGAGCGTATCAATTTTGGATTCAACGGCCGTTCTTGATGTTTCTATGGCTGCCTGCAGGATATCATAGAGAGATGGGTCTTTGTGGGCTTCATTCCTTTCGCTGTGGGCCCCCGGTAGCAGTCGCGACACCCCAAGATCTCGTCCAATCTGCTCCTGCTGCTCTGTGTCCCGCCTTTTGGAGACTCTCCCCATAGTGATGGTGGCCCTCCGAGGTGGGCTTTCTTTCCCCTGACTCTCCCGGTCGGGTCTCGCCCAGAGGTTATGCATCTCCGGTGTCTTCAATCCGGTCCCCGCTGAGGCTTGTGTCCCCAATTTGGGCCCCCTCTTAGCACCTTCTGTGTCCTGCTAGGCTGGGCGGCTTCGTCGCTCCACTTGTCCTCCTGTAGCAGTCTCGCTGAACCTCCCGCAGCAGCCGCTGTCCGTTCGTAGCCGGGCGCAGTTCTATCCCGTGGCCCTCAACTTGCCAGGTCGGGGCTCCCCTTAGCACTGTTTCCACTGAGTAGGCTCCAGGGCTCCAAATATTACCCTCCAACTTCTAGGGCCGGTGTTCTGTCTGCCTCTCTCTGATCGTTTGCCTTCACCTCTGTTAGTGCAGGTCTCTTATGTACAAGTGCGAGCCACCCTGTCACCATGTGATCTCACCACGCCCTCTTCCTCTACACTTACACTGTTCCCAGGGCCCTGTCTCCACACTGCTCACTGAGGGGCACAGGCCCCAGCCCCTCCATTCCCTGGTGCCCTGATAAGGAGTGCATCTCCACAGTCACCGCCAAGGCCCTCAGTTCACTATGTATTGTCCTCTGGGTTCCCTATTCTACCTCTAGATGCACTTGGAGGTCCCCGTGCTGCTTCAATCTGAGCTCTCTCCCACTGTACCTCACGGCTGGTGTCTGGACCCACTTGTAGTGCCAGTGCCCTGTTCCTCCGAGCCCGCAGTTATGTGAGCCTGCTGTTTCTGGGGCCTCCCGATTGCCGCAATCCGCCCCAAGTCAGGCCGCTGACGCCATCTTGCCTGGCCTTGGGGTTCCTCTGCCTATTTTGCGGGAGCAGCCCAGGCTGTCTCCAGCGAACTGTCCCCCAGCTGTTAGAAGAAGGTCCCGGCCTGCTCACTTTCCGGCACCCTGAATACCCCAGTGGCGGCCTTCCAGGCGTCTCCCGTTGCCGCTGTGTGTCCACAGCAATTCCAATGTCGTTGCCACCGGGCCCCCTCCTCAGCACCTCCATACTGCTCTTTGTCTTTCCAGCAGCTAGGGCCCGGCTCACCGTCGTCCCGGACCTGCAGGTCATTCTGCTTCTTTGTGTTGAGAGGCTACGGGCACCATCTTGGCTGGCCTTGCAGTCTCTCCGCTGGGTTCGATTTCTGCACCCTGGGGTGCTCCTTTCGTCCGCACCTCACAGTGCCCCTGCATTTCAGAAATCGGGGGTAAGTTGTGACTGGATGGGGGATCACCAGCAGGAGCTAAGGCTCTCTGCTTCATCTGCGTCTGGCCACGCCCACGCACAACTTTTCTATGAACATGCATATCTGTAATTATAACATTAACTGTGCATCTTTAACTGAGAAAATGCTACAGAAATAATTCAGTGTTAATTCCCACTTAGTGTTAAAACTCTGATTTAACAGTGGAATCAGATTTTTTATAACTTTAGTGGAAAAGTATCTTTATAAAATTGTACTTAGGCCTGCTAAAATCAAAAGGAGTTTTAAACCAGTTTGGCCACTCCTCTAACTTCGTAGGCTGGGAGAAGTTAACCACTCAGTGGCCTGCATCTGAGCCATGGTAGAACAGGGTGTTAAGTACTGGCTATTTAGCAGGTATTAACCATCTGGGAAAGGGACAGGAACAGTTGGAAGAACAAAGGGCAACCATAGCCATACTTCTTTTGACTTTGAGCCTATCCCCAGGACCCATCTATAAAGGGACGGACTGGCCGTAGTGGGCACCAGCTATTTCTCCGGTAGGCTGCCAGGTTGGGGGGCGGTTTTTGTTACCAGAGATGGTTTTGCAGCATAGCTACAATAACGGCCCCCGGTAACAGTGCTGTGTAATGTTTTACATGCTCACCAGCCCCCATATCCGAATCAGTGGCTCCTATGTAATTGTATAGTGAGGCAAAGAGCAAGTACGATAAATAGGTGGGCGTAGGGTGATTGGGGAGGCAAAATACTACAGCGACTGGCACCTCACAACCTCCTCCTGAGAACATTCCTGTATCCAGAAAGGAAGAAGAAGATAAAGAACAAGAACAAGAAGAGTAAGAAGAAGAACAAGAAGATGTAGTCCCTGGTGGGAGAAAGTTTATTCATGACTCTGGATGAAAAAAGCGGACTTAAAGGCTTAATAACTCATGAGTCCTTCTGGCACCCTCCAAGAGTCAAGTGTCTGGCCTCATGTTTGCCTATTCCAGGGACATAAAAGTAGAAGGTCTCCGAGAGGGCCAGCTGACCATAGAGATAGCACCCATGAGCAGCCCTTGCTAAAGCGGTGTCTGGTGCATAGCAACCTGCCCTTAGGACCAGTTGGCTGCAGAACTGGGCAGAAATGACTTTTACAACAGTTGGACAAATAGGGACTTAGTCATTTTATGCCAATTCCAGAGGACCAGGACAAGGTTCTGAGGCCTGCCTGGGAGATCTTTCCCATGGTGGGCAGGGAAACCAAGTTTCTTCCACTCAGAGCTTGTTTCTATTCTAAAAACTGTCTCAGCAAGACTTTACAGCAAACGTATCCAGCCTTGTGGAGCCCTTCCTGGCAACATCTAGCCAGCATTTTAAATTGTTGTTACTGCTTGAACTTAACATGCACTACTCTTGGAATTGCCTGCTACAGATTGTGCCACAGCTACCTGGGGCTGAGAACAGATTACTAAGGACTTATTTTGGCCTCATCAGATTGTGTTTATGAAGTTGGTAGGTGTCACCCCTCCAAAACAAGTAACCCAATTAAAGACAGGTAACTATATTGTGCTGAATTGTCACAATTTTAGTAGAATTTGAGGACGTCCTTGTACTGCTACTATGTACTTCTTGAGGCCTTGGTGGATTCATGTAGAAGATTTCTCTTGTTTGATTCATTGGTGCATTGATGTCACTGGTATACATTTTCTTGGATGCTGTTTAATATACTCTTCTACTAGTCCCTTTCAGAGGTTTGTTGGTTTCAAGATTCAATCACAAATACACTGGTGTTCCAAATTATGTCCACCCCTTTCAGGTAATTTCAGGTCATGATCTTTGCTTTCAGATGGTCTTCATTTTATTCACATTTTTGAGTTGTGGATAAGGCTTTTGTTGAAGTTCTCGGTTTGCTTCAGTACTGCAGTTGACAATTTGGAGTTTAATGGGGAGTAGTATTTGTAAAATTATTTCTCTTGGCGTCGCAACGCTTCATCAGTCTTGTTGTTAGCCTCTTCGCTCCCAGCTTCAGCTAGGCGTCAGTCCTCGGATAGCTACATCTTGCTTTTTCAAACTGAAAACAATGAAACTTTGTTTGGTCTGGCATGAATCAAGACCCTTTGATTTCACTAACATTATGTACATTATACTAACTTATGGATACTTTTAGCCAGTTCTCATCACCCATTGGAGTGTTATTGTGCCAATGACATTGTTCTTCTGCCCACTACAATACACAGCAGTTGGCAATGTATCAGCCCACTTCAGCCAATGGCTAACATGCGAGTGGTGACATTTTGCTCTCTACTAAGTAGCGTTTGCCTAAATATTAGTTTGTTCCCTTCAGTACCAAGGCAATGAGCGCTTTTTAAGACCAAAAACATATTTTTTCTTTTACTCCGTATTTTTTTTTAGACTGATGAGGGCTTGAAAGCATGTAACAATAGTTTTGCAAATGTCAATGGGAAAAACAAAACAAGCATTGATAAAGCTAAAAGGCTGGCTGCCAGCGTAAGACCTATTAGCATTGCTAATGCTTGTTCACTTAAAGTAGTTGCCTCTACACTGCTCTAACCTTTTCAGGATCTGCTTAAACACTTTGAAGCACTGGGTATTATGTTCATTTGGCAAAGAAGTTATGGATCCCTAGAGGTCAAATGAACAACTCGCAGTTGAGATGAGTTGGGATGTGAGAAGGCTGCTCCCTCGATGTTCTAGCTCTCGAAATTCCCAGCACTATGTTTGACAGCAGCAAAGGGGGCTGGAATGCCCTTATTCTTCTCACACATTGACTGTATACCCCGGAAGCTTCTAGAAAAAGATAAAGATGCATTTTTATCTTGTGCGTTCTTCATTCTGTACTTATCTAATTACAATGTCGCTGTCCATTGTATGTAACTGTTTGAAGGTTGTACAACATTATTATTTTTTACGTTTTCTTGGAAGGCACCCCTTTATCATTTAAAGATAAATACATTTTAGTTGTGGCTTCGGATGGGTGAGTTGGGAGACAGTAAATGTATCAGTCATGCTAAGGTTTGTTGAGTGCAGAGCAAGGAGGGACAGAGAGACTGCAGTAAGAAAACAAAGGCGATTGCATAAGCACTGTAGGAGTATTGTGGTAATAACGCGTCCACTACACAGTACCAGGGACATAGAAAATGCATGAGTGAGGTCTTTTTCACAATTTATAACAAACAACATCAATTTAAGTCTAGCAATCAAACAATCACAGAAATCATTGACTCTGATTCAATCAACTAATCAATCAGGATTTAGAGAGTGTGGCTAATCACCCGAGTATCTAGGCACTTCCAGGTCCAGAGGCTTATTCGTACAATCAGATCTTGAGTGTCATTCGGAATTCCTGAAGTGAGGTGATGGTCCAGAGGTGCGTGCAGAGGCTGTTCTAGGTCTTTGCTGCGATGTGGGAGAAGGAGCGTCCTCCACTTCTGCTTTGGTAGATGTGTGGATTATGGGCAAGTGAAGGGGAGGCAGAGCGTAGTTTTCTCGATGTTTGGTGGGAGTTCAGGCGGGGGTTAATATAGGAAGGCACTTGGCTGTGTAGAGCTTTGTGTGCGCGGGTCAGCATCTTGAATTGGTACCTCTTCTGGAAGGGGAGCCAGTGGAGTTGCCTGGGGTGGGTGTGATGTGGGTTCTTCGGGAAGGCCAACGATGAGTCTGGCTGCTGCATTCTGTATAGTATGGAAGTCCTGTAGAAGGTGTGCGCTGATTGTGCTCTTTGAAAAGAAATATGCATTTGTCCAATTTGCAACCTGCTCCTTGCGTCTCTTCCCACTCACTGTTATTGTTGCAATGCACAGAGAATTTCTAACGCTTTGAGAGCTAATTAGTTAAGTGCGTCACAATAAGAAACAGCATTCCAGAGACAAAATAAAAACTTGAGATTTCACACCCTGCAGGGAAAAACAGTCTGTCTATCTAGTGATGTCTGCTCGAAAAGGCATTATTATCCAAGTTCCCAAGTCTCTGCATAAGTTCTCCAGAAAAGTTGATCCTTATCTGAAGACGTTGAGTTAGGTGAGTGCTTGTACGCAAGACAAGCAGTTAAAAAAAATCTGTAATTGTATTTAAATTGATTCAAAATGCATAGTCTAATAACACTATTTTGAACTTGTAGAGAAGCCCTGACGAAGAGCCAACTAAGGCCTGAAATGCATTGGGTTATAAGGATCAACTTTTCTGGAGAATTTATGTACACACCGTGCTTCAGGATAAAGCCTGGATTGGGAGTTCTTCTGCATTAAGGATTAAGAGAAAACATAAGAGTTGCTCTCGTGTGGCAGGATGACAAACATTACAATTTTGAGGAGTTTTGGATAACCTTTGAGAAAATTGGAATAAACATTTGATGAAACTGGATTAAATTGTGGAATTTATGTCATGTTTGACGCATTAAGCTGTGCGCCCGTATACTGGAGTGCTACTATGTTCCCTCTCGCCATCTTCGCTCACAGGGTCAACATCTAGTAGTTGTTCCCCATATACTGAGAGATCGCGCTGGAGGCCGCTCATTCCGTAGTAGAGCTGCCCTCCTTTGGAATGCACTCCCAGCCCACATCCGGGGCCTAAACAGCTATCTAGGATTTAGGAAGGCCATTAAAACCCACATTGTTCCTGCACCATAGTTTCTATCTCTGGCCCATCCGTTATGTCAGTTGCTTTGCTTTCAGCGCCGGTACGCCCCTTCGCTGGGGCGCTGTATGCGCTTTACAAGTAATGTTAACATTAACATTAACAATCACCCATTCTCTGCCTTCCTGACTGAAAGGGACACTTAACAAGGCAAATTTGTGAATCAACCTGGACTCACTACCCTGGGAGACCTCTTTGAGGATGGTCATCTACTACAGATCTCTGCCCTAATGGAACAGTTTGACCTCCATGAAGTCCAAACCCTCCTGGACAGTTTACTGCAGCGCTTTCTACGTAACACATGGGTGGTTCGGGATTCTGAGCAAACCCCTAACCAGCGCATACATACCTTGCACATGCTGGGCTATGGCCATAGACTCATTAGTTGTTTTTATAGAGCCCTGGCCGCCTACTCGTCGATCTCACTGCAAACCCTTAGAAAATCCTGGGAAGAGAAATATGGCAAAGCCCTTCACGAATAAGAAGGGGTGAAAGCATTAGGATTCCCACAGAAAGTCTCCAGAAACGCCCGACTATAGTTTATACAATTCATTATACTACATAGGGCTTATATCTCTTCGAAACAGCTGTGTTGATTTTTTTCTGATGCCTCGAGCCTGTGCACCAGGTCTGGCTCCCAGGCTGCGGGATTCAAGCATATGCTTCAGAGCCGTCCCAGTTACACTCATTTTGGGCTGAAGTGAGGCGGAGGCTGGAGATGATTCCAGGATTGCCCAGAGTGAACTCCTGGGTGGTGGGAGCTCTAGGTGTTTGCAAATAACCAAAGAAATATAGAACTGCTTCACAGTTGCCAGTCCTGGGTACCATTCTTGCCAAAGAACCATCATCATAAATAGGAAAAATCGACTACCTCCCTTGAGCGAGGCCTGGTGCCACGTGCTGGAACTATGGGCGAAAGGCGAGGCCATGGCTATACACAGAGAAGAGGCAAGGGACTTCGTCACCTCCCAATCACCGAGAAAATGGGATACGTTACTCTCTGAGCTGATGGAGCTGCATAGTGGGAACGTTTCTTCCTCATAAGCCTTCCATAGGACTCCTCACCCCTTCCACACCATTGGACCCCTATTCCGTCATTGAGTTTTCATGACCCCAACACTAACCAATCAGCGGTGTAGAGAAAGTGCATCTGCTGGGCTTTCCAGATCTCCTGTGCTGCCTTTATCTCTCTTAGATAAGAGTTTTCCCTCGATTTAGGTGCTATTCACCTCCTACAGTTCTGCGACTGACAGCCCATGCTAAGACTGTCAGGGTAACATTTCTGCCTCGTTCCCCCTTCTCGGCTCCAGTGAAATTCTTCCTCATTGTTATTCTACCTTGAGTTAATACTGCCTTGTACAGGGCATCTATGCTTCTGGATGGGGTGGATGGGGGCATCTTTCTCGCACTCAGCTCTGTTCTCCTAATGTTGTTCCAATGCCATTCGATAATATTACTTGTGTATTGCCTGTTGGTTATCTGTGAATCATCAATGCAAAAAAACAATAAAAATGATTACCAATAATAATATTACAAAGAGGTGCATTCCCAAGGCAATCCCTTGGCCAGGTATTAGGGGATGCTATAAGTCCCCACTAGACATACCCCTGCAAGCGGGTGCAATCACTCAAGGGATAGCTCTGCCCTCCTTCCATATGCAGGGTAGGGGGCAGTGAAAGGTGGACCGTCGGCTTCAAACAGCTGCTCTGTCTTTCACTAATGCGCTGCCCCCAGGGCAGGCGTGAGTCTGTGGCAACCCTGGTATTAGCATAGGGCGCGTGGACCCAGACATCACCCAGCACAGCCAGGTAAAGGTGCACTGCGGTGCAGACCAGGGCCGTGTAGCCTCTCAGTGATGTGCGCCCAGAGGTCTTATGCATGTCTTTCAAGTGCAAGGGTGTACTTATGCCAACCGAGATAGACGACCTCAGTGCTACAGGCACAGGAAGATGAAATAAGAAAAGAGCGGTGGCACCTGATGACTCAAGTAGGAAGTGAGCAGAGTGAGCGGCAGAAACCACGGCTGGATTCTGGGTGGACAACATCGCACCCTTGAATGCAAGAAAGGAGGGAGTACGGGCCGAAACAGACAGAGGTGCAATAGTTATCCTGCCCCAACTCCTACGCTCGATGCAGATTAACGTTTGTGAAAAAATCATTAAAGTAATTCAGTTCCAAGCATGAATCGATGTAAAGAGAGGAGCTATTTCCTGGCAACCCCCCCTCCCAGATTCTGGGAGAGATATATGCACTGGACGAGGTCAAACAGCGCCCCCTCCCACGGACAGGGAGATGAAACGATAGGGAGATGGCAAGAGTGGGGAATAAATCACATTACCGCGGAGGGAAGGGCCACCTGGGCGCTGTCAAGCATCTCATTAGAAGTCTGCGGTCGAAGGCTGCCCTGCCCACCCCGCATGCGCACAGCAGCAGGCCCGCCAGTGCCACTGATCAGAGGTGTTCAACGGATCCATAAAGGGCCGCCCTTGACAGGTGAAGGCCCCATCCTTGAGCGGAAGGACACAAGGTGGCGACGAGGAAAGTATGACGGATGTCCTGCTCTACCCGGACGTGACGTCTGACCCATGTCTCAGATGCCCGAGGGTCCCCGAGCCGGTGGGCCTCATGCAAAGCCTGGTGCTTAAAAGATTGAATGATGACGAGAACAGAGGGAAAATACTGGGAATTATTGTTATTTAGTCTTCAATGGAACTGAGTTTCATAGTTGAGCGGTTATTATTGTTGTTATTATTGATTTGTTTTGTTTGGCAAGAGCACGTTGCCATTCTGAACAGTAATGCCATGCACAGGGGCAGACGTGGAACATAAAATAAACTGTCGTTTCAAAATAGGGAATAAACCAGAGAAGTTGATTGAAGCATTAGTACATGGATACCGCTATTTGAGAGATGGCAGGAAAACGAAACCACAAATAGATAGCAGACATGGTAAATCTACACGAGGGACTTTTTACATTTTGGATGTGATGTGATCCTTTATGTAATATTCCTTTCCAGTTTCATGA
Source organism: Lissotriton vulgaris (assembly GCF_964263255.1). Taxonomy (NCBI): domain Eukaryota; kingdom Metazoa; phylum Chordata; class Amphibia; order Caudata; family Salamandridae; genus Lissotriton; species Lissotriton vulgaris. The sequence continues at coordinate 2,120,496,187 of NC_141687.1, read as the reverse complement.
GATGTCTCTTTAAACTGGCTTTAAAGTCACTGAGGCCCTGATTACGAGTGGGACGGTAAATTCTAACCCACGTGTAAACCTCAGTTTGTTCAGAGATTGCAATGATGAGTTTGACTGCATTTAACATCTCCTATAATTATTGAATGAGTTATATACCTCAGCTAATAATAAACTTCAGCAGGTTAAACCTGCCGAAATTTAACAGGGGAAATTGTTCGGTATTTATCGTACCATGCAGACTTTGGTGCGTTTAACACCAAAACCCGCATGCTATTCCCCACGAACTTGTGATTGGTGTTAGTTATCGCACATGATAAATAACATACCCCGTGTTATTGGTATTTAACTTGTGTGATAACGCCTCAACTTGTAATCAGGATCTAATAGTTGTTGTTATTATTGTTATTATTATTGCCGCTACTCAGTGCTTAATTTGAGCAGGTTGCTACCAGTGATGGCCACCAACACTAATTTTTGGGGATCGCCACTTATTTTTCAGCATCAGACATTTACAAGAGCAAGAAAAGGATGAAATACACAAAACAGAAGGATGGAGGGGGAGAAAGGCAAATAAACATAAATGCAGAAAGCAACAACATACAAGTGTGAGATAAATGGGCAGGGAGTGTCTGGTAGTGGATTAAAATGGCCTTGTAAATACGGCCCCTTTTCACGTAGCACTTTATGTGAAAAGGGCATGCCATGGGTATTGCTGTGTGAGTTCCCACACACCACCAATGGCTGCTGCTGTATGAACTGCCAGAGATAGAGAGTGCCTCACGCTAAACGAGGGACATATTTACAAGCCCCATGTGCCGCCGGTGCATCACTTTTTTGGACGCACCAGCAGCGCAGTGTGGTACTCCATATTTACAAGGTTATATAAAACCACCCTGCATGATTTTTCGTGGCCTTGTAAATACGGCCCCTTTTCACGCAGCCTTTGCATGAAAGGGGTGTGCCACTGGGGTTGCTGTGGGAGATCCCACTTACACCCAGGAATTCTGCTATATTCTCAGATTTACATTTCATAAACCTAGGAATGTGTCAGAACCCTATTCCTCCCCAGTGGAGGTGTAAGGAGGCGCAACGAGGAGAAATACTTATATTTCTCCTCGTTTTTTCCTTTCTATGTGTGCTGCGTTCTGCAGCACAGATAGAAAGGGGAAAACACCTTACATGATTGTTTTTGTGCAGAAAGGTGTCCCTTCCTGCACAAAAACAATCGCCCCTAAAATACAGACTCCCTTGCACCATTGCATAAGGGTGCTTGCGCTGGTGCATGGCAGCCAATTGTGCAACAGCACAGGGGAAAGCACAGGGATGCAACATATTGTAAATATGACGCATCCCTGTGCTTTTGAAAGTGACGTTGCACAGCCAAATGGCTTGCGGTGCCACGCTGTGCTGCCTTCTTGGTATTGCCCCATGGTATTTACAATTATTACCCTGACAATATAGCATAGTGCAACATTTAATCCACTAGACATGTTTGCCCTTTTCTGAGTTTATGTAGAGGTTATGAGAATTTAAAGGAGAAGTGATGAGCTTCCCCACTAATGCTCTTTGGGTTCCGAAATAGCTTGCTACTCGCCGAAAAGTGCTTTGACACCTCATCAGGCGTAGTAAGCGCTATATAAATACAATTACAATACAATACAATATACCATAAAATTACACAATTCAAATAGGGAAAACAAAATGATTCAAATTGAGTTGTATAGTAAATAGTGTTAAAGTAGAGCATATTGTTTTGAGTAACATGTGTATGGCTCTGTCTAGATTTGTGTACTTACAGAGCACAAGTTCTGACTTTCTGTTTCCAAGGAACGTGCTCACAAAGTCTGGTCAGCCACATGTGGAAGTTAAAGATAAGCTCCAAACTTCTGCCTGGCAGATTTCCTTTCTTTGTACTTTTGCCTAGGACTACACTTAGTTTCCTGTTTAATTTTAAAAACATAAAAACACTCTTCTTTAGACAAATTAACCGGAAGTTAGATCTTGTCCTGTTCGGAGTATTCTCGATGTCTGGGAACATTGTAGGAATATTGCTTGTGAACTGGTAAAAGTTTATTTTTTTAGGTAATGATATATTCTTGTTCATTTGTGAGAATGTTTTAATATAACAGTAAACAAGGCACAGTGAATCGAAACAGACGACGTAAGGGAAACTATGACTAATCTTGCAGAATGAACCAAAACATAAAACCTTCAGTCAAATATTGTAAAGTATTTTGTGCAGTAAATAAGTATATGTTTGAGAATCAAAGAAGTAGATATTTGTATTCATTTTCATGAACAAAACTGTGTCATTGTACTCACTTGGTGTAGGATGCTGTCCTTTCTTGCCTCAAGGTGCCATATCTGCACTGTCCCAAATAAGATACAAAACGGACTGCCCCAGTGCACGTTCACACTCACAGCTCCTCTGAGGACAGAACAGAACTGAGAGGCATATTTACAAGGGTGCTGTGCCACAGGAACGTCACTTTTACAGACGTTCCTGTGGGGCTATGCCCTGCTTCATATTTACAAAGTGGTATTAAGCCACTTTTTGTGACGTAACGCTACTTTGTAAACATGGTACCCTTTCATGCAATTTTCTGCGTGAAAGGGTGTGCAGCGGGTGTTGTTGGGGGTGTCCCACCACAACACCAAACGCTTTCTGATGCTACCTCAGATTTATAAGGATGTGTAAATCTGAGACAGTGCCTTGAAAATCACAACACAATAGCAGGCATTTTTTTCTACGTTTGCTGCATTCTGCAGCACACATAGAAAGAGCAAAATGCCACCATTAATGATTGTTTATGCGCAGGAAGATTTCCCTTCCTGCACATAAAAAATCATTTAATAATGACTATTTGCTACTTCTATGTATGCAGCAGAATGCAGCCCACATAGAAGTACCAAATCACCATTATTGATTGTTTAAGTGCAGGGACTTCCAGCACTTAAACAATCATTCCCTGAAATGCAGGCACCCTTGCACCATGGTGCATGGGAGCCTGCGTTGGTGCTAAGCAGCTATTTTTAGCACCAGCGCTAGGGAAAGCACAGTATTGTTGTAAATACAGCACAGCGCTGCATTTTGGAAACGTCAGAGCGAGGCGAGGCCAAATTGACAAAGCTCCGCGCTCCTCCGTTTCCTTGTAACTATGCCCCTGAAAGACCAACCGATGCTTTGAAAGTGAGGGTTCATCATTCAATGCAGTGGGACCGACAGTACTACGGGGAGGGTACAGAGATGAATGAGGAATCAGACGGAACAAAGGTAAGACGAAAAACGTCCAAATGGACTCCGCCTGGAGGGCATGTACATGTCGTTAGTATAGACCGGTATGTAAGGTTTATATTCAAAGACTTGAAATGTAGATACAATGCCTATGCTGCAAACACATGATGGATCGCATGTTGAAGATGAGCATAGAGCGGTAGTAGAAGGCTCGAGATTAATTGAATAATTCCAACAGCACAATACAGTGTGAAGGTATTCCTTACACAATCATTTCTGTCCATGTCAAAGTCTACCAGCATTAGCATGGACTGTGCAGTTTAATGCCACACCCTTCCTCTCTGTGATTGTGAACACACAGGCACTGTTAAGTGCAACATGTCTTAGCTTGTCTGCTTTTTTCACCATTTCACTATTTATTGAGTAATTCTAATGATTACACAATGGGGCATATTTACAAGCCCCTAATGCCACCGGCCCAACACTTTCTGATGCTCCAGTGGCGTTAATCCATACCCCATATTTACAAGGTGGCGTTAAGCCACTTAACATGGCTTACCACCACCTTGTAATTATGCCCCTTTCTGCAGAGGGCATGGGAGGACAATGGGTGTTGCAGTGGGCGTTCCACCACAAAACCCATTGCTTTTTGATGCTGCCCCTTATTTACAAGGATGGGGCAGCGCCTAAAACTAAGTCCAGGTGAAACCTGGTCCTAGGTTGGTGATACGAAGAGAAATGATTAATTTCTCCTCATATTTTGCTCTTTCTATGTGTGCTGTCTTTAAAGAATGTTTATGTGCAGGAAGGGATCTCTTCCTGCACATAAATCATTGTGCCATGTTGCGAGGGTACCTTCAGGGGCTATTGTCTATGTGCAGGAAGGTGTCCTTCCTTCACATAAACAATCGCCCCTGCAGTGCAGGCAACCTTGCAACATGGCACAAGGGTGCCTGTGCTGGCACTAGGCAACTTTTTGGGCGCTAGGGGAAAGCCAGGGGTGTGCCGCATTTTTGTAAATACAGTGCATTCGTGCATTTTGTAAATGTCAGAGTGTGGCATTGCCAATTTTGGTGTTATTCAGTGCTACAACATTTTCTTGTACAAATCCCCCAATCTGCGCACAAGTTATCTAGTTTTAGTGAGTTATGTTGACTCCACTACACAGATCTGTGTTTAACCCTGTAGTCGCAGTTTCGTATCCGGGCATGTCCCCACTGCCTTTCACTAATTGCATTCAGCAACGAAGGACATCTGTAATTCAGTGCTAAGGTACACATGGGCGAATGTGCGCTTGACAAGTACATGTACAGTTCGAACAGACATGCCTCTTTAGCATCTGAGATGACCAATCTGTGGTTTATTACATCACTTTTCAGTCAAAGCACCTGCTTTAGCAAAATGATGTTGCCCCAGAACGGCATCGTCAGTACAGCTGTGCCCCATGAGAGATTGACCAGCTCTGGGATGAACTACTATAATCCTGCATGCTCGTGCAGAAGTGCGCAGGTCTATGCTGTTGTGCGAGACCGGGCACCACTTGTTGCGCAGCATCGCATTTCTATCCAGTATCTGGATGACCATGGTCAGTGCTGTTAAATTCCTTCATTAGGGCACCCACTCCTCCCACCTCCCTGTTAATTCGGAGGGACGTTATCTTGCCACAACATGCTTTAAATGTTTTTGCAAACAGGCCATCCTCATCTAGAATCAAGGTCGGACTTGAACAGAAAATAGGCCCTGGCCACACAAATAAAAGTACCCCCATTAGTGAACTAGAAAAAAGTGGCCACATTCTGCAAATTAATGCAGTTTGAACACTGTAAAGCCACGCTCTATTGGTGTTTTTTATCCACGGTTATGGAAGACTGCGTGGATTTGAGCTTACTGCAGGAAATGTTTGTTTTGATATCAGGGATATTAACAGAAAACTCCGACCCACCAGACCATAAAACAGGCCCACAATGTCAAACAAGCATCTGCAATGCAAATGTTTTTTGGTTTTTAAAACATAAATAAAATGCATTGTCATTTACAATGCCAATAGCTTAAACTCTCACAAATGCAAGTCCTATTGCATTCCAAATGCTTGTAGGCACTGCTGAGCTGTCCCCTTCTGTCTCCCATGGCCCCTGAAGAGCTCCCTATTTGCTACAAGTTAAATAAACAAGCTGGTGGTCAGAGCTGCCCATGTGAGACCTTCCTTCAGTAAGAGAAATTCATTAAAGAAAATAGTGCTTCCAGACTAAAATACATGTACAGTGTAACAACCCAAGTAAAAGACCAAGTCCTCATGGAAGGTTACAAATGGAGACAAGGCGGTACTAGGGAGGGACTAACAAGCCTAATAACAAATCAGAAGCCAGCATTTAGCAAGGACAATGACACAAGCCAGTGACAAATATGGGGGGAGAGTGGGCGCGGCTTCAAGTATATACTCCAATACAGCATGGCTCACAGAGCAGCGCATGCGTTGCCCAAGCTCGACCTAAAAACTAGCCCACAGACTTACCTGTCAGCCCACCCCTTCGTGCACTGCCTGATTGCCCTATAGGCCAGTCCTACCCTGTCTAGTGTTTGGAAGCACATATTTAATTCACCGGCAATGGTTCTCAGGTTATTAGGAAGAGCTTGTGAAGATCTTTGCAATTTTCCTATCTTGGGTTCACTAATAAGTTGAAAGGAAGACAGTTCAAAGTTATGAAGAGGTCTACATTTCGACCCCAAGTTGCCAATTACACTGGAACATCATCAGGACGGTGCAATGACATTGTCGGGGTAAAGCAACCCTTCTTATAAGGATGAAAGGGTACAGAATGCAATTCTGTCATGGGGTAAAACACAGTCACTGGATTGGACTCTTTCAATTAGAGACAAGTTACAAAATCAAAAGAAGTAAGGGTCAATCCGACTCAATGATGCGATGCACACCGCCAGGGGATGGCAATGAACAGGCACTTGTTGGCAAGGGTGCAATTGTGATCCTGAGCATCGGAACGTGTGTGCGTGGGAGACTGAAAGACCTGCTAATTTGTTTCCCCCAGCCAACTGTACGATGAATGTTGTCTAAAGAGGCCATAAAAGGGGGCCTTAGCCACCTCCTGTTCTTCCACTGTTGTCTCAGGGCCTATGTAGAGGATCACACAAGAAGCCCAGTGATGTAGGTCCCTGGAGATGGTACTTGGTCTTCTGCATGTAGAAAGTAAACAATACAATAAATTCCAAGAGAGCCAAAGGGTTCCCTTCCCAAAGATTCCTCTGACAACACCTCTGGTTGATTGGATTCTTGAATTCTAAAGATGCACATAATCTAATTTGCAGTGGTATTATGTCCAGTTATTGGAATTTCAAAATATAAGCTGGAGCTTCTCTGCAGCTTTTTGAACAAATCGCTGGATTCCGACCTATGTGGACCCAGATGCTTTGATGCTTAAATAATTTGAAGCTTAGTACTTCCCATTTTCTCTCAATTCTTAAGCCAGCCTAAAGGACCTGCTAAATCTGTGCTCACTCACCTGTTCTGCTGCTGTCGCTGTTGATCTTGCTTGCCACTCTAAATAGCTCCTTGATGCGAGCATAGCACCTAGAAGTGATGGAGCTTTTGCATGTAGTTACAAATCTCATTTGACATGACATTAAGGTTGACTGAGGAAAAAGGAGTTAGCATCCAATAAAATAGTTAAAATCTGTGTAGCCCTTTTGACCACACAATAAGGAAGAGGAATAGGTGGCTAAAGTTAAGTGGGTGTATTAAAGCCTTGGAGCTCCCCGTAGTGGGCTCTACTGGCCACTCAAGGCCTGATCCAGAGTTAAAGGCCTGGGCTGAAGGCGAGGGTCTTAAATAAGGGAGCGGGCCTTTAATGGCCGGTAGAGTCCACTATGGAGGGCAAATTTAAGGCTATTAGAACATTCCACATCTAGAGGGCAGAATGTTCTAATTTGTAAAAAAAAGGCCTCACGGAGCCCAAGGGGGTTGAAATCCCCTCGAGCTCTGTAAGGCCTTTGTTCATAGCTGTTGCTGTGAACAAACATTGAAATGTTGATACTTCGGGCTTTTACCAACATTCCATTGTTCGAATACAACTAAGGGCCTGAATACATTGTCGGGAGGAATATCCTCGACCGTGTCGGAACCCTTCCAACCTACTCAGTCGGTTCACAATCCGCCCGACCGATTAAGACATTAGCGGTCAGAAGGTAAACCGCACGGTCATTCCAATTTGGTTTGGACTGGCTCTTGGAGAATATGTGCTGGCCGGAACCGAATCGTACACCTCTATGGACAGAGTTCTGAGATTAAAATATCGATTTTCAACAGCCTTTCCGAGTCGGTCTGTCCGACACAGAAAGGCTGTTGGAAAGTGACTTTGGAGGACCGAGCATGGTCCTCTTCATCCTGTGTCCTCTGGTTGGGGGTAGAGGGGGTACCTAAGGGACCACCTGTAAAACCTTACACTGCTTGGCAGGGGACAGGGTGCAGAGGTTTCCACCCACATCCCATTTCCCTAATGAGCCTGTGTTGTCAGGCGGAATACAAGCTCTAATAGGAAACAATGGGAATCCAACCGAACAGTGTTTGTTGCATCGTAATCGGGTGGGCGGAACCGCCGACTGTGAGTCGGTCGGTCCCGAATTCACGATGGTGACAGGCGGAAGGTTTCCGTCCAACATCAGGCCCTTAGTAATCAATTGCATGTTTCAGATACAGAATTCAAAAGGTAAGCTTTAGTCACATAGTAAGTTTGATAGCATCCGTATGCGACAAGCGGAGCCACATGAGAACAACTGGCAAATTTTTAAAGTCATGTAACAGGCACTAAGTATGGATTGGGGAGTTACGGGGGCGCTAGAGGGCGCCGAGCAAGATGGCCGCACGTATGTGAGGCTCTGCCGGGACCGTCTAAAATTTGCACTAAAATCCTGCATTTCCCGTTGCCTACTTCCCCCGACTCGACGGCGAGGCACATCTAAGATCCCGGGGGCACGACTGGTGAAATTTCACTCGCCTGGACGACTTTGCGGAGGAGATATTGGTCTAACCGTCGGCTGGCGGTTTGCTGTCCGGAGCTGCGCGGACTGGCGGCGCTGCTTGCGCGCCGGCGGGAGCCCTCCGATCTACATCTGCCACTGCCTTCCTGCCTCTGTATCGACCCCGGAGCTGCTTGTAGTCTGGGTACAAGATCGACGGCTACTGGACGGCTCTCTGGTGCTGGGAACTGAAGAGGTGTAGCCCCTGTCCGGCGAACGGTGGTGAGCGGGGAGCAGACCGACGCGAGGCCGGGGCTGCGGAAGTGGTGCTAGGCCTCGCGGGGTTTCCCCGGCAAGCTGCCCTCGGCTGGGAGGTGGACGGGAGACGAGAGTACGGTGAGCAGCGGTGACTGTTGGCTGGTTGAACACTCGGCATTTTCGCATCTGGCAGACTCACCCCACGGCAGCTCCATCGCGCCTGGTGCCCTGCTTATCAGCCGGCGGCTGCCGGTGCGCAGTTTGAGGGGACCCGTGGCCACGTGGGTGGTGGATCCTACAACCGGAGGGCTGCTATAGCTGCATAACCGCAACATGGGCAGACAGGATCGCACCCAACCCAAGATCAACTTCGATACGAAGAAAACGGCGACCTCTCTCTCGCAACCGCCATCGGACGCCGGGACTTCGGGGGCCGTTGGCGGGGTCCCGACCCTGGAAAATACTTTGGTTGCCATGCAGAAAACATTGCAATCCATAGAATGCTCATAGCGTCATGAGTCACATGACCGGAACTCATTATAAAAACAAACTCGTACAGCTGTTTGATGTACCAGCTCGTACCGACGAGAGGACCTGCGTGGATCGGCATTTACACGCCACAACAGGTTAGTTGCAGAGACGGTTGCCTTTGAGATAGCGTGAACGTTAGAAAGGCCATAGATATGACATAGAGATGCTAGATCTTTGTTCTATTTTTTGTATCTTTTCTACAGGTTTCCCTACCTTTGGAAACTTCTGACATGTGAGTCTTAACGAACAGCTTGCATGAACCACATCAATTTCTTAAATATACCCTGCATGCACTTCACGTTATCATGCTTTTTTCCACTCATTTATTAAACTCCCGTTTTAAGCACATTTTCATTGACAAACAAGCACTTATACATTATATACTAGAGAATTTATGTTTGATTAATGTCATTATCATGATTTTTTGACAGTGTCATTTTCCCTGATGAAGGGCACGTTTGCATGCCCGAAATGCATTGGACTGATTGAAATGACAATGTTTGGTACGATGATGAAAATGCCAAAAATCATTGCATTATAAAAGGAAACATATTTGAATGATACCGAATGAATTCAACAATAAATATGATTGAACAATGAAATGAACTTTTAGTGTGGAAGTCTTCTTATGTTATGGAGACGAAACTTTGAGTGCCTACGAAGGGATGGATCTAGAGTATCTTTAGACCCACAACTTAGCCAATCCATAGAATGCACCATGGAGGCGGTCAATCACAGACTCGACCATCTGGCCTCGCAGTTCGATCGCCAGAATGAGCGGATGGGAGAGGTGGAGCAGAGGGTATCGGCGACGGAGGATGGACTGGCCACTATGTCCACCAAGGTATTTAATATGGAGAGGGTGCTAGCGGTCATCCAGGCTAAGAACGAGGACTTGGAGGGGAGGTCCAGGCGCAACAACATCCGCGTTACGGGCCTTCCGGAGACCACGAACGTGGGCCGCATGGAAGACTTCATGGAGAGGATGTTGGTGGACATTTTTGGCGCTGAGAAGTTCTCAAAAGTTTTCATAGTGGAGCGCGCACACAGATCGCTGGCTAAGCGACCGGCAACGGGCGCTCCCCCGCGCCCGATTATAGCTCGGCTCCTTAACTACAGAGACCGGGACCTAGTGCTGCGTCTCGCCAGGGAGAAGGGCACCATTGACTACCAAGGCAACCGCCTGGAATTCTTCCCCGACTTTACTATGGCGGTCCAAACCGCGCGCAAAGAATTCGCTCAGGTGAAACAACTGCTGCGGGACGAGAACATTCCATACGCCATGTTGTACCCGGCACGCCTGCGGATAGGGCCACCCGTGGATAACAAAATTTTTGCTACTCCCAAGGCGGCCATGGACTACGCGAAGAAACAAAAGAAACGCAAGAGAGACGCTAATGTGCAACGAGACCCAGAGGAGGACGTCATGGAGGATGTCGAATAGCTGTGTGTAGTCCGAGGAGATTGGCTGTGTTGATTGGAGTCGTTATGGCAAATAGGTTCATGAGATAGTAGCGGCTGTTGCTCTTCTCCCTGCGTTTGATGGGAAGAGGGGCCAACTGTGACATACACTGCTGCTGAGATGGCGGACTTGGCCCTTCTAGGTAACTGTTTGCACTCTTTTTCCTTAGTTATATTTGTACTGCACAGTGCGGAGGCTCTGCGTGGGACCTTGCAAACCTCTAGCCATGAGGAACAATTGCTTGACTGGAACCACGGGGTGGTCATCTCTGACATGAATGATTATTGCTTTGCTGTTGGGGGAGGGGGGGGGGCGGGGATGGCGCCTATCACTTGTACGGTCCGCTCTCTCGTCAGATTTCTGGCGGGAGAAGTGCGCCGCTACGTCCCCGAGTATGGGAGATCCCCACACAGTTTTGAACTCACAGTTGGGCTTGTTGGGGGACGGGGGAGGGGGTCGGCTTTGGCAGGTTGGGGATGCTGAAGTGGGTGGTGGGGGAATGGAAGGGGAGTTTTTGTCCTGGGTTCGATCATGGTATTGCATTCAATGTGCTGGGAGGTATGTGTGGCATAGGCCTTGGTGGGGGGTGGGTAAGGCCTGGTGTTTTCCTAAGGGGTACGCTGTTTTGATTGTGCTGGTGGGTTTTGCACGTGGAACTTGCTCTGCAGTTGGAGGGTGGACTGCTATCTGTCAGCTTAGGTTCCTGGGAAGGTTAAATGACAGGGGGGGGTAAACTCGTTTGTGTTACGTGGAATGTCAGGGGCTTGAATCGCCCGCAAAAATCACGACAGGTGTTGGCCTTTCTTAACAGACATGGCGCGCACGTTGCCTTTCTACAAGAAACGCACTTGTGGGGTACAGCAGCGGACACTGTGGGTAAGAAGTGGGCGGGGGTTCGACTTGCATCCAGTTATTCCTCATATGCACGCGGGGTAATGATTCTGGTTAAAAAATCTGTGCCTTTTCTTGTTCAACATGCAGAAGTGGATGTGGGAGGAAGATATATTGTTGTGCATGGTACCTTATGTGGCTCACCGATTACGCTCATAAATGTGTATGGACCTAATATTGATGACCCAGATTTCTATATCGCGCTCTGGAATAAGGTGCATAGTTTACCACAGTCGGCTGTGATTTGCGGGGGTGATTTCAATGTGGTCCTGGATGGGGAGTTGGATAGGAAGCAGGACAGACCATGTGTGCGAAAGAGGGCGGCTGCTGAGATTGTGGGGGGTATGCGTGAATTGGGACTGGTTGACGTGTGGCGTGTGAAACACCCCGGGAAGAAAGAGGGTACTTGTTACACTTCTGCTCACGACACTTGGTCGCGTTTGGACTACTGGCTGGTGACACGGGATGTGTGTGGATGGGTGTTGGATGTTGCGCATCTACCGCGTACACTGTCTGACCATGCTCCGGTCCGCCTGCTGTTGCAAATGCCGCTGTGCACGCCTGCTCCATTCACTTGGCGATTGTCGCCGGGCACTCTGACTGATCCAGTGCTCTGTGAACGGCTCAGGACGATTGTTGAGGAGTTTTTTGATAAAAATGTCGGCTCGGTTGATGATGCATGCACAGTATGGGAGGCCTTCAAGGTGACTGTTCGAGGGGCGTGTATAGGACTGCGTTCTGGGGTGCTAAAGTCTTTGCGTGACTCCATGTCCCGATTGGAGAGGGAGTTGAATGGGTTGGAAAGGCGCTTGGAAGAATGCTCCGAGGACGCACTCCTGGCCGATATACGATCAAAAGTGACTGAATATAATGACTTAGCTGACCAAGAGGTTAAATTCTTATCTAAGCATACCAGAGCGCGCTATTATGGCGAGGGGGGTCGCCCGGGCAAGGGACTTGCGGACCGCATACGCCAGCCATGGGCCAAGCACTGTTCTGTCCAGGAGATTGTGGAGGACGGTGAGGTCGTCACGGACACTCCTGGCATCTTGCAATGCTTTACCAGGTATTATGAAAGCATGTACGGATATGCCGAGACGGCGTCGGAGGCTGAAATTGCTGACTACTTTGCTGACATAGCTTTAGTGTGGCTCTCGCGGGGGCAGCAGGAATTCTTGATGCACCACGTCACTGAGGCGGAATTGCGGGAGGCGATAGCGGCTCTACCTAACGGGAAGGCTGCTGGCACTGACGGTCTGCCGGCTGAATTCTATAAAGCATATGTTGACATTCTACTCCCGCAGTTGGTGATGGTACTGGAGGAATCTGTGGAACGGGGCCGGTTCCCGTCCACAATGAGGGAGGCTTTGTTGGTGGCGTTACCAAAACCTGGGAAGCCTCCGGATCGCTGTGAGTCATATCGTCCCCTTTCGCTCATGAATACTGACGTTAAAATTATAGCTAAGGTGCTGGCCACTCGGCTACGGCTGCTGCTTCCGGTGATGGTCTTACCGGACCAGTCGGGGTTTATACCGCTTCGCTCGACCACACACAATCTCAGGGCCTTATTCGCTGTGTTGCATCTCCTCAAACCGGACCTGGCTGCCGTGGCGGTGTTATTAGATGCTGCAAAAGCGTTTGACTCGGTGGCATGGAGATACATGACAGCTATCCTGCATCGAATGGGTGTTCCCTTTTTTTTCTCTTCACTGGTGACTCTACTGTACACTGACCCTATGGCGCGGGTTCGAGTTAACGGCCATGTTTCTGCCGCGTTCCCGGTGAGGAGGGGCACCCGACAGGGCTGCCCTCTCTCCCCTCTACTATTTGCACTTGTTATGGAGCCACTGGCTTGTGTCTTGAGGCAGAGGTATGCTGCTGCTGCCCTGAAATTCCCCCTCCGCTCGTTGGCTGTCTCTATGTATGCAGACGATATGGTGCTGTATGTGCGTGAACCTGCCCTACATCTAGAACCTCTCCTGCGGGAATTTATTCGGTTCGGGCGGCACTCCGGATTAACCATCAACTGGGATAAATCTATCCTACTGCCCCTCACGGATATCACTATGCCGTTCCCTCTGGAGTTTCCTCTGGAGTGGGCTGAGGACTCGGTACGGTATCTTGGGATCCAGGTCCACCGAAACAGTCAGGAAGTTATCAGAGCCAACTACGGGGTGGCTGTATCTAAGCTGGAGGACCAAGTGGCCCGGTGGGTCAAGCTCCCTCTTACGCTAGCGGATCGCGTGTCTTTAATCAAAATGGTTGTGCTACCGAAATTTTTATATCTTTTTGTAAACGTTCCCCTTCGGCTGACCTCTCACTTTTTTACACGAATGCGCTCGTTGCTGATCTCCCTGGTCTGGGCGGGAAAGAAGCCTAGGGTGGCGTGGGAGGTGTTGACTAAGCCTTATGCTCTTGGCGGTTATGCTGTCCCGGATATGAAATTGTACTACCTCTGTGCACAAGCACATTTCGCTGCCTATTGGATATCTGCCCCTCCGTACACCCCTCATGTAGCGCTTGAAGCCAGTGCTGTTCTACCTTATCCTTTACGAGCAATGATGGGCAATACCCACTCGATCTTTGAGAAAGGGGAGGTGGACACCGTTCGCTCTACGGCGGAGGCATGGCGTGAACTGGGCAGGAGAGCCGATAGACTGCCGCTCTATGCCCCTGACATGCCGCTGCTGTATCATTCCGATATCTCGGTGACGAGCGAAATTGGAGGCCTACAAGTACTCCAGGGAGCCGGACTCCACACTATGGGGACTCTATTCCCGGGGGCCCAGTTCATGCCGCTACGTGCACTGACGGACCAATCCACCAACGAGACCATGGCTACCTTCCTTTATGTTCGGCTCCGTGCGGCCATGCGCTCCTTATACCCCACATTCCCGGATGAACCCCCAACATTGAATGCATTACAGCTGCTCTACACCACGACGGACAGGGTAAAGTTACTCTCCAGACTGTACAAAGCTGCCCAGGAAGACGAAGGGGGGGGGGCTTTGATGGCTAAGGCCAGATGGGACCAGGACTTACCTGAACCCCTGACGGACGAGGAGTGGTCCGAATCTTGCTCCATGACCGGCAGTTATGTAGCTAACGGCAATTTTCGCCTGCTTCATTATAAATTTCTCCATCAGTGGTATTACACTCCCAAACAGTTGGTTCGGTACGGCCTCCGAGATGCTGCGACATGTGTTCGGTGCGGTGCGGATGATGCAGACTTTGTGCACTTAGCGTGGGGATGTCCCAAGGTGTATGAATTTTGGCTGGCTGTGACAGATGCCCTCACTAAAATGACGGCCACGGAGGAGCTGATGGATGTGCGTCTGTGTTTACTGGGGATTGCTTCGAGAGTGCCGAGTAAGGAGCGGAAACTGATTGTGCTGGCTTTACAACTCGCTAAGCGGAGAGTGGCTATGGGGTGGGGAGGTAGGAGGGCGCCTGATGTACAATTGTGGTTGAAAGATATGGCTTATTGCAGGGACCAGTTGACGTGCTATGCAGAAACGCTACCGGAGAGGTCCCGACCTCGGGATATCTGGGCCTCGTACTCTGCCTATATGCTTGGATTGGAAGACACTGACAGCTCTGAGGATGGGGATGGGGGATGCTTGCTTGTGGACGGAATGCCTGAAGGTTAGCCTGTATGCTTGATTGTTTGATGAGTGTTGCAACGGGATGTCTGGATCTGATTTCAAAGTGCTTCTGGGGGGCGGTTTGGGTTTACAGTCTCCCCTGTCCTGCACACCGCCTGGTGGCGTGAGATTCCTCGTGCCTATGAGATGACACCGCCTATCTGCTTCTGAGCAGTCACATGCGTGCCTTTTTGCACTGTTTTCTACTTCTGCACCACTAATAAGCACTTTACATGATCTGAGACCGGGACAGTTTGTTTGGGGGTGGGGGGTTTGTTACTGTTTTTGAAAATAATGCAAAACAAGACCTACAGGACTTGAGTGGGGAACGCTTGTAGAGGCTCATCTCTATCTGGACTGTGGACATTTACTGCTCTCTACAGACTTGACTTGTCCCCACCTGTTATCCTTGCTATGTGCTTACAGATCTGCACTGTTGTTGCGATAGCAGCCGGCCCTTTATGGGTTGTAGGCAAATTGCTGTGTATGTGAGCGCATTTACCAATAAAGGTCTTACAAAAAAAAAAAAAAAAGTATGGATTGGGAATGGGTCTGATGGAAATTCTCAGAAGGATTTAAGGAATAGGAAGGTTAAGTAGGAACGTGTTAGCATTATGAGGGTTTCAGTATAAAACCTCTAAAGGAACAAGTGTTCAGCATATAGCTTTACACTTTCAAGATATAGGACAAGTATAGAGGTCAGTACTATTTCAAAGTCCAAAGGGATCTGATCTAAATTCTAGCAGTGCAGACATTAATAAAAAAAACTCAGATACATTCCCATAGCTAAATCCTCACACCACCCTTCGAGGAACCAGTAGTGTTGCTCTTCACGTGCACAATGGCAACACTTAAAAAATGTTTCATCACATGAAACCTTGACATTCACACTACTTTCGACAGTACGCCATTGGTGATACATGATGAATGGACACCTTTCTCCAACTTGTTAGCTCTTCATATATCTGCCAAGATTTTGTTCTAAGGCCTCGCAATCTCTAATGCATAGGACTCCTTTCTCTAGTTAATGAGGTGAGAGAACTAGCAAGGCAACCAAATATATTTCAAAATCAGGCTAGTTAAATTAGCAGGATTAAACACTACAATGTGCACTTTAACACATAACCAACGGTGCATGGATAACTTCAAAATAAATACAGGAATATAAATGTAACTCAGGTAAATGAGTTCATGCCTGCTTTCAAATAAATGTAACATAACTTGAGACATATGTGTAAATATGTTTGAAAACTACATTTCTTCCTGGTTAAACTAAACATTAATGTGAACACGTTATAAATATGTAAGGCCAGATGTACGACCATTTGGAATTGCGACTCGTGAATAGCGAAAAATAGCGACTACCAATTTGTGAGTCGCAGTCACAGACACTGTTAGCGATTCCCAATGGGGTCGCAAAATGTGAGGCTCATCAATATGTTAATGAGACACTCGCATTTTGCGACCTCATTGAGAATGGCTGGGCCTCCCAGAGATGGTGGCCTACTGGGCTCAGCAGACCACCATGTCTGGGACTGCTTTTAAATAAAGAAGACTTTTTTTAAATGCAGCCCTAAAATGAAACGTTTTAGTTTAATTTTTTAAGGGCGGGCAGTGGTCCCTGGGACCACTGCCTGCCCTAAAAAAATATTTTCGCATGTATTTGCAAAGGGAAAGGGGTCCCTTGGGGAACCCTTCCCAATTGCAAATGCATTACCGCCTACTTGAGGTACGTGATAAATTGCGACTGTTTTGCGACCGCAATTAGGCTCAGGGTAGTAATCAGGAAGTGACGCCCTTGAAATGCCACTTCCTAATTGCGAGTCGCAAACACTATTTAGCGAGTCGCAAATAAATTGTGACTCGCTAATGCAGGGAATGAGATTTTGATATCAATTTATGATTATGATCAATTTAATAATTTATCTCATTCGTCAATTTCGGACCGAGTTGTATCTGTCATTGAGTAAAAGACAACCCCCGCATAGGTTAGACAAACCCCATTAACTGACGCCACTCTGAAGAACCACTTACAACTGATGAAGTTTAAGAGTTTTATATGAAGTAATTTTGAATGCAATACAATCCACTCAGGATAAAATCTCAAAGTATACAAAATACAAAATCAGTTACAATATCAGCAACTTAAGCTTTGATGTGAAGTGGTTCCTTCTGCGTCTCCTGCAGTAAGATAAAATAACCAAGTTAAACTGTCCCTACTCTATGCTACGTGACATCCCTACTTCGCAAGTTTCTTCCCTAAAAAGGTGTCAGCAGTTTGACTTCCAAAGAAGTTCAAACTCTCATAGCCTCTAAAGGAATCTTAAGTTTCAGAAGCAGTACCCTATCTGCCTACCCATCCGCTCTCTCTAAGGGTCCTCGGCCTACTGCTCCCTTGCGCTCTGATCTCTCAGCGCATCTGCTCAAGGCATCTACCCTTGCCTTCGCTCTAGCCTTAGCCTAATGCTAATTGCTCTGCTAATGGCTACCTCCTCATTGCTTCTCTCTGATTGCTCTCTCCTCCCCGGGGTGCTGTCCCTAAAATACACAATCACAGTGTGGGTGGAACGCCCCTTGACGCCCACCACGGACTTTCCCCGATGATGTCAGCTTCCTGCTTCTTCCATTGGTCCATTCCTTGCGTCGTTCCTTAGGTTGACCTTTCTCCTTAGTTGTCATCTTCATCATCTCATTGGCGACTCTTACTGACTCTTTCGGATCAAATGTCATATGAACTTAGACAAGTCTTTAACTTATACCTCTTAACTTGACCCTGCTAGGTCCTGTGAATGGTCTTGTCAAAACATAGTCCACATTCAAAAGTCTCTTTCCTCACGTACGAGCAATAAGCTCCGTCCGGCATTGTCACCTTAAATCTAACAAGTGCTAGACTTCTTGGCTCTCACGTCCACATCAAGCTATTTACGACTTTTACAAGCCCTCTAAATTACATCCATTTGACTATGCTCCTTCGAACTCTTGGTCAGTCGGGTTATAATCACAAATGACCTAAACCCTTCCAGCATTCCTAAAACCCCTCTACACAGTGTAACCTTTAACATACATTTATATATTCGTACTTTAGCAAGAAGTTTTAACTATACTTGAATACATTTTACATAGAATATATAATACACAGAATACGACTGCGTAGAGTATAACTTATGCATTCTCCTAGGTTACATCGTTATGTAAGTTCTCTTTACATTTATCCACGTTACATCTCTCTACGTCTTTCCATATAAAGTTACACACGTACACGAATTCTACTGTGCACGTTCTACATTTCTTAAGCATTTCTACACATTTCTATGTTTACTCATTATGTGTACGGGACTTCTAAATCTAATGCATGTTTAACACGTGAATACATTTACATTTCCTATACCATGTTATCACGTTAGTTGACCTTTATGCTATAATCGTCAATTTTACATTACGGTATGCGTTTCATTCTTGTGTTTATAACATATGCGTCTAGATATGGCTACGATATACTTTATATTCAAATTGCGCTCTCTCAGTTCCCCCCTTTGATGACTTTTAGGAGTCATCACTAAAAGCAATTTGAATACATCTTTTATACAGAACTAGTTACATCAGTTCCTCTTTTCCTATTATGTAAGATATTGTCACTACTGTAGTTATGAGAAATATCACTACCGCTATAAGTGTACCTACTATACATCTAGCTTTTCTGTTTGGGTTGCCGTTCTCCATGTCATCAAACAGCGTACCTCGTTCTCCAGCAAATGGTGTCCTTTCCAGTCTTTGGTTGCTTGGTTTTATCTATAAAGTCTCTTTTTCACAAAATTGCCCTTTCTCTCTTAGCAGCAGACAACCCTAGCCCTTCTCCGTCCTCTAAATGCAATCCCTAATTTTATTCTTCTTTCCACTCGGCGCTAGGTTATCTTCTTCTTTATAACATATATACAAAAGTCCTTTTTATGCATCAACTATGATTTTCGGACCTGCAGCTTTCACAACAATTATCAAAGCGAATAACTTTTTCTTCTTCTTCTGACATTTGCTGACCAACTGTTGGAAATTGTAATCTTTTTAGTACTAGGTCTTGAATTTGACTCAAACGTGGGGGTATGGGAAGTGTGAAAGTCAGTAACCCCTCAGTCTCGAGTCCAGGCGCCAACATCCATATCTCCACTGCCACAAATGGATCGAGATCGATTACTTTCACGCTCTTCACTCTCCCAGATTTCTGTCCCCAATACATCTGCTAGATAAGTCCACTCTGGGGTGGCGTACCTTCTGCAGGGCACACGTACCCTTCTCGATCTTCGTGGACTCTCCGTTCCTGAGTCTGTCGTTCCTTCCTCCTGATCCGATTCTTCAGCGATCGGAGCAAGAGTTCTTTCTTTCTTTTCTTTCGTAATTGGCCTTTTCCTCCTCTCCGGCCAACTGGCTTCGCTACTCCTTGTTCTAGGACCTGTCTCTTGGTCACTCTCAGTCTGCTCGATATCTGTGTCGGACTCCCAATTACTTTCTTCTCCTGAGGCGACTTCGGTCCCACTAGTGTCCTGACCTTCGTCGTCCTGTTCCAACACAGTTTCAGTTTCTTCGATCACCTCCACAGCTTGGCTTTCCCCCTCTATGGCTTCTCCGCTTCCCGCCGGATTTTCATCCGAGAGAGGAGCTGTTTCTTCTGGAGGTGTTGGCACTCTTCGGGTGTGTGAGGCATGTATCCAGTTTGGCAGACCTCCACACTTCACTGCGGTATTCGTTACAAGTATGACTTGAAATGGTCCTCTCCAGCGCACGTCTAAGCAGTTCTTCCTGACATGCTTCTTCACCAGGACCCAGTCTCCTGGACTCAGGTCATGGCATAAGTCTTGTGCTGATGGAACCTCTGCAGCCTGGACCTGGAGGGACACAGAATTAACGGCATCAGATAGTCCCTTGCAGTAGTCCAAGATCAAATCGTCTGTGATGTTCACTAGCGCTGCAGTCGGAACCGATGGCAACCTCATAGCTCTCCCCATTAGCACTTCGTGTGGAGAGAGGCCTGTTCTTCTATCAGGTGTGCTACGTATGCTCATAAGAACTACTGGAAGTGCGTCTGGCCAACTCAGGGATGTCGATGAACAAACTTTAGCCAGTCTGGACTTGATGGTACTGTTAATTTGTTCTACAATCCCTGAAGCTTCTGGTCGATAGCTGCAGTGTAACTTCTGATCAATATTCAAAGCTGAACACAGCATCTTCACCACTTCGCTATTAAAATGAGTTCCTCTGTCCGATTCCAAAGAGGATGGCACCCCAAACCTCGGTATCAACTCTCTAAGTAACAATTTTGCTACTGTAAGTGTATCGCACCTACGTGTAGGGTAAGCCTCAACCCATCTAGAAAATATGCAGACAATCACTAAAACGTATCTGAGTCTGTTGCACGGAGGCATTTCTATGAAGTCAATCTGCATCCTATTGAAAGGCCCCCCAGACCTCCCAATGTGACTCAATGTAACTGGTGTTCTCTTTCCCACATTTAGTTGCTGACAGATCGTACATCGCTGACACACTGCTTCTGCCGCTACTCTAAACTTAGGGTTGAACCACGTCTGTCTGAATACTCTCACCATAGCATCTCTTCCTATGTGTGCTGATCCATGCAATTTCCTTGCCATTGGACTAACAAGTTCATTTGGTAATACTGCCCTTCCGTCGGCAGAAACCCAAAAATTCATCTCACTTTTTCCGCAACCTGCTGTTTCCCAGCTCCTTTTCTCGTCATCTGGTGCATTTTCTTGTACTGCTCTTAATTCATCCCATGTATCTACAGTATCTAGTAACATTGTCAATTCAGTTCTTTCCTGGATTCCCCCCACTTTTACATCAGTGTGAGAATATCCCTGCTCTGCGCAATAACGCGCTACTTCATCAGCATATCTGTTTCCTAGTGATACAAAATCAACATTTTTTGTATGCGCAACACATTTGACCACAGCTATGGCCATAGGTTTTTGCAAAGCCTCTAACAGAAGTCTTACGAATTCTCCATTCCTAATGGGAGAACCCGAGGAGGCCATGTAACCTCTTTGAGACCATAACTGCCCGTAATCATGAACTACCCCGAAACCATACTGGCTATCGGTGTATATGGTGACTCGAAGTTTGTCGCCTGCTAAGCAAGCACGAGTCAAAGCGACAATTTCAGCTACCTGTGCGGAGTGTACTCCTTCCAGGCAAGCGGCTTCTATAACTCTGGTAATCGTGCATACTGCATAAGCTGCTCTCAGCTGACCGACATCGTTTCTTACGCATGAACCATCAACGAAAAAAATTTCGTCTGGATCTGTCAATGGCTCATCTACGATATCAGGTCTTGGTTTGGTACATAGTTCAGTCACATCGAGGCAGTCATGATCTGTACAATTTTCATCGTCCACTACATTCGGAAGTGGCATCAAAGTTGCAGGATTCAAGACAGAGCATCTCTTTAGGGTCACATTCTCGGCCGCCAGTATGATTTGCTCGTAGCGTGTGAGCCTGCTATTCGTCAGATGCTGAGTCTTCGTCCTGGTCATTAACAATTCCACAGAATGCGGTACATACACCACTAACTGGTGTCCCATTACTACACTCTCCGATCTCTCAATGCTGACACCCGTTGCAGCTACGGATTTGAGACATCCGGGCAACGCTGCGGCTACTGGATCTAGTGTAGCCGAAAAATACGCCACTGGCCTGCGCGCATCTCCGTGGATCTGAGCTAATACCGCTAAAGCGCATCCCTCTCTCTCGCAGCAGTAAAGCAAAAAAGGTTTGGTGTAATCTGGCATTCCCAAAGCCGGGGCGCGACATAAGTCCTCCCTCAGCTGCAAAAATGCCATCAAACAATCTTTGTCCCATGGTACCGGATCACTTACTCCTTTGTGCGTCAGTTGCAATAACGGTTTAGCCTTCAGTGAAAAGTTTGCTATCCACTGTCGACAATAACCAACCATGCCTAGAAACATCCTGACTTCTTTTTGGGTCGTAGGCGCGTTCATTTTCATAATCGCCTCTATTCTGTCTGGAGACACCTTCCGCTTTCCCTTTTCAATCCTATGGCCCAAGTATTGCACCTCAGTCTTACAATATTGCAATTTACTTGGAGACACCTTGTGTCCGTTCTCAGCCAAGTGATTTAACAAGGTGATGGTGTCTTCTCTGCAAGCTTCCTCAGTTTCTGACGCAACTAGGAGGTCGTCTATGTACTGAACCAGAACTGAATTCTTGGGCAGTACTAGACTCTCAAGATTTCGTTTCAATAACTGGTTAAAGATCGACGGGCTTTCTGTATACCCCTGAGGGATACGACACCATGTTAAGACGCGATCTTCCAGCTTAAAAGCGAAAAGATACTGGCTCTCTTCATCTAACGGTATCGAAAAGAAAGCCTGGCACAAATCTATCACAGTAAACCATTCAGCTTGGAACGGTATCTGAAATAATATCACTGATGGATTCGGTACCACTGGACAACATGAGACAACAATGTTATTAATCTTTCGAAGATCCTGCACTATCCTGTATTTTCCACTAGGCTTCTGCAAACCCATGATCGGGGAGTTACATGGACTACCCACGATCTCCTTCAGTATTCCCTGTTTAATCATGGATTCGATCACAGGTTTTATTCCTGCAATCGTCTCTGGCGTTAGCTTATACTGTGGTGTTCTTGGATACTCAGCATGGGGTCTTACCAAGATTTTTACCGGTTCTACTCCTTTGATTAATCCTATTTCTTCCCCAGTAAAATCCCATACCTCATCTGAGACTTTCTCCCTCAAGTCCTGTGAAAGCTCCTCCACTGTTAAGGTAGGATATAGTTCCACACACTCTTTTGAGTTTACGACTTTAAAATCAGCATCCTCGTCATTAGTCTGCACTTCTACTCCTTCTGGTGTACAATGTATCGTGCAGTTCAGTTTACACAGCAAATCTCTCCCTAGTAAGCACACAGGACTAGAATCGCAGATCACAAACTGATGTTTGTCACTGTAATTCCCTATCCTTACTGACACTGGTTCGGTCAGGGGATTCGTCATCCTTTTGTTCGCGACTCCTACCACCTGAACCATTTCTCCTGATATTGGCAGACCTGGGACTACCGCGGATCTCAACGTGGATCGAGTGGCCCCCGTATCCACCAAAAAGGTTGTAGGACATCCCGCTATTTCAGCCTCTACGTATGGTCCTCTCTGATCTACTTCCAAGGCGGCTCCTAGAGTACAATCTTCCTCCCTATTCGCCCGCTGCCCTGTAAGTGGATCAACGTAGTAGCATTCCTCTCCTCCTACAAACAATGGCATCTGTCTGTAGGTTTTCCCTCCGTTTGAGATGCGAGGTGGTTGAGGAAACGGGGCTCGAGGAGTCTGAGTCCCCCCTTTGACAAACTTGCCCTTCGGGACTGTGGCTCCCTTAACCACGTTGTTCTGAACCTCTTCCTCCTCCTGCTCTAATTCTCCTGACTCAACGTTGTAAGGACACTCGCGTCGCCAGTGTCCCACCTCATTACACTGATGGCATCTCGTCGTCTTTTTCAGTGTCGCGATATCCATTCTCGGTCTCGGTCTTTCTTCCTCATCCCTGCTCTGATTATTCTGTTTCTTCGCCTGCGTTCCTGTTCCCTGTTGCCGCGGTTTATCCTTTCCAGCAGCTTGCATTTGCACTAGCATTAACTTTTCTTTAAGCTTCTTTGCCTTAGAGTCTATCTCGTCACTGCAGTACCTTGCATACCTCAGAATTTCATCTAAAGGTTTGTTCTGCCAACAGATCAGATGCTGTTGGATCATTAGGCATATTTCTGGTCTCAATCCGAGGACAAACTTTGAAACAAACTGTCCAATGTCCTTAGGATCCATTACATCTAACCCGCTGTACTGCTTGAATGCTTTCAGTAATCTCTCATAGAACTCATGAACTGTCTCTTTCGGTTCCTGAGTAGTTCGATCTATCTTAACCCAGTCTATGTCTTGCACCGGCACTTTCTCTTTTAGCCATGTTATTACTCTCTCGTATTTTTCCATGACTCTGACTGATGGACCATTCGTCCGGGTATCTCTCGGAGGCTCACAATTTGGCCATTCAACACTAAGCTTGCACGCCGTCCACAAATCTCCGGGTACTACGATATCGAACAGTGTGTTCAAATCGATCCACAGTACCTTCGAGATCTTCACGAATCTTTCTACCTGTTTGTACCACTCGACGGGATTGTCTCTAAGCTTTGGGAAGGAATTGGTAAATGCCGCCAAATCCCCCCTACTCCAGGGCACGTGAACGTAGCTTCCATTCGCGATTTCTCGCAAAGGGAAGGCTTCCATTCTCATCAAATCTACGTCCTGGGACTTCCCAAGTGTACTCCGTCTAACAGAGCCCTTCTTGGACCATCTTTCCTCCCATCTATCCAGATCTCTCCATATTCTGATACTTACGATCAATTCCCTTATGTGTACCTTCAGCGCGATCGTTCTACGCTCATCCAGATCCCGATCTGTGCAGGTTAGCCTATGGTTGCTCTGTAAAGCCTTAGTTCGCGACAGGTCTACCATATACCTGTTTGCCAAATTAGATAGGTTCTCATGAGCTGACCTCGCCCTCCGAGTAATATCCTTGGATAAGAACAATATTTCGTCTGGTGTATATAAATCTAATCTCTCTAGTGCCACTGTGCCATCAATCATTTCATCTAAGTCTGACTTCAAACTCATTACGTCAAGCCGTTTTGCTTTTATGTCAGCTTTCAGCATTTCAGTTCTGTGTTGTTCTCTCATATCCCTCTCACCTCCACTATGCGCCCTACGCCTGAGCACAGGTGGGTTATGAGGAGTCTTCCTTCCTTCTCTTCGTTCCCACCCCTCTAGATCCCAAGCCTTTCCATCTTCACGTGGGGTATGGTGGAATAATGCTCCGTCCCCCAACCCTACGTTCCGACTTTTCGGCTCGGTTTCTCCAGATGTGAGATAGGATCCACCGTTCTGTTCTAACCCACTGTAACTCGCTTGTTGTCTGGTGTCACTTAATAAACGATAAGGTCCTTCACGGCCCTCCATGTTCCCGTGATCTCTTGCGCGATCACCGGATGGATGGCGAGACGTTTCGCGACTCCCTATGCTCTCCTGACACCGTCCACTATCGCCGGATGCATGTCGAGACGCTTCGCGACTCTCCATGTTTCCGTGACTCCAGTGTCTCGCATCTTCACCTGGGGCATGGTGTGTGCACCTAAAGGTATTCCGGTACTCCTGTGTCCTACGTTCCCCTTCACTGAAGGTGACACGAGGCACTTCGCCACACCCTGCGCTCCTGTCATCGCACATTTGTCTATTGCCACTAATGATAGGACAAGTATCTCTTCTGCTCTCTTGACTTCCTCTCTCCCACTCGGGGCTGCTTTCGCCAGCTCCACAATGAGAGAGAATCCTGTTGTCCTCTTCTCTCCACTCAGGTCCCGTTTCTAAACTCCTACCCCGAGCCTCTTCGACAGTTTCCCATTCTTTCAAATATTCTCTTAACTCCTTAAAAGACTTCGGTTTAGGACCTCTCAAATCCATTGGCCCTCTTTGACCTCCCTGTTCTATCCTGGGACCCGTTGCAGAATCTAATGGGGTACTCCGACTTCTCGGTGCTAGTATTTGCCTTTGGGGATTCATTGTGGCATTCCTATTCTCCACTTCTGCTCTTTCACTGTCCCATCGTGCCTGTTCCTCCTGCTGGACCCCTTCTGGGTTGTAGATTGACACAATAGGGCCTATGGTAACCGGAACCTGCAAGGCGTCCGGCATTTGGTACGACCTAGCGCATTGCGTCTCTGGCACCTTCTGGACCACAAATCTTCCCACTACTCTCTGTTCAGAACTAGTTTGGGGTATTTCCTCAGTCTTGTTAGCGTCCCACTCTGTTACTGGGATCGATTTATATTCCCCCCACCTAGCTCCGTCTGTTTGCGGTAATATGGGACTCGCAAGTTCACCGCTGTATGGAGGTGGTCTATCTGTTAATAACCTCTCTATCAGATCCTCCTCCGACTCGCTTTCCTCATCTTCCTGTTCTAGAGGTTTCCTTTCTCCCGTAACTTCCAACATCGGGTACAGTTTCTCTGCTTCTATCTTCTGCACCCTCCATTTCTTAGCTTCATCGTCCCATTTAGCATCCTGCACTGCCTTTACCGATCTTCTCACTCTCTCTTGGCGCCTCTTTACGCCCTTTTCGTGTGCTGTTCTAAACCACACACCAAGTGCTTCAAATTGTGTTGGCCTCGGTAGAGGTCTCATTGAAAGCATTGTCGCCTTCAGTTGGTTCAACACATCTAGTTTAAATGTTCCGAATCTTGGAAACGCCAGTTCTTTTTGCCCTTCAGTTAGCCTGTGCCACTCGGAAATCCACAGTATCGAGTGTAAGCCTACATTTACTGCCATATAATAAGCTGGTGTGCCCTCTGGTGGAGCTTCTTCTCCGGCATATAAATTTCTTCTATTTCTCCTAAAGAGTGCTCTTAAACTCTTAAAACATTTCATTTTGATCCTTGCTAATTCTCCTCCTTGTTTACGTCTTGATGACTACCACCAATCCCTGTGCGACTCTCGCTCAATCGGCCTATCCCAGCGCTGTTCTACACCAACCGACCAATCTCAGCGCGGCTCTACGCTGACGTCACTTGTCTCTTCTTCAGCAGCTTCCCTCGTTTCTCAACTCGTCTCACGATCTTACATGCGTTTTCATTCATACACTGAAAAATGACTACTTCCGTCCAAGCGATCACTTTTCTCTGACTGTACGGCCACAGTCTAACTGTAATTGCTACCTCAACTGGCACAGCGTCTTTCCTCTTACGGTCGGACACTTGCCTCAACTGATAGGTTACTTACACACAGTAAACGTACGACCAGCGTCCGTTACTCATTCACTCACTCATACGCTCCCCCTATCATCGGTCTGTCGGGAAATCAATGGTACCTCATGACCCCCTTTCAATGGTAGACAAATTACTCTGGGTGTTCGATACACCCGAACCACTTAAGTCCTCTGGACATAAGATTTCATCCGGTTGCGCGCGCTCACAACCTTCCCCCAATCACACTACAGGCATTCAACTCCGCTTGACATTATAACACAGGAACAACATGAAACACCGCAATCTTACAACGCATGACCCTTATACTCACTCTCGACCGACTCTGCTGCTTTTCTCTCGACGCACCGTCAGCACCGTCTCCAGCTGCAATTCTTCTTCTGGTCGTCGTTGACTAGGGACCTTGGGGTAAACTAACCTGGCCTAGGTCGTCTTCCTCAAGAAGATAACCATCATACTCTGCTACCAACTGCAGGGAATGAGATTTTGATATCAATTTATGATTATGATCAATTTAATAATTTATCTCATTCGTCAATTTCGGACCGAGTTGTACCTGTCATTGAGTAAAAGACAACCCCCGCATAGGTTAGACAAACCCCATTAACTGACGCCACTCTGAAGAACCACTTACAACTGATGAAGTTTAAGAGTTTTATATGAAGTAATTTTGAATGCAATACAATCCACTCAGGATAAAATCTCAAAGTATACAAAATACAAAATCAGTTACAATATCAGCAACTTAAACTTTGATGTGAAGTGGTTCCTTCTGCGTCTCCTGCAGTAAGATAAAATAACCAAGTTAAACTGTCCCTACTCTATGCTACGTGACATCCCTACTTCGCAAGTTTCTTCCCTAAAAAGGTGTCAGCAGTTTGACTTCCAAAGAAGTTCAAACTCTCATAGCCTCTAAAGGAATCTTAAGTTTCAGAAGCAGTACCCTATCTGCCTACCCATCCGCTCTCTCTAAGGGTCCTCGGCCTACTGCTCCCTTGCGCTCTGATCTCTCAGCGCATCTGCTCAAGGCATCTACCCTTGCCTTCGCTCTAGCCTTAGCCTATTGCTAATTGCTCTGCTAATGGCTACCTCCTCATTGCTTCTCTCTGATTGCTCTCTCCTCCCCGGGGTGCTGTCCCTAAAATACACAATCACAGTGTGGGTAGAACGCCCCTTGACGCCCACCACGGACTTTCCCCGATGATGTCAGCTTCCTGCTTCTTCCATTGGTCCATTCCTTGCGTCGTTCCTTAGGTTGACCTTTCTCCTTAGTTGTCATCTTCATCATCTCATTGGCGACTCTTACTGACTCTTTCGGATCAAATGTCATATGAACTTAGACAAGTCTTTAACTTATACCTCTTAACTTGACCCTGCTAGGTCCTGTGAATGGTCTTGTCAAAACATAGTCCACATTCAAAAGTCTCTTTCCTCACGTACGAGCAATAAGCTCCGTCCGGCATTGTCACCTTAAATCTAACAAGTGCTAGACTTCTTGGCTCTCACGTCCACATCAAGCTATTTACGACTTTTACAAGCCCTCTAAATTACATCCATTTGACTATGCTCCTTCGAACTCTTGGTCAGTCGGGTTATAATCACAAATGACCTAAACTCTTCCAGCATTCCTAAAACCCCTCTACACAGTGTAACCTTTAACATACATTTATATATTCGTACTTTAGCAAGAAGTTTTAACTATACTTGAATACATTTTACATAGAATATATAATACACAGAATACGACTGCGTAGAGTATAACTTATGCATTCTCCTAGGTTACATCGTTATGTAAGTTCTCTTATACATTTATCCACGTTACATCTCTCTACGTCTTTCCATATAAAGTTACACACGTACACGAATTCTACTGTGCACGTTCTACATTTCTTAAGCATTTCTACACATTTCTATGTTTACTCATTATGTGTACGGGACTTCTAAATCTAATGCATGTTTAACACGTGAATACATTTACATTTCCTATACCATGTTATCACGTTAGTTGACCTTTATGCTATAATCGTCAATTTTACATTACGGTATGCGTTTCATTCTTGTGTTTATAACATATGCGTCTAGATATGGCTACGATATACTTTATATTCAAATTGCGCTCTCTCACTAAATAGCGTTGTACATGTCCCTGTAGGGTTTTTGCATGCAAAAACGGGTCAAGCATCTGGCCCTTAGTTTCCACAGTGAATGCAATTCAGTATTACAATTTGTACATTTCACTTCTCATTAATAAAGTTTGACACACAGAGTATATGGTGCTAAGTGCATTTATATATTGCGTTTCACTGAAATGTAAGGGTGGAGCCAAAAAATTCCCTGCCTCAGAAGTCATCTCTATAATGCACCTGACACTAGAGTATGGCTTCATAAAGAACTATTGCTATAAGTGTGCTGAAGTGAGTAGTATTTCTGCATGGCGAACATAATTGGCCCCTGCACCGACTTTGATCGGTTCGTTCTTCATTGATGCTGCCTCTTTGTACAGAGATCGGCACCTGGTTACCCTTGCATGGTCCAGTTTGAAACCTTTCGATCTATGGAGTTT
Organism: Lissotriton vulgaris; assembly: GCF_964263255.1. Lineage (NCBI taxonomy): Eukaryota > Metazoa > Chordata > Amphibia > Caudata > Salamandridae > Lissotriton > Lissotriton vulgaris. Next base: position 2,120,466,784 of record NC_141687.1, on the reverse strand, counting down.
TGCACGCCATTGCTTGCGGGTCACTTTCTTATCAAGGATGTCCCCCTGTAGCAGGAGCCACTAACCTGGAGCCACAAGGTCCCCTAAGCCAACAGATGTGGCCACTTCAATGATTGACGCCACCCAACCATGGGGATAAGTACATATTCCTGGACCAAATAAGTCACTTTGTGGAACTCAGATACTTACCACTTCACTTGGGGCTACTACTGCACTGTTGTTTCTCTGCCTCTGTGTTCCTGTATGTTTCAGCCTGTGTTTGGTGTTCAGCAGCTTTGAGAATGGTGAAGGTTTACCAACCTGATATTAGCCCGTTAAGTGCTGCTGTCGGCCGTTGGACGTCGCAAGCACTACCTTCATAGTGCTGCGCACGTCCAACGGCCGACCGGGCCACGCCCGTTTTGCGGAAGTGTCGCAGTGCCACGAAATCGCGGCCACGGCAAAGGGGTTAAGGGGCATATTTTTAAGATTGGTGACGCAGGGCAGCGCATTAAGTTATCTTGCGGCGCTGTCCTGTTCCACCAGAAAGGGCAGGAATGTACCCTATTTATCCAATGCAGTGTAATCCTGTCCTTTCTCTCGGCAACCTAGCAGCAACATAGGCACCCTTGCACCATGGTGCCTGTGTTGTCGGCAGGATTTTTTCTGAGCAGGAAGGGGCACCTTCCTGCACTGGAACAATCCATAGAGGCATTTCCTCAGAATGCAGCACACATAGAAAGAGGAAACCACGGGGAGAAATAAAGATATTTCTCCTGGTCACGCCTCACCTCGGGAGGCATAAGATTTGATGCATTCCCAAGTTTACAAGTCCTTGTAAATCTGGGAATGCGTCAAAATCCATGGGTGTTGCATGGGAACACCCATTGCAATGCCCATGGAACACCTCCCTTGTGCAGAGTATGGCAACACAACAATTTGTGCTGCCTTGCCTTATTCCTTATCTATGAGGCCGTTCAAAGCCACGCAAAGTGGCTTTGTGTGGCCTCATAAATATGATTTGGTGGTTTGTGCCGCCTTTGCGTCACAAAAAGTGATGCAACGGCAGCGCAAGGGGCTTGTAAATATGCCCCCAAGTTACTAGTTTTGGTATATAGATTGCATTCCCCCATTTTACAGTACATAGTTAGAGATGGGATCGTGAGTTTTACGTGTTTGGCAAAATAATTTTGATACTTTGGTATTGTGTTGTGGTGTTCAGGATCATCTAATGAACACAAACATATATGATGTTTATATACAGTGGCCCTGAATAGTAACCATATGGAGCTGCACTATGGGTTTGTTCCTTTCTGTGGTTTTTAAATAATTAAAATGCTATTTAAATCAACTCTACTGTCGCAGGACAGCCACATGTTTGTTGCACCTTTGATTATTGTGTGGTACGGTACTGTGCTTTTACAACCATAGGCCCTGACTGCTTGTCCATGTCTCACAGGTGAGTCATGAAGGCATGGTAGACCAAGTACCAGTGTCCTGGCTAGCTGGCGATGGCCGCACTACCACCTTTGATAGTGCTTGTTTGCCCTGGCAACAACAAGTACTAGTTTAAAAGGCTGATACCTGTGGTCTATATATTATGCCTCGAAATCCATAATTTCGAGGCACTTTCCCTTTAATGTGATCGATGGATTGACATGTCCTAATGCATACACCGCATCTGTTAAGGGTTTTCTGATTCCTTGTGGTCTACAAGTCAATTTTAATTCAGTAACTCCTGTCAACCTTTTACATAAAATCATTCTTCCCCCTTCTTGCCCTTATCACTTAGCCACCACTATCCAATGATCTATTTACTTATTCACCACGTATAAGTCCCCTGGGATATCAGAAAGCTATAAACAAATGTGAAAAAAGTGTTCGTTTCGCTCCATGCCTCCAGTGCAAATTAACAGCCTCCCTTTAACCGTAGCATTATTCTTGGCACATTGTCCCTGTCTCACCAAAAGCCAATCGCTTTATGCCAGTGAGGCGGTTCTATGCGAATTGGATTCTTGAGTAACTAACTTCCTTTATTCAAATGAGTTGTTTTGGGACTTTAAAAAAGTTTTGTACCAACTGAGAGTTATCAATACTCATACTCAGGTGCTGAGATTGTAGTACTAGATATTTAAGTTTGTTGGCCAAGTGCTGAAAATGTTAGAGGCCAAAATTCAACAAGATTTCATTGGCCCCCTTCTGAGATTTTGGACACTTTAATATTTCCCCTGAGCGCTCTGTATTATGCTGGTGGTACTCCTCCCGCTTGCATAAAGATATGTCTTGGGACTTGCAGGATTGCTATTTCAGATGCTGTAGATTCTTTTGGTTCTGCGTCCTCACGGCAGGGTTTGGGGGATCTATTTCAGACCGGTGTCACAGGTAAGTGTAGAGTCTGTAAGTTGCCTATTGTCATTGTCGGGGTTTTTACCAGTTAGTCCCTTTTGCTCATGGAATTCATTCATGGACTTAAAACGAGCAATTAACGGGCTTGGGAGGTGTCTCCTTGGAACGGCTCCTCTAATGCGCGAAAGGACTCGTCTGCAGCTTGAATTTTGAGGCACACCTTCGTGCAATCATGGCAGAGACCTTTGGAGACTTAATATCACAAGAGATCAGGGAGAGGCTCCCCAGTGTCTACATCATCCTCATGGACATCCCCGAGTTTGATGACGAATCTGACTCCTGTGCTCGATCCTCAGGGTCATTTAGGGACAATGAAGGTTTTATCATGACACTGGGCCACAGAATGGACAACGTGGGTCTTCCTTTGGTGACTGTGAGGGTTTTGAGGCCGGTTAACTTCTAAATGCTCAGCTCCCAGCTCTGTGCCTGTCATTCCGCTGGTGAAGAAATCAATACTGATAAAATGGTAAGAAATGATGAAAACCATAATTCCAATTTCTTTGATAAGAATATGCCCATTTGAGGACCATAATTATCTTCAAAGAGTCAGTCTTGGAGAATGCTTCTCCCTCTGAACCCGTTCACAAGAGGGTGGAAGGGGCTTTGAGAAAGACCTGCTCTAATCTGAATCTGGCCAAGAGCGATCCCATATATTCCATGTGTGCTTCTCAGAGTCTGGTTAAGCTGTGCAGTCTCTTATTAGCTATGCTGGCAGGGGAGCCTGTGCTAACCCTCTATGCCGAATGGAACGTGAAACCCAGATTCTGGAAGGTACTTATTTTGATTGTCTTTGAGCTACTGCTATTTTGTTTGGGTCAGCGGTAAGTGAGGAGTTCACTGGCCTGGACTCATGACAGAAAGGTGGAAACACTCTTGAAGGCAGAAATGCCTCATCTTCTGTTCCTAGGACACAACATCTTTAACCCTCAAATGTATGATGTACTTTATAAACCCTTGAAAAATCAGACTCATGCTTTGCACATAGACAAAAGGTCCAGTGTTTCCAAGTTCATTTTGAGGAAGGCTCACTGTTCGTGTGGACATTGTACGCCTTCTGATCTGCGGCACATTGGTGCTTGTAATTTCAATGGACAGAAGTGGATTTAAGTGTCCAAGGAGCTGATTTATATATGGGTGGATGGCCCATCGTTCCACCACAGGGAAAGAGTCAATGACATTTCATTTCATTTCTTTGAGATTTATTTCGGTTAAAACCATAAAAGCAATTCCAAGAAGTGACATGTGCTGCAGTCCAGCATCAATAGCAAACATTGTATACAAGTCAAGCCACTTAAAATCTCCTTGATGGCTTAGGTTCATCTTGTGCTTCCCATATGTGCCGGCTATACAATCCAATTCACATAACATTCAAAATATTAATCAGATCAATAAAATCTTATAAAACACTTAAAAGATTCTTTCAATTAAAAATATAAAATTCATCCCACTTTCATGTGCATACCTGAGTCTGGTATGGTAACCGCACAATAATTTCACCTTAATATAACAGATGCATAGCCGGGACATCTCAACATGCTATTACAATTTAGGAACTCTGTAGGGTTCAGCTACGTTTTATGTATTAGCAGCAGCAAAGATTTTAAAGAAGAAGCAGCACCTCACTGATACATATCAGTGTTATCTATGCTTGAGTGGAAAGCTCCATGCATTTGTCAAAAAACAAGGTTTCAATTTTATTTTTGGGGAGAGTCTTTGACCTCAATATCCACATCCAACCCAAAGACCTAGCAACTGGGACAACTATGGTTAAACTAGGATCGATTCTCAGGATTCTGAGTGCATTAGAACAATTTCTGGTGCCCAGGTTTTTGCAGAGTGGTTTCAGGCATTTCCACTCGAGACTCATATCTGGGGCAGAGAAAGAAGACAAGACAACTGTTTCTAAGTGATTGTTGCTACCAGGCCACAGCACATCCCTGCCAACAGCCCGGAGTACTTGTAAAGGCTCTCAGGGGCAATGTGACAGCCTTAAATTGTAAATTGATTCCCCGTCTAATGGGACCGTGATGTTATGTTATGTTATGTTATATTTATTTTTATATAGCGCAAGGCTACTCAAAAAGAGTGTCCCGGCGCTTTTCATAATGTGACCTACAGCAGAATAACACAAAAAAGTGATAAAAGCATAATGGAAAGCAGAACGGAAAAAGAAAGAAAACAGCCTAGAGGGCAAACAGCCAGGTTTTAAGGCCCTTCCTGAATGCAAGTAAACTAGTAGCTCCGCGGAGTGTAAGCGGCAAGGTGTTCCACAGCTGTGGCGCCAGCAGTCCAAAGGAGCGGCCTCCAATGCGAGCTCTCTTTACACGTGCACAGCCACCAGAAACAGAGATTCTGATCTGAGAGAGCGGGCCGGGTGGTAAAAGGTGAGTCTCCTTTGGAGATACTTAGCTCCCACAGCATGAAGAGCTTTGTAGGCCAAAGTTAATGCCTTGAAAGCAATCCGTTTACGGATAGGCAGCCAATGTAGGGTCTGCAAAAGGCCAGCAGCGCTGGCTCGCCTGTTTAGGCCATAAATGGCCCTCGCGGCCGCATTCTATGGCGTCCTAATATGGTTCCAGGGAACTGTACCATATCAAATCCATAAACCTATCTGTCAAGGACATACTCTGGACCACACGTGCCTCACATCGAAAGATCCATGACCAATAGTATGACTTAATTAAATCTGGGGATGGCATGGGTTTAGAAGAAGGATTGTCCCAAAGCCCCCCTAGATCTATGGCAATTAACAGTGCTTTTATGTGTCATAGCCATAGTATTTTGTGGAACCGATCAACGGCTAACACATCTCTCAAAGCCATTACCTAGTGTTCTAATTCGGACCACAGCCTCCTCCAGTATAAAAGTTGGCTCAGTCTAATTTTCGCAGCAATTTCTTTTCAGACCAGATCTAACTTTAAGGGATTCAGCGGGGTGCTAACAGAGAGGCAAGTTAGGTTTCTTAGGAACTTGTTCTCGATGGAGTCAATAACTCCTACCCTCTGTTGGAGGGACGGCCCGCAACACTTTCTAAATGGCCACCAAGCAGCTGGTCATTTTTAATGCACTGGAAGGAACTGCTGTCACAGTGGTTCCTGTCAATGCTGTTTGCTGTTTGGTGCAGGGCTCTGGCTACATGACAGAGCCCTACTGCACAAATTAAGGGACCCCCTCTATGGGAAATCCTTTGGAGACTAGGGAGAAGAGGGGAGAGATCCAACACACTACTAAATATACTCCCTCATAGTCTATATATGCTTTACAATCAGAAGTAGTTCTTATTAATCATTAGTATATGGAATCATACAACAGTAAAATTATTTTACCCATTGTCTTTATTTTTTTTCCATGTCACTTCATTATTCTATTTCTTTTCTTTAAATTTCTTATTTAAAAAAAAAATCTTTTTTCTATTTTTTCAAAGTCAAAAGTTTAACAAATACCAAAGATAAATATAATCATTTCCATACAATATTATTTGAACAAACCTATACAAAAAGCACAATCGACACTATTATCCCTGGACTGTGTACAATAAATACATATGCCTCCTACTCAATCATACACATTCACACTCTCACAGAAACCTCATACACCTTACATCTGATGCAACCAGATGACTAGCGGAACCTATGCATAACCCAGTTTATAACCCAGTTTATAACCCAGTTTATAACCCAGTTTATAAAAGTTTAGAGCACAAGGCTCAGCAACATGACAGAGTCCTTCACCAAAGAGTTTTTTTTTTCCTTTTCAACAAGAAAATCTAAAATCGGAATTTTCTTTTTGAAAATAAAAGATATAATGACACCCATCACCATGGGAGGCATGTCCCATGGTGAGGGAGGCAATATTACTTTTTTACTGTCCTTTACTACCAGGGTTTGTTTGGTGGTGACGGACAGTAAATAATGGTTATGTGTCCGTCCAACCTGCTAGGGTGGGTGGACATGTAGCCATTTTGCCAATGGACCTTACTCCGTCGAGCAATAAGAGAGGTTTGGCAGAGGCAGCAACAGAGTAGTCACCCTCGTATTCAAACCTGTGGTCCGCCCTATTTAATTAGGTAGGCAGACCATTATCTTGGTGGTAAGCATACTCCCTTGCGATATAGTATGCTTGCTGTTAGACTATAAATTGGGCCCCAAACATTCTAGGGATCCTCCTTTTCCTTATTCCTGAATATCTGATGCTATGCAAGTTCATGTTGGGATTTACAGCTCATGTCTGATTCATGTCTTCATCCATGGGAAGAAATGGTCTCAGGTATGTGTGTGCAGGACAATATTTGTCGGGGTAGAATATAGGATTCTGCTTTATCATCAACTTGAATGGGTGAACTTTTATGTGCGGACATCATATAAGAATGGACACCTTGGACGCCATCAGCCTCATCCGGGAAGTTCCACAAGCATCCTAACCCTGTTCAAACTTATATCACCCACTCCCCAGCATCATCTCAGCCCACTGACTCAAAATCATAGCCTATCCTGATGATACCCAGCTCATACTCTTCCTCTCTGACAAGACATCACACAACTAGACCAATTTCGCTGCCTACATGACCAAAGATGCCAAAGGAAGAAAATCAATTGCCTCAACTCAACAAAGATAAGATGGAAGCACTAAGTTTTGGCAAAGACACCTCACTCTGTGCCTCCACCTGGTAGCCTGCCGAACACGGATCCACACCCCTCCTAGCAACCCACGCGAAGGAACTTGGAATATTAATCGACAACCAACTCACCATGATTGGCAAAGTGAATGCAGTGTCTGTCTCCTGCTTCAGCACACTCAAGATGCTCAAGAAGATCTTCAAATGACTCCCCACCAACACTCGCACAATCATCACCCAAGCTAGACTACTGCAACACACTCTATGCTGAAATAAATGCTCAACTGATTAGAAGACCCCAGACCACACAAACCTATATGGCCAGGCTTGCCCTCAACCTCCCACCCCCAACACACACATCACCTAGCACTTCAAAAAGCTCCACTGGCTCACAATCCACAAATAAACACTCTTCTAACTCCCCATGCACACATACAAAGCCTCACACATTGGCCACACACACCACAACAACCACATATGCTTCCACAAACCTATCAGACACTTCTGCTCAGCCAGACTCCTACTCGCACACACCCCTGCATACGCTGAACCAGATCTGGTGATCATGCTTTCTCCTACCTCGCTCCTAAAGAATAGAATGGCTTCCCCCTGTACATCAAAGCCTCCTCCTCAGTTCTTGTATTCCGCAAGAAACTGAATACCTGTTTTTTCTACTACCCCGAGGATAGCTTTCCAGTAGAATTGTTCATTAAGCAAGTACAAATTACATTACGTAATACAATACAAATAATCATCCCTCTGGTTCTGCCAGGAGGCGTGAACTTGGAGAATGCTTTGAACTTGGAGAATGTTTACCTTCGTATTCCTCTCTGGCCTCATCATCCTCCTTCTTAGGAATTTATATTCTTTCCTATCATTTCCAATTCAATGTTCTTCTATTCTGTCTGAATTTTTCTTTAAGGTTGTTATACCAAGTGTAGGTGCCAGTGGTGACTGGTCTACACAACAGAGTAATTTGTCTTTGTCCATATCTGGAAAATATTGGTTGAGACATTCTTTCTCCAGAGTAAAGATGATAACAGATGTGGCAGAGGTGTTTTTTTGGGATTTTGATCACTGCACCTACATCGCAGCGAGTTCCCTCATGATCTACTGTTCTTTGCTGTCAGCTTCTATAGTACAGTGGACATGGTTTCCCAACCTCTGGGTCGTTGGTGTGTAGGAATTATGGCATATAGCATCTATTTTGGTTTTGCAGGTGGCTGCCACGGCCCGTGGAAGGAGTTTCGGTGGGGCGCAGAGGAGGGCGGGGAGGGGCCGGGTGGGGGTGCTAAAAACTGGAGTATGGATAATTGAAGGTAAGTAAACAATTTAATTAATAAAACAAATTTTGTAGCGCGCCCTGCATCGCAAAATGCGATGCAGGGTGCGCTACGAAATACGTTTTATTTATTTAATTGTTTACCTACCTTCAATTATCCATACTCCAGTTTTTAGCACCCCCGACCCTGCCCCTCCCCGCCCCGCCTCTCCACCCCACCGAAACTCCCTCCACAGGCCGTGGCTGGCAGGTGTACTCATTTTTTTGGTGAATGAAAATCTATGGGCTCTTGTGAGAGATGGTCTCCTTAGCGGGGTAATGGTTCTCCCTCTATACACTTGTTATGCATATACTGTATTCTTCATGTCTCTACACAGGCTTAAATGGCCTTTGTGGTTCCATGGGCTTGGCTGCATTTGGGCCTAGTGTCTCAACTCCTTCTCCACATGTTGTATCCTTTTGTTAAGACAGCAAGGTTACTGTATCGGTAGAGATTGTCCAGGTACTGCAGGGGTACCTAGAACCTGCTCATCTTCTTCAGGCCTGGTTTCAGTGGTTCTGCTCCAGGGCTAAAGATCATCAGGAGCATTTTAACTCCAGGCCTTTAGTTCCGGAGGAGTTGGCGCATTCATCTAAATGTAAAAACTACTATCAGCATTCCTGCTAGCCCTTAAGGTATTTGTGGGGGCAGTGTAGGGATTTGACAAAGGTACCCGTTTGAACCATACTGTGTTGAAAGTCCATCTTCGTTTTTATTGTTGAGAGTCCACATCCGGAATATTCCCCAAAATGCTTAATTTGAGTCGGTTGTTACAGTTAGCACCCACTGGCACTCTTTTTTTGAGAAACAGAACTTATTTTTTATTCATTAGACTTTGATAACAGAGTGTGAAAGGCATAAAAGGGAGAAAGGAAGTGAAAGAAGGAAAAACAGTGACAAAAGGAGAAAGAATGGATGAAAAAGAATTTACCAGAGTGAGGTAAAGGGGAAGGGAGAATTGGTGAAAGAAAGAGGTAAGAGGTGAAATCGAAATTATACAGCCTTGGTATTCAACAACCTTGACATTTAGCAGCTGCACTAGTAGTCTTGTGAGAAAAGGGGGCAGCACTTATTCTTTTACAAATACAGCAGTGTTTCCCTTCGTCACAAGACTTCTACCTGTCTCATTCTGTGTTTCAGGAGATTTGCAGCAGGTTTGGGACTCTGATGGTGAACTTACTGCAAGCCAGGAGTCAACCTTGGTTTCCAGGTTCTGCTCCTTGTTCTTTTCGAAAGATGGTTCAGGATGCTCTGATGGGCTCTTGTTTGAATTTCCCCCCTTTCCCCCCTTTCCTTCTTTTCTAGGCTTTAGTTTCGGCTACTCAGAGTGAAGCAGAGTATTGTGTTTTTGCTCCACTGCTGGCCTAAAACAACTTGGCTTCCTGGCAGAAGGCATTGGTTTCGAAGTGGATTCTGCCTCTATCTATATTTTCTAACCAGTCTCTCATTCTAATAATGTTCTCTCTGACAGCGGATTCATCTCTCAGTCACTCAGTTTGGTGATTCAGCGCAGAGGCCTGGAACAACTGGGCCTGCCCAAGGAGGTGGGTGGGCAGTTCCGGTCGCTTGCAAGTCTTCTGTGGTAGGGGGTCTCTGGCTAATCAAGGCCTCATCCTTCTACCTCCAGATAAGATGGTTCTAAGACTGGGTCCTGAGTTTATTCCTATAGTTGCTTTTAGCTTTCACCAAAACTCAGAGATTTTTCTCACCCTAATCCTGTGTCACCTGATGAGCTTGTCCTACATCCCATTGATGTTTTCAGAGCTGTCTCCATTTGCCTTGATCATATACATTTTTGGGGGAAATGTTAGTCTTTTTGCGATTCCTTATTAGCGAAAACTAAGGAATCGCTAATAAGGAATAGCAAAATGGAATGCATCAAGCAATCACTATAAAAATAGCGATTCCTTAGAATTCCTCAATTGCGACACGCAAATTGCGAGTCGCAATTAATGAATACCTCCCCATTAATTCCTATGGGCCTATAGGCCCATAGGAATGAATGGGAAGACAATCTAAATTTGCGAATCGCAAATTGAGATTGCGAGTTCAAGGGTGCAGGGGTGTCCAAAGGACACCCCGTTACACCCCTGAATGTGATATGTGCACATATGTTGCGCACACACATGCCCTTAGGGCCCTTAGGGCATGTGTGTGCGCAACATGAAACTTTGAAAAATGCACAAAAGTGCATTTTTCAAAGTTTTTGCCAATTACCATGAAGTTGTACTTCGTGGTAATTTGCGTGCCCTATTAGCGAATTCGCTATTTTTGATACTTTCATGCATTGCATTTAAGGAATCTCAATTTGAGATTCCTTAAATGCAAACAATCGCAATTTAGCAAATTCTCTATTTGCGATTTTTGCATTTGGGATGATGCATCCCAAATGCAAAAATTGCACTCGCAAAGGGCCAGATTCTGAGAATCTGGCCCTTTTGCGAGCGCATTTCGCTTGATGCATCTGGCCCTAAGTCACTTATGCTGCATCGCACCCTGAGGCTTTCGGCCTTCAGTGGGGACTTTGAGTTATTAGGGTAAATCTGCCATCTCCTTGGCTTGGCCTGTGAGATCTTGGGCAGGCCTCTTTTTGAGCAAATGCATGGTTGTTACACAAAAGGTATGGTTTCACCTTTGGCTTAGCTAGGGTGTTCCTATTAGTTACAATCGCATGACAGCTACCTGGGTCTCTCGATATACCTGCATGTTTCATTACAGGTTTCCCCAGGACTGAGTGTCTTTTGGGGCTGTTGTATTGTCTGTGAATTTCACTTAGTGTTGCTTGAGTGGCTTGCATTGAAGGTGCACTTGAGTGCTTCTTAATGTTAAATGTGTGTGCCTTTTTTGTTTGATGTGGGTCCAAAGTTGCTTGCCTTCATGGTTATGTTCCCATATTTAAGAGCAGGGACCAGGAAGGGGAATGAGCGGGTAATGCATAGATTACTTACTGGTAATTCCATTTCTCTGTTTGCCCCTAGTCATCCAATCCCTGGTTCTCGTGCTGTGCAGCTTTGACTTTGAGATGGGGTAACTGATACCATGGTTTATGGGCAGTGCTCCTCTTCGTGGGGGCTAAAAGGCTCCGGAAGCATCAGGCCGGTAGGCGCCGGAGTCTCCTCGGACGTAAGGTCAAGGACGACCAGATCAGATTCATGGATTAGCAGTAAATCATCTAGGCATTACCAGAGCTCTTTGCTCTGGCTTCCATGGCTGCGGCCAGCATTGCGCGGGCTAATGTGCCCAGATCTTTAAGTCGAACACCTAAGAAGCTGCAAAGGAAGCATCTTTTCTTCTCAGACTCATAATCCCCGTCAAGGCACTGTTCTTCCTGTGATTAAGGCATGATAAATGCCATTCTAGGAAATGCAAATAAAGCCATTATTGTAATACTCTCAGCGAGCATTGGAAAAGGAAGAAACTGAAGGAAGAGCCACGCCTACTATATTGTGCTCCTGTCCAGTGATCCCTGCATTTTTGAAAGAAACTATGGTCCTGATGTACAATGGTATTTTTGTGATCGCAAAATCTAAGATATGAAAAAAATCACAGAGCTGGCAATTTTGCACCACACTGAACCCCTTTTTACAAGTTGGTAAGACATTTCTGACTTGCGAAAGGGAGTTAGTGACCCATTGCGATCCTTAAATAGCAGGGAACGTGGAGGAGGCGCCCCCTCCTATCTGAAAGTTGCAATGTTATGGTCTGACTAATTACCGTCGTAAATCATTGAACGGGGACTGACAACTGAGCTGCGGTGGAAACTGATTCCCTGAAGGACAGCATCCCTGTTGGGAATCACGCTAGGCAGCCTCAGGCGGAGCTGACAGTGATCTCCCGACAAGTGTATTTCTCCCGCCCCTCTTCACCCCCGAGGTCTTTCCTTCTAAATGAACATTTTTGAAGCACCCCGTGTCCTTCAAGGAAGATGGACTGCTTTAAAAAGGTTGCACTGAACGAAAGCATACGTAGGGCTGGAGTTTTTTTTGCCTCTTGCAGGCCTCTAGCCTTGCATCTGCAGGGGTTCGCCACATGTCTCTCCTCATTAATATTCATGAGACAGGAAGTTTTGAGACCTCGTGCGAATATTGATTTTGTCAGTCGTCTTGCCAAATAGTGGGTCAGTTGCATAGTCAGTGTGCAGTTTGCACATTCTGGGTTGTGACCTGTGCAATAACAGATCAGGCCCTTTATTCTTTTCTGATCACTTAAAGGCAAACATACATGAATCAAGGCCCTTGCAGAATTGATAACATGTGTTTCACTAAGTAAGCATGTGTTTGCTTTTTAATCTCTTCTTCTGTCAGTAGTTACTTCTGTCAGTGTTGTTTGTTTACACAGCCCAACGTGCCTTCATTCAGAATAATTATTATTTACGCACAGCCTGAGTGCTGAATTTCAGCATTATACGGGTAGACATTTTGAAGTCCCAGCTGGCAGTGCTTCTGCGCCTGAGCCTGGTTCACTCAGCTCTGCCCATGAAGGTTATATCTGGATTTCGATCTCAGTCTAATGAACTGGAAGGCCATTATTGAATGCATTGTATAAGTAAATGAGGGACGCCTGGATGTGTACGATTCATTTCATGTTTATGTTTGCAGTTGTGTAGCCCAATTATCATGGTAGGTGGGATTAGTTCAGGCCCAGGAATCGACCACTTTTGGAACACAAACGACATGTTTTTGCACCCAGAAATGTAGACACAAACAGCTACTTTCAAACAGAAAGTAACGTTTAAAATGTATTTTGCCACTCACACTAATAACTTTCAGAAGAGAGACACACTTCCCATTGTCATCATAACCAGGAGTTATAAAAGAAGTTCAATACATTACAGGGGTCGAAGTTCATCTGAATCACGTTTGCACGTGTAGATGTATCAGATTTTCCTTGACAATACTGGCAATGTAATGTATTCACCTTAGCATGCATATTTCTTGTAATTCATTTAAAAATTTGTATGTAATTGCGCTAATATGGCAGTAGCAATGTGGATGGAAACGGCAGTCAGACAAATATCTAAAATAAAATATCTTACTACCAAAATATTTTGACCAAAATATGGTGCTATGGAAATATCGTCTGCAAGAATGTCGTTGTCAAGATCGATTTTAAGGTAGGTATATTGACTTTTAAAATATCGTAGTAATTAGTATCATTTTACAAAAATATAGATGTTTAAAATATTTTTTTCTAATTATTGTTATGTATTTTACTACATATTTTAAATGTATATTATGTAAATGTTTTGTATAATTATTCTTTATGTTTTTTATTATTTTTTTAGCAGTTATAAATTAAATGTAATTATTTTTTGTGATATTAAGTAGCATAGTGGGTTGTGGGTTTATAGAGTTACATGGTGGGAAGTAATTTAATTTTAAGTATTTAATCATTCATATTATTTACTTAATTGATCACTAATTATGTTAATTTTGTAATTAATTGTTTTTAATTAAAGTTTTAGGTGCTGGTTGTGGGGATTATAGGGGTACAGGGTGGGAAGTAATTTAGTTTTAATTAATTAACAATTAGTGTTTAATCATTTAATTGATAATTAATTATATTCATTGTGTAAATACTTTTTTTGTTTACATTTTAGCTCTGAGTTGTGTTGGTTATAGGGGTACAGGGTAGGAAGTAAATTAATTCTAATTAATTAATATTTAGTTGTTAATTAATATAAATTATTTAATTAGTAATTATGTTAATTTTGTAATTAATTGTTTTATTTTTTATTTTAGGTGTGGGTTGTAGGGTTTGTAGGGGTACAGAGTGGGAAGTGAATTAATGAATAATTTGGTGTTAATATTAATTATTTTAACTATAATATATTTGTAGTTATTTATAATATATATTTGACATTGTAATGTGTATTTAATTTTCAATATAAAATATATGTGTATTTCTTTTTTTCACATATTTATATTTTTATCTGTTTACTATGTTCTTGAAATTATTTTATTGTGTTGAAGAGAATGTGTTTGCTTCTAATGTTGCTTTGACTGGAGTGGGAATAGTAAATGTTACCCCTCTGCTATCCAACCATTCCCTACTGTTGCACTAATTAGAGTTGGAAAAGTAAATTTGACCCTTCCGCAATCTGACACTTTCCCTACAGTTGTACTGACTAGACAGAGAATAGTAATGTTACTCCTATGCAATCCAACACGTTCTCTACTGTTGCACTCATTGGAGTGGAAATAGTAAATTTTACCCCCCCCCCCCTCCCCCAATACAACACTTTTTCCTACTATTGCTCTGACTAGAGTTGGAATAGTACATTTTACCCCTTCGCAATCTATCAGTTTCCCTACCGTTGCTCAGACTGGAGTGGGAATAGTACATTTTACCCCTGTGTGATGTCACAGTTTTCATACTGTTGCGTTGCCTGAAGTGGGAGTAGTAAGTGGTATACATCCTTAGTATAACACTTTGCCTACTTTTATATAAGTTGTAGTGCTGATAGTATATGTATTTAATGTAAAATGTTATAATTTACTTTATATTGTTATTTAAAACTATATATTTATAAATATTAATCTTTTAATGTTCAAAATATATGTATTAGGTTGTAAGTTATGTATGTTTGTTTTTTAACTATTTATGTCATTGGTATATAAATATATATTACCTACTGGCGGTCGCCAGTAGGTAGTTATAGTTAGGATTTTTTTCAATGCAAAATCTCAACATTCTATTGGGAATAACTTTGGCGCCGGTTGAGGAATCTGCCTGAAAATTTCCTCAAATTTGACTCGCGGCGCTTCGGTCCTTCCTTGAAAGTTTGGGGGGGATTCGTCAAGCGGGGGCCAAGATAAAAGGGGGGTACCAAAACGTGTTTTTCCCATGTTAATTTCCATAGGGCGGTCGACCTCACTTTTAGCCCGAACGGCTGAATGGATTTCCACCAAACTTGGCAAAATTGTAGGGACTGGTAGCCCGATGTGCCTTTGCTATGTCTCAAGATATGTGCTCCAGTGGATTTTGAGTAATTTAGGTTAAAAATATATATATATCTATGGCCGCACTCCGGTACGCGCACCGGGGAGCGCTTCGGGCGCGCTACGCTACTTGCGCACAGAAAGCTGATTGGCTCTCGGGAGTCTGTAAACATTCGAAACAGTCCGGAGCGGCCACCATCTTGTGTCTCGGTAAAATCTAGACACAAGAGGAGGCAAAAAAAAAGGGGGAAATGACCATAAGGGGGCAGAGTAGACCCCCCTTGATCCCCTAGGTTTGATGTGGGGGCCATAAAAGGGCCCCGCGGGACAACATTTTTTTTTTCCGATTTGCGCGGGGGAGCGCCCTGTACGCGCACCGGGGAGCGGACCGGGGAGTGTACCATGGGGGAAAAAGAATGAAAGAGTTTTTAAAAAATTTAGCCTTTTTTTATAAATTGGAGGTAGTTCTAAAAAGAACTGTTTTTTTTCTTCTTTTTGTTGTTTTATATTTTTTGTTATGTTTTTTGAACATTTTGTACTTTTTTTGGCTTTTATGAACTATTTTATATTTTTTTTGTTATTTTTATGGGGAGAAACAAAAAGCAGGGAATTCAAAATGGCTCAACTGGAGCAAAAAAAAAAAAACCAGGAAAAAATGTGGGTTTTTTGTGGCAATTGTGGTTGTCACCAGCAAGGAGGATGAGCTTTATGCTCTGTTCACCATAGGAGATGGTCTTACCACAAAAAATACATGTAATTCTGAATTCCCCAAACCGTGGTTGTATGCAAGGGATCGTCTCCCTTGTCTCTGGTCCCGATGGAGTGGGTTGCTTTCTTTTGGAGGTGGTGGTTGAAGATTAGGGAGGGTTACTGGCCAGTTCTCTCATCTCTGCAGCAGAATAGTTTTGCGGATGCTTGCGCTGCATGTGTCTTATCATGGTATTATTACCAAAAGAATATTTTTTGTTTGGGTTACACCTTGAAAGTTCCATGCCACAGATTAGGCAAGTCACCTTGGGAGCATTGACTTTCTTCTTGCCCTCTGGTATAGAAAAAAACTCCCATACAATGTGCTGCCTTGGTTTGTATGAGGTATTGTCTTCATGCAGCCATCTTCTCCCCTCCTCCTCCTCCTCTTCCTCCTCCTCCTCTTCTTGACCACCAATGTAATGTTGTGGTGGTCCTCTTGGTGGTGGTGGTGGTGGCTGAGATGCTCCAGCTGCTGCTGCTACTGTAGCCATTTTAAAGTACAAAATATTTCACAAAGATGTTCAAACAGGTCTTCCTCAGTCAAAGGACAAAGTCAGAATAAGGAAAAAAGGTGGGGTCTTTCATCATTTGGAAAAAAAAACTGTCCTGAACCAATGAAAAGTGTTATTTTCAGGTCACATGACCCGGGCTTTCATCATTATGAAACCAAAACTGTTCTGCACCAATAAAAAGTGTTATTTTCAGGTCACATGACCCGACACGCTTACGCGACGCGCCCCCGGGCGCGCCCCGGGTTGCGTTGCGTAAGCGCGTCGGATGTGTATGTTGCGCGATCATATTCGCTCCGGTGCGCTTACGCCGTGCGTATCACGCGGACGCGGCTACGCGATACGTCACGATCATGTTTTCGTTCGCGGCAATAGCGCTAATGGGACGCTAACCGGTGCGCGCCCCCGGGGCGCATCGAAAAACTGCGCTTTCCGGTGCGCACACCGGGGCGCGCACCGGGAGCGCACCAAGGTAAAAAAAATGTTTTAAAAAATAAAAATAATATATAAGTATACAATATAGGATTCATTATAAAAAATATTAAATTTCAGAGGTTTGAGGTTCTATATATAGTTAGGAGTTAGCATTTAAAAAACCTATGAAAGTCACTGAAAAAACCATAGGTTTCACACCAGTTATAGTTAGGAATTAGCATTTAAAAAACCTATGAAATTCACTGAAAAAACCATAGGTTTCAGACCAGTTATAGTTAGGAATTAGCATTTAAAAAACCTATTAAATTCACTGAAAAAACAATAGGTTTCACACCAGTTATAGTTAGCTGGAAATTTTACTGACATAAAACCATTGAAATTCCCACGTTATAGTTAGTTGGACTCACTATAACTTGCGCGTGCAATGCACTGCTGATGACGTCACATATTACATCACTCATGACATGGTCAGTGACATCACTCATGACATCACTGATGACACCATCCAGTGAATGTGTGTCTTTCTTAAAAATAAATATGTTTTATATTTGTATTTGTAAAGGTCGATGGAAGAATAAATGTTTAAATAAGTGTGTAAATGGATGTTTTTTTAATAAAATATTGCTTGGTTAACTGGCTTATAAAGTGTATCTTAGTGAATACATATATTAGTGAGTAATGTTTAAATATATATATATATGTATTAGTGTTTCACTTTGTGTATAAGTGGCTGCATGGGTTGGTGAGTAGGTGCATGTGTAGCTATATGGGTTATTAGATGTTTTTTTAGTATCAGTATGGTTCGGTGGGGGTATTACTTATCACATAGATACATGAATGACTAACTCTCTCTTTGTATGTGTTTTGAAGACAGCATATGTATAGGACTGTATGGGTGGATGAGTGTGTATATGTGTGTGTTAGTGAGTGAATGACTGTCTCACTAGTGTCTTTATCAGTAAACTACATATGTTTTAATCAAGTGTATGTGAGTATTGATGTAAATAAGTGAGTATATGTGAGATTGAGATATTTAAGGAGTTCCTGTTTAAATAATTATATGTTTCTATAAGTGATTGTTTAAGAGAGTAAGTATGTGTAAGTTTCCTTAGAAGTAAGGTGGTAGTGTGTGTATAGCTATATATGCAAATAAATGGATGTTCAATAGTTTACTTGCATGTGTGAGTATGTGTGAGAGTAACTTTTGGATGACTGTCGGTGTGTAACAGGATGTATAGGTGAATCACTACATATGATGAGTGAGTATATGTATGCGTGATTATATAGAACGTTTGATGAATGAGTGGATGTGTATATAGATGGTGGAATTATTGAATTGGTTGTTGTAACTGGTATGGGTATGTCCATTTTTTTGAAAATTTTAATTTCTATTTTTCAATATGTGTTTCATGGGTTACATTACAGTGAAAGGAGGTCTGTCACTCTGTCACAAAGAAGGTTTCATCAGTGATGTCATGAGTGATGTCACTGACCATGTCATGTGTGATGTAATATGTGACGTCATCAGCAGTGCATTGCACGCGCAAATTATAGTGAGTCCAACAAACTATAACGTGGGAATTTCAGTGGTTTTATGTCAGTAAAATTTCCAGCTAACTATAACTGGTGTAAAACCTATGGTTTTTTCAGTGAATTTATTAGGTTTTTTAAATGCTAATTCCTAACTATAACCGGTCTGAAACCTATGGTTTTTTCAGTGAATATATATATACATATAAATATATGGATTCAAAGGATTTTGCCAAACGCCGTACGCCTGCCTGTAACTGCCAGTCCCTTCTTTAGTGGCAAAAACCATACCATTCAAACCGATCCTTTCAGTGAGAAAAGAAGGCGGCACACCACTATCATAAACAGCAGGTTTAATGTGCAAAAAAAGAATGACGCGTTTCAGCCTGTCAGCCTTCGTCAAGTTCAAAGTTCATGACACAGCATCACTGTTAAATGCGTTCTGCGTCAACAATAGACAATGAAAACATACCTATTTTGTATATATTTCAATGTGAACTAAAAATATGTAGTCCAACTACCGTTGCATCAATCATTATGAATGTGGTCACGTGTGAATGTAGAAAAACTATAGAGCAGCGAGCCTGACCGGATATACAATGTATACAACATTAAAGTGCATGTATAAAAACCGCTAGAGAGTGCATCAGTAGAGTATAAATTGTACTTGTGCCCAATTTATAGGTAAACAATTAATAACCAGCTCCAGTATTGCGGGGAAGACCAGAAGGTCTCCCACCCCATATGATACTGCAATGGCATAAACATAGCTATATCAGCCACAAGTGAGGACCATCTCTTAATTGATGACGGGCCAATGCCCATATTTTTGCCAATTGCTACAAATATTATTGTACTGGAAAGTGTATGTGAATCACCTTACTTAAATCCCCAAATTACCTAATAAATAACAAACTAAAAAATGTATATACAAAAATACAACTGTGAAGACAGAATTGCAGTAAAGGTAGTGGCAAAAGGGGATTATACCCCTATATGTGTTGCCAATTCTTCTTCCCTTTTCATGCCAAAATGTGCCCTGGTATTCAGGTCAATTATATACCTTGATTCTAGAAGGAACAATTGATTTTCTCGGTCACCACCTATGATATTTTTCATAATGCGATCAAGTGCCATGTAACTCAAGAGGTGACTGTTGCTATTGTGGACATTATAAAAATGTCTTGCAACTATATAGTTAAAATCATGATTTGTTATAGCTCTTAAGTGCTCTAAGATACGTTTTTTTACAGGCAGCTTTGTGCTGCCTACAAAATAAAAGCCACGTGGACACTGTAGGCAGTAGATGACAAAATCCGTTGTGCAGGTGATAAACTTGGATATCGATCTTTCTTTACCATTAGATTTTATAAAGGCTTTGCAACTCCGGCTATTAGTGCACGCCTTACAGGCATTGCACTTAAAACATCCTTTACTGCTTTTTAGCTAGGTAGGTGGGACCTCCGTTCTATAGTAACTGTTGACCACTTTATCCCTAAGAGAAGGTGCTCTCTTATATGTTATCATGGGAGAATGACCAACTACATGACCAATTACGGGATCTGATTGTATTAAGCCCCAATGTTTTCTCATGACATATCTCAATTTATTGGATCTAGCATTAAACATAGTGATCATTCTCGGGATGGTGGAAGATTTTCCCTTATCCATGGTTACCTTAGATTTAAATAGGACATCTTCCTGTTTAGTATATTTCAATTTTGAGGCTGCCTGTGTCAAAACCTTTTCTGGATAACCTCTGGCTTTAAATCTACGTAACATTAGATTTTGTTCTTTGTTGAAGCTGGTGTCTGTGCAGCAGTTTCTGCGTGCCCTCAGTAACTTCCATATGGTATGCTACTAAGCAAGAATTTGTGGTGATGACTGCGGGCGTGTACCATATTGTTACCAGCTGTTTCTTTTCTGAAAAGAGTAGTCACCAGTCTATTATTCTGGACAGCTACATGCACATCAAGAAAATCACATTCAGTTTCACTGATCACAGGAGTGAAAGTAAGATTTAAATCATTACATGATAAACTTTGTATAAATCTTGTGGCTAGCTCCTTACTATCATCCCAGATGATAAGAAGGTCGTCAATATAGCGTAGCCATAATGGCACATGACTGGTAAATGATACATTGATGTCAGTCCATACCACCTGCTCCTCCCACCAGAACAGGAATAAATTCACTAGGCTGGGGGCGAAGCAGGTTCCCATGGCTGTACCAGATATCTGGCGATACAATCTCTTCTCAAAGATAATTTTTTTCCTATTGAGGCAGTGCAGCATCATAAGTTTTAACATTACAGTATGTTCATGTATATCAATAGATCTGCATTATAAATAGTACAGACATGCTTCTACCCCTTTGTACTGATTGATGCAGGTGTAAAGTGAGCATACATCTAAAGAGATAAGTAGGAATCCCTTGTCCTAATTGATATCATGTATTCGCTTCAGAAAGTCAGTGCTATCCCTCCAGTACGACCTTTGATCCTTGACAAAAGGGGCCAAGAAGTGATCCAGATAGATTGATGTATTTTCCCCAACAGTCCACCATTCGAGGAAACAATAGGCCTCCCTGAAGGTCTAGTGGCATGCTTGCGTACCTTAGGTAGTAGAAACAGACTAGGAATACAAGGATTGTCGTTTGTCAGAAATTTCAGTTCGTCATCATCAATTGCCACCAATTCTGTAGCATTTCATAATAACTTTTAATAGTGTTGTCATATATGCCCCAGGTGATTTCCACATAACAAGTAGAGTCATTAAGTTGCAGCATCGCCTCCGCTTTATAGATAATAGTGTCCATCACTACGACATTCCCCCCTTTGTCGGAGGGTTTGATCACTAGTGTCGAATCAGTTAGTAGATCCTCCAGTGCTTTTTTTTTAATCTTGAGTTAGATTGTCCTTGATGCAATATTTGTCGTCATTCCTCATTACCCTCAGTTCATGCATCATTACTGAGTGAAAGGCTTCAATATTGTCATACGGGACATTAGGGTGATATTTAGATTTGATTTTTAAACCACTTTTGCCACACAAGTTTCTTGTGAAGCCCAGAGTATTGAGTGTATCTCCCATATTTCTCTCTGTCGAGCTTTCTGAGTTGGTATCCAAATCATTTATATCCATTATAGCATCCACCTCATCCAGCATAAATTGATTGGAGATGTTAGAAGGAGATTGTGCTGTTACCAATCCTGTCACTTGCATTTGACGTTTAGGCATCCTTTGTAATTTCATCAGTTAAATTTTCTAATGTACAGAAAAAGATCTATTCTCACAAAGACATATTTCAAATTGACCGCTTGACAAAATGACAATCCCGATGTGAAAAGAGATTCCTCCTTCGAGGTCAATGTGCACGCAGATAAATTGATGATAGATTTATCTACAAGATCTGTATCAAAATTTGTGCTCAAATTTCCATCATGCCAGAGCTTTATGCGGCCTCATCTCCTGGTTAATCTTTGTTTTTCTTTTTGTTTGCGCCCCTTCCTCGTGGTCTCCCTCGACCCCTCCCTCTTCCTTCTCCTTCTTCTTTTGATTGTGTTTGTTCATTTTTTTCTTTCTGCAGTTTCAGCACCTGAAATTCGTATAGGAAGGTGAGTGGGCATAGTCCTAAAGGGAGTGTTGTGGTCAAGGTCTCAGAATAGGTGCTCACAACTGAGCTTGAGCCAGTGGAATTTGTCTCTCCTTCCTTTTGCCATTCAATAAACTGACAATCACATTTCGCCCAATCAAATCTTTTTGCTTAGGTCAAAATTTTCACTCTGCGTAGTCCTTTTTATCCCGCAGAAATGTGCGCTGTTTTTTAGCTTTGATGGTGTCCTCATATGACTTCAAACGAGTCTCCAAAGCTTGGAGGAATTCTACCACCACTTGATCCTCTTTGTGTAGTTTGAGTTTAGCTCTCACAATGCCTAGATCTTCTCTTGTTTTTTCAAGTTCTATTTTGGCATATTTTACCAGAATTTTGAGCATTCCTTTACACGTTTTTGCCATGAATGACGCCCATTCTTCAAGAAGGTCCGGGTTTGGATTCTTGTAGTTGGGTATGATGGCTATTCGTAATCCTCTCGCAACCCGTCCCACCTCAATGTAATTCATAAATGATGTAACTTCCCACCATTTGTTAGGTTCTCTCCTGGCAAATTTTTCCAATAGATTCAAATTTTGCTTGACAGTCAAATCCGCTCCGCCCACCAATACCGCCGTATTCTTGTCAACACGACCGGTATCAATATTTTCATTTAATAGGGATAATGCCTCCACCTGTCTTACTGTCTCCCAGGCATTCACATCCATACAAGCACAACACCTCCTTGGTATGACTTTGACACAGTGATGAAATTAATCAAAGCCGCATGACAGTACTCCAAACTAGCGACTTTCTAGCAGTGTAACAAGTGGTAGTGGGCGGGGTACAGGAAACAGACGGCAACCCGATCTCCGGAGCCGGCCGGCCCCTCAGAATCGTCTGCACAGGAATCCCGCAATCACACTCACCAATCCATCAATCTGCTCTGTGTCACTTCACCGGGTAACATCCAGTAAGTCGAAGTAGTTGGGACGGCGTATATCTGCATGCGCTCAAAGGATTTTGTGAAACACAGTAAGCCTGCCTGTAACTGCCGGTGCCTGCGGTGGCCGCAAAAACCACAACATTCAAAACAATCCGTTCAGTGAGAAAAGAAGGCGGCACACCAATATCATAACCAGAATGTTTCAATGTGCAAAAAAAAGAACGACGCATTTCAGCCTGTCGGCCCTCGTCAAGTTCAAAGTTCATGATTCAGCATCACTGTTAAATGCGTTATGCGTCAACAATAGACACTGAAAACACACTGGTTCGATTCTCATATCTTTCCAAATTAATTCAATCAATCATCAGAAAATTACAGAGACATACATGATTATAAAAATGACAAATAGTCAAATTTCGATCAACCCATCACGTGACAAAGATTATATTCGTAACTTCATCCGAGTTTGATAACCATAATCAGTAGAAATAAATGCACGAAAAATATATAATATATACCACTATATGCAACTATATACACACTTCACTCCATCACGGTAATGTACTGAAAGGAGCATTTAATCCACAGCCAAATGGCTTAAATAGCGTTTTGTTAATAAAGTAAAATGAAAATGTTTCAGCTGAGCCAAATGTTTAAAACAGCGTACAATTGCATGTATATTACATGAGCATAAACTAACCTTTAGGTCACATGCCCAGAAAATCGCGGGCGTGTGTTTTGGCTTGCTCCGGACAGTGCGGAAAGTTCTCCCTCTGTTACCCTTTCAGTCTAGGAAACTATTGATCCAGGGATTAATTTTATCCAGACTGGACTACAGCAACGCGCTACTCCTGGCAGCACCAGAAGCCACCATTAACACCTTACAGCGGGTGCAAAATGCTGCTGCCAGGATGCTCATGGGCACCTCAAGAAGAGCGTCTGCCAAACCGTTGCTGAGAGCTCTCTACTGTCTTCCAGTTCGTGAGCGAATCGCCTTCAAATCATCTTGCATGGTCCATAAAACACTCCAAGGCAAAGGTCCTCCGGCCCTGAGGAGCCTGATTTGTCCCTATAGACCCCCTTGGGCCCTTCGATCGGACCTTGAAAATCTTGCCATAGTTTAGTTTCTAGAGTAAGGAAGACCCGCACAGGAGGCCGCCGTTTTTCTGTAAATGCGGCAAAAAATTGGAATGCTCTCCCCAGGCATATTCGGACTGAACCTTCCCTTCTTAAGTTCCGAAAGCTGCTTACATTTTTTCTTTTCCCTAAAACTCCTTAAAAATTCCAGTTCCTTTTGAGTTTTCTGTTATCTGTTAGGCAGCGCTGGGACGCTTTCGGGCAGCCATGCGCTTTACAAATCTAATTTCATTTCATTCATTTCATTCATTATATTATTTTGTATATATTTCAATGTGAACTAAAAATATGTAGTCCAACTACCCTTGCATCAATCATTATGAATGTGGTCATGTACGGTATGCAACGGTTACCACGCATTTTTTACAATGCGGTACCGTTAGCACGCTACTTTTACCACGCAGGTCACTACAACGAAATGCGCTGGGGGGCGCTCCAGGATAGGAAATACTTTAATTTACTATCCAACTCCTTTCCCTAGAGTCCACGGGGACTGGAGTTGGAATAGTACATTAAATAATTTACTATCCAGCGCCCCTCCACGCAAGTCGTTGTAACGACTTGCGTGGTAAAAGTAGCGTGGTAACGGTACGCGTTGTAAAAGTACGCGTGGTACCGTCATACATCCTCATGTACGAATGTAGATAAACTATAAATCACCGAGCCTGACCGGATATACCATGTTTACAACATTAAAGTGCATGTATAAAAACTGCTAGAGAGTGCATCAGTGGAGTATAAAGTGTACTCATGACCAATTTAAAGGTAAACAATTAATAAGCAGTTCCAGTATTGCAGGGAAGACTCGGGGCACGAAGGCTGCTCCTAACCTCGTCCTCCTCAGCCTAGGTATATTGGTCTAACTCTAGGGTTAATGCACACTGCAGCAGTGTTAACCGAGAGGAGAGGCTATGTCAGGGCTCCTCGACACACACAACAAGTTTCTGGCCAGGCCTGCCAGAAGTGAAGAGAATAATAACACACACACTGAAGACATGTGTGCACTGTGCAGTTAGGCAAGACACTAGAAAAAACCTTAATTTAAATTTAATAAAGTAAATCTGAAAACTTACTAGAGAACAAGCCCAGCTAACGAACAACGAGCAGCAGCTCTGCTACGACAGAAAGCATGCACTACAGCACTCATTGACTTCGGAAGTTTGGATCGAAAGCTGCTGGACTCCACCCTTCAGGACTCCTTAGCCAATACAGGACATACAAGCATTGGAGGAGGCCAAGGCTGCCTTCAATGGTTGACACCCACTCTGACATAAACCTCCTGAGTCTGCCCCTCCCTCTTCCATTAAATTAGTTCTTCAGATCTCACCCTGGGCCAGATCAGTGAACACCCAAAATGAAGCCTATACGTTGCGCTTAAATTCGCAACACACTCCACAGTGCTGTCACTGTCCTGGTTTGTGCCTGTAGGGCGACAATCATTCAAGCTCGCTCGGCACATGTGTAGTTTGGCACTCCTACCAAACCCAAAAAAATAAAAATCCTTCATAAAGAGCACGTTGCTCTGCCATCACGGGGGAAGGTGAGAAAAACCTACGAGCAGCACTAGTAAAAAACAACCATGAGCTTTTTAACTAGAGCTGCTCATAGGTTTTTATCCCCCTCACCAGGATGGCAGGGCAAAGCCCCCTTTGCCCTTTAACACCAGTCGCCCCTGGTTGTAGCATGTATCAACCCTATTTTGTGAGTCAGTAACCTTTTACCGACTCGCAAAATAGGGCTTGTGAGTTGCTATTCGGAAGGGTCCTTCCCTAATAGTGAGTCGCAATGGCATGTATGATTGTTTGGCGACCTAGAATCCTTTATCATGTGCTGTTGCCTCCCACAGCACCACTATGGTCTTTTAGACTCTTCTTCACTTCACTTGCTGTTGTCTTGAGAATTCCTCTGCTTACAAAGCTTTTTATGGTTTATGTGATTTTAGGTTAATGAGATATATTTAGATTTTCTTGTATGCCTGACTTCTTTTCAGGCTTTACCTCCATGATCCAAATCCCTCTTTTCATTCGCCTGGTGTTTTAGGAGTGGGTTGTTTTGGTTTCATTAGGCCGGCCTCCTCTTGCACCTCTTCTGAATGATTACAAATGCACTGTATTGGAGAAAGGAATAAAGGCATCTTTCTTTCCTCTAGCACAGCATCACTGTATTTTGGTTCCAATATTTCCCAAGCTTTCAACTCAATCCAAATCACATCATTGTTAATAAAGCTAAAGAAATCTGAAGGCTACCTATTCGCTGATGTTCTTTAGTCTCATGAGATTTATTCTAATAAGTAAGTCTACAGCACCCTCCAAAATGGAAGGAGAATATATCTAAAGTCATCTAGTAGCAAGGTCCACATTGTATTTCCACATGATATTCACAATGTTGAGTACAATGTGCAAGTCCTACTGCTCAAAGGTGATATTGAATCTGTTTCCCATTAAATGGGAAGGCTCTTTTCAGATAGCAGGGAGTAAGACTCTTTTTCAGATAAGTCACGACATTGCCAAGTAAACATTTTTGCATCTATGTAAACATTTTAAATGGGAGCAAATCCAACTTGTGTCGAGTCGCAGAGATATGTGTGGTGCTAGGAAGATCAAACACTGCTCTTGCTGCAGAGTATTGGAAGACCTACAACTTATTACCAACATTTGCTTTCCAGGTTCCTGTCAACAAGATGTTGCCATAATCAATTTTTGAGCACATGATTGCTATTGCAGTGTTTGCACGATTTTCCTGCGACTTTTGATATGTAGTTTTATGCACATGATTCAGGTGATAGAGGACCGGCGATGTGATAGACTTGACCAGCCATCAACATCCATTTTTGAAAGAACGCTTCTAACATTTTTAGCTTTTGACTACACCTTAGATGTACCCACAAGGAAAAAACAGAATTCTAATGAGTGGTGTCCCCCAGCAAAAATATGTTTTTCGAGGCATTTGAAGCTAAACAGCACTAAATCTCTCAAAGTACTCTCGATCTGTCTGAATTATAGTCAGTAGACAGGCAGAACATAACCTGAACATCTTCAGAAAAGCTTTGGAAATTCACCCTAAAATTAACAAGTACCTCATCCTTAAACTGTAGATAGATATTGACGAGAAGTGAGATAAACGGGGTCCCTGAGGGGCATCTTATCAACATGGCCTCAGTGAATCTCTAATTCGCCCCAAATCTATCCTTAAAGTCAGTCAGAAATGAGTCCAGCCATCTCAAGGACCTGCCCTTAACACCCACTACCCCACCAATCTTTCCAACAGAAGTGGCAAACGCTACAGTGAGCTCAAGAAGTGTCAGGTGTGCTGGATCCCTAGAAACATCAATGTTCTCAATATCAGTCAGTACTGACTTCATGTCGCAATGTTGGTGAAAACCTGATTGGAAATCCCTAAGAATACCGTTCTTTTCCATTTGCTTTTGGAGCTAGAGTGTAGATAATTTTCTAAGACTTTATGTGCCAGATGTATAAAAATTGGATTTTGCAAGTCTATAATAGCGAATTTTACCAATTTGCTGTTATAGACTCGCAAAATGCAATGTATGTAGGTTTCAGCAAATATTTTGCGAATCCCGCACATTCCTTATTTGCGACTCGCAAATTGCGAGTTGCAAATGAGGAATGGCTTCCCATTCATTCCTATGGGCCTAGAGGCCCAAAGGAATGAATGGGAATTGCATGTGTAATTTGCGAGTACCCAATAGGTACTGGCAAATTGTGCATGCAATTTCAAGGGTGCAAGGGGGCCAAAAGGCCACCCTGATGCACCCCTGAAATACACATGTGTGCACATGTGGGCATGTATGTGAAAAATGCTAAATTGTGTATTTTTCTAAGGATTTGCAATGTTCCACCTACTTGAAGTTGGTGGTAAATTGCGATTCCTTAAAGCACGGTTGCAATTTAAAAAGCGTTTCCTGCATTGACTTCAGAGAATCGCAAATTGAGAGTCTCTAAATGCATTTGCAAAATAGGTAATCGCAAAAACTGCGATTCCCATTTTTCAATTGCCTTTTAGGATGATACATTCCAAAAGGCGAATCGGCCCGTTTGCGAACGGGACAACGCTGGATACATCCGGCCCTAAGTCACTAAGGGCTATTTAAGTTATGTTACACCTGGAATCCTTGGTTTTGTATTCCCCTAAATGTGATGCCTTCACTCCTTGATTTCTGCTGAACTTGCTTTTGATGGCATTAGAACTATGTGCACCTTACCCCTGTTAACCAGTGCTAAAGTGTTTGTAGTCCAGAGGTCCTTTGGATAAAGAGGCATATTTGTTATTTGCTGCTATGAGCTGTGGAATGCTTATTTATTGCATCAGGGTGGCTTGGATCAAAGCCATCTACCTTTGCGGAATGTCAGTCGCGGTTTCTGGCGACATATAATATTAAGGTTAATTTATTTGCATGTAATGGGCGTAAGTCCCAGAAATGGAGAGCCAGGATGTTGTCATCTGTAACTAAGTGTATTGATACTATGAATTGTTAATGCCACTTGAACCTGTATTTCATAAGTTGCCGTGTATATTTGGTGTGTCTTTTCAGTTTCCGTATGGATTGATTTACTGACACATTAATGTATTCAGTACTAGCCGATATTCAGGTATCTCAGTTTATGTTATACTTATTCTGCATTGTATTTATATCTCTGATTGCTTCTGTAATATGTGCATGCTTTATGTGCTGTTTATATGAATGCAGTATAGTGCTCTTTGTAGTGTTTTTGTACTATATTTGCATCTCTGCTTGCTGCTATGATGTAATGTATTGCATTATTTCGAATGAATCTCTTTTGCATCTCTCACTCTCTCCTCTTCAATGAAAAAGTAAAAATAAAAAAAAAATGCCTTTGATCTCTTTTACAAACATGGTTTGAAACAAGGTTCACACTATATATAATTGGCATATTTAATTTACTTGTAAGTCCATAGTAAATGGTAATATGTGCACCCAGGCCCTGTAAATTAAATGCTGCTAGTGGGGTGCAGCACTGATTGTGGCATCCACTAAAGTAGCCTTTTAAAAGTTGTCTCAGGCCTGCCACTGCAGCTATAGTGCTGTTTTAAACTGCCATTTCCGCTAGGTAGAGTCAATCATTTGCCAGGTCTGAAATTTCATTCTTTAATGCTTATAATTCACCCCTAAGGTAGGCCCTAAAAGCTCTCAGGTCAAGGTGCATTGTATTTAAGAAGTAGGATATGGTGTTTTTCACTACTGTAAGACCTATTGCTCCCATTGACTAACACTAGGTTGCCTTGTTACCTTTAATAGGTGCTAACTTTAGACTGGAAGCAGATAGGAATATACTGTTCATACTTAAATGAATTGTAATTTAAAACCCTCTTTCATGATGAAAATAGATTTTAAGTTACGATTCTGGAATGCTACTTTTAGAAAGTTGACCTGCACCTGGACCTGCCTGAGCCCTGCTGCTCGGCACTGCTGGAGTGAGTCTTGATCCCCAAGGCCCGGGACCCTTTGCTGGCATCATTGGTAGCTTCTCCAAGAAGAAAAAGTAGAAATCCTGAGGTTTGGAGTCCACGTGACCACAATCGTATCCGTTCATATTGAAACTCTGCCACCTGTGATAACCGCCACTGCAAAGCTCCCATGAGACCAGCTCTTCAATCGTACAGCGATCATCCAAGATGACCAGGAATGCAAGACCTGCACATTGCCCTATAGCCGCAGCAGCCCGTGATGGCCACCAATGTGAAGCTCCAGCGACGGCCGGATCACCGTGCTATAGCAACGACCGTCCACCACCCTCGACCTAGCTCATTCTTGCTGCCTCCTTCAACGCAGAAAAAACTCTTTGCCCTGTAACTTTTCAGCAGAGCTAACCTGGTCCCATTATCTGCCCCGCACTCGGGGTTGGCTTGAACCTGTGACTGTCCTTCGATCTAATGTGACCAGATGACTGCAATAAGCCTTTTTGGCTTTTAGGCCCTATTTTCATAGAAATTTTTCAAATTGAATATCTCCGGTTCAACTGATTGGATTTTTGTATCTATGGTGCCAGTTTAGTTATTCAGAATTACTCAATTTTTCTAAATTGGTTTGGGATTTGTCTTGTGTTTTCACTTTATTCCTGTTTGTGTGCTAAAAACATACTTTACACATTGTCTCTAAATTATGCCTGACTGCATTTGTGCCAGGCTACCTGAGTGTTAAGCAGAGGTTAATTTTGTGACTTTGTGGTTCATCCTGACAAGGTTTGTGCTTGTTGCTTGAGGGGGGTTTCCACCCCCTCAACCAATAACCCAATTTTTTTACTAGCTAGTTATTGTTTAGATTGGCATCCAAGCATCTGCACATTCTAGTTTTCAGAAGAACAGTAATGTAAGCCTCTTCTAAGCAACTTGGGGTATGACCGCTCCTAAACAGAATTCTATATATATATCCCAGTGGCAGTCACCACTGGCTACTTATAGTTAGCATAGTGTTTCTATAGGAAATGCATTTTTGGGTGCTTATATCTTTTGACAAATCTTTCTCCAAAAATATTTTCTTTAACTCAGCTTCTAACTGGAAAGTTTCTGGGTGATCCGTCAAGTGAGAGCTGGTCCAAAAACACATTTTCCTCATTCATTTTTACTTAGGAACTTTAGTCACAGCTACAGCCCAAACCGCTGAACGGATTTACACCAAATTTGGCAGAAAACAAAATCGTAGTCCAAATAGAGTGCTTTCTGTGATTTGGTGTAAATCTGTTCAGTAATTATTGAGCGATAAATGCTCTAAAGCATAATGTTTTGGGAGGGGTGTTGTCCCCTCCCTGAACCTCTGTGAAGACCCAGGACCCTAATCCCCCGAGGCTGAGGTAAAAATGAAAGGAGGGGGGTGTACAACATCCCTCCCCAAGCCTTGAAAGGCCCTAGGGACCCTTTCCTCTGGGGCCCTGATCCTCTAGGGCCAGCTCAAGTACTCTGTCCCGGGGAGCCCACCCCTGGGACAGAGTAGTTTCCCTGATTGCACTGATGTGGGAAAGGAAACATATGTTTGCTGTTGCCTGGCGGGAGCATTTTTAAATCTACCACCAGTTGGGAGTAAACAGGCCTACCCTGCCTGGAGCAGCATGGACAGGGAAGGCTTGTCTGCTCCCACCTGGCTGGAGGTTTAAAAATGCTCCCACGAGGTGGAAGCAGACTTCTGTTTCCCTACCCACACTGATGTAGGCAGGAAAACAGGTTTTGCTCCCGCCAGGCAGGAGCAAGCATAAGCAACTGCTGTCTCAGGTTGGGAACAATTCCAGCTCCCTCAGTATGTGGGCAGCCGGATGTGGGCATGGGGGCTCTGGGGCCTTCCCACAGCCCCTAAACTAGGGCTTAGTGGTTGCCCCAGGTGAGAACCAGGGTACCCACCTAAAATGTAGAGAGGCCCCAAGGGATGGGGTCCATGGGCCACAATAAGCTTGGAGAGGGGTGCATCCCCTAATGCTTAGTCATGCCAATGGTATTCAACACTTCCCTCTTGGTGACTTCTCTCAAGTAGAACATCCCTTATATAGGCCAAACTACAACCAACATCCTTTCAAATATGCACTTAGAAAGGGCATGCAGGATTTTCTTTTTTATAACTTTATTTTATAGTATAACAGTTACAACGTAATGGCACATTGTTTGTTCATGGCAATGCAAATGTGTCCAGTCTATCATTTGTGCCAACCTCCCCGCATTACGCGTACAGTCTAATATACAGACAGTGACAGTAAACCATATTGTGCATGGCACGTAGGCATGCACCGCTAAGGTTGTGGTTATGTCCAGTTTGTTATCACCTTCAAAAGGGAATCTTTAACGATCGTCTCAGTCGTGTATCAACCAATGACAGCAAAGTAATCAGTCTGTTTCGCAAGTGTAATCTCTGGTGAGTGAGTCAGAAGAAAAGAGTGTAGAGGTTGCCATATACCATGGAGTCTGGACATGGGTCTCAAAAATTCGGCATGGAATGTCAGTTGTTTATTACAGTGTATTAAATCGTCAAGTCAATGCTTGATCTTAGGAGCACTCCCCTTCCCCTTCTACAAGCCACCCTCCTTTTGGCCTATCAAGCGTGCCAGGGCCCTGAATTTCCTACATGGTATGGATATATCATTTCCATGGCCCAGAAGTGCTATTACTGGGGTCAATTTCACTACCTCCTCTATCATAGCGAAAACAGCAGATCGTTTTTAAATCCAATACAATTGTATTGTCTTGCAGGACCATGCCAAGGGGACTAAATCTGTACCTGGTCACCCGTACTGTCACACTGGTCATTGTTCCTTAGACCAAATATGTGCAAGCTTTCTGGCGTGTAATCGGCTTGCTGTAGGAATTTATAGTGAATAATCCTAAGCTAGTTACTAGACGAGATCTGACTCTCCTGTGTACAGCAGAAACACCACTGGCCATTCCCAAACTGCTGCCTGGCCCCCATGGAGAAGGTAGAGTTTTCCTACTGTGCTGAGCGGTAAAGGGATTTGACTAAATGCGTAGTGCTGGTGACCTGTAGGAGGACATGCGTGCTGGTAATGATGGGGTGGTTTCTTCGGAGACCCTGGATGGCATCTCTGTAGATACATTTCTAATAATGGAATGCGAATATGCCAAGGGGGAACCAGGAGCATCCCCCATATCCTCCATATCCTCTGTATTGTGTGAGGAATGTACCCTACCCGTATAGATCACCGCAGTGGGACAGGCTTCTCACTCTGAACTGTGACCTTACCAGCGATTTATGTGAAACAGGTATTAAGGGGTGAAAGTTCAGTGGGAGTTACAGAAAATAGTTGGGCTCCTTCCCTACTCTGTGGCATAACTGCTCCCAAGCCTTATTGTGCAGGGAACAGTGAATGGACAATGGTGGATTTAGTGGTGGGAGTACATATGAGTGGGGGAGAGGCGAGCCTTATAGCTCTTTTCTATAGCACGGTGAGGGAGAAAGAGTATCAGGTTATACCAGTACATAGCAAAATGCACCTGAGCTTATAGGTAGTAGTACTCCATGTCAAGTGCTTCAAACATTTCCACGTTGAAACAGCAGTGTAGGTTTTCCCATTTGATACGGGCTTGCTTCCCAGGCCATGCTAATCGGATCACCTGGAATTTCAATGTGGTGAAAAATGTGGTCGTAAGAGGAAGGGGGGATGTTAGGAAGAGGTATAACGACTTCGGAAGTAGGGCCATCTTCATCAATGCTACATGTCCTGTTAGTAACATTTAGACCAACATCCAACAGGTAATCTGATCAGTGATATTGCAGACAGTGAGCACTAATCACTGTGTAGCTATCCTGGTGGACCTATATTCCTAGGTATTTAACATCATCTGTGCACCAGTGCAGGGGGAAATCGGGTTGACTCTGAGAGAGTTGGGAGTGAATGGGAAGGGCTGAATTTCCACCAGTTTACAATTACTACAGAGATGCCACCAAATCTGAGTAGTTCTCTCAGAATCTCTTTAATTAAGCTCAAGTTTGGGTCTCATAGGTAGAGAGTTATGTCAAGATGCCAACTTGAATAATGAAGAGCATAGTCCTGGTATTGCTGCCGTAACTTAGTGTCCAGGGGCTTCATAGCTAGGGTGAATAGGATGGGCATAGTGGACACCCTTCTCTGGTGCCCCTCTTGAAATTTCAAAGGACTTGGACTCTAGCCCATTCATTCACACTATAGCCAGGATATGGGTGTATAGCAGCTATCCCCAAGCCAGAAACACTCTATTGAAGTCCAAAACAGCCTGTAAATAATCCAATTCCGGGAAGCCAAATGCCTTTGTGGCTTCTAAAATGACCACCACCGCATTCCGATCGGGAGCTATGTCCTGCATAACAGCATTAAGTGTCCACAGTTTATGGACAGTGGACCACCCAAGAATCAAGCCTTACTGATCTGGACACACCCAGTGGATTAGCAAGAGTCCCAGACTGTTCACTAGTTGTTAGACCTGGCACCTTGGCGTGAGTCTCCCTTCCACTTTTTGCTGATGTGCCTCAGATGTTTTGCTGGTGTTCGATGCTCAGGGCACTGCGCCACGGCCAATCCGTGCCGCAATGCAAGTGCTCCCAATGTAAAGTGTATGTACAATTGATTTCCACGATTGGATTATTTGGTTTACTATCAGTCCCCAGTAAAGTGCACGAGGCGTGCCGGGGCTTGTAGATACAAATGCCGCTAGTAGGCCTGCAGCGCTGGTTGCGCCACCCACTGAAGCGGCCTCGTAAGATATGTCTCGGGTCCGCCATTGCTGACCCCGCGTACAGTCCCGCACTGTCACGCTGACTGTGCAAGTGCCCACACTTGCCCGTCCCAGAACCTTCCCTCACCTTCATATCAGTCACCCCTATGGTAGGCCTACGGGCAGGGTGCATTGTAAGCGTAAGGTAGGACAGGCCTAGAGTGTGGCATGTCCTAGTAGTGAATTACCGCCTCTCTCGTTCTTCACTATTGAAGGGCTACCGGTTCTCTTAGGCCAGATGAGCTGTCGGAGCTATTACACGCTATAGTCCCGGCAGGCTCAGGGAACACGGTAGCGGGTCGAGTTTAGTATGCCTGACCTCAGAATAATAAAATACTTCCTTTAGTAAGGTTTATTTTAATATCATGTGTTTGCAAATGCTACTTTTAGAAAGTTAGCCTTTGCTCGCCTAACTGTTCAGCCCGCCTCTGCCAGGATGTGTATCTGCTGTATGGGTTTGTGTGAGTGACAGGGCTGGGAGATTCCCTGGGGATAGTCGGGTGCTCAGGAGGGTGAATGAGATGCTTACACCAGGATGGGTGGGCGGAGTAGTCTTTGACTCTGAATAGGGATGTGCTCCACCACCACAATGCTGGCTCCACCTCCTGCGGAGCGTCTGATGTCTCTGCCCTGCACCCTGAAAGAAGACGGCAGCGTCCTGTCAACAAAGTACTTCAGAACCGGGTTGAACCAGGCTCAGGCCCCCTGGCCTGCAAAGACAAAAGAAATGCAGTATAAATATAGGAGCTCCGCTCCTTACAAATCAGATCCAGTTTTGACCACGACGAACCTCTGCCTGACTAGAAGGACCAAGAGAAGTTGAAGGACGGAAACCAGTCTGTATCCTATAAGACTGGCCTGCAGTGGGGCCTTGCTGAGAACGGAGAGGAAAGGACCAGATAGGACTTTGTAGACTTGTGCCTGAAACGATCTCCAAGGGCTTGATCGAGAGCTTGCCCCCCTGAACGGAACCCCAGGACCATTGGGTTCTATCTGCTTCTGCCCTTTTGCTGTTGGGCCTCAGTTCTTATTCCCTCGCCAGAGTTGTGACTCGGTTGCCTTCGCCCTCTCCCAGGTCGTGACAGCTCGTAGCCTGGTCGCCCCGCCGTAGAGAGTCCCGCTCATCCCTGAGGCGCTCTCCGCTTCAGTGCCGGGCCGCCTGCTCACCTGTCACCTCGCCACTTATGGAGCGAGCTTCGCACCTCTCATCTTCTCCAGCCGGAATCTGCACGGGGAGCATCTCAAAGCCTCGGACGGTCCGTACGTCGTAACGTACCTGACTGTCTCGCTTTGCGCTCCTGCATACCAAGGCTTGTGTTGCACCTCAAGAAAGGCCTCCCCGTACCGTGGTACCGGAAGCCTGGTGCTGCACCCGTCTGCCCAAGAACTCGACACCCCTCACAGATCCACGAGTCAGACCCTGCGTGCTAAGAAGTCGTATGCCCTGCAGGCTTGAACGGCACCTCACCCCGTGAGCTGTACCGATCCCGGATCGCCGCAACTCTCCACAGTCTAGCTCCTCCACCTCGCTCCTAGAGGGGGATTGAGCCAGAGAGATCCTCTGGAGAACCGTCTGCCTTGTACGGGGTCTGCCCTCACAAGTAGCCGCGCCTGAAACGCCTCGGACTTCGACCAGCAAGGTACACTTGAACTCCGTCTCGAGTTCATATCGAATCCAGGGTCCGCAACGTTCTTATTTCCCTGTCATCGTACCTTGCTAACGAACGAACATTGAAAGACTAAGTTTGCCTATTGTAATCTGGTGACCTTGATTTGCTAAACGTTATTCTTGTCTTGTGATCATCCTGCTTGAATCTATCTTTTATATAAAGTATACGTATTTTCTATACAACCATACGACTGGTGTCCATTTGTGGTGGGTCAGTGGGTTTACCGTGTGTGATCATGAATGCTTAACTTACTATCGCCCTGAGGATTAGCCTTGTCTGCTCACGCCACACTACCTAGAGGGTGAGCAGGGGTTATTCAAAGGAGTAGTTCCCTTGCCCTGACGTGGAGCTGAGGGTCCTTGCTTGTCACAAGTGCATACCTGTGCCAACCAGAGACCTTCGGTTCTAACATTGGCACCCGCGGTGAGGATTTCGGATTTGCATTCATGATTCATATACAGTGAATTACTGATCACCACGTGGTGAGAGCAGACCAAGAACGCGACCAGATTACATTCTTGCCGAGAGATCTCCAATCTCCTAAACCATGCCTGGTTCACTTCCCTCAAGAGCACTCTCTGTTATCTCTGGAATCGACGATGTTGACTGGGACGGGCTGGAAAAGTGCAAAGCTGAGCACTTGAGAGTCCTGTGCGAAAAGTTCTGAGTTTCGCAAGCCAACTGCAGAACCCGATCCCAGCGCATCACGGCACTGAGAGCCTGGAAAGAGTCCAGAGAGCCCGAAAATCAGGTGGTAGTGGATCCACCCGATAGCCTCATCGGAGGCCTGGGAGGCCCGTCGTCCAAAGAGCTGGCAGACAGGGCCGCAACCAGAGCGCATGAAGTGGAGATGGCCAGATTGAAAGTTCAGATGGCCATGGAGGAGAAAAGGCTCCAGCTGGTGCACGAGATACGCCTAAAAGAATTGGAGCTGAAAGCAAAGAGCTTGGACGCAGCTCCTGGTGGCAGCACAACGCCAGCCCAGGTAGAGTCAAGGGTCTACGTACCGAAGGATGTGGTGAAAGAGTATTTCAAAGGAGATAACATAGGGCAGTGGTTCCGAGCCTACGAGGTAGCCATGTCTTCCCACCGGGTCCCTGAGAAGGAATGGGGAGCGGGGTTGTGGGGACGGTTCCAGACCGAGGGGCGGGTTACCCTGCTAGATTTTCCTCCTGAAGAGTCAGTCTCCTACCCACACATGAAAGATGCCCTGATGAATCGGTTTGGGTTAACGCCTGAAATGTACCGGCAACGGTTTAGAAAGTGTGTGAAGATTCAAAGGGGTTCGTATGTGGAGTATGTGACCTTTTTCTGCAGAGCGCTGGATGGTTGGGTGAAGGGCAGTAAGGTAAATGATTTTCAAGGGCTGTTTGATTTAATCGCATGGGAGCACTTGTCGGATAATTGTTTTCCTGAGTTACGCCAGCACCTTATCGATAGCAAGCTGTCCAACCCGAGGAAGCTTGCTGAGGAAGCGGACCGCTGGGTCAGCACCAGGGTCCACAAAGGTCCAGTGGGAGACTCAGCCAAAGGTGGGCAGGGTCCCCAGCAGAAGAGTGGGGGGGACAAGGGAAAACAGAAAGGGTTCTACAAAGACCCCCAAAGTAATCCCCAAGGGAACCAAGGGAAAGGTTCTCAGCCTCCTCCACCCCCGAAATCAACCGGGGCCCCGGCAGGTAAACCTGTTCCAAAGGGGCCCATCACCTGCTTTAGGTGTGACGACCTGGGTCATGTTGCCTCTGGCACTAAGTGTCGCTTGTTTGCAAAACCCGCACCCACTGGTGCTCCACCCCGGCAACTAGCTAATGTTAACTTTGGGGAGGAAGTAGCACTCCCAATGGGTGGGGATCCCGTCCAGATGACCCTAGTCTCCTAGGAGACAGCGAGATGGTCCCAGAGAACTACCTACCCAGTAACACTAAAAAATATGGGCAGGTAGTGACCATCAATCGTAAATCATACGTTCTTATATAGCGCCTTTCACCGTCAGGTCTCAAGGCGCTTGCTTTGGGAACCCGTCCTGGCCTTTCCCTGTGAGATTACCCCTACTGGGCATCCCCAAGGTGAAGACCAGGCATCCCATCGCGGTGGGGCCGTAGTGGAGATTAAGCAAGCTATTGCCCAGAGTTGCAGAGTGTGAACCCACGATTCGAGTAGGCACTGAGGCGAGAATTATCGAGTCCGTGGACATTTTGAGCTCAAGGCCCTGCCGCGTCGGGGATTGAACCCTGGTCCCGGGTCTGACCTCTGCATCAGGGACTGCCTCCTCTAACCGGTGAGCCACACTTCTCCACTCAATGGTAGGAAAGCTGAGGCTCTTCGAGATACAGGAGCCAGCGTGACTGCAGTGAGGCAGCACCTGGTGTCTCAAGAGCAGGTAGTACCGCACGCCTACTGCAAAGTTGTTAATGCTGACAATTCTGAGAGCCAGTGTCCGATGGCTCAGGTTCCCTTTGAGTGGGGGGGCCGGTCGCAGGTACTCTTCAAGTTGTTGTGAGGACCTCCATGCCTG
Source organism: Lissotriton vulgaris (assembly GCF_964263255.1). Taxonomy (NCBI): domain Eukaryota; kingdom Metazoa; phylum Chordata; class Amphibia; order Caudata; family Salamandridae; genus Lissotriton; species Lissotriton vulgaris. The sequence goes on along the minus strand of NC_141687.1, from coordinate 2,120,428,215 downwards.
TAGATTGTCTGCTAGGGAACGATTTGGAGAACTCCCCTTGGGAAAAGGTGGAGAAAACGACCCATCTGCGGATGGTGGGTCTACCCGACTGAGCGTGCGTGATCACGAGGTCCATGGCAGCCAGTAGGGGTGTCGAAGAGGTCCTGGAGCCTGAGGGAGAGGCCCAGGAACCGGCCTTAGAGAGGAGGCACAGGCGGCGCGGACAGCCGGTCCCCGAAGTTCCCACGGCCCAGGAGGAGGCAGACCTCGAGGGGGATGCGCTGGAGCCTACCGGGGAACAGATCGCCAAACCGGGAGACTTGCCTGAGCTGACCCATTGGCAGCAAGAAGGGGGTCCCTCCAGGGAGGAATTCTGTGAGGAGCAGAAAACGTGCCCTTCTCTCGCAGGTTTGCAGCAGCAGGCTGCAGACCAGGCCAATGGCGTTCGGCCGAGAAAACACTTTGTCTACTGGGAGAACGATCTCCTGTACTCAGAGCCTAAGGCTGCTGAACCTGGGTCAGCCCGTGTGCTGGTGGTACCCCAGAAGTTCAGGGCCTTCCTACTGGGTTTGGCTCACAATGTGCCTTTAGCAGGACATCTGGGGATGGACAAGACCTATGACAGGCTTGTCATTCACTTTTACTGGCCCCAGATGCACCGGAGCTCAGATGCTCACTGCAGAACTTGCCAGACTTGCCAAGCAAGTGGTAAGTGTGGAGGGAAGAACAAGGGACCACAACTTGGCCTGTGGCCTGCTTAACGTATGTTCCCTGCGGAAACATAAATTAGATCTTTACGATCTACTCACTGAGAAACAGTGGGATCTTATGTTTCTCACAGAGACATGGATAGACGAGTGCTCTACCCCTGATGCCTTAGAGGCGCTACCAGAAGGCTACACAATGCTTAGGAAAGATAGACCTACTGGAAGAGGAGGGGGCATCGCTATTGTAGCCAAGCAAAGCCTACGGTGCCAATTAGACTACTCCTCCATCCTGGACAGCGAGGCAGGTGGCTTTACCATCAAGGTAAAGGATGGCTACACGCTGAAGAGTCTTTTGATCTATAGACCCCCAGGCCTTATGGCCAGGTTTGGGGAGAGTCTGGCAGAAGGCATTATTGAGGCTGCGCTGCGTAGAGACAAGTTCCTGGTACTGGGGGATCTTAATATACACCTGGATGACCCCATGGACAAAGCTGCCAGGGACTTCTGCCAGGCGCTGGGGGCCCTCCAGCTGAATCAGATAGTAAGTGGTCCCACTCACCAGGTGGGCCACCTGCTAGATCCCATATTCGTCAACTGGGGGGAAGAAGAAGCCCTGACTCCCATTCCTATCCCCTGGTCTGATCATCATCTGGTCCCATTCTCCATACGCATCCCAGGGGCTAGATCACCGGAGGTGCACCACTGTACCACCCTAGGTCGGAGATGGGCCACCTTCTCCCAGGCTAAATTCGGCACTTACCAGAGGGGGGAGTCCTGGGGGGATGATGCGGATACTGCTAACACCAACCTTTGTAAACGCATCACCGAGGCACTTGATTGCACGGCCCCACTCTCCCATGCTAAATCGGGTGGCCACACCCAAAAAACAGCCCCGTGGCGAGAGGCGAGCCTATCATGGGTTAATCAGGAAGTCCAAAGCGGCATACTATGCCACTAGGATTAGTGAAGCCGGGAATTCCATGAAGGAACTGTTTTTGCTCTATAAAACTCTCTCGAGCGGGATACCAGCCACTGCCCCAGATGATTGTTCGGTGGAATCCTGTGATAGGATTGCGGACTTCTTTGCCGAGAAAGTAGCGACAAATGTATTCGGCGTTCCCCAGCCACCCCACCGCAGGGTCGGAGTTTGTGGAAATCCCGAGGGAATGGGGAGATCGACACATACTGACCAACTTTGCCACCCCGTCCCCGGAGACCCTCTTGAAGATCTGTAGGTCTGTTAAGTCAGGTTCCCCTCGGGACCCTACCACGCCGAAATGGCTAGCTGATAGCTTGCCAGTGCTGGAACCGTACATCAGATATCTGTTGGACGTGTCATTCAGGACTAAGACCGTGCCCAGAGACTGGAAACAGGCGGTGGTTCTACCTCTTAAGAAGAAGCCCAATATCAGCTTCGAAAAGTTGGAGAACCTCCGGCCAATCTCCCTTCTGCCCTACCTGGCCAAAGTGGCGGAAAAAACGGTAAACATACAACTGATGGATTTCGTGAAAGAGGCTGCCCTCCTGCACGAGACCCAGTTTGGTTTCCTCCCCGCCACTCAACTGAATCAGCGCTTCTGATGGCTGTGGAGACCTTACGTCAGGGGGTGGATAAGGGTCAGACCATGGCTCTCATCCTATTGGACCTGAGTGCAGCATTCGACACTGTAGCTCACACCACCTTGCTACAGTGTCTGAATGGAGGTGCTGCACTCAAATGGATCCAGTCCTTCCTGACAGGGAGAGGCTTTCAGGTTCGCCAGGGAGAATGTTATTCTAGGGAGATCAGTTTGGGCCAGGGCGTGCCCTAGGGCTTGTCCTTGTGCCCCACCCTATTTAATCTATATGTCTCCCCGGTGGCGCCCATCCCTGAAAGCCATGGTCTGCGCATAGTGTCCTATGCCGACGACACGCAGTTGGTCATCTCCCTTTCACGCGCGCCCGGTCTTGCGGTGGACAGATTCAGAGCCTGCATGCAGGAACTAGCAACCTGGATGTCCACAAACTGTCTCTAGTTAAATGGCAGCAAGACCGAGGTGCTCATGGTGGGGGGGAGCCCATCTGTCTGGTCGTCGGCATGGTGGCCCTCATGCTTAGGGGAGGTCCCAATACCCTGTCAAGGAGCCAGAAACCTCGGAGTTTAGCTTGACGCGGACCTGTCCTTTGGACCTCAGATAGGCAGTGTGGTGGGTGTCTGCTTCAGCGTCCTAAAAAGTCTGCGGAAGGTTTTAGATCTCCTTCCTACGTCAGCCCGCAGGACGCTGGTGCATGCCCTCGTCACATCGCGCCTGGGCTACGGCAATCTGCTGTATCTGGGAGCCACCAGTAAGGCGATTAACCGCCTCCAGGTGTTGCAGAATGCAGCAGCTCGACTGATTCTGAAATTCCCCAAGAGATCTGCTTCCAAAGCAGCCCTTCAGACCCTTCACTGGCCCCCAGTAAGGAACAGGGTCGAGTTTAAGACCATTTGTACATGCCATCCTGACTGGGAAGGCACCAGCACCGCTTCAGAGTTTGATCACCCGATACGCGCCTGCGCGCGCCTTGCGCTCCTCCTGTGGAGGGCTACTAAAGGTCCCCAGGATAAAAAAGGCACGCATGGGAGGTAGATCTTTCAGATACCTGGCGGCGAAAAGCTGGAATGCCTTACCACTGGACCTTCGCCTGGAGCCATCTGAACTCGGCTTCAGGAAGACATTAAAAACATACCTTTACACACGGTAAATCGAGCAGACCCTGTGGCACAACTTTGCTGACTCCACTTGCATTAGTGCGGGGACACGCGATCTGAGCGTAACCAGGCGCTTTACAAAATTCCCTTAATAATAATAAAGGCTCCCCTCCAACCATTCCCTGTCATCAGAATTGACATTGTGGGGCCTCTGGACCCAAAGACAGCCATGGGCAACAGGTTTATCCTGGTCTTGGTGGACCATGCCTCCCGGTACCCTGAAGCCATCCCTCTGAGGACAGTGACGGCCCCCGTGGTGGAACGAGCACTGATGGGAATTGTCTCTCAAGTAGGATTCCCTCTAGAGGTGGTGTCTGACAGGGGCACCAACTTCATATCAAAATATATGCAGTCCCTTTGGCAAGAGTGTGGTGTAACGTACAAGTTCACCACCCCTTACCACCCCCAAGGAAACGGGTTGGTTGAGAGATTCAACCGAACCCTGAAAGGCATGATTATGGGCCTAGAAGGACCAATGAGGCGTAAGTGGGACATCCTCTTACCATGTCAACTGTTTGCGTACCGAGAGGTGCCACAGAAGTCGCTCGGGTTCAGTCCCTTCGAGCTTCTGTACGGTCACCCGGTGCGAGGACCTCTGAGTCTGGTTAGGGAAGGCTGGGAGCAATCTCCCAGGAAACCTCCCTAGAATGTATATAGCTACATGCTGGCCTTCCGAAACCAGACCAGGCGATTCAGGCAACTTGCTGAGGCAAACCTGGAAGCCAGCCAGGAGGAGATGAAGCGGTGGTACGACCAGAATGCCACTCTGGTAGAGCTTCAACCTGGACAAAAGGTGTGGGTCTTGGCCCCAGTGGAGCCCTGTGCACTTCAAGATAAGTGGACGGGTCCATTTGAGGTTGCGGAGCGCAAGAGTCCTGTCACCTTCCTGGTGAACTTGCAAACTCCCAGGAACCCTTTGAGGGTCCTACATGTTAACCGCGTTAAGCCCCACTTGGAAAGGTCCGAAGTGGGCATGCTGTTGGCAACCGATGATGGGATGGAGGAGGAGACCGAGCCTCTTCCGGACCTCTTGGTGGCCTCCGAGCGAGATGGGTCTGTGGATGGAGTTAACCTCTCACCCTCCCTGACCTCTGAGCAGCAGAGTGATTGCTGCCAGCTGCTGGGGCAATTCTCTGACTTGTTCTCCCTGGTTCCTGGTGTCACAGATTGGTGCGTCCATGATGTGGACACGGGAGACAGCTTACCGGTGAAGCATAAGGCTTACTGCGTGACTGACAGGGTATGAGCCTGCATCAAAGAGGAAGTCTCAAAGATGTTTGCTCTTGGGGTGATTGAGTCCTCCAGCAGTCCTTGGGCCAGCTCAGTGGTCTTGGTCCCGAAGGCTGCAACGCCGGAGCCACACCCGAACTCCGGTTCTGTGTGGACTATCGAGGACTCAATTTGGGTAGTCCTCAGGGTGCTACCAGTGAGCCAGCAGGAGTTCCCTCGATGAAGTCAAGGGTGTCAGAGGTAGCTGTGTTAAAGCTTACCAGCAGCTTTGGTTGGACCGCCTTGCATTGGAGTCAATCAGTGGGACCATTCTGGATGAGGAAAAATGTAATACAGGGGATGTTCATTATTCACAGTATGCAGGCAAATGGGGGAGCGGTGGCAGGGTGATCCAGCCGGTGTGTTCAATCCAAGTCCGTCAAAAGAGACTGAGAACCCGAAGGATGCATACGATTTACCCCCCTCCCCATCCATCACAGCTGGGCAGTTTTCACAGGAAGTCTAAAGCCCGCTGGGGAGAGTTAAATATGCACTGTTTTCCTTGTATGGAGATTGTAGCTGCGTCGGGTAAAGTCTGGCATTAGGCATGTTATCCTATTGAATTTGTGCTTGACTGGTCTAAACTTGCGCCTGGCCTTCTGCACCATAACAGTGAAGTCTAGGAGGAGCCGGTTGTTACCATCATAATTTAGGATCCCTTTTTCCAGAGGCAGAGAGTGGTATCCCGGTCTCTAAAATGTAATAGGGTCTGGCTGGTGCGCAAGGCAGAGCTCTCTCAGTCAGGTATCTGTGCACCCTCTCCACTATCAGCATTTGGGAGAAGTATTCAGATCCAAAGAGACTCATTGCCTTTTTGTTTTCGCCAGAGTCCTCCAATCTGCTAGTTTTTGTGGATTTAGGGACCCCTCATATTTAGAAAATTAACAACGATAGTTTGTCGGCAGACTACTGTTTCTGCACCTCACACTAGTTTCCATTAGATCAGGTTCCTTGCTCAACAAGCCCTTGCACCAGCCGTCGGGTGATGCCTCTGTATGTCAGATCCTAAGCAATTGAGGGGTTGGGCGGGCGCAGGTGATGAAGTCCAAGGAGTCAATGTTTGATTTTTCAAATGAGTCTTCATTTTTAATGAGTTCCTTCTCACAGAATTGGAGATTTTGCGGACAGCCAACGCGTTTTGTTCTCATAATGAGAACTTCGTAAGGGGTCAGTAGGCGAGTATCATTCCTTTGATGTAAAGAGTATATGGTGAGAATTCTGCACTTCACAGGTATACTAGGCACATTTGGCCTAGCTCCAACGTGTCCTTTCGTGTAGGATTCGAATAAACGATCCCTTAAACACATCGGTGGTCCAGGTAGTTTTTCTGGAAACACACAGGCTATCTCAGAGCCTCAGTCGGCCTATGTAGCAAATCTCAAATTACGAGTTCTCCTGGCAGAATGAGCGAGCCCTCATATTTAGAGTCCACCTCTAAATCTTCATTCTTGATGGCCATGAACTTATGGACCTTTTCACGCTGAGGAGGGACTCACTTCTCACGTTCAGTGTGCCTTCATCGTTGGAGATATGTGTCACTCCTCCGTTTCTCAAGCTTCTGAGCGATTGCATCCATTCTGGCCCCAAGGAATTCCATCTTGGATTCAGCGGAGGCTACGCTACCCTACATGAGTTCAGTTCTAGCTGTCACTATAAGTTCCGAGGACACCTACTGGGAGTCCATCTTCCAGTCAAACTGCAGCTATTACTGCTACAGTCTCCCTTTCCCGTCTTTGTCAGCTGTTTAGTAAGGTCAGTCCAATCGCAAAGCTTTCTTTAAGCCACATTTAGCCCAGGAGGTCCTCTCAGTACTGGAGGAAAGAGCGGTCTAGGAGCAGAGGGCATCCGATTTAACACAATATGATTCTCCCGACCAGGGACCCGCCCACCCAAGTCCTGCACCGTGCCAAGGGGTACAGCCTTACCCCTATTAAAGCACCAAGTGGAGAGGCACAAGCAGACCCTCTGGGGTGGCAGTGCAGTGCCAGCTATCACACAAGTGTGGCAGCTTCTGAAAAAGGCCTTGTGTGTAGTGTTTACAGATTTTAATAACCCACAGCCTCACCAGCCATTGTTCGTTCGATTATAAAAAGGTTGTGGTGATATTAAGCTTGCTACAGTCTGTGTTTCTGGGCATGCCCCCTTTACAGAGGGCCATCCCACTGTGCATGCAAAGCAGGCGCCAGTATTCTGGAGTTCCTGAAGCTCATTCAGAAGGCCTGATGCGCCATTCAGCAAATTTAAATCTGATTATAGAGAGGCCATAGTGAAATTAAGCTTGCAGCAATTCACTGAGCTCCAGCTGTGTTCCAAGAATATCCCATTCACAACGAGGAATCCCATTTGTAGAAGCTGGGTGCCACCATTCTGATATCTGTGAAGCACAGTCACAAGACCCAGATCCAGTTTATACGTGACTCCTGCCGCACACACTTGTCACAGTGGCTGACAGACCCTCCCAGATGGCTTAGGCGTAGGGCTGCAATCCTCCCCCACCGCAGCAGGCAGCAGGCAGCAGATCAGGCCAAGCTGCCCAGTGAGCGGTGTTGTCCACCATGGCCGAGCAGCCACCCAGTGGCACTTACCTGTTGGCAGGCTATTCCACCACATGTGACTCACAATCTCTCCTCCGTCCGGGTAAATGACACGAGGGAAACAGCCTAAGACCAGGCTCTGGCAAAGCTAAGCACCGCCACTGGTCCAAAAATTCCCGTACCCAACTCCCCCATCAGCGGATCATGTGGCGGTGCAATTTGCATGTACACCCGATGGAGGGATAAGATGCTGTCAGATCAATGAATATGACCACTGGATCCTCACCGATGTGCAGCCAATTTGCACACTAGCACTTTGAGGCCACTGTGCATCCAGGAATATATTGCACATGGAAATGATTCTTAGCCTCATCAGGGATCTGAAGTGTTAACAATTCTACCATATAAAACAATAAAATACCTCGTAATACAAAATCTGTGTGCACAGTGCTTCAATATTACTCTGCGTACAATACATGTGTATGTCTTTGTGCACAGTGAATAAATAAATCAGTACCCAATTGATTGATACATGTTTGGGTAATAAATGTGTACGTCTTTGTGCAGAATGAATGAATGAATTAATATTCAATTGATTGATATATATGTAGTGGCGGCTGGCAAGGATCGGGGTGATAAGGCAGGGGCTGGGGAAGCGAGTGTAAAAAAAAAGAAAGAAAACACATACCTTCTCGCCGCATCTCCACCGTAGTCCCTCACTCCAGCCGGAACAGGAAGCACACCCAGGCTCTCCATAGCCAAACACAACACTTCTATGCAGTTTTGTGATTGGCCTAATTGCTGTGGTTTGGCGCTCACACAGGCAGTGGGAGCCTAGGCATGTTCTCCACCCAGGCTGCAATACAGCTTGGGTGAGAACATGCAAAGTGCACATGAATGTTTGGCTGGGCCGAGACGGCAGGCCAAACATTCATGCGCACTTACAGAGTGTGCCCGCCACTTCTCCCCTGCTCTCAGAGCAGAGCAACTCCATCCCGCAAAGCTGCTGCAGAAGGAACACATAAAATTATAATATTTTTCCTTTATTTCACTGGTAAAAAGCAGCAGAGCGAAGCTCCTCCGCCTTAGCCGAGGAGCCGCCACTGGATATATGTGTGCACACAGTGCATGGGTATATTTGTGCACAGTTCATTAATGTATCAGGGCACCATGCATAATACTTTTATGTGCCTGATGTATAGTTGTAACAATGTGTACAATACATGGCTAAAATGGTGCCTATTTGGTGTCCTGTGCATTGGTGTATCTGTTTACACAATGCATATATTGTTGTGCACAATTCATGGCTATATCTGCGTGCATGATGCATGGATAAATCTGTGTGCGCAATGCACAGAAAATTGGTACATAATTCAGGATATATTGTATGGCAGTACCCATTGCATGGATTTATCAGTGCAATGCATAAATTATTTTCTGTGCAAACTGCATGGCTATAACTGTGCTCACCATACATGACTTACTCAGTGCTCATCAGTGCCCAATGCATGACTGTGTATGTGTGTGCAATGCATGTGGACATTTTTGTGCACCATGCTTGGATATATCTGTGTGCACAGGACATGGGTATGGCTGTGTCCACAAAGCATGTATAAATCAGTTCATGAATCATGGATATATTTGTGTGCACAATGTATGGATATGAAGGAGCCGGGCTCCACGTTCTAGATTTACTCTGGAACCCCAGGCCAATGTCTCTTTTTCTCTGCATGAAAGTGTGGAGAGGAGGAAAATCGTTATCCAATCAAACATTACCGTTCCAATGAACTATGATTCCAAAGAATCACAGACTCCCAATTAAGTTTAGTTAATTTATTGCAAAGCTCATCTAAAGATGAGGGTGTAGAAATACATTGGAACTAATACAAAGCCAAACCTATGAGTGAAATTAAGGCTGTGCAACATACATAGAATAACCAGTTCTAGAATTAGGATACAGAAAATGATGGCCCTACATCCAAATTCCCCTTCATTGGAGGTTCGTCAGTAGAACGCATTAGGCTGTCCCTACACTATCAATAATGTGACATCCCTACTTAGCATTTCCCAAAGGCAAATTCTGTAAAGGTGTCAGCATGTGACTTCCTAAGAGATCCACTTACATTGAATGGGTCAAGTAGCATATTGCTACAGAGCTCATTCTAAGACACTCTCTTTCTCAAGGCAAGGCAGAAGTCCCCGTCTCTGTCCCTAACTTCAACACATGAATGGGCAGGTAGTTTTCCATGATGCAATACGACTTCACACCATCCAAGCAAGCCACCTACACGCAACAACAATGCTTCCAGACCTTGCTCGATTACTTGATTACTTTGATTCTCAGGCTCTCTCCGATGAGAAAGTACAGTCGTCCTTCACTATCAGCATCACCATTCAATGTATCTTCTCCTCCCTAAACCTAACTCCAAAAACAAAGACATTATTCTAACTAACAAGGATGAATTTCTCCACCTGCAACAGAAACATGAGAAAGAACAAATTTTACATGCACATGAATAATCACTACCGAATCTAATGCCAGAGCTTCTAGGGGAAAAATACAATTCAGGCTCACAGAATTCGTTCAACTTAAGAAATGGTACATAATTTCATAAAAGCACACATTTAAATGAACATCATTACTGAGCACACTTAAATCACCATGTTACATATGAATGTTAATTGTGAGAATATTCATTAGCTGTATATACAAATTAAACCCGGTAAGGTTTTCGATTAACCACATATAATCGCAACATTCCTTTCTTCACGTTTACATTGAAATATACCTAACACTTCAACGTTCACGTTATTACAGAAAACGTTTTAATGGCCCAATGTTAACACAGTAAAGGATTATATGTGGGTACGAACTACCCATGATTTTAAGGCCCCCAACAAATGAAAGTGCAAAATCGGGCTCTAACAGTCCCCTCTCTGATGACTAGTGTCATCATACTCATTTTCAACTCCCTGTAAAAAGAACAAACCTAAACAAAAGTTGTAACCTGTGTTCCCTGTTTAAACTTCTCCACATTTTTTAGATTCTCTTTTTGACTGGCCTGCAGTCTCTCCTGTCTCCTCTCTCGCTGTCTTAGAGAATTCTCAGCTTGTCTCGACCGTTACCACTTGTAAACCTTCACTATTCTCATCAACAAGATCATACAAATCACAACTATTACTATTGGTTTCAAGATATAACGAATAATTCCTTTCTCAAAGCTTGCAAACCAACTACCAACCTTTCCAAATCCTTTACCAACTTTGCTCCAAATTCCCTTGGTTGCCAAATCATGTATTTTATGATGTATAGCAGTGATATTATGTATAGTCTTGCTCAGATCCTTACTATGGTCAGGGATATAAGTACAGCATTGTTGGACCCTCATCATTTTTTTTCAGACTCCGTCCTCTTTTGCTAACAACACATCTAAAGCAAGACGGATTTGCATCACCATGGCTCTTATGAAAACCATCTCTCCATCTACGAGCAACTATGACTGAGCTGTATTGACTGACAACTTATCCACTATGGTTGATAACTTTATAATCTTTGCATCATTTAAAACCACTTCCAGACTTCGTACTACCGAACCAAAGACATCTCCTATAAACTCTCCTGCACTGGTACCACATCTCTCTCTATCTTAGGAAACATATTAGTCACATAACATGTGCCATACCAATTCAGTGGCAACCGAACATACACATTTTCCCCACACACAAAATACTCATTTGGCACCACTTGTACTGCATCTTGTAAGAACTTCTTTGCAGAAGTGTCAGTTGTGAAGATATGATCACACACACTCTGCCCCACAAATATCTTATTATAGTATCTCTGTACTTGTCTGATGCAAAGCTTTCCTTGCTGTTCCCAATCCACATCTATTGGACCATAACTGTCCCTAGTCTTGTGAGCTAACTCTTCCCTGGCCCATTCGAAATTTACTTTTCTATTGTTAAACTTAATTGCTAATGACCTATGTCTATTTTCTACTTGATCTACAAATTTCTTTTCTATGTTAGTTAGCACGCATGTCAAATTATGTCTATGTTCATAAGCTGTGTCTAATGTAACAGTAGGTATGAAATGCTTTCCCATTCTCTCTTCTTGTTTGTAATAATCATACTTGTTCAGATGCTTGTAAGCTGGAAACTCTAAAAGTACCACATCATAATTCGAGAAATAATACTCGTAATGACCCTTACCACAGAACATGCTAATACAAGTAATACCACACGTCAAAGGCAGGTGGTAATATCTGATACCCTCCACAGACGCTGGTACCTTCATACACACATAGCAATCTCTCATGTCCATCGTATTCACATACTCATACAATAGCTTCGCATAAGCATTCAACATATAATCACCCTTAGATAAATCTACATGCAACAAGCAACTAGTCTGTTCTATCAAAGCACTGCCAGCTATAAGTGATAGGTGTGGCTATCCCATGTACTCCCACTCCATTAACTTTAGCTTTGTGTGGACCTATAAAGCACATGGTAATGACTACGGCTATAACTAAAATCACTCCTACTATAAGTGTACCTATTATACATTTGTGCCTATGGTATGAATTTCCAGACTCCATTTCAACTGAGTTTAGATTGTAACTGTAAGAGCATAAATTCAAGTCTCTTTCACTGCCTCTCACTGTTGCACAACAAAGTTTATACATAGTTGCTTGAAGTCTTGCAAACAGTTCTCACGTAGGGGCATATTAGCAAGAAGTTGTGATAGTTATTGCAAAACGCGCTTAGCGCGTTTATTTTTATTGCTGCCTATCGCTAGATATGTTAGCGGAGAAAACATGCTATTAGCAATGTTTATCTACATTGTGCTAATATATACAGCGATAGCGACAAAATACCTGAATATCACTGGAAATCCAGCGATATTCACGCATTATCGCCAATGGGGACTTAACCTGACAATCCACCTCCTATTGAAGAAACAGGTAAGTCGTGTTTTTAGCAGGTGTTGGATTCTAGCGATAATCGCGCTTAGCGTGACTTTTTTTATCGCTTCGCCTGCGTTGCTGATAGGCAATAGCTGTGTTAGCGACTGCTTTCAGTCGCTAACAGTTTGGATACGCCCACTTTGCATGTCATTAGCGATAAATATCTCTGACATGCAAAGCGGGTCCCGAACCGGTCGCTATCGCCTAAAAGCTGTCACTAACAGCTGTTAGCGACAGCTTGCTAATAGGGGGATAAAAATATTGCCGCTTTAATGGCAAAAAGTGTATCTAAAGTGGCGATACTGCCCTTGCTAATATGCCTCTTAGTTGAAGTTGAAGTTGAAAGGGTTTTGTAAAGCGCTCTACTACCAAGCGGTTTCTTAGCGCTATAGAGAAAGACTGGAACTGAGGAAGAGAGGGAGGTGAGCTTAAGATGAATATGCTAGAGAAAAAAGGTGGGTTTTTAAGTCTGCGCCAAAGTCTACGTAGGAGGGAGTGGATCTAATCGCAAAAGGAAGTGCATTCCAGAAGGAGGGGGCAAGGGTCGAAAATCTGGAACACCAAATTTCTTTCTTCCGGAAGCGGTAAACATTAAGGAGGAACTTGGAGGATGAACGGAGATTTCTGCCAGGAACATATACGTTGATCATAGATCTAACGAAGGCGGGGGCAGTGCCGGCTAAGGACATGAAGGTCAGACAGCGCATCTTGAAGAGCGAACGTTCCCTCATGGGGAGCCAATGGAGAGTCTTTAGCAGAGGGGTGATGTGACTTAATTTTGGGAGCCTATAAATAAGACGAGCTGATTGATTCTGGATGAGCTGCAGGCGGCGGTGTTCGAAGGCTGGAATGCCAGCATACAGGGCATTGCCATAGTCCAGGCGGGATAAGATCATCGTCAGGACAATAAGTTTGAGGGCTTCAACCGAGAAATACCGCAAGATTTAGCGAATGGTTCTAAGGGATATTGTTATTATTATTATTTGAATTTGTTAAGCGCGACAGCTACCCAAAAAGGGTTTCCCGGCGCTGGACATGCAGGTTCAATTAAATCTCCGTTTCAACTTCAAAAGAGTTATTGATTAAAGAGCCAGGTTTTAGTGGCTCTGCGGAATTGCACATACTTAGTTTCAGTACGAATGTGCAATGGCAAGGAGTTCCACAGAGTGGGGCCTAACAGAGCAAAAGATCTACCTCCCATTCTGGCTAGTCTAATTCTAGGCACTACAAAATAGGCCAGATGGGCAGATCTCAAATTCCGGGAGGGTACATGAGTGTGAACAAGGGACTTAAGGTAATGGGGGGTCTGATCAGTTTTAATTTTAAACATGTAGGTCAGTGTCTTAAATTTGATACGGATATCTATTTTGAGCCAGTGAAGACTCCGTAAAGGGCCTGAAATATGGCTAGATCGGGGTAGTTTGCACAGCAATCTTACGGCCACATTTTGTACCAATTGCAGTCGCCCTATTACATCTTTCTTTGCCCCTAAGAAGAGAATGTTACCGTAGTCTAAGCGGGAGGTTATGAGAGCATGGACTACGGATTTTTGGGAGTCTTCTGGCAACATCCAAAGAATTTTCTTTAGCCAGCGCAATATAACAAAACATGTGGCCGAGACTTTGTTGACTTGATCTTGCATTGTCAGTGATCTATCAACCACAAAGCCTAAATTGCGCACATGATCTGATGGAAGGGGGAGCGGGCCCATTTCAGCGGGCCAATGTTTAGCAGACCATAAGTCGTGTTGCCGGCCCAGTATTAGTACCTCAGTTTTCTCGCCGTTGAGTTTTAAAAAATTGAGATTCATCCAGTCAGCAATTCTCCTCAACCCGATGGGAAGCAAGAGGGATAGGAAGCAAGAGGAGACCACCGAACTGATCTGGGGCCGCATAGAGAGGTCTTGACTAATTTTGATGCCCAGGGTTTTCACAGAGGCAGAGGGAGACGGTTTGTGGCACAATTATTTACATAGCTGGTAGACTTCCCTAGCCCTCTTTCTTCTTCTACAGAAAAGTCCCTAATTTTATTCTTCTTGCACTTGGGCCTAGATTATCTTCTTTTTGAGCAAAAGATTTGTACTTACAGTTCACAGTTCAATTTACATCCCATAAGAGATCAGAGCCAATCCCTTCAATGCCACACTGTAAAAGTTCTATACAAAATGCTGCAAACACCTGAGCTGGTGACTGATACCTAAAAGTTGTAAACGTGAGATCCTCCATAATCAAACTCTGTAAGTCACTCAGTCTCAGTGGATTTGGTACATGCAATGTCAGAACTCCATTAGCTTCTACTCCAGGAACCAACAGTTCAATTTCAATTAACAATTCTGATGTTCCTCGCCTCACTCTCCCGGACCTCACTGTTCCCAGCATCTGTAACAAGATAAATCCACTCCAGAGAAGCGTATCTCTGGCACAGTACTCTCACTCTCCCTGAGCTCCTCAGACTCCCCTGTGCTCGTTAGGTGTCACTTTGGTCTGACTCAGATGATTCAGAGATGGGAGCAAGATCTCTTTGTGATACAAGTCTCAGGTTCTGCCTTTTCTGTCTCACAGGCCACGATTCTCTTGTGACCTCAGTTTTCTTTCTTAGTACCCAACCACTTTTCACACCAGTCCCTTCAGATGAGTCTGATTCTATACTACTCGCAACTTTACCGTCTCCCTCATAGTCTGTAACTGGGCCTTATGTAACGTGACCCCCCTCTGCTCGACCTGGTGGGTAATTATCCAGCCTCGTCAGGAACCCCCACAGCTTGTCGTGCCCTATCCAGTGGTATTGCAACCACGGCTGGTTTCACTTCAGTGTGAGGAGCTGTTTCTTCCGAGGGTCCTGATACTCTGCATGTATTGGAGGCGTGGATCCACTTCGGCAAACCTCTGCACTTCACAGCAGTGTTCGTCACCAAAATCACCTGTCAGGACATCGCCAACATGCATCAAGGCAGTTATTCCTCACATGGTTCTGGACCAGTACTCAGTCCTCCATGCCTATTTTATTTATTTATTTATCGGGCAAAGGGAAGCAAAAATACCTATTTAGGAAAAAGAAAGGTTTTAAGCTGCTTGCGAAATCGTAAATGGCAAGATTCCAGCCGCAGACCACGGGGAAGCGAATTCCAGCGTGCGGCTGCCCTCACAGAAAAGCGACGGCCTCCCGTGCGTACCTTCCTAAATTTGGGGACGGTTGTCAGTCGCTCACTATCCGAGCACAGAGGTCTCGAGGCTTTGTACGGGGTGACCAGACCCGCTAAAATCGGCGGGCCTAGCCCATTCAGAAGCTTGTGGGCGATACACATAGCCTTAAAATCGATCCTCTCTCGCACAGGAAGCCAATGGAGGGCTTTGAGCGCTGGTCGAGCAGAGGTTCGGGACGATAAGCCCAACAACATCCTGGCTGCCGCATTTTGTGTTCGTTGAAGTTTGCCAAGAGTATGTTCAGGGGCCACTAAGTAAATCGCATTGCTGTAGTCTAGTCGTGAAAGTACCAATCCTTGGACTAAAAGCTTCCTGGACAGAGGGGGAAGCAGAGGGAGAATCTTGCGGACAGAGCGTAAAAGTCCAAAACAGGTTCCTGCTGTTGTTTTTGCCTGGATTTTTATGGATAAGTCCTGATCGAGCCAGAACCCCAGGCTCTTGATTTCTGTTTTGGGAGCGGGAACCTCACCCATAGTATCGGGCCAGACAGATGGTGGAATCGCTGTCCATTTTTTTCCCAGCAGCATGATTTCTGTCTTAGACCCGTTAAGTTTGAGTGAGGAGTCGCACATCCAAAGATTAATTTCCTGAAGGCAGTGTAGCAGATTGTCTGAGCAATGGTCAAGATGTGAGAGAGAGACGACCAGTTGCGTGTCGTCCGCATAACTCACAATCTTGATGCCAAAGGGGGCAACCACATCTTCCAGAGGGGCCATGTATGCATTAAAAAGAGTGGGACTAAGTGAGGAGCCCTGAGGCACCCCACTTAGCAGAGGAAGATGGTCAGAACGAGAGTTGCCATCCCAGACCTGGAACGTACGGCCCGACAAGAATGACTCTATCCAGGCTAAAGCAGTACCCCCTAGCCCCGCCCTGGCCAACCGATGGATCAAGACACGGTGATTCACCGTGTCAAAGGCTGCACTTAGGTCCAGGAGGATCACTGCCACTGATCCCCCTGAATCCAAAATGCACCTAGCTTCCTCGATGACAGCGAGGAGGGCAGTGTCCGTGCCCTGGCCAGGGTGAAACCCCGTTTGGGAGCAGCGCAGGAGTTTGTTAGATTCCAGGAACTGGGACAACTGGACATTAACCAGTTTTTCAGCGATTTTACTAATGCCAGGTAACAGCGAGATAGGCCTATAATTAGCCAGATCGGCCGGATCCAGCTGGGGTTTCTTTAGTAGGGCTTTAACTACCGCCACCTTCCAACTAGGAGGGACGGAACCTTGTGATAGTGAGGAATTGATCAGCTCCAGTACTGAAGGAACAATCACAGGAGCAACTTGTTTCAAGAACCTCATGGGAGCGGGGTCACAAGGAGAGCCACTTTTCATCTTGGCCAGGGTCTTATCAAGTTCGTCCAATGATACGGGCCGAAAGGCATTAAGCTGTGGTCGAGGGGGCTCTGATGAGCAAGTCTCAGGAGCCACGCTATCCCAGCAAAGTAGCTGAGATGGCTGAGGAAGTGAGGTCAAAATATTGGAAATTTTAGAATCAAAGAACTTAGAGAGTTCCATACTCCTATCCAGTGAAGCCAGGGCCGGTGTAGGGGGCTGCGGAGTCTTTAAGAGTTCTTTAACTATGAGATAGGTCTCTCTCGAGGAGTTTGTGGCATTTTTGATCCTATCATCATAGTAAGAGGCCTTGGCTGCTTTCAGGGCTAGCTTGTAGGCTCTACAGCCGTCCGCTAGGAGTCTTTTTTTGTGTGGAGCCAGTCCTTCCTCCACAGACGTTCCAATTTTTTTGCAATCCTTACGGCGAGCTCTCAGTTCCGAATTGAACCAAGGAGCGGAGCCTATCTTCCCACTCTTATTTTCTCGGGTCTTTATGGGTAAAATGGAATCAAGTGTACCGATAATCCAGTTCCTGAAGTTGCTATCAGCCAAGACAAGATCCGCAGTAGGGGCGGGAGTCGTCAGTTCCAGTGCTCTAGACCAATCCTCAATCGAGAGTCTTGACCAGGCCCTGTCCTGGGTATAAGTAACGGGCTTATAGGGTTTCCTGAAATCCCCTGGCCAGGAGAGGGAGACTAAAAAACGGTCTGTCCAGGGGAGGGGACAGGGGGGTTTTGCCTGGATAGAACGGACATTCGTAAAAACAGAAAAAAGAAAGCCCGGAGGGAGAGCCATGACTATATCCGACTCCGAATGTGTCGTAAGCCATGTTTCTGTGAGTAACAGAATGTCTAGCTCGTGGTCAAGGAGGAGGTGATTAATTAGCAGGGCATGTTTGGGAAACGACCTGCAGTTCAATAATGCTAGTTTCAAGCCGGGGTATGAGACCGGTGCCTGGGTCAGCTTTAAAGAATAAGGGCAACAGAGCGCACATTTTTTAAAATGATCGTCTGTCTCAAAGACGTAGTTACACTCTGAGTTTTTCACAGGTCTGAGACTGAGTAGGTCCTTCTGCTTAGCTCCGGTTCCTGGCATGTAGATTGAAGCTTCCCGCGTGTAGCGTTAAGTTGTGTGCATTAACGCTCCCTATGTCCGTCCCCCTGGGTACATGTACAACCATGTACTCCAGATAATTTTTTATAAAACCCCCTGTTTTTTTAATCGCTGATTGTATCCTTTTTCATCATAGACTCTGGGATCTTAGCCAATTTATTAGGACTGATTGGATGTTGATTTTAAAGCGACATGTCGGATAGGTATCCATTCTAAGTAAGTGGCTAATACCATCCACGTCCCGTATTTGAGTGCATTTCCCAATAACCCCGATTATTATGGGGTGCATGTAATTAAACTACACCTTACTCTTGCAGGCGCAGGTATCCCGCTCTCGTCTTCTTGGAGCCCACACAAACATTTTCCGCTAAACCGGCCCTCCCTGAAGGGTTTTACATGGTACTTCATGGGACCAGCGGCCCCTCCTTTCATTCTGTTCTCAGTTTTAACTGTCACATCCCTTGAATATAAAGTACATTTCTACACTTAACTTCCCAGGTGCCCTCCCCCCCTCTCACAGTCCTGAGGTAGACCCCTTCGTAAGGTTTCCATGAGCCTACATCAATTTGTGGTTGAAACGTCCACACTCTTCTCTTTGCCAGCATAAACAACAGTGATTAAGCTCCTGTGTTTTCTTCTATGTCATGGCCACACAATAATCCATGTAGATTGTTAGAAATGTCTGGCTTAAGGAAGAGCCATTGTTTGATGTAAACATGAATATGTGATTTGCACAATACTCTTTCTTTTGTGTAGCCCTTAATCTTCACTCAAATCACCCACTTTTTCCTGCCCCCTTTCTCCTTTACTCTGGGCACTTGCTGTTTTTTAAGTATTCCACGGTATCGTTATTATTATATTATTATAGAGACTTTTGTAGCGCGCTCTATTACTAAAACAATAGTATCCTGGCGCGAGAGAGAAGGGAGGCAGATCAGGGTAAATCCAGAGTAAAAAAAGAGAACCATTATACAGTAATGTTAAAGAGATGGGTTTTTAGTCCCTTCTTGAACACCGTGATAGATGAAGTTGTTCTCAAATGGAAAGGAAGGGTGTTCCACGCTCTCGCAGCTCTGACAGAGATGGATTGGCCACCAATCCTGCTGTATTTAAATTTTGGTACAGTCATTTGGTGTAAATTGGTTGACCTGAGAGGACGATTAGGAACATAGAGGGAGAATCTTTTTCTTAGATAAACTGGACCAGTTTGATGAACAGCACGATGTGCAAGAACAAGGATTTTAAACAAAATCCTATGAGCGACTGGGAGCCAGTGAAGGGTTCGAAGAGGTTGGCGGATACTAGAGCTTTTTGGTATGTTAAACAAAAGCCGCACAGCGGCATTTTGAATAACTTGGAGACGGTGAATCAGATAGGCCGGAAGTCCACAGAAGAGGCCATTCGCGTAATCCAATCTGGATAATATAAGAGCGCGGATGACCGTCTCCTTGGCCTCTCTCGGGAGTAAAGGAAGAAACCTGCGTAGTGTTTTTAGTGTGGAAAAGCAGATCCCCGTAAGTTTTTTTAGGTGATCTTCATATCTAAGGTTGTTATTAAACCAGACTCCTAAGTTTTTTGCAGGTCCACTGATGGATTTGGGGCATGGCAGATCGGTGGGCCAGAGAGAGTCGCTAAAATTATCTGGAAAGGGGCCATACAGCAGGATTTCAGATTTACTTTCGTTACATTTTAGTTGGGCGAGGGCTAACCAACGAAAGACCGATGATAGACAGAATTGAACACCCGATGTGTCCAAGTTATTTTTTGGCCATGTGAACAGAAGTTGTGTGTCGTCAGCGTAAGCCATAATTTTTGCTCCCAGCTGTTCAGCAAGATAAATAAGAGGGGTCATATATATATTAAAAAGCAGGGGGCTGAGGGTGGAACCCTGTGGAACACCAGTTGTGAGTTTTTTGGGAGAGGATGCAAAGGGCGGCATCCAGACTTGCTGAGATCTATTATTTAGAAAAGATGTCAGCCAGTCAAGAGCAGAGCCTGTTATGCCTATAGCCGCTAATCTAGTAAGTAAAAGGGAATGAGGGACCGTATCGAAGGCGGCAGAGAGGTCCAATAAAATCAGAGCCGCTCTGCCGCCTCCATCCAAACATTCCCGGATAGCCTCAGATACTTCAACTAAAGCCGTCTCCGTGCTAAAGGCTGCTCTAAAACCTGATTGCGCTGGGTGAAGAGCCTGAGAGCTTTCTACAAAATTGTCCAGCTGTATGAAAGCAACCTTTTCGCATATTTTTGCCAGGGCCGGCAACAATGATATGGGCCGGAAGTTAGCGGGGACCGCAGGATCTAGGCCATTTTTTTTTAAAAGTGGTAACAATTTAGCTTGCTTCCAGCATGCCGGAACAGTGGCAGTGAGAAAAGAATGGTTGATGATGTGTGTCACCTCATGGCCAACTGTGTTTGCAAGGCCCGCAAGCACTCTGGCAGGACAAGGGTCAGAGGGGGATCCTGATTGTAAGGCAGCAAGAATTTTAACAATATCTGTTTTTTCAGCTGGGGTGAAGTGGGTAAACTGATCCGTAAGGACAGGCATAGTGGGGGATGGAATGATCATTGAAGGTGGAAAACTATTACATACAGTGAGTAGATCATCTTGAATTTTGGCGATTTTGTCCACGAAGAACACAGAGAGTTCTTCACACCATTTCACCGAAGAGGTTAGTAAAGGTTGAGCAGCACATGGTGAAACAGAGCTTTTGACGATAGCAAAAATTTCCCTGCTATTGTTGTTGGCTTTAGCTATTCGCCCATCGTAATATTGACTTTTTGCAGATTTAATGGCAGCATAATACCTCTTTTGTGCCGCCCTCAATTCTTTCTTAGCCTCGGGGAGATAGGCTTGTCTCCATATCCGTTCAAGTTTTTTACAACCTGATTTGAGATCACGGAGAGTGTGGGAAAACCAGGGTTTAGAAGGGGTAGAGCGCATTCTACAGACTCGGCCAGTCTTAATTGATGCAGCAGTCCCACGTTCAATCCATGAATTGAAAGAACTGACGGCTGACTCAATTCCAGGGGGAAATGTTGGGCGGGAAGTATCTAGTTGGTCACATAGAATATCTATATTGATTTTCTGTGTGTGAGCAACTGGATGATTAATCTCGGCAGGGCGGGTTAAAGGCCAGGTAAACCTAATCAGCGTGTGGTCAGACCAGGTCACTGTTTCGGGATGAGTCATGTTTATATCAAAATTAGTACACACCAAGTCAAGGACATGTCCACCTGAATGAGTTGGAGCCTTAACCCATTGTTTAAGCTGGGCCGTAGCTAGAGCATCATTTAAACGGGCCGTATCAGGTAGATCTAAATTATCCACATGAATATTAAAATCCCCCAAGAGAAGATATCTGAAGATATCTGAAGTTCATCTATAAATAATGTATGTACAATGTGATTAAATAACACTGGCATTTAATTCTTATAACCTGGTCATTTCTAGTTTGTTGGTGTATTTATGTATATTGTCTCTGTGTGTTGTTGAACTATTGCATACTTGGACCATTTTACATTGTACTGTTCATTACCCAGGTCCCAGTGCCTATTGGGTATACCCTTATTTGTAACGAGGTATGTACACACAGCAATTACTGCCAATAAAGCAACAGGCCCCGCCCGATCAGCAAGGATGACATCTAACACCATCCAGTTTTGTAAAGTGACTAGCCTCGTAGCCTGGAGCTCAGCTGTAATGTTGGTCAGTGTAAGTTGACCAGCTGTTGCATTAATTATCCCCTTCAACAACCCTTGTTAACCTACGAATGTTAAGGCTATTAGAAATGGGCCCCAAAAGGGTTTGATACTCTTCATGGCATCTTCAAACTGTTGCAAAGTGGTTTCTGTCTAATCTATATCTTCTATGTCAATAACCTGTCTGACTCGAGGCAAGTATACACTCCTAGACTGCAGCTGATGGTCTTTGTGGTAATTGGATGGAGCTATATACACAGGGGGAAGGAGAAAAGAGAGATAACACCTGTCCGACCATCCCTCCGGGAACCAGACATAAGCTTAGGATCCACAGACAAAATAGACATTAGGAGGTGGTATTAAGGGCGGACTATCGGTCGTACTCAACTTATGTGTGTGGAATTGCATCTGCTCTCCCCCACTTTTATCCTCCCGGTCCACTGGACACAGTAACTAGCTGTTGTGTTGACCACTAACACTGGTATTGGCTTGTCCTCAGTAACATTACAAGTCTGGAAATACTCTGACATGTTAAACCCTTGGAAATCAGCTATTTCAATTAGAGAACAAGTCCTGTTCTTTACACTTTTGTATGCACTCATACAGGACCGTAAAAACAATCTACAAAACAGCTCTTGGCCTGTAGAACCGCCGGGGGGAGCTCTGTAATGGAAATGTGCATTCCGTACCACAGTGGAAGAATAAGCAGATGTCCTATCAAGAGTATCGAATTGGCGATGGGGGTGCACCATACTGAGCAATGCAAACCAACCCTCGGAACTACTGATGTATGACAGTGGCATGGACAACAGGTTATCACTTTTATGAGTCACTGAAGGAAGTAATCCACACACCCGACAATTAGTTGTATTCAACACCTCATTAGCCTGATGCAACATTTGTATGAATACATTATCCTTATAAAAGTTTCTGTGCTCTCCTTTGTGCTGGGCCAAAGTGAAAAAAATATGTTCAGGGGGAATGGGTGTTGTACCAACCATGGAATGTACAGGATACTTCTCTTCCAGGAACCAGGATATCCCCAATACAATTATTAATGCAATCGCAACTATTGATGCAAAATCTATTTTACTCTTTTTTGGACCAGTCCTGCTGCGTAGTCGCGGTGATGCAAATGGCTGCTCCTCCTCCTCAATGGGCTGACCAAAGGGATACATTATGAAGCAAGGAAAAGGGAATGCAATAAAACTGATGGCAAGGGCAAGTGTTCCCAGTGTCCTTCAGAGCCTCACTGGTAGACTACTATTGTTCATCAAGGTTGGCGCTCTTGAGCACCAGCGGTGGAGCTGCTCAGTCCTAGATCTTGATAAATCCAACATCATCCAGGATAATGTAACCCCCGTCCAGGGATCACATTCGATCTATCCTGTCCAATGTCTGATCAATGCACCAATCTCGCCTCACCCTAAACTAACAGTATTGGTACTATAGGCAATGTACACCCTGACTTGCGCAGTCCATCCCTAACTAATCTAACTTCTCCTTTGGTGCACTGTCCTTCACTCGAGGGCACAAATTGTACCTGGTGACACCAGGCACAGAGGGGTCAATGAAGAGGGGCTCAGGCACAGAGGGGTCAGTGGAAAGGGGCTCCTGAATCGCCCTGATCTCCGGGGGCACTGCCGCATTGAGCACCTCATTACTTTTGGCATCCGTTTGGGTCCACGTTAAAAACGCAACGCTGAATGGGATGAACTGGGGCACCTTCTCATGTTCCGAGTCCCCAATGCCCTCCCTTACCCACTGATCATAGGGCAAGGGCAGGGGTACTCTGCAGCAGTGGTGCGTATGAATCCAGTTCTTTCAGATGGCGTCTTTCACAACTGTGTAGGTGGCAAGGAGGACCTGGACAGGTCCCTTTCAGCAGGGGTCCAAATTATTTTTCAGCTGGAAGTTCTTTTACCAGTATAAAATCACTAGGCCGAATATTATGTTGAGGCCCCTCGGGTACAGGTCATAAAGACTTGTGGATCTGTTGGTGAATAGAATGCTGCCTTTGAGTTAATTCACACAGGTTATCTGTCAGCAAAGGATACTCAATTTCCGAAAACTTACGCGGTCGCGGGATGCCCCAGACATTCACCAGACATCCGAACTCGACCTCATGAGGTAACAATCCCGTCCTAGAATGTGCTTTTGTTCTTGTGGCAAAAGGACTAATGGTAAAGCATCTGACCACTGCAACATTGTGGTCTCCTGAATCTTTACCAATTTCAGTTTGAGAGTACAGTTGTACTTCTCAACCTAGCCTGCTGACTGAGGGTGATTTACAGCATGGAACTTCTGTCTGATGTGTAGTCCCTCACAAAGTAGCTGGATAACCTTGGCATTGAAATTACTTCCGTTATCAATCCAGATCAAATGAGGCAAGCCAAGCGAGGAAAGAACTCCTACAGGAGTATCTTTGCAGCCACAATGGCTGTATTCTCTTTAGTGAGGTAAACCTCAACCCATTTACTGAACGCACAAACAACCACTAACACATACTTAAAATTATTGACCCTGTCCATTTCAATAAAGTCAACTTGAAGGACCTCAAAAGGGAAAGTGGGAGGTGCAACATTTCCGGGTGGTGTAGGGGTACCCTTGCCAGGATTGTGCATCACACTGTCTTGGGGATGTTGTTATTTTGACATACGGGGTCTAACAACATGCAAATACCCTTAGCACTAATATGGGCTGGGCCATGGGCCATTGTCACTACAAGAAGAACATATGCATCTGGCAACATCCATCTCTGCTTCTCGGACTTGTCAATCCAATATCCTTCATCATTTATCATTCAAATTTGCAGTACTTTCTTGCACACCGCTAATTCCTCCACCCTAGCCTCACTCTGGATTTACTTCACATTTTCTAGTGTATTCTCAAACCTGGAGAACTCAGGCACCCACCTGGCGGGACCTGCTACAAACATTCTTTTCATCTTTGTTTTGGCTGTTTCCCTGGCTGTCTGATCCGCAAAAGCGTGCCCTTACCCACATTGTCAGTAATTTTCTTATGGGCGCTGCACTTCACTATGGCCACTATCTTATGGAGTATCAAAGCAGACAGAAGCCTTTGTATAAGAGGACCATGAGAAGTAAGGAACCGTCACTCTGCCCAGAGCCACCCAAAATTATGGGTGACCCCAAAGGCATACTGGCTGTCAATATGAATATTAACAACCAGTCCCTCGCTCAACTCACAGGCTCGAATAAGGGTGTCTAGCTCTGCAGCTTGGGCCGTGTTAGATTTGGGGGTCTCTAGTTGGCACAGGTAGGTACTTGTGACAAATAGGGACCCTCTCCTCTAGTCAGGACAAGGGGATTACACTTCTAAAATAACCCCCGCTCACTCTCTAGGTTCCGTGGCGCAAGCAATCAAGGCTTATTTCAGAGGTGTTGTAAGTTAAGCAGTTGTGACCACATACAGTAACCCAGTGACAACACTACAAATGGACACCACCTTATATCAAAAATAAGTAGACTGTAAATAGAGTTACCACAAGACCATAAACGACAAAAATACACACTGTGATTACTTTAAGATGGTAGATTTAAGCTTAAATCAGTTCAGTTCTTAGATGTGACACTCTGCGTCAATGTACCTTAAGTTGCATTGCGCTTCCACGACAAGCAATGTCGCAGTGATGGGAAATGCGGCAAAGTTCAGATACACAGAAATAAAGACGTGAAGATCTTCCAGATGCAGCAGGCTTCTCGGGGATGCGAGATGTCCTCGGTTCGATGCGTGGACTGCAGCGGCGACACCCTTGCGATGCGACGGCAACAGCTCCAGCAGCGACGCTCTTCTCCACGATGCATGAAGCTTCCGCTCAATGCGACAACTACAGCGGCGACATCTAAGATGCAACGGCAGCAGCTCCAACAGCGACGCGCTTCTCAGGGATGCAAGGTGCTCTTGGTCGATGCGGTGCAATGAGACTGTTCCAGCGGTAACACCCTCCGGCTTCGGAGTTGCGACGGCAGGTACAGCGACGGCGACACGCTCCGACCTCATTGCGAGATTCTTCTCCTGATGCGGTGCAGTGCGACAACTACATCGGCGACACCCTTCTTCTTCGGAGTTGCAAAGGCAGCAGCAGCGACGGCGACTCTCTTTCTCTTCGTTGTGTCACGCTTTTCTCCGATGCGGTGAATGCGACAGTTCCAGCGGCAACACCCTCCTTCGGAGTTGCAACAGCAGGCTTTGTGACGGCGACACGCTTCTTCTCGAGTCGCGCTTCCAGCTCCTTGCGACGCGCAGTTCCTCAGAAGGCCCAAAACAGCAGCAGACACTTCCAAAGAACTCTGGGGAGCTGGGGGTTGAAGTCTGTTGTCCCTGAGACTTCAGCAGGAGGTAAGCTCTTTTCCAAGCCCTTGGAGATCCTTCACAAGTTGATAGCAAAGTACACAAAGTTCCTTTCTCCTTCATTTGGCAGTAAGGCAACCACTGCAGGCCAATCCCCCAAGCAGCACTTCAGCTTGGGAATAGTCTCTCCTCAGTTTCTTCAGGTTCCTCTCCTCAGTAAAGGTTTCTTCTTGTAGTCCAAAGTGATTTAATTTCATAGGATCAGGGTCCCAATATTTATACCCCAAAATCATTTGTTCTCTGAGGGGAGAAGGGCCTTTGCCCAGTTCAAACCAGTTCTGAAGCACTCTGTTTACGAGACTTCACCTTTCCTTTCACAGTGCAGGGCAGGCACATCAGACGCCCCACAGGAGGTGGAGCCAGCATTGTGGACGGCAAGAACAGTCCTGGAGCACTTTGTTTACAGGACTACTTCTCTTCTTTCAGTGTGCAGGGCAGAGACATCAGCCGCTCCCCAGGGGGTGGAGCCAGCATTGTGGAAGACAGGCACAGCCCTATTCAAGGTTAAGGTGCAACTCCTCCCTCCCAACTAGATGCAGATCTCTCTATTCACCACTGGGTGACTCAGCCTGTCTCCTGGAATTCCCCAGCCCTGTCACTCTCACAACCTAGCAGAGGCAGGTTTGAAGGGTTAGACAAGCAAATACCTACTTTCTAAAAGTGGTATTTGCAAACACAGAATATTAAAACAAACTTTACTCAAGATTATTTATTATAGTTCAGGCATACTAAACTCGAATGTCTACCATGTTCTCTGAGACAGTTAGGACAGTTAGGATTATAAAATGTAATAACTCTAACAGCCCATTCTGGCCTATGGAGAACAGGTAGCCTTGCAATAGTGAAAAAACGAAAATGACTGTAATTCACTATTAGGACATGCCACTCACATCAGGGCTTGTCCTACCTTATACTTACATGCACCCTGCCCTTAGGCCTACCATAGGGGTGACTGATATGAAGAAAAGGGAAGGCTTAGAGACTGGGAGATGGGTGCACTTGCCCAGTCAGCATGGCAGTATCAGACTGAACGCAGGCTCTGCAATGGCAGACCTTAGACACATTTTACAAGGCTGCTTCTGTGGGTGGCACACCAAGTGCTGCAGGCCCACCAGCAGCATTTGGATTACACGCCCTGGCACACTCAGTGCACTAGACTAGGGTCTGACAAGTAAACCAAAATAGCCAAACATGGAATCACTAATCCATACATCAATTTACAATAGGGAGCACTTGCACTGTGGCACTGGATAGCAGAGGCAAAGTGCCCAAAGCATCTAACACCAGCAAAAACACATGAGGCAACAGCAAAAATGGAAGGGAGACCAACATCAATGGTGCCAGGTCTAACAGGCCGACTGATAGGGAACTTGTAATGTCTCAACTACCGTGCGTAGTGTTGCGTATGCAGCAGTTGTAGTGCCATCTGGTAACTTAATGCAAGAACCTCCGACATATAGTTCCCCTTGGGGTCAGATAAGGGAACATCAATCATGTTTACCCATCCCTTCGTCTCTTCTTCTGTCCTGAAGATACAATCATGTATGTCAATCTCCTCATGCTCGGAAGGGACGGGTAGTAATGTGGCTGGATTCAGAGTGGCACAGCGCTTAATCGTAATGTGCTTTTGAAAGAGCATTAGCTCCTAATGTGTCAGACGTGCACTGGTGCAGTGCTGTGTCCTTGACTTATTCAAAAGTGTATCCACAGCATGGGGCACCATAACTGTGAGGTCAGTATCAAGTACAAGTCCCGCCAATTGTCATATTGAGACAGCCGCGACTGCTCTTAGACAGCTTGGGAGAGCTCGGGCGACAGGCTCAAGTACAGCAAAGAAATAAGCACACAGTGTTGCTTATCCCCGAATCTTTGTGTTAAAACAGAAAGTGCACATCCACCCTGCTCATGGACATACAACGCAAAACATTCAGCATAATTAGGGGTACAAGCACTGGGGCCGAGAAAAGCGCAGTTTTTAATTGCTCAAAAGACTGCTGACACTCCGTCATCCAAGGCAGGGGCTCATCCACATCTTTTAATGTTTGGGCAAGCAGGGGCTTGATAAGCAGCAAGTAGCCAGGTAACCACTGCCTGCAATAGAAAGTAATACCTATGAAAGCACGCACATCTTTCTGAGTTTGCGGGACAGACATTTTAACAATGGTACTGAGGCGCACAAAGGTCAGTCTCCTACCCTCCTTCGACAGTAGGTGACCTAAGTAGGTGACCTCTTGTCAACAATACTGAAATTTGGAAAGGGATACCTTAAGACCATGATCAGCTAGACGAAGCAACAATCTAACTGTACTGTCTCTGCAACCTTGTTTTTTGTCTAAGGCAATGAGCAGGTCATCAACATATTGAACTAAAACGTTACCTTTTTGGAGCAAGAAGGAATCCAGCTGGCCTTTCAATGCCTGACTATAAATACTCAGACTCTCTGTATAGCCTTGAGGAGTGCAACAGAATCTAAAACTTCTACCAGCTAGGGTGACCCCGAACAGATATCTGCTATCAGGTTGAATGGGAATACTGAAGAATGCGTTTTTCAAGTCAATGACAGAAAAGAATTTGGCAGAAGAAGGAATCATTGTCCAGGGAGTCGTAATGTCAGGAACCACCAGAAACTGAGGAATCACTATTTTGTTAACCACTCAAATCAATCACAAAATGGTAAACATCTTCGTGATACTCAGAGGGACCCGAAAGAGTCCGTTTGTGGATCGACAGTATAGGGCTGTTACAAACATTAGCAGTCATCCCCTCAACCACTCCTTTCTCAATCAAGTCTTTCACAATTTGGATCAAAGCTCGCTCACCTGCCTGCGGTATCTTATACTGAGGAATATGGACTAAAATAGCACCTTCCTTAACACGAATCGAAACAGTTGATATCTGCAACATACCCACATCTGTGTCGCCCATTGCCCACTGTGTGGGTGGCACATCTTTAAATTCAGCAGGGATAGGCGCAGCCTCAGACAGACACTGCGAAGCACACACAACATTCTGACCGATTGTCATGTAGACACCCTCCGGGGAGCAATAAATTGGGGCATACAATTTCTTCAATAGATCCAAACCCATTAAATGTTTTCCACAATTAGAAGTCAATAAGAACGGTGAATCCACAGTGAAAGGATCAATAGTCAACACAAGAGGTTTGGAAATGGGGCTCACAACCGATACATCAGAAAATCCTACCGAAACATTATTATGGTCAGACAGAGCTACCCCATGGACTAAGGAACGAGAAATAGAGCTGTTCCACCAAAAACTCCTTAGTCAAACCATGCACAGCCGCACTAACGTATGAACCTCGCTGGTCTACAGGTATCAAGTCTGGTACTGCATCCTGTCTCCGGCTGTCCTAACTGTAAGACATCCCCATCACCACATCTGTATCATAGTCATCATGATAGTACTGTTTGTCCAGAGGGTCGTCAAAGTAGTTCTGATCAGTACCACCCTGCAATGGTTCAGCGGTCTGAGCCCTGTCCTGGCCCCTATCTCCATGACCCCATCTACGAGAACCCTGTCCTCTTGGGACAGCCACCTTTTGCAAAAGCACAAGGCACTCGCTGCGCCAGTTCCCCTCCTCCTTACAGTATGCACACTGATTCAGTCCTACAGGCATAGCATTTCTACTAGTACGGGGAAGCTGCCGGGCCATACCACCACATCCTCTACCATTCCTATGAAAAGCTTGTTGCAACCACACCTTTGTCTTCACATCTTTATGCTTTTTCTCCAAATTTCCCTTCTCCTCATTTTCCCTGCCTGTGCTCATAATACTGTGCCATATTCAAGATAACAGAAGGAGAAGATTTGGCCCAGGTACTCTCGGAAGCCTTCTATCGAGTTGCAATATCGGGGAGTAAGTTGGAAACAAATCTACTAACAAACAAATGTACACCACCTTTGATTGAGAAGTCCTGTCCACTATAATCCAGAAATGCACTTTCAAACCGGGTGAAAAAATCAGCCACACTCTCATCTTTCTTCTGGTGTCAAACTGATAGCTCGTCCCAATCAATTTTTCGGTTTGAAATAAGGGAATGCATATAAGTGATAATTCAGCCAGTCAAAGCAAGTATCTCTGCCTTAGGCTTCTCACTACGCTTTCTCTCCTGGTCCCATGCTTTAATTTGATCCCAGGTACCACCCAATTCCACAACGTAGTCTTGTATGTGTACCTGTCTCCAAATATCAACAGTAACCAATAAACCAAAGAACATTTCAATATCCGTAAGCGTCATCACTGTCGAAGTAGCTGCCTCAGTTAATTCCCTAAAATATGCAGTAGGATTTTTCTTAAGGTCCGGTAAATGAGTCTTGAGGGACAAAACCTCACTCCTTTTACATGGAGTATAAACCCACTTTTCTTGGAAACGGGCCGCTATGCCGGGTCTAGTAACAACATCATGCTGATCCCATAGCTCTGGTATTTCAGCATGATATATCAGATGAACCTCCCTCATCGGAAACTGAGATATCGTCTTTGGGCTCTTCTCAAGCAGCCTACTCCGATAAGCATCCAATGTCGCAACTTTACCAAAACTTGACCAGGCGCCATATCAGCAATGTAGACATGATCCTTAATATCATAGATCATCCGTGGTGTTGCATCATTGATACACTGCTCCCAAAGCCCAATCAAAGTAGCCAACGTGTTTAAGGGCATGCTGTTGCACAAAAGGCTCATAATCTTTCATCACATTCCACACATCCTCCACTCCATAAATGAGATTCCAGGCCCACTGCACAGCCTGATTAGCTACTACCTGTTTTTCAGCCTCACCCACGTCAGATCATATCAATGATTGCCCTAATCGTTCCTTGAATTTCGTCCAGTCTCTATCTTCAGGGGCGCGTACTGGTGTCCCAATACGCAGCAATGTTGGGAATAGAGGAAAACAGTGGGAGTGATAACAGAGGTAGTGGGCATTAATGTCGCTGCTGGCTGGATCGTGGGCATAAGAGGTGGCGAAAGGGATGCTGAAGCAAAAGGTGTTGCAGGAATGCTGACATTCGTAGTTACCACAGACGGCAAAGACAAAGAAAAGACAGGAGGTGCCGTGGCCAAGGCAGACTGAGCAACAGTAGCAGAAGCAGAAACAGCAAAGGCAGAAGAACCGGGCAGCTGGGCCTGTGGGGAAAGAACGGGATATACCCTCTGCGAGCTTACGGAGGTGGGGGGCGAGCATCTAGCAATTCTTCAACAAAAGAGGCATCTTCCTCTCAGGCTAAATAAGATTTATCAATATTCAGTCGAAACCTCCTATCTTCACATTCAATTCCCATCTCCTGCTTCTCTCTATCATGCGCTACAGCATTCTGAGTTAATGTTTTCATTCTCCCCTTCCCGGGCCTCTTTCTCTGCTTTCATTTTCCTCTGTTTAGCCTCTTATTGCCATGTTCTGAGGGATTCAAACATACACTGCCTACTTCTTCTTACAAACAACTTTTCCTGTATAAACCAATTTTTGGTTCATCAAAGGTGCCCGTCAAAGGCCTCTGTAACTCGGCATTGTCCCTCGTATATTTGTGCCATAACGTACTAAACATAATAAGGTCAAGGCCATGCTTTACATACATGTCAAAATTCAGAGTGCCTTCTGTAGTCACTGGCTGGCTTTCTTCCAGTTGAGCATCAGCAAAACAACAACAACAACAAGAAACCAAGAAACGACTAAAACAAGGCATTTTCAAAAGTAAGCCAAATTTGTTATGTTACCTAGCAAAGTGTCCAGAAACACTATGGGCCTCATTTAAGAGGTCTTGTGTCCGTTTTGCGCTTCCGAGGGTTTAGCTGTTCAGCACCCCAGTCGGTATGATCATTGGGCGAGGCACCGCTCGGTCAGACAGATGGGGCAGCTGCAAGTTCAGGACTCTCTTGTGAAGGGATCCCTAGTCCACCCGTCCGACCCCACAAATGTCCCGACCTCCTCACCCATCCGTAGGTGAGGATGGGTCACCAATTAGGGTCACCCGGGTCACTCACGACCACCTCTCAGCATTCCATACAATTGAAGAGTCGGTCAGACAGTAGAGAATACAAAACAA
Organism: Lissotriton vulgaris; assembly: GCF_964263255.1. Lineage (NCBI taxonomy): Eukaryota > Metazoa > Chordata > Amphibia > Caudata > Salamandridae > Lissotriton > Lissotriton vulgaris. Next base: position 2,120,396,230 of record NC_141687.1, on the reverse strand, counting down.
GCATATTTTATTCAGGTACGCTTGAGCGGAGTCCGGTCTGACAAGCCTCCTTGGATTGCTGCAGAGGGACTGACTTCAGCAAACGTAGAGATACAATATGTACTTTTTCTGAACCAAGAAGGTCCCGCCCCTGATGAAAATCTACTAGCAGGTGCAGCTATAACAAAAGGAGTACAGTAATATGAGTTTCGGCTCTGGGACGGGGCACACGTTATCTCCCTAACAAGGTTATTCTGTTCATGTCTACAGATAGGCTAATGTGAGAAACGCCTCTATCTATGCTAAAGGAATGCATTAATAGGAACAGTGTAACCTTGGAGAAACAAACATTTCCACAGCCTGCCTCTTGAGTCAGGGGATACATGGCTAATGACGTGATTCAAAATGGCAGCTGAACCTAAAATGGTGCCGCTAATGCTAACTTAACATGTGCTATGCATGAACTGTACAACTAAAACATTTTTATTCCAACAGGGGTACTACATTCTACAGGCACCAGAAATAGGATTCATGGTAACATTCCCCCTTGTGCTGACCCCCTGACTCAACCTTGGCTGCTGTTGACTAGCGTTTTCCACTAAAATCGGGTCATACACAGAGAATACGGGTCAGATGGTGACCCGTATTGTAATGGCTCCCGGTAACCGTATAGCAGTGTTGACTCCACTTGACTCTGCACCTCCAACTACTGGTATCCCTATTCATTCTGTTCCTGTTGAAATATTCCCCACTACCCCTGCACTAGGAACTAGGGCCTGTCTGTGCTCTTACCAGTCTTTCCATACTTACTGCATTTGCCAATTCTCGCCTTCCTTCTTCTGAATGTGGGTTATATGGCGGAGGACGCTCTGCTAATACTCTGTCTAGCAAGCTGTCATCAGTATCACCCCCATCATTCCCATCTCCTCTGCTATTCCTATTTTGTGTATCTCCCTCTTTCACCAGTAATGAATACAATCCCTCTCCTTCAATGGTGTCTGCTTTCCATCTCTTTAGTTGTGCATCCAATCACTCATCCTGATATGCTATCATTGCCTTTCTCATCTTCCCCTGACATCTTTCCCTGTTTTTTGCCAGTGCTGCTCACATCCAAGCATCTAATGCCTCAAACTGTCTTGGTCTAGATGGATGCCGTAGTGATGACATCACTCCCCTCAAATGATATAACACCTCCAATTGAAATGCCCCATAATGTAGAAAGGCCAAATCTCCCTCTTTTTTTAGTGATGTTGGGCCAATTTTAAAGCCAAACTATAGTAAGGATACCTACATTGATTGTCATGAAATGTGCTGGAGTATCCTCGGGTGGGGCTTCCTTGCCCATTCGAGTTACCACTCCATTATCTTCCTTACAGAGATCCATTAATACCTTACAGCATCGCATGATTAAATCAAACTTTTTCTTCAATCAACAGAATTTCCTTACTTCAACTTCCATCACACACAGCGACCCACGACGTGCGCTGGTCACCTGGATCAATATAGTCTACCCCTGTACACAAGGTTTACTATAAGATCCTAACACATCCAGTCAAACAAAGTTCCCTGTCTTAGGTGGGTTGCAGATGACATCTCATGATGACCCTGCAAACCAACGGTCAGACAATCACATCAAACTGGTGTTTCCTACACCACAACATATATCTCAGGATCTTTAGCTACTTCGAAGCTGTAAACTCAAAATAAAACTCTTGAACCACGTCTGTCCCGAAACCACATTCACTCAACTTTCACACAAACTCTGCAAATTCATGCAATCAACACACTCCAGCAATCTAACACACGACTCCTCCCTATTAATACTCACGCCTCCGTTCGCTGCTGTTCTCGCCTCACCATCAATCTTCTTCTGTCTCTGCCACAGTCCGTCGTTCTCCGCTCTTGATCATTTGGATCTATTTTTGGGGCTCCAGGCATCTAAGTCTTTTCTGGAATTTTCTAGACTCTATCCTCACTTCATGAGAGAACCATCATACACCGCTACCAAGTGAAGTAGTCCCACGTTCTAGATTTACTCTGGAACCCCATGCCGATGTCTATTTTTTCTGCATGAAAGTGTGGTGGGGTGGAAAATCATTAGCCAATCAAAAATTACCGTTCCAATGAACTATGACTCCAAAGAATCACAGACTCCCAAGTAAGTTTAGTTCATTTATCACAAAGTCAAGAACAGTTCAACATACAAGCACCTCAAGATGAGAGTGTAGAAATACATTGGAACTAATACAAAGCCAAACCTACGATTGAAATTAAGGCGGCGTTGCTTGCACAGAATAGTTCAAGTTCTAGAATCAGGATACAGAAAATGATGGCTCCAACATCTAAACTTCCTTCATCGGAGGGTCATAAGTCGGAAACATTAAGCTGTCCCTACACTACGACTAACGTGACATCCCTACTTAGCATTACCCAAAGGCAGGTTCTGTAAAGGTGTCAGCACGTGAAGGCTTCATGTGAAGTCCACTCACGTTGCATGGGTCAAGTAGCATATAGCTATAGACATGGGCGTCCGCAGAAATTTATCCAGGGGGGGGGCAAAATGTTAACGTCATTACCATCCTTCGACATGATGTGGGGCAGGTGGGGCACAAGAAAAACATGGGCGCAGGAGGAGCCATGGGGGGCAGGAAGCAGGCCGCATATGATCTCATACACCATAGGGTTATTTGTGGCCTTTGGTAGATATCATTCACACCTTCTAGCAGTTGGCAAAGAAAAAAGCAGAGCTCAGCCAGTTTGACACATGTTCTGTGAGCGCCATGTTCATGCAATATTCCAATCTACTTTTGCGTGAAGAAACTGTACTGCTGCTACCAGTGTGACACATGTTCTGAGAGCGACATCGAAGCTTGAGATACATTTTCCAGTACACACACAATGGGCATAGGTCTGGACTAGGTTGGACGAGGTTGAGGTCGAGATCTTCCACTAGGCCAACAGCCTAATGACCTCCCCTCCCCAGCCTTTATGCGCTGTACCCGGCCCTGGGGGTTAGGGAACAAAGACAGCCAAAAGACTACTGTGGCCCGGGATAAGTCGGGAAGCAGAAGAAGTAGCAGGGGTAAGGTGGTTAAGGCTTATGGACCCAAAGCAGAGTTTAACCGCCTGCATCACAACGTTGCCACTATACTCACCCCCCTTCATCCGCTTCAAAACGGGTGTCCTGGAACAGGGTTGCAAAACAAAGGAGCAATATAGGAGCTACCAAGGACATGAGGATGGGTGCTATTCAACAAGGGCCACAAGGCGCATGGACCAGAGGGGAGGCCATGAACTGTGGGTACCAGTGTATCCCTCACCAGGGAGTCAGCCGTCTACACAACTCCCCAGCTCCACCCCAACCCCGAAGAAGTACCCCATTCTTAAGTAAGATTCCACCGAAAGGAACCAAACAATGCAACAGAGCAGCAGCAACAACCCCCGCGTACAAGTGGAAAGGTGATCGCCACAATTTCAAAAGGAGAAGTGCAAAAGAAAGACAAAAAAGAATTTCTTTTTTTAAAAGAGTACACACAAATAACAAAAATGGAACATGAGATCGGGAAGGATTACAACAGACCCCCGGGCAGAAGAACCTTAATCAGAAACGTAACAAAAGACCAAAAACCAGGAAACAAACCACTACAAACGAGGCAAATCAGACAAGAAATGCAAGAGCCACTCAAAGCAGCCTGCCCAATTTTCACTCTGTTTGGGAAACTGAACACAAGTTCGAAGTTCAGCTTTTTAAAAGACCCAGGAGCAGCTATTTACACCATGCCATGAAACTGTGGCAGGCTGGTAACACCCCTGGCCCCTCAGAAATTAAATCACCTTCTAATGTGACAAGGCCTAGCAGTGAAAATATACAACAAGCCATTTTACTGTGACAGAAGACAGAGCATAAATATTCAGTTGGAACAATGCTGCACTTTGGAAAAATACAAAATTCACAACTCTCAAGTATGTTGTGAAATACACCTGCCAATTAAAGTAAATGCTTCCCTTCATCATTGCCTCTACAGACAGGATTTTATTTCTTAAGAAACAATGACACAGTAAGAGTAAGAGGCAGTTCTTGGAGTCACGGTTTTCAGTAAGAAGCTAGACAGAAACAGAAAAAAGAGAGGTTATGACTTACTTCAACTTCAAGCTGTGAGAGCAGGCAAGCCCGAGCCTTCAATCTCTGTGATCTTGCCGGTCAGGCTCAGCAGCAGTTTTTCCGAATTCCCGACCCTCTCCTAATATTGACGGTGTCACGGCCCTGGAAACAAACACCACTGTGGGGGCCGTGTGACCTTACCCGCGGCCGCGGTTCTTTGCAGCGTAAGATAGATGGCGCAGCACTCCGTCATGATGTCATGATGGGATTTGGTGCTGCTGCCTGCTGGCCTAAAATTATATACATTGAAGAGGCCTGCTCACAAAATTAAAAGTTCCGATCATCCATCCATTCTAACAATGGAAATAAAAATGGAAAATGCCACTCAACAATTACATTTGAAAACACACCACCACCACAGCACCAGACATGGCGGGCTGGGAGATCCACCCCTTGCCCCCTCCTGCGGACGCCCATGGCTATAGAGCTTGTTCTAAGATGCTCTCTTTCTCAAGGCAAGGCAGAAGTCATCGAACTCTGTCCCTAAATTCAACACATGAACGGGCAGGTAGTATCCCATGATGCAACGCAACATCACACCGTCCAAGCAAGCCACCTCCTTGAGGGTCACTTTTCACGCGACAACCATGCTCCCAGGCCTTGGCTCGATGACCTTGATTCCCACAGCCGTCCTTTTCTCTCAGCATCACCATTCAATGTATCTTCTCCTCCAAAACCTAACTCTCAAAACACAGACATTATTCTAACTAACAAGGATGGATTTCTCCCCCTGCAACAGAAACATGAGAAGGAACAAATTCCACATGTACATGAATATTCACTACCAGGGAAAAAATACAATTCAGGTCTACAGAATTCGGTCAACATAAGGAATGGCACATAATTTCATAAGAGCACATGTATAAATGTACATAATTACTAAGCACATTTAAATCACCATGTTACATATGCAAGTTGATTGTGAGAATAATCATTAGCTGCACATATACATTTTACACTGTAAGGTTTTCGTCTAACCACATATAATTGCAACGTTACTTTCTTCACATTCACATTAAAATATACCTAACCCTTCACTTTTCACGGTATTACAGTACATGTTCTTATGACCCAATGTAAACACAATAAAGGATTATATGCGGGAGCATACCACCCATGATTATAATGCACCCCTACAAAAGACAGAGCTAAATCGTGCTCTAACAGTCATATAGGTCCAGAGTACATGGATATATAAGTGCACAATGCTTGGGTATATTTGGGTGCACAACACGGGTCTATATAACAATATATGGCTAGGTAAGTACCTTATCTGTGCCCAATGTGTCATTGTATCTGTGTGAACAAAGCATTTCTCTATTTTTGTGCACAATCCACAGATTTTTCTCTTTCATGATGCATGGATATGTGTATGTGCTGCTGCACAAAGGTGTATGTGTGCACTAAACACGCCTGTGTCAGTGCACAATGCATGTTGATTTAAAGTACTTAAAATAACACTAAGGGACATATTATCAAGCCAATTTTCGCAGCTTTTGCGGACGTTTTTGGTCGAAAAGCGGCGATAATTCCATCACAGTATTAACAAGGACACGCTAGCGTGTGTTTCCTTGTCTTAGTACCCGTTCCAGCTACGCTGTGCCACGCATCGCTAATGAGATGTAAAGAGAGCGTTCCTGGGCAACAAAACAGGGAAAAACTTGCAAACCGCACATTGCGGTATAAACAAGCCCATGCCCTGACAACCCATAGCGATATTGAAACCTGCGCTAACCCCGGTTTTCGCTGTAAGCTAAAGTCTGATAAATTTCAGACTTAGCTATATGTGTAAAGGGGGGGGGTGGATTGTCTGGCAACAACCACCATGGGCTATCAACTAGGAATTTCCCTATCGCTACAGGAATATTGCTGGTTTTCCAGCAATATTCCCGCATTTTGCTGACTATCACTAGATTTTTATCGCCTGGGTGATGAGCCTTGTTAATAACGCGCTAACCCGGCGATAAAAATCGTCGTTAATTTAAATCGCACTGAGCGTGCATAGCGATATTTATCGCATTTTCTTGTTAATATGTCCCTTGGTTTTCTATCTCACTTCAGTGGTGCTCATTTTATTGAATTCGAAAAGATGAAGTTCTGAGGAGCTAAAACCTGCAGCACACGAGGTTACACATGTCTCATCAGGAAGCGCAAAATATAATAAGGGTTATTTTGGAAATAAAAAGGAGAAATGTACATGGTTTTGGACAACAGATTTCTTTAAATAACTTTTCAACATGACGTAGTCTGATCTGAAATGAGTTTTTTTTTAATGGCAATACTCTAAGTCCATGCCAGCATAGATCTTCTGAATAACAAATGCTATTATAATTTAAACACCGCAAAATAAAGTGAATATGTTTTTTGATAGATCTGGGGCACTTCATTCCCTCTAGATGTTTATCTCTGAAATTACACTGAGAGGAATAAACAGCTGTCGTGAATATAAACGCTAAATCTTTAGAGCTCTGACTCGGTTCCGTGATTATCACATATGGTCAAGCACTGGGCTGGTAACATCATATCACGCACCAATTGGTCGGAGAATTAATACCTTTATACTGTTTAGCCAACTGTGAACAAGTTTATTCAGAAGATAAAAGTACAAAAACAGCAAACATTCATATTTTGTTTCCCTTTACTGGATGCGAAGACGAAATTCACAGCAGTCATTCACACACAGATTTTCCCAGATCTTTACAAGTCTAGAAAGTGAAATTGTAGATTTTGGATACATTTCAAACCCTTTTCCCAAATAAAGGGCCTGATTTATAGTTTGGCAGACAGAGCACCCTGTCGCCAATGGGATGGGGTGCTCTTCACCAAACCACCTCATTTAGGGACAGAGCCCCCTGGCACCAGCATCTGAAAACTTACTCCAAAAGCCCAACAGAGTAGAAAGGTCATCGAAGAAAGGGCTTTTTTATACAACTGTCCTATTTAGTGAGGATGGTGTGTTGTCTGCTCAGTATCTTAAGGTAAAACCTGCCTGTGAGAGAGAAAAAAATAATAACCCCAACTAGGGTGACCAGATTCTCAAAAATAAAATGTGACAGGTGTCATAGACATAGAAGTAGGACTGACAGAAGTACTCATGGTAAGTGGGGTAAAAAAGAGGGTGGGGGGGGGGGGGTTCTCACAAGGGGCGTGGCCGATGTAATTAAGGGCGTGGCTTAAAACACATAAGCTAAGAAAATCTGGGGCAGATTTATGAAGGCGTTGCGCCGCCGGTGCGTCACTTTTTCCCATGTTAAAAATGACGCACTGGCGGCGCAAGGCCTTCATAAATCTGCCCCTCTGTACTTAGCATAGTGTCCCGCCCGAAAACTGTGCTGCTTCTGTCATTGTATCCAGATAAATAATATAACGAGTAACATCACACCTGTAACAAGCCTGGTCTATTGGCTTTGTCAACGGTTGTTAGCTGCATAAGAAAAATAAGCAACCACTTTGGCTTCGTTGTACATAACATTGAAAATGCGTCAGTTCTGGAATGAATAGACAGACAGTGAAAGAACTATAACGGGTCTCTTTAAAAGCAGTGAAGAGTGCTACTGCTGAGGGCAAAAATGGAGAGCCCAATAGAGACCCGTCTCAGCACCTGTGAGAAGTAAAGCAGGCGCACCGAGCGAGACACTATTAACCCCTTCACTGCGGCGGCTATTCCGCCGCAGTGCTAAGGGGTCGAGGGGGCCGCGCGGCGGCCGCATGCTGGTGACGGAACCGCTCCGTCACCAGCGTCAGTGGCGCTGTGCTTATGACGGAGCGGTTCCGTCATGGCCCACCCCGCTCAATGGAATGCTCAGCGCAGGCGCGGAATTCGCGCCGCGCAGGAGCGCCGAGCGGGCCATGACGGAACGGCTCCGTCATCAACACAGCGCCACCGCAGCTGATGACGGAGCGGTTCCGTCATCAGCAGGCAAAGGGTTAAAAAAACGGGACATTTATCTGTTTAGCCCAGGCACTATGCAAAAAACGGGCCATTTCTTTAATTTGCAGCAAAGTGTTGGGACACCCGAACACTGCTCCAAAAACTGGGACCGTCTGGGGAAAACCGGGACGTCTGGTCACCCTACTGAACACCCTCAAAGAGAACTCCCAGCATATGGGGGTCATAAGTTTTTTGTTTTTCAGAAACAAACTCCCTCTTTGGGAGTTTGTTTCTGGAAAACAAAAATGTTTGAAAAGTTTGGTGAATGGCCATCAAAACTGATGGCTGCCGTCCAGCAAACATTTTGTACATTGAAAGGAACCGCAGTGACAGCAGTTCCTTTTAAAGTACAGAGATTACCGAGGGGCCGGCAGTCCTATCTACATTTGACAGACAATAATCTATCAGGCTGCAGAGGTAATATCCTCCGCCACGTATGAAGTACCCATCCGTCAAATACTAAATCAGGCCCTAAATTTGCGATTTATTTTTTGGATCCATACTTCATTAAGTTATCTCTAAATATTTTGAGCTCGACACAATTCTGAAAGGAGAGCTGACATCTCCTCTTACCTTTGTGTTGATAATTGTTTGCTTAGAAGTCGAGTTTCTTTAATGTAAACAGATGAATAATAGATATCTGGTTATCTCTTTTAGGGCCATATGTATCAAGCAAATTCACATTCGCAAACGACGAAATTCGCAGAATTTCGGCGTTTGCGAATGCAAATTTGCTAAATGGTATGCATTAAGGAAAATCTGGTGCAAAACAAGGAATCGCAAAATTTGCGATTGCTTATTTTGCAATTGCATTTAAGGAATCACAAATTTTGCGATTCCTTAAATGCAATGTATGAAGCAAAAAAAATGCAAATTTTCCTTAAGGAATCGCAAATTACCACCAACTTCAAGTTGGTGGTAAGTTGCGAATTCCTTGAAAAATGAAAATTTTTGCATTTTTCAAAGTGCCATGTGACGCACATACATGCCCTTATTTCAGGGGTGCAACAGGGTGCCCTTTGGACACCCCTGCACCCTTGAAATTATTCTCAATTTGCGATTCTCAAATTACGAATCGCAAATCGATAATAACTTCCCATTCATTCCTATGGGTCTCCTGGCCCATAGAAATAAATGGGAAAGTATTCCTTAATTGCGATTCGCTATTTGCAAATCGCAATTAAGGAATACTAAGAATTCGCAAAAAAAATGTGAATTTGTACATACATCCCAATTTGTGATTCTGAAATAGCGATTTCAAAAAAATCGCTATTTCAGAATCGCAAATCTGGTTGATGATACATATGGCCCTTTGGCATTATGTTTGCAAAGGTTGACCATCGGATTCTTTGCGGTGTTCAGTTAATGCTATATTTAAAACATAAAAAAAGATAGCTCTAAAAACGAGGGGTCCTATTTATGAAGGGGTTTGCATTGCGTACGCAATGTGGTACAGGTGCAACACAAACTCAAAATGTGATTTTTCAAGCCATGCATAGCTACTTTGCATGGCCCTGAGTGGCTTGCTAAATCAGGAGTAACGCAATGCAGTGTAAATCTCTGCATTGCATTACTCTGCCCTGTCCAGGCCTTCCCTCTGAAGTAATGCAAAGGGTGTTACCTGGGTGTTTCCAAGCAACTCCCATGGATTTTGATGCATTCCCAGATTTACCATTGCTGGTAGACCTGCGAATGCGTAAAAATGATACGCCATCTCAGGTGAGGCGTAGCGAGGAGAAATATCTTGTTTATCTTCGTTACTTCAGTCTGCAGCACACAGAGAAAGAGGAATTTGCCTTTCAGGATTGTTTTTGTACAGGATGGTGTGCCTTCTTGCACAAAAACAATCCTGCATGCAACAGAGGCACCCTTTAACCGGTTCGACGCTATTGACGGAACCATTCCGTCACGGCTCGCGGGTGAGCTGTGCCCATGACGGAACGGTTCTGTCACTGCCCGCTTGCCGCGCCTGAGCTGCGCCTGAGCTGCGCTGATTTTGCGCCTGCGCGGCGCGTTTCATGAAGCGGACGGGGCCGTGACAGAACCGTTCCGTCACAAGCACAGCTCACCCGCGAGCCGTGACGGAACGGTTCTGTCACCCGCGCAGGTGAGCCGCGTGCCCCCCGCGACTGTTAGCGCTGCGGCGGAATAGCCGCCGCAGCGAAGGTGTTAACCATGCTGCAGAGGAGCCTGTGTTGGCGCTAGACAGTCCATTGTGCAACAACGCTGGGTAAAGTACAGGAATGAGCCGTATTGGGATAAATACTGTCCCTTCCTGCCCTTTCCCTGTAACACAGTGCAGCAAGGTGTGTTGCTGCGCTGCGTTACTTTTTTATAAATAGGCTCCATGGTGTTTAAAAACCACAATGTTGCTCAAGGACCTCTATCACCAATCGATAATGGAAGACTCCTAAATTATTTTGCTTGTTTAGATGTTGACAGTTGATACACTTAGGTTCACATAACAACAGTCCCAGGTTTAAGAGTTCTTAATACAGCACTGTTCTTCCCAATTTTTTGGTAACACTGGTCCTGGTATTACTGGGGAATCACAAGAAGTTTGTGTTTCAGTACTGATTATCCCCTTGACCCTCACCAAAAATAATAATTATGGGTTTTCTACCATAGACAGAGAACTCCAGACAATACCTGTGGAATGTTTGCCAGTGACACATGTGGCATTACTGCACTTGGGGATACCAGACGCAGTAGCACTGCATCCCTTGTCATTTCCTGTGATGCCGGTAACTCCTCTTAAACTTCATCCTGAGTTACCTGTAACTTTGGGACTAAAGGGTCAGATGCATCTAAGGGTTTTGGCCATTCTATGTCTATGGGAAAATGTGTTCTGCCCATTCTATGTCTATGGGATACAGTCGGGTCTGTATCGATATTTGTCCCAGCATTTGCTCTATTTCTTGGGCACCTTTAGACCAGAAACCTGATATCATTGGGCATTCTGAAGCTAAGTGCAAAAGTTCCTCATATGTGCATGTACAATTGAAGCATTTGAGGTTTTACTAGGGACAGGATTTACTAACAGTTTGAGGTGTAATGTAGCTCTGGGTCAAATTCTTATACTGGATGAGCTAAAACCTTGGATTTAGAAAAAAGGTATTGCTGTGTACAACACAAGCCATACAACATTTCTTCCCAGAAAATAGAACTGCTAGCTCATGCTCTACCTTTCCTTTTTAGAGATGTGGATCCTGTACAGTATTCACTGCCTTTTGGCTAGGGTTCACATACCATACCACATACATACATACATATATACATACACTAGCAATGTTGTGCAACAGAATATACATTTTGGAATTTGGCTGTCAGCTCTCAAAAATTGTTAACATATAGTAGAGTGTTACGGTGTGCTTTGACACACTGCTGCAGCAGCTCTGCCCAGATGTGATGGCCACCCTGGCTGCTCATAATGTAGGGTTCTTTTTTATTTTCAGATACTATAGGGTCAGGACATGGCTCCTACACAAACTCTGCTCAACATTCTGCTGTAAAAGCGGTCTATCTGCGTCAAGCACATACACCTTTTGTATACCACGCAAATGTCAATTTGAGGGCTATCTGTCCTTTGTGTCTTCAGGCTGGGCAGTGTGGCCCTCCTCACTTCAAGCCTCTGCCTGGATACACTTCCATTCGTGCCTAGGCTGCCCTTGCATACGTACCTAGGTTTACTCTTATTTTGTGTTAATCAAGACTGCCTTCGGGGCGTGGCCAAGCAACATGGCCGACAGGACATAAGCTCCTCCGGCTCCCGGCTATCTGGCCTGGAAATCCTGTTCAAAGATCCTGTATGGGCTCATGAAGGGAACGATTGGGAGCGTCGTGACCCCCTGATGACGGGGAGTGCCTCGGGGACCGAGTTCGTGGGCCCTGTGACCGATGGTGCAGTGTGATGTCACGGCGACGCAGAGCCCCGGACCGCGAAGTACGTGAATCCGAGGATCGTGGCCCAGCAGTGGAGACAGACTCTGTCTGTTGGAAGAGACCCTGTGGTGTCCCGGAACTCGGGGAGTGGGGGCGCGCCGCGGATTCACAGGATCCTGTCCCTGAGACACATTGGGACCGGGAGTGGGAGCGGAGCTCCAGTCCGAGCCGTCGGGCCCCTCCTGCTGGTAATTGAGCAGCCGGCGGGTGTTCGGAGCGGGGAGGCTGGGAAATTGTGTGGGTGCCCCAGCTCCTCCTGTGGGCTGCTGGGAGGCTCAGTTGCAGAGGTCCGTCCGAAGCCAGAAGAGACAGCGCGGGTCCCCGACGGGCTCGTCGGAGGACCGACAGAGACTGACTGCAGAGGGGTGGAGCCCCGCATTTAGGCCTACAAGCCTGGAGGTGAGGAGAAGCAAGGCCTCCAGAGTCCGGCACTTGTGGACAGGACTCTGTGGGCGGGGAGGCCGTGGGGGCCCTAGTGCCTTCCTGGGTCCCCGGGAGTTGGAATCACGCGGCAGTGAGACCGGGTGGTGCTCTGGGCAACCTGGCCCAGCTCCTGAGCAGCGTTGACCCGGCCACTGGTGGGGAAGACCAGAGTCTGTGAAGCTTGCAGGAGCCTCCGGCGGGCTCGTCGGAGGACCTGTTGAGGTGGCCTGCAGCGGAGGGGAGCCCTGAGCATCGCAGCGCGACGCCCACTTTGCCTGGAGCTTGCGAGGGAGACGCTGCCGGGATAGGAGCCTACGGAGGGCCCTAGAGTCACGTTGGGTCCCCGGGCGCACGAGCCAGGCGTGTGAGACAGCAGTGAGCAGTGGTGGGTGATGCTCCTCGCGCGGGCCCATCAACCCCGTTTGCCCTGGCTGCTTGGAACAGAGAACAGTGACAGTGTCCCCCTCGGGACCAGGCCCCGGAAAGCGCACCAGGAAGCGGCTGAGGGGCCTGACTGAGGCCCCTGCTCCCCCTGAACACCCCAGTGGGACACGCGACTGGGGGACACGGACCAGAGGGGCAGCGGAGGAGGCGTCCCTTAACGGGTGGAGACGGCTGACCAACGCCGGCCGGCGTGGAGGTACCCTGGGGCCTGGAATCGGACGCTGCCCAGAAGGCGGACAAACTAATAATCACCGACGGTCTGACGGCCCGCCGGGGTGTAGACAGAGGGCCTCGAGACGTCAGCAATGCGTAAGGACAAAATGTCGCGATCCATATTTCCGGAGTACACCCAGCAAGTTCAAGAGCAGAGGAAATACTTCCTAGGAGTCAAACGGAAGCTCCGAGAGATGGGCTTACAGTACATGTTGCTTTATCCGGACAAATTGAAGGTGCTGGCCCAGGGGAAGGCCAATTTCTTCGAGTGCCCGAAGGAGGTTTGGGAATGGCTGGAGATTCGCGGGGACGACCTGTCGCAGGGTTTCCGTTATCTCACAGAACTGTGCACAGAGACCTAGAACCTGGGTGAGTTAGGGTGACCCACAACTCACCTTTGTTTCAGAAATCCCCTTACCTAGCTAGCTACAGTGTCGCATTGGTAATAAATACTTCCCAATGACTTAGACAATCCAGAACATGAACTTAGAATACCTCAGGTATCGTGGAACACATGAACACTCTTTCGTTATATTATCATTCCAAACCGAAACTGGGAGGCAATGAAAACACGTGCAAGTTTGAAATGTTTATTTTTCAATGCAGCATTCTCAAACGCAGTATCTTGTATAATATCAACATACATATTATAAAAATCAGAGTCATCAGCATAGTCACTAATCCATAGTAAGCAAAAGGTGATAACATGTTATGATGCAAAATCTATAGAATTCTGTATCACCTATATTTCGCGCACCCTAATTAGCATATTATATTATATCTAAGAAGGTCTCATCTGGGTTCTTAGCAGGGCGGACCCATACCTCTAATTCTCAGTAGTAGGAGATCACATCAACAGCTACCAGCTCTCAGCATGCTCAGCATCAAGTGTGTTGATTCATTCCCTGTAACTGTATCTAAAACCCACGTAGAGCCAAATGTTGGCACAAACATTATTTGTGTTATGACTAACGTGGTGCGAGGATCAGGCCTACAGCAACCTTGTGTTAGGTTATTCTGAGAGTGTGCAGTTCTCAGTGTGCAGACAGTTGTACCAAGTGTACCAAGCACGACTGATATCAGTGCAATAACATATTATTCTCAAATAAATCCCATTTTTCGTCTAGGTTAAAAGCTGCAATAACAATTAGGTGTCGTGTGCAAACCGAAGCAGAAAGAAAGTATGGCGTTTAAACATTTAATAAGCACATGCTAACTTAACACAATATATAGAAACGTAGTAACCATATGACACCCCCCCAATGATCCGAGGACTGTTAAAAAACAAAAATATAAGCCAATACCCTATGAGAGGCAAGACATGAAAGCAGAGTTCAATGATATTGAGCCAAGCTAAATGTATGTAAATGTATGTAAAAGTTAAAAACACAAAAATGCAAGTATGAATGCCTATAGTGGCCACACAAAACATAAAAAGTCGAACTTGAGGCCTAATTTCAATTAATCAGGCCTAGAACATATGAAAAATCGAATGTTCATATTAAAAAAGGCACCATTCAGAATTACTAAAAAGTCACGTGCCAGATGGAAGTATTCAGAGTCATTCCTCGTTGAATGAATATGCAAAATAGGTAGCTACAGCTTCCAACATGAAATCACTGCCATCATCCGAAAACAGTTCAGCCATCCAATTAAGCAATGGGAAAGAACATACGTGCTCCTCCAACACTGATTCCTCTAGCATCATCAGAGGACAACTTAGTGGGTTCTCGAGAACGCTCTGTGCCAGAAAGTCATGCGCCGCTGCGAATATGTCCCACTGACCCATTAGTCCATGCATCGCTGCTACAGCCATAACCCTTTCGCCAGAACAGACCAGCTCGTGAGCCACTACGGGGTACATCAGCTGATCAAAGTTGACGTCAGGAGAAGTCGGTAAACAGAGACACAAATCAATGGCCCAGTCGAAATCACAGCTCAGGCAATGAAACACAGGCTGGACACAGGTAAAATAGGAAAATCTGAAGGATAATCCAAAAGCCGTGCTTAAGGTCGCAAGCGGCAGGGATCCATAATAATCAAGCATCCGGTTGCGAAACTGCATCAGTAGTTGCTGTGCGTTTCCTTGCGCAGGATGGGCATCCATGTTTTATAAAATAAAATATCACCAGAACGCCTGCCGCCAAAGCCAGCAAAACAGGAAATCCGCCAAACAGACTAGCGAATATAGAATGAAAGAACGCAGGGATAATACCAAATACTTTTTCAAATGTAGTCACAAGACCACGGCTAACCATTTTAAAAAAATGAGCCAGGCTTGTTGTGGAGGAGGCATTGAAGATTTGATGAACCAGCTCGCAAAAATGAAACGGCAAATCAGTACTTAAAAGTGCCTGTACTTCTGTGCGTGTGTTTGCTATGTGAAGGACATAAGTTTCACGGGCAGAGCTCAGGGCCACCTGTTTTTGAGACAAAAGGGCTCTTATACGGCCTAAACCATTGAACTCAGCTCTCAAGGTTGGTATTCTTGGCCAAATTAAAACTTCTGAATTCCCATGCGTGGGTGGATACAACACATTCTTGCAGCAAACGACTCTTTCTGACACGGTAACCACATAAGCGATACCAGCCTCTAACCCACAACAAAACTCGTTATTCAAAAGTAAATAACTACCGTTGGACAACAACGTGAATGTGGGAACAATTGCAGGAACTGGTGTCCCTTTCAAAACACAGGCCAAATTAGGTTTGTCCTGATTACAAGATCCATGCAACTGGATGTGTCTGCATATTAGTGAGCGGTCAGGCGACTGTGTGCATTCTTCACCATTCAGATTCACTTCATTTCCCTCCTTAAGGCATCTGTAAGTGTATGGTAAAGACCATGTCTCATGGAGGAAAGCACTGCCTAATGGTTCATATCGCCCGATGGCTATATATTTCATACAATTTGTAAATTTATACAAAGCAAAAGGTAATGTTATAACACCATGAATAAGCCACGTTGCAGCAGTCACTTCAGCCACAGAAAATGGCAAGGATTCTAATTTTTCAATATGTAACATAGAAAATGTTGCATCTCTCATTGACAGCATACGCTGTTTTTCAGTCAGATTAAACGGGGCAAATAATGAT
The DNA here is from genome assembly GCF_964263255.1 of Lissotriton vulgaris. Taxonomy (NCBI): domain Eukaryota; kingdom Metazoa; phylum Chordata; class Amphibia; order Caudata; family Salamandridae; genus Lissotriton; species Lissotriton vulgaris. The sequence goes on along the minus strand of NC_141687.1, from coordinate 2,120,380,040 downwards.
GAGACGTTCATAAAAGTCCATGGCACTCGACCAGACTTAAGAGTCTGTAGTGTCCACGCAAATTGCATCACAGAACGCAATTGATTCTGACCATGATATAACACGGACACTTCATCATGTACAATGTCAACAACAGAAGACACAATATTGTTTAACGTGTAAATTCGGGAAGAAAGCGTGTTAATGCTGTTATCAACAACTGCAAGCACCTTTTCTAAATTTGCTTGATCAATAGCTCTCAGGTGTTTAGCAGCCTCAACCTGGGTAACTTTCCAAATTTCATTGTAAATCGCATACAGCCATCGTTTAGATCTACCTTTTGCTGGGCCTTTTATAAAATCATTCAGATCAACATTATCATTCAATAAAGACAGATGTATTTTAACTGCAGCTAAAGTGAAATGTTGTAACCAAGTCTGACACAGCTTTCCTACAGAATAAGTCGTGACAGTATAGTCTTCTTCAAAACGGGGATCGAGTCTGACTTTTGTGAACCCCTTAGCCAAACCCAGAAAACGGCGTTGGCAAGAATCAGCACTCCTATGCCACATTAGCCAACCCTTTGAATCCAAACTGGATATGTTAAAGGACGAATTGTGTATAAGAGTTTGCAACTCATGAATGGACAAATCAGTAAAATTACCCCAACCTGTATATTCCTCTAAATCTGGGATGGTCGGTGTATTCAATTTTTTAGAAGTAGCCAATCCAAAGCATGTTGTTTGGAAAATGGATGAATTTAAAAACAACATGTGATTCGGGATGAGACATGCACGGTGCAAAGCCTCAGTGCCTTGTACCTGCCAATCTTTGGTACCCCAAATCGATTTAAGGTCAATTGTTCCTTTCCAAAACTCGTAGCCATCTACAGCCAACCTGTCTAGAAAGGACTTCGAATACAGCAATTTTGTATCGGTAAGTCTAACTTTGGACATGGATTTTTGTGTCATTTTAAAATAAAATGACTCGGGATTAGATTGATTAAAGTCTGTAAAATAGGTGTATTTTTTCAAAAATGTATTGGAACTACCCCCAAATGGAGTAGGGCAATGTTCCCATTGTGTATAATTAACAGCAACCCTCCTGGAATTTGTCTTATGTAAAAAATGATTACCATAATGTTGAAAACAAAACAAATCACCATAATTAATAGAATCTGTGTACAGATCCTCAGCATCGAAGGCAGCATAATACTTTAAATCAGAGAATAATGCTTCTACGGCCTGAATATCCCAATCATCAGAGCGTATATTCTGTTTAATTACATCTCCCATGTTTACTCTAAGCACATTTGGAACATTAATCACTTCAGTAGGCCCATGTATCTGAAACCTAACCGCATCCCACACAATCCCATCAAGGACAGGCCAAGCAGTAATGTTAACTGTATTTAAGTTTCGTTTCAGTCTGTGCGCAGAATGTGAAGAGGAAAGAGGGGCCAATGTTCCATTAAGGTACCGAATTCCTGTTCTTTCTTTAACGTAGTGACCATCAATCAGGCGGAAAAAATAAAACACAAAACCAATTGACATAAAAAGATAGAATGAAAATAGGATCAACCAAATGTATGTCCAAGGCGGAATTAAAAAATGTTTTTTGAATAACGTGGCATATCTTGCAATGTTTGTGGGTTTCTTTGAAATTTCCGAAACAGAGTCAAAAGAGAATCTGGACTGGCCTGCCAAACGGGTCTGTATATCAGGCATCGATAAATCAGCAGGATAAGTGTAGTTTAGCTCATCAATGTTAGTATTAGGAATAGTATTTAATAAAGGACTGGATATGGCAGGCATCTCGAGGGACACCTCCTGTTCTGCACCAGATGTAATAGCCAGCACAGAGTGCCTCACCATGGAAGGACAGGATACAGCCGGTGTCATGCTATGAAGAATCGGCCACCCTGTGTGTCTTGACATTGTCAATAGAAATAAATCTGTTTTCCTTACGACCTGGAAGTGGTGGTAAAATGACTGTTCTTGTGCCCTTCACTCCAAGAACTCGAACCGGTGCTCGATATGAGGGACCAAACTCTTTCTTGTTATCGATCTTCTCTCGAACCAGTTCTCCAACTTGGGGTAGCCAGCCAACTACCGGGATCTGCAGCGCATCATCCGATGTGGAGGGCAAATGTTCCTTTGCAAGACTGTCTCTGGTCTTTTGTAGATTCTGTAAAACATTGCAATGTTCATCTACGTCAAAGGACGTGGCCTGGGCCTTGCTGTCTAGCCCATCGAGGTCAGGTACATACATCTTGATACCAAAGAGCATTTCGTATGGGGTCCGCCCACCCAGAGACCTTCTAGGGAGATTATTAAGCGCACGCTGCACGCCTATGAGGTGGGCTAACCAACCACTGCCAGTGCCTATAACTCGAGCTGTCAAAGATTGCTTTAAGTCGCGGTTCATTCGTTCAACTACACTATTACCCTCAGGTCTGTAGGGACTCGAAAATTTGACTTGGACCCCCATCGAAACCATAGCATCCTTATACGCCTTAGAGGCAAATGCCGGACCCTGATCCGAATGGAAGGTACCACAGGCAAAAATTCCCACAAAGACTCGCAAATCCTTAATGACAGTACGTGAATCAGCGCTTCGATGCGGCCATACCCACACAAAGCGTGTGCATGAATCAACTGCTACTAAGATGTACTTATATGCAGTATCAGAAGAAAATGGACCGCAGTGATCCAAATAAACACATCCAAGTGGTTTATTCGAGATGTACAACTGTGTCTGAGGCGGACGCGCAGCAGTTGAAGGCTTGATCTGCTGGCTAATGTCACATTGAAGAACATATTCACGCGTCTGTTTGTACAGTCCCCGCCACCAGAATCTCTGTTGTAGCTGAGTTACAGTGGCCGAGACGCCCGCATGCGCAGACGCCACGCCTTCACGAGCCGCTGTAATCAAAGCAGCCCTGCGATCCGAGTTGGGAACTAGATGTTCGCCAACTTCAGGGATTTTCACATAAGGAACCTTATCGGGACTTAAGTGGTATGTGTATTTAGAAGGAAACCCCGCAGGATATTTACTTCCCTTCTGTGTTGCAGCAACAGCTGCCAAGATGTCATCATCTATTTTGCTTTTGGACCTCGTAACTGCTGCAACCAAGTATTTTGATACTGCTGACTTCGCTGCTTCATCAGCAAGCGAGTTGCCAACAGCGTGGACCCCCACGCGCTGATGACCGAGAGTATGAATCACAAAGACGAGCGGCAACTTTTCTTTAAGTTCCGCCACTCGGACCCAGATCGTTTTATGTTTTATTGTGCTACCTTTGGAGTCACGAAAATCATTCTGAATCCAAAAGAACAAGTTTTCATTGTAAGACTGGACACAGTAGTAAGAGTCACTTACGATTAAAGTTGTCACACTAGGATCTGCGTATTCTAATGCAAGCATCAGAGCACGAAGCTCTGCCAATTGTGCGGTGCAGTCCCCAAGCGTCTGCGTGTGCACGACACTGAACTCGAACTCATCGTTCACCATGGCACCGACCACAATGGCGCAAGCGGAAACGTAGGCGTGTTTAGAGCCATGCGCAACCTGCGCCGAACCATCAGTGTAAATGATGCAATGGAAATCCTCCAACGGCCGCATTGCTAGAGGAGCAGGATGAACAAATTCATACTGTAGATACTCCTGCGACCGTAAAGTGGCGTCAAAAATAAACGTGACATCCTGGGACGTCAAGGACGCAGCCCATTGAATCCACCGAGGGTGCAAAGCTTTGGAATTAGGTACACTGGCTTTCGTAACCGCCTCTAAGGCAGGACACGGGGTAACAACCAACATGCGCTTTCCTTGTGACAGGGCACGTTCCTTAAGAATTGCCATCTGTACAGCCGTTAAAACTTTCCCCACAGTGGAAAACCGCAATTCAGCCGAAGTATACAAGTGTGACTTGTAAGCAATAGGTACTGTGTCTCCTTCATTAAAAGTCAGGTACGTGAAACCCACCGCCCCAGGGATTATTCTTATCACCAGGTTGGTTTGGTTATCACGAGCCTGTAAGTATTCAGAAGCGAGCAAATCAGCCTGCAAAGACTGCAGAATGGCCGAATGCTCAGGCAGCCAGCATGATTTGGAAAAGATGGTTGTATCAAAGCATACAAAGGCTTGATACGCTGGGCATATTCCGGAATGTATGTCCTTCCGAAATTCAGAAAGCCCAGAAGAGATTGTAATTTTTTCAGTGTTGTCGGAGAGCACAATTGTGCACATTTCTCCAGGAAATGGGGTGCTAAACCCTTCCCTTCGTTGTTAAGCTCGTAACCTAGAAACAACACTGTGTACTCTGCAATGTGCGACTTTGCAAAGTTAAACTTGTAACCCACGTCAGCAAAGTTACAAATAATGCTATTTACTCAACACAGATGCTCCCAAAGATCGTCGTCCGTGAGATAAATGTCATCCACATACGAACAAGCAACTGGGTCGAAGCTCTCCAGCAGAGAGACAATGCGTGCGGAAAATACTCCAGGACTGTTCTTGTAGCCCATTGGGAGTCGTTTAAACATTTTTTGCACACCGCCGCATGTAAAACTGGTCCATTGGGAACTTAGACCATCTAATCTATGGGCATAAAAACCATTGGAAATGTCAAGCGTGGTTTTGAACCGTTTACGCTCAAGACTATTCACTAACGCAGAGCCATGCGTATTCTGTACTGCACAGTTACGGCAATGCGAGTTCAAATGCCTATAATCCAAAACCAAACGATATGAGCCGTCCGGCTTGTTCACAGTATAAAGGGGGTTATTCATCGGTGACACACACGTTTCAATTACACCTTGATATTCCAATTGTTCAAGGATAGCTGCGACTGAAGCTTTCGCTTCACGCCGTATGGGATATTGAGGTTGAGGCTGTGGCTGTGACCGCAAAGGAATCTCGTGGCTCGGCGACAATTTATCCCAGCCACACTGATTGCGGTACACAGCCGGCGCAAGCGCCTGAGCCCACTCTTCTGCAAAATGCAGCGCCTCCACCCTCGGCACAGTGCGCGCGAAGCTGGGTAGGATTACCTCCTCCCCTCGCGGAGCTGCGAGAACAAAAGGTGGGGGCCAGTCAGCCTCCGAAAGCAAAATGTCATACGTAGACGAGAGATTTTCCCAAAATACCCCTTTTACAGTTCGCTGCATGTCACCTTCAATTAACAGGACAATTTCAAAAAGTCGTTCAGGGGGAGCAACATGCGTATCAGCAGTTTCAATCACAACATAAGAATCAGTCGCTGTCACCTTCAACAGTGGACGGAGGGCCTCTCTCACTATGGTAATCTCGGCTGCACTGTCCAGCAAGGTCAGAGCCCACGTCAGATTCCGAAGCAGCGTTCTCACTATCTGGGGCATAACGATGCGCGGTCAGGGCGGCGACTTTCATCGTAGCAAACTGTGGTCTCTTGGGCGTAGAGCCTTCCTGCTGCTCTCCACCGTTGCGCGGGCGGGGCTGACCACGTCCTTGCTGGCCACCCCGGCCCCTGCCACCCCCTCCACCACCGGTTGACGGTGCCGATGAGTCCTGAAAGGAACGAGGAGAGCGTTGGTCAGAAGCCTGAAACCTCTCAGGCGATTTAATCATCGCGCGGTCGCGCAAATCATAAACTCGATCCGACTGCGCAGGCAACGGAGACGCAGGAGTAGAAACCTGTGTTTGTTGTTGCTTACCCTGATTCTGTTTTTTAGGCCAATTTTGCTTTTTGTACTTTTGTTGACCACTAGTTTCCGATGTCTGACCCTGGGGCTGTTTCTTCTCCTTATCCGGAGAAACTTTAACCCCTTTCGCATTGCGGCCAACCATTTTGTAAGCAGTCACAATGATCTTTGCCAACTGTCGGGGTCGGTCGGCCTCTTGAACCAACGCCAACGCGTTAGCCACCTGAAAGTTCACTGCATCTCCCTTGACATTCGCAAGGATCAGACCGCAAACTACTTCAAAGGAGCCACACAGGCGCATGCCCAATTCAACAGCCGCCTCTGGTCGGTGTTCGTCTTGAACACGTTTAAGGACCCCACCTAGATTGGTCACAGACAGGGAGCCATAGCACCTCGAATAGACCGCTGCAAAAGTTTTTCCCCAGGTCTCACAGTCAGCAAGGTCAGAAGCCAGATCTTTCGGCAAACTTAGTGTAAGAATCCGGTGTTTATCACCCGGACTCGTATTGGGAAACACAGCTTCCAGCTGGCCGAATTTCTCAGCAAGCCAGAAAGGAAAATCATCCTTTTCCTGGGGCTTCTTACGGAATTAACCATGACCGGATTGATTTTCAGACCAGCATGTTCTGCACGAAGCTGTTCGCCTCTAGGGGCCGCATCCTGAACATTACGGCTAGTGTAATGAACAAGTGCTCTAATCACTTCCACCGCGACTTCATGAAGCCGCCGCAGTTCTCCCACGTTACAAGTGGCACGTCGGGGGTGAGGAGTAAATCCAGCCAAAGCGGGCCACGGAGTGCCCGGAATGGACAAAGGACCTAACCTCGGAGCGGTTAAAGCGTGCGGTAGGGCGCCACCAAACCAAACTCCATGCTGCCAAGCGTCAATAGGAACTTCCAGTGCTCTGTACGGAGCGTACGCAGCCGGTACATCTGAAGCAGTGTATGAGTGGAATACACCAGAATTAGCGTCCACCAGCGGAAATGTCACCCACGAATAAAACAATTCGTACGGGTAAGCATGTTCCGCACTTACCACCAGAATCACAGCCAAGCCCTCTACAGGAACATCATACATCCGCAAATGGTCACGCACCGCAATGCGACTATGTTGCGGGATGTCCACGGCTTGAGCCATGTCAGCACAGGAAAGAGAATAAACAAATAATACTTTGTAGCACAACTGGGTAGTAATTCAAAGAAACCGTTTTAGATAGATTCAAGCTTGAAAAAGACCTATTTCAAAAATAGGTAGGTTTTTCCGACACTGCCGTTTTCCGGAAACGGGAATGTAGGCGTTAAGGTTTGAATGATATACTACTCGAGTGTCATGAAATAAGGCCAATCAACGTATGGGCGCCATGTCACAGGGTTTCCGTTCTCTCACAGAACTGTGCACAGAGACCTAGAACCTGGGTGAGTTAGGGTGACCCACAACTCACCTTTGTTTCAGAAATCCCCTTACCTAGCTAGCTACAGTGTCGCATCGGTAATAAATACTTCCCAATGACTTAGACAATCCAGAACATGAACTTAGAATACCTCAGGTATCGTGGAACACATGAACACTCTTTCGTTATATTATCATTCCAAACCGAAACTGGGAGGCAATGAAAACACGTGCAAGTTTGAAATGTTTATTTTTCAATGCAGCATTCTCAAACGCAGTATCTTGTATAATATCAACATACATATTATAAAAATCAGAGTCATCAGCATAGTCACTAATCCATAGTAAGCAAAAGGTGATAACATGTTATGATGCAAAATCTATAGAATTCTGTATCACCTATATTTCGCGCACCCTAATTAGCATATTATATTATATCTAAGAAGGTCTCATCTGGGTTCTTAGCAGGGCGGACCCATACCTCTAATTCTCAGTAGTAGGAGATCACATCAACAGCTACCAGCTCTCAGCATGCTCAGCATCAAGTGTGTTGATTCATTCCCTGTAACTGTATCTAAAACCCACGTAGAGCCAAATGTTAGCACAAACATTATTTGTGTTATGACTAACGTGGTGCGAGGATCAGGCCTACAGCAACCTTGTGTTAGGTTATTCTGAGAGTGTGCAGTTCTCAGTGTGCAGACAGTTGTACCAAGTGTACCAAGCACGACTGATATCAGTGCAATAACATATTATTCTCAAATAAATCCCATCTTTCGTCTAGGTTAAAAGCTGCAATAACAATTAGGTGTCGTGTGCAAACCGAAGCAGAAAGAAAGTATGGCGTTTAAACATTTAATAAGCACATGCTAACTTAACACAATATATAGAAACGTAGTAACCATATGACAGACCTGCTGCCCGGCGAGTGGGGAGCAAACAAAGCCGAATGGGGAACTCGCGTCCCGAGGAGGTGGGCGAACAGAAGACGACGACGGTCGGAGGCGGCAGCAAGCGAGGAGAGTTGTAGAGTGCTGGTGGGATCTGACCGTGCCTTGCTTCTGGAACCCCCCGAAGGGGAAGGTGGGGAGATTCCCTCAACGTCCATGGGAAATGAAGAAGTGCTGGTTCCTGACACGCTGCCGCTCCCGCCAGGGGAAATGTTAATAACTGCGGCAGCGATACCTGAGACTGCGGGGTTTGGGACCCCTGAGATGGTGGACCCTTCTTGAACTGCCTGCATAGCGGGGGGAATGGGAGTGTGTGCAGAGGGACAAGAAGTCTGTTTATTGAACTGATTCCTCAGGGGGGGGTTGTTTACATTATGATGAAGCAAAGGGGGGGGAAGGCCTTCTAGGGGGCATCAAGAAAATGAGGGGTACGGGTGGCAATGTACTGGGGACGAGGGAGGGTAAAATGCCTGATAACTGTTGGATTGAGCCTAGCGAGGAAGCATTGACCTGGGCCTGCGGGGAGCCGGGTGGGGGGGAGGGATTTCTTTACTCTTGTTTTTTGAGTAAACTTTATCAAGTTGGGTGACTGGGGATGCTGTGCACGTCCTGACACTGGCAGAGAAAGGGCATATGGACATATTTGATGGTTGTCGCTATATTGCTCGTGGGAGGGGGTGAGTTTAGGGGTATTGTTTGAGGGGACTGTTTTTGGCATTGTTTGTATCACGGATCGGGCACGACTGGGGGGCGGCTCTGGAAGTAAATGTAAATGTATGTGTCTTGTAAAGCGCACTGCGGCCCTGAGGCGTCGTGGCGCTGTAGACGGCTGGGGAACCCGTCCTGGCTATCCCTGTCAGATGGTCCCTACTGGGTATCTCCAAGGTGAAACCAGGCATCCACGACGAATGTGGGGGGCCGTTGTAGAGATGAGGCAAGCTAATGCCCAGAGTTGCCGAGTGTGATCCCTGGTTAGAGTAGGCACCGAGGCGAGAATTATCGAGTCCGCTGACCCTGGTCCACGACCCTGCCGCGTCGGGAATTGAATCCTGGTCCCGGGCCGTTCTCTGCTTCCGGGTCTGCCGCCTCTAACCAGTGAGCCACACCACTCCAGTGAGAGGGTGTGGTGGAGCGTGGTGGCGAATGCAATATGGGTTACAAGTTCATGAGCTGGAATGTGAGGGGGTTGGGCACATGCACTAAAAGATACAGGGTCATCTCCTTCCTCTGTAGGAATGGGGTTTCCATTGCTTGCCTGCAGGAGACCCACCTGGTGGATGACCGGACGCAGACGTTGGCCAAAAAATGGCGTGGACAAATGTATCATGCGTCCTACTCCACGTACGCCAGGGGAGTTTTAATCTGGGTGGCCCCGGGGGTGCCGTTCGCCATGCAGTATATGGAGGCGGACATCAATGGTCAATACCTGCTCCTCCGGGCTAAGCTGGACTGCAGAGAGATTGTTATTCTAAATTCATACGCACCCAACATTGATGATCCGCCTTCTATGGGGAACTGCAGGATGTACTGGTTCACGATTTGGGGACCCCGACGATCTGGTGCGGGGATCTCAACTGCATATTGGACCCGGCCCTAGATAGATCCCCGCCCAGGGAGGGCACGAAGCCCCGTATGACTGTGAAGCTTGGGGAGGTCATGAGAAATGTAGGGGTGACGGATGTCTGGCGCCAGCGGCACCCAACACAAAAGGTATACACCTGCTTCTCCCCCACACACAATACTTACAGCCGGCTGGATAGAATACTAGTGGAGAATGCAGGGCTCACTATGGAGGTGGAGGTTGCTCACCAAGCGCGTTTTTTGTCAGACCACTCCCCGGTGGCATGTACGGTTAAATGGGGGCCCACGACGGCTCATCCTCGGGCCTGGAGGCTTCCGGTAGATATACTTGAAGACCAAATAGGTAAGGCGCATGTGGAATCGGCCATTGGTGATTACGTAGAGCTCAACTGGGCGCAGGGGGGCTTATCGGCGGCTACTAAGTGGGAGGCCCTGAAGGCGGTAGTAAGGGGAGCCTGTATGGGGCTCACTTACGGAGTGAGGAAGCAACTCCTCTGGGATCTCCAGAATGAGGAGGCTGCCCTGCCACAGGCCCAGCTTGTGACGGACCCCAGTGCCCAGCAGCAGCGGGAGGATTAGGAGGCCCGTGCTAGGATACTTGATGTATTAGACAGGCTTGATAAATACACATTGGGCCAATACAGGCAGCGCCTTCACAGGGAGGGTGATAAATCAGGGCGGCTTCTGGCATGGATATTGAGGAGAGAGCAGACTCTGCAGCGCATAGTGGCCTTGCGGGACAAGACTGGACAAGTGGTGTATTCGGAGAGGGCGGTCCTTGGGGTCCTTCAGTCCCATCTGCAGGAAGTCTACACGGCGGACCCGGCTGTTTCGAAAAACACATATCTACCTTACTTGCGTGACATATCAGTGCTGACCCTTTCAGATTCTGATAGGGAGGAGCTGGACGCGGCCCTAACGTTGGCAGAGGTCCGGGGGTCATTGACCCGTCTGCCACGCGCAAAAGCATCAGGGAGTGATGGATTCCCGTCAGAATTTTACCAGGAATACGGGGAAGTATCGGCTCCGCTCCTTCTCCAAGTCTTCCAGGAGGCGTTCGATAGCGGAGTGCTCCCACAGAGTATGGCCCAAGGGGAAATATGCATGCTCCAGAAGCCGGGGGGGGGGACAAGCATGACCCTTCGGCATATAGGCCAATATCCATGATTAATGCGGACGTTAAAATACTGACCAAGCTTTTGGCTTTACGCCTGGCGCCCCATATGGTGCACTTAGTTCATCAGGACCAATGTGGCTTTCTCCCCGGGCGGAACACGGCCATGAATTTACGACGTCTAAATCATATCCAGCACGAGGTGAGCGACAGGTACGAGCAGACGGTCTTGGTCTCCATAGACCTGGCCAAGGCCTTTGACACAGTGGATTGGGGCTACCTGCAGGAGGTCCTCATGAAGATGGGCCTTGGGCCCACCTTCCGACGTTGGATCAACATCCTATATAATTCCCCGAGAGCCAGGGTGCGTCTGGGAGCTGCGAGGTCGGAGGAGTGGCGTTGGAGCGGGGTACGAGACAGGGGTCCCCTCTTCCGCCGCTGCTTTTCGCCCTCGCAATTGAGCCCTTTGCCGTCTTGTTGCGGTCTGAGTTGAGGCAGTGGGACATTCAAGTGGGCGACACATGCAACATATTGTCGCTATATGCGGATGATGCCTTATTTTATCTGGCGTCTCCGAGAGAGGCACTCCCGAGATTGCTACAGCACCTGGACTGTTTTGGCATGGCGTTGGGGTTGCGGATCAACAGGAGTAAGTCCCTAATTTTCCCATTATCGGGATTTGTGGAGGTCCCCCAGGACGAACTGCCGGATCTAGGGATCCGCTGGGAGCATACCAGTTTCCGCTATCTGGGTATACAGGTGGCCTCCTCCGTGGAACAGTCCCTGGCCCGTAATATAGATCGGGTAATAAAGTCTCTCCGGGGCTCGGTGTCCTTCTGGAACACGCTCCCGCTGTCCCTAATGGGGCGACTGGCCATATCCAAAAAGGTGAGGCTGCCAAGGACATTGTATGTCCTTCAGAACACGATGTGCCCGCTCCCGCCAAAGATCTTTCGAACCCTCAACACCCTGCTCACCTATCTGCTCTGGGCGGGTAGGAGGAGCAGAGTAGCCCTCCGTACCCTAGTGCGCTCCTACAAGGAAGGCGGCCTGGAGGCCCCACGCTTTGATCTTTATTATTATGCGGCACAGCTGCCAGATGGTTTGCGGATGCTGATGTATGGGAGAAGCAGTTGCTCGCAGGAATGGCGACAGTGCAGGAACTACAGAGGGCGCTGATACGTGGGGCAGGAGCTGACACAGGACTGCCTTATGTGGTCAAACACACGGCTGGCGTTTGGCAACGCGTCATAGAACGGGTGCAACAGTCAGCCCCGTTCCACAGAGATCTGCCACTCTGGTGCCTGGCCCCTATAGTGTAGTTGGAACATTAAATGTCCTTTCGGGAGTGGAGACTTGGGGGCTGCGAGGTTCTGGCTGATTTGTATCCCTCGGAGAGCTTTGTGACCTATAAGCAGGCAGTGGAGTCCTTTGGCCTAGGCAGCGGACAATACATACATTAGCAGGCGCTGCGCACCATAGTACATTCAATTTGGCCACAGTGTCCGGAGATTCCACCGATGTCCCATACATTGCATATTATATTGTCCTGCGGAAGAGGACGTAGACTAATAACTTTGCTATATGCAGCTATGAAGCGGGACTCTGCGCCGCCGGTGCCACCGACATGGGCGGCTTGGGAGGCAGATCTGGGAGCGGATCTGCCAAAGAGTCAAAGGGAGCGGGTGGGGGCCCTCACGCAGAGGGTCTCTTGTAATGCGAGATTTAAACTTATCCACTTCAACTTTGTGTATCGCGCCTACCTTACTCCGAAGTCGATCAGTCGTTTCTCGGACAGCGATAGAGACAATTGCCCTAGATGCGGCGCAGGGGGGGCAGGATTCTTGCACCTGGCTTGGGAATGTCTGTTGGTGGGGAAATTCTGGTATGAGGTGGTAGCCCGAGTGGGGACCACCCCATACATTGTCTGTTGGCATTGATTCCGAAGCCAAGGAAGCAGAAACTTTCCTATAAGCTGTTACAATTGATGCTAGTGCTGGCCAGGCGCAGTGTTGCCATTACGTGGATGGGACAGCGGGCCCCGGAGTTGGATGCATGGCTCAGGGATGTGAAAGAATGGGCAATGGCAGAGGAAATGCACATGCAACGCACTAAGAGGGATGAGAAACTGAACGAGGATTTGCTAGCGTGGCGAACCATGTGTATGACCGGACTGGCGGCTGACGGGTCCTCGTCACCCTGTGATTCTGAGGGGACAAGCGGGGAATTGTATTCTGAGTGTGACTCGGAGGGAGAAGGGGGAGGGGCCCAAGGTGGGGTTCCTGGATATGAGCAGGATGCTGTGCCTGATCGAATGTCCTCACGTGCTCTAGATTTAGCTGATGTTCCACCGTGTGACTGCATTGTCTTGTATAATTTTCAGAAGTCGTTATTCTCCGTAAATGTGCCATAATGAGTCCATCGATCTGTGAACAAATGTGTGGTTTTTTCAAGATGCCATGGGGGGGGGGGGGGGGGGGGGGGGGGGGGGAGTTGTATTTTCTAACTGAAAATTGAAAAATAAAGTTTAAAAAATAAAAATAAATCAAGACTGCCTTCTGTTCCTGACCAGAGTGCAGCCCTTATGGTCCATGTTGATCGTATGATCAATCCATGCAGTAACATCATTTTACAGTTGTTTCTGCACAAGTCCAGAGTCAGGAGTGTTAAACATGATTTTGAGTTAACTTTAGCCAGCACAAGTCATTACAACATTGGACTTTTGCTTGCTGAAACCAACTGTTGCATTTTCCGAAGGGCAAAAATGCACATCTATGCATTGTTCACCTAAAACCCACTTCTAACTCTAATTTACCGGCCAAAGGGCAGTGCTTTAAATGGGCCGGTACTCACCAGTACTGAGTACCGGCACTTTTTCATTTTCACCCCTTGAGTACCGGCACTTTTTTCTAAAACGAAGAGAGTACCTGTACTCATGGGACCTGACTTCTACATAGGCAGCGCTCCTTTCGCCCCTCAACCTTTAACGAGCACTGCAGGGAATTAATCAGGGGAGCACTTGTCACCCAGCGTGAGCTGCTTTGGAATTCATCAGAGCGGGGGTGTGTGTGTCTGCAGAGAGGTTATCTTATCCATAGATCTTTCACAGTGGGGCTGAGAGGGGGCTTTACAATCAAATGGGTGGCGGTGGGACGCACTGTTCTGGATAGAATATTCCGTGGACAGGACAGAACAAAAGAGCCTTTGCTAATGCTTTTACTATCGCCACACATATTAATTGCCTACCACGCATGTGAATTGCCTACTTGCCTGCTGCTACTTTCTGTGTTTTTCTGTTGTTGAAAATGTTAGTTATCACTGACCAGCAGCGTTTAATTTAAAAGTGGGTTTATTCTCCAACTGACCCACATGTTAAAGCACCGCACACCAAGCTCACTACCTGGTGCTCACGTTAAAAGCGGTAACTTTCGCTTTCTATGTGGACAATGAAAGTGATTCTCTTCACAACCTCATGAATGGCGTGGGTGGGGTGAGAGCACTGATGGAAGATAAGCAGAGTCTTAAATAGGCATTCATCCTGAGTTTGTTTTCAGCAGCAGCCATTTCAAGAAGCACGCAATTTCAAAGATTCCCGAATATGTTGCATAATTTTTCAGTGTTGTCCTTGCAGTGATAAACTAAAAAAATCAAATTAATTCTGTTGTGTCTGTGGTTACTAAATGGAGAGAGTTGCACTCAAAATCGATATAGTGTGGGTTTAAAGCATATTTGCGGAGTGCAGAATGAAGGCTATTTGGAGCACTGTGTTTACGTGGGCATGTTTTCTGCAGAGTGCGTCTTTTCAACAAACTATTTGACTCGAGGTGATAGCTTAGGAAGGGTACATAAATGGCTCTTCTGCGCGTCAATATGAAGCCAAACCTTCAAATGCTTGAACAGTATCCCCTCTTTTATCTCACAAAGCTCCTGTCCTGCGTACAGTGACATTTTTTTTAAAAAAGTGTGTATTCCCTTTTCGGAGGTAAAATGTGAAAGACGATGCCACTGACTGACCCAATATTCACTTTAATCGTATCATCAAAAAGAACTTTTAGTTGCCCTGTGGTTTTGTAATTTGGCCCTCTATTTCAGCAGTAATTCCAGCAGCTCAGCCCCTACGGCAATGTCTAGGGCATTTTAAAATCCCAGAGTCACGTCGCAGTGCAGCCAGTCTGTTGGCCTCATTTGACCAGTGGCCCTTGATCAGCAATGTCCGATGGCACAGCTGCTGCTTTTCCACTCCACTACAAGCACAGTGTGAAGATAACACGGTGCCCAAGCCTCACTTTTAAGGACGTTGTGGTACACAAGCCTTTCTAAACCCCTGCCTCTGACTCTTCCCCTCCACATCCTTTTTTTTCATTCCAAGCTTCCTCCTACTGCTATGACCTCCCCTCCAAAAAAGTCTAAATCCTTCCCTCTTCTATCCCTTCAGTATTCTTTTCGATCCAAATCATAGACTAACATGTCCACTCATATTTCACTAAACAAATCCATTATAGGTTCCAGAGTAGCGTGCTACTCATCAAAAAAGCGCTTTAACACCCCATCAGGGGTAACAAGAGCTATATAAATACAAATCTATCCCTCCGCTATCCTTCTCAATCCAAATAACTGACTAACATATATCTACCACTCAAATTATTTTCATATTTCAATATACTAATTTTACATTAATCCTTTAAGGGTTACGGAGGAGCGTGCTACTCACTGATAAAGTGATTTGACGCCTCATCAGGGGTAGTATGGCTTTATAAATGCAATTACATTACAATACAATACTTGCAAGTGCAAATAAAAAGGATCTTGTTACCAAACTCACTGATCCTTATTTTATAGACCTTGTCAGTCCGGTGAAAAATGTGAAATGCTCTTTAAACAGGGATGTTTGCAGCCAGTGTTAAAACACCTGGGCCTACATGCCACATGGATGTACATGGCTGCATTTTCATCAGAAGGCAGTAAATGTGTTGCATGGCTAGGTATGTGCGTGTCAATGCCAAAAGCAGGAAAACATACATTTTTGTACAAGTTATGTGGTACAAGCACAGAAAACATATTTAATTTGTAATAAGCCCCGTCTCCTAACCAGGACTTCACGTAATTGGCCATATTTTGATTCAGAAAGACCATATTGCCATTTATAATGTGATTTGAAAGCCTGTTCCTTTTCTTTTTAATATTTGTTTCATTCACAAATGCAAGAATGCATTTGGCATTTGGCATAGTGCGTATATGAGGAATATAATATCAGTTATTAACTGAATTAACACACCTGGGATCATGGTGTGTATTTTTATTACAAACAGTGCAGCCAGATCAGCCCACTAGATACTTCATTCTTTCTGATATCCTATCTGTAGCATGTTGACTTCTTCCATCACTCCTTTTCAACCACATAAAATCATTTCTTATTTTAAGGATGCTAAAAAAGGCTACTATGGATAGTAATAAACATTTATTAGTAAGTGCCATATATATAGTTATTAGTGAGATAACTAATGAACAGATATATCCGATATTCTAACAATGCATGCAGATTTCGTGCATACAACCTTGGCAAAGTCAAAAAGCTAACCCCGCCCCTTGTTCCACCTTAGCCCCTCCCAAAACTCCGCCCACTGCACCTTTTGGTGAGTACCTGCACATATTTTTTCCCATTTAAAGCACTGGCAAAGGGTCTAGTACTACTGCTTCTTCATCATGATTTCGAGATTCTGAGGCCAATGTCAGGATCATTTTATTTACGTTCAGGACCTTCTAACAGAAATAGTAAGATTAAAATGCCATTCCTGCTATTGTACATCCATATTTCATCAATGCAGCATAAACAAAGCCTTTTATCCTTGCTTAACAAGGCCCTTTTCATCCACTTCACACTGGGTATTCATTTAGATTCTCCATCTAGGAGCATGAGTGAAAAGATAGATTTATCCTGCTAGGTGCAACAGTGTATATTTATTTTTTAAGCCTCAATAAAGGCTTAACTATTCCAAAGAGTCTATGGGTTGTAGTACCAGCGCTTAGGTACAAACTGCCCGTATGATTGTCATATAACTCACCCTTCTCATGGCAGGTCTGACAATTGCATCACTATTTCTGTAGCTCACTATCGTCCCCTCTATAAGCATGAAGTTGTCCTTGTGTTGTGCACTGGGTTGTAGGAATCTGTGTGCTAACTCAGGCAGAAAGCTGTATGAGAGTTTGCCATCAGGAAGACTGCAACTTGGCTTCAACATGAATGTATGACATTACAAGGCTGGTAATTTCCACGCATGCCTTTAACACACATTTATTTTTTACAATGCATTCCTTTACTATACATATGCTTTTACCACGCAGGTCAGAATAATTAAGGTGTTTTTTATATGTATGAGATGTCATCAGTGATGTCACTGACCATGTCATGAGCGATGTAATATGTGAGGTCATAAGCAGTGCATTGTGGGGGCATACGTTATAGTTAACTCCGGTAACTATAACTGCTGAATTTCACTTGTTTTGTACGAGTGAAATCTCGGTCTAACTATAATATCCCTGTAACATTGGGTTTTTAGATTGGATCTTCTATGATTGGCCATAATAGTCAAGAGTTTCTACTATCAACATCCTTGAAAATTTAAGATGTGCGGATTATTGATGTGTTAGTGCTCTTGGATAGTGGAGTGTTTGAAATGTTTTTTAACCATGATTGAGACGTTAACAATAATATTCCTAGCTTTTGGATCAGAAAGGAGGCGTTGTTAACTTTATTGGTCTTTTCATTTACATTTAGAAGTGCTTTCAATTGTTTGATAGTCTCACCTAATATTTCTGTGATTTTAATTATTTGCTAAAAGTAGCGTAATCTGTATATCCATTAGGCTACCACAACAATATTATTATCATCATATTGTCATAACCGAATGTCTGACTAAATATCGAAATCAAAAATATCGACATACAAAAATATCGGGACAAAAATATCGAAGTCAAAAATATCGGAATCCTATCCCTAACAAGGTAAGTACAAAAATATCGAAAAAATAATATCGTAGTACAAAAATATCGGAATTAAAAATATCGTTTTTTTAAATGTATTAATAATAATGTTAAAATAATTATAAAATACATATAATGTTACAAATATTAAATAAAAATATTAAAACATAATAAAAAAATTAAAACTAATACATATACATTTAAAATAAATTAAAAACGTAATAATTTAATGTAATTTTATATTTTATAATTTCATTTAATTGATTTAATTTAAATTTATTTAATTTTTACCCTGTACGACTGTACCCCAAAAACCCAAAACTGACCCAGAACCCTAAAAATACCCCTTAACCCAAATACTGAAAACTGACACTGAACCCTAAAAATACCCCTTTACCCATGAACTGAAAACTGACCCAGAACCCTAAAAATACCCCTTTACCCATGAACTGAAAACTGACCTTGAACCCTAAAAATACCCCTTTAACCACAAACTGAAAACTGACCCTGAACCCTAAAAATACCCCTTTACCCACAAACTGAAAACTGACCCTGAACCCTAAAAATACCCCTTTACCCATGAACTGAAAACTGACCCAGAACCCTAAAAATACCCCTTTACCCATGAACTGAAAACTGACCCTGAACCCTAAAAATACTCCTTTACCCATGAACTGAAAACTGACCCTGAACCCTAAAAATACCCATTTACCCATGAACTGAAAACTGACCCTGAACCCTAAAAATACCCCTTTACCCATGAACTGAAAACTGACCCTGAACCCTAAAAATACCCCTTTACCCATGAACTGAAAACTGACCCAGAACCCTAAAAATACCCCTTTACCCATGAACTGAAAACTGACCCTGAACCCTAAAAATACTCCTTTACCCATGAACTGAAAACTGACCCTGAACCCTAAAAATACTCCTTTACCCATGAACTGAAAACTGACCCTGAACCCTAAAAATACCCCTTTACCCATGAACTGAAAACTGACCCTGAACCCTAAAAATACCCCTGTACCCATGAACTGAAAACTGACCCTGAACCCTAAAAATACCCCTGTACCCACAATTAATTAATATTATTTAATTACCAATTAATTATTAATTAACAATAACAATAAAATAAATATATTAGCACATTTGCTGTAATTAATTTAATTTAATAATTAATATTATTTTGCACAATTAATTAATTAATAACAATAAATAATATATATAAAACTTACTTTAATTAATTTAATAAAATAATTAATAATAATTAATTACCAACTAATTAATAATTATAAATATGATAAATATTTATAATAATTAATTAACTAATTAATAGAAATTAATTACCAATTAATTATTTAAAATATGTACAAACATATATCAATTAATTAATTATTATTAAATTACTTCCCACCCTATTCCCCTATAAACCCATAACACGCTACAGAACATATTTATCAATTAATAAATTAATTAAAATAATTTAAAATTAATTCTCAATTAATTAATTAATTATTCCTAATAATTAATAATTAATTTAACATAATTAAATTACTTCCCACCCTATTCCCCTATAAACCCTCAACCCGCTACAGTAGTAAAACACAATATTTAATAAAATAACATTAAAAAAAAATTATAACACATAATTAATACAATATAATATACACTAAATTTATTTAAAAATAGATATTAGTAACATCAAAGTTATTAATTTCGATATTATTAACATCGATATTTACAACTTCGATATTACTGATATCATACCAATATCGATATTTAGACTGTCGATATTACTTACCTTCGATATTTTTGTATATCGATATTTAAACTTCGATATTTTTGCTTATCGATATTAAAAAATCGATATTTTGTCTGTGTACCGTCATAACCAATGTTATGCTTCTGGTGTCTATTAGCCACCTATTGAAGAGACAACAATTTTGACTTTGATTTCCAGGGTAATTATGCCTAATTATGCCTAATCTTTCTTCTGTGCCTTTCAGTACCATACGTATGCTGCAATTTTTGTTAAACATGAGGTCTGCTTGTTGCCCACTCAAAGAATACCACATGCCAATTAACCTGGGTACTATGGTGCCATTTGGGTGTTATTGTTTCCTGTTACCTTTTAAAAAAAATTAAAAAGAGATCCTTAAGGGTGATGCACAGAAGAGCTTGCAAAACAGGCTGATTATACAATCATCCTCTCCACCTAAGGCTCTAATGTTCGTTGTCTCAAAGCAGGATTGAGATCTTAGAATCTGCATTGGTTGTCGAGGGTTAAATCAAATTATAATCAATGATTGTTATCTTTTACCTCTTATTAAAGACATTTTCGAGTCAGTACAAACAGCACAAGAATTGACTAAACACGGTTTGGGAGGTGCTTAAAATCTCTCGCGTATAATGGAAAGTGGGAGTAAAATTCAGCCTTCCACGTTCCGTTTTTGCATTTTGATTATTGTGTAATGCCATTCGAGGTGTGCAAAACTCCAGAATTTTCCAATGTTTACCGGATTCTGTTTTTTCTGATGTTCTAAAATATTTTGTGCTGATTTATCTGAATGATCTGATTATTTCTAAGTTTCTTACTGAACATCGAGAGCATGTGACCTCATTTCTTTGCAGGATTCAACAATTTCATTTAACATGTAAGCCTGAAAAATGTCAATTTGAGAAAGAGAAGATTGGATATCAAGGATTTAGATTAAATGCTTCCTGTTTACCTACAGACCAAAAGAAAGTATCACCAATCCTGGAATGTTTACGCCACCCAATGACAAAAAACGGAAAGTATAATTGACTTTGCAACGTTTTATCATCAGTTCATTCAGGACATTGCACTTTTAATTGGACAGTGATCATTTTTCAAAGAAAAGAAAATGATGAACGGAAAATGTCCTTGGCATACTTAAGCTGAAAGGGAATTTCTCTGGCTCCAGTTCTATTTCATCTTAATTCTTAGAAGTTCAATGTAGAGAATGATGCTTTTTGAAGAGTAGCAGTAGCCGTTTATTTGCAATTTCAGGAAAGTGACGGACAAACTGCCATTTGCAGAAAGTTATGTAATACTATAGCCTTATAGCCCACCGTAGCGGGCTATACAGACTATTAAAGGCCTGCTGCAGCGTTAAAGGCCCGAGCCGAAGGTGAGGGACTTTAACAAGGCAGCAGGACTTTAAAAGCCGGTATAGCCCTGCTAGGAAGGGTTATAAGGCTATTAGAACATTCTGCCACTAGAGGGCAAAATGTTCTAACAAATAAAACAAAGCCTTCAGGGAGCACAAGGGGATTGAAATTCCCTCAGGCTCCATGAAGCCTTTGTTCACAGCAAGAGCTGCGAACAAAGAAACATTGGAATTTTGGAGCTCCGGGCTTATACCAGCCATTATAAGCCAGGAGCACTCCATTGTTTTCAATGGAGCTCCCAACATTCAAATGTTCTAATTTAGCCTTATAGCCCGCGTAGAGGGCTATACCGGCTAATAAAGGCCCTCTCCAGCGTTAAAGGCCCCGAGCCGAAGGCGAGGGCCTTTAACAAGGGAGAGGGACTTTAATAGCGGTATAGCCCATCTATGAAGGGCTATAAGGCTATTAGAACATTCTGTCACTAGAGGACAGAATGTTCTAACAAAAAAAAACAAAGCCTTTTGGGAGCGCGAGGGGATTGGAATCCCCTCAGGTTCCCTAAAGCCTTTGTTCACAGCCAGAGCTGTGAACAAAGAAACATTGGAATGTTGGAGCTCCAGGCTTGTACCAGCCATTATAAGCCCAGAGCACTCCACTGTTTTCAATGGAGCCCCCAACATTCCAATGTTCTAATAAGTAGTACTTCTTATGTACTACACAACGCTATTCACAAACCTAAGGGAGGCCTTTGCCTCTCCTACCTTGTCTGTGTGGAGATCTCCACCATATGAGAGAGTATTAAATGTGGGAGGGACTGCAGAAGTGGCTGAAAAATGGGGAATACTGGCTACTAAATGATAGGGGGTTAGGGAAATTTAAGGAGGGGTAAGACCATTGCTATTCACAAGGTACACTTCTAAAATTCCCACAGCTAAAAAGGTCAGAAAATATGCTAAAATGTACTTCAGGCAAGCATCACTTGTGGCCACTCACAGGCATGTTAACATACTCCATAGATAATATAGCTTACTACTCTTACAAGACACCAGGTAAACAAGAGGGACGGAGGGGAGGATTGAATGTGGACTCCGCACCCATAGTAGGTGAAGCACATTATAGCACCAACCAATTACATACAGGCTGACCATATAAGAAGTTATCTCACACACCAAGATATTTCTTGAGCTTCAGTATGTTGGTGAATGTCGTATGGCTGAGATACCCGCCACCCCCTCTCAACACAATCCCCAAGGATGGGAAACCGGAAACAGTTCTGAAGTCTTTGGAAGACGGGAGGGAGTGACCCTCCCGGCCGTATTTATTAAAATATGAAACAAAATTAAAACATTAAATAAACAGTTTCATATTAGGTACAATTTCATTACCACATTGCGATGTTTGGCTAACCTTAACAGATTCTCTAATACAAAGGTTCTCCTAGCCGAACTAACATCCTACAAAACATTTACTTGAAATTTTGAAATTGTACATCCTAACGTTTAAGGGCCAACGGCAAGGTCGTAACCGGTGTCAAGATCCCTAACCCAGAAATATCGCCCTCACTTGTGAGGGGCGGCCCAGAGGCGTACCTCCAGTGCAATTACCATTTCCCTTGACTTGACGGGGGCCCCAATAAAACTCGACGCCACTTAGAGGTCGTACGAGGACTCGTGTGAGGTATCTAGAAGGTAGCGTAGACCCCCCCCCAAACCCCACACAACTTACCACATCTGCCGTCGCAGACGTCCTGGCCCTGGGAAATTCCCCAGGAGGGGGCTGTAACCCCTCCTACCCAGGAAGGGGCCTTGACCGCCTTTCCTCTTCTTTCGGCGACCCATCCTTAGAAGGGACCGCCTCCCCGTTGAGGGGCCAATGGCCACCTCCCCCGAGCGCTCCCATCCGTGCTGGGTGACGCCCACTCATAGGGATCTTCCAATTAGTGCTCACCGATCATGACCTTACCGCCCGACCAAAATAAATACGACAATGCTAACTAAATGACTAAACTAACAAGACAGTAGCAACTACACTTTTATTAAAAGCATGCTTACCAATGAACACTAAAGTAGAATTTCTTTATTTGCGAAACGTAAGACAACTCGACATTCTTTATTACATACTCAAAATCATCACTATAATACCACAACCTGTAAACGAAAATCAGAGTTATCCATCAACTTTATTCAAAAACCACTTGCTGTCCTCAGGGGCTGGTGGGTGGGTTCAAAATTGGCTCTTCGTTCCGTCTCGAGCTCACGTGCAGCGAGGAGGTGCAGCTTCAGAGCACAGGAACAAGAGGATGCCTTTGGATCTTGCTTCTCCTTTTATCCGTCTTCAGGGCGGGCGTAAACCCGCCCCTGCCTGCCCCTAGGGCGTGGCCAGCCGCGTCAGTGTCTAGGCCAACCCACTCTAGGGCGGGAAAAGGCGCGCCCCGGCTACGCCGCTTCGGGCATACCAGCCGAGACTCGCCTCCCGCCCAAGATGGCTTCCCGGGGGGATCGTGGTACTCCGCCATACGTTCGGGGGGACCGAGTGGTCGCCCCTTTCCATATGGCTGAGATACCCGCCACCCCCTCTCAACACAATCCCCAAGGATGGGAAACCGGAAACAGTTCTGAAGTCTTTGGAAGACGGGAGGGAGTGACCCTCCCGGCCGTATTTATTAAAATATGAAACAAAATTAAAACATTAAATAAACAGTTTCATATTATGTACAATTTCATTACCACATTGCGATGTTTGGCTAACCTTAACAGATTCTCTAATACAAAGGTTCTCCTAGCCGAACTAACATCCTACAAAACATTTACTTGAAATTTTGAAATTGTACATCCTAACGTTTAAGGGCCAACGGCAAGGTCGTAACCGGTGTCAAGATCCCTAACCCAGAAATATCGCCCTCACTTGTGAGGGGCGGCCCAGAGGCGTACCTCCAGTGCAATTACCAATTTCACTTGACTTGACGGGGGCCCCAATAAAACTCGACGCCACTTAGAGGTCGTACGAGGACTCGTGTGAGGTATCTAGAAGGTAGCGTAGACCCCCCCAAACCCCACACAACTTACCACATCTGCCGTCGCAGACGTCCTGGCCCCGGGAAATTCCCCAGGAGGGGGCTGTAACCCCTCCTACCCAGGAAGGGGCCTTGACCGCCTTTCCTCTTCTTTCGGCGACCCATCCTTAGAAGGGACCGCCTCCCCGTTGAGGGGCCAATGGCCACCTCCCCCGAGCGCTCCCATCCGTGCTGGGTGACGCCCACTCATAGGGATCTTCCAATTAGTGCTCACCGATCATGACCTTACCGCCACAGGCCGGATAGTTGACCGGCTATCCGGACCCCCCACAAAACTCCTACCTAAAGGTCATGGTGTAACGTTTTTAGCCATGCTAAGAAGTCTCCTATGAGTAACTCATTCCCCACCCGAGACAAATGCACTCCATCCCCCAAATACATACTGTCATCATTAATACACCCATGTGAAATAGAATGCAGTGTCTTGGAACGGAACAACCTACTCACTTTGTTATTAAGCTTCCTAACAGAATGATTTAAAGCAGGTACCGAAATAGCCCCCCGCCACACTTTTCGTGGGATCAGATGGGACCAAGCAATTGTGCACCCTGGAACTCTCCTCGCTAACCAACTTACAGTGGAAAGCATCGCCTCAAGAAGAAGTCGTCTACCAGTGGTGACCAAATCATTACCCCCAAGATGTACTATGACTACAGACGGCGGTGACCTCGCCCGCCCTAGCAAACCCTCAAAATATGATTGAAACTGGTCAATACAGAGACCGCCTCTTCCGTAGAAGGACACACTGTACCCGTATTCCCCAGCTACGTGAATCATATCACCTGCCTTGAATACGTCTGCGGCACGTCTCACGTATGAGTGGCCCACGACCCACACCTCCTTTTTCACAGCCGGTGATGTCTGACCGCTGGCCCGGTGTTGGGTCGACTGCAAAGTCCGCCCCGCCTCGTAGGCTTGCGCAACTGAAAACCAAACAAAAACAAGAAGCGTGAGTACATTGTTACAGCTTCACAACATGTGCAACCGCACATACCTTTTATAACAATTGGAGGACCAACGCCCCACCCGTTTAACTTGTTCAACATCCAAACCCCTGGCTGTAGCTTCTGTAGCAGCCCCTATCCGAAAGGAATGGGTCCCAAACTCGCCCGGGTTCAAGCCCGCGGCGGCAATCGACATCGCAAGCACCCGCTGGAACTGAAACTTTGTCAGTGGGGTGGCGTCAGCGTGTCTCAACAAGGTCCCCCCCCATGATGCCATTCTTCGTGCTAAATAATCCTCTAGACACCTTACCGGGCACATGGAGGACCCGGGAATCCTGCGTATGATTACGCAGTCACCCATCCCACTTTGATCGGTCTTGGACCTGACAAATGAGACCGTCATCGTCTCCCCTCTGATCTGGACGTGCTCGTGGCACAATCCTCCTGTCACATCCTGCTTATTCCTCGCCACCAGTTCGCTTACCCGCATAGCCCCATGGAATGCCAGCGTAAAAGCGGCTCGGAATAACACTGTCTCAAATTGAGATGAACACGTAGCAGGGAGTCTGGCTAATAACTGGGCCAGCCTATCCAAACCTATCGGGCGCCTCTCGTCTACTCTGCGACCCTCAAGGCGTTGCCACCCCCGTAGCGCTTTCTGTACTACAAAAGACGCTGTCGGGTCATGGATCCCATGAGCCCTAGCAACAAAGGAAATGGCGGCTCGATGCCTCTGAGCCGTGGCCACCGATTTCCCAACCAGGTGTAAAGACATCAGAAAATTTACCACCCACTCCTCCTGGCCCCAAAGCTCCTCTCTATCAGTCCCAAAAAAGGCTAAATAGGACCGGAACGCCCCTTCATATGCCTTCCTCGTCCTGGGTGCTAAACTCTCTCCCACGAGGTTACGAAGTTCGGGGCACCGAGAGACCAGAGAGCTTCGGGAAAGGGTGCCGGCTCCGGGTCCGCTGTGGGAAGAAAACCCCAGAAAGCCTGCATACGAAAACGAGACAGTGCATCAGCTGCCTGGTTCATTACCCCTGGAACATGTCTTGCTTTGAATAACACATTCAATTGCATACACAGTAAAACAATTTCCTTGAGCAGTCTCAAAATCCATTTGCATCGTGCTGCCTGGCTATTGATACACTCGACCACGGTCATATTGTCAGACCAGAATACCACAGAGTGATCTTTGAACCCTTCGGGCCAAGTTCTCAGGGCCACTAAAATGGGGAAAAGTTCCAGGAAAGCAATGTTACTTGTCAGTCCACTGTCATGCCACCATGTCGGCCACTTTTGTGCAGACCATCTTGTGCCGAAGATGGCACCAAAACCTATGCTCCCTGCCGAATCCGTCCACAGCCCCAGCTCCTCAGAGGACACGGCTGGTTTGTTCCAGACGACTCGACCGTTGAAATCCGCCAGAAATGCCAACCAAATGCGCATGTCCTGGCGGACCTCAGCCGAGAGCCTTGTGCGATGATGGCCTTCCTTCAGGCCGACCATGGCTTGAGCAATCGAACGAGAAAAGGGGCGGGCCATTGGCATAACCCTCAGGGCAAAATTCAACTGGCCAACTAGCTGCTGTAACTGATGCAGCTTGACCTTAGATCCATTTATACATATTTGCAGGGATGTCCTGAACTTTGACACTTTTTCAGCTGGTAAACGAAAACAACCTTCTGCGGAGTCTAACTCGATCCCCAGAAACTCGAGGCAAGTGGAAGGCCCCACAGTCTTACCTGGTGCCAATGGCACGCCAAACTGATTCATTAAAACACAAAATTGAGCCAAAGCCTGCCCACATTCCGGATCCCCAGCTGGCCCCAGGAACAAAAAATCATCAAGGTAATGCATCACATGTTGGAAACCCGTCTTCTTTGTGAAGACCCATTGTAGAAAACTACTGAATTTTTCGAAATAGGCACAAGATATAGAGCACCCCATCGGCATACACCTATCCATGTAATAATGACCCTGAAACATGAAACCTAAGAGCCGCTGATCGGCTGGATGTACCGGGAGCAACCGGAACGCTGACTCGATATCAGATTTTGCCATCAGCGTCCCGGGCCCCAGGCGATTCAAAATGGCTACGGCCTCATCGAAGGATGCGTACCGCACCGAACACACTTCCGGGTCTATCGCTTCGTTCACGGAAAGACCACGTGGGGCTGATAAATTATGTATCAGCCGAAACTCACCCGAGTCCTTCTTTGGGACCACCCCTAAAGGGGAACAAACAAAGTTAGCAACTGGCGGTACACTAAACGGACCGGCGACTCGACCTCGAGTAACCTCCTTCCAGATCTTATCCTGTACCACGGTCGTATGCTGCAAGACCGATAGCTGATTTTTACATTTCTTCACACCTTGAAAGTCCCCCACTGGGATGCGGAAACCATAAGAAAACCCGTTCCGCAACACCCCAGCAGAAGTACGATCCGGGTATTCACTGAGCCAGGGGATCATCGCCAGGGTATCAATCGGGGTAGGTAAAGGCGCCCCTCGGACTATGTTAGACCTGTTTGGCGCCTCCCCTCCCCCCATTATCACCCGTTTTGGCTCTGCACGTGGACTCAGGATGGGATGATTGCCCACACCCACTACATTCGTGTCTAAATTTGCACGATCCCTGGGGCCTGGTACATTTACCCCTGTTGAAGTTCCAACAAACCCCCCTTTTTCCAGTATTGCCGGCAGGCTTCGAGTAATTGTCGGTACCCGCACCTGACCGAAAGGGCGTCCCCGCATACTGGCGGGAAGATTCGCCAACGATACTCCCTACTAATGGCAATTTTAACATACCAGTCTCCTTCATTTTGGACCATGACACAGAATCATAACAATCCCACGTTAAGTTTTTATCATGTTCTTTAGCCTTTCTAAACAGATTATCATAACAGAACCAATGATTACCCTCGTGTGATACCGAGTACCCCATGATTCGTGACTGATAAATCGGCAATTCGGGTAACAGATCGGGCCTTCGTTCCCCCAAGATCGATGTAAAAACCCCCCACGCTTGGCCCCAATTGCCAATGTTTTCATTTACCTTAAAGGCGGCCATTTTTGCGCGCCAAACACTCGGATGCATGAGCTCCTTCTGGCCCTTAACATGCTCCATCTCATAGTGATCAGTAAGCAACGAGAAGATGTTTACGTACTCCCCTGCCCATATCTTCTCTTTAATAGCCAAAGGAACATGCTGACCCAACTTTTCCCTACGAGAGGGTGCTGACTCATCCCTTGCAATCGGCAATGGCCGCTTACCTGCACCGGACGTTGCCTCTGCTACTGCACCCGTCCCCTGTGGCTTCTCTACAGCGGCAGCCGGCGTGGACACCTTCGCTGCTTCCCGTGACTCACGCAGTTGCTTCATTAGCTCCTGTGCGTCGACAGCCGTGGCGCCCTCGCTACCTTTTCCCAACCACGCTGCTAATTGTGCTGCCAGCTCGGGCGGCATATCTTCCCCGGACACGGGGGTGACCACAACGGGAATCGGATTCCCTTCCTCCGGCACGGGAGTTGGTGCCTCGAGCGGGGTACTGGGACCCGGGTTGTCTCCCCCAGCTGCTCCCCTCCTGAGCCTCTTGTTTTTCCCTCCCGGGGCTGCTCCCGCCAAAGGACGTTTCGGCCCCCCTTCCTCATTTTCATCCATTCGCCTCTTTAACTCAGTCATCTCTTTCATAAGAACGCGCAGCATCTGGTCAGTAGTCATGCGCTTTCCCGCCTTCTTCGGCATTCTCCAACAGAGTATCTGGAAAACAAACAAGAAAGATTACAACGTTCAAAATTGGCTCTTCGTTCCGTCTCGAGCTCACGTGCAGTGAGGAGGTGCAGCTTCAGAGCACAGGAACAAGAGGATGCCTTTGGATCTTGCTTCTCCTTTTATCCGTCTTCAGGGCGGGCGTAAACCCGCCCCTGCCTGCCCCTAGGGCGTGGCCAGCCGCGTCAGTGTCTAGGCCAACCCACTCTAGGGCGGGAAAAGGCGCGCCCCGGCTACGCCGCTTCGGGCATACCAGCCGAGACTCGCCTCCCGCCCAAGATGGCTTCCCGGGGGGATCGTGGTACTCCGCCATACGTTCGGGGGGACCGAGTGGTCGCCCCTTTCCATTACTTTGCTTCTAGTTTCGCGGAACAATATTTTGAAGATTGGAGAGAGGGTTTACAGGCAAAGGATCAACATTTTCGGCATGTCAATGGAAGCAGTCATTGCCGGGTATTGCTTCTCACTTTAAGTGATATTTGACATGGTTGCAAACAGGCAGCAGGAGCATGATTCAATGTACTCCATTTCATGGCCACTGCATCTTTTCAGAGGGGTAGTAACGTAGGCACGCCAAGGCACTATTGATGTTTGCTTCAAGTACTGAGATGCATCATCGAAAGAGACCACCAGTTTTTCACCACTCCACAGTCACTGGCAGAAAGGAAAATAGGGGCCAAGGAAATCTATGTCTTTGCCAACAACCCTCATTTCGTAGGTGACATTGATTGACCCCATGTGGCACTTCAGCCCTCTCACTAGATAAAAGACGTGTTTCACAACAGGCACAGCTAGCATTCCATTAATGTGCAAGTTGTGTGCAATGGCAGGGGCTGCTTCACTGACGTGTACACTGCCTTTTCTGGAAGTGCACACAACAGCTACATCTTCCGCCATTTCCCTTTTGCCCATTAGTTGGTGACTGGGGATTTCGGTGGCATGTAGTGCTTAGATAAATTAAAACATCTCATACTGGGGTTGCATGCTCATCTGGGGATGGGCTTCAAACATACTCAGTACTCACTACATTAACTGCATGCATGAATACATGATGCAGTACTTGTAGGATAGAAGCATATTAAAGAAAATTTCACTTGTCTTTCTCAGAGAGGATGCTGGTTATAGTGTCTCTCCCCCTCTCCTTACCCACTTCTGGCGTCCAATCACACAGCTTCAGCAGCGGTACAATATGGCAGACACAAATGCACAGGCCATCATTGCATGCACTTTTGGTATCCTCCAAACACGATTCAGATGTCTTGACCTTATGGGGCATTGTGTGAACATTTGTAGTGGCTTGTTGTTGTTGCACAACATTGCCATGTGACGGGGCTCACATATTGGTATTACCTATGAACTACGGCCCCATCCAGGTGACCCCATCCAGGTGACCATGGCAAGGTATAGAATAGAGATCAAGGTGTGGCGACCTACTAGTCAACTCGTTTTTCAATTGAGCTCAAGTTTGGTTGCTGCATTATGTAGTTAGACAGTGTTAGTCAATAATGAATGGTAGATTAGTACACCAACCACACAACACTGTTTTACTGTTATAATGTAACAATCAAACATGCTGTGCCCTGCTTAACTTTCACAATAATTATATCACTTTAACATATGATACTAATGTAAAATGACATTTTTAGTATTCACAACTATTCAAAAATACTATTTAAGACAATGTTTTAGCTAAATCATGTCCAAAACCTTTCTCACCAAGAGAAATAATCTTACCCAAATGCTTCTACGTTTACCGAAAGTGTATGTGTCCACTCTGCATGTTGAGTTGCTGCCCATGCAAAGGACTATGTCGTATTCGGGCATATGGAAACCTCTGTTCTAAGGGTGGACATCAACACCTACTGAAACAAAAATGAAAGAAATTACATACAGGAACAAGATGCCTCCCATTTTCTTGTCATTTTGAGCCACACTCACCAGAACACCATCCTCCTCCATCCAGCTGCTCCTTTTGATAATCAAAGCTCCCAAAATGGCTAAGGGACAAAAAGAGAGGGCTTAGCTTTACTAATGAAGAACTGAACATCATTAGGGATATGGTCCTCCAAAATTATCCATACCTTTATGGGGAAGCAGTGTCCTGGGCCCAAATTGTGTGAGCCACTGACACACATTGCAGTACAGTAGGTGTCCAGACCCGGTGAGAGTAGAAGTGCCACAACACTGGGAAGGCCTTTTGACTGATGCCTTATCTATTGGTTGGCCTGAATCATCACTTATATTTGATCAATCTATACATACGTAGTGTGTGGTTTTAATTGTCTGGGCGTTTTTGGAAAGGAAAAGAGAGACACAGTAACACTTTGATCCTGAATTACTAGAGGATCAACTACCTAAAAAAGTGATGTTATGATTTGTTGTTTCGTCACTATGCAATTTTGATTTCAACAAAAAAATTAAGCCTGGGTGTGATGCATATGTGTATGATTATTTTCGCCTTGATCAGAGATTAGTGAAGTCTACTTCGGATCTTGAGCTTCGATCTTTTTGGTGGCCTAAAATGCATTGATTTTCTGGATTTTGTCATTTCTTATTCCACTTGTGATCAAAATAAATCATTGAATTCGAAACCTTTGGATGTTTTAACCATCAGTGGCTCCTGAACCATGACATGCAATTTCTACAATTTCTACGGACTTCATTAAGGATCTTCCTCCTTACTACGGGTTTTAAGTCACAATGGCTGCAGTTAACACCTTTTCAAAATGGCTCATTTTCCACTTTACCTAAGCTATCTACAGCTGAGGAACTGGGTCAATGCTTTGTGATGGAGATTTTTCAACTTCCTGGTTTACCACATACTATAATTCCTGACAGAAAATCAGAATTTCTTCCCCATTTTTTGAAGGCCTTTGAAAAAGTTTGCCAATTGCACATGCTCTTTCCTCTGGCTATCACCAGCTGCGCAATAGGGAAACAGAACGAACTAGTCTGAAACAATATTTTCAGTGCTCCTCTAATGTAATTCAAGCAGCCTGCACGTCCTATTTACCAAGAGCTTGATGGTATAACAATGCAGCCAGTATGTGAACAGGATGGGACCATTTTTACACTGGCATAGCCCGTATATGAACAATGCTTTAAATGTCATTATGTTTCACCTGCTGCCACTGTCAATCTCCTTTAACCACTGAACTTGTATAAGAAGTGAAGTGTACCCCAGAAGAATGGGTCCAGAGTTTATCAAGAGTGTGGAAAAATTGTGGCCATGGTGCGTGGAAGTTAGTTGATGGGGAAACACTCATGAATAAGGAACCAGTGTGAGAGAGAGATAGTCAGAGATCGTCAGAGAGAGGATGCAGACAATGCAGGGAATGTATGGAACCTTTTTATTGCAGTGAGCGCGAGTTCTGGGAACATGTGGGAACCTTATGCTAGAAGAATCAAGAGCACAGGGAACCCCCAAACAGAGGGAAATCTCTCGTGTGCAGCATTAGTGGCAAACCAAACTAGCTAGGAAAGGAAGACATACCATGAGCGATGTTACACTAATTATTGCTTATTTTTGTGTCCTCCTCAAACACCAGTCTTCTATATTTTTAGGTCTCGCCTGTCGATGCGCATGCGCATCGAGCAAGCGAGACTATTGCGAGTTATCCACTCTTTATCCACACTGCAAGGAATCGTGGCGATTCCTTGCAGTGCCCGTGACTTTTAAGGTCAATGCGCATGCGCATTAAGCTTATGCGCATGCGCATTGACCTTAAAAGTCACGGGCGCGTGCATGTCCGTCTCTGTTTACCCGCTCCGCCCCCTCCCCTTCCCGCCGTGTCGCATTTCTCCTCCCCCCTCCCCTCTCTTCCCTCCAGCTTGTTGTTTGTATAATTTAACCCGCTCCGCCCCCTCCCCTTCCCTCCGTGTCGCATTTCTCCTCCCCCCTCCCCTCTCTTCCGTCCGTCCGTCTTGTTTATAATGCCACCGTGGGTTCCCTTTCTGTACCGGGTGTTGATGGATGTTTTCAGATTTTCTGCCCGACCTCCAGTGCGGTTAAATTCCCATCTTTCCCTCCCCATGTGCTCCGATCCCCTCCCCCACCTCTTCTGCCCGTGATTGCCGCTCCGTCTCGCTCGGTAGTGGCAGGGAGATTTACTCTCTGTTAGGTTCCCGCGGGGAAAATGAAGGCGCACAACATAAGCACAGATAAGGAGGAGGCAACCTGCTCTGTGCCAACAAGAACGGACCAGCCCGAAAGAGGAATGTAGACTGACTGTTGCTTGCAGCACTGCAGATAAGGGTTCAAATAAATTGATAAATCGTGTTGCTGTTTTATTGTAAAACCGAATTACAGGAGAGGAAAACCGCGACAGTATCTTTAAATCTGTAGCAGTGTACTGCTCGTCTCCATCAGGGTGCAGGTCTTTGTAAAAATGGTTTAATCCTCTTCGTACCGACTGTTTCTGTTGCTAGTAGAGACTCCTTGCTAATAAAATATATCACCTTGTAGTGGATTTAATTGAACTCCACATTCGATGTTCTGTTTCCGGTAAAGCACCACGACAAACTATCTGCAAAAGTGTGGTGGGGAACTTGGGTTTAAAGCAATAACATGTTTGAGAACAAACTTTCGTGAAATAATATTTGTGGAACCTTCAAAAGATCGCGCCTTAAAAGATGGAAAATGTTTTGGAACCCAAGTATAACCAACAAGTTCGTGTTTACGTCCGTCCTTTCTGTGCTGCTTCCAGTTCCCATGTTATTATTAGGTCTGGCCTTTGAGACGCTTTAAGCGGTTTCACCTTATTGTTTTTCCACGAAATCCATACATGAGTTGCATACAAGGAGAGTGTTTGTCAGCACGCTTTATCTATTGGCCCGTTAAATTGTCATTCACGTTTTGCTTCCATCCACCACCGCACGGCATATCGCAAAAAGCCATGGGTCAGCCTACTTTACCCATTGGCTCCCTTCGTTTTGAGTGACTGCACAAGACCTGTGCACATTGTTCTTAGCCACCAAAATAATACTTTCTCTGCAATGGCCATGCAGGGGTGAAGTTAACTTTTCATTTAATGTATTCTTTTATATAATATAGCTAAAGTTCTGGCTGTTTATTTTTCCTGCACTTCGAGTGCTTACTTTATTGGGGATTTATTTCCTTACTGCTTTTTTAAGTGTTGACATTTTAACATTGTAGCTAACTAGGATTTGAGTGCATGGTTAATTCCTTTTTGTCTTTTTCACAAGTAATACAATGTATGGCACAACTAAAGGAGACCACTAGTAAAATGGCCACAATAGTGAATGTGTTTTTTCATTTTTATTTTTATGAAAGCCTATGGTGGACACGTATAGGTAGCATTTTTTTGTGGTACATATTACAGTAAAAAGGTGTTAAACGTTTTATGTAATTAGAGTAACTAACTGCTAGCATTAAGAAATGTGAAAAAGAATCCGTGCTAGCTGTGAACCGAGTTTGGCTTTTAAGCCGTTCAGGTTGGTTTGTCAGACTTTTCCCAAAAGCACCAAATTTACTGTAGGCCGAGACCTATCCAGGAATGTGTAGCTCCAGAAGGGGTGTTTGGGTTTCTAACCAGGTCAATGTGCAGTTTGCAGCTGTTGGTGCTGTGCTGGTTTAGAAAGTGTCCGGTACGCACTTTCTGCAATATACTGTTTGTTGCCTAGTACAGCGGTTCTTTGTCCTATGGCACAAGGCTAGCCACCTGGGATGCAGAGCACTATCTTTTAATGCAGAAAGAGAGGAATAACGATAAACACAGCACCACCTTTTACAGGCAAAAAATAAACCTGCAGCTCTATAGGAAAGACATTTGTTACAGCAATCCATTTAGTCTTACATGAAAAACGTATGCAACGCTATGTCTGTGTGTGTACAGAGCAATAAGGCAGCAACTCGAAACATCCCCTCGCACAAGATGTGGTGTAACAGGAACTTACTCATGCTGGTAGATGGCAGAATGCCCTGTACTAGTCAATTGTTGGATTTGTGTTATCGGCATTGAAATACAGCCAGTGACCAGATTTGTAATGCCTGGGGAAATGCTGATAACAGCCTACTCTTGCACTGACCTTACTTAGGTTCCCTTTCATCTCTAATGTGATTAGAAAACAGTCTGGGGGAGAGACAGGTGGCAGACAGTTATTCGTCATTCATTTATTGCAGAAATAGCCAACAGAGTCTTTGTCAAACAAAGTACAAAAAGTAAAGTACATGCAGTAGACAGTCGCAAGATTAGCCTTTAGAAAAAGTTGCATCCTTCCTGAAGATAGATTCCCTTCTAGGCAAAATTCTCACAGAATTCCATCCAATCTCGGTTTAGTTAGAGTGCAGTTTGGCAAAACTCTGAACTGGTATTCTGCAGAGTCCCTGCCCAGAAGTTTTGCCCAAATATTTACGCTGTACACTAAAGAAACTGAGAGAGCAAAGACCAAGCCCACAAGCATTGGCAAAAGTCTCGCCTATGGGCAAGCTATTGGATTTGGCAATGAGTTGGGGGTGGTACACCAGAGGGCAGGTGGTCCTACTCTCTCTCACAGCCTCCCCCAGCTCCGCCCCCTCACTACTTGATTGCACGGCCGCTAGGCCGTGCCTCCCCTACTCTCCTCCCCCCTCCTCCTCTCCTCCCCTGCCTGCCTGCCGCATTTCTCCTCCCCCTCCCCTCTCTTCCCTCCGTCTCGTTTCACACACACCCTCTCCCCCGCTCCGCCCCCTCCCCGCCATGTCTGCCCCCTTCCCGCCGCCTATTCATGCCTCTCAGTTCACTGAGTACTCTACGCTCAGACCTCATATGTTGACCACCTCACTCACCCTCAACCCCTCACTCACCCTCAACCCCTCACCCTCAACCCCTCACTCACCCTCACTCACCCTCACTCATCCTCACTCAACCACCCTCAACCTCACTCACCCTCAACCCCTCACCCTCAACCCCTCACCCTCACTCACCCTCAACCCCTCACCCACTCACCCTCAACCCCTCACCCTCACTCACCCACCCTCAACCCCTCACCCTCACTCACTCACCTTCAACCCCTCCCCCTCGACCCCTCCCCCTCGACCCCTCCCCCTCAACCCCTCACCCTCACCCTCACTCACCCTCAACCCCTCACCCTCAAACCCTCACTCACCCTCAACCCCTCACTCACTCACCCTCAACCCCTCAACCCCTCACCCTCAACCCCTCACTCACCCTCACTCAACCACCCTCAACCTCACTCACCCTCAACCTCACTCACCCTCACTCACCCTCACCCACCCTCACCCTCACTCACCCTCACCCTCACTCACCCTCACCCTCACTCACCCTCACTCACCCTCAACCCCTCACCCTCACTCACCCTCACTCACTCACCCTCACTCACTCACCCTCACTCACTCACCCTCAACCCCTCGCCCTCACTCAACCTCACTCACCCTCAACCCCTCACCCTCACTCACCCTCAACCCCTCACCCTCACTCACCCTCAACCCCTCACTCACCCTCAATCCCTCACCCTCACTCACCCTCAATCACTCACCCTCAATCCCTCACCCACCCTCACCCACCCTCACTCACCCTCACTCACCCTCAACCCCTCACCCTCACTCACCCTCACCCACCCTCACACTCACTCACCCTCACTCACCCTCACTCACCCTCACTCACCCTCACTCACCCTCACTCACCCTCACTCACCCTCACCCTCAACCCCTCAGCCTCACCCTCACTCACCCTCAACCCCTCACCCTCACTCACCCTCACTCACCCTCAACCTCATGCTAAAGATTTACAAAAAAACCCATAAACAATTCTAAATGCACTAACTCTAATGCTGCGAGACCTATTGCATTTCTAATGCTTGTCTTCTATTTTCCAATCCTTCTGAGATGTACCCTCTATGACAGACCTCTATGTTATCTAGACATAAGAATTTCTTGCCTTCTAACCTATCTGTAATATCGCTTACAAATGCATTCACAAGACTTAACCAAGGACTGCGCCTTATGGCATACATCTGGGGCATTTGATCTTCATGCTGGACACTGTTACCTAGCACATGTTGCACCTATCACATGGCTACTTTCTACTGCATGCCTCTTTCATATTGATCCTAGTAGAAGATACAGTAATCTTACATT
This sequence comes from Lissotriton vulgaris, assembly GCF_964263255.1. Lineage (NCBI taxonomy): Eukaryota > Metazoa > Chordata > Amphibia > Caudata > Salamandridae > Lissotriton > Lissotriton vulgaris. The sequence continues at coordinate 2,120,343,346 of NC_141687.1, read as the reverse complement.
CTTCCGATGCCGGGTACATTTCACCTTTCAGGTATTCCATTCGGCTTATCTGCCACCGAAGAATATGGGTTGGTAAAACTTTTTATTTTCTAGCCACATTTGAAATATGAGTAAAAGAGCTGTACCCAAACATATGGAATATGTCCATCCGCTCTCTTTTGTTTAGGCCTGTAATAGCTGACCCATGGCAAGCAATAACTAGTCAGAATCATACAAAGTTACACTTCTCTCCAAAGTAATCTACCCAGAAGGGGGATTTGTGGCATTAAGACAGAGCACGTCCAACACCCATTTCACACAAAACTAACTAGCAATCAGCGCTTAAGTTGGACAGGTGTTTACAGGTGGTGAGTAACCGAGGTCGATTTTTGTTCATCAGAGCTTGAACCAAGGTAAGAGAGAAAAAGGCAGAAAAGGGACATGGAAGGCGTAGGAGAGAGACAGGAAGCTAGTGATTGAAAGAAAGCAGGGGTGGAGAATCGGCACTAGCGAGATAGACCGGAAGTGTAGGATGGCAAAGGAAAATGTATGAGGTGGAATCAAGACTAGCCAGCCTTGGTATTGGGCAACCCATGGATGTGCTTCTAATAAATACATAAAGTAACTGGGCTTATAATAATAATAATTATTATTGTTGTTATTATTATCATTATTATTGCTAATAATGTGATTATTAGCAATTGTAATATCATCATTATTAATAACAATACTAATAATAATATGATTATTATGTACATCGTGGCTGAACGAGGAACCAGAACTGGTACAACAAGCCAGGAGCTGCTGAGTGCGGCGCCTTCCTCAGAGGAACCCTGATTCCCCCCATGCCTGGCGCGGCAGGCCACAGCATCAGTCATATGAGGCATCTGTATGAATAACCTCCAAGGATGGAGTGAACCGTTCAGTGACCTCGCGCACTCCGCGCGTGCTGCAGGTTGAGCCGGTGATGGATTATGACAAGTTTGAAGGCAATAAAGTGAAATGGTTCCCTAGGATGCACTACATATGCCTTCTGATTAGGAAATCAATAAATGTTATAGATGAGGGTTCTGCAGCTCCTTAAATGCTCCTCTTGGGAGTAGAATGTGAGGAGCAGGAAGCAGGTGGTCCGAACTGTCCATCACGTCTCCTGTTCTTTATGAGCGGACGACACTAGGGGCATATTTACAAGGCCAGTGTGCCATAAGAACTGCACGTTTAATGATGTTCCTGTGGAGCAGTGCCCTGCTCCAAATTTACAAAGTGTTGTTAAGTCACTTTTTGTGGCTTAACGTCTATTTGTAAATGTGGCCTTCCTCGTCGCAGCTTTCTGCGTGAAAGGCGTGTGCAATAGCTGCTGCTGTGTGCGTTCCACCACTCCACCCATTGCTTTTTGACGCTGCCAAGATTTACAAGGATCTGTTAATCTGAGGCAGCGCCAAAAACTAACACCATGGCGTTAAAATGGCGAAACCAGGAGAAAGGCTATTATATCTTTTAGTTTTGCTTTTTCTATGTGTACTGCATTCTGCAGCACACATAGTGAGAGCAAAACACCAGGAAATTATTGTTTATGTGCAGGAAGGTGTCCCTTCCTGCACCAAAACAACCATTAAATAATGACGAGTTGCTGCTTCTATGCGTGCTGCATTCTGTAGCACACATAGAATTAACAAATAGCCATTATGCATTGTTTATGCACAGGAAGGGACACCTCCCTGCGCATAAACAATCATTCCCTTTAACGCAGGCACCCTTTCACTGTGGTGCAAGGGTGCCTGTGTTGGAGCTAGGAAGTTAATTTTAGTGCCAGAGCGAGGGAAAACACAGGGGAGCGCAATATTCTTGTAAATATTGTGCAGCCCTGCGTTTTGGAAATCTTGGAGCGCGTTGCTGCCAAATTTGGTGCAGCTCTGTGCTCTGACATTTTGTTGTAAATATGGCCCTTGCTTTGCTGTCGTGTGCTGATGAGGATCACAAGAGCTACAAGAAGTAGGCTAACACTACTAAAGTGGATTTCAAGTCAAAATACTGGAGGGAGCCAGGGGGTATAAAAAAACTAATTTTTAGTTCTAGTACAATTTTGTGTGTTTCAATTTTTCCGTAGAGTAATACTGCAAGCTAATTAATTTTCTAAATATTGGCATATATTTGATAGCCTCATTGAAACATTAATGTGACATTTAATTGAAGGAGGTGATTTCTAAAATGTGAGGGTGTCAAGAGATTGCTTGTCTTGCAAATTTTGAAGAACGGGGTCTAAAAGTTGAAATGACAAGGATTGAGGGGGCTAACAAGTTTTTACTTTGATCCCCAAAAGTATCAACAGAGGAAGCATGAATTTGTCCCTAAAATTACCTACCATGCCTACCCTTCATCTGCAAGTGCTTTGGTGGCTACTCTTTATTAACTATAGATCGAGCTCTCTTGCCCCTCAGTATAAAGGGAGTAATTCAACTATCAATGCACTTTGACCATTTTGGGATATATGGGAGGGCGTTGCAGACAATCCCCCCAAAAATGTTGAAGTACATCCATGTGATTATTTCACGCTTTACAAATACCTGATTTATTTATTTATTTATTTATTTAAAGGGGAGTTACTCTAGACCTTTAGCTGGAAATTTCTTTCCATTTTCAGGGTGTAACGAGGTTGCAGAGTACGTTTTTAATATGAACAAGCTAATACATTTTGGGCGTTTGCATTCATTCAAGGTACAGCAAGCCTTGTTAATTACACTCTCCACATCTTGTGCTGGGTTTACTTCCACAAATTGCACATTCGCAGGCCACACAATTCATGAGGGACAGCCGCACCTTTTGTGTGGCTCAGGTCACTAACGTGATGGGGCGTTCGGGTGGGGAGTTCTCTGGTTTTATGGGGACACGTTATGGCGGCCAAGTTTACCTTCCTTAACAAGAATAAAGAACAAAAGCAGGGCAAGGGGCTTTTTAGATATATAGATATATATAGATCTAGTAGTGGCAGCGTGGGACACTGAAAAGAGTGTGACCAGGAGAAAGCAGTCTCAGCTGCTCCACCTCCTGACAGCCTTGTGTGGTTTAGATGTGTTCGGAGTCTCTAGAAAACATACCAACTTTAACGCGACAGACCTGTGTTATGATATCTTTGCTAAGTTAAAGCATGACAGAGGCTCTATTGCCTTTTTGTGTTTTCAGAGTTGGGATGTGCATTTTACCATTCAGAAGGTTTATTTTCCCTTCATGTGTCATTCTAACTAGGCCTAAGAGAACTTTTTTACTGCTGGCATTGTGGTGAAAAATTTATAACTTTGTAACTGTGTGAATTTTAGCGGGAGGATTTTCATATTTATAAGCCACTTGCGCGGTTTGTACATCTCTTTTTGTGATGCTCCGGTGGTGCAGGAGACTGCTCCATATTTACCAGCTCTAAGCCATTTTTTTGGCATGCTGCCTTGTAAATATTGTTCCTTTTTACACAGTTTTTTGCGTTAAATGTGCGTACAATGGGTGTTGCTGGGGCGTTCCCAGCAACATCCATGGTTTTTTGACACTGCTCGAGATTGACGAGAAATCATAACTCTGAGACAGCACCAAAAACATACGCCTCCCCAGCACACATAGAAAGAGGAAAAAGCCTCTTGTGATTGTTTTTGTGCAGGAAAGGATCCCTTTCTAATCATCCCCGCAACGCAGGCACCCTTGCACCATGGTGCAAAAGGGCCTGCATTGGTGCACAGCAGCCCATTGTGCACCAGCGCTGGGGAAAAGGGCAGGAATGCACCGTATCTGATCGATACAGTGGACTCCTGCCTCTTTTCTTTTGCCGTAGGGCAGTGCAGCAGGAAGGCCTGCGGAAAAAACTCATAAATGAGGCCCTAAACTTCTATTCTAAATTTGCTAGTAAGTGCAATTGGCCTATGCTTTTTGGATAGGTATTCAGGAATGGTATAGGTATTTGTGTATTTCACATAATCATTTCTAGCTCTAACGCATTATTATTTAAAAGTCCCAAAAGCGTAATTTAATTTTTTTATTGTCGTAACGAGTTGTTTTACATATCTATTGAAAACAGATATATTAAATGATGGTATTTGGCTGTAAATGCCTTCTTGTGTTCTTTACTTAAACCACAATAAAACAAGTAAAACGGAGAATTCAATCTTAAATTCGAATTTCAACATTGGGCAATAGATTTGTTCATGATTCTCTACGAACTTTTCTAAGGATTGATCTGAAAATGTTTGCTTATTTTCTTTGTAACAAGTTGTTGTTTTTATGTTCCTATATGTTTAAGATGCATGTTTAAGAAGACTCATGTTGTCAACATCAGGGGAACTCGATTGTATATATTTCCGGCAGATTTCCTCTTTTCACAAGCACAAGACTCCTGATTATAAGCAGCCACATTAAAACTTGCTATATTGGCCTCTGGACACTTCATTCATTTTTCTTTCAGGATTACAAATCCTGTTCTGTCTTTTTAAACGCAGTGCACTTTCATTCTCAATTCACTCCTCAATTTAATATGTGAGATGTAGAAAAATACAGCAGTTCATTTTACATGGACCTAGTTCCAGCAAATGCAAAACTTTCATAATACTTGAGCCCAAGGAACTTAAGTAAAGTACTTTCGGATCCTAATTGTGCAACTGAGGGTTGCCATAACTTTTCTTGACATTATTGACAGTCCAGTATGAACAAAAAACAGCTCACTTTACCCAGTCCTGCATTGCCCACAATCAGCATCTATAGAAATTCTAGAATGCTTCTTTATTTGATGGTGTGTACCTGAGGTTTGAGAAATACTGTGACATTGTTTACTGGATGGCTCCATTTACAGTGTAACAATTTATGAAGCTTGTTATAGTGCACTGGGCCAATTTACTTTGTCACACCTTATCTCCTAACTCCATGCCTCAAATTGATTTACTAGGTCCGCTTATGAAACTTGAATCGTGCCAAGAGGGGTTGGATATAGGGGGTCCAATCTAGCTATCCACTGAGAATCAGGAATTGGGTAACTGGCCTACAAACTCGTAATCAGATTAATATATATAACCCTCAGAACTAAGCATACAAATAAAGTATTATCACTGCTAAACCAAATCTCCTGAAGCTGCACCCTCCGGTCCGTCGCGGGTCTCCATTTGAGCGGAGAGGGTGTTTGTAATCTATTTGCTCTGGGCTTCAGGATGGGATGGTCATCATCTTGGTGGTGGTTGGTGGTCCAGCTCTAAAAAAAAAATCACTCACTTCCAGGTGGGAGTAGCATAAAGGGCACATGGAAGAGCGAGCGTGCAATGGACACTTGTTCTGGTAAATGCTGCTGGCACATTGATGAATTTTTAGCTGTTGACCTGTCATAATAATAGATCGTTGCATTTCCTTGTTTTAATTCAAATCCTTGCTTAGTCCTTTGATTGTTTTCAGCCTGCATTATTTTGAATAAATTCACCTTACTTGTCTAGCTGCACCCTCCGGTCCGCCGCAGTTCTCCGTTTGAGGGAAGAGGGTGTTTGTAATCTATTTGCTCAGGATTTCAGGATGGGAAGGTCGCCATCTTGGAGGTGGTTGGCGGTCCAGGTCTAAAAAATCACTCACTTCCGGGTGGGGGGGGGGGGGAGCATGAAGGGGGCATGGAAGAGCGCGCGCACTGGATGCTTGTTCTGGTAAATGCAGTTGGCACATTAATAAACTTTTAGCTGTTGACCTGTCTTGGGTGGCAAAGATTACGGAGGCATATGTGAACTCCCGTCTGTCGGATTATTTGGCCCTGGATAACATATTGGACCCTTCTCAGAACGGTTTTCGATCTGTTTGCAGCACGGAGTCTGGCTGTGACAGAACATCTCTGGTCAGCAATGGATGCTGGTAAAACGTTGGCACTGATCCTGTTGGATCTGAGCGCCGTGTTTGATTCGGTGTCTCATGACATACTGCTGAGATGCCTAGAGGAGGTAGGAATTACTGGCTCGGCTTTGTCCTGGCTTGCCTCATTCCTCCATGAGAGGTCATTTTTGGTAACAGCTCCCCAGTTTGCCTCAGGCGAACACCCTGTCAAACAAGGGGTGCCACAGGGATCTTCCCTTAGTCCCCTGCTATTCAATATCTATGTTCAACCATTGGCCACATTAGCCATTAGCAGGGGCTTGACCATGCTCTCCTATGCGGATGATACACAGTTGTTGGTGGCACTCTCGAATAACACCGAGCGGGACGTCCTCAAGTTACAGGCTGACCTAGCGGGAGGGGCGGGTGGATGACCGCCAAGTGTCTCCAGCTGAATTCTAACAAGTGGAAGGTATTGTTAGTGGGAAAGGTCCATGGTCAGTGGAGTGATCTCTGGTGGCCAGCCAGTCTTGGCACGCCTCCTTCCCCCAAGTAGGTAGTAAAAAATCTAGGGGTTTGGTTGGAATCATCTTTAAACTACCGAGTCCAAACCAAAAATACGCAGCGACGCGTCAGGTTATCATCCAGGCTATGATATTGTCCAGACTCGACTATGCCTGCTCTCTGTATCTGGGGTCCAACAAGGCAGAGGTTTTGAGGCTGCAAAGAGAACAGAATGCTGCAGCAAGAACCCTTTTAGGCTTGCTTAGGCCCTGTTCTGTGTCCAATACCATCCGCCGTCTTCATTGGTTACCTATGGCCGGGTGCATTAAATTAAAAACCTTATGTTGGGGTTGGCCACCCCTTCTATCTTGGCCAATCTCCTTTTGCCATATGTCCCCTCTCGACCTCTTCGCTCACAGAACAGCACTTGGTGGTTCCCCGGACACAAAGAGTTTGTGCTGGTGGCCACTCCTTCCGTTACAGAGCTGCCACTCTCTGGAATACACTCCCTGTGCAGATTTGTGGCCTCAGCAACTATTTAGAATTCAGGAAGGCTATTAAGACTTACCTTTTCCCTGCATCTTAGTCAGTGTTTGTGCTATCTGCTATGTCAGTCTTGCTTGGTATCAGCGCCGGGATGCCCCTTTGCTGGGGCAGCTGTATCGCTTTATAAATCACAAAAACAAAAAGAAATTCAGACTAAAATCATACAAACCAATAATTCAGTTAGAGCTATAAAGAATAATAACATTAGAATCTGCTGACCAGAGATCTCTCCATTAGAATTCCCATCCCACTTAATGCTCAACTGGAATGCACAATCAATTATTGTACATTAATCATAGCGTGAGACAGAAACAGATTAAGGATGGTTAGATTTTATCAGTAAATTTAAGAAGAGTAAATACATCATATCAAGCATTTAAATTTGGGAATGCAGAATAATCAAATTTAGTTCTTGTGGGCCATCAATTACCAACGGTCTAGGCGAGTTCAGGAAAGGGCATAAACCATATTGCTTAATAGTTCTCTCCCATGAGCGAAAGGAATCCTAGAATAGCGCACATAGCATATGCGTCAGCCAAGAAAAGCCAGTAGAGTGCTCAAGGAAATGTATGTTGCCTCTCAGTCTGCAAAGGTACAAGATGTCCGAGAGAAGGAAGAAGAGAATCAAGAAGACCCCTGTTTCTCCATTACACAATGCATATGATAATATTCAAGTTCTAGGGAGACACCTCCTCAGTAACCTCATCTGGTCAGACCACACAGTCCATTAGTTAGTTCATGTAGGGTGATTGCCATGCAGCATAAAGAAGACACATCTTGTAGAAATATAGGCGGTGCAGAAGCCGTAACTTTCTGGCCATCCAATAGAGTCCTCATGTGCGAGTGGGAACTTTCGGAATAAAACATAGTTTCAATTCACTTTGCAATTTGAGGACACTTTCCCATGAGAATGTAGTCGAGCTACTAGGAAAAATGCATGCAAGCAGGCAGGCCTGCATTGAATGTAAGCTAATATAAGCAAAATATGAAGTATTGAAATATAAATTTTCATTGAGAAATATGACTTAAGATATTGTTTCAGCGTAATTGATCTTAGAAAGCTAGTTAATTTCATTGTAAAGTGTATGTGTTCCTATAGCCTATTACTGCATTTTCAAAGTAATTATTTCAAACCATAAATGTATACTATTGTTTCTAGTAATCTATTTAGTACATATTTGAAGATTATTCTCTGAAAGTTTGATAGCATTAAAAAATGTATATAAATGTGAAGCACCATTTTCTCTTTTCTCACTTCATGACATTTTAACATGAGCAAAGGTATAGTTGAAACGAAACACTTCAATAAACATTAATAGGATAATCTAACTTACATTTAGTTTCATTAGCGCTTCCCATACATTATTATTTAAAGAGGATGATTAATGTAATCTCTATAACACATGAGCCATCACACTCACATTTCTATTACACGTTAAAAGAATACACAAATGCAATTTAGCAAATATGAGCCTATGTTATCCAAACGAACATTTATGTCTAGTCTACACTCGCGTGCATGCTTTTATGATGCAGTAGCAAAGTGATCTGTTTCTCAATTTCTTCAATTTATAATTAGCACGATATGTGCACGTTTGTCATTTTCTCTCAAAAGTGTCAAAATCGGTTTTATGTGTCAACTAAGGGGTCCAGCAGGTCATCTGTTTCATTAAGCACAACGCACTCTCTCCTATCCTAAATTGTGGAATATACACAAAATATTTCTTACCCAATCTCACACTGCCAAAAATAGAGCCTCTGTCAGTGATACCAGGCAATGGCCACACTGTGGCTGTACAGGACAGTGCCCACTGAAACATGTTTTCAATACTACAAACAGGAATGACAAAATGAAATACATGTTGAATGTATCCACAGTGAGAGATGAATTGTAATACTGGAGGAAATAAATGTTTCATCCTAGGTAGTTACTGGTTGACACAATTTGATTTATTCTTCTAGGTCTCAGAAATACATGTTTGTCCAGTGTTGAGTACACGATTTAAAGAATCATAATGTAAGGTGATGTAAACTTAAACGTCAGCTGCAACTAAGCTTATCCTGAATCTCTTTGGACCCTATGAGCGCTGTGGGGCTGCATATTTCACCATGGTGCCTACCTCTGCTGTTATATGGCCTTTCCCCAGTATCTTTGTGAACCATAGTTTGCTAAACATTAAAAAAATGAGATTGAAGAAATACATATAAGGAATAAAACCTGACCACAGAACGTGTGCTATGCAGTCGTTCCCTGGCTTCCTGTAGAACAGATGACCAAACTCTAAGGACTGTTTGAAGTGTGCACAGAAGAGAATGGGGTAAAGTCCAAAAAAGCTAGAGAAACTGGGTCCACATTTAATCCACACCAATTACCTCAGACCCAGACAAATCAGGCCATTCTGCAGGGGCACTTTTATTAAGAACTACCACAAAGCTTTCAAGAAAACAGGCCCTTTTCTTTGGAACTCTCAGTACTTCCATCTGCTGGACCTGTCAAGCCTCTTTGTCTTCAGAAAGGAGCCAAAGATGGTCTTTTTAGGGATGGTTTCAAGCTGTGGATATCTGATATCTGAAAGAGGACTATATCACCACTCGCTGCTGAGCACCAACCCCCAACAACCAATTGACTTACTATTTGAAGATTAAGCCACAATTCCAAAATTCATCAATTAAAGATTAAGCCACAAGTCGATTTGGCAACCTCTATGGATTAATAACCAACAGGCGCGGTGCGTCCATTGGGGCGTGAGGGTGTAGCCCCCCTGCCCGCAGCTCCCTCTGCGTTTCTGAACTTAAGTAAACTTACTCAGTTTACTTAAGTTCAAAGACGCCGAGGGAAAACTGACAATCATGTCAGTCAGCATGATGTCGGACTACCCACCCCCTTTAGAGACTGAAGGAGGTGGGCGGTCCGGCGTCATGTTGACTGACATGATTGTCAGACCATCATCAGTAGCAGGCAGCACAACACAAATGCGCATGATTGGGGACCGAGGGCGAATTTTTTGCCCGTGCCCTGTCATGCGCACTTGTGTTTGAAATGTTCGCGTATGCCCCTTAGGAGCCCCTCGGTCTCCTACTGGGCGTGCGGCGGGCAAAGAGTAGCCGTGGCCTAAGCCAATCCTGCCGCTGCTGGCAGCGCCAGGAACGACTGAGAGGGGCTGAAATAGAAGATGGGAGCACACTGCTAGCCACTCCGCCGTATCGCCCCTCTGCATTATGGTCAATGCAGTGCAAGTATTTCAAAAAACTAGTCCAAAAGTTCAAAAGTGTTTCACCACAATCGGTGCAAGTAAGTACTTGAAGTGTAGTTATCTCTAGACACGAGACATGGCTCGTGTTTTGGGATGGTTTCCCTCATCAGTAGAGACAGTTCTGGGGTAGCAGAGCAGGCCACCAAACATCCGTCAAAGGCCTCGTTGCCCCTCCGGCGCACAGGTGCGTCTCCAAAAGCTCGTCAGCTTGGATGGCTCACGGGAGCCACTGTGCTAGAAATAGAAGATGGGAGCACACTGCTAGCCACTCCGCCGTATCGCCCCTCTGCATTATGGTCAATGCAGTGCAAGTATTTTTAAAAAACGAGTCCTAAGTTCAAAAGTGTTTCACCACAATCGGTGCAAGTAAGTACTTGAAGTGTAGTTATCTCTAGACACGAGACATGGCTCGTGTTTCGGGATGGTTTCCCTCATCAGTAGAGACAGTTCTGGGGTAGCAGAGCAGGCCACCAAACATACGTCAAAGGCCTCGCTGCCCCTCCGGCACGCAGGTGCGTCTCCAAAAGCTCGTCAGCTTGGATGGCTCACGGTAGTAGAAATAGAAGACGGGAGCACACTGCTAGCCCCTCCTCCGTATCGCCCCTTTGCATTGTGGTCAATGCAGTGCATGTATTTAAAAAAATGAGTCCAAAGTTCAAAAGTGTTACACCACAATCGGTGCAAGTAAGTACTTGAAGTGTAGTTATCTCTAGACACGAGACATGGCTCGTGTTTCGGGATGGTTTCCCTCATCAGTAGAAACAGTTCTGGGGTAGCAGAGCAGGCCGCCAAACATCCGTCAAAGGCCTCGTTGCCCTTCTGTTAGTGGTCATCTTCTATTTTCTCTTTATATGTAGTGTGATTATCTTACAAGTGGAATGGCCATCAGGTGTCAGATGTGCAAGGCCTAGAAGCATATGCTGCAGGTTCTGCAGAGGAGGACTGGTGCTGCCCTGAGTTTTGGCACATCCTTCACCCAAAGCCTAAGATACATGGATGAAGTCCATGCACATTGGGTTGGGGGTAGCACAAGCTATGGTCGCAGGTTGGGCAGATGGTCCCCGGAGCAGGTTATGAATTTGTACAGATCAATTTGCTGTGCCAAAACATCCTACGGGGCAGAAGTTTGGGGCTTTGTAAATATCCAACAGATACAGGCGGAGGAAAATACATTTTTCAGAAGGATTCTTAAAGTCTCACATAGTACTCCTTCCTATATCATACACGAAGAACTTGGAGAAGCCTACATTGAAGACAAAATCAATGTCAGGCCACTTTTGGCCTGGGTGAAGATCTGGTCTAACCCGGAGGCTGACCTCAGTAGACAAATTATCATAGATTGTCTGAAAAGGGATAAAGGGAGATGTATTCCCTGGTTAAAATATGTAAAGGGCACATTAGAGGGCATCGGTTGTAAGAATCTTTTTTCTAATCCCGAAACAATTACATTCCAGGACAAAATGAGAGTTAAGAAGATGTATGGGGAATGGATAACTCTAAGTAGGGCGACTACTAAAGAAAGCAAACCTACAGTCGCCGCCTATTGTCTTTTGAAAAGCGAGATTGGAATGGAACCCTACCTCTCACTGACCCATAACGCACAGGATAGATTTTTTAATGACTCGTTTTAAGTTCAACCTTTTACACCATTTACTGGCGGACCCCCCAGGTTTTACATTAACGGTTGAACAGAAGGGTACCTGTGGCTGCGACACTAGGTCTCCGCAGGATACCCTTCATTTTGTTTTATTATGTCCCTTTTATAGTCTACCCAGGCGTAAGTACCTTGTGGTAATCTTGAAAAGAGTAAAGTTCAAACCCACCAAGGAAGCTTTATTGTTCCTACAAAAGGCTAACGATGCACATACCCTGTTCTGTATTATGAATTTTATCAAAATGGCGGTCAGGACCAGGAATTCGCGCGGGAGTAGTTGATTGTCATGCCTGTTAATGAAGTCACCCTTGAAAAATGAAATGTTATGAATTGAATTGTTTTTTTAATGTTTTTTAACTGTTTTCATGTACTTTTATGGTATTTTCTAAATGCAGAATAAAGGAATTTGATTTGAGTGTGCCTAGAGGTCACGCTCTGTACCAAATGCCTACTTTGCATGGCAAAGCGCCATACAGTAGGGTCAGAGGCATAGGCCTGAACACAGCACCAATGCAGTGTTGGCAGCAGAGGGCTTTGGCTAGACATGTACAGGGTGCAGGACATGACATAAGTGTGACCATTGTCTGCACTTATTTAAAAGCCCTTTGCCCCACCGGTGCGTCACTTTTTCCCATATAAAAAGTAATTAATTGGCGTTGCAAGGGGCTAATAAATAAGCCCCACAGTCTGCTGAACACAGCTAAAGGCCATGCACAGTTGCTTCTAAGTACACAAAAACGGAATATAGCATTTAAAATAATTCCCTGAAGAAATAGTTGCTAAGAAGGAGAGAAGTTTAAATTAAAGAAGACAAAACGCTCCTGTATCCCGGCTTTCAATTTTGAACATCAAGGATCACAAATGGCACTGGCAAACTTCCGCCATGCTCTTTCCTGCTCTCCTGTGAAAAGTATTGGTAGACGTGTGTCAACTGATGATAACTATTTATTTATTACTGCAGAGCAGGGGGTGATTGTGCTAAGTACGGGTGAAAGACCGACATAATGAGGCCCAGATTTACTAACTTTATAAAAGTGATGCTAACTAGGCACATAGTGTTGCAGTGAGATCTAAAGTAAATTGTACAACTTTGCGTCGAGAGAGCACCATTGGAGGTACTTGGGTGTTCCCAGGCAAATACTCAAGGGTTTTGATGCTAACCCCTATCTACTAACTGTAGTGTGATCATGTGCAGTAGTACCCTTGTGGTCCTGGGTGGACTCCTAACAATGTTACATAATCTGCTGGGACTTTTTTGGAAGTGTCTGGATGTGGTCAATAAATTCTATGATGCAGTACGTTCAGTTAGCAGTTAAATGGCGAAGAATGAAGATGTGTATCACGGAGCTCAGTGTGTGGCATACTCATTTGTGTGCTCCAGAGCTGGGGGTGGATGCTACACTACCACTGTTAGGCAGGGAGTTGTGCCAACAAATTATGCTTTCTCCAGACAGGCATAACAGTTAAGCAACTTTTCAAAGTCCCCACATTTTTCTAAGTTTGTACATGTGTGTTGCCGTCACTAACCTGTAATATCTTTTCAAGCTCAATTCACAGGAGCAATGAGAATTCCCCATACTCCTAAAGTACGTCTATGGGTGAGACAATTCAGGATACTCTCACACCTCAGACCGACTCTCAGAGATGTGGTGATTAGAAGCCAGGGCCATATACTTCAATCCCCCCTCTGATTCCCTCAAATGACCAGAGAAGAGGAGAACCTACAGTGAAGATTATGAAGAAACCGTTAGAATTCTACCTCCCCTCCCTTGACAACATATATATCAAAAATAGACTTAGTGCTAGCCTTGTACAAGACACACTGTCTCTTACCCGCTGGACATCTCCTGGTACCAAAAAAAGGGTTTCCAATGACCAGCAGGGCAGGTACTGTGAGAAGTTGGCCTGGTATATAATGCTCACTAATTCTTAGTGATCACTTTGTACCATGCCAAGCAACCCTTATGATGATGGTTGTAATTCAACCTTGTAGACCAGTTATCCTAGTGGTAACGTGGACAAAGCAGTCTTAGGCTAAACTCTGAAAGGCATGTGAAGCCAGCTGTTATACCATACACAACCCCCTTGAATACCAAATGAAAGGGACACCACACAGATATATATTGAAAATATATATTGATTTATTAACTATAAAATCCCCTGGTCTCTTTATGAGCACAGAAGCACAAGCGTTAAATCACAAGACAGTTTAAAATACACAAAAGTTGCACAATATGGATGAGCCCTAGGGGCCACCTAAACCATATACTAAGAAAGTGGTATAAGAGATACCAATAGGAAAGGGAACAGGCCTAGGGCCTTGGGAATCGCTGGAGCTATTCGAGACTAGCAATGATTAAGTCGGGAAAGGCCCACGGGACTCGGGTGCAGTGTTCAAAGTGCACGCACTTTCCAATGTAAAGTCTATGGTGCGTAAAGAGTACAAAGTTAGAAAGTTAGGAACCTTCCGAGTGACCTACGGAGCTGAAACTTAAGACACAGGCCCTTGAGATGTGTACCAGTGCAGGAGCACCGGCGGAGCTGAGTTACCTCACCCACAGGAAGCGGGTGCACAGGGTCGAAGTAGTGTCGGGTTTCGTCACGCTGGTCGATGGTGCTTGGAGCTGAAGATGCTGCAGGCGGCTCCAGGTGAAGAGTTCCGGTGGATCCAAGGGTGGATCTGAAGATGTGAAGACCTGAAAGCAGAGGGGACAGTGTTTAAAGTCACTAGCCAGTGACTACCGTGGAACCAGATTGGAACCAGGCGATGTCGGGTGCAAACAGGCATTGTCAGGTAGCTTCTTTCTGCAGCCACGTGGATACCCGGGGTCGAGGACGTCCAGGAGTCGGTCACGAGCTGTCCCACGTAGGCTTCTCGCTGTTGGCGGTGTCGGCGACCTGATCGGAGCAAACAGGCCTTGGCAAATGCAAGCCACGCAGAAGTTGAAAGATGCTTATCACTCGGACCAGCAAGGTCAGAGCGGGTGCTCCTTTTTACAGGAGCTGGGTTAGGTCTGGAGCAACCAGACCTGCTGTGTAAATCGTCGGTTTCGTCGCCAAGATGGCCGCTGACCACGTGGCTAGTGGCCAGGATGGCGCGTCGAGTGGCACAATGCAAAAGGGCCCCACGCAGATCGTGGAGATGCTGGAGGGCTGATCTTCGGTGCAAGGGCTGCTCGGTGGTGGGGGTTCTCAGTCCCCAAAGCACAACGTCGAGGATGCCTCAGAAGCTGCGCAGTCAGCTTTTCGAGTGTCTTCCAAGAGGTCCGGTCCCACGTCACTCGGTGCCTCCACGGGTCCCTTCTTTGCAGGGACTGTGGATCGGGGTCTGAGAGGTCTGGGAGTCTGGTTCTTGTCGGGCTCTGGGCTCGGGCTCCGGCGGGAGGTGGCGGCAAAGCAGACGTCGAGTTGCTGGTTGGTACCTGTGTTCACAGGGTGGCCACTCCTAGGCCACAAGGGAGATTCTCTTCAGTCTTCTGTGCAGCAGAATGTCGAAGTCCAGTCTTCTTCTTCGTGTAAAGTTGATTCAGGATGATCTGCTGTGCAATGGCACTGCTCCCACTCTTATTCCCAATCTGAGGGGTGGATCACCTACTAGGTCCCTCCTCTGGGAGGAACCAGGAAGGGGGGCAGTTACACCCCCTTTCCTTTGTCCAGTTCCGCGCCAAGCCTGGGTCTGGAAAGTCCCAGGACCGGTTTGGACTGGCCTATGCACGGGGACACCTTGTGTGCCCCGGGCATGTCTGATTCTATTCAGCCCTGTCCTACCCAATACACAAAACCCTGTCTGGGGTGGTGCTCGCACCTCCCAAGGCAGGAAACCCTTTGTCCAGGCCACCATCTGCCGAGTTTCGGTCAGCAGCAGGAGGCCAGACTCGTGTCTGTGGTGGCAGCATCCATTTTGTGATGCTGAGGCTCTGTTTAACTTTAACCGGGGTTAAGGCTACACACATGTCGTGTCCCTCTAGAAGGGTGGAATGCTATCCCCGTCGCCAGAATTGGCGAGGGGATAGTATTCCAATTCGTATGACACCTTACTCGACATGTTTTGATAAAGCCAAACCAAAGATAGTAAATAACCGCGAGGATTATAATGCACTTAAGAGTATATGGTATGGCAATATCCCGGAACAGCTTAGGGAGTGGTTCCCGACAGCTGCAGACAGGCTCAGCTCATGCTAGAGCACCATCTCACATATTTCCAAGCACTCTGCCTCCAGGATTGATGAGGCCTTCCATAGGAGTGGCTGATAGGAACATATGTGTCCAGTTTAGGGTTAGGCACAGACATACTGTACCTAAGTAAGAGGTGATTACACCAACTTACCCCAGCTGAGTGATCAGCCAGTTGTGTCAAATATG
Source organism: Lissotriton vulgaris (assembly GCF_964263255.1). Classification (NCBI taxonomy): domain Eukaryota; kingdom Metazoa; phylum Chordata; class Amphibia; order Caudata; family Salamandridae; genus Lissotriton; species Lissotriton vulgaris. The sequence goes on along the minus strand of NC_141687.1, from coordinate 2,120,327,233 downwards.
GAGGCCAGGCCAGGGGTGGCATAATACATGCTGCAGCCCCTGGTAGGCCTTGGATACACCTATGCCCTGGGTACCTAGGGTACACTACTACAGGGGCTCATAAGGTGAACCAGTTCCAATTCGTAATGCACCTAAAGTGCATTGGCAGTAATTTAGAGAGAGAACAGCAGGCTGTGGGTCTGATTAGCAGGCCCACAGCCACATTAAGTCAGAAACCAGTGAAGCAAAAAGCAAAAATTTGGGGTGACCATAGGATAGCAGACCCTACTCTTCTACAGGTACCATATTCAATAGTAATATCAAAGCAGGGAAACGGCTAATTCTAGCCTAAGGCAACTATGTGGAAAGGATAAGGGTAAAATCCACATAAGGGAAACTCTGTTAAACCTCTTCACAGAGCTTGTAAAAAGCGCTCTATGCCCAAAATGAGTAGGGAGCAGGATAAAGGGCAAACAAGCACCCAAAAGTCACATATTACCCAATTCCTGGAATGACTAAATTAAATTAACCGACAAACAGTCACGCAAAGCGTGGTCACAGTTGCTCAGAAAGTTTTACACAAAATGAAGGAGAAACGCGCACCGCGCGTGTGAAAAGTATCGTGTAAACTCTGCTACTATGTATCCCAACAACAACTCAGGCAGAAACAAACGCGGCCGCATCTTAATTAGGAAGCAGAGCTCGGCCGTGGGTACAGGAAACTGACATCAGCAGGAGACAACAACTCGATTTTGCGGCGCTCACCCGCGGAGTGAAGAAAAAGACAAGCCGGCACAAAACACCTTCAAGCGGAAGGCAGAAAGCTGGAAAGGAGCATGCCTAAATGAACAAGAAGAATTGGCCGTTCTTACGCGCCCATAAACAGTTTCACGATCCACCCCTGTTCTCCTACCAACGAGGCAACAATTTAGCAAGCCACCTAGTACACGCCATCACCTGGCCAAGCCCACCTGAGGACAAACGCACCATCACTGCTGCCTGGGTCCTTGAACCAGTAATCGGCCACTACAAATGCCAGATTTGCAGCATCTGCGACCTCACGTCCAATACCAAAGAATTTATCTACAACGGCCGAATCCACAAACTGAAAAACCATACCAACTGCAGAACACAGAATGTGATTTATGCAATTTGCTGCCCGTGCGACCTGATAAATATTGGCCAGACTGCGCAGATGGTCAAACAGTTGATCATCCAACATAAGAGCAGAATAAACTGTAAAATCATGACTGCTCCCTTGGTTACACACTTCATCAACTTTCACCACCTTGACACAGACATACGGTGGCAAGTTATTGAAAAACCTTCACTACCCATCACAGGAGGAAACATCACTAGCCTACTGAACAGAGCCGAATGTAAATGGATTGCACTTGTGGACTCTGTCAACCACGGTCTGAACACACTCGATGAGTGGAACAGTACTGTCACCACGTAGTCTACCCTTGTACTAGTTCTCCCCCCTCCTGTGACATTGCTTGCCATCTCTACCACTCCAGCTGGCCCTTACACAGATGCCATACTTCTTACTTGGGCCTTAGTCATATTGCCTTCCTTATGTCCCCTTCCTTGTTACCTTAAGACACTTCCACCTTTATGTCTGTATGCACATCCTGAATGCTATGGCCTCACACAACATACTATGTCTGGTTCCTTATATGCTGTGTGCTTTACGCCATCATTTGATCAACTGTGGTCTTCCAGTATTGCATTGATTGTGTGCTTTGTCACCTTTGCCCGCTTAGTTTGGCTGTCCTCGCTCCACATCTCTTATTAGCCCTCTTCCCCTTTAATTTTTCTCCCTCGCTTTCACCCCGCCCCCTCCCGACGTCACAGCGGCCCGCGCCCTATCCCGTACTACTAGTACACCGCAGTTCCTCATTCTGGTTGTTGGTGCTGCAGCTACACGCCGCCCCGCCGCTTTGCCACACCAGGACTCATCCCCTCGCTAGCAGTCACGATATACTCAGGTACGCTCGCACCCAGTTTCTCAGCTCCTCGCCGGGTCTGTAGCCACCCGTGTCCCGCCAGCATTTCCTTACTCCTTTGTCCTTTCCCTTGCCAGGCGCTGTTACCCTCGCCCTGGACCACCCCCACACCCCGATTGAATCGACTGAGGTATGTTAAGCTCCTCTATCCCACCTCGGGCACCAGTCACTTTTATCATTGAACTCCACTCATTCCGCTCCCCTTGTTCCTTTTCCCCACCAGTTGCTGATCCTTTTATTGGACCGCGCCCACGGACTCGCTTGGAAGCACGTCCTACCTCCGCCTTTAAATGTTAGTATACCGCCGTTTATACCGTGCACCCGGCCGATCACCGATCCCTCCCTCCACACCCTCCCTTTCTTTCCTTTCAGCTAGTCCTCCAGACGCCGGCTCACAAATCGGCTCACCCAGGGTGGTGCCTCTCTAGGTATGCTCCTCCTCATCCTTCACCCTGATCACTTCAGCTGCTCTCTCCGCGTTCCTTCAACGTGTAATTTATCTGGTTCCACACCAATACTGTTGTCGGTTTTACGATCGCGCAGCCTTCACTCCTGCATCATAGCTCACTTCACCTATAGCCTGACAGAACTTGTATTGCACAGGGCATCATTTTACCTGATTTCTTAGGTATCACCTACCTCGCCCTGGTGCTACTCTTACTCGCTCACTTGATATACTCACTGATCCCTTGTTGAGATCTTCACTAGTCTCACCCGGTAACCTCTAGATCTATTCTTCCAGCTCTATCCTCCACTGGCTGCACGCTTCAGCCCTCGAAACCGGCCCGTGCTACCTGGCCCCTGCCTTCCATCGCCCTGACCTCTTTCCTTTCCCCCGCAGCACTCTACTTAAATTGACAACCCTGTCCTGAAGACGATCCCTAGTAAAGAGGATCGAAACGCCATCGACACCACAGCGCAACCCTTTGGTGTATTTCTGCTGTTCGGCTCATGACAAAAAAATGGATAATAATGAATACGATTGATGTAATTTGTTATTTTTTTGAGCCACCACTGTATATATATTCACCTTGCGCCGCTCACGCTGTTCACCTTGATCACTTGCGTCGTCACCTGTGCCCACTTGTATATATCACTACACACCAAGTGCCTCCGGGTTGTCATATGGTTCTCTCTATACAGTGCTGCTATAACTGTATATTCCTATGTAACTGTATGTGATACTATCTGGTGATTAACGACCTTAAGACAAAACAATTGAGTCTCCTTGTCTCTTGTCTCTGTAATGTTTCCTACATACATGAATAACTGTCTTTGAATTGATACCTGTTGGGACATTGGTTTTACATATATAAATGAATATGGGGCAAAGATACGGGGAGAGGAACAAACAGGGCCGGAATGGGAATCAAAACCGGCCCCGGCAAAGTGCTCAGCTGGCCCCGGGGGGGGGGGGGGGGGGGGGGGAGGGGGGGGAGGTCTGAGCTCTTTGCCGGGGTCGGTTTTCGGCCGATTTTTCTTGCAGGGCCGATTTTGCAGCTATGCTGCATAAACGGCTCTATAACAAAACGGCCCCCACCCTTGCGGCACACCGGGGGATTGCCCGATGCCCGCAAAGGCCAGTCCGGGCCTGCTAACAAACACTGGATACAAGGAAGGGGCGTGGAGACAGGTTCCAGCAAAAACAGAAAGCCAAGCAACGGCTCTTCGGCGAATCAGGTTTTTAAAGAGAGGGAGCGTCTACAAACTCCACCTCCAGTATCGCGGTAAGGGACCTGCTCAAAAGTGTGTAATTCCACAAGGCAGACACTCAGCCCTCTCGAGGACTCCAAGATACTGTGCAGGAGGCCTGAGGGCTAACAATGTGCGACAGTGTTCAGCACACATAAAAGGTGGGAAAAAGCACTGTTTTTGTACTGGAACGGTCCACTTCTAGTACAAAACCTATGCTCCAGAGATCACACACACCATTGCACTATAGTGCATTTGACATTCGGCATCCTAAAGTGGCCCAGCACAGAAACAGCACTATATCTTAGTACATATACAGCTATTTTTCTTACACCCTTTGATGGAACCCAGCTCTGCAACTGTGCAGTGCTGTGTTGTGCCAAAACGTAGCAAATCTGCTCCTGAACTTTTGCCATGTGTACGTCTAGAGAGTGGTAAGCATTAGCTCAGTACTATTCCTTTACATTTGTTAGGACAGAGCACGTGAGGAATGTTTGGGTGTGGCAGAAGAAAGCAGGTATTGTTTCTATGTGTGGTGGTGACGCTGGGTGCCACAGGGCTGATTAGGAAAGATAGCAAAGAAATCAGTTGGCAAGCAAATATAGATATCTTTGTGGGACTCAGAATGCCAAAAATGAGCAGAAGAAAAGGCAAGGTGTTATTTGGCGTGTGTGCCCTTTAAAGGGCGAGGAGCATGGCATAGGCGAGAAGTGGAATATGTCTTGAAAAAAAATATCTGCGGGGTTCCTGATGTGCCAATAAGAACACCTACTTCTTTCACTCAGTGGAAAACACCCTGATGAGATGTCCACAGTGTTACATGGGGAAGATGTGGTTCATAAAGATTTCCGGAAGCTGACTTCATGCTTGTTTCCCCTGCTAAGAAAATAAAAAGATTAAGAAAATGCATTGTGTGGAGATGGTCGTTGGGTGTCAAACGGCAGACTGCTGATTTGTGACATGAACAGTGATAATAGAATTCAGAGCTATACAACTAGACTGCAAAGGTGATAAGTGGATGTACTGTAGATTGGAGGATAAACAGTGAGCAAATGTGCATGTGTGATGCGAGGTTTATCAAGGGAAACTGATGTGTTTCATGGATTTCTTTACAATTTTTCATCTGAATGTTGCGTTGCTACATTTGACCCTGATACTGGATATATTTCTACACAAACCAGCATTTTCTTTGAAGAAAACACTTAACTGTAGAAGATTGGAGCTCCGAAAGGCTACTCTTTTCCCTCATCAAGGATAAAGAAAGCAAAGGACAGGGTCTTCTTGGAACACATACAGAAATAAACATTGGCTAAGCCAGTGGGTCTCATCCTATAGACCTATTTGCTATGCTGTACAGCATTGGCAAATGAAATAATAAAAGCAAAAAAAGGGTGCTAATGCAGCGCCATTCTCCAAGCGCACATGCATTAGGACATGCAAGCGCATGTGTCACGGCCCATGTTCAGACTCACAAAACTACTTGGGCACTAGTTTTTTCTTATCAACAGATCTATGATACAGACACTTCTAGATGGGTAAATTAAACAAGCATTTGCAATGCAATAGGTCATATATTTGCAAATGTTTGAGCGACTGGCATTGGAAATGATAATGCCTTTTATTTATGAGTTTAAAAAACCTGCAATAATGAAAGACAGTGTCATTTACAATACTACTAGGTCAGAGCTCAAAAAATGAGAGACCAATTCCATTGCAAATGCTTGTTATTCACAAGAGGTGAGCTAGGCTGGCCCTGTTGCCACCTGGACAAAGACACCCCCCCCCACCAGACCCCTGGAGAAGGGCCACTGGGCTGCAGGGGAGGGAGCCAGAAACAGCATGAGGGAGCTGTTTTGACAAGTTGGTTTTACTCACACCATACATTTTATTCTAGAGGTAAAGAAGACCATTATAAATCATGTGCTTCGATGTGTCCTCAAGGCAATGAAGCAGTACATAAATGAAAGTACAATGCAACGCTTTCAGTATTTCACGTGGTGGGTGTTGCAGCCAACTAAACAACAGTGATAAAAAGTTGTCCTACGAAAATGTCTTATTACTTACCGGTAATCTTCATTACCCCGATTAGGGTCCTCCCCGTCCCAGTCCTACCAACGTGAGGCAGTCCTGCCTCCACCCAGCCAATCACAACGCTAGTATTTCTATACTACATAAGCCCCGCCCACCTACCGCCATGCCTGTTATCAACAAGACTCCGACACAAACACAGCGGGAGGGTGGGAGGGAAGAGGACTGGGACGGGGAGGACCCTAATCGGGGTAATGAAGATTACCGGTAAGTAATAAGACATTGCCCCCTCATGGGTCCTCCCCGTCCCAGTCCTAACAACGTGAGGAACTCACAAGCAGAGAACCAATAAAGAAAACACGCAGGACACCAGGGATCCATGCAGAGTACAAAACTTTAATCAATAAAAGATCAATGAACAACAGCGTTCAAGACGCCAACAGAAAAACTGTCAGCAGAGGCATGTAAAACATCAAGCCGATAATGTCGCACAAATGTGTGATGAGACTGCCAGGTGGCCGCCCTACAAATCTCCTGGATAGAGACCCCCGCCGCCTCAGCCCAGGAAGCAGACACAGAACGCGTCGACCGACCCTGTACGTGAGACGGAGGAGGCAAATCCAAAGACTTGTAAGATTGACAGACCGCCAAACGGACCCACCGACTGATCGTGGAAGTGGAAACCTTCTTCCCTTTAGCCACACCCCCACAGGAGACAAACAGGGCAGGAGAACTCCGGAACCCTAGAGAAAGTTGGACGTAAATCTGGAGAGCCCTGCGAAAATCCAAAGAAGGGGGAACAAGGGAATCCCCCTCAGCAGGCAAATCAGGAAGAATCACCTCCTTCTGCAAATGAAAACTCGAAGAAACCTTAGGCAGAAAAGCCGGATCAAGCCGCAAAAGGACCCGATCCGGGAGGAACTGCAAATAGGGAAACGAAACGAGCAAGGCACCCAACTCACCCAACCTGCGAGCGGAGGCAATGGCCAACAGGAAAGCCACCTTAGCGGACAGCCACAACAAATCTGCCTCCATCAAAGGCTCAAAAGGGGGCAACTGTAGACCACGCAAAACAGTAGGCAAATCCCAAGAAGGAATGAGAACAGGAGAAACCGGCCGACGAAGCCGAAAGCTCCGAAGAAGCCGACTAACCAAAGGAGCAACACCCTCCAAGGAGGCCCCAGGACCCCGACAAGCACGAACCGCCGCCCACTGAGCAGACAACGTGGAAGGGGAAAGGCCTTTCAAAAAACCATCCCGGAGAAACTCCAACACAGAAGTAGGAACCCCCAGTACAGGATCCACCCCATGAGAAGAACACCAAGAAACAAAAGAACCCCAATGGCGGCCATAGCACTTAAGGGTCGAAGGGCGGCGAGACAACTGGATGTCACGAGCCACCACTGATGAACAACCCAAAGACTCCAAAGTCAACCGCTCAAGAGCCAAGCCGTCAGCTGCAAACGACGAAGACAAGGCAGAGACAGGAGTGGAAACTGAAGAGGAGATGGACACAAAGGAAGCCGGACAAACTGACCCTTCGCCAGCTTCAGCAGGAGAGGAAACCAAATGCGGCGAGGCCAGAAAGGAGTAATCAACAGGACCAAAACATTCTCCCTCCGAATCTTCTGCAGCACCCTCGGGAGGAGGGGAATAGGAGGGAATGCATACAGAAGGCCCGAAGGCCAGGGAATCGAAAGAGCATCCACCGCCCAAGCCTGAGGACACAGCACCTCCGAACAAAACCGGGGCAGGAGAGAGTTGTGAGGAGACGCAAAAAGATCGATCCAAGGAGTCCCGAACCGAAGGCAAAGGGACAGGAATAGAGGAAGAGAGAGATGGTACAGAACAGAAGATGGAAGGTCGCGGCTCAAAGCGTCCGCATGAAAATTCAACCGTCCCGGAATGTACACCGCCCTCAAGGCCAACAGATGAGATTCCGCCCAAGCACAAATCATGGAGGCCAACAAGTTCAGAGACGCGCACCTGGTCCCCCCCCTGATGGTTCAAGTAACAACGAGCCACCTGGTTGTCGGTACGAACCAAAAGGTTTGCCCCCAGGAGAGGAACCTGAAAGAACTGCACCGCCTCCCAGACAGCCGCCAACTCCCGCCAGTTCGAGGAACGGGTGCTGTCTCCCTGAGACCACCGACCCTTGGCTTCCAAGGACCCCAAAGTGGCCCCCCAACCCCAGAGACTGGCATCCGTCGTCAACAAAAGGGGAGGAGGAAGACAAAACCGCACCCCCTTCTCCAGGTTGGGAGTGCAAAGCCACCAGTCCAAGTCCTGAATCAGAGCAGGAGAGAGAGGAATCAGAGTCTCGTAATCCGCCCGGGAGGGGTCCCACCGAGCCAACAGATGAGTCACCAAGGGCTTGAGATGGAGGCGAGCCCAAGGAACCACAGCAGTGGTCACAGCCATCAACCCCTGGACCCGCAACCAAACACGAGCCGGGGCAGAGGGACGACTCAACAGATCCCGCAGCAGAGCCTGTAAGGAAAAGATCCGAACAGGAGGGAGAAACACCGCCCCCAGAGAGGTGTCGAACAGACCCCCGATGAACTGAAGTCTCTGAACAGGAACCAGATGAGACTTGGCCAAATTCACCTTGAACCCCAGCTCCTGGAACAGGGACAACGTAGCCTCCACCGCCAGAAGAGCCTGAGGGAAAGAGGAAGCAGAGACCAAACAATCATCAATATAGGGAAACACTGAGAAACCCTGATGTTGCAAAACCCCCACAGCAGGAGCCAATACCTTGGTAAAAGTCCTGGGAGCAGTGGAGAGGCCGAACGGCAGAACCTGAAACTGGAAATGCATTCCCTGGACCACAAACCGCAGGAACCGCTGACTGGCAGGATGGACCGGAACGTGAAAATAGGCGTCCTCCAAGTCCAGTCAAGCCAAAAAATCTCCCTCCTGGATGAGGGAATGATGGACTGCAATGTGACCATCCGAAAATGATCCAGCCGCACCAACTTGTTCAGGGAACGGAGATTCAATATGGGGCGGAAAGAACCATCGGGCTTTGGAACCAGAAACAGACGGGAATAAAACCCCAGGCCCACTTCCTCCACTGGAACCGGCACCACCGCCCCCTTCTGGAACAACAAGTGGACGCCGGACAACATGGCAGACCTCCGCACTGGGTCTCTTGACAACGGGGTAACCAGAAGACAATCCAGAGGGGGAGGGCCCCGGAAGGGAATCCGGTAACCCCACCTGATGATATCCAAGACCCACTGATCGGAGATCAGAGCCGACCAATGGTCCAGAAACAAATGGAGACGAGCCCCCACAGCGGCATAGTCACTTTTGTCCAGCACCAGAGGGAGGCTGCGGCAGCTGCTGCTGCTGTTGCTGCTGAGGCCGGGATTTATAATGGAACGCGGCCCCCCGACCACGGGCCCGACCACGAAAGGGCTGAGAGGACAACACCCCCTGAAACCCCTGCTTCTGGAAAAAAGACCTCTTCTTAGGAGCAGGCTGAAAAGGCTTCAACAACTTCTTCTCCTCCGCAGAGCGCTGCACCATCGAATTCAAGGCACCCCCAAAGAGACGAGGACCCTCAAAAGGCAGTTTATGGACCAAAGACTTCTGAGCAGCATCAAGACGCCACGGCTTTGTCGACAGAGACCTCCTCCCAGCCACCGCCGCCCCAGCAGCCGAGGAGAAAGCCCACAAGGAATCAAAAGTGACAACTGACAGGAATTGCGCCAAAACCTCCATTTGAGCCAACACAGGAGTAGGGTCCCCATGATCCTGAAGACAGTCAAACAGCATCTCGAAATCCTTGAGCAGGACCTGTGACGCATAGGCCACATAAGTGCTAGCACGCACCCCAAAGTGAGAAGCGGCGTAAGAACGCTTGAGAGCAGATTCCACCTTACGCTCCACCGGATCAGACAGGGAAGCCTCCTCCGAAGACAAAGAGGAAGAGGAGGAAGCCATAGAAGACAAAAGAGAATTAACCTTCGGAATCGTAGAAAACTGGGAATCAAAGTCCGCCAGGCGATATCGCTTCCCCAGGAATCACGGAATACCCTGCTTATCCACCTCCAGCCACTCTTTCGTGACAATATCCTTCAGGACATCATGGAAGGGGAGGTCATCCACCACAGAGGAACTATACTGTGTGTAAAACCCCTCTTCAGACAGGGATTTAGGGTCAAACCCAAGCACCTCACGAATATGCACCAGCATTAGGCGTGGGCGGAAAATCCATTCCGCTCGCGGATTTTGCGGATTTTCGGGAAATCCGCAATCCGCGAGATTTGCGAATTTCCCGCAAAATCCGCAAATCCGCGAGCAGCGGATTTTGCTCGCACTGCTCGCACTGTTCGCGTGAGTTCGCGCCCCGCGAATAAGTGCAAAATTGCAGAAATACGATTTTAGCAAAACTGAAAGTAACTACTTACCAGGTTCAAAAGTTCAGGCTCATCATTAGTAGCCATTTCCTGGAGTGCTTCCTGAGGGGCCCCTCCAGAGTTCAGTTGCCAGTTGAAACTAGTATGTGACCCTGCTCTGAACCTCAGAATAGTTACACATATGCCACAAAGGTCCTGAATTACAGCTAAGGGAGACAAGCAGGAGCCAGGCTGGAAGTTAAAATCCATTAATCAGCCCCTAATTCATTATTGTCAGTTGGGGCAGGGCAGGTGTTGTAACTAATTTTGCAACAATGAAAGCACTTAGCAAGTGCAAAAGATCACTAATCAGGGTGCACTAAGGAAGCAGGTGCCAGCTAAAAAAATATTCTGTGACACATGAATCAGCCCCAAATTAATTCAGGTCACTTGAGGCAGGGAAGGTGTGCTTTGCTTTGCCGAAAATAATGTACACTGGACAACCAGAGGGTGTGGTGATGAAACAGAGGGTGGCATGGGTGGGCCAGAGGGTGGCATGAGTAGTCAGAGAGTGGCAGTGGTGACAGAGAGTGGCAGTGATGAAGAAGAGTGTCCCAAACAGGCTGGACACGTAGAAACAACAAGTTCGCGAAACTTGCGACCCGACAGGTAAGTTCGCAATTTGCGAAAGTGTACAAAACCCTCGCGAACTGGCAGAAACACGGGCGAACACAAAAAAAAAAAAAATCCGCAAATTCGCGGGAATTCGCGGATTTTGCGGATTGCGAATCCGCAAATCCGCAAAATTCGCGAACGCGAGATCCGCAAAATTCGCTCATGCTTAACCAGCATGTCCGAAAAAACCTTGCCCTGGATGTACTTTCCCTTAGGGGAATTGTCCAGCTCTTCCTCATCATCCTTAGCCCGCTTAGCCGCAGGCTCCAGCAGTGCAGACTGGACCGCAGAATCAATCAAGTCTCGCAAATCAGCCCTAGAAATCTGCAAGACGTCGTCCTCCTGCAGATCCTGAATATAATGATGCTTAGAAACAGCCTTAGCTGGCACAGGAGAAGAAGACCCCTCACTCATGGTGAAAAAACCCAGAAGAAACCAAACAGGAAATCACCACAACAAAGGAAGTGCCCAGCAACCTCCAATAAATACTGCCCCCAATCAACCAATCACGCAAAGGTGTGTTGAAGTATGAAATAAAAAGAGGGCAGCCCTGACGTCTCCACCCACAGCCACAGGTCAAAAGAGAATGGCCGCGGGGGCCAGACGCTGCGATAGTGCAGCAGCGCCAGAACGACCCGAGGCCAGGACACCATCAAAACTCCCCGCCCCAGCCCAGCACATGAGCGGGGAGCGCACCTGACCTCAGAACAGGAGCCCGGCCGACCGGAAAACCGGAGCGGCCGAGCTGTGCATTACAAGATGAAAACAACAGTTTAAATGTAAACACAAACGAAAAACTCACGGAACCGCCACCAAAGGAAACTGGTTCCAGGGACCGGAACCGGGAGCACCAGCGTTCCGACAGCCATCGGAGCAGAAAAAAAACAGGCATGGCGGTAGGTGGGCGGGGCTTATGTAGTATAGAAATACTAGCGTTGTGATTGGCTGGGTGGAGGCAGGACTGCCTCACGTTGTTAGGACTGGGACGGGGAGGACCCATGAGGGGGTAATGACGTTGTGGCTGTACGACAACGAACAGGAAAAATAATGAAAGTGAAAGCACGCTTGGCACACGGAAAATTAATTCAAGCAGCGCCCGCCATTATTCGTCAAGGGCAGCATCCCGGGAGTGGTGTGGGATGTCTGCTATGTAAATCGGAAAGGGCATGACGCGCGGAAAATAAAATGAAAGTGAAAGCGCGTATGGCGAGCTGAAAATTAAAACAAGAAGCGCCTGCTATTATTCCTCAAGGGTAGCCTCCTGCGAGTGGTGTGTGCAACCAACATTGCAAAACGGAAAGCCCATGACGTGCTGAATTTTTTTTTATAAAGGGGGTCGCCACACTGTAGCCTGCTTTAAAGAGGTAGTGCTGTGTCATTAAAGTAAATAGTGTTCACAAACTAGATAAATCAGACCGTGTAACAACACAAGTAAAAAGTTCAGTTCTGATGGTAGGTTACATAAATGCAGACAAGCCGTAAAAAGTTCAGTTCTGATGGTAGGTTACATAAATGCAGACAAGCCGTAAAAAGTTCAGTTCTGATGGTAGGTTACATAAATGCAGACAAGCCGGTATCAAGGAGGGACTACCAAGTCTATTCATGAATCAAAATCAACGATTTAAAAAGGACAATAACAGGAGCCAATTGAAATGATGGGCGGGAAATGGTCAGAGCTTAAAGTCTACAACTGAATACAGCATGCCTCGCAGAGCAGCGCATGTGCTGCCCAAGCTTGACCTATTTATTTATTTATTTTTGTGTTTTATAGAGCGCAAACTTGACCCATTAGGGTATCAGAGCGCTGTACAGAATCATAGAGTTGTACAAAAGGCATGGAATCATAAGAGTATACAATCGATTGGGAGGGGGCGGGGTGCTGGATACATAAGGGATGGGGGGATACATATGTACAGTTTACATTGCAGTTACTCAAGACAAGGCCCCAGGTTTCTTAGTGGGGTGACTAGGTCATTGGAGGGATTCAATAGCTGGAAATTGATCAAGGTCTCTGTGGCGGTTGAAGGTAAAAGTTTAAACGAGAAATTTACCCATAAGGAAGGTTTTGGCCTTCTTTAAAAAGTGAAACTTTAAGTGCCAAAAGTGCTATTCTAGTAGAAGAGTGCCCGACAGTAAATGGAACATAATGAGCCCTCCAAAAAACCATAACTTAAAAAAACAACTAAATGCCTACAGCGGCTTGGGGGTTACGGAGGAGCAGGTGGTAGGGGCAGGCAAAATAAAAATAAGGTCAAAGGGGGTGGAGGAGCAATGCAGCACACGAGCGAGAGAGGAACATGGAGCACAGGGTCATGAGGTGTGGCAGAGGAGTAGCCCATAGAGAGTGAGAGCATAACACGAGAAAGAGAGCACAGCAGAGTGTGTGTGAGTATTTGGCAAGAAAGAAAAGCACACAATGGAGAAAGATAGACATCACATGCACTCAGGGCCAGTTTTACGGGGGTGGGACAGATGCAGCCGCACCTGGCGCTGAGCTCGGGGGATGCTGTGTTTAGAAATAACTTATGGATTTAAAAGCACCTGCTGCAGAGTTCCTTGTGTGTCCTGCAGTTTTCAGGCACAGTAAAAATATCTGGATAACAGTGGTGATTAATGTTCTTGCTGGAGAGAGATCAGAGTTTTGTCTAGGGGAAGGTTTGACTCGTCATAAATGAGCTCAGAGTGTTAATATGCCTGCTGAAAAGAATATGTACTATGCCAATCACAGTTATGTTAGTGTTAGTCACAGAGATCCTTTAGTAAAATGCAGTTCATAAGTGACAGTCCTAGTGTAGCACAGTGGCCTGTAGACTGTCATCGAAGAAATGCATGCAAACTGCTTGGTATAGGTATGACCGTTATGCTTTCTCCTCAATCTTTCATTATCCTAATGTTGCTACAAAGGGTTCGTTTTGGTAGAAATACATTCCAAGTAGCAAAGCCAACCCAAACCACTTTTAGGGTTGGCCTTTGTAACGTATGTTTTAAATCCTGAGTTTTTGCTTCTCCAGACTAAACACTCTTAAAATATACTGCCTACTAGTAAGGAGGACATGTGACTCCTATAACTTGTAAGCCACGTCTCACATAACATTTCCTGTAGACAAATTTACAAGTGTATAATTTATTGTTTCTGTATAATATCCATGTGATGTAAAGTGCTCTTACCCCCTATGCTGGTATGATTAGCGCTATACAACAAATGAAATGCATGAGAGAAGAGCTACGGAGAGATGAGGAGCACTGTTGGAGGGTGGTAGTGAGGGAATCCATAGAGTAGAAGGCCATTGTGGGGTTGCCAAAAGGATTATCGCACCAAGCTCCACCAGCAGTAAAGCCGGCCCTGCATGAACTTGCATTGAGTACTTAACGAAAAAGAAAAAAGTAGCTCTCTAAAAGTGAGATACGCAAGAGGGTATGCTCCAGTGTAGTGACAAACATAAGCAGAAGAAGGAAAAGTAAGGGGAACAAAAAGCCTCAGAATAAGAAGTAAGGAAGCAAGGGGTCTATTATGAGTCTGGCTGTCCACGGACTTCCCGACTCAGGGTGGCGGTCTTCTGAGTGCCCTAATATGACTAGGGTGGTCGGGCCGACATGGGACCGCCCCAACCAGCAGGGAACGGCCGTTCCCTGACAGTTGCGCGGTGGTACTGAGGCTGTAGTATGCTTGGCAGGACCGCTGTGGTCCCGTAAAGCATATTATGAGTTTCCACTCCACTACGGTTGTCATGGTTGTGAGCTGCCATGAAAACCAAGGCAGAGAGGAAACAAAGGGGGCACTACAGGCCACATTTGAGATGTAAATAATATCATAAGTTATATCACTGACCATTTCATGAGTGATGTAATATGTGAGGTCATTAGCAGTGCATTGGGGGGCGCAAGTTATAGTTAGCTCAGCTAAATGTAACTACTGAAGTTCTCTGGTTTTGTGCGAGTGAAACCTGAGCCTAACGTCTCTGTAACCTTTGTGTTTTTTCAGTGAAATTCTAAGGTTTTTTTAATTCAATGTCCTAACTTTAACGTCCCTGTAACCTTTGTTTTTTTTCAGTGAATTTCTAAGAATTTTTAAATACTAATTCCTAACAACTAAAACTCCCAGTAACCTTTGGTTGTTTCAGTGAATTTCTATGGATTTTCAACTTCTAGTCAAGTTTGTAAAGTGATGGAGAAAGGGGGCTGGGCATCCGACCAGCTATTAGGAAACCCGCTGTGTAGGACTTACAGGAGGTGCTAGGAGGGCTTCTTGGCCCTCAAGGTCCTTCAGGAGCAAGGGTGTCCTTGGGGACCAACTACCCCTCCTGTTACTTCCAATAAGTCCCATACAGGATTGCTGAGACCTGGTAGGAGGCCACACCCCCTTTCTCCACCACTCTGCAAACGCACCTTCTAGCGCACTACTAGTTGGGGAAGTAATCCTCTTGGCTCTTGAGGGTCGTTGGCAGCCAACGAGCCCTCCTGTTACCTCCAATAAGGCCCACATGCCCCTTTTCTCCACCACTCTGCAAATGTGCCTCGTGGTGCACTTTAGCATAAGGGAAAAAGTCTACTTCAGTCATGAGGCCCTCGTAAGAGAAGGGGACCTTATCCCCCACCAGCAGTTCACCAAAAGGCTCATTTGCAGATTGGTGGCGAAAGGGGGCATAGCCTACAACCACCTCTCAGCAATTCCATTGTGTGGAGCTTACTGGAGGTAACAGAAGGTCTTGTAAGCCCATTAGGACCCTCAGCAGCCAAGGGGACTTCATCATCCAACCAGGATTGTGCCAGGAGGTGCGTTTGCAGAGTAGTGGAGAAAGGGGGCAAGGCCTCCGGCGAATTGCCAGCTTTTTACATTTTAATTGTATTTTTTTAGGAACAGTGGATCCCCCGGCCTGACCTATGATTTTTTTATTAAATAAAACTGGAGGGGGGCCACGCAGCACCCCTCTGGGCCAATTTCAGCCCAGGGACTCCATTCCCAGTAGCCTGGAATTTTATTTATATTTTTAATAGTTAGAGAGAGAGGCATTTTCGGTCCGGGGGTACCCCATCCCATTGAGCCATGTCTTAAAATATATTTTGTTTTAATGGGAATGGGCACCCGCAGGCCCTGGGGACCCTTTCCCCTGGAGCATGGCCACCTCTTGGGGACAGCGGGGGAATACTAAAGGCCCCGGCGGTCCCTGTCGACTTCCCACCTCCTGTGGGAGCGGCACTGCTCAGCAGCTCCCTCTGTGTAAAAGGAGAGTGCTTCACATTGAGCAAGCGAGAGCAAAATGCTCTCACTTGCTCAAAGCAGAGCACATTGTATTCTATTGCCATGGCGGAAGCAGTGCTCCCGGCATGCCATAGAAAAGTGCAATGTCCTGAGGGTGGGCACCCTGGGACATTGCTAGAGCCAAGCCTGGGCTGTTGCAGTGCCCAGGGCCACATAGGGCTCCAGATGGGGGGCCACGATGCCCCCCTCCCATATTTAAAGTTGCCCTTGGCAGGTGGTGGTACCCAGGGGTCTGCAACAGACCCACTTCATTAATGTATTTGTGCCCCAGGGAGGTGGCAGTCCCTGGGGCAGCAAGGGAGCAAGGCCCCTGCATTACTTAATAAAACAGTGGGCCCTGAGGAGGTGCCCCCCAACACACTGTTATATTGAGATTAGCCCAAGGAAGGTGGCGGTCCCGGGGGCAGGGGGGTCAATGAGGCCCCCCCATATTGTTCATATTAGCACCAGGAGGGTGGCGATCCCTGAGGCAGCGGAGGTCTGTGAGGCCTCCGCACATAAGAGGAAATAGCCCCTAAGAGGTGGCAGTCCCCAGGGCTGCCGGCGGGTCTATTACGCCCACCCCATTCATAATGAAAATAGCCCCAAGGAGGTGGCGATCCCAGGGGCTTTGATAAACCCTAGAAGAGGGGCCCCGTGCAACCCCTCCTATATTTAGCATATGCCCCCAGGACCTGGCCCACCGGGGGACTATTTGAAGCAAGCGGTGTAGCCTGTGTTTGCTTTTTCTTTTTTAATGTTTCTGCAGATTCACAGATCCGCAGCCAAATATTTAAAGAAATGCTTTTTACCCCCGGCAGGATCCCTCGGCATCCCTCCACCATATCTGCGGAGTCAGGTTATTCTTACCCTGCCCTCTTTTCTTTTATTTAAAACTTTTTTTCTGGGACTCAGTTCTATCCTAGATTGCTGCCAACACTTCCTAGTTGAAGTGTTGGTGCCCAATACATTTTAGTAAGATTCGCAAGTCCACTGCAAGGACTCGCATCACCAGATATCTTTGTTTTTTAAAGATAGATATCTGAAAATCTACTGAGTGGATTTACACCAAATCAAAAAAGCACGCTTTTTGGACCAACATCTAGATTTCTGCCAAATTTGGTTTATTCCATTAACCAGTTCGGGCTGCAGTTGTGTTCTGTGAAAATTTTGTAGACATTCGTCAAGGGGCGCCAAAGTTATTGCCAAAACAAAAAAAGCTTTTCCAATGGAAACTTTGATCCTAACTATAACTACCTACTATCGGCTGCCAGTAGGTAATATATATATATTGGCACTCTCTGGCTTTTCGATTCAGTAATTATTTTATTTTTCATTTTGTGCAACCAAAATACTACTGACAAACGCATTTCGGCCCCCTGGCTTCATCAATGTCAGTGTCCCTATGTGAAAAAAACTCCTTATAACATCATAAAAGTTGATTGGATGGCAGTGCATTAAGCATAACAGAAAACAGACTATAGCAACATTCTTAGCTATAGAGGAGCAGTTCTTTATAGCGTCCATCTTAAAACGTTTGAAGTATAATTAAAATACATTAGCTCTTATCAGAAAAACATTAATTGGACCAGCAAATTATTTTATTCTGTAGTGAGCAACCAATGTCCCGTATATCAACACAATTATTAAAGGGAAAGAAAACTATTATTATCAATCAAAGTTGTAATCATGGCAGTCATTGGTAAATTCATGCTAAGGTCTACAAACATGACACTGTTAAACAATCAAATCTTTTCTTAACTAATGTCATGTAACGTCCCCTGAAAAAAATCACAATAGTGCCCTGAATGGGCCCATAATTCACTAAATATGATGTCTGTCTAGAATGGCCTCCTACATCGTCTCTTCATTGGACCTACACTGTGTGCTATTTGAAAGCAGGGACACATGGAAAGATACACCCAGGCAATTATATAAATGACTTGTCACTGACCTGGGTGTTGCGGGGAGAGCCTGGGAGCAGCGCCTTTCACCAGCGGTAACTGCCGCTGCCTTCTGCAGCCTCTCTGCCGCCTCGCTGCACCCCTGACGCTCATCATACCAGCCACTGCACGGAGGAACGGGGACTACATCCCCCAGCGGCCCCTTCGCGACCGGAAGTCGCGCACGCCCTGTCCCGCCCCCGAAGGTGCTCTTAGCCCAGCGAGAGCCCCCGCGTCGCGGGACGCGCACCGGCAAAGCCGGGCTAAGCCCGGGCAAAGGGCGGGCCCTCTGTGGCCCTCAGAGGCCGGAAGAGGCAGGGCAGGGCCACCTCACTTGTTTCTTGCCTGCCTACCGCTGAAAAATAGAGGTACACCTTTCAGACCTTTTAGACTCCTAACAGTAACTGCCTCGAACACTTTGGCTATCGCATAAAGACCTAATGACTACCGCGGTTACCACGTAACATGTTGGTCTAGCGCAGGAGTTTGTTCTTACCACCAAAACAATCCACATCATGACTGGTAAAGAAGTTTTAAAAAATGTGTTCTTTCAGGGAGGGCCTCAGAAGGGGACTCTGGACAACTACCTAACTAGGGTAACATCGGACATTGAATGTGAATTAGAGAGAGTTGAACAAAGTCCCTTAATAGAAGTCACATATAGTTGCCAATCCCCTTTGACGGTAGCAGACCGATGTCAAAATGTAACCCTACTGGATGAACTTATATGCCAAACTGCATATGCCAATGTTGATGAGGGAAACAAACAATCAGGCGTCCCATCCGTACCTACAGCAAGTAATCCGGGAACCCCCCTTTTTCCTACAGCAAAAGTCAACACTCATTCGATAACAAACCCTCAGACTCCCCCTGTTAAAAGAAAGTGCAGAGGTGCCAAACAAAGGGGTATGCTATCAAAAAAACATAAATTGTACTCTAGTCCCCCCCCCCCCCCACCAGTCATTAGCAACATCCCGAAATCATCTAGGGCATGTTCAATTCCAAATTCCCCCTTATCTACCATATCATCTGTTCTACAGGCCCAGATCGAACTTCTTGTCAAATCCTTAATATCCCCACTGGTAAAGAGAATCATGGTAATAGGGGATAAGGTCACTGGTATAGAAGAGACAATGAAGGAGAACAAGAAACTCTTAAAAAGATTGGTAGGATCGAAGCAGGTAGAACCTCTAGCCATTACTGATGTTCCTAAAATTTTGGCACAAAGCACTACTGCTCCAGCACAGTTAGTTGCCCCAAAAACGCCAATAACAGTAAATATTCAGAACCCGACACCAATTTAAATGTTAGAAGGGTGAAATGGTTGGGCCCTCTACCAAAAGATATAGTAGGTGACCTGATCATTGTAAAATTTAGGGATCCCCGCGTTGTCCCATATCTGCAAGGCTGGCAGTCACAAATAGGAGACGGCCCTATAGTTACTAGGGAACAGAGAGACTTCTATCCTAGAACCGTATACTTGCCCCCTATAAACGTAGACAAGAACCACTGTAGATGCAATAGAGGCCATATACCCACCAACTTTAACATACCCATCCGTAATCATTTTTTCTGAATGGCCTGTTAATAATGACTTGAAGCTTGGGGTTGGTCTTTACTTGAATAAGTCTTTACGAACTTCGGACTCCCGTATATTCTGAAGCCCACTTGTAACACTGATGAATTTATTGTCTACACTAGGAGAATTGCGGAGGAGACAGTATTAAGTGTGGAAAAGCAACTATGAATAGGTTGTTTTAACCAAGAGATATTGAGGGTTGCATCTCTTTTATAACGAATGAGGTTTTCATTTATTTTTTCTTCTTTTTGGTGTATTAACTTTATTATTCTTTGATACAGTGTTTCCCTTTTTATTATGTATTGTAATAAATGTATTTTAAATTTTGTACTGTGCTTTTATGGTTGCTCTGTTTCAACCGAATAAAGCTTATTGATGATGACTTATCACACCCTGAATGGGTGGGTATTCCAACTGCCCCCATGTTGAGCCCCTGCATTTATTGTGAACCGTCCTGTTGTACAATAATAGATAGATGGCCAACTAATACGGTTAAATAGATTGACTGCCAAGAAAAAACACATCCTATAGTCCTAATACCCCTCTCTCTTTCAAGGGGACCAGTTACCACAGAGACCATACGAACGTATCATGTTTAACCAATATGTGACCACAGTTCCTCTTCACTGTTAAGCCCAAATGGTGTACACTTTCTAAGTTCAACAATATATCTGGAAACTAGCTGTCTTAATAAACTAACGCAGTCACCGCCTCTTTCTTTGTACGCCACTTGATCAATGCAGAAAACCTGCAATCTATCACTTCTCCCTTCATGCACCTTTGCAAAATGCCTCGTGACCGGATATGCTGTGTTGTGATTCATAATGGCTCGTGCATGTTCCAAGACCCATTTTTTGGCCTGGTGTATTGTACTACCAATATACTGGAGCCCACAGGACAAGACAGACAGTAGATCACAAAGCTGGATTTGCAGTTGAGTAGCTTATTGATGTTTCTCTTTGCTTTTTTGCCTGGAACCTGATAATCCTTTACCTTTACGCTACTCTTACAGGCTTTGCCCCTAATGCATGGAAAAAAGCCTGTGATTTTGATCTTGTGTGGAGCTTTGTCGATATAATGACTCTGGACAAGAATATCTTTCAGTGCGGCACTCTTCCTATAAGTTATATCAGGCCTGCTTGGTAGTGTCTTCCCAACTATCCAATCAGTACAAAGGATACTCCAGTTCTTCTGAATAAGGCTAGGGATCTGTTGCGATTCGGAAGAGAATCCAAATATTAATCTGACCTTGGACTCTCTGTGCTCTCGTTCTGCCTTCTTCTCATTCCGAATGAACAGATATTTCCTCTCCCTTGCATGCACTTTATCTGTAGCTCCTTGCAAGATTTTGGCCATGTAACCCCTTTCACTAACTCTTTGGAGGCAATCCCTTTCCGCAACAAGGGCATCCTCTGGGCGAGAACAGTTGCGTTTGAGTCTCAGCAGCTCCCCATTGGGGATGCTGTTGGTTAGATTGTGTGGGTGTTGGCTCTGTGAGTGCAGAACAGTGGTACCTGCTGTGGGTTTTCTATAAAGTTTTGTGCATAGCCTGTTGTCTGAAATAAAAACAAAGAGATCCAAAATCCAACCTCGGAGCTACTGATATTGCTGGTAAATCTAAGATTAATATCATTATCATTGAGGGCCCTGAAGTATTCCTCCGCTTGTGTATGTGTGCCCCGCAGACAATAAAAAGGTTGTCTACATACCTGGCCCACAGGGCTATCTGCTCTACCCAGTATTCCTTCTCCTCTACCCAGGCCACATGCTTCTCCCAACCAGCCGATGAAAAGATTTGCATTGCTGGGGGCGAAGCACGTGCCCATGGCAGACCCCTACATTTGCAAATATAGCAGACGAGAAAAGAGGAAAATATTGTGGTTCACACCAAATCTGAAAAATATATATATAATCTCAAAACAAAACCTTTCAGGGTTAGAGGGCTGCATAAATTATGCATAAAAGAAGCAAAGATCTTCCCAAGTTTAGGTGGAGAGCAGCTCCAGTATCGAGCACCCTGCAACAACAGTGATACCCAGAATCTGCTAACCTTACATGTCTTTTTTTCTAGCAAAGTATTTAAGCACAAGATTAGCACAGTGCCATTCACTCCGAGGTGCAAAATGACAAAAGCCTTTTACCACTACAGACACAACATTACAGCTTTGAATTGCTATGAATACCATCCAGGCCAACCTGGAATGAATCAAAGCAACCAGATTGCTTTGCTTATACCAATCCAAAGTTGTAATACTGTGCCTTTAATGCAAGAACTTTCCTACTGCACCAGAATGTAGCAATGTCTGTGGGGCCATTGTTAGTCCCATGTTACAGAATTTCTTGGAATATGTTGTGGCGACCTCTTCTGGCCACAAACACAATACAGAGAGTTTGGCATCCTCATCCACTATTGTCAACATTACCTGTGCTAGGCATCCTCTAATTCCTGCCCCAAATCTCTCAGTTTTGGATTGATCATATCAAGTGAAAGAATGTTCTCTCTTGTGCAGAGCCTCTCAAACAAAGTTGCTCACTGTAAACTATTAACATTTAACATTGTCAGATGCATCTAAGACACAATCTATCATGGTAAAAATACATTTTAATGTGTCTTTTTTCTCTATCCTAGTGTTTTAATGTTCCCATGGCAATGGGATCTAGGTTTACGATGTACTCTGTGAAGATTTTAGATTTGCATCAGATTGGTATGCTATCTTCCTGCATTGCTCTCAAACATCAATCCTTGATTAAGAATATTTATTATATGGATCCTAGAAATGGACCTAAGTTAGTTTGGCTGCATAAAGTGTTGTCGTGGAGTGGAATATTAGTTTACAAGGAGTAAAATTCTGTGGTGAGCCCACTCCATCTGTATGGTGTCTCTGAGTGGTACTGCATGTGTGTGTACTTTTCTGACTGTCCTGTTGTGGATTGTAATCATTTTTTTAATATGGAAATCAATTTTTTCATCAATAAAAATGAAATCTCGTCCTTCTTAATAGAATTACCTGTTCTGAACTCTACATCAAACTTGATAAACAAATATGTAGTCAAGCAGGCCCTGAGACCTACACTTGGGATTACTGAGTGATAGGTCATAGGTAGGAGGGTGCGTAGCTGGCAGGAAACTCCATATAAATTCAGATGGTGATTATATGAGTTAAGAACACAAAGCCAATCAGGACCTAGCAAACGTAGTGATCACACGTTTCCATGCCGGACAGCTGGACCACACTGTGTCCATGCGAGGACAAGACCCACCTGTAGTAACTATTAGACCATTAATTTATGACTCCAAAGGCAGTAGCCAACATTCCTCACCATATATGGTACGCTGGGAACTTTTATAACCTATTTTGTATAAAAGAAAGGCATATACTAACTGTAAATTGACGCAGTCTTCAGACCTTGTACCTCTAACTGTTTCATCAAACAAACTGTTCCTGTTTTGCCAAATGCCTCCTGTTTTTTAAAGGATTTTGAGCTCAAGCAACAATTTATTAATAAGGTTGTATCAAGAACTCTATAAATCTGATTTGGGGCAAAAGCAGTAAAAGAAATGTCAAATTACTGAAAGCACGGAAGTACCCACGTTGGAAAAGGATTCTGCCGTCATCCACAATAGCCTTGAGCAGTGTTTGCATACTTTTTATACTCTTCCTGGGATTTGCTCTCTGGTTGGACGTGAGCGGTCTAGTCTTTTGAGCACATACAGATCTCAGACTTCAGCGCTTGCTCGAGAGAAGAGCTGCGTAATCTGAGAGAGACCGGTAGTGTCTCTGCTACGAGCCTTTTACCTGAAGAGAGATCTTACATGTTAAAAAGAGAAAAGTATGTTGTTTATTGCATGTGTGCATTGCGCCAGGTTTTTGTGAAATTCCTGATGTTTAACATTATTTGGCAATAAGGTACTCAATGAATTTGTGACACTACAAATCTTTTTCTTCTTCAAAGACTTTTTAGACAGAATTGATTAATATACTATGAAGAGGACACTATTCTCCTGATGGGTTTCTTCAAGCTAATTCAAGATAGTGTCTTGTTTTCTGCACATGCTCAGAACGGCAAGTTCCTGATTTCGGTGAACAACTATGAAGTTTGGTAAGACAATTGTCTTCCTTATCAGATCTAAAGCAAAACTTTAAGGGAAGACGTGCCTAGAAAAGAAGGTGACTAGTGGATATGAAGGAAGTGAACGTAAAGATCGTGTAAATAGTTTTATATATATTTCATACGAAAACTGGATAATATAACTTTTCCTGTAAAGCTTATTATATTTTTTAGACAATCTTAGACTAACTTAAAAACTTTTCAAACATTGGATTTGTATTATACATTACAACACACATGCAAAATGAGATTAGTGCCTGCCTCAAGGATGCTTTATTTTGGGGTGAAAAGCTCTGTCTAACAATTCCAGTAAATGACTAGTAATTTTTGTAAAACCAATAAGTGGAAGCATTAAAAACAAATATTTTACCATGGGAAGCCTCGTTGTTTCAAAGTAGAACAAAACAAGGCAGCATAATTGTTGAAAAGTGGATTATTGGTAGGGGCAAATTTAGGTCTGCCACTGGCAATAAGGCCACTAACGCTGTATCTTGCTCAGAATAGGTCTTAGAAAAATATTTCTATGCTCAACCCTTGGTAATGTGGCTGTGAGCAGGCAAGCTTAACTTCAAAGACAGGTATGTAAAGCATTTAAAAACACTAATTCAGGAAATAATTAAGACACAACACAAAATGAAAATCCAACACCAATTTAAAAGAATAGGAAATATTTTTGGCCCTCCCCCCTCCCCTGTTTCCTCTGTCCGGACTTTGGGCATCAAGATCAGCAATGATCTGTCCATGCATGCCCAAATCAGTTCCGTCGTGTCTTCTTGTTTTTCTTCCCTCCGTTTAATCCGTAAGATCTCTCGGTTCTTTTCTGTGGATGCTCTTAAAACCATTATCACGGCCCTCATTACATCCCGCCTGGATTATGGAAACGGCTTGTACGTAGGTATTCCTGCCTACGAAACTCGCCGTCTCCAGGCCATCCAAAACCAGGCGGCCCGCCTTATCCTTCGTCTCCCTAAATTCTCCCACATCACCCCTGCCCTCAAAACCCTCCATTGGCTCCCGGTTCATTTCAGGTCTCATTTCAAACTAGCTTGCTTGGCCTTTCGGGCGCACGCTCGCTCTGCCCCGCTTTTCATCAACTCACTTATCTCTTCTCATGTCCCCAGCCGTACCCTCCGCTCTTCTTCACTTTCTCTCCTTCACGTCCCCCGCTTCCGCAAATCTCGCACCGGGGGCACCCGATTCTCTGTGCTGGCCCCCCAGATTTGGAACAATCTCCCTCTCTCCATTCGCTCTATCCCTATTTTTTCTCACTTTCGTAAAGCTCTTAAAACTTTTCTTTTCCTTCAGGCATTCCCCGGCTAATCTCCTTGGGTTTCCTCTGTAGATTCTGATGTGCTCCTCAGCGCCAGGAAGCCGCTTGGCCGCAGTGCGCTTTAGAAATTTCTTTTTCATTTCATTTCATTATGTATCTTTTAAATGACACCAAAATGAAAACAATCCACTGTAGGGAACCAGAGATATGAATTTTTTCAAGATTAGTCACTTTCTAGTGCTTAGAAACCAACCGTGCCCCTTTTATGTTATGTTATGTTATCACTATTTATAAAGCGCGACAATTACCCGGAGGTGTCCTGGCGCTGAACCACTTATTCTCTGAGAACAAATTAAGAGACCAGGATTAGCGAGCAAAAAGCCAGG
Organism: Lissotriton vulgaris; assembly: GCF_964263255.1. Classification (NCBI taxonomy): domain Eukaryota; kingdom Metazoa; phylum Chordata; class Amphibia; order Caudata; family Salamandridae; genus Lissotriton; species Lissotriton vulgaris. Next base: position 2,120,301,977 of record NC_141687.1, on the reverse strand, counting down.
TTTTCCATCCTCTTCGAAAGGTGAGTAGGTCCAGGGCATTTCTCAAACTGGGGGGAAGCTCATTTTAGTAATTTTGTTTGCTCTGACAGGGACACATTCACCTTTAGCAATTGTTCTGAAGGATCTCTCACCACTCTTGTGCAGCCCCCTCCAGCAGGCTGGGCCCAGTTAGAAATCCTTACTGAGGTTCTCCTTGCGGGTCCCAAAGTATCCAACACACAGTCCAAGGTTCTGGAATCTCCAGGAGAGTCATTGAAAGTGTGAGACTTCAATTCCCGCAATCCACTTGAACAAAACCCTTACAAATCCACTAGTAGTACTCCAGTCTGGGGATTCTTTGTGGGGATGTCCAGGTGAGCTCTATTAAGCTGTAGCTTGCAGGGAGTCCACTCTTTAGTCCTTTTGAAGCAGGTTTGATCCACAGGGCTGTGGTTTCAAAATGTGCAAAAAGGTATAATCATCAGAGTTAAGGCCTTTGAAAATGCACATCAAACTCTTCAGCGCAGACCCTTCTGATTCTCTCAAGTTTAAAGCAGCAGATCTGAGAGGCATCGCCCCTCTCAGATACTTATTCAGTGTTCTCTGGGTTCAACTGTAGGGCGCTCCTGTCCAATGAGCTGCATGGTCAGACCCAAAGGTCTGACCACTTCCTGCAGAGTGTGGCAAAATGCTAACCCAGAAACCACTTTTCTTCCAAAATTCAATATGTCAGAATTTTCAGCAGGGAGAGAAGAGCTGCCTAAACACACCCATAGGATGGCTAACCTCCATAGTCACCGCCCCTTGCATCTGCTCATTTCTTTCTTCTTAAGCCTAGCATTTGCCTCGGGTCAAAGAGTAGAGTTGTAAATGGCATTTGGGTCCTTCCCTTACTCTTGTAGTCCATGGTTTCCCACTCGTCCTCTTGCTCTGGCATTCCTATGCCCAGCAACCTCTCCCATCCGAGAGCCTTCCTAACCCCAGGGGTCATTTATCACCTCTTCAAAGCAGCCAGGCTGACCCATTTATCTCTGACCAATCAGGGCAGAGCAGTACAGGGTTGAATTTGTGCATACAGACAAAAACGTCTTATAACTTCTTGTCTGTACATTTTACAATAAATTCAACAATACCCTATTGTTGGATTTATCATTACCATTCTACTGAGTCCTTTAATCCTAATGTTATGGCTTTTCTTTCTCTAGTTATTAACTAATGACCTTTTCCAATGTTAACCTATGGCATGGGATTTGCAATGGGAATACTGACTTGGACCATTTTTCTAGCACCAGGACTTATAAAAACATATTTTATAAGTACGCTACATATATCTACTGGACCCCCACCCCAGGAACATCTAGGGGTTCTGAATATGTAAACATATTGCAGATCCTCCCTCCACAGTGCTCCTACCACCAAAGTCGATTTTGGGAAGCACGTTATCACAAAGTGGGGAGTGAAATGTGCAATTTCACTTTACCCAGGGCATATCAAACTCATTTTATAAGGGTCCACCTTATAGATACCCGACATCTCTACCCCTGGGACAACTAGGGGAGACCCTTGGGGTGCCTAATATGCCCAAACATTGTAGGTTAACCATTTGTAAGTGCCCCAAACACGAAATTCGAGTTTGGGCACAATTTACTTTTAAAAGCAGTCCTGCCACACAGAGGCACTTTAAAATGACCTCAGGCTTCAGCGGTGCACACATGCAAGTGCAGAAAGGGCAGCTGGCCTCTAAACTGCCATGGCCTATTATATACTAGGGACTGATAGGTAGTTTCAATCCCCCTGCCCTAATATGTATTGGAGCCCTAAGGGGGAGGGCAGGCAAGCACAGGACTACCCAAACCCTTAGTGTGCCCTAGTGTATGTAGGTGTTTCACTGTATTCTAAGTGTTTTTGGCATAGCACTGGACCCTGGGCCTGGTTAGGCGAGGCCCAGGGTCAGTCAGAGTCAGTTACCACCAGAACCAATCAGCAAAAAGTTGGGGGGTGCCCACGGCACAGGATGACTTTGCAACAATAATAATTATGTTACGTTAATGGCTACTTTCCAGAGCAATAAAAGTTTTGTTTGCGAAGTAACATCTTGGTTGTCATTTTGTACCACTTTGCATCACTTTCTGTGATATTATGGTGGTGCAAAATGCTGATATATTTCCACTCTGCTTTCCAGCTTTTTTAGAGGGACTTTTGTCAGGTGAGACTACTGAAAGCAGGTGATTAACTTGTTTCAATTTTGAGTAATTGACATATAGCAATTGATGGACTTGGCCCTGTCTGCAGAATCATCTCCAACATTTATGCCCAGTGTGGGGGCAGCGAGCAGTGTGTCTAGTAGGATCTTGTCCTCAGAGGAGCTGGCAGACAGGAAGGAAGAGAGGCAGTTCATGCTACAAATGGGCAAACTTGAAATGGAGGAGAAGCTGTTCCTGGAAGAAAAAAGATTGGGTCAGGAGAGAAGCCTGAGAGAGCTGGACATCAGAGCCTAGCAAACCGAGTCCAGCAGCTATGGTGTCAGCATACCTGTTGTGTCTGAGGGACACAAAAAGTCGGTATCACTAAAGATCTGGTGCCCAATTATGTGGTGGGAGATGATATTTACAAATGTTTTTCTGCCAATGAAATAGCTCTGAGGGTCTGAGGGTAAACAAGGTTCCTAGGGAGGACTGGGGTGGTGTGGCCTATGGAAGCATATGCCTACAGTGGAGAGAAACATACTTTTCACACGTATGATCAGTAGAGGAACAGAAAAAGTATGTCCCCCATGAAAGCCATACTTGTTGCTAAATTTGGGATGACCCCTGAGAAGTGCCGTCAGAGGTTCAAGGACAGCTACATACTCCAAACGGTGGATTTCTTGGATTATTTCAACAAGGGTCTGAATGACTTGGTGATGGGCAGCAAAGGTAATTATTATGTTGGGCTTTATAACTGATTTTGAAGGAGCACATGCTCAATATTTGTTTTACAGAGCTACATCAGCACCTAGTGGATAGCAAGCTGACTGATCCTAAGAAGCTTGTTGAAGAGGCGGAACTCTGGATCAGTACCAGAGTACCCAAGAAGGTGCCTGGGAGCGACCACAAAAAGGATAGTTTAAGTTTCTCCAGGCAAAGTGAGGGGGGGTTCAGGGAGACACAGACAGGTCCCAGATTAAAGTGGGGGCAGGATTCCAATGCCCCTACTGAGAAACAGGGAGGAGGTTCTCATAGGGTACACAAGCAGGGGGGCTGTCCTAAGAACCCACCCACCTGTGAGACCTCTACAGGAGTGGCCAATATGTCCTTATGAGTCCCCTCAGGTTCAGGGGCAGGACTTATTTCTTGCCCATGACCCTGGTATCCCTGGGGGTTGGTTGGGATGTGGCCAAGGAAACGGTCATAGATAGTTTCCATTTGCCCATAGACTGCATTCTGGGGACCAAGTTGCCTCTGGAATTGAGAGACGTGAGAGGGACGGCATGCAGGGCATCCTGACAAGTTCCGTTTTTTGCGAGTACCACTGCCAAAGGGAGAGTAGAGAAGACCAGATGTAGGGGCAGGAAGTGGAAACAGTCTACAGTGGGCGGGACCAGTGGATCAGGGGTTGCCAGCTCAGAGAATAGAGCATCCCAATACGGACCCTGGGGGGTCCACTTCTGACCTAGAGCTGCCTCTGCACTGTCACAGAGATAGAGGGCTATAGATATGCACCAGGCATACCCCTGCAGACGGAGTATCATCCTTGAGGGGGGTGGTTCCCTCCTGGAAGTCCTGGCATTCCAGGCACCTCTTCAGCTTTAGGGTTCAGATCCTGGGCTGAGCAGCCAGTCTCAGGTGACCACCCCTGGTCTGGTGGGAAAGAGAGTGAAAGAAGGATTACTAACATCCTGGGATGTTGCCCCGCACTGTGAGAAACCTCTAAGGTCAGAGAATCCTGGATGGTCTGGGCCCTAGTTTTTGACACTGACAGCTGTTAGTGGCCTCTGTTGGTTGCTGTTCATATGGGCAGGGTTTTCCTTGGGTTAGGGACAGACATCTAATTCAAGGGGTGGAATGGGCCATGGTGTACCTGTCTGCTTACTGGGATCGATCTATGAGCAAGTTAAGGTTAGGTGCTTCACAGGTGGGTTCCGTAAGTAAGGAGAATGGTTCCTCATGGAGCAGTCTTGTGGCTCAGGAGAATATAGACAGAGGAGTCCAACTAAGTTCAGAGAGGCATAGTAAATGACAAGTACCCTTGCATAACAGGGCCTTTGTCCATGTTCTATTATAAGATGGGAGCCCATCAAGGTATTGACTAGTCTGTCTTGGCTTTTGGCTGCTGGGTGATGTTGGACTTGGCCCTGTCTGCAAGGTCATCCTGAAACTTTTTGTCTTCACCCTCCTGTTTTCTGAACCCATTTTTGTTGGCTTTTATGACACTGCACATGTTACCACTGCTGGTGCTGTCTCCTGTAAACATGGTACAATTAGCTTACAACCAATTAGCATATTTAATTTACCTGTAAGCCCCTAGAAAAGTAGTACTGCATGTAAGCAGCCAAGGCCTGTAAATTAAATGCTATTAGTCGGCCTGCAGCGCTGATTGTGCCACCCAGTTAAGTAGCCTTATAAACAAGTCATTGCAGCCTGTGTATGCAGTTTTAAACTGCCATTTCACCCTGGTAAATTGCACCTTTAGACAGGCCCAATCATTTCTTTTTAATACATATTAGCTACCTTTAGGGAAAGAACTAAACTGCCCCGAGGGCAGGGTGTAGTACATTTAAAAAGTTGAACATGTACTTTTCAGTTTTACAAGTCCTGGTATTGAAAAACATTTAAATGTGTTTTTTACTACTGCAAAGGCTACCTTTCCATAGGGTTCCCTTATTTAATTTAATAAGTCGTGACTTTCTGTTGGGAGCAGATAGAATTGTCATGTTTGGTGTCTGAGAAATTGTAATAAAAATCCTCTTCAATGGTAAAGTCGGATTTTATGAGTCAATTTTTAAAACGCCACTATTAGAAAGTTGTTTATTTTAGTTGAACTACCCGATATGCCTTTGTGGACTTGGGTGACAAGATATCATATATATTATAAATGCCTGCAAGGGATTTTTTTCAAAAAATGTTTTTATTAATGAGTTCCTGTCTTCTTTCATAATGTAATTTCTAAATGTCCAAACAGTGACCTTGAATCAATTCTGAAAATCAATTATATATCAATCAATCAATCATCGAATTTATATAGCACACTACTTACCCAGAGGGTCTCAAGGCGCTGGGGGGGGAGGGGGTCTGTTACTGCTCGAACAGCCAGGTCTTGAGTTGCTTCCTGAAGGCGAGGTGGTCCTGGGTCAGGCGAAGGTGGGTGGGGAGGGAGTTCCAAGTCTTGGCGGCGAGGTAGGAGAAGGACCGTCCCCCTGTGGTGGTTCTACGGATGCGGGGGACGGCGGCGAGGGCGTGGCTGGTCGAGCGAAGCTGGCGTTTGGGAGCGTAGAAGTTGAGGCGGCTGTTGAGGTATCCTGGGCCTTGGCTGTGTAGAGCTTTGTGTGCGTGGGTGAGGAGACGGAAGGTGATTCTTTTGTTGACCGGGAGCCAGTGCAGATCTCTCAGGTGTCCGGAGATGTGGCTGCGACGGGGGATGTCCAGGATGAGTCGTGCTGAGGCGTTCTGGATCCGCTGGAGTCTCTTCTGGAGTTTGGCGGTGGTTCCGGCGTAGAGGGTGTTGCCGTAGTCCAGACGGCTGGTGACGAGGGCCTGGGCGACCGTCTTCCTGGTCTCGGTGGGGATCCACCGGAAGATCTTGCGTAGCATGCGCAGGATGTTGAAGCACGACGAGGAGACGGCGTTGACTTGTCTGGTCATGGAGAGGGAGGAGTCCAGGATGAAGCCCAGGTTTCGTGCGTGGTCTGTTGATTTGGGTGCGCTGCCTAAGGCGGGGGACCACCAGGAGTCGTCCCAGGCGGAGGGTGAGGATCCCAGGATGAGGACTTCCGTCTTGTCCGAGTTCAGTTTCAGGCGGCTGTTCTTCATCCATTCGGCTACCTCTTTCATCCCTTCGTGAAGGTTGGCTCTGGCGGTGGCGGGGTCGTTGGTAAGGGAGAGGATCAGCTGGATGTCGTCGGCGTAGGAGATGATGTTGAGGTTGTGCTGGCGTGCGATGTCTGCGAGTGGGCTCATGTAGATGTTGAAGAGGGTTGGGCTGAGCGAGGAGCCCTGAGGGATGCCGCAGATGACTTCGGTGGCTTCAGATCTGAACGGGGGGAGGCGGACTCTCTGTGTCCTCCCGGCGAGGAAGGAGATGATCCACTCCAGTGCCTTCTCCTGGACTCCGACATTGCTGAGGCGTTGTACTAGGGTACGATGGCAGACAGTGTCGAAGGCCGCGGAGAGGTCTAGGAGGATGAGGGCCGCTGTTTCTCCGTTGTCGAGCAGCGCTCGGATGTCATCGGTGACTGCGATCAGGGCGGTCTCGGTGCTGTGGTTGGCCCGGAAGCCAGACTGCGAGGGGTTGAGGGATCCGCTCGTCTCGAGGAAGGCGGCCAGCTGCTTGTTGACGGTCTTCTCAATGACTTTTGCAGAAAACGGGAGCAGCGAGATGGGGCGGTAGTTCTTGAGGCCGGTATAATCACAAAGCAAATGAAATCAAAATAGAAAGAAGGAAAAAGGGGGGGAGAAGAAGGAACAGAAACTGGTGTGTTCTTTCTTTTTGGTTTATAATGAAAAGCATACATTTATTAGTGAACTGGACAATATTCATAAAGACATGAAGGACAAAGAACAACAGTTTTTCTATGAAATGTCTAATAATCAATCATACCATAAACCCATTTCTAGATTCCATTTATACAGAAATCCTCCTTGAGTAGACATTTCTTACGCAACGAAAATGGGTTGGTTGGTCGAAGTTTTGGTCTTTTTACGTTGTTAATCTACAAGACCATCTTCAGGACAAAAGACTTTCTTGTGTAGAAACAGGACCCTTCTTGAAGAAGTAGGTATAACTCAAAGTTATGAGGCAGCTGATTTTCAGAGGACTGTCAAGTCATCCACAAATATGGTCACTGAATTGAGTAGTCACCACATGCAGACGCTAGACTAAGACGGCGCTGAGAGTCATTGCCAAAACAATAATGCCTAAATCATTTGATGACGGCAAGATCTCCAAGACTTGCTGGTTCATCGCACTGTGTCCTAAATGGTGCCGATAAATACGGCAATTCAGTGACACAATCTGTTGAACCCAGGAATAAATTAAGATTTTTCTTTTTAATTTTGGTCCAGAATTGTCCCTTTGAGCCCCCTGCCCACAAATGCGCCTTGAGGACTACATCCTCCTAGGGGACCTCAACTTCCACCTGGAGAACAACAAGGACAGCAACACCACCACCCTACTGGACAACCTCGCCAACCTCGGACTCAAGCAACTGGTGAACACCCATACCCACTACGCCGGCCACACGCTTGACCCCGTCTTCTCCTCCAGCAAGCACATCTCCTTCAGCCACTCCACCAGACTCCACTGGACTGACCACAGCTGCATCCACTTCAGCTTCAGAAGAACAACGACCCACCACCACCCGCAACAGATTCCTCGCAGAAACTGGAGCAAGATCACCACCGAGCATCTCACCACATCACTCCGCCAGAACCCTCCCGCCAGCACAACGGACCCCAACGAAGCAGCCAGCAACCTCACACAGTGGCTCACCAACTGCGCAAATGACCTCGCACCACTGAAGGACCCTCCCAGCAGACCCGGCAACAAGAAAGCCTCCTGGTTCACCGACGAAATCAAGAACTCCAAGAAGAACTGCTGCACCCTCGAGAAAGCCTGGCGCCACGACCAGACCACAGACAACATGACTGCCCTCAAGCATGCCACCCGCAAACACCACCAGCTGATCCGCACCACCAAGAAGACAGCATTCACAGAACGACTGGACAACAACGCCCACAACAGCAAGGAACTCTTAAGCATCGTCAAAGAGTTCTCCAATCCCAGTGCCGGAAACAGCGACATCACCCCCTCGCAAGACCTCTGCAACTCACTCGCCTTGTTCTTCTACCGCAAGATCACCGATATACACAACAGCTTCGGCGCATCTACCACGCACCCAACCACCAAACCAGCGCCCCCCACCACCACCCTCTGCACCTGGACCCCGATCAGCACCGAAGACACCACCCGCACGATGAACACCATCCACTCCGGATCACCAACCGACCCCTGCCCCCACCACGTCTTCAACAAGGCCGACACCATCATCGCACCCAACTCCGGGGCGTCATCAACACCTCCTTCAACACCGCCACCTTCCCGGAGCCCTGGAAACACGCCGAGCTCGGCGCCCTCCAGAATAAACCAACTACAGACCCCCCCGACCTCAAGAACTACCGCCCCATCTCCCTCCTCCCTTTTCCTGCCAAAGTCATCGAGAAGACCATCAACAGACAGCTTGCCGCCTTCCTCGAGACGAACGGATCCCTCGACCCCTCGCAGTCCGGTTTTCGAGCCAACCACAGCACCAAGACCGCCCTCATCGCAGCCACTGACGACATCAGATCCCTGCTCGACAACGGGGAAACAGCGGCCCTCTTCCTCCTGGACCTCTCTGCAGCGTTCGACACTGTCTGCCACCGCACCCTAGGGCAGCGCCTCAGCAACATCGGAGTCCAAGAGAAAGCACTAGAGTGGATCATCTCGTTCCTTGCCGGAAGAACCCAGAGAGTCCGCCTCCCCCCGTTCAGATCCAAGGCCACCGAAGTCATCTGCGGCGTACCACAAGGATCATCACTCAGCCCAACCCTCTTCAACGTCTACATGAGCCCTCTCGCAGCCATCGCACGCAAACACAACCTCAACATCATCTCCTACGCTGACGACACCCAGCTGATCCTATCTCTCACCAACGACCCTGCCACCGCCAGAACCAGCCTACACGAAGGGATGAAAGACGTCGCCGAGTGGATGAAGAACAGCTGCCTGAAACTGAACTCAGACAAGACGGAAGTCCTGGGATCATCGCCCTCCGCCTGGGATGACTCCTGGTGGCCCCCTGCCCTGGGCACCACTCCCAAGCCAACGGACCACGCACGCAACCTTGGCGTCATCTTGGACTCCTACCTCTCGATGACCAGACAAGTCAACGCCGTATCATCATCATGCTTCAACACCCTGCGCATGCTCTGTAAGATCTTCCGATGGATCCCCACCGAAACCAGGAAGATGGTTACCCAGGCCCTCGTCACCAGCTGACTGGTCTACAGAAACACCCTCTACGCCGGAACCACAGCCAAACTTCAGAAAAGACTCCAGTGCATCCAGAATGCCTCCACACGACTCGTCCTGGACGTCCCCCGACACAGCCACATCTCCGGCCACCTGAGAGACCTGCACTGGCTCCCCGTCAGCAAGAGGATCACGTTCAAGCTCCTCACCCACGCACACAAGGCCCTCCAAGACCTGGGCTCCAAGTACCTCAACAACAGCCTGACCTTCTAGGCACCCACCCACCAGCTACGGTCGACCAGCCTTGCCCTCGCCGCCATACCACGCATCCGCAAAGCCACCGCTGGGGGAAGATCCTTCTCCTACCTGGCGGCCAAGACATGGAACTCCCTCCCCATCCACCTTCGACTGACCAGGATCACCTTTCATTCAGTAATTGGTGGATAACTTGGACTGGATTTTCGAAGAATTGTGCATATTAAGTGACAACTATATCCCTCAGAACCCCTGAGTGTGTTGGAAGTATCACCACACTCACAATTTATTTATTTGGACATCATAGCCTTGAGAACGTTGCGGGATTACACCCTGTTGCGACGAAAAACGTTTGCTGTTGCTGGGAAGATCTGAATAAAGCATGATAAGAAAAATCAGAAAGAAATATTGTCTAATGTGTCCGCGAATTAATGTATATGTTTATTACTAACAGGGAAACCTTATCTTATGTAAAACGTGTGCTTGGAAGTAGTAATTGTATTTAGAGAGTTATTCTCTTGCCTCGTGGAGTTAAGTGGTTCTCCATACCTTAGAGCACTGTTAAGCTAATTTTGAACCAACATCGATTTAGTGCAAATTCAACCCTTAGGTGCCAAAATCCCTATACGCACAACCACGCCGTTAGTATTTTGCTAAAGTGCTCTCTCCTTCAAACATGGTAAAATTGACTTCACCTTATTGACACATTAATTTACTAGTCCCTAGTAAATGGTTCTAACTATGCCCTGTGCCTGTAAATTAAATGCACTCATTGTGGCACCCACTAAAGCAGCTTTTTAATATATGCCTCAGGCCTGCCACTGCAGCCTGTAGTACAATTGTAAACTGCAATTTCGACCTGGCATAATAGGCCTAAATCTTCATGTTTAATACATATAAGTGATGCCTAGCTAGACCCTAAAGGCTCATACGACTGGGTGCATTGTCGGAAGCCTTGACATGGGAAGAATTTTCGAGAGCCAGATATGGGAATTGGACAAGGACTCCTCCCACAAAAAGGATGGCACCAGGTATAAATATTGGACCTTCAGAGCCACTCATCAGAACACTCATAGACCTATGGAAGTTACCGGAAAAGTACTGCCATACTGTCATAAAACTTCTCTGCCGCTTGAAGGACTGCCTTGCTTTCTTCATCCAAAGCTAATCAGAGTGACTCTAAGGGTCATTTGGCTGACCTCCTGTGTGAGCTACAGGGACAACACAAACTTCAGAGGACTCTCTACACCTGCCCACTTGACCTTATGCACTGAACCGCCTGGACCTGCAACTGGACTTGTCCAATTCCTGATGCTGGCCTCTGTCTGGAGAGAGTGCTGAACCCCAAGAGGTGCTTTCTGGTCCATGACCCTATGCTTGCATCAGAGTATACTCCTCCTTGCCTAACTGTGGGTTACATGAAAGCGCAACGCAGCTCAATGCAGGACCTCACATCGCAGCCTCTCACAGCTCCTTATCGGTGGCCTCAACGGAACTGACACAGCACAATCTAACAAAACACAGGACATAACATCACAGCCCTCGCAGCACTTCATTGGGATCAAGCTCCATGATGCCACTCAGCGCAGGACTTCGCATCTCAGCGCCTTGATACATTAGAAATACAGAAGAAATGGCTCAATGGAATTGCAAGAAATATGGCAGAAAGTTAGATCTTTACTCAGAAAGCATGCTTTTTTTATTTGTTGTTAATACATTCAATCAGTCAGTCAGTTAATTCTTTACTTGGGCAATATAACACCATAAAAGCACCCCAAAAAACACAAAAAAGTCTTAATAACACATTGTTACAATCATGACTGTAAAACAAACGTTCATGATATGGTGTACCATGAAAACAAAGAAATGTAAATCAGCAGTATAAAAAACTAAACTCCCAGTATGGTACGTACAGACATATACTAATACTATTTATCATTTCATAAAAATCCGTTCCTATGTAACAAGCATCTGCAAAGTCAATAGGTCTTGCCTATATTTATTGGCTCTGGTAATGTTTTTTTAGCTATGTTGTAAATGGATGAAAGTAATGTTGAAAAGCTGTATAACATAGCCAACATTGTACGTGTTATAGTGCTGCATTGAAGCTAGCGCTGCTGTATAATATGGCTGAAAAACAGCTGAAAAGCCAATAGATCTTGCATAGGTGAGACCTATTGGCTTTGGCAATGCTTAGTATGGAATGCCATATGGTAATTTATAGGATTTTTTTACAGTGTATACTACGGATGACGGCTTACACTTTGGCATGTCGCTCCACACGCTGCATAGAACCGTCTGTGTGCCTGTGCCCTTAGCCCAGCTACCGCTGCTCCTGACAGGGGTTCGAGGCCCTCCTTTGCCCTTGCTCGTGCTCTCGATAATTTTATTGTTATTTCACTGTATTTGTTTAATGTGTTTTGTATCCCCTCCTTTCCACCTGTGCCATTACTGTGCCCTTTTGCCTTTTGCCCATTTTTTCCTTCTGTATCCCTCGCCGTTCATCACTCCCGTTTCCCGCCGCTGCCTCCCCTGCGGCCCGCCCCCCTGCTCTCCCATTCGTCCGCTCCCACCTCCCATCTTATGGCGGCCCGTCTGCGCCCATCCGCGGCTGGACCGCGCCCAATGCCAGAACCCCTGGCCCCAGCGGCACCCAACGCTGCTACGCCACCAACACCCTCCACGCACTCAACACCAGATGAGCACATGCATACTTCCTAGCCACCCCGAAACGCACCACATGCCCCTTCTTATGTCGGAACTGCTACTTCAACAGTTTCCGAGCCGCCAACCCGCACACCAGAGCAGGACGCAACCACCTCAGATGCACACTGCTGAACACCCGCTCCGCACGCAAACACGCCGTCGAACACTGGGACCTGCTCGACACATCCTCCCGGACGTAGCCTGCCTGACATAAACCTGGATGAACGACTCCTCAGAACCCGACGTCGCCATAGCCATCCCGGACGGCTACAAAATCACCCGTAGAGACCGCACCAACGGAGTAGGAGGTGGGCTCGCCATCATCCACAAGACCACCCTCATGGTCTCGACCAACTGCAACAACACCCTCAACAGCGTCGAACACCTGCACTTCCAGATCCACACTGATCAAAACACCACCCTCAGAGAAACGCTGTTCTACAGACCCCCCGGCCTCAGTTCAGCGACTCCATAGCCAACTTTGTCAGCATGCACGCCTTGGCCTCCACGGACTACATCCTCCTCTGAGACATCAACTTCCACCTCGAGAACACCAATGACATCAACTCCACCACCCTGACCGCCAACCTCTGACTCAGACAGGTCGTCACTGCACCCACCCACTCCGCCCGCCACGCGCTTGACCCCATCTTCTCTGCAAGCCTTCACTTCTCCTTCTGCCACACCACCGAACTCCACTGGACCGACCACCGATGCATCCACTTCACCTTCCAGAAACCCACCATGCACCACCACACCCAACAGATCCCCCACCGCAGCTGGAGCAAAGAATCACCAAAGACCAGCTAAACACCGCCCTCACCCGCCACCCACCCGCCAACCTCACTGACCCCGACACCGCCTCCAGCAACCCCAGACGCTGGATTAAGGACTGCACCAACATGCACGCCCCACTCAAGAAATCCTCCAACAGACACACAACTAAGAATGCCAACTGGTTCTCTGCAGAACTCCAGACCTCCAAACAAACCTACCAGAAACTAGAGAATAAATGGCACTGCGAACAGACACTGGAAAACCACGAAGCCCACAAGAAAGCCATGTGCCAATGCCATCACCTCATCAGAGCCACAAAAAGGACCTCCTTCATGGACTGCCTTGACAACAATGCACACAACAGCAAAGAGCACTTCAACATTATGAAGAAACTCCCCAACCCCATCTCCAACACCAACAACATTCCACCATCGAAAGTCCTGTGCAACTCCCTCGCCACCTTCTTCCACCGCAAGATAGCCGACATCCACGACAGCTTCAACATCCTGACCACCCCAACAACCGACAACACTTCAGACCCCACGACCACAACCCACAGCGACCCCCTGCTCACCTGGATCCACATCGATGACACCATCAAGATCATGAACAACATCGACTCCGGCTACCCGGCAGACCCATGCCCGCACCACATCTTCAAAAAAGCCAGCGCCACCATCGCACCCCATCCCCGCAAGGCCATTACCATCTCCTTAGAGACCGTGACCTTCCCGGGGAGCTGGAAGCACGCCAAGATCAATGCCCTGCTCAAGAAACCCAAGGCAGACCCGAGAGACCTCAAGAACTTCCGGCCCATTTCTCTGCTCCCATTCTCAGCAAAGGTTATCGAGAAAGCCGTCAACAAATAACTGACCCACTACCTCGAGGAGATTAATATCCTGGACCCTTCCCAGTCCAGATTCCGCAGCAACCACAGCACCGAAACCGCCCTCATCGCCGCCACCGACGACATCAGGGCCCTGCTGGACAAAGGCATAACCGCAGCCCTCATCCTCCTGGACCTATCAGCCGCCTTCGACACTATCGGCCACCGCACCCTACGCAAACGCCTCCACAATGCAGGCATCGGAGACAAGGCTCTGGAATGGACCACCTCCTTCCTCTCCGGCAGAACCCAGAGCGTCCGCCTCCCCCTTTCCGGTCCGAGGCCTCTAAGATCATCTGCGGCGTGCCCCAAGGATCATCCCTCAGCCCGACATTTTTCAACATCCACATGGCCCAGCTCGCCCATGTCGCCAGACTGCATGACCTCAACATCATCTCCTACGCCGACGACAGACAGCTGATCCTCTCCCACACCGAGGACCCCCTCACTGCCAAAACCAACCTCCACGAAGGAATGAAAACCGTCACCGAATGGATGAAGAACAGTCGCCTGAAGCTGAACTTGGACAAGACGTAGGTCCTCATCCTCGGCTCCATCCCCCCAGCCTGGGACGACTCCTGGTAGCCGACCGTCCTGGGAGTAGCTCCAACACCCAGCGACCACACATGCAACCTGGGATTCATCCTCAATACAACACTCTCCTTGACCAAGCAAGTCAACGCCATCTCATCCTCCTAATCCAACACCCTCCTCATGCTCCGGAAGATCTACAGGTGGATCCCGACTGACACAAGAAGAATGGTCACCCAGGCCCTCGTCAGCAGCAGGCTGGACAACGGAAACTCCCTCTACACGGGAGCCCCGGCCAAACGGCTGAAACAACTGCAACGCATACAGAACGCCTCTGCCTGCCTGATCCTCGACATCCCTTGACACAGCCACATCACACTCCACCTGAGAGACCTGCTCTGGCTGCCCGTCAACAAGAGGATCACCTTCAAGTTCCTCACCCATGCACACAAGGCACTCCACGACAAAGGACCAGCTTACCTCAACAGACGACTCACCTTCTACACCCCTAACCGCCAGCTCCGCTCCGCCGACCACGCCCTCACTACCATCCCCCGGAATCTGAAGAGCGACAGCTGGCGGGAGATCATTCTCCTACCTCGCCGCCAAGACCTGGAACACCCTGCCCATCCTCTTATGGCAGAGCCAAGACCTACTTACCTTCAGGAGACTACTCAAGACCTGGTTCTCCGAGCAGTAGCAGCACCCCCTCCACACCCCCCCAGCGCCTTGAGACCCTCACGCATAAGTAGTGCGCTTTACAAATTTCCTGATTGATTGATTGAAGTGCTGATGTTATAGAATGGAGAATTCCGTTGCCACGGTGTTAGTGTGTCCCGATTCAGACGCATTTTAGGACCATACAAAAACTGTGAAAGTGTCCCATATAAATGCGCTGAATGTAACAGAAGTATGAGGTAGACAGAAATTTACAATAGGTTACAGCTTTTATAACAGTGATGCTTTAGGCTATGTGTTGCTTTGGATGCAATGGTAATACAAGAAGCAAAAAAAAGCACTCCTGACTGCTTGTTTAGTACTAAAATATAGCAATAATCAGTGCTCACTGGGTTTCTTAGTGCTTTAGACCCCTGTCCCACTGCACATACTGCACCATTCAAATCATTAACCTAGTGCCTGCACCATAATTACCCCTATGACTGCTTGTTTTTTATTATTGCAATAATCGTTATTCAGTGGGTTTCCTAGACCTTTTAGCTCCTGTGCAACTGCATCTGCTTCACTATTCCAAAAATGGCCTAGGGCCTGCAAGGTAATTGCACTTGTGACTGCTTGTTTAGTAGCAAAATGTAGCAGTAATCTGTGTTCAGTGGGTTTCCTAGAGCTTTCAACCCCTGTGCCACTCCACCTGATGCAACATTCAAATCATGGCCCTAGGGTCTCCATGGTAACTGGACTTGTGACTGCTTGTTTAGTAGTAAAATATTATAATAATCAGTGCTTAGAGGGTTTCCTAACCCTTTTGGCCCCTGTGCCACTGCACCAGCGGCACAATTGAGATCATGACTCTAGTGCCTGCAAGAGCAAAGGAAATGGTCTGTATCCAGTAACATATGTGTTCTGAAAAAGGCACAACTGCAGACATAATAGTCTGCGTTGCTAAACATAAACAGAAGAGCTTTCATAAAAAGAGCCTTTAAACTTATCCAACTCTCCAAAACGAGTTGCCACTGATGTCATACATGAAGCATATGCTTTACACATCAAAATGAAAACCAACCATTGTTATATCGTGTGATGTGACTGGCTCTTTCCTGTGAAAATATATTATCATGTGCTTGAAAAATGAATGGGCCATAAACAGTGTAAGTTGCCCAAGATCTCCCTAGGTTAGGCGGATGCTGAGACTGAAATGTGGTTTTGTACTTTGTTCCTAAAAAGGCAATTTCAAAAATTAAATGGACTCATGAAAGAAGAGGAATTTAGCAACAAACATGCAAATGTTTTCTGCAGCTGATGAACGAGATACCTTTTGAGATAGCTATGTCTAAAATGAAATTTAAAAAAAGAATGAACAGAATTGTGCCCGAAATTACAGATGAACCTGGTGCCACTGACCACACTCTTACTGAAATGGAACAAATGTTTGCCAACTACTACAGCTGCCTTAACGTGGCTCCCCTTCGAGTGGGACCGGGTCCTGCCTCCTGTTTCCTCAGGAGAGTGCCTCGACTGTCTCATTCTGAGGCTCAGACGCTGGATGAGCTACTAACGGCTGAGGAAGTCGGCCCAGCGATCTCTGCAGTGGCCTCCGGAAAGATCCCGGGTCCTCTCAGATTGCTCATAGACATTTTGGGAAACTCTGAGGGGCATATTATTAAGGACAGACGATACATTATGTGAACACATCTAAGATGGGCTTCGATTGGCATTCATAGAGTATATTATCAAGGCCATTATCGCCGCTTTATCGGCAGTTTCCTGCCGATAAAAGCGGCGATAATGTATCGCCTGTCCGTGATAATATTCCCCTAAATCCCCAGCTTCTTGCCTTCTATAACGAGGTTTCCTAGAAGGGAGCCTTTCCACCGGAGATAGGTGCCACTACTACCTTTGTAGTAAACCTGTAGAAGCACCCCCCCCCCTCTGCCTCTTGCACTGACTATCGTCCAATCTCCCTCCTCAATGGTGAGGTTAAGATATGCGCTATGCTCCTCGCCAGCTGACTCAAGCAGGGCCAGTCAAAACCCATCCTGTGTGCTAGGAGGAGCAGGCTTTGTTGCTTTGCTGCCATCTAGGCAGGATTAAAGCTATGTTTCCTGCCAAGGAGAGGGCTGGCAGGGAATTAGATTTCTAATTCCTGCCTCTTCTCTTCTCTGTAGGGAACAAGACAGTGTCCTAAAAGATGGGGTCCCCAGGACACGGTCCCTCTTTGGGTCACAGGAGATGACCAAGTTTCTCGGAAAGTGGAGTCCCATACCCCTCCTCCATTTAAAACAAAATTGGCAAATGATGACATTTTGAAATGAATCATAGTGAAGAACTGGATATAAAAATAATGGCATTTTAAAATAAAATATTGTAAAATTTAAAGAGAAATCGTATTGTGTAGAATAACGTTATTCATGTGAAATTTGATGAAACTGCATTTTGATAGTTAATTTGGGTGCCTTCTTGTAATGGCAGAGTTTTTGGCTTTATTTAGCAGTGATATAGATCATTATTCTTGCTCGCATCTAGTATAGGTATTCTTAGCCTGTGTTGGCCCTTTTAAGCCCTTTTTCCAGACCTAGAAGAGGATAGCTGCTTAATATGCCTTTATTCTTGACTTTAACCTGTCTATTGCCTATTGGCTTTGACATATTAGACATATTGGTATGGTTTATGTAGGTATTCTGACAGAGCTAAGGAGCATTTCACCCCTTTCAGGCCTAAAGCTAGAGAGACTCCATCTTGATGGAAGCAGAGAGGCTTTTTAGGGCAAAAGCAATGTTTATAGTTATAACTGTTGTTCGCCTTAAGCGGACCGGAGAGAACCGGCCAGAGCTGAATCTAATCAGGAATTGTTCCCGGGCTCAGGTCTCTAGACGAAACAAGCAGACTGGTCACTGTGGGAGCGTCTAGCGCAAGGAGCCTGGTGCATGGGATTGGTGGGAAGAAGCTGCTGGCTGGAACTTTCCATGAGGAAACAGCATTCTATATTTGTGAAGTGCAGAGGCGGAGTCAGTTAGTCAAGCAGGAAGCAGTCGAGGAGAGAGGGAGTCGAGGAGAGAGTCCAGCAGAGAGGAGAGCAGTGGAGTGGAGTTGGCAGAGAGAGAGAGAGGGTTCAATCTGGAGAAGAGCTGAGTTGAATAGTGAGCTGGAACTGAAGGAAGCAGTCAGAAGCAGTTGCTTATCAGGAGGAGGTGTGAATAGCTGGAGTCTGAAGTAATGCCTTTTAGAAGAGATAGAGGAGAGCTCGTGGATTAACCTATGGGAGCAGATGGAATTGGACATTGGCGCAGAGACAGAGTGAATAAGATAGTGGAATGAACGGTGATCAGAGCGGCAGGAACCATTAAGATTGAAGACGGAAGGTGGAGAGACAGTTCGTGTGGGGGAGAGGAGTCCAGAGACAGAGTGATCAGCGCAGAGGTGTACCCAAGAGTGCAGGAGAGAGAGAGAGCATGAGATGAGCCAAGGCACAGACGAGAGAGGAACCCAGATGACAGCTAGAACAAGACTTCACACTAATCAGGTGATATTGTTTTCATCACATTAGCTACACTTTATGTCTAATCTTTTCCCTTTTAGCGGAGTGTTCCTGTTATGTGTAATCCTTCTCTTTCAAGTGGTGTGTTCTACCTATAGCCTTTGTTAGATTTGCATAAATGTTTATATTACTATAATAAAAGATCCCCAGTTTATAACAAACTGGTGTGTAGCCCCTATTCTTGTTCACTGAAGGTAAATGAATCTCCTAGGTGTTTGCTAGATATGTGAATGGAAGAGTAATCCCAATCAGGTAAGTGGTGATCACATAAATAGGGAGTGAGTGAACCTTTGATGCCAAGAGCAGAGAGTACACTATACAATCCGGACCCATATTCAAAGTTATTATTGTAGTTTCATCCCGAGTAGACAGCTGAGATAATATCCCAATATATATATATATATATGTATAGGTGTTCATAGGAATGTGGTCGTCGTTGATATGCGGCGTTAATGAGAGCACTGGGGGGTTGAACCAGTGTGTAAATCCACCAGATTGTGGCTTGAATAAGTGAGAACGTCAGGAAGGACACTGACGCGTAGTTTCGCAGGATCGCGAACAATTTGGAAAAGGGAGCATTGGGTTCTGCAGGCCCGTGTGTAGACACACCGGATTGTGTGTCAGATCTGCCCTAGGGTAGAACGGTCTGGGTCAGGGTGGCCGCGAGATCAACTGATGTGAATAAGTGTGGTGTAGGGTATGGATATCCCTAGTAATCAGTGAGTATTCTTAGTATCCCTATAGATTTAGTGGTGTTCTTAATAATATGAGCTTGTATATTGCGAGTTCCCCATCCTCAGGTAGGTACCAGGTGCCTGGATAGAGGAGTCCTGAGGAGGGAAGAAGGTGAGTACGTTCTGGCTGGGTTGGAGGGGCCCCTGGGGGCTGATCCCACCTACTCAGAAAATCCAGCCATTACATTTTGGCGTAGTCGTCATCTTACGAAGCCTGTGTGCCTGGCCATGTGCTTAGATTATTTCCCATGTGTTGTGTGGGAGTGCCCTGAGCGCCAGACATTACATTTTGGCGTAGTCGGACAGTTTACGAAGCCTGTGTGCCTGGCCATGTGCTTAGTTTGTTGCCCATGTGTTCTGAGGGAGTGCCCTGAACGCTAGTTCCATCTGGCGTAATGTTGCAGTTTATGTAGCCTGTTAGACCTATTGGCTTGAACAGTTGCAGCGTGAGGAGATTGTATTACATCATGGCATTTGGTTTATTCAGGGTGGAAGGAATGGTTTTCATCTTGGTGTTTAAAGTGTCAGAGTTGAAGGATGGCATTACATGAGGAAGCCAGTTACATCTATGTGATGGTCCAATTGTATAATTGTGTGTAAAAAATGCTTTTAAATTGCCCATTCGATTGCTTGCTGCATCTGCTTATGCTGTGCAATGTGAAATGTGTTCATTGTAATATGATCTGTGGAGTTCTTTGAATATAGCTTCTTGTAAATATGGCTTGTGAATAGCGCCATATTAATGTGATTTGTGAGGTGCATGTTCTCATGTTGATTTATTGTGTTCCTTGTGCATTGCGCCTTGGATACATTTTTTTTTTGTGAAAGGCTTGTCTTGTAAATATGGCTTGTGAATAGCGCCATGTGGTCATGGCTTGGACAGGGCATGTTATCATTACGTTTGGCAGGAGAGAGCTGGATCTTTCTCGGGTGCTTGGGGATAACGTTTTTGAAAATATGTGTACGTGTCATTTGTAAACGTGAAGAAATGTGCTAATGATTTTCCCATGTATAAATGGACGTTGGGAAATATTTCTATTTGAGCTGCCAAAGGGTTAATATCTTGAGTTGAGATGGCAGCCTTTATTTTTTACATGCTGTCAACATGCATGGTTATCTGACCTGACTATAAAAGTCAGTGGATTTTTTGATGGTTTGATTTTGACTTTTTTTTTTTTTTTGGTTCCTTGGTCAGCCTACGTGCTTTGTCAGTTTCTTGACGGAAAGGTAACATCTTGTGTTTTGAGAAGGGTTCTGTTCATTTCACATTCCTTTTGAAATGCGTCTACGAATTTGTGTGGGTTCACCTTGGAACTGATGTGGTTATAAATCAACCTTACGGAGAAAGCTGTGTTCTTTTAAAATGAGTGAAATGTTAAAAAGATAGCCCGTTAGAGTGCACGCTACGAGCTGTTTTCATTAATTATTTCTGTGAGGGGTTTCCATCTAGACAGGAATGTGCTGGTTTCAGAATAATAAATCTTGCCCGACGGTGCATGGTAACATGTGCTTTTAATTAGTGGAATGCAACCATGTGCCTTTGAAAGAGGGAAAAATGTTAAAATGCAACATTATTATTTTCCCAAATGTAAATTAAAATGTATGCTTTTATAAATGTGTCATCAAAAAATGTGAACTTAAATACAATGTTGAAATGTATCTGCATTTTATGTTGTTTTACAAATTATTTCTCTTTGACAAATGGACCATGTTAATTCGTTTCTTAAATGCAGCATGTATATTATTGTATGCCAAAGGTAGTTGCCCCTTTCTAAATAAGTGCCCATATTTTAAATGTCTTGCCTTTAGTTGAGTTAGTTGGACAAACGTCTTTTTAAAAAAAAAAAACTGGAGCTTTTTTAATTGGCAATACACTGTAACAGAATTGTTTTTTGTTAAATTCGAGCTTCCGTTAGTTACAAAATAAGGCATGTGAAATTTGTTTTTTGACCTTGGCAGACCAGCTGGTTTGTGCCTTCATTCTGCAAGTTTCGATCACGTCCCAGTGTGTTATGATTGGCTACAGTTCAATTTTCTTCCGCGCACGGCTTGTTTATTTAAGGGCGGGGTGGCCTGGCTCTTCCCTTGGAGTTAGTTAGTTTGATGGGCCTGGGCGGACTTCTCTGACCAGGGAAAATGGGAGGCTTGCAGTGCCCTGCTGATGCTGTCACCATTTGGGCGGTACTCCAAAAAATTTTTTTCACACTGTAGCCTAGGTCCTGCCCTGAAGGGTGTGACTGGCTTAGTTAGGATTAGGGTATGTTAGGCCCTGCGCTAAAAGTTATTAAAAGTTAAATTTTGAATGTTTTTAATTAATTAGGATATTTTCTTTTCAATAATGAAAGGCACCCGGGGTGCTTTTTAAATGGAAAATTTTATTTTACAAGAATAATGATACTTGTTCTCTTGTTTCTAGGATTGCTGCAGTTGGGGTGCGTGCGTGCGTCTGCCCACTCCCCTCCCACTCCCTTTATTTGTTTTAGCTTTTTATTTTCATGTTTTTATTTTAGTTTATTGTTTTGGATGATGGAACCAGACCAGACCAGACCAGATCGAAAGGGTGATGGATGGCCGCATTGGAGGAAGTACCGAGGATGCAGGGTGGTGGCCTACACTGAAGAATTTGGACATTGAATAATACCTTGGACAATCAGGCCCCACTTTTTAAAAAAAAAAAAAACATGTCACCTATTTAATTTCCTAGCCTGCATTTTTTGTTGACATCACTACGAGCAGGCCCCACTTTTAAAGAACGAAAAACTAAAACATGTTTTATTTGTAACAGTATTATAAAAGAATTTGGACATTGAATAATCCCTTGGACAATCCGGCCTCACTTTTTAAGCAAAAAAACGTGCCACCTATTATAGTTTTTCTGTTTTCTTCAAAACAGTTTAAGGACTTTTTTGAATGGCGGTGCCCACATGTGTCCTTAAATGGGGTTGTTGTAGTTTTTTTACTGTTTTTACATTTTCACCTTGATTGATCAGTGGGTGGTTACCTTAAAATTTGGATTGTTCTGGGTGGTGTGTCTTTTAGTATGATTATGTATTAATGTTTGCCCGGACCTTGCAACTGTATTTCTCAGATTTCACTTTAAATTGACAAATGTCAGCAGGTAGGCCTCATTTAGGCCCATTGTTATTTTCATCTCACATACTAGCACCTACACCAATAGTTTCATGTGTCATCATTAGCTTAAGTTGCCTATAGTACGTAAGGCTCATTTAGGCCCTTTTTTTGTTTTCTCATTAGGAGTTGAAGCACATTTAGTTCTTAACTTGACAATAGTAGGTAGGCCTCATTTAGCCTTAAGTTGTCCGAAGTAGGCCCATTTAGGCCCCTTGCTGTTTTTATTCAACACATAAGTCCCTACATCACTAGATTTCACCAATTATCATTAGAAGTTGAGGCACATTTAGTTTGAGGATGCTTTGGTTAGTTTCTGTTGTTATCAGATCCAATCTCAGATATGTTTCAGCATTCAAGTCAAGGGTGCTTTGATTTGTTTTTAGGTTTCTATTCCCTACAATTGAGTTTCAGGTGGAATTTTCCTTGAGTTGTCATTGTTTTTAGGGAGTTTTTTTTTTTTAGGTTTTGATTTGTTGATAGATTGTGTTGATGTTTGTTTATTTAGATGTTATTGTTTGTCAGATGTTCGCAAGATAAGGATCTACGGGTGGATGGCAGAGTTTTTTGGGCTTTATTTAGCAGTGATATAGATCTTAATCTTGCTCACATCTAGGATAGGTATTCTTAGCCTATGTTGGATAGATTATGTTGATGTTTGTTTAGATGGTTGTTGTTGTTTATAAGATGCTCGCAAGATAAGGATCTAGGGTGCAGTGTAATGGCAGAGTTTTTGGCTTTATTTAGCAGTGATATAGATCATTATTCTTGCTCGCATCTAGTATAGGTATTCTTAGCCTGTGTTGGCCCTTTTAAGCCCTTTTTCCAGACCTAGAAGAGGATAGCTGCTTAATATGCCTTTATTCTTGACTTTAACCTGTCTATTGCCTATTGGCTTTGACATATTAGACATATTGGTATGGTTTATGTAGGTATTCTGACAGAGCTAAGGAGCATTTCACCCCTTTCAGGCCTAAAGCTAGAGAGACTCCATCTTGATGGAAGCAGAGAGGCTTTTTAGGGCAAAAGCAATGTTTATAGTTATAACTGTTGTTCGCCTTAAGCGGACCGGAGAGAACCGGCCAGAGCTGAATCTAATCAGGAATTGTTCCCGGGCTCAGGTCTCTAGACGAAACAAGCAGACTGGTCACTGTGGGAGCGTCTAGCGCAAGGAGCCTGGTGCATGGGATTGGTGGGAAGAAGCTGCTGGCTGGAACTTTCCATGAGGAAACAGCATTCTATATTTGTGAAGTGCAGAGGCGGAGTCAGTTAGTCAAGCAGGAAGCAGTTGAGGAGAGAGGGAGTCGAGGAGAGAGTCCAGCAGAGAGGAGAGCAGTGGAGTGGAGTTGGCAGAGAGAGAGAGAGGGTTCAATCTGGAGAAGAGCTGAGTTGAATAGTGAGCTGGAACTGAAGGAAGCAGTCAGAAGCAGTTGCTTATCAGGAGGAGGTGTGAATAGCTGGAGTCTGAAGTAATGCCTTTTAGAAGAGATAGAGGAGAGCTCGTGGATTAACCTATGGGAGCAGATGGAATTGGACATTGGCGCAGAGACAGAGTGAATAAGATAGTGGAATGAACGGTGATCAGAGCGGCAGGAACCATTAAGATTGAAGACGGAAGGTGGAGAGACAGTTCGTGTGGGGGAGAGGAGTCCAGAGACAGAGTGATCAGCGCAGAGGTGTACCCAAGAGTGCAGGAGAGAGAGAGAGCATGAGATGAGCCAAGGCACAGACGAGAGTGGAACCCAGATGACAGCTAGAACAAGACTTCACACTAATCAGGTGATATTGTTTTCATCACATTAGCTACACTTTATGTCTAATCTTTTCCCTTTTAGCGGAGTGTTCCTGTTATGTGTAATCCTTCTCTTTCAAGTGGTGTGTTCTACCTATAGCCTTTGTTAGATTTGCATAAATGTTTATATTACTATAATAAAAGATCCCCAGTTTATAACAAACTGGTGTGTAGCCCCTATTCTTGTTCACTGAAGGTAAATGAATCTCCTAGGTGTTTGCTAGATATGTGAATGGAAGAGTAATCCCAATCAGGTAAGTGGTGATCACATAAATAGGGAGTGAGTGAACCTTTGATGCCAAGAGCAGAGAGTACACTATACAATCCGGACCCATATTCAAAGTTATTATTGTAGTTTCATCCCGAGTAGACAGCTGAGATGATATCCCAATATATATATATATATATGTATAGGTGTTCATAGGAATGTGGTCGTCGTTGATATGCGGCGTTAATGAGAGCACTGGGGGGTTGAACCAGTGTGTAAATCCACCAGATTGTGGCTTGAATAAGTGAGAACGTCAGGAAGGACACTGACGCGTAGTTTCGCAGGATCGCGAACAATTTGGAAAAGGGAGCATTGGGTTCTGCAGGCCCGTGTGTAGACACACCGGATTGTGTGTCAGATCTGCCCTAGGGTAGAACGGTCTGGGTCAGGGTGGCCGCGAGATCAACTGATGTGAATAAGTGTGGTGTAGGGTATGGATATCCCTAGTAATCAGTGAGTATTCTTAGTATCCCTATAGATTTAGTGGTGTTCTTAATAATATGAGCTTGTATATTGCGAGTTCCCCATCCTCAGGTAGGTACCAGGTGCCTGGATAGAGGAGTCCTGAGGAGGGAAGAAGGTGAGTACGTTCTGGCTGGGTTGGAGGGGCCCCTGGGGGCTGATCCCACCTACTCAGAAAATCCAGCCATTACATTTCTGCCATAGGTTAGTTACGTTCCAGCAGAGATATGCATTGTCCGCAGCCAAATCACATGATCTCTTGTTACCTCGTCATAGTCAATACGTAAACATTAAAAGGAGATGTTCTATTCCAATAAAGGGCAAAAGTACAAAAATAAGGATTAAAAAAGCAAAAAAACCTTCTGTGATTCAAAACAGAAATACGTTTCATAATAAGAAATGTATGTCATTTATGGACTGTTCACAGCTGTTTTCTAAAAACCATTGGATTAAGGGGAGTAGATGTTAAGGAAAGACTCTTTGTTTCAAGACTTAAGTCTTATTCAAATTGATTGGTAACAATCTGTGCCCACTCAGTTTGAACTAATTAGCACGTATTCCTTCATATACTTAACATCTAAAGAAAATTAATTAATGCAACTGAATGCATTACTGCATTTAGCCCAAGTGGGCCATTATTAAGTTTCGTTTATACATTAGAAACACATTGTTAAGTGCAAAACTTTTCTTCTGTTAAGTATACACCTTGAATATCGAACCCATAATATCGATTGGACAGAATACCTAGAACAAAATATTAAAGCAATATAGACTAGTAATTGAGTTTACATTTTCTATACCTAACTCCATGTATATGAATCTACGCCTTTCATGTATCTTCAAGGTACATAAATGTGGAGTTAGGAATTGTAAATCTATGACATTCTGTCCTCCATATTCTTGTTAGACCGGAATGAAATTTTAATTATGCTGGCATCATTTTGGAATTTCGCGTAACAAGATTTAGGCATAAGTACTAAAATTACACAATTACGCCACATCACGCAATTTCATTTTACTGCAAGATGTACCATTTGGGTAATTTTTTTATCTGAGGGGGATTTAAGGTCGATTTTTTAGCCAAGCAGACCATTTAGGTCATTTTTTAGCTCAAAACTACAATTCTGAACATGAGCAACATTGTTTTGAACGCAAGTGACCAGAAATCAACTTGTAATTAGATTTTCACGTTGAATTTTTACTTGAACGGACGGTTCGGTAACTTTTTGAATGGGAGATGGATTTTACATGATTAGGCGTACTTTGAATTTTAGTCTAGTCATTTTGCGTAATTACGCTGCAGCAGATTATGCGTGTTTCTCACACTCCTGTCAATTGTACCACGATATTGTTTGTGTCGATATTCAGTAGCACAACTTTCTGTTATGTTCAGACTATTAGGTTCACTTGTATCCAAAATTATTTCTGTCTCCACATTTTATGGGAATGTTTTCTATCCCAAAAAGTTAAACCAATCTTTCACCCACATGATGTTTCTGAAGAGAAGGGAGTGCTATAAGATAAGATTTGTCATTATGTCTAATTGATTGAAAATGGTCAAATATTGCTCTGACATTTTATGTGGTACTTTGTATTTCTAACCAGGCTTGGGTGATATTTAAATTTCACTGGCATAATCCACGCAATTTCAAGAAATTCATGTTACACTTGTTATGCGAAATTCGGAAATTATTTGTAAATACATTTTGTTATGCTTGGCTTCAATTTTGTATTCACATTGTGCTACTTTAATTGAGGTCTGAAGATACCCGTTGTTTTTGGATGATATTCTCAACCCTACTGTGCTCAGATTACAGTTTGGGTGAGTTATCTGAAAGAGCTTGCTTAGGTCAAGATCGGTGGGTGACTATTGACCTGTTTTTGTCCACACAAACCCAATCCCTGACTGCCCAAGTTCATACCCATATACAGGGGAGCAAGATGCTGATGATGAAAAGCCAGGTCACAGTGAATGGCTATCATGTGATACCTCTATGTAGCTCCTCCTCTTTTCCACAAACTGTACTTGATATGGTATTTTTAGGAGCTTGTGGTGTGTGTTTTAACCTCTTACAATGTTGAGCAACAACTGAGACAAAGTAACAGATGTTCACTACCCACGGTTGCTCAATAGAACACTTTGTTGGCTCCCTGATTGAGTCTTTTCCTTCTGCAATCTAACGTTTGATGTGATCACCATAGGTAAGCCGATAAAGTATTGTCAGTGAATGATAAGATATACCACTATAAGCTATACAATAGCATGATCTATTCCAGGTAAGTCACCAAAGGGCAGCAAGGGCTACGATGTGATTCCGGCTCCCATCCCGAAGACCAATCGTTATAGTTTGCCCCTGGCTGCAACTCATTTGCCAGCAGGGGCGGATTGGCACAGTGGGCAGTCGGGCATTGGCCGAAGGGCCGGTGTGTTGGTGCCCTCTGTTGGCCGTTTTTTCCCCCTTTTTTCCCAGCCCACAGAGGGCACTGGACAGGTATAATGAAAAGCTGCCTCGGTGCGGAGCGTGTGATATGGCTTTTGGGCGATGATTAGTTGTGGTCTCTCTTTGACCTCCTGCCTTGCCAATCTATTGACCTGATGGTGGGCTGGGAAGATGGGGACTGTATGCGAGAATCGGCCTCCCTGGGGGCAGGTGTTGCTCAGGTCAGTGAGCCATTCTCACCTTGGCCCCCCTGGGGCCACACAGCCCAGGAAAGGTGTTTTCATCTAACACCTCACACATGGGCCTTCTCATTCAGGGCATAGGTGGGCAGAGGAGGGTGGTGTTGTGCTGGGGACTCGCTGTGGGGGACAGGTGATGTTGTGGACTCGAACCATCTTCACACCCCTCCCCCCCCCCCCCCCCCCTGATGGCACAGCAGTGGTGTTTTATGCTTTATACGCTCCCCTGTCAGGCCATTGCCCCGAGGCAGCGGGGGACTGGGGAGAGCTTGAGTAATTTAGTAATATAAATGGGCCTGGTAGTTCTGTAGCTCAGGCAAGGGGGGCTGGAGGGGAGGTTTAGTAATTTTCTTTTTTTATGTTCAAAATATTGTATTGAAATTTTTTATCATATGTAACAATAAACAAGACATACAGAAAAATATAATAAATTCATGGTTCCAAATATAAATACAAGTAATGCAATGAAACAACTAAAAGAAGGGGAAGGGAGGGGAAGGGAAGGAGACTTATAATATCAAATAAATAATATGCAATACATAGAGCTATTATATACAATAATTAAATATGAGCGAAATTCATAACCTACGTTACTTAAGAGGAATTTGATAAGTAGATATCTATAGGAACCCAAAATAAATGAAAAGAAGGTGAGTTTTTACACACCCCAGATAAAGATAATTGTGCTCCTCTTCTCGTAAAAATAACCCAAGACCACCCTGCATGAACTGAAAACTTTGAAACATCTTTCCAACAATAGGTAATGGGTTTTAACGCAGAGGAAATTAGGAAATTAAAGAGTTTGCATTCAAGTGTATTTAAATCATGAGACAAGAGTATTGATTTGCAAATCAACAGATTATATGTTAAATCCTCTTGAAGATGAAGAATCTTCTTAATAATGTCCCAAACATCTATCCAGAATTTAGAAACTAATGGACAAGAAAAAAGCATATGTTGTAATGAACCAGAATGCAAATTACAATGCCAACATGTATCAGATTGAAGTAATTTGGCTTTGAATAATCGTACAGGTGTCCACATTAAGCATGGGCGAATTTTGCGAATCTCGCGTTCGCGAATTTTGCGGATTTGCGAACTCGCAATACGCAAAATCCGCGAATTCTCGCGAATTTGCGGATTTTTTTTGTGTTCGCGCGGGTTTCTGCCAGTTCGCGAGGGTTTTGTACAATTTCGCAAACGCGAACTTACCTGTCGGGTCGCAAGTTTTGCGAACTTGTTGTTTCTACGTGTCCAGCCTGTTTGGGACACTCTTCTTCATCACTGCCACTCTCTGTCACCACTGCCACTCTCTGACTACTCATGCCACCCTCTGGCCCACCCATGCCACCCTCTGTTTCATCACAGCACCCTCTGGTTGTCCAGTGTACATTATTGTGGCAAAGCAAAGCACACCTTCCCTGCCTCAAGTGACCTGAATTAATTTGGGGCTGATTAATGTGTCACAGAATATATTTTTAGCCGGCACCTGCTTCCTTAGTGCTTCCTGATTAGTGATCTTTTGAACTTGCTAAGTGCTTTCATTGTTGCAAAATTAGTTACAACACCTGCCCTGCCCCAACTGACAATAATGAATTAGGGGCTGATTAATGTGTCACTGGATTTGAACTTCCAGCCTGGCTCCTGCTTGTCTGCCTTAGCTGTAATTCAGGACCTTTGTGTAACTATTCTGAGGGTCAGAGCAGGGTCACATAATAGTTGCAAGTAGGCAACTGAACTCTGGAGGGGCCCCTCAGGAAGCACTACAGGAAATGGCTACTAATGATGAGCTTGAACTTTTGAACCTGGTAAGTAGTTTCAGTTTTGCTAAGATCGTATTTCTGCAAATTAGCGCTTATTCGCGGGCGCGAAGTTGAACTGGGAAGCCGCGAACTCACGCGAACAGTGCGAGCAAGCCATAAAATCCGCTGCTCGCGGATGTGCGGATTTTGCGGGAAATTCGAAATTTACCGAAAATCCGCAAAATCCGCGAGCGTAACGGATTTTCAGCCCATGCTTAGTCCACATACAATTAAATAGAATATAAGAATTAGTTTGAAGCAAACAAACAGGAAACCAACCAGTTATATTGATAATCCAAATAATTTCCCATGAATCAATAGACATAGAAAGAGAAAGTTAATTGTTCCAAAATTGTGCAATCTCATTAATATTAGAACCTAAATTATTTGATATTTTTTTATATAAAATAGAAACACAATAAGGATTTGATGACACAGTTTGAATATATGTTATTATATGTTATTATATGAATATATGTTAGCGCTACGAGGCCTCCGGGTTGTTTGCGCTCTACAAAACCCAATTAATAATAATAAATAATAATATGTGAGTAACTCAGCATGAACTACAGAGGGAATGGTGTGTGAAAATGAGTCCAATATAGAATTAATTAAACATTCATATTTACTAAAATCTGAATTCGCCAAGTTGAATGTAATTTGTAACAATTGAAATTATATGAATGTATTATCATTATAAACATCCTTAAGATAGAAAATTCCAGCTTTAATTCATGAGGACCAAAAACTAATATGTCTATTCAATTTAATAACAGAACTTTACCATAGTGACAAATCACTAGTTGCAGACATGGGGCATTCAAAAATAGAATCAAGATCATTAAAAATAAGTTTAGTGGATTTAATGATATGTGATTTATGAACATAGGAAGATTTAATTTACATTGTTAATAAAGTGGAGAGTGGAAAGGGATGTACAATGGATTTTTCAATAAGGAACCAAGTAGGAGGGTTAGGTATAGAGGAGTGGTTAAACCAAATAGCACTTTGTTTCATAATAAAAGCTTTATGATAGAGAAGAAAATCTGGAATGCCGAAACCAGTATTATTTTTCAGGATTCTTAATTTTTTATAATTAATGCGTTTAGCTTTTTTATTCCAAAGAAAGTTGGAGAGAAGTTTATCAATATCTTTATATATTTGAATGGGAATTGAATGGGGATCATAGTTAATGTGTAAAATATTTTAGGGGCAATATTCATTTTAATGCATTCCATTCGCCCCCACCATGAAAGATGTAACGAAGACCATTTAGATGATTTATCCTTAATATAATTTAAAACAAAATCACTATTTAAATTCATTGTTGATTTAATAGAAGAGGAAAATAGGGTACCCAAATACTTCAACCTTTTCTTTTGCCAAATAATGTCCCTCATGGGTACCATATCAGGAGTACAATATACATTTAAGGGAAAAAACTCAGTTTTATTGGAGTTTAATTTATAACCTGAAACTAAAGAATATTTAGAAATGATGTCTAATAAAG
Source organism: Lissotriton vulgaris (assembly GCF_964263255.1). Classification (NCBI taxonomy): domain Eukaryota; kingdom Metazoa; phylum Chordata; class Amphibia; order Caudata; family Salamandridae; genus Lissotriton; species Lissotriton vulgaris. Next base: position 2,120,271,046 of record NC_141687.1, on the reverse strand, counting down.
AAGGAAAAGAGGACAAAGGATCACTGATAAACAAAAGCACATCATCTGCATATGTCAGAGTTTTAACCACTATATCTTTAACTGTAATCCCATTAATAGAATTACATTGTCGGATAGAAGCAAGAAAGGGTTCAATACCCAGTAAAAATAAAAGAGGTGAAAGAGGACATCTCTGACGGGTACCTCTGTAAAGGGAGAATTGAGTAGAGACTTGACCATTAATAAATAATCTAGCAGTAGGGGCAGAGTATAAGGCTGAAACCATATGAATATAATTATCACCAAAATTAAACGAGCGTAGGGTACGAAATAAAAAGTGCCAATGAAGCTTATCAAAGGCTTTTTCAGCATCTAAAGCCATAACACCGGATGGAGTATGTGATGTTTGTGTCTGATCAATGACATGTAATAACGTTCTTGTGTTGTTAGCTGAATATCTATTTTTCATAAACCCGGATTGATCAGAATGTATTATAGAATCTAATATGGGAGATAAATGTGAGGCTAATATTTTGGCATATAATTTACAATCTTGATTTATTAAAGAAATGGGATGGTAATTAGAAACAAGGGTGGGGTCTTTATCTGGTTTGGGAAGAACAATAATTAAGGCTTCTGAAAAGGACCCAGACATTTTTCCAAAAGAGCTAAAAAGATTAAAGAGTTGGAGTAAAAAGGGTGAAAGTTGTGAATGAAATTCTTTATAAAATTCAGCTGGAAAGCCATCAGGACCTGGGGTTTATTTTGTTTGAGAGATTTTATAGCGGATAAAATTTCATCTATTGTAATGGGTAAATCTAGTCCTGGTTTATCTGTTTGAGAAAGTTTGGGTAAGTTACAGGTAGAAAGGAAAGGGTCAACTATAGAATCTTCATTAAACTCCGGTTTATTATATAGTGTAGAGTAAAATTCCAAAAATTCATTGACAATATCTATATGTGAGATCGCAACTTTACCTGTAGGTTTACGAATGGAAGCTATCTGAGTTTTGTCTTTTTTAATATGAAGATAATTAGCTTAAAACCTACCAGATTTATTTGCATTAAAACTAAATTTAGCTTTGGCTCTGGAAAGTTGTACCCCAGCTCTTTTACTAAGAATAGTATTGAATTCATAACGTAGTTTTTGCAATATACCTCTATATTTTGAATCATTGGAGGTAATAAAAAGTCTCTCATATTGTGCTATTTGTTTCTGCAGACGAACTATGTTAGCATTAAAAGTTTTGTTTTCATGAGCCATAACAGAAATCGTAGTTCCTCTAATAAAAGCTTTAAACGCATCCCATCGATTAATCAAAGAAGTTCAGCCTTCAGGGTTCATTTGAAAGTAATCTGATATAGCTGATAGAAGTCTTGGTCTATTCCGTTCATTGAGAGCAATGCTAGAATTCATTCGCCATCTAGAGTGATTAGGGAGTATTGACTGGGTATTTAAAATACAGGAAATCATGGCATGATCGGAGATATCAATATTGCCAATGATGGGGTTCGTGATAGAAGGAATGAGTTCTCATGAAACTAAAATATAATCAATTCTAGAATGCCAATTGTGTGGATTCGAAAAGAAGGTAACATTTTTGTCTGTAGGAAAATGGAGACGCCAAATATCGATTAACTTTGTGGTTTGGAGAAATTGTTTAAAGGCAAAATAAACTTTAGTGGTATGAAATTTGGCATGTGACAATCTCTCCAATAAGGGGTCAGCTACTACATTAAAATCACCTGCAACAATCAAAGGAACATTTCCAATTTTAAGAACGTAAGTAGTGAGAGTAGACCAAAACATAGGTTCATCTGCAGTAGGACCATAAACATTTATCAAGGAAATAATATTGTCATGAATCTTAACTGATACAATTAAATACCTCCCTTCAGAATCAGCAACTTTGTTCAAAATTTGACAATGAGACTTTTTAGCAATAAGTATTGCTACACCATTTGTTTACCAATAGCAGGAGATGAAACTATACATTCAACCCATTTCTTCTTCATATAATTCAATATTTTATCATCAACATGAGTCTCTTGAAGAAAACAAAAATCAGCCTTAGAACGACCTAAGTAATCTAAAATCTTAGTACGTTTAACTGGATGTCGTAAACCTTTGACATTTAATGAAATGACTTTAACATTAGCCATAGTGAAGAATTAAAGAAGAAAAGAAGAAGAAAAGGAGAAAAGAGAAAAGAAGAGGAAATGAAAGAGTATAAGTAGCTCGCAGAATTATGAAATGTGAGTGAGAGGAGAAAACATAAAAGAAAAAGACAAAACAGAGACAAAACAGAAAACAGAAATAAGAGCAGTGAAACGCACACACGATCTACAAGCATGACCTTAACCGTTGGAGCCCCAAGGTAAAATAAGAATTCAAAAACCTGTCAGCAGACCATGAACAACAAGAATTCAAGAGGCAGGATGGGGATCATGTGTATCCATTGGACGTTGAATTGCTGGTCAAGAAAATGGCGAAGGTCCTCAGGTCTCTGGAAAGATTTAGAGAATGAGTCCTTCCAAATGTGCATCGTCGATGGATCAAAGAGACCATATTTATAACTAAGACTTCTTAATTGAGGGCGAAGAGCAGCGAATTCCTTACGGATTGCAACAGTGTCTTTTGCAAAATCTTGATGAATGAAGATTTTGTGACCGTTAACCATCAATGAAGGAATGTCTCTAGCTGCCTTTCGAATCATAACCAAATGATGATGACGAAATACCTTAAATATCATTTGTTGAGGTTTGGTAAGGTGTGGATTACGATGTGAAGGAATTCGATGGGCCTTATCAATTTTTAATTCTTCAGGATATTTGAGGTTTAAAAGACCAGGAAGTAGGGACTCCAAATATAATCGACAATTATTTCCTTCAACTTCTTCTGGTAAATTAAAAATTTGTAAATTATATTGTCTATTCCGATTTTCCATATCCAGCAGGTGTGAGCTCATCGGAGACATTTTCGCCACAAGTGGAGTGAAGGCATCTATTTTGGTTTTATTATCTTGGCTTTTGATGGAGTTATCTGAGGTTTTCATTGATAAACAAGCCATTTCCTTGCGCACATTTTTAATTTCAGTCGCAATAGTGTCAGTATTTGCCTTTAGAGCTTGAATCTCCTGTAAAATGACAGATAAGGAAGGCTCTGAAGACTCCACCAATTTCGATTTTAAAGGAGGCGGTGAAACTTGTTGTTTTCTTTTGTTAGGAGCTTTATTATCCATTTTATCAGAATAGTACTCAAAATTACAAAATTCTGAAAAAATATTAGGCAAATAGTATGAAAATGAGGAAAACAGCTCCAAATTATTGGTGCAGCAGCTAAACTGTATCGTGGGAGTGGCTAGGCCAAAGCCAGGCCCTCTCCTAAAGGACACTACCCCCCCTGACAGAAATTGCAGGCTGTGACTGGAAGCACTACTGGGAGCAGGGACCAAAAGGCTGCAAAACTCACTTGTAGTGTAGAAAAGCGGCTGAAATTGCTGCCAGCACCAGGTAAGGGTTGTGTGAGCACACCGACCTCCTAAAAAGGAAGCTACTGACAGTTTTTCGTCGTTTGTTACGAAAAACGGGCTCAAAACGCGACGAAGCTCCTCAGTCGGCGGCCATCTTGGTCGCGCGCTCGTGTGTCTCCCTGGTTTAGTAATTTTTCTAAGTGAAAGGGCCACCCTGTTGTCCTATTTCTCAGGGTGTCGGCCATTGTCACCTTGCCCCCAGTGTCCTTCCAAAGAACAATATCCTCCACGTTCATGAGCTGCGTGTGCATAGGCACATTTGGCCTAAAAGTCAGAGTTGCAGAGATGTGGGATCAGGTCTCAGTCCAGGCGTCTGCTCTCAACATCCTGTGATTCTGAGCAAATAACTTAATTCCTAGGCCCTTAAATAAAATATCTGATCTTGTGTACTGTAATTGGTGCTCATAAATAGCGCTTAAACAGCCTTTGCCTTGGGTTGGGTTCACAATATATAAAACTGTCAAAAAGAACAACAGCAATAAAAAGCCAAGCATTGGCAATGCCAATAGGTTGCGCATTCGCAAGAGTTAGAGCTATTGGCGCTGTAAATGACAATGTGTTTTACCCATGTGTTTTGGAATGGAGTGGAGGTATGTGGTATGGAGTGTAATTATATGGGTTGGATCCGAATTGCTAGTTGTGGAATAGTGTGGCGTAGAATTATGTGGTAAGGTGTGCAGTGGAATTATGTGGTAAGGTGTGCAGTGGAATTATGTGGATAGTAATTATGTGGTTTTGAGTGTACTGGAATTATGTGGAGTGGGATTTACTCAAGGGTGGGCTTCACGATCCTTCACTCTGTGTATCCTTAGACTGGGGTATGAAGTAGTCTCTAGGAAGGGGGCAGGGGGAGAGGGAGGTATAGCTGTTGTCTGGGTGAGGGAAGGTCCATAGGATGGAAGACCAGGAGAGTGGTCCGGAGAGAGTTTTGGTGCTCAACAGATTGTCTGTGTGAGAGATGAGAAATACTTCAGGAAAGATGGGAAGGGGCGGGACATGGTAGAGTTCAGGAAAGACTACTGGTCGGGTCTGAACAAAGGACAATGGGCAACGAGAGAGCGGGACAAATATGGGTATGGTTTGTGTATGAAGGCCTAGTTTGTGATTTGCCTAAGTAGTTTGGGTTTCAAATGTGCATGCAGTAGTTGTGGTGCAAGACACATTTCTTCTGTAACACTGCTGACTGACTTGGTCAGAAGCTGCTGCCTGTCCAGTCCACAAACAGGTGACACAATACCCGGCTGCAGCACATTACACAATTCTGTGAAACCAGCCACACCACATGTGCACCATGCAAAGCTGCATACTCACTGCCTGCCTAGAGTTACTTACTACCTTCATTGATGTGGCTCGCCTGACTGTGGCTTTACCCCACATGGGCAACTGCTGAGCCTCAAAGAAGGGTAGGGTCGGGAACACCTTGAAGTAATGCAGCACCTAACCTCTGGCCCCTTATAGTGCTTGCCCGACATGCTGCATGTTAAGGGTAGGCATGAGCGGATTTTGCGGATTGGCAATCCGCGAATTTGCGGATTTGCGAACTCGCAATCCGCAAAATCCGCGAATTCCCGCGAATTTGCGGATTTTTTTTTTTTTTTGTGTTCGCCCGTGTTTCTGCCAGTTCGCGAGGGTTTTTACAATTTCGCAATTTGCGAACTTACCTGTCGGGTCGCAAGTTTTGCGAACTTGTTGTTTCTACGTGTCCAACCTGTTTGGGACACTCTTCTTCATCACTGCCACTCTCTGTCACCACTGCCACTCTCTGACTACTCATGCCACCCTCTGGCCCACCCATGCCACCCTCTGTTTCATCACCACACCCTCTGGTTGTCCAGTGTACATTATTTTCGGCAAAGCAAAGCACACCTTCCCTGCCTCAAGTGACCTGAATTAATTTGGGGCTGATTAATGTGTCACAGAATATTTTTTTAGCTGGCACCTGCTTCCTTAGTGCGCCCTGATTAGTGATCTTTTGCACTTGCTAAGTGCTTTCATTGTTGCAAAATTAGTTACAACACCTGCCCTTCCCCAACTGACCATAATGAATTAGGGGCTGATTAATGGATTTTAACTTCCAGCCTGGCTCCTGCTTGTCTCCCTTAGCTGTAATTCAGGACCTTTGTGGCATATGTGTAACTATTCTGAGGTTCAGAGCAGGGTCACATAATAGTTTCAACTGGCAACTGAACTCTGGAGGGGCCCCTCAGGAAGCACTACAGGAAATGGCTACTAATGATGTGCCTGAACTTTTGAACCTGGTAAGTAGTTACTTTCAGTTTTGCTTAGATCGTATTTCTGCAATTTCGCACTTATTCGCGGGGCGCGAACTCACGCGAACAGTGCGAGCAGTGCGAGCAAAATCCGCTGCTCGCGGATTTGCGGATTTTGCAGGAAATTCGCAAATCTCGCGGATTGCGGATTTCCCGAAAATCCGCAAAATCCGCGAGCGGAACGGATTTTCCGCCCACGCCTAGTTAAGGGCTGGAATCAGTGTCTGAGAGGGAAATGAGTGTCGACTCCTGGCGATGTGGTTATTCAGGCCACACCTGCACCGACACACCAGGTGACCGGCAGAGGGCAGAGGCCCTTGATCACGGGAAAAGGGATGATCATGATAGAGTAGTTCCTGGCTCCTCCATCCAACTGTTGGCACACAGAGGGCAGGATCCTCCAGGCTCACATCTCGCTCTTCCTCTGGGATAGTGCAAGCAGAGACAGGAGGAGCCTGGGAGGAACTGTCCTCTTACTCTCATTACCTACCTACTTCTTCCTCTTTCTATAGCTATGTTCATTTTCTCCCGGCTATCCAATCTTTGTGTCTTTACCTTCGGACTTTCCCCATCACACCTATCACTACCGATTTCTAGTTCTACTTCCCCTTTCTTTACCACTTTTTCCCCCAGCCCTCCCGTTGGCACTACCCAGCAGAACTGGAGATCACTGTCTAACCACAGTAGTGTGTAAAAAGGAGAGAGAGACCCCTTGTTGTAGTCAAGGGAGTAGGGTACTCTTGACAAGTAAAAAAAATATTAATAATCACTGTTTGTCATTAGAGGTTCTATTCTCCATGGCAGAGGTTCAGAGTTGCTCTTCCTGTTACTTTTGTTATTACATGTTCTATTCCCAGAGATTCCAGTCTAATCCTTTCTCCTTGACTTTGTACTAGATTTCTGATTTATGTGATGATCAGAGTCAACAACATAGCTAGTTGGGAAAGAGTATCTAACCACATTGTGCAGGGCATTAAGATTGCAAGTAAGCATTCAGTTATCAGAACTGCAGTGCTCCTAGTCTTTATTAATGTTACTCGCTCTATAAGCTTTTAAATGCTTAATTTACCAGACATTTCTCTACAAATTACATCTCTGAGAGTAACCAAATGGTGTTTCGTGAACGGGCACGCCCCGCGAATGTGGGACACTTTTATAGGCAGTGCCGGGGTCAAATTGTGATCCCAATCTGACCCTGTTAATCGGCCCTCTAAGAAAAGCGGTAGCAGTGCTTTACAGGTAACTACCCCCTCCCCTCCCGTTACCAGGGACGGTGGAGAAGCAGCCTGCCAGGGCTGGTTGCTGGTCTCAGTCCGGCCCTATTCGCCAATCAATCCCATGAGCTCTTACAGGTTTTCCCATCACAAGGGAACCAATGTCATGATATGCCCAAGGAATCTCCCTTAGGCCGTTCAAAGTTCTGATATGCCTCTGCCATCCACTAAGAAATAATGACAGCCATTATATACTCTAGGTACAACCTTATTGACAAGTCAAGCCTGCCTTCCATCGAAAAGCCCCATCAGCTATTTAATGGTATGATGTATTTCTGGCATCCTCCTCAGGAACCAATGAATGCCATGTTTCCCAGACATCTACCAGGTGAGTTGCTTGATGTTCCTGTAGTGTCACACCAAAACAATGTAATTAGCATGATGGGAAGCAGACATCCTATTATGCCAATCAATTATGTGATGTGACTTATGTAATACACACAGATTGTCAATCCCATGAGGTGCCCAGGTGCCACCCCATTAGCCAATTAGTACCATACTTTGCTTGAGGCACCCCCATATGCTATACAATAGGATGATGTTCCCATGGTATGGTCTCGTACGCTGACCTATACCGTAATGTGCCCTTTGCATTAGCTTGTAAAGCCATGCAGTGACCCAATGAGATTGATGCTTCTACCCATGATCCAGTCAAAGCCATGATTCCATTCCACTGATCAGTCAGTGGTGCAATATGTCTTATGCATCCACCTCATAGGCTAGTGAATGTTACTCTGTTCACCTACCATCATCCTCATAGTTCAGCCAAAGTTTGATGATTTACCAGATACCCCATAAAGGACAATTTATTGCATTTGTTACATAGAGGTTCTAGGGGCATCATTCAACTGCAAATATGAATGCATACAAGTGAATGCAGATGAAAATGCACATACGCTGCCAAACACAAAAACATGCAGAGACAAGTGAATCATTAGATGCATGCACTAACATCTATGCATACACACAAACATATACTCACAAATAACTCATATACTCAGTACAATAGGTTACTAGTGTGGGGTTCAATTTATTTCAAAGAGTAAGCTTTCAAGGGCTAGATTTGATTTTTTTTCACGCCAATTACAAATCATAGGACCATAAACATGACATTTAGCCAAACAGTGCATTAGCAATGTATCTCAAAGAGGGAGATATTTATAGACTTTCTGGTATTTATAAGTGAAGGTCTGCACGTGAGTACATCAATCTGCGGGCCTTAATTGACATGTCCATGACTGTTACACATTTTTATACAGCACTTCCTACTTGTTGGACCAGGCCGTTTGTAGAGGCTCACCCCATCTATTTGCCTTCCTTTGCTGAACCCGTTTTTGTTGGCTTTTGGGACACTGTGCACTTTAATCCTGCTAATCAATTGTAAAGTGCTTGGCTCTCCCGTGAAAAATTGTAAAGTTAGTCTACACTTGATTGGTGCCTTTAATTTACTTATAATATAAGCCCTTAGTAAATTACACCACACATATCCAGGACCTGTAAATTAAATGCTAAACATCGACTGCAGCACTGATTGTGGCACCCACTAAAGTAGCCGTCTAAAATATGTCTCAGACCTATCACTGCAGCCTGTAGCGCAGTTTTAAACTGTCATTTCAATCTGGCAATATAAACCTATTGCCCTGCCTAAACATTTCTTTATAATACTTAAAAGTTACCCCTAATGTAAATCCTACGGAAAATGGGGCACTGTGCATGGTATTCAAAATGTAGGACATGTGTAATTAAGTTTTACAGGTCCTTGCTGTGAAAAACTCCTAAAGTAGTTTTTCACTGTAGCAAGGCTATCTTTCTCATAGACTAACACTGGATTACCTTGTAACCCTTAATATGTGATAACTTCAGTTTAGGAACAGATAAAGAAAATATTCAGAAACAATAACTTTCAGTTCTGAACTTCAGAACTAGGACATATTGTTCCTGAAGATTTTTTATGTGTAATTTCAAGAATTTTTCTTGTCTTGTGCTCATGCAATGTGATATTGTGATATTAGGTCAAATGTGATGTGGGCTATCATTATTGTAAAAATGCTTATGTTATATGTCTTGTTTGTTGTTCCACTCGTTACAACTACTTGCAATCACACAAAAGTGTCAGATATACTATGAATATAAATGATCACTGTATTTCTTTCTTTATTTTTTTATATTTTTTATTATCATTTGCAAACTCTTAATACATAATAGAAAACACAATAAGACCAGCATTTTAAACCCCACCAAAACGTCCACCCACCCCTCCCAACCCCGCTACACAATTAGATACCAGAAAATGTATTCACTGATGCAATACAATATATCATAGCATATTCAATCAAATTCATACAGTTGATACCAAAAGGGACAGAAAGAGAAAAAACAATGAAAATCTGAGCAAATCCATTAGGGACAAGCAAAGTGCCAGGGTGCTTATGTAAACGCTGGATTAAAGTGCATCGTGCCTATCCTCAAAAACTCCAGACATCAACCCAAAAATAGCAGGCCCCATCTCCTCAATCCCTTTCTTTTATTACGAATTCCTTTCCTTAAGAAAATTGCCTTCTCTAAATTGCAGACAGCCAGCACCCTGGCTAGCCACTGTTGGAACACTGATGGATTGCTGTTTGGCCAGGCTGAGGCGATACATAGACGAAAAAGAGTCATAACAATAAAGATTAACTCTCTACCTCTTCCTGGTGTCTCATATTCTGATACTCCCATGCGAATCACTGCAGGAGATAGAATTACATGAGTATTCAATTTATTTGACAAGAATTCAGTTATTGGGTCTTAATGATAGATATGGAAGTACAAGTGAAAATATATATGCACAATATCAGTGCCCCCTAAGTTGACATCTACGGCAATGAGTGCCTTTGCCAGCCCCCATTTGATAATCCTACTAGGGGTATAGTATAAATTAAAACATGTTTATAATATTGAATGTGTCATTTAGCTGATATGAATGATGTCTGAGGCAAGAAGAGGATTCCCGGAAGCAGGCGCCTGAGATGGTCAGTTGTTCTTGCCATCTCTCTTTGAATGCTTATCTACATCATCCTTCATATTTTGTTGAGGAAAGAATAGATAAATCCTATCAGCTAACAAAGCATCCACCAAATCGCACTGTTGAAATCCAATCGCCCCTCCGGCCTTGTGAAAAACAAAATCCCTTACTTGTAAAAACTTTTTAAAATCATTATGGCTAAAATCAAATTCTTGTCTAATTTCTTGAAATGGTTGTATCCCTCTACTGAAGAAAAAAAGATCCACTTTGTTTAAGCCAGTTTTAACCCACCGTTACATGTATTGATCTGAAAAGATGCCTGGGAGAATTGAATTATTATTCAGGAGTGTAAAAATTAAGTTGATCAAAACCAATCGGTTTACGGACTGTACACAAATCTCAAAGGCATTCTGCAAGGTCTTAATCCGAACACGCTTGAGATAGCTTAGTTCAATTTTCCTCCATAAGTTCCTGCATGCCCCTTCACCTATCAATAACTCAAATGGGGAGGGAAAATCGCCAGCACCTACTGGTCACAAAGTTTTCTCTTGTAATAGAGGTCCAAGATTCTGTAGAAGCGTAGCCCAGTAATACAACTTTAAATTAGGGAGTCCCCACCCTCCACGATCTTTAGGGAGTGTCAAAAATGTCATAGCATGTCTGGGTTTAGAATAGGCCGACAAATCAGGAAATTGTTTCATTTAGCTTTTTGAACCACAAATTCCCTATCCCTAATGGAATGGCCCGGAAAATGTAGAGAATCTTGGGGGGGGGGGGGGTTGGGGGGGGGGGGGGGAATTCATTTTAATGACGACGCATTGTCCTGCCAGGGATAAATGCAAATTATTTAGCCTCTGCAGATCTTTCTTTGATTTTTTAATTAGAGGCTCAAAATGATCCCCTATAATACAATCCACATCAGGCGTGACAGCAATTCCCAAGTATGTCTCACTCATAGCCACCCGTGAATCCTGCCAAGATAGCGCACTATTTACCAGAATAACCATTATGTTCCTATTTAGAGAGTAACTTGAGATACATCCAAATTCCCCTGCTTCTTCAGTAGCATGCTTGGGAGTAACTACGGTGATGTTGTCAGCATAAGCGAGCGCTTTGGTATCTGACATGTCATATTTCAAAGGGAAGATCTTTACATTGGACTCTAACCTGCGGATAAAAGGATCAATATAAAGGGAGAACAGCAATGGGGAACAGGGGCAACCTTGCCTCATCCCTCTTAAAATTGGGAATGAGTTCCCCAGCAACAAACACCCAGGCCTCCAGTTTATAGTTTAGCGTCTTTAGTGCTTGCCCAAATTCGGGCCCTATGTTTATTTGTTTGAGCACTTTCAACCTGTAGCCCCAAGAGACCCTATCGAAAGCCTTCTCTGCATCTAACCAAAGTAAGGCCATAAAGTCTCCTGTTACCTGGGTGACATCGAACAGCATTATTACCCGTCTAATGTGGTCTGTAGTACTTTTCCCGGGTATAAATCCATGTTGCCGTCCACTTACTACTTTACTAATGATGGGGGACAAACAGGAGGCTAAGATTTTAGAATATATTTTAGTGTCCCCATTAATAAGTATGATCGGCCAATAAGACCTGAGCTCACTTACAGATTGGTTCTTTTTAGGGAGGACTACAATCTTTGCTTGAGACGATGAAGGGGGAGGTTTATTACCTAGAAAAATATGTTTAAGCAGTCTTCGCCAGTGGCCTTCCCGGTTGCCAGTGAGGAGACACAAGTCTAAATCTCTTCTCACAGGTGGATCTCTTCCAACCCTGCTTGATCTTCTTCATCAAATTTCATGGTTACACTCAGATCTAAAAAATTTGAGAATTCCTCCTGATCCCCCATACCGTTTTTCAGATATAATTTCTGGTAGACTCTTTTAAATGTTGATTTTATACCTGCTGGATCAGAAATCATGCTCAGATCTGGATCCCTAATCTCCCTGACTTCATTTTGGCCGATCTTTTGCCTAGTCCTTATGGCTAGAATACGCCCAACTTGTTCTCCATATTCATCAGCTTGCTCACTACAAACTAAGAATTTCGCTGCTGCTTTTTTTATTGCAATATCGTTTATAGTTGCATTAGCAATCATGTCCCCTATCTGTGCTTCTTGACTATCGCCCTTCTGTTGTGTAGTAGTTATTAATTTCTATTCTTCCAGGGCTAGTAAGGCATATACCTCTTGCATCTTTTGCTTTTCCTTCCTTACTCTAGTCAGAGAGAACTAGAGAGTTTCCCCCTAACTCCCAGCTTTTAATGTATGCCAGACTATTTCTAGGGAAGTGCTACCAAGATTTTCACTAAGGGACATTGCTATCCAGGTTCTCATATGGGTTAAATATTTGTTGTTTATCAATAATGCCCGCTCAAAACTCCATTTGGCTGCATTTTCTACGGGGCACACCCACCTTGATTACCAAAACTAGAGGGTTGTGATCAGAAATGAATCGAAGGAGATTTTAATATCGAAGTCCTGAATTATAGCTTGTGAAGCAAAGGAAAAGTTGAGACAGGCATGTGACTGGTGGGGTGAAGAGAAAAAGGTAAAGCCATGTTCCATTGTCCTCCTGCTCTGCCACACATTCATCAGCTGATAATCTTTTAGAGACCGGAATACCCTGGGCTTCCGGCCATAATACTTATATTGCTCCTCGCAAGACCAGCTATTAGATAAATTAATGTTTAGGAGCTGGCCAGGACACCAGTTCATTATTCAAACATTCCTATAATCCAGCATCATCTAGAATTGGCCCGTATAAAGAACATAGTGTATAAGTACCAACATTTGACCAAAATTCCAGAGAAACTCATCTCCCCAGACTGTCAGTACGAATATGTGAACAAAATTGAATTAATCCCTTTTGGCTACCTGCCACCCTACAAGTCTGCGTGTTTTGATGTGTACCTTCAACCAATTTAAAACCCAGAGTGTCCAATAACGATAGCTGTGCTTCCTCTTGGAGGCATACTATATCAGCCTCTAAAGCTTGCAATTCGAAGGTTACCCTGGCTCTCTTTTTCTTATCATTGAGGCTGCAGATGTTCACCGTGGCAAATCTTAGTTTACTCATTGGCCCAGTTTCCTAAATTCCCTATTACAGATCTCACGTTTACCAACGTGCCCCTAGCCATCCAATAATATCTTCCTGCCCAAGGCACCGCTTTCTCTTATTGTGTTTTCTTTTGTCCAATTATCCTCCTGTGTAGCGCCCTTCCCGTCCCAACGCAAGACTCCCCCTCCCATTGTCCTCTCCTTCCTCCCCCACCAAATAAGCAATCAGGCAAGAAGCCTAAATGAGCGCACCTATGCAAGAGTGCATCTCCAATTGCTCCCAACTCGTGACCCCCCCTTAAGTGGAAAAGAAATCCCACTCCAACCAAATTGTATAAAGACTAGATAATCCTTAAAGTCCCACAATGATTACCAACTAGCTGGCGGTTATACTACCGATCATTTAACCTGTGGACCTGGAACAGGGATCCCTGAATGTTTTAATACACTATATTGTGTCTACTTTTCCTCTACCTATTTCTTTCAGGTACTCCTGAGCACTCATTTCCGAAGTGAAACTTTGTGTTTGCCCTTTGTAAGTCACTTTTAGGTGGGCAGGATTTAGGAGATAGACTTCCGCTCTGAGCTGCTAAAAAGGGTTGAACAATTGTTGCATCCGCCAGCGCCTCCCAACCGTGGCATGAGATATCCCCAAAGACCTTCTTTGCGTTAGGGCATGCTTGATCATATATTTCTTGCCGCATCAGAAAGTTCCCAAAATAAACCAAGGTTGCCCTAGGTCTTTCAGCATCATTGGATTGGGATTTCTTCATCATCATGCGGGGACTTGTGGGCACTTTGAATCTCTGCGCTCCAGTCCTAATTGGTTTTCTCAGGGAAGGTACCCTTGAAGAGAGATATGATATAAGCACGTACATCAGGGCCTTCCTCTCCTTTGAGTATCCCTAGGACTCTCAAATTGTTACGCCTCTGTCTATTTTCGTACCCTTCAAGCTTCTAGAGAACATTGACCATTGTTGCTGCCTCTGAAGCTTCTTGCAGTTTTAGGGTCTTAACATCGGATTCCAGATGCTCAGTGCATTTCTCCATCATAGTCAATCTGCCAGCAATATCTGAGCAGGTTTTATTGATTTTTTTCATGGTCCCATGCAGTTTTTAGTATCAAGCCTCGCCCGGCGACTTGAACTCTTGGCTTCATCTTGAACCTGCCTTATTGCGGCTGTATGTCAGAGGTTTCCATAATGCCTTCTTTAGAGGACCTTTCAGGTTCCTCCTACCGTAGAACGCTAGCGGAGATGCGGAATAGTCCCAGTGAAGATTGTCCAAAGTGCTGTCCCCACTGTTATCTTTTGAGTCTTCTCCAACAGCTCCACTTTCCTTATCCCTCTTCTTCTTCCCCTGAGATCCTCTCCCTGACCGTTTACATTGAGTTTCATAAGTAGATTCTTCCAGAGCATCACTGGAGGAAGATTCTGAAACTAGATCGTCGGTTGGTGGGATGATGACTTTCCAATATTCGAGAGGTCTTACTCGTCCGTCAATGAGAAATACTTATCCCCGGCATCAGGAGACTTAGCTATACACATTTAGGCAACTCTTTTGCCACCATCCCCAGATCTTGCACTGGCTCCAAGGAAAGTACAGTAATGTCTTTAGTGTGAGCCATTTGATGACCTTCAACTGCGGATTGCGTCGAGCATCATGCTTCGTTGTACCCCACGCTTGCTTGCATCTGGTTGCTCCTGTCCTGGGCCCCATTATTGATCACCTTATTGGGGCCATCTCCTCTGACGTCTTCTGGGGTTGTCGTGGTAGGGGCTGTATCTACGGGCACCCTTACACTAGTTATGGGGTTAGTTTGGGAACCATCAATTAGGATTGGTATCTCGCTCTGAGAAGGGCTGAAATTACTCACAATCCCCAAGCCCATTTGATCTCTTGAGGAGGGGGCATCCGCCTTGCCCTCCGCTCCTTCCTCTGCCTGCCTGCTGGCTTAGAATGCCCATTGCTTAGCTTCTGATCCACAGCTGTCACTTTGCAGTTGCCAGAAAACAAGGTATAAGTTAGGGGTTGACCCCCTTTACTGTCCCCATGTGCAGCAGTTTTTCCCTGGGCAGGTCCTAGTACCACTCTCCAGAGCACTGTACTTGGGCCTTCCTTTGTCCACAGTCCCTTCTTGATTCCCCCCCACCCCCAGCCCCTTACTAGACTCCTGGGAGGAGGAGGAAGTAAATCCCCCTGGCAATCCAGTAATTGGTCTGGTTTTCCATGACCCACGGCCAGGCATTCTGAGGTGTTTTGGAGCTCCACTGCAACACTGTAGTAGGGAGCGTCAGCGCTGAGTGATCAACGTCAGAAGCCACGCAGTGTGGGAGGTGCAGCCAGCCGGCTTCCGCGATCTCCACTTCGTCTGCAGCACGGCCCCCGGAGCACAGCTCCTGAGCTGGAGAAACAGGTACGGTCCGGAGATCAAACTCTGGCACAAAAGTTCTTTTTGCCCTTTTAGTTTTCTGGCCACTAGTGGACTTCACATGCGGGAGCAACACGGACCGCGTCCTACACAGGTGCCATCTTGCTTGTTCGCAATTAATTTTCTTATGTCGGTGATCACAGTATTTCTATTGCATGACCATGAATGTAAATGAATAATCTGTGCAAGTAAGGTCAGTACTGGCCCCTGTTTATTATACACATTTAGAAATTTGCCAGTTTCCTGCACAAATCAAATGTGCCTTTTTGCCAGTGTCCAGGGTCACATGATTCTGAATGGCTCTTCTGTGGTTTGCTGTGTGTTCCTTCCATACATGGGGACAAAAGTGACCTGGGTGTAGAGGGAGTGGGTCTTCCTGACAGGTTGGCTGGGAAGGAGTTTTGCACTGCCCTGATTACACTTGTAAGGACCCTGCATGCAGCACACAAAAGGAACCTGACACCAGGCCTGCCATTGCCATTGTTACCCTAGACACCTTGGAGCAAAAACAGAGGAAGGGAGAGAACTGACTAGAATCAGTTTGGGATTGCCCCCCCAAACAAGGCAGGCACCTTCAGAACCTTTCATCAGAACATTCGTGGACCTGTAGAAGATTCAGAAGAAGGGACACCCTGCGTTCTGAAGACGGAAGACTGGACCTGCTTGCCTTGAAGCCAGGCTCCCCAGAAGTGACTCCAATTGTCAGTTGGCTGACCTCTTGTTTGCTCCAGAAGGAAATAACAAGCTTCCAGAGGCCTCCCTGCTACTGCCGAGCTACACAGCTCCAACCGGACCTGCCTTGACCTACCTGAGCCTTGCAGTTGACCTCTGATGGAGTCACAGAGTAGTCGTCCTGCTCAAACCTGCAAAGTCTACACTCCAGGTGAAAATCCAGATGTTATGGGTTAATCACAACTGCGAGCAGGCTTCTCGCATCAGCAATGGTCACCAGTTATCTCACTAACATAAAGTTCTGACAGAAACCTGCTCTTCGCGGCAAACAGCTACCGCTGCGACACCCACCAACGCGAAGCTTCAGCTACGACTGCTCTCACACAGACAACTCCTTGCGCCCTCCCTTGCCTCTAACACGATTTCCTGCTGAGGCTCCTTGCGTATACACGGTCTTAAGGAAGGTAAACTTTTGACAAGGGTGAATGTGGTCCCTCTATCTGAACTACGCACCATCAAAGTCGAGCTGAACTTGCAAATCTGACCCAGTCCAGTGTGATTAGATGATCATGAGTGGCACTGTGCCCTGTTTGAAGCTATTGTCACCTGAAACTTCAAAAATTCATACCTCTGGTTATACTGTTTGGATTTCTGTCATTTTTTTTATTTTTATTTCATTTTGAAGGTTTTGTATAGCGTAAACAAAGCACTTGCGGTTATCAGAGCGCTTTACATGGCAAATATAGGTGACAGAAATACACATAAAAATAATATAGATTAGACTAATACAAAAGTAGTAACTATTACAGACTAGCAGATATATAAATGGTTGTATAAATAGTTCAAGTGAAT
Organism: Lissotriton vulgaris; assembly: GCF_964263255.1. Lineage (NCBI taxonomy): Eukaryota > Metazoa > Chordata > Amphibia > Caudata > Salamandridae > Lissotriton > Lissotriton vulgaris. The sequence continues at coordinate 2,120,253,961 of NC_141687.1, read as the reverse complement.
TTGGCCATGAGAATCGATTTCACTTCTTTTTTTAAATATGCTGTGGACGGGTTCTGTCACATTTCTGGGGGCAAGACATTCCAAATCCTGGGAGCCATTCCTGAGAAGGACCGGTTGTATGTTTTCTTCTTGGTAAATTGTTGTGGTTTAAGTAGAAAATTATGGAGCTCCTGGTGGTTCTGTTACCACCCGATGGTACCAATTTCTCAGCTAGGTATGTCGGGGTTTTGTGATGTAATTCCTTGTGCGTCATACAGGCTATTTTCAAATGGATTCTGGCCTCAAAAGGTAGCCAGTTGAGGGCACGAAAGTGAGGCTCTTAGAGCGGCCGTTGTTGATCTAATACCGCAGAGAGTGTCACTCCTATACTCCACTCTGGGGATTAATAGCGCTTGAACTGCCTGTTTGAAGTAATTTGCGGGCATGAAGGGTTTCAGTCTTCGCAGGATGTTCATCTGAAAGTTTGCTCCTTCAGTCGAAGCATTGATGTGTTTCTGAATATTTAGCTTATTGTCCAGAGTTATTCCCAGCGATTTTGTAGTGTCAATAATGAGAGGTTGACCGTTGAGTGCTGTTAGGTTTTGCATCCACTCGAGGATGATGTTTGATAGGCTGGGGGAGCAATTAAGAGGAATTCGGTTTTGACAGTGTTTAGTTTTAAATGGTTATTGGCCAACCAGGTCTGCGTTTGAATTGAGAGATTTGATGTCCTCAAGTGAATGGATGTTTATGTAAAGTTGTGTGTCGTCTGCGTACATGTGAAAGTGGACATTCGAGGAGCTGAGAAGATCAGTGAGTGGTTCCATAAACAGGTTGAAAGAGTAGGGGAGAGGGATGATCCCTGTGTTACTCCTAAAGTGACTAAGGTGGACTTGGATAAGGATTGATTGACCTTGAATCATTCTGTTCTATTTTGAAGGAAGGAGGTGAACCAGTTTAGGGTCGATCCAGATTGTCCCATTCTGTGTTTCAAGAGATCTAGTAAGTTTATGTTGTTTTATTTATCAAATGTTCTTTTTTTTCTAAATTGATCTGTGATTTTTATTGTGTAGTATCTTCACGTTATTACTGTTTGTGTGCTGCATAAATACTTCACACGTTGCCTTTAAGTTAGGCCTGACTGCTTTTGTGCCAAGCCACCAGAGTTTTAAGCACAGATTTATTTTATGCCTTTTCACCCTGACAAGAATTTTGTGTATTATTTGAGTTGGACCTCCACTCACTCAATAACCCAATTTCTCACACTACCATAGTGTTTGCTATTTTGTGATGCTGAAAATGATAGGTTGTCAACAGCTCATTGGTGTTCGCATCGACCTCAGAAGTAAAAATTAGTTTTTGACCTATTTCTGGTGTACGCCATTTTTAAGCTTATATGGTAATAAACATGCAGGTGTTTTACAAATATGTATGTCCATCTCGTTGTCTTGCAAGGAGCCTTTTCTTCCCATAAACAGCCTCTTCTAATGATTCTCTTGGGCCAAGCAGTTTGAGATGAAACCATAATTTTGTATAATATACCATGGCTTTGCAGAATAAACCTTTGATGGGAACGGCTGAAAAAGAGTTGAAATCATCAAATGAGGAACCTGGATACATACAAAAACTGACGATTGCTTTTTGCCCTGGCAATTGAGAATTAAATCCGTTACCAGTGCAAATCAGTAAAAGTAACATTTCGCTTTCATAGGGCTCAGGGGAGACCTCCTGACAGGTCATTATTTCTGACGTGCTTCCTGGAGGTGTCTGTGGGGTTAAAAGGTGCAGCGCGGGGTCGCAGGGGGCACGGACCTCTGCACGCGCAAAGAAATCTGTAATAACCATGGGAATATTGCAGGAATACCGCCAGAGCGGCGTGGTCTGATCTGACAGAAAGGTGTACAGTTAATAACGACCCCCTCCCCCCACACAATAACACACTCCCACCTTTTCCCTCAGAGCAGGAGCTCGATGCAATGCCAGGGAGATCCTGGGCACAGCGCCCCCTCCCTGCTGCCAGCGGAGGGGGCGGGGGCTTTCCTAAGCAGCCAATTCGGATCTGATTAGATGTTTGGATCGACAACCTTATTATAGTTAAACCAGCAGTGACGGGATTAATGGAGCGCTATTCTAAGCGCTAATAAGCTTAGTGCGTGGGCGGGAGCAGGGGCCGCGGGCGCAGGGGATGGCGCGGGCACCACCGGGCCTCCTGTAGATCTGCGGGCTCCGAAGGCAGAGATGGCGCGGCGCTGACAGGAGAGAGGCAGGGAGGGGGCTCGGCAGATGCGGCGGCGGCGAAGGAGCCCGTCCCTCATTGCTCTGTGGGGGCCTCTCAGCGGGGAGACGCCGGCCGGGCGGGCGGCGGCATGAAGTACCAGAAATACCTGACCGTCTTGCAGATGGCGATAGGGGTCACCCCATCCAACCGGAGCAACCTGCTGCCCTACAAGCGGAAGCTTTGGTGAGTCCATGTGGGGCGCCGGGGAGGCGGCGCGCGGTGGGGAGAGCGGCTCCCGCGGCTTTGCCATAACATTGTATGGAGCGGATGGCCACTGCTGCGCGTGCATTGTCTGCGTGCGCCAGAGGTGTGGGTGCCTTGGCATTGTCTGCATTCCTCCGGTGCGCGGATGCTGCACGGATTACGAAGACCCGTGCGCGTGCTCTCGGTGCGTGAGGCTGCTGTGATTCTTCTGGGATGGCGATGTCTGAACACATCGGATACGTGCACGAGGGTGCTGCTGCATGGACGTGGCATCTGCACTGCTCCTGTGTTGTTGTACAACTCTGTGCATGGCAGCCTCCATGACTTAGATACATGTTTATTGTCATGGCACTGCCTATGTGCCTCGGTGATGTTTAAATGCTGTTTAATGAACATGGCAATCTCTTGGTGCATTCATGCATTTTTGCTGCTGTACTGCTAGTTTGCATGCATTAAATGCATATTACCCGCTGTATTATTAGCATAGCTCAAATGCCTACAAACTGTTGCATTATTCGCATGACACTTTCTGTGAGCAGACGTGCAGCCGTGTAAGTGCCTCGGTGTCTATAATATACGGAGGTTGAGGGTGCGTGGCATCCTATTCATTATTGCAATGCATGGTGCTGTTTACTGGAATGCAATTTTCTGTCTACACGAGGGAGATGGATTGAATGTATGTAGTATGTTTACCATTGACTAATGTATGGCATGCCGGAAAGGGAACTATTAATAGACATGCCAGGACATGAACGAGGGCCATTTTGTAGGCGATCGGGCACCCAGCATCTACAGAAGCGACATTGCTTAAACGCACGTGGGCTTTATTATGGCTGTCAGGGCCTGTATGAATGGGCGAATGATGCGTTATTGACTGAGAGTGCCTCCGTGGGCGGATGTATTATTGTTCTTTACAGTGATAAATGAAAGCACCATTACAGTACATGTGTGTTTACTGTGGGATACACAGGCTCAGAGCAGCTATAGGATGCCCTGCATGATGTCTGATTTTTTGAAGTTCATTGCAGAAGTCAGGGAATAGCTCAGTCGGGGGAGAGTCCGCGTCGGAGCACGTGCTGTAACACGCCACTCTCCGCCTGCGTTAATAAGCACAATAAACAGTACGGGCAGGCCTGTGCCGGACGGAGGCCCTCTGTTGACAAACAGCGGCCCGCTGTCCAAGCAGAGCTGCTGCTGGCGGGCGCTGCTCGCTGCGACCTTTGCTTCCTGCCCATAAGAGGTGAGAGGAGGGCAGGTGTGAGAGGAGGGGTGCCCTGGCTGCTCGGCGCTCACCCCCTGCTGGACTAGCGCCTGACCCGCTGACCTGGAAGTACCTCAGCCGGCAGGAGCAGAACGAAGCCTCATGTCCGCCCGCGCCGGCTCTGCGCCGAGCCCCGCTGCCTGGTGGTAAATGTTTTTGGAATAAACAATAATTAAGGGCAATCGATGATGCCCGAGAGGGCTGCTATGGCTGGCTCATCGATGCCGGACTGCTGGGATGATTATGGGGTTGGATGGAAGCTTTGACTATTGTTGCACCTGTTACATTTTAAAATGATTATGTAAGCTCGCTCACTTAACATAAGCTCGCGCGTGGTCTTCTGTATTATGCAATATAAAAAGCTGACAGATCTCGTACTCTGCTGGTGGGGGGAGGGGTTTTGGTTAAAAAGTATGTTTTAAAGACTGGTGATCCTTCGAAACAATCTATAAGCGACCCTTTGGGGACGGAGCACGAGGCAGACCCTGGTAAATGTACATCTGTCGATGAACGCTGGCGCTTTCCCTGTCTCCTGCAAAGGTGTTATATGCATTTGGGCGATTGTAAATGTATTGTTGTCGCAAAGAGGGAGTTTTTGCACTTACGGCCGGGGTCATGAGTGAGGTGGAAGTCACATAGCATGCATGGATCCCAGGGGTATGTGTGGTCGTGCACAGAGCACTGCTTGATTGCTGTTTTTCTGTGTTCTTTGCCTTTAGAGCATTTTGCCACGGCGGGAGTAGCACTGTCATGTACTCATTCTATGATAGTTCAGAGAGCTCCTGCTTGGTTTGTTTTTTCTATTGAAATTGATATAAAAGCAAATAAATGTGCATGTAGGAGACTAGATTAGGCTTTCACGTCTGTTGTGTCGTTATAATCACGGCATTAGCACCTCCACCCTCAGCATCTCCTCATGAAAGACGTGGCACGAGCCGTCCTTTGTCAATTCGGCGAGGCAGCGAGACCTGGGGCAGGGTGAACTTCTGACTCCGGCCTGCGCTCTGTTTCAGCACCGTGGACAGCGGCCCAGAGGCTCTTGCACAGCCCTGCCTAGATATACACGGGATATGCATCCCTACACACTCAGCACCCGTGTTCATCTTCTTTTCCTTTCTAGTATATATGTTCACCACATTTAACTAACTTGCCAGGTCCCCTTCTCCTTATGGAATTTTTGTGTAAAGTTGCATTAAAGACGCGACTGGAATCTACTTATAAATCTATAGATCAACTCCCGGACCCAGGGGAGGGTGGCGGGGAAAGGCTTTGGTGTTCTTTTCACTTTAGTTCATCAAAACAGTTCAATTTCACGATATTGATAGAAAAACTGCAAGTTGGCCTACTGCTGTCATGTTAGGGGATAATGATAAACCGTTGTGTGGTATCCATCCTTCGAATCAGATAGTGCATTGCACAAAAGCTCCCGGCAGGAGCGCCTCAGGCACGAGGCCTCTGTGACTTCCTGATCACAAAGAGTGTACCGAGGAGATGGGACAGAGACAAAGCAACCCCCCATTCGCCCCCACGTCGTAATCCTTTCTGTAGGTACAGTTAAAAAGTGATAATATGTTGTTTAAATGGTTAATATAAAGTCACACTACATACTTCAACTGTATATTGAAAAGTATGGCCTAGTTTATCAACTTTGTAAAATACAGCTCCGAAAATATTCCACTCCCTTTGAAAATGTTCACCCAATGGCATGGGGCTGGAAGGCAGTATAAAGTGAGCTTGTCTCTGCGTCTTGTTTGGCAGGCGGGCGACTATTGAAAAGGTACACTGTGTTCTGGGCTTGCTTGGGTAGGTTCTGTGCAAAGTGCGCAGGCGCACAGTGCAGACCAGGCACCTTTCTCTTATGCCCCCCCCCCCCCTCCCCGAGTCATCTATAAAGCGCAGGGGAAACAGCTGAAACATGGATTTATTCAGTTATTTATTTACAGAGGGTTGTAGTGTTGCAAGCAGCGTTACGGCTGTGTCAATTCACTGGCCAAACAATATAGATCGGTGTTGCTTTAGGACATTACTTCCTCATCACTTTCCTTTCTTATTCTGAACTTCATGCGGTGCGCCCACCCACAAACCCTCCTCTTTAGAGTGTCTTCATTGGAGGACTTCACCCCCTATTTCCACCCCCTGAATGGGAGGTCTTGATTGCATTTTTCAGTCCAGTTTGTACCGTTTCCCCTTCCTGCTGGCAATTTTCTTCTGCTGTGTGTTGTGTTTCTGCTTTTTGTTGGTTTCCTGGGCAGTTTGGGTGTGACTGTTCCAATTAGAGTATACCCAAGTCTGGTTTGCATGTGGCTGGTCTCTGACTAGGGTCGCACAGTGGGTCAAAAATGATGGTCTAGAATGTAGAATTAATTCAAGCAGTACTTGCTTCGTTGGCATGTTTTTTGCAGTAAATGTCCCAGGCGTGACAAGTATACATTAGTATGTAGATCCTGTGCTCACTGGGCCACTGAACTCACTGATGAGGTCTAGAGAATATGAAAATTCTCTCATGTACGTATCCTCCCGCCTTGTAGAGACCTGACCTGCCACTTCCGGATTGACTGTTTCTGGTGAAGCAAGACTAAGACTGAGTCGCACATGGTCAGTCTCTGTCAAGAGCGGCACAGTGGGTAGAAACTTGGACTGGAATCTGACCCCCAGAGATCGTTAGTGGCTAAGATTAAATCAAGTTTTTACTCCATTACTTTGTTGTTTATTGCAGTAAGTGCCAACTATGTGACACGTATGCAGACGTGAGTCCTGTGCATGCTGTTCCAGAGGACTTAAGCTATACCTCACTGATGAGCCTTTAGTAGAGAAAAACGAGTCTGGGGTAGTCTGTGTTCTTGTCTGAGACGACTGGTATTGGAAGCTCAGGCAGAACTGCTGCTTTTGAAGCGGACCCAACACTGATTTGCTTATGTTTGGTCTTTTTCTAGAGTGGCAAAGCTGGCAGAAAAGTGGACTGGAATGAGAAACGAACGATTGCCACTGGCTGAGATAAATTCAAGAATTCCTTCCATCACTTTTGGTTTGTTCCTGGGTTTTGCTGGAAGTGTGTGCTGATTCCCACATCTTTCTGTTGGTCTTGATGAGCTCTTTGTGGTGTTTCTTCCATTGTTTGGCTTTCTCTTCCCTGGCTCCCTGTTGTGCTTGGAATGATATTGCTTTCTTCAATGATGCTGGGTGCTTCTGTCGATGGATGTGAACCCCCACCATCCAGGCTATTGGTGCAGGATGTGGGGCCACCTTATGGCCTCCCTTCAGAGATTGGGGCTAGAAAGTCCTTGTTTGTGGGTGGCACTGCATCACCCTTTGCTGGAGGATAGGAGAGATTCCCCCTACTTTTTTCTGGCCATGCTTTCTTTCATGTCTTTTGTTAAATGTTGGCCTATGGATTGCTGTGTCCATTTCCAAGTGGTTCTTCCAGGGGTTTGTTCAAGTATGTGCCTGATCATCTTTTCAAGATCCTTTTGTGAGAATTTCCATCGTTGTGCTGCATTGCGAATGACCTATTTTATCTTTGGTTTCTTTTTTGATTTGCCTTTGGTACTGAGTGCAGGCTAGCATGCTGTTGTATCTCATGTTTTTACGCCGCTGTTGTCCTTGGTGTTACCCTCCATTGCACTCCACAGGATGCTTGGGGTTTGGTTTGTATTGACGATCACATCTCAGGTTACATTTTCACCTTCTCATTTGGCTTCTTGGAGTTTGGTGGTGGTCTCACTCTTGTGTTCTCATTTTTGCTTGGGTTGGGATGTGCTCACTCAGCCTCAAGCCCTGGCATTTGTTCCCCTGTGCTTTGGCTCTTTTGGTTTTCTTTCCCATATCCCCGCCTCTTCAGTAGTTGAGTGTGGGCTTCTGGTTGCTTCATGGAACACAGCACCTGCCAACAACTGCTAGTTGGGGCAATGCTCCTTGGGCACACTGGTTATGCCTTCTGTTCTTTGGGCTTCTATTTGCTTATTGGCTTACTCGGACCATGGAATGGCCCCTGCCTAGTTTTGAAAGTAATGTCTCTGATAGTAGTTCCCGCTGAGTTAAGAAGAAACGGGACATTTTCTGAGCCAATTTTTTCTCTCAGACATGCAAATTGATATGGTATGGGTACACACTTAATAGGGCACTTGCTACCCAGAGTATCCATGCAGATTTTTTAAAACGTTGGAGCATCTGCAGCCCAGCGTTGGACAACTTTTATAAGGGAGTCTTAGGGTGTAGAAGGATGTATAAATAGTCACACTATCACCGCTTTTAAGAAGGGTGACAACAAGTCAGCCCTCAAATTATATGCCTATATCCCCAAAACATTAAAGGGAAACATTCTTTATTAACTGCAATGATAGCTAGGAGATAAAAGACAGTGAAAAGTGATGGATTAAAATGTTTGAATTCATCTGAACCACTGGCAAATAGGCTGGACACACTCTATTCCATAGGTTATTGTGCTTCTCTTTGTAATTACTGAAAGAGTCCAATCATTTGCAAATAAGTATCGATCCATCCATAAAACGAGTAGATTAGCCAGAGACACTATGACTTTTCTGCTCTGGAGAGCCATGGGATCCCATTCAGGGGAAGAGGCATGGCAGTTCAGGCTGTACCGTTCCTATAGGAGCAGGACTAAGACTGAATTGCATATGCTTGCTCCTCATCTGAAGTGGTGCAGTGAGCAAAAATCGATGACTTCAAATGCAGCCTGAGCGACTGTAGGTGGCTGAGGCTTTTGCAAGCATTCTATCCATCACCGTTTGTTGTTTTAATGTGACTCCCAAGGATTGTCCAGGCAGGTTTCCAAGCTCGCTGTCCCATAAGAGCCAGGCTGCACATCACTGATGAGGCCTAACAAAGCTGAAATTGGTCTGAGGTTACTTGTGTTCCCATTCAGAAAGACATGAACTGACTGCTTGGGCTGATCTGTTCCAGTTGAAGCACAGTCAGGACTAATTAATTGCATGTGGTTGCTTCCCTTCTGCAGTGACGTAGTGGGCATAAATAATGATGGACTAGAATACGTCACTGGGAAATCAGAGTAGCTCAGATTTTTGAAAGCATTCCACCCATTACATCTTGATGTTTTAAAGCTATTTCAAGACCCATCTTTATGCATACCTACATTGTGAGAAGTTGGCCTGGTATATGATGTCCACTATTCTAGTGGGCAACTTTCACCAATCCGAACGACCCTTATTGATGGTAGAGTATAAAGTCAACCTAATAGAAAGCTATCCTAGTGGTAGCTGTGGAGAGCAGCCTTCAGGCTCAAACTTAGAGGCGAGTTAAGATAGTTGTTTTACCAGTTATAATCTCTTGAATGATCAAATGAAAGCACACCACACAAGGTATATATCAAATATATATGTATTTATTCTAAACACAACCCCTCTGGACTCTTTATGAGGTCAGAGGTAAAAGTACAATACAAGGAACTTAATTAGCCTACGATAAGTTGCACAGTATACGTTATGCCCTATGGGCCTCACAAACCATATACTAAAATAGTGGTATAAGAACCATGTGAGAGTTAGAAAGCAGACCTAGGTCCTGTAGAACCGCTGGGGCTACCTATAACCGCCTAAGGTTAGAATGCAGGAGGCCCACGGGGATGCGTGCAGTGTCTAAACACAGCCGCGGATCACCATTGACTTTCTATGAAGAACAAACAAGTTACAGTTTTAAAGATTAAGGGCACTTCTAGGTGAACTACGATGGAACCCTTTTAGACTAGGACACTTCGAGAGTCAAGACCCACGGGAGCACCAGAGTACTCGTGTTACCTCACCCAGGGAAGCCAGGTGCATAGGTGTCTTTTGGTGTCTGGTTTCGTCGTCGATTCCAATGGAGAGCTGTGAAGAAATGCTGCAGGCGACCAGAGGAAAAGTGTCCGGGTGGATTCAAGGGTGGATCAGAGATGTGAAGAACCTGAAAGAAGAGTCTGCGTCACTAGCCAGTGACCAGTATGGCAGGAGAAGATGCCAGCCGAGGTGAAGTTTGACTCTTCACCCACGAGGACCAGGAGGCGTTGACAACAACCAGGAGCTGGATTCGAGTGGGAGCATGTCTGGATCAACCATGAAAGCTCACTAAATCAAAGATGGAGATTCGCGGGGGCTTGCTAGTCAACGGACTAGGAACTGCGATGGGGCCTTAAGCGTAAATGCACAAAGCGGGCCCACAGGACACTCGTGGAGTGTAGGCCTCTGAGCTTTGGTGCAAAAGGTACTCGGGGCAGGGGCTTCAAATGCCCCAATGTACAACTTCAGGATACCTCTGGAAGTAGGTGCAGTCGCAAAGAATGCAGGATGTCCACGAGTTCCGGTCCCACGTCTCTTGTGTCAGCTACAGGTCTCAGCTTTGCTGGGAGCGCAGGTCAGATTCAGAGATGTCTGGAAGTCCATTTCCTCTGTTGGAGATTCTTCGGGATTCGGCAGGACCCTTGAAAATGCAGACTGGCAAAGATGCAGTTGGTGCCTGTTTGAACAGGGTGGTCACTCCTTGACCACAAGGGAGATTTCTTCTGTCTTCCAGTCGAAATGGCATGTCGAAGGTCCAAGATATATGTTGAAGAGTTTTGTTTAGGCTAATTTAAAGTCCAAGGGACTGGGGTTCTATACATATAGTAAGTTTAGGGGTTGGACTAACTCTAAGGTCCCTCCTAGGGTGGACCTGGGGAAGGGTTGGTTACACCCCTTCCCCTTTGTCCAGTTTCACGCCAGAGATGGGGCTGAGCGCCCCAGCAACCGGTTTGAACTGGGAAATGTGCCCCAGGCAGTGTCTGAAAAGCATTCACCGAATGCCACCCACCCTGCCCCAATACACCAAAGCCTGTCTGGGGAGGTGCTGGCACCTCACTGAAAAAGGAATCCTATTGTCCAGGCCTCCCCTGCCGGAGTTTTCTCCAGCAGCAGGAGGGCAGACTCATGTCTGTGGCAGCAGCATCCATTTTGTGATGCTGGGGCTCTGTTTAACTTTAACCAGGTTTACCATTAACTACATGTCTTCTCCCTCTAGAAGGGTCGAATGCTACCCCCGCCGCCAGAACTGAAGGGGAGGGTAGTATTCCAAAGTGTTTGACACCTTACACAACATGTTTTGAAAAAGCCAAACCAAAGTTAGCATTAACCGCGAGGATTATAATGCACTTAAGAGTATATGGTATGGCTATATCATAGAACAGCTATAAGGAGATGGTTCTGAAAGCTGCAGAGGGGCTCAGCTTATGCTAGGGCTCACACAAAACCAAGCACTCTGCCCTCCAGGATTTGTCAAGGCCTGCCATAGTTGTGACTTATAGGTTACTAGGTGTCTATATATAAGGTAGATATAGGTGTACTATATCTATCTATATCTAGATATATCTATACTATATCTAAGTAAGGGGTGCTTACACCACCTTACCCAGGCTGTAAGTACTGACCTGTGGTGTCAGTTTGGAAGGCTAACCAGTGGTGGCACAATACATCCTGCAGCCCCTGGTAGGCCTCTGGGGTCCTTATGCCCTGGGTACCTAAGGTACCATATACAGGGGCTTACAAGGGTGCCTCAGTAACCAATCTGGTATGTACCTAAAGTACATTTTATCAATTTAGAGAGAGTACAGCTAGGCTGTGGGCCTGATTAGCAGGGTCACAGCCATACTAAAGTTGAAAAACCAGTGAAGCACAGCAAAAAGTGGGGGTAACCATAGGAAGCAGACCCTACTCTCCTACACCCCCCCCACCCTCCACACACACAGGGACATTAAACTAACCTTGACCAGTTGAGTCTTCATGTTCTAAGTGGAAATATCTGGAGAGTCCATCTGCTTTGGCATCGTTACTCCCAGGTCTATGTTCCACTGTATAGTCCATCCCCTGTAGGGAAATGGACCACCTGAGTAGTTTGGGATTTTCACCCTTCATCTGTTTTAGCCATAAGAGGGGCTTATGGTCGGTCTGAACTGTGAAGTGAGTACCAAACAAGTATGGCCTCAGCTTCTTCAGAGCCCAAACCACAGCAAAGGCCTCCCTCTCAATAGCTGACCAAAGTTTCTCTCTAGGGGTCAACCTTCTGCTAATAAAAGCTATTGGCTGGTCCTGATCTTCTTTATTCAATTGTGATAGCACAGCCTATACCCCTAACTCAGAAGCATCTGTTTGAACAATGAATTCTTTGGAGTAGTTAGGACTTTGCAGAATTGGTGCAGTGCACATGGCCTGCTTCAGGCCATCAAATGCCTTATGACAGCTGACTGTCCACTAAACTTTCTTAGGCATTCTTTTAGAAGTTAAGTCATTCAGGGGTGTCACAATGGAACCATACCCCTTGACAAATCTCCTGTAGTACCCAGTCAGGCCCAAGAAAGCTCTGACCTGAGTCTGGGTGGTTGTAGCAAACCAGTCCATTATGGTCTGGATTTGCTCTGCAATGGTTGAACCTGGCCTTCACCTACAAGGTGGCCCAGGTACACAACCCGACTGTGCCCTATCTGGCACTTAGTAGCCTTGATAGTTAGGCCTGCTTTCTGCAGGGCCGCCAAAACATTTTTCAGGTGGATCAGGTGATCTTCCCAGGTGGAGCTAAAGACAGCAATATCATCAAGATCAGCTGCTCAGTAGTCATCCAGGCCTGTGAGGACTTTTTTCACCAACCTTTTAAATGTGGCAGGTGCATTTTTCAGACCAAAGGGCTTCACCACAAACTGATAGTGCCCACTAGGGGTTGAAAATGCTGTTTTTGGCTTTGCGTCATCAGGTAGTCTGATCTGCCAGTAGCCAGCTGTCAGATCAAATGTGCTCAGAAATTTGGCAGATGCCAACTTATCTATGAGCTCATCTGTTAGGGTTTGGATGGGCATCTGTCTTAGTGACAGCATTGAGACCTCTGTAGTCTACACAAAACCTCATCTCTCTCTTGCCACACTGGTTGTGAGATTTTGGCACTAGGACTACTGGACTAGCCCAAGGGCTATCTGAAGGTTCAATTACTCCCAATTCCAACATTTTTTGGACTTCAGTCCTGGTACAGTCCCTGACATGATCATGTTGCGTGTAAATCTTATTTTTAACAGGCAGACTGTCCCCAGTGTCCACTTCATGAGTGCACCAGGTAGTCTGACTTGGAGTCAGTGAACACATATGTCGGTATTGTTGCAGAACTTTTCTGCAGTCAATTTGCTGCTGGTCAGCGAGGCTGCCTGTCAAGGCTACACCATCAACTGACCCATCATCAGGGTTCTGAGTGGGCAGGTCTGGGAGAGGGTCACTCTCTTCCTCCTGTCCTTCATCAGTAGCCAAAAGCAAGCCCATGTCTGCCCTGTCAACATATGGTTTTAGTCTGTTGACATGAAGCACCCTATGGGGGCTCCTGGGAGTTCCAAGATCTACCAGATAGGTAACCTCTCCCTTCTGTTCAACAAAAGCGTGGGCTCCACTCCACTTGTCTTGGAGAGCTGCCGGGGCCACAGGATCCAACACCCACACTTTCTGTCCTGGCTGGTAAACAGTCAGCACAGCCTTTTGGTCATGCCAGGCCTTCTGTAATTCCTAGCTAGCCTCAAGGTTTTTGGTTGCTTTTTTCACGTACTCTGCCATCCTCGAGCGGAGACCAAGTACATAGTCTACAATGTCATGTTTAGGGGGTTTGATAGGTAACTCCCATCCCTCCTTCACTAGACAAAGTGGGCCTCTGACAGGGTGCCCAAACAGAAGTTCAAATGAGCTGTAGCCAACCCCCTTCTGAGGAACCTCCCTATATGCAAACAAAAGGCAGGGTAACAGGATATCCCATCTCTGGCTGAGCTTTTCTGGGAGACCCTTAATCATACCCTTTGAGGTCTTGTTAAATCTTTCAAACAGACCATTGCACTGTGGGTGATAGGGTATGTGAACTTGTAGTTCACTCCACACTCCTTCCACATTGCAGTCAAGTAACTAGACATAAAGTTTACACCTCTGTCTGACACAACCTCCTTACGGAAACCCACCCTTGAGAAAACTCCCACGAGGTCTCTTGCCACAACAGGTCCTGTAGTGGTCCTAAGGGGTATAGCTTCTGGGTACCTGGTGGCATAATCCACTACCATCAGGATAAACCTGTGCTGAGAGGCTGTCTGAGGATCCATTGGTCCAACAATATCAATCCCCACTCTTTGAAAGGGAACCCCCACCACAGGTAGTGGTATAAGGGGGGCCTTTGTAGTGCCACCTGCTTTGCCACTGGCTTGGCAGGTTACACAGGAGCAACAAAACTCCTTTGTGTCTTCTGACATGTGGGGCCAGTGAAAGTGAGGGACAAGCCTGTCCCAAGTCTTGTTCTGACCAAGATATCCTGCAAGAGGAATATCATGGGCTAGTGTCAAAAGGAAGCCCCTGAATGCCAAAGGTATGACCAACCTCCTGGAAGCACCAGGCTTGGGGTCCTACTCTCTGAATACAGGAGCTCTTCATCCCAATAAACTTTATGGGTGCCACTAGCATACCCTGCAGCCTCAGCAACAGTTTGCTGTCTGAGGGGTTCAAGGGAAGGGCAGTCCAACTGCGCCTGCCTCAGATCTGCCCTGGAAGGGCCGCCTGTCCCAAGAAACTCAACCTGATCAGGTTCAAGTTCTTCTAGGACAGTTCCTTATTCAGGCTTACAATCAGCTTCCTCAGAAGGCTGATCCTCACTCTGGGGCAGGGGGGAAAGCACAGCCTTAACCCTACTGCTCCTTTTCCTGGTAGGCAACTAGTCCATTATTCCACAATCCAGTGCCTGTTCAATGTTGCACTTTTTGACATGTGACCTAGTCACTGCAAGAACATGTGCTGAGATTCCTAACATTTCTGCATGTGTCCTAAACTCCACTTCCGACCAGGCTGAAGTCTCTACGTCATTGCCAAGCAAACATTTTACATGGAGGGCTAAACTAACAACAACCTTCTTAAGGCCAGTTAGCCCTCCCCAGGAGAAAATAACAACTGCCATACTATGTGTGGTAGTGACATTGCTAGCATTGGTCATTTGGTAGTTTTCACCAAGTATGTACTGTCCAGGGTCCACATAGTCAGGTATCACCATTGTGACACTGGCACATGTGTCCCTGTAGGCCTGAGCCTTTTTCTCATTGACTAAAGGAGTTTGTCTGTACTTGCCCAGGTTACTGGGACTCACAGAGGAGGACATAACCATGCCTCCATCACAGATCAAAACAGCTTGAGTTGGTATTCTGACTAGGCCAGAATCCATCTCAGCTCCCAGGGTTAACCCTACTACACCCTTCTGTTGAGAACCACCACTTGGAGCTGAACTAGGGGGAACAGTTGCCTTAGGGGCAATGATGGCTGGAGCTGTCTCCTTTTTGGTGTACTCACTGGTCCAGTGAGTATTATTTTTACAAACTTCGCACTATGGTTTTCTAGGACCTTCTTTCTTTTTGGATTGGGGACTCCCACCATTTGAAGCTTTTTTGGGGACCTTGTGAAGACTTTCGGTCTTTAGATTTCTCTCCACCCTTTTGGTCTTGCTTCTTCTGGTCACCACCTTGGTTCTGTACCTTCTGCTTCACCCTGGTTCTAGCCCATTTGTCTGCCTTCTTTCCCAATTCTTGGGGAGAGGTCAGATCAGAGTCAACCAAGTGTTGATGCAACAACTGGTGCTGACAGTTATTAAGAATCTGCTCTCTCATGATTAGATTATACAATCCTGTATAGTCACACACTTTACTGCCCAATAACCAGTCCAACAGGTCATTAGTAGCACAATCTACAAAGTCAGTCCAGTCCTGAGTCTGTGTCTTCTGGGTATCTCTGAGCTGCAACCTATACTGTTTAGTGGTTAGGCCAAACCCATGTATTAGAGCACTCTTCAGGACTTTGTAATCATCAGCATCCTCTTTTCTGACAGTGAGGAGCTTATCTCTACCTTTGTCTGAAAAGGAGAGCCACAAGATTGCGGCCCACTGCTCCTGGGGTACCTTCTGTACTTTGCAGGCCCTTTCCAGTGCAGTGATCCATTTGTGGATGTCATCCCCAGTCTGATAGGGAGGGACAATCTTGTTTAGGTTTCTATGGTCATAAGACCTATCCCTACCACTAGGGATATTGCTGCCACCAGGGGATTCTATCCATATCTTCTTTTTCTCTCTTTCAAGAACTAGGGTCTCTTTCCCAAAGGCAATCTCTTGCCTCTTGATCCTGAGCTTGACTTCTCTCATTCTAGCTTTATGTTCCCTCTTCTCAGGAGAAGTTCTTCTCCTTTGAGATGAGGCAGAGGACCCTATTGATGACCCAGACTGGTTAGATTCCCCTGAAGGTGATCTTGCCCTTCTAGGTACACCATTAGGCCCACGTGGGGGATGGAAGGAGGCCCATTTTTGCCCACTTCATCTCCAGGTAGCCCTGTTTCTCCCAGGTTGGGCCCATTGACCACATCTTGGTCTGCATCTTCCTCATCATCATCAGAGGTCTGGTGAGGCACCCCACCATTACCCTCTTCTGCTGATGGATGCACCCCACTCCCATTACCTAGTCTATCTGGATCTGATGCTTTTTCTAAGTCATCTGCCATTAAGATATCTATCAGGTGTTGGGTGGTGGGGCGTTGTCCTTGCTTTAATTTTCTTATGGCACATAAACCCCTTAACTCCTGGAAGGAGAATGTGTCAAATTTAGATGTCTGCACTTTGCTGACATCTGGAAGAGATGAACTAGCTCTTGCCCTTAAAGCCATGACTAGTGATGTGTGGGCTGTGCACCTACCTACACTACTTGGTTTCCTACTAGAACCTCTCTAGGAGTTGTAGTCAGGGTGTGCTAAGCCCTTAACACCCACAACTTCTAAGTTCAGTAGAACGTATGTATTATAAGCTTGATTTATATGTACCTACTGGTACCTTAATGTTATTTTTCAAATGATAATCTCAAGATTATTTGGTAAAACATTGCAAGCTCTAATCCCATCCACTGCAAACCAATGTGAGAAGTTGGCCTGGTATATGATGCCCACTATTCTAGTGGGCACCATGCACCAGTCCAAACGGCCCTTATTGATGGTAGGTTATAAAGTCAACCTTATAGAAAGCTATCCTAGTGGTAGCTGCGCAGAGCAGCCTTCAGGCAAGTTAAGCTAGTTGTTTTCCCAATTATAATCTCTTGAATGATCAAATAAAAGCATACCACACAAGGTATATATCAAATATATATGTATTTATTCTAAACACAACCCCTCTGGACTCTTTATGAGGTCAGAGGTAAAAGTACAATACAAGGAACTTAATTAGACAAGTTACACGGTATACGCTATGTCCTAGGGACCTCACAAACCATATACTAAAATAGTGGTATAAGAACCACATGAGAGTTAGAAAGCAGGCTTAGGGCTGGGGCTACCTATAACCACCTAAGGTTAGAACGCAGGAGGCCCACGGGGGACGTGGGCAGTGTCTAAACCCAGCTGTTGATCACCATTGACTTTCTATGGAGAACAAACAAGTTACAGTTTTAAAGATTAAGGGCACTGCTAGGTGAACTACGATGGAACCCTTTTAGACTAGGACACTTTGAGAGTCAAGACCTACGGGAGCACCAGAGTACTCATGTTACCTCACCCAGGGAAGCCTGGTGCATAGGTGTCTTTTTGTGTCGGGTTTCGTCGTCGATTCCAATGGAGAGCTGTGAAGGAATGCTGCAGGCGACCAGAAGAGAAGGGTCCGGGTGGATCGAGGGTGGATCGGAGATGTGAAGAACCTGAAAGCAGAGGAGACAGAGTCTGGGTCACTAGCCAGTGACCAGGATGGTGAGGAGAAGGTGCCAGACGATGTTGGGTGATTTCAGGTGAAAGAGGTGAAGCGTGACTCTCCAGCCACGAGGACCAGGAGGCGTCGATGATGACCAGAAGCTGGATTCGAGCTGTCCAACGAAGGATCTAGTTGACTGCGGTGTTGCAATCCGGATTAAACCCAACAAGCCTTGGCAACAGCAACCCATGCAAGACGACAAGATTGGCTTTGGTGCAGACTAGCAATGTTTGAGGGACTCCTCCTTTGGAGAGGAGTGGGAGCACGTCTGGAGGAACCAGAAAAGCTCACTAAATCAAAGATGGCCATTCGTAAGGGCTCCCCAGCCAACGGACTAGGAACCGGAAAGGGGCCTTAAGCAGAAATGCACAAAGCGGGCCCAGGGGACACCATGGGGTGGAGTTCTCTGAGCTTCAGTGCAAAAGGTGATCGGACAGGAGCTTCAAATACCCCAATGCACCACTTCAGGATACCTCGGGAAGTAGGTGCAATCGCAAAGATGCAGGATGTCAAGGAGTTCCGGTCCCACGTCTCTCGTGCCCGCTACAGGTCTCAGCTTTGCTGGGATCGCAGGTCAGCATCAGAGATGTCTGGAAGTCTGTATCCTGTGTCGCAGATTCTTCGGGATCCAGCGGGAGCCTCGAAAATGTAGATCGGCAAAGATGCAGTTGGTGCCTGTTTGAACAAGGTGGTCACTCCTTGACAACAAGGGAGATTTCTTCCGTCTTCCAGTCAAAATGCAATGTCGAAGGTCCAAGATATATGTTGTGTTGCAGAGTTTCATCCAGGGTAATCTAAAGTCCTAGGGACTAGGGTTCTATACTTCTAGTAAGTTTAGGGGTTGGACTAACTCTAAGGTCCCTCCTATGGGTGGACCTGGGGAGAGGGTGGTTAAACTCCTTCCCCTTTGTACAGTTTTGTGCCAGAGCTGGTGCTGAGTGCCCCAGCAACTGGTTTGAACTGGGAAATGCATGGAGCACCTTGTGTGCCCCAGGCAGTGTCTGAAAATCATTCACTGAATGCAGCCCACACTGCCCCAGTACACTACAGACTGTCTGGGGAGGTGCTGGCACCTCCTTGAACAGGAAACCTATTGTCCAGGCCTCCCCTGCCAGAGTTTCATCCAGCAGCAGGAGGGCAGACTCGTGTCTGTGGCAGCAGCATCCATTTTGTAATGCTGGGGCTCATTTTAACTTTGACCTGGTTTACCAGTAACTACATGTCTTCTCCCTCTAGAAGGGTGGAATGCTACCCCCGCCGACAGAACTGACAGGGGGGGGGGGGTAGTTTTCCAAAGTGATTGACACCTTACACAACATGTTTTGATAAAGCTAAACCAAAGTTAGCATTAACCGTGAGGATTATAATGCACTTAAGAGTATATGGTATGGCTATATCATAGAACAGCTATAAGGAGATGGTTCCGAAAGCTGCGGAGGGGCTCAGCTCATGCTTGGGCACCCTCTCACACAAAACCAAGCACTCTGCCTCCAGGATTGTCAAGGCCTGCCATAGGAGTGACTTATAGGTTACTATGTGTCTATACATAAGGTAGATATAGGTATACTATATCTAAGTAAGGGGCGCTTACACCACCTTACCCAGGTTGTAAGTACAGACCTGTGGTGTCAGTTTGGAAGGCTAACCAGGGGTGGCACAATACATGCTGCAGCCCCTGGTAGGCATCTGGGATCCCTATGCCCTGGGTACCTAAGGTACCATATACAGGAGCTCACAAGGGGGCCTCAGTAACCAATCTGGTATGTACCTAAAGTACATGGTATCAATTTTGAAAGAGTACAGCTAGGATGTGGCCTGATTAGCAGGGCCACAGCCATACTAAAGTTAAAAAAAAGCAGTGAAGCACAGCAAAAAGTGGGGGTAACCATAGGAAGCAGACCCTACTCTCCTACATACACCACCTAGGGTGCTTCACTCATACAGCAAGGAGGTGATAGATGGAAAGCCTTGCATTAATCCGACACTGATAATTACTGTCAAGGCATGCTATTGTGTCAATTTTTAGGCTATGTCTTATTTTCGTGGGGGATCAATCACATGCAAATCAACTTTGGCTCTGTCACAAAGGGAGCAGTTTCGGCCAGTACCTACCTCTGAACAAGTACACATGAGAGTTTCCTATAGTGGAATGGATATGCCCAGACGTTGGTCGTTTAGCTGTCTGTACCGTAGGACTCAGGCTGCACCTTATGCATCGGGCCAAATGAGGTTGATGAAAGGTGGTAGTGTCATGTGCTACTAGACGTAGAGAAAGTGGCCTAACAGTTTGAGCTGGATAATTCCTTTGGTGGGGATTTAGTTATGGTTTGCCCCTCATCAATAGAGGAATAGTCAGTAAAATAATCATAGATTAGAATATGGCTCAGGGTTGTTACAAGTGGATGCTATTAATTTACGTATTCCAGCCATCACTTTCTTTCCCCAGCGAATCAAGCTAATGGGTACTGGTGTTTCCACATCTAGGTCCCGAAGTTTGCTGAGCCTTAGCACTCAAACTGCATCTAGCTGATGGAGCCAATGAAAGCACATAGATGTCTGGGGTCACTAGTGTTCTTGTTCATAGGATATATGGTCTAGCGGTTCAGACTGGGGCCTCCAACCTTTTCTGTACTGAGAGCTACTTATGTTCAATGAAACGCATTGACAGCTACTAATATTTTTAGTGCTGTATAATTGCGATATTTTTAATATGTGCAATAATTCAACCAAGCAAAAACTTTCTAATTTAATATGCTGGTCTGCACACAGGTGAGCTGCTCAGAGGTAGCTGGAGAGCTACTGTTAGACACCCCTGGACTAGACTATCCCTTTACCCAAGTTGCCAAATCTCTCTTAGAGATGGCTTGCTCCTGTGAAGTAGTACATTGAGCAAACATTCATGGACTTTGTCATTGGCTTAAGCCTGTTTTAAGAGTATTTCTTATCACCTCGAAATTTGTTACTAATATAAAGAGGCATCTACATGACCAACTCTTTCAGTAGCCTCTAACATAATCGGAACTATGTAACGATTAGATACACACTAAGGCGTGAATCTATTGGGGTTTTCTCTACTGGACTGGTCTTGTGCAGTGTTTTTGACTTGTCATGGGGTACATTTTCCTAAGTGACCTGGCCAGTGCTATGACAGAGGCTAGCCTTGATCTTCCTAGATTCGTTTGTCATATTACCATTCAGTTAATTGCATATGATGCTATCTTTTTGGCTTGGAACGAGAATGCTGTCTGCCCCCTAATGGATGCTTTCCCTGCCTATTGGTGGAATACATTGCTCACAATTTCTCACAATACCAAGGTTATAAGCCCCATGTGCGCAGTTAAGTAAAGATTGATGACATATGGGACATGCTAGAGCAGGCTTTTTCAACCAGTAGCTTGGAAGCTACTGGTAGCTCGCCAACTAAGTGTAGGTAGCTCTCCTGTGTGCAGCCCAGCCTACTACAGCAGAAGCTTTTGCTTAATTAAAGAATTATATTCATATCAAAATTGGAAAGATTGCACTTGAGATGAACAAGTGTCTACTTTCAGACCTTATAAACTGTTTATGGAGAAAAGTGGTTGCATTTCAAAAACATATGTACAATTGATATGTCATTGATAAATCATGTGGTGTTGGGGACGCTTATTACTAATATTACCAAGGTGCCAGGTGCACTGCAGCTATTGCTGTTATGTATTACACATAGAGGCATTCCATATTAATGAAGTGTTTTTATTTTACATTGCTGTTGGCAACCATGATGAACTGAGGTGATCACCACTGGTAATCTTGCATTTTGTGGCCACTACTGTACTCTTTTTCTAATGTGGTCTCAATTATAGTTCTAATAATATTATTAGCCCAGGATGATTTTCATTGATTTCTTATTACAGAAAACGTTGGAGACCCCTGTGTATTTGTAAAGTGCATGTTCACCCAAGGGTATCTTGGCGCTGAATAGCATATGTTTATTGTTATCCAATTATATGGTACTCATATTATCGACCTCAGACGACTTGGAAGAGCCCCATAATGCACTGCGAGGGCTAACATAACATATTTATTTTGTGCCTGTGATGCCCCAAAACGTAGCTGGGGCACCACCAATATAATTTTGAAGTGTTGGGTGTTGCAGGGAGTGCAGCAGACCTCCAGAAATGATTTAGAAATGAATACACAGGGGACTAATTATGAGTAGCTAGTACAGGGGTTTACGCATGGGATGCAATTACGATTTTTTTTAAACACAGACAGTAATGAGCTGCATTAAATAACCCAACATTCATTAAGATTTGGCCAGTATAGCCTGCTGAAATTTAACTGGAGAAAACACAGCATTTATCATATCCTGCACATGTTGGTGCTTTAAACACCAACATCCGCATGTTATTCCTCGTATACTCATAATAGGTGTTATTTATGGCACCTGATACATAACGTAGCCTGTGGTATCATTATTTATTAAGGAAGATAAATAACGCCTCAACTCGTATTCATGCCCTAAGTCTCCTGAGTCATTGATAAAATGACCCCAGGAGAGTATCCTATCATTCTTAAAACATTCCCTAGGCTGGAGCTTTTACCTTTCAGCTAGGGAGTGTGGAGGCCTTTAGTGATGGGTCTTATGGCTACATTATGTGGCCTGAAATTTAAAAAAGAAAGACTTTGATACTGTTTGTGATTGTTTTCTAAAATGCTTTATTTAAAATGCTTTATTAATATTTGTATTGATAAACATTGCTTTGTTTATTAATAATGAATCCATTTGAATATGACTACTCACTCCACTGGTTTTAATAATATATCTGAATATATGTTTACTGCTTTGTATATTTGTATGTGTTGACAACTCAAAAAACCAATAGGCCTGCCTGCTATATAATGACATGCTCTTATATTCTGATATTGCATCTGGATAAGTGGGGAGTATTGTGATCTTGGGGTCATGACCCTCTAGGGGTGAAATGTGATGCAAGGGTGTCATCAAACGTATTGTCATCTACCTATCGTACATATTTGTAAAGCAATGCTTAGTATTTAGTAGTATGTGTGTTATAAATTTACTTTTCCATTTTCAAAGAAAAAGCAATAACTGAAAAATAATGTATTGAGTGTTGTTGTAGTGTGTCAGCGGATGGAGATTGTTAAACCACAACACCTCCCCTGAGTAGGCTTCGGACTGCTCTGCTTTGGTATGGTGAGGCAGTCAAATGCTAAAATGGGGTACTTGGTTCACAGTAAAATCGTTGACCTGTTACTTGCATAGTTCTCTTACCCTGCACAACTAATAACTCAATTTCTTACATGCAGTTTAATTATTTTTTAACCCCAAAAAAACAGAAGTTAATGGTAATGTAGCTGTAATGGTAGAGGGAAGTTGATGGCCTTTTTGGAATGCCTCCCCTGTTTTGGATGGGCATAACAACACAGACTTTTACTGCAAAGGCCCACCATGTTTCTCATTCTGACCCAAGGAAAATTTTTAATGTCCCCTGTAAGAAAGGAAAACAATTCATGCACACTAGGACCCTTCTCTGTTTGTATTTGACAAACAAAGGTGTGCATAGTGGGTATTTCTGAAATCTAAAAATTATGCACAGCAGAAGGCCATGGCTAACACTACTCATCTTTTAGCAAGTGATCAAGTAGTAATAGTAAACAAAAGACTTAGCTACACCCAAAAGAAAGGCACATTAACATATGGAAAATACAGACAACATTTGCTGAGACACTTTGCTACCGATCAGGTACATTAGCAGGCGCCAAGTATACATAGCAGTAATCAAAATACTGGACAAAGAGCAACCTAGGCAAATAGGAAGAACAGCTACAGTGGAAAGACTTGGTAATTGGATCCAGGAACAGACACAGAGGTCTAAAGAAAACCCAATGCAATGCAAATAGGAACCTGATAAGGACATTGAAAGGGTGGATGGGTATAGAGGGCGTAAGGGAATGCACAAGGGCAAGATCAGCCGAATAGAACTGCAAATAACAAACAATACAAAAAATCTTTGCAAAAATAGTGATTCAGAAAAGTCGCAAAATCGAAGGGCTAATGGGAAGTACCGTTGTAAAACACTCCCAAATATTTATTAGTGGTAAGACAGCCAGGTGGCAGAATTACACAATTAATTAATAAGTTCGACATTCAGGAGCAAAAGAAAGGCAAATGCTGACAATGTAGCTACCAAAAAGCACATTATAATCACTTGAAAGACATTCAGTCTCTGAAAAATTAAAGTTTGAATTAATTTAATGAGCATACAGTAGCTACAGTGAATGCGTAATTATAGCTGAATTAGTGTCAATGAGGCTGGTCATAAAGCAGAATGCAGCACAGATACCGAGAGGAAAAGACAAGGGGAAATAAAGAAATTTCTCCTTTTTACTCCCCACCTGGCAAGGCGTACCAGGTTTGATAAATATGGAAATGCATCGAAAACCATGTGAGTTTTGTGGGAACACCCACACATTGCCCATGGAATGCCTCACTTGTGCACTGTAATGAAACCAAATGATTTGCGCTACATTGCTTTACTACACATTTTTTAAGGCCATTCAAACCAACGCACAGTGTCTTTGTGTGGCTTCAAAAATATTACTTTAGGTTTGAGTCACTTACATGGTGCACGAGAGACGAAAAACGTGTCATAAATGCTGGAAAGTGGGTTATTAGTAATGGTAAATATGCATCTAACACTGGCAAAAAGGCCACTAACACGGTCTAGGACTCAGTATAGGTCTCAGTAAATTATTCCGATTCTCAACCCTTGGTAGCTTGCCAGAGAGCAGGCAGGCTTAACTTAGGAGACCAGTATGTAAAGCATTTAAAGACACCTAATTCAGTGAATAATTAAGACACAACACACAATGAAAATCCCACAACAATTCATAAAAATAGGATATATTTGTATGTTTAAAATGACACCAAGTTGACAAAAATCCAATGTAGGGAACCGGAAATATGAATTTCTAAAGAATAAACACTTTCTAACACTTAGTCACCTTATGGAGTTTTTTTTCCAAAGTTGCTCCTGAACTCCTCAACTGAAATCTCTTTCTGAAGTTTTTCTTGAGGGTCCAAAGGGTCCAATGATGGTGCTGGAAATTTGGGACCACAATTCCCACAATGCACCTGGCCAAAATCTTAAATGTCCACTGAATGCACGCCAGGCAGTGGGCTCTTGGTGAAGTTGATGCAGATGAGCTGTGTTCATCTGTAGCTTGTAGGGAGTCAACTTGTTAATCCTTTTGAAGCAAGGCACCTCCATAGGGCTGTAGTTTCAGATTTTGCAGCAGGCGCAGTCAGTCAGAATGCAGGGCCTGGTGGATCAAATTAATTCTTCAGCATGGCAGTCCTTCTTTTTCCCTTAGTTTCAAGCAGCCAATCTGGGAGGCTCTGCCCCTCTCACACATTTTCAGTGTTCTCTGGAGTCAAGCAGGAGAGCACTCCTACTCAGCTGGGTGTAAGGCAAAACTCCAGAGCATGACCACTTCCTCCGAAGTGTGGTATAATCTTTTCCCAGAAAGTTCTATTCCTCCAAAGTTCAACATGGTTGGAATCCCAGCAGAGCATGAAGAGCTAACTAAACCAACTCCTAGTATGGCTCATTTCCATATTTGTCCACCCCCTAATATCTGCAGATTATTTCTTTCCTTAAGCCTCCTATCTGCTGGATCACAGGGGATGAGTGTAGGTAGGCCTGGCTTTTCTTGCCTGTTCTATTCCTCCTTTGAAGCTTCATGCTTTATGACCCCTTCCCTGCCCTCCCCTGCCCTGGCATTCCCAAGTAGCATAGTTCTCTCCAGTAGATAACCACTTATCAATTCATCAAAGCAGCCTAGCTAATCCTGTTAACCCTGACCAATCAGGGAATACTGCAGGAGGCTGAATTTTGGCTCACAGACAAGAATGTCTTATAACTTCTTTTCTGTACAATTGAGGTTTAATTCAACAATAGCATATCATTGGTTTTATTAATACCATTCTCATAAGTCTTTGAATTATATTTTGTTCAATTCCTAGCAATATCTAGATGTTCCCAAACTATTACTGGTTATCTATCCTAGGGGGCTATGCATCTACAATGAGGAAACTGAAATGTACATCAGGGCATATCAAATATCTTTTATATGGTCCCTGCTTATATTTACACGAACTCCCACCCCTGGAACACCAATGGGAGACCTTGAGGGTCTTCAATATGCAAACATAGTGTCGATCCTCATTACACAGTGCTCACAGCTCGATTTTGGGAGGCATTTTAATACAATGGTGGAAGTGAAATGTGCAATATCTCTGTCCCCAGGACATATATAACATATTGTATAAGCTTATCATTACACGACCCCCCTCCCATGGGACACCTAGAGGAAACCCTGAAGGGACCTCATATGTAGGAATAATGTAGATTATCACTTTTCAAAGACCCTCTTACCACCAAAGTCGAGTTTGCAGTTAATTTACTTTTACAAACAGGGCTGCAAGGCAGTGCTGCTCTTAACATGACCTCAGGTGCTCAGCCGTGCAAACATGCAAGTGCAGAAAGAGCTGCTGGCCTCTAAACGGCCAGACCCTATTATATACTAGTAACTTATAGACAGTTTTAATCCGCCTGTCCTGTTATCTACTAGGGACTTATAGGGTAAGTCATGTCTATTGTAATTGTACCCTAATACATAGTGTACCCTAATGCCTTTATGTGTTTTCACTGTGTTTTCAAAATAGCCCTTGCCCTGGGCCTGGTTAGACAGTTCCAGGGACAGCCAGAGTCAGTTACCCCCAGTACCAGCAGCAAAACAATGGGGGTGGACAACACACACACAATGCCTTTGCAATAATAAATAAGTCCCTAAATGTATAGTTCATCAGCATTACAAGAAAAAACCCAGTTTGGAACCTTATTTAACGACCATGCCTGTACCATGTGCTTACAAGTAAGAGTCTCAGTGGAGACATTTTGTATTTGAAAAAACTTTAGAGAATCAGTCACAGAATGAATTATTCAATGAGAAAGGATTCCTGTTCTTATGTAAACTGGACATTTCCATCATTTTCTGAAATACACACCAGGGTAACTAATATTTACAAAACTTAATAGTACACATTTTATCAACCTTAGAAGGATGAAAGACTGAGGGGCCATCCTCCCCCGACAGGATGAACCTTTGGCAGTGAGGTTGTGCAATGACTCCTGAAGTGGGTGCAGCAGTTCACTCAGCCGCCAAACCCAGACATCTCATATTCATTGCGCCTGATTCACAAAGATAAACTTACACCTTTGTATCAGTTTATGTTTTTCAGTATTCACAAACTACGTGTAAACAGTAAAATTACGATTGTGGAGACTTCACAGTCAGAGCGGAGAACTCGGTACAGGCGACGTCTGTCTTGTTATGTGCAGCGTTCTACATCCCGACTACAGAGTCTCCACAATCATAAGCTTACTGTTAACTCATAGTTTGTGAATACCAAAAGAATACACACTTCCACAAAAGAGTAAGTTTATCTTTGTGAATCAGACCCTACGTTTACAAGTCGCTTTCATTTTTTTAATAAAGAGAACGAAGTGGCTACAATTACCTGTGCCAGGCGCTGAAAAATAATATTCTATGTGTGCCTACTGTTCACAAAAGGATTAACCGTTACCAAGTAGTTATGCAGTTTGTTTTTGGTTGATCTGGATGAAAAGTAGGATCAGCTTGAATATGAGGAAAATCAGGAGGGAATATGTCTAATCCCCCTGGAACACATTTAGTAAAAAAATGAAAGTCTGACTGTACCGGGGATTTTGAATATAAACACTCTGCTGCTGGTAAGTGTGCCCTCTTCTGATGTCATGTTATTAATGAAAAAACAATGGTCTTCAAATCATAGGAAGCAATTTTGGATCCTAAAAAGAAAATATTAATGAAAACTGTTTTCGAGTCGATGTGTTTGATTTCATAAAAAATTCTTATGCACTGTTTTTTAGTTCATGCCATATTGATTTATACTCTCAATCCTTAAAGTCAATGAGAAAAAAAAGATGGTCTAAGACAGTGAAACGTACTACAGAAATAATTTGCCTAAGCTGTAAATATGATGGGCCCGATTCACAGAATGAATTTAAGACTAAATCCTAAACTTACTACTATTTGGTATTAACAGAATGCACTTATTACTTTCGGGATTCACAGAATGAAGTTACTACATTCGGTATTCACAGAATAGATTTAAGACTACTAACTTTACATCCGCACTCGGGCCGTAAATTCTGGCCCGGAGGCGGAGTTTCTGGCTTGGGGGCGGAGCTTGTGGCCCAAAGGACGAGCTTCCAGCCTGGAGGCGGAGCTTGCGGTCCAGAGGTGGAGATTTTAGCCATGGCTAAATCCCCACCTCCGAGCCGGAAGCTCCTCCTCCAAGCCGCAAGCTCTGCCCCCGGGCTGCAAGTTCCGCCCCCAAGCCGGAAGCTCCACCTCCAGGCCGGAAACTCCGCCTCCGGGCCGTAATTTACGGTCCGAGTGCGGACGTATAGTTAGTAGTCTTAAATCTATTCTGTGAGTACTGAAAGTAGTAAGT
Source organism: Lissotriton vulgaris (assembly GCF_964263255.1). Taxonomy (NCBI): domain Eukaryota; kingdom Metazoa; phylum Chordata; class Amphibia; order Caudata; family Salamandridae; genus Lissotriton; species Lissotriton vulgaris. Next base: position 2,120,225,928 of record NC_141687.1, on the reverse strand, counting down.
TCATTCTGTGAATCCCGAAAGTTGTAAGTGCATTCTGTGAATCCCGAAAGTAGTAAGTGCATTCTGTGAATACCATATAGTAGTAAGTTTAGGATTTAGTCTTAAGTTCATTCTGTGAATCGGGCCCGATGTTCCTTATAAAAGGGCTAAGGATGTCTGGAACTCTTTGGGCAGATATTTGTGAAAGTGACTTGCCTATGCGTTCACCTGAATAATTGGAGGCGTTTTGGTGAGGGACCCGATTGACTAAAAACAAAATGATTCTAGTTGAAAGCTTATTTAGCTTACAAGCTGTGATGGCTGACACCAAAAAGTACAGGTGGGGTAGGGGGTTAGGAAAATAAATAAAATTATTTAACTTGCTGCTCTGCCGCTTCCTCCATCTAGCTTCGTCCTTTTATGTTCCTGCCGGAAGCAGGAAGCACACACAGGCTCCCCTAAGCCAAACACAACGTTCCTGCCACCATGACAACAGCGTCGTGATTGGTCTGAGCCCCATGGTTTGGCGCTATGGTGGTGACTATTAGCTTCTGCATGTTCTCCACCCAGTCTGTACATTACAACAGTTGGAGGACATGCAAAGTGCGCACGACACAGCCAAACCACCATGCCCACTTAAGTGCCCCAACCACTCCTCCCCTGCTGGCTGTGACTTCAACCCAGCCCCACCCCTCCCTGACCCATAAACCTTACTCAGTACGGAAAAATAAAATGATAATAACGTTGCATTATTATCATTTTCTTTTTCTTTTTTCACTCCTCAAAGAGTGGTGGGGCAGCTCACCTCTGTCTTAGCGGAGGAGCTGCTTCTGCTTAGGAGGTTGAAAGACACAGGACTCCTTGTTAAGGAGTGTAGATTTGTAAAGGAAGTTTGCTTGTTTTGCTTTATATGCTTTTGGTTGGTCAATAAACAGCTAAAGGTAGCCTAGTTGGCTTGTGCAGCCTCGACTTACCTTCAGTTTATACCGAATATGTGATGTTACAAACTTGCGCTGGAGGGCGCTGTAATTAAGAGTAGTACGATTTACTATTCCAACACCAGTCTACGTACAGTAGGGAAGGTGTAGCAATAGTAAATCTTACTATTCCTTAGGTTATAGCGCCCTCCAGTGCAAGTCGATGTAATGCTTGCGTTGTAATGGCATAGTACTAAATGCAACGCGTGCAATCACCACGATATAAAGGATGTTTCCCGTTTATACCGGATGAAAATAGTGGCTTTTCCCACACATACAAGAACGATTAAATATTGTAGTACACACAGTGTGAAAATCCTACTTCTCAGATGTATAAGATAGCCTTTGATTGTTGTGTCTTTACAGTAAACAAGAAATAACTGAGTATTTAGCTGCTTCCATTCCTTTGTTTAGTTCAGTCAATGTAGCATGCTTATGTATCCATTTTGTTTCTCTTTTGGTTAACTGTGATTCCAAAGGGCCACCTCTACTGTCAGTGTAAGCAAGTTCGATAATTGTTTAAAACATATAATTGTCTTTCGGCCTATTTTTTCACATGCAGTCCACCAGGGGTACATTAGGCCTTGATGCATCTCATTATAGATTGGAGTTGGCCATTCCACCACTACATTTCTTGCATTGTTTTGTGTATTTGATTTAACTGCATCAATGGTATCTCATTACTTCTGTGCTGGTGTTAAATGTAGATTGTTTATCTTTAGTGGTGATACAGGCTTTCTATGTCACCTTGAGATCTGTTGTTACAATATATTTGTCAGAATATCAAACATTCTGTCCTAAATACCATTTACAAAAACTGTTACCTAAGTGGAGTTAATAACAGAAATTTTACATCCAGTGAGAGAATATTTCTGTAAACGATGCTTAGGAAACAATAATTATGGCCGATGATGTTTCCGTATGCGGTAAATCTGAAATAAACCACCCTCAGGAGACCAAGAGGCGTTGACACCCAATATTACACATTTGCATGTCCTCAAGTTGGGGTTAACAATAAAGCTGACATACCGATTTGATTGAACCGAACAAGCATTGTTTGAATAAGCTATGAAAGGCCATACAGTTGTGGCCACTGTACATTTAATGATTTGAGTATGTGTTGCATACATGTTTAATAAACGTAATGATGAATGCCATGCAGAAGTGTGAATGGTTTTGACCATTTTCAGCTATTAAATTGATACATGGGCAAAATAGTATGATGTCTAGCCCGTGACAAAAAGAGTTGAGGCTTCCTTTGCAAGTAAAAGAGTGAGTTAGAAAATGATTATCGATTATATTTCTAAATAGTAAAACAATTTTCACTGAGCCTCCTATATAACACAGCCTCAAAGAACTAAACTGTTGTTCTATATATAATCCAGCCCTGGCTGTTACCCATTATCTGATTTGTGAGTTCCACGTACTGTATTTCGTATATTCCTTTGGTCACTATATTACACACATGTACCATGCTTTACTATTAACCAACCACTTACAGGTGACAGGAAGAGCGTTCCTCCTTTTTGTAGCACTGTGAGGTGAAACCAGGAGATGGAGTCTTACTGTTACTAGTAAGCACTCATAAAGAACAAAGCCCAACAACAACTAAGTTTGGTATTTGGATCCATAAATATCTGATTCCCCTCTAAAAGCAATTCTTTCATTGTATTAATATATTTTTTTATTGATTTATAGGGTATACTCTACAAACAAAAAAGTCTCTAGGCACCAGAGCACTGCTAACACCAATATTTTAAATAAGACCACCCTAGCTATACCAGCTACATCGACTGTATACCACAGTAGCAAAGTCAGAAATATGCAAATTCCTCAAAAATATCTACACCAGAAAATCAACCACTACTATATCATCAAGATAAGGATATATAGATAAGTTCAGAGTCATTACTCTATACTGTATTTCATAAGGTACATGGATAAAAAGTTAAGAAAAGTAAATCTATACATAACTATATATACATATACATGAAACATGGAAAAGGGTCTAAGGTTTCTACTGATGCTTTGACTGCTGCTCTGTTGCTTACCGAACCACTGGTGTGGAGGTAAAATCATTCAAAGAACTCATTGTAAGTGAGAGTATTGATGTAGCAAGTCACTGCTTAGACAACTTTATAACCGGGGCTTTAGGCAGGATTGCGTCTCCATCACAGTAACACGTGACCCGCACTCAACCATCTGCAGATTGGTTTAGTGAAGAACTCTTAGTACTGAGGAAGTCTTGTAAATGCCTAGATCTCCTATGGTGGAAAGAGCTTAGTATTGATAGTAAAACCAATTATAGGTCAGTGCTTAAAAAGTATCATAAGTTAATATGCTTCACACACTGAAAATTTTATGCGGAAAGGATTGAGCAGGCATCAAATTCCTCAAGAGAAATTTTCTCTAGTGCTAATCTCTGTCATCAGTGGATCATGTGGCCCCTTGTAGTACTTCTTTGCTTGAGAGCTGCAACGCAATCGCACTTTTCTTCTCAAACAAAGTTTTGAAAATGTATGAGTCCTTTCCTCAGACATCAGGTGCCAGGAAGCCTAGTTCGATGGTCGATGCTTTGGCCATAGACAATGGCCTCCGGAGGTTTACTCCTCTTGCGTTAGTTGAGCTGTGGATGCTACTCAGCAAAGTAAAATCTGGGTCACCTATGGATCTGACCCCACCCAGAATCCTGGTACAGGGCATGGAGTCTATTTTACCGTACCTGAAAAATTTAATTGCTAGCTCAATCGCCACGGGCCAATTGCCAGCAAGATGGAAGCACGTGTTAATCATGCTACTCCTCCAAAATTCATTGTTAGACTCAACACTACCTGAAAATCTCAGGCCAATCTCAATACTTCCTTTCTTTTCGAAAGTAGTGAAGAAGCATGTCAACATACAGCTGACAAGCATTGTAGAGATTAACACCTTGCTATATATGACTCAATCAGCATTTCGAGCTCAACACTCTACGGAGTCAGCTTTACTGTTGGCATTTAAGTGCCTTAGGTTTCATGCAGATCAATGTCAAACAGCAGCCCTGATAATGCTAGACCTCAGTGCGGCGTTTGAAACTGTGTCCCATGGCCTTCGAATAGAATCACTTTGGGACTGTGGGGTTGCAGGTATCACCTTGAGGTGGCTAGCCTACTTTCTCCAAAATCGTACATTTCAGGTGGTCCAAAAGCCTTTCTCATCCAAAGTGCTGCCTCTGTTTCAGGGGGTGCCTCAGGGCTCCATGCTGAGCCTTCTTTATTCATTTTTTACATGCACCCTCTGGCAGAGGTCATTGAGTGACACAATGTTACCATTGTGTCTTATGCCGATGACGCATAGCTTATTTTCACCCTCTCACAGGATGAGGAAGGTGTTGCAGAGCAATTTAGATCTTGCCTGTCGGACCTGACAGACTGGATGCATAGAAGGTGCCTCAAGCTCAATGCCAATAAAACAGAGGCCCTTATTGCTGGGAAAATTCCCTGTTTAGTCCTGCTGGCACGCGGGATTACTAGCTCAGTTTACCATACTCACCTGGGCCCATAAACATTCACACTTGAACCTGTAATCCAGCTTTTATTAACTTTCCTGCATATCAGAATTGTATTCACCTTTTAGGACTTATACCTGTACACCATGACTTACCAATCCTTGTCACTTGTGCTCTAAGTCCTAAGGATCAAGGGAGTTAGAATAATAGGTAGATTTAATATTTACCTACATAAAATAACCACAGACACGGGTACGTTTTAAACACTTTATCTATGCAATATTTTGTGTGTTAACAGCCACAACAGTGATTATAATGACTTTTCGAGTAAAAATAATTATTAAAACAATAATTTTGCAAGATTTAAGGACAAATCTTTAGAAATTGGTACCTGTGAAGGGTGAGAAAGGAAAACAGTACAAGGACATCCCACACAGATTTATATTTACCTAGAATGGTGCGCGGACCAACCCTGGCCAGGGGCTGGGACAAGAGAAGGGCTCCCGACTAATCAGGTGCCAACAGGACAGGACAGGTGCAAGACAGGACAGGTATCCTCCACTAAGTGCAATGCCAGTGTCACACCCTTCTCTGTGGCTACTCAGACCCCTACTTCTCTCTCAGCAAACCCACGATTCTTCTGACAGAGAGCTCGACCAGCACTCTGCTCTTGATTCTCCTTCAGCATACGTTGGGTCAGTGATAGGTCTGTGACAAGTCGGACAATCTATCTAACTAAGCCTACCTTAGTTATACCATTTTCCAAGGCATGTACCGCCCCCAAATGTTGCAAATATATGTATTCCCTCCAATTTGATTGGTCAGAAAGAAGAGCGGAGGTTATCACACCATGCCAGTAAGAGGTAATTTTCATTGACTTAAATTGATCAAGTTCCCACCCATAATTCACTTTCCCATGATTTTTATTCCACCCAACAATATTAGTTTCAATTCGTATTCAATGTATTTAAACAGTTCAATATTTCTTCCTTTTGTGGGCTCAGACGGTCAGGTTCCCAGGAACATCTTGGGTGAGACGGGTTTTGGCAGCCATTCAATAACACAACTTTAAGGATCTTTGTATTTGACTGCGCATGATCAAAGTTTTCAAAATGGAGTACGCAACACCATTCAGGCCCAAATACGAGCAACCAATAAAGTCAAAGAGAGACATATTAGAATACAAAAATAAATGAATGCACTATATACCACTTATTACTACTCTAACCTCATTACTTTATTTTATCTATAGCATTAATAGTTAAGCAGAACACACAAGGTTTAGTTCAAGCACAGCATAAGCATTAGCATGTGAGGTTTGAAGCGGCCATTTTTGGCACTCGTGCGCAGCTGCAAGAAATTCCCACCAAAGTAGAGATACGTCACTCCACGTAGATGTGGCAGACGCATGCGCATAAGGGTTCCCGCATTTCCGGCGGACCTATTAAGAAACTCGGGTTACTGTTAGTAAAAGCACATATGCAAGCTTCCCCTTGTACTAAAATGTTGCGTAATGCATTTTATTATTTCACAAAACATGTTTGTTAATTTGTTACAGGTTATTTCGAGAGGATTGAATCTGAGCACGTTTCTGTACGTATGACACCTTGCTCCATCAGTCCTTTGTTTGGTAGATGGATGTTTTGGGCCCCACTCTAGCTCCCAAGGCCATAGTTAAAAACATTGGGGTTTGATTTGATTCTAGCTTGACATTTGATAGCCAGATCGCCTATGTAGCTGGGAAGTGTTTTGGCACCCTTTAAATTCTGAGGAAGATCATTGATCTCCTCCCCATAACCACCAGGTAAACTATTAGCAGTCCCTAGTGATATTGCAAAGTACTCTTAATTGGTGCCTGTTATATCCCTGCTGCTCCTGTCATTCATGAGCGTGCATAAAAATCTGGAATCATCATTGTAGAATTAGTTTGGTTCCAGATTCTCTGCATTCTGGGAAGGGCGGTTGCTGAGGCAGGATGACTAGAACTTGCTCTGTTAATCCCAGCTTGACAATAAATCCAATTTAAGCCTACTTACCTCGTTATCTGGAATTTGTATCTACAATATTTTGGCGACGATCCTGTTCTCCTACCTCGTCCATCATCTACGTCCACGTTCTGCTCCCGATTTCTCTTCGAACAAGCTTGGTTCCAGAGCCTCGTGTCTTCACTCGCTGTTGGCAGCTACTCACTCTGGAGACCTTAGTTTCTTCTCCAGCTTTCACTCGCTGGTGGCAGCTATTCTGAAGGTACTGTTGCTCCGTGTTGAAGTTTGTTGTTTGGCAATTGTTGTTGTTTACACGATGTCCATTAGTCGCGAGATGCACTTTGATGTGTGCGCGCAGGCAGTAAGTTGCGTTGTTCAAGCTCCTAACGTTATTGCGTCATCACGTTCACGACGCTTGATGGCCATTTTGTAACTTGAATTCTGTTTTGCCAATCATTTCTTGCCAACCACGTAACGCATTTACATGGAACCAACGTGATTTCTACATTTTTCACGTTTTTGACGTTCAGCAGCCATTTTCTTACATCATTTGACTGTTGCCAACCACGTGTTTGTAAAGCACTCGTTCTTGGATTGTGAACTACATTTTTTTTTCTCTCGTTTCACTTTCCATTTGTGATATTTCACTACATTATCTCCTGCCTCAGCCTAATTCCGCGTACAATACATTGATATTATTTTTGGTGCATATAAAACATTTACATATACTTATTGATCCATGGCTACTACAGCTAATTCTACTATTGCACCGCCACCTCCATTTTTTATTGATGGTGATACCCCTGCCATTGAATGGGAGGAGTGGCTAAGTATTTTTGAAAATTATTTAGAAGCTATTTTTGTTAAATTCCCTTGGTAAAGGAGGCCAACATGCTTTTACATTTTTACCAGAACTGGTTGGCGCAGATGGTCAACCGGTGAATAATCCGTATAATGAAGCTAAACTGAGGCTTGAAAAGTATTTTGGGAAACAAGTCAATATTGTGATGCAAAGACACAAATTTTACACTGTTCCACAAAAAGAGAAAGAATCTGTTGATCAAATGGTTACTCGCTTAAGGAAGCTTTCGTTGAAATGTGACTATGGTGCTATGACAGATCAACTTATCAGAGATCAGTTGATTGTTCAGTGCAAAAACAAGAGGATGCAACAAAAACTTTGGGCAGCCAAGAATCCAACTTTAATGGAAGCCATTGCTATTGCCAAAGTGGTGGAAGAATCGGATAAGTGTATGTAATAAATGCGTACTCTGGAGTTGAAAAAGGAGGATTCAATTAATATTGTCAACAAATTGGATAAAGACGTTGTTTCTGCTGATGTTAAGCCCAAATTTTCTACTTTCAAGCCGAAACCTAAAAGTATTGTTCCTGAAGGAAAAAATAAATGTGTTGGTTGTTTCGCTGTGGGAGCATGTCTCATGCAGCGGATTTTGTAGGCTGTTTTGCTCGTGATAAGACTTGCAGGAAATGTGGGAAAAGGGGACACATCAGTAAAGCTTGTAAAAATCCTTCTGTTAATAGGGTTGCGTATGTTGAAGATGATATCGTTTATGCATAGAGGATTGTTCTTGCATAGAGGCTTGTTCTTGTGTTGGTCTTCAAAGACCAAAAGCAATCTTTGTCTTGAATAGGGTTTCTGTAACGCTCTTAGTTGATCCCGGATCTATGTTCACCATTAACCCTTTCCGGTTATTCAAAAAATGTTGGCCCCATTTGCTATTATCCAAAAGTGATATCACCCCAAAGGGTTATGGAGGTGAAGTTATCAATATAAAGGGTGTTATGGATACCTCTTTCGAATTCAAGGGCAGATTTTTTTCTGGGAAAGTGTATGTTTTCGATGATGGTCCTGCTATTCTGGGTTGGATGCAGCAACATGACTTGCACATCATTCTAGATCCTAGATCTGTAGATAAAGTTCTTGTTATTGATGATTTTCCAAATGTTGATGCTATTCTTGCTAAGTACAATGATGTTTTTCGCTCAAGTTTGGGTAAATTGGAGGTTAAGGTACATGAGATTAAACTTAAGAAGAATTGTTCTGCTGTGAAACATACTCTTAGAAGAATTCCCATTGCTATACGGAGTGAAGTTAAAGAAATGCTTGATGATATGCAGAAACAAGATATAATAGAGCCTGTCAAAGCCTCTGAATGGCTTTCTCCAGTGGTTGTTACTCAAAAGAAATATGGTAACATTCGTTTTTGTGTGGACCTTAGGTCTCTCAACCAGAGTATTATTGTAGATAAGTTAGCTCTTCGCAATATCTCGGAAATGGTACTTTTGATGGACAAGGCAAAATTTTATAGTAAACTTGATCTTAGATCGGCCTACCATCAAGTTGTTTTACATCCTGACTCTAGGGAACTTACTGCGTTTGTAACTATTGAGGGAGTGTTTCAATTTAAAAGATTGCCGTTTGGGCTGGCCTCAGAGGCCAGCATATTCCAACGCATGATGCATTCGTTGTTGAAAGATCTAAAGCATGTTCATTTTTTTCAAGATGATGTATTAATTACTGGTATTGATGAGTCTGAACATAATGCTAACTTGGCTAAAGTTTTGCATATCTTTTCCAATGCAGGTCTTACCCTAAGGAAGGATAAATGTCAGTTTTTATTAACTAAAATAGATTATTTGGGTTACACCATTTCTCATTCTGGTGTGAAGACAAAAGAAGACTTATTGAAAGCCATTAGGTGTGCTCCTATTCCCTAAAATAAGGATCAGCTAAAATCCTTTTTAGGATTAGTAGAGTATTACTCTAAGTTTGTTTCACATTTTGCTCACAAGACTGAAGCTTTGCGATTGTTACTTAGAAAAGGGGTACAGTTTGTTTGGGGTTCTCAGCAATCTAAGGCCTTTGAGAAAATTAAACTTGAGATTGTCAATGCAGGTATTCTTACTACTTTTGAACCAGGTAAAGACACTTGTGTAACTGTTGATGCCAGTGCCCATGGTATTGGTGCCATTTTATCAGAAAAGAAAAATAGTTTGGAGAAAACGGTTGCTTTCGCTTCACGCACTCTTAGTGCTTCAGAGCGCAATTATGCAGTAATTGAGCGTGAGGCATTAGCTGCCGTTTGGGGAGTTTCGCATTTTTCCACTTATGTGTGGGGCACGCAATTCTCCTTAAGAACCGATCACAAGTCACTCATTAGGATTTTGTCACCAGGAGGAGCTAATAAGGGTTCTCCTCGCTTAATGAGATTTGCTGCCAAACTGCAAGAGTATACATTTAGTTTGGTACATATTTCTGGGTGGAAAAATATACAAGCGGATTGCTTATCTCGGTTACCTATTCAGTCAGAAAAATTTGATGATTTTAATGATGAAAATGTGTTTTTAGTTGCTGGCTTTGAAGATGCTTATTCAGGTGGTTTCAATTCGATTTCTAAGGACGAGTAGCATCGAGCAGTGGTTGAGGACCTTGATTTTGGTGACTTAGTTAGTGCTATACGTCTTGGTTGGAAACGGGAGGATGATGTGAAGCCTCCCTACATCATTTTGTTAAATTGCAAGAAGTGCTTAGTTTGGGTAGTTCTGATGATTAGGTGAAAGATTCATACCTCCGAATTCTCTATTCTAGCGCATGAGGGTCATCTTGGCCAGAGTATGACCAGTAAACGGCTTAAGGTTAATTTTTGGTGGCCTGGAATGGATGACGATATTAGAAGGTGGGTTGAGAACTGTTCTCTATGCAAAGAGAGTGAAAAGAGGTTGAAGATTGATTCACGTGCTCAGGGTTCCATTGCGTGTGATACGGACTTACCTTGAGAAAAAGTTTGTTTGGATTTTATTGGTCCAATGAATTATTTGTCTGGAGATTGTCGTTTTGCTATGGTTCTGGTGGATGTGTGTTCTCGTTGGATGTGTGTTGTGTTCATGAAGAATATTACCACCGAAAGTGTTATTAGGCAACTCAGATCTATTTTTTTGAAGGAGAGTTTTCCTTGTATTTTACTAACGGATAATGGTACTCAATTGACTTCGTCATCTATGCGTATCTTTTTATCTAATCATGGGATCAAACATATGTGTACTTCCTTGTAAATTCAATTCAATTCATAATCTTTATTCGATTGTAGATTTTACAATCATAAAAGTTCATTTAAAAACACACAATTAAAAACGGTTACACACAATTCATTTTCAAAGGCAAATAATGACACAGTAAACAGTACAATATATCATACAATAAAAGCATGGGCAATATATGGTTAAAAAATATAAATAACTGTAGACTTAAAAAGCACCAGCACAATTTTACAGCATGGTTAGCCGTTCATGCTTTTCCTAAAGCAGATGGCTTTTTAAAAAAAATTACAAATAAACAAAGTACAGTCAATATTCAGTAATTGTAAGTAATAAAGTGCGGGTTTAATTTGTGTGAAGCTCATTTTTTTAAGGCACGGTTTAAGGTATAATTTCCGTGGAGTGGAGTAATAAGGGCAAATAAAAAGGAAGTGTGCCAGATCTTGAGGAGACTTTCCGTCGCAGCCACAAGCTGGCAACACTTCGCCCCGCTGAGCACCACTTGGGAATGCCAATAGGAGGTGATAGAGGTCAAAGCGGAACCTTGTTAGCAGAAACCGTTCATAGCTGGACATAGGCCATGTCAGGTAAGGTTCTATTTGCAAGCATGTTTTTAACAATAGATGTTTCCTAACACTGACCTTCTGTATCTCAGCCTCTTCTCTGTCGGTACATCTTAACAAAACTATGGCATTCTTGACCAGGTTCACATCAGATTTTCTAATTGTATTTGGGGCATAAAACAAATCATGTCGGCCAATTGCCGTTAGGCTGTCCTTTATGTACTTTACCCACGGTACCTTAAATCTCCCATCTAGCTGTAAAGCTTCTTTCAGTAGGGCATGTGTTAATGGAATTTCATTGTTTAGCCAAAATTTCAGCCAACATGTGACTGGGCTTACTGCTATTCTGTCACCTAGATAGGGGACCCCCAGCTCCTCATGTACTGAGTAATTCCCAATACCCCTAGGCAGTCTTAAGATCTTTTTTAGGAAGTTATTTTCTGCGACCTCTAGGTCTTTAGCCTTGCGATAGCCCCAGAGCTCGCTCCCATAACAGGCAACAGCAACGCTTTTTGCCTGGTACAATTTAAGCAATGCGGCCAACGGGCAATTGCAGATTTTTTTTGCAAAGCCAAGGATGGCCGCATTGACCCTTGTAGTTTCTCCCTTCTTTTTGGAGACTGCTGGGCCCCATGATAACTTATGGTCTATCAGGACCCCGAGGTAAGAGAAGGAGTTGGTTGATGGAATTTTTTCCCCGTTTATACTGAAATGGCCAGGTTTCAGAATGCCCTTACCTGCTTTCATGACGAAGGACTTGGAGTTATTTATACTTAAACCACGTGACTCCATGAATTTGTGGAAGGAGTTTAAAAGTTTCTGGAGGCCGATTGCTGTTCTAGAAATAAGAACAGCATCATCGGCGTAGAGTAATACAGGTACCCCTTTACGCTCGACTAAGGGGTAATCTGCTTCTACAAGTAAGAGAGATTCCTCCAGTTCATTATTATACAGGTTAAATAAAAAAGGGGCCAAGATACAACCTTGTCGGACACCCCGACTTATTTTAAATTCATCCGTTACCTTGAGATCTTGAGAGTAACGGACGTTCGCCCTTGTGTCTGTATGCAGATCAGCGAGGAAATTGACAAGGTTCCTCTCTACACCCATTCTCAGCAAAGTGGCCCATAATAGGCTTCTGTCTACGCAGTCGAAAGCGGACGACAGATCCATGAAGGCCATGTAGACAGTGCCTTGTCTCGCCAATGTATACTTGCTTAGAATAAGGTATAGGTTCAGACACTGCGTGATGGTCGAGTGATCTGGTCTAAACCCGTATTGTATGGGTGAAAGGATTTTGTTTTCTTTAGCCCAGGTAGATAACCTGTTAAGAATTACTCCCCCCACCACTTTAACTACTGAATTCAGTAAAGAAATTGGCCTGTAACATAACGGGCTACTGCGGTCGCCCTTCTTAAAAATGGGGACTATAGTCGAGAGACCCCAAATTCTTGGGCAACCAGTTGTCACCGCTGCATTTATTACAGCCGTGAGAACCGGGGCCCAAAACGGGATACTAGACTTAAACAGGTCCGGCGGCAATCCATCCGGACCCGGGGCCTTGTTGGTGGTTAGACCCTGTATTCCCCTAACGGTCTCTTGTACTGTGAAACACAGTGGAATCGCAGTTGGAATTAAAAGGTCGGAGACTTCCCGTTGCTCATTGCTCTTAAAAATTGTACTGAAATGGGACACCCACTCCCCCTCTGGGATGTTTGTTCCAATAGCTGTGTCATTTGGGTTTTCGAACATAGGTTTATTAATTATTTGCCAAAACTTACTGCTATTCCCCAACACGGATGGGTCTAAAAGGGATTCAATAACGTTTGCCTTAATTTCCTTTTTTCTAATGGCTATTACTTTCCTGTAGGCCATGCGAAGATTTTTTATCAATTCACGATCTCTTGGTTTGGTTTTTAATGCAAGTTTCAGATTCCTGCTTGCCTTTGAGCAGTTATGATCAAACCATTTAGAGTTATTCTCACTATGAACCTTTGTTGGCGCTGTGAGCATGGAACCAATTTTAGCGACCAGCCCCTCGAACCTAAACAAAATGTTCGAGGGGATTGAATCAGATGAAAGACAAACGGACAGCTCCTCTTCACATGCGCTGGTTATATTAGTATATAAGGTGTCTTGATTTACCATTGACCATTTAATGCGACGCCTGCCATTTACGCACCTTAACATGCCATGATCGAAACGTGACTGACGTTTAGCAATAAATGGTCCACCCAAGTTTATAACAAGGGGATTATGATCACTGTATATACTAGTGAGAATAGAAAAATGCAAGACCCATTGAGCAGCATCTGGAGATATTAATATGTGATCAATAAAGGAACCCTGCCCATGCCCTTTAAAGGTTGGGGTGTCAAAGATTTTTATATCGGGGACCAACGACATAGCTACAATCAAATTGTGCTCGTTCATTAAATCGTTTAGGTTCTTACCACCCCTACTATGGGAGAAGTGAAAACCTTCCTCATTATGACACCCTAAAGACCCCATTGGCGTACTAGCTGGGTTACCACATGGTTGAACATTAAAATCACCTGCTATCAACAAATGCCGTGATACATTGTAAACATTTTTGCTCAGAATATCATTTAGAGAGGCAATATTGCAAGTTTCATTATTACTGTTAGCATTGTAAAAATTAACCAGTGTCATCACAATCTTCCCATTTTTTAAATCAATGTTCTGTAAATTCAGATTTACACTATGGTAGTTGCTTATGTTACATTGCAGATCTTGGCTAATGAAGATGGCCAGGCCACCCTTGGCTCTACCCCTGGTCGAGGCAACTGCTGGAGTAATGAAGCTTAAGAAACCCTCCATATGAACATTATTTTCCTCTATCCAGGTCTCTTGGAGACACACAATACTACATTTTCTGATAAATGATAGCCATACTGGGTCTCGTAGCTTATTTGCCAAGCCTGCAATATTCCAGGAAATTAATTTTACACTGTCATTGAGGGCAGGACAAGTAACAGACTCTCTAATTAATTGTGAGGATGTTAAAATAGGCGACATTGCGCCTGCCACCACCGGGCCCACAGTACACACTGCATCTGACTCCCGAAGCTCAGATGTATCACTAGTAACTAGCCTTATATCTGAAGGGGGTGTGAAGGGCACCTCATTTTCCCCTGGGAACACTGTGGGTAGTGCTTTAGGGGGACTACTGTTTTTAACAGCGGTGGATTGGACAATATGTGAATTTATATCATAACAGCGACCCCCTAGCTTCTCAGGTGACCTTGAATTACATGAAGCACTTACCCCACCCCCCGTAGCTTCTGCATTCCTTAACCATCAATCGCAGTCCTCTAGGCTGCTAAAGGCCGTGAACCTGTTGGAGAGCTCTAGGGGCGTAAATGGTAACAGGTTTGACATGTTCCCATTGAAACCAGTTTTGTGAATAAAAGGTATGGTATTCCACCCATGTATGGCTGGTGGTGGAGCCAGTTGGTGCATGTATACGGGGTTTAGAGCCGACTCGATGTTAGGGAACTGAGAAGAGGAGAAGGTATTGTTGTTATAGTGTTGTGGAGGGAAGACAGTGGATCTGGGGTAAAAATATGTCAGGGGGCGTGGTACTATGCAGTTCTTTTCATTTCCGTAAGGCCAGTTCAGGATATGTTGTACGGCTCTCCTGTCTCTAAAGTTTATTACCACGACATCGCCACCAATGTCCTTTGCTCTGCCCCCCAACCGGACATGAACTATCTCACCGTTAATCGCAATGGGTTTGGGTCTATAAAGAGAAAGCCAATGCGTTATTTTATTTTTTAACTGTGAGTATCCCTCTCTTTTACCATTGGGCAATTCTGGGACCCCGGTGAGTATGACCACGTACGGTAATGCTTCTGGGGGAAGTTCTGTCGGTGGTGTCCTAGACTGGCCCCCTCTTCCCCAGTTATTCTCCTTCCCTTCAGGTCTAGGGGATCTTCCCGGGAGAGTACTAGGTTCCCTGGATGGAATATTTGGGGAAGTAGTTGGTAATAAGGTAGTGGGTTTACCCTGTATATCAGTTGAAGCTGTTGTTAAAGAGTTTTTACCGGTATTACCGCCAAGTGCTTTTGGTGCCACATTTAGGGAGTTAGGGGTGGCTGAAGTTGTATAATCCACAAGGTAACGGTATTGTGGAGCGTATGAATAGGATGGTGAAGGGTACCATTCAAATGTCTGTGCAAGGTCAACATGATGTTCGTAGTGCTGTGGAAGAGTTAGTTTGGTCGTATAATACCACTGTTCATAGTGCCACCATTACTATTCCTTTTGAGAGTATGCGTGGTAGGGTTCCCAAAATCAAGATGGTTCCTCAGTGGTTATTTGAGGGGAAGATACCTTTAGATGCCAGTACTTTCAGTGGTAAGTTTGGGGAAAGTGTCAGTTCTGTCAGTGGTAAGGTGGGAAGAGTTGTTGTGGGAGATTTTGTCAAAATTAAATTAGGCAGAAAGGAGCATGGTGTTAATAAGTTTTCAGAACCTTTTAGGGTCAAGGAGGTTCACAAGTGGCATGTTGTTTTGGAGAATGGGCAAAATTGGAACTTCAGAAGGATTGCCTTGTATTCTAAAGGAGGTAGTGTTACTGATTCTGTTTGTGTTGCTCCTAAGAAAAATATTCTGAGTAAAACAGTTCTGGGGAGTAAGCGAATGAGTTCTGCACGGCAATGCTGTGTACCAAGGAAATATTATGATTTTAAGATGTATTAATTATTTCTTGAAATATAGGTATTTATGACACCTTTTAAAATGGCAAAGAAATATGTTGATTTTAGAATGTATTGATTGTTTCCTTGATTGTAGAATGTATTGATTGTTTCCTTGATATTAGTTTATAGAATGTATTTTGTGCTTATTGTTAGCTGTTTCTGTGACAACATTCATTGCTTGTTTTTTTTCTTTGCTTTATTCTTTTGTTTTTATAAGAAAAGAAGATATGTTATATCCCTGCTGCTCCTGTCATTCACGAGCGTGCATGAGAATCTAGAATCATCATTGTAGAATTAGTTTGGTTCCAGATTCTCTGCATTCTGGGAAGGGCGGTTGCTGAGGCAGGATGACTAGAACTTGCTCGGTTAATCCCAACTTGACAATAAATCCAATGTAATCCTACTTACCTCGTTATCTGGAATTTGTATCTACAATAGTGCCCCACTGGGTAGACTGCAAAAGCTGTAAAGAGTCCAAAATGTGGCGGCACAGCTATTGTTAAATCTTCCCGACGTGCGCCTCCCAGCCCGGTTTTGGCCAAGGTGCACTGGATCCCTTTGAATAAAAGAATCGCCTACAAAGCTATGTTCTTCTGTCACAAAACGTTTAATGGCAGTGGCACCCACTATTTGTCTTCTTTGATGAAATCGTACCAGACTGGCCAAAGCCTCTGGTGAACCAGTGCAACATTGGCAAAGGTCCCCATGGTGAGAAGAACCCGGATGGGTGGCTGCTGCTTTGGGTTTCGAGTCTTGAGCTTATGGAACATATTACCATTTCATCTCAGGTTCTGAGTCTTTGGAAGCAACCTTTTGCAAAAAATTGAAAACCTGGCTGTTTCAGTCAGTTTAATCTGGACAGTCATTGATTGTTGTTCGCTCTCCAAAGTGAGGTTGTAGCTGGATTTTAATCTGTTCCTTTTTATCAGGTTAGTATGGCATAACAGCTATAGGACACACCAGTCGGAGCAACCAAGTGCTTTACAAATCTCATTATAATTATTATTTACCTTGGCAATAAAGTGGTAGTAATTTTTCTGAAGTTCATCTTCTTGCAGGACCATATTAACATTTTGATAATGTGAAAGAACAGTGCTACATAAACAGAAATGTAGACAACCTTATCAGCTAGGTCATCAGTTTTTAAAAAAAGGAAGGTATTAACTCGCTTTGTAAGGTCCATCAATGTTGACGTTTTTGCATATTTATAAGTAATTGACTACCAGATTTTGGAACCTAAAACCGACAATTTCTGGTCCCATGAAGGCATAACCTATGATTGTGAGATTGTGACTTTTACTCCGACATTGGGAAGATCATGATTGTTTTTTACCACAGGATCTTGGTCTTCTAAAGAATTCCCTGCAGAGGCGTCCCTTTACTCTGCTCCACATATTGCACTGATTGCAAATTGGAAAGAAGATTATTATGGCCTAAGTCCTCCTTTTCTTACATTAATTTCTGATTAGATAACCCCATACTATCATCTGTTGCTCTGGAATGAAAATTCCTGTGATGTTCTCCTGTCATAATTCCAAAATGTAGGCAAGAGGTCACTTTTGTCAGTTTTTTAAGCACACCTCTGGAATGCTCTCCCATTCGATGCACTTGGTAATACAACAATTTTAGAAACATTCTTGCAACACTTAAAAAGCTTATTATTCCAACAGCGTAAACACCTTGTAACAACATTACTGCTTCGGCTGTGACTGTTGAAAGTAGGTCAGCTAGTTTAATTGGCTGAAAAATGGATTGTCATCTAGAGAATAGGTCAACACAAGGTCACTACTTTCACAAACCATATTCAGGACTGTGTTTAGGCCCTTTGGTACTTTGATAACATCAGATTTTAAAACAGGAAAGGACCAAAAACAGTAGCTTGCCAAACCACCATGTTGAACACTTATCGTCCCAGGTGCAGTATTTCCATTGGTAGGTATTATTAGATAATTCTGAGTTGATGAGTTGGAAATGTGGTTTAATATGTGGAATTGGAGTATACAACTTGAACAATCAAATTAATTAGTATTAATTCATATTTAATTCAAATTAAGTTACAAGTTCTGTAGGAAGTTCTTTGTTCGTTCTACATTTAAAATAAATACATATACTTAATTTACATTACTGTTTAACATAAAGATGTTTGTACTTATTGTTTCAGGTTTAATAAACGTTTTTACTTTTGACTATAATTTACCAGATATCTCCCAATGTCAAAGTGGTGAGAAAAGTAAAAAAGGATTAATTTTCATAATCTTTTTGGGATGTAAACATTAATGTAAAATTATTTTTTGAGAAAATATAGTGAAATTACATTTTATTAATGCTATACATCCCCTTGCTTAATTATGATTACATCATAAATAGTATATATATTTTTCTTTTTATACACTGTGATTAACAATTTCTGAACTACACAAGTGTTGAGCCTTTCACTATTAAGGATAAGCAGGTCACCAGATATATTCTAGTCACAGCTGTGTCAATGTTTTAGACTGTTCCTGTAAAAACAATCAATATAGGATATTACTCCTTTTCTGTAAAAGAAAATGTTATTGTAGACCAGCTAAGGGCCGTAGGTAGCCCATTGCTAGATACTTTAGAGACCATCGTGACAGTAGGAGTGTGTTAGGATTCAAGCTTAGGGCAAACATGTTATCAGGCATACGCCTAGCTGCATCTGGATATTGTGGAGAAAGTGACAAGGGAAAGTGAGGAGACCGTGAACACTAGACCATTAACTGATACACATAGCCACAATTAACATGATTTTCAAACTGAACTTTGTTGTACATTTTGTCCTAGATAGCGCAATTTACAAACTATTTGTGGAGTTTTATGACTTTTCACTCCCTGTACTTATGTGTGCGTAGTTCCCTGCCCGCACTGTGGCGTCTCAGGGTGCTGAGAACTCCTCACACATCAGTATGGAGAGTGAATAGTCTTATAACTCTGCATGTAGTTTATGAACACAGAATAAGGCTCCCACTTTCTGGTTACTGGTATAATTCTGAGGCATAAGAGGTAGAGACAGTATTTAAGACCATTCTGACATGGAGTCCACAACTGTCAATGTGTTGTTAGTTGTGGCTAACCACTTTGTAACACTTTGTACCGGTTCACTCATTTATCATGTTTGTAGTTTTATATATTGTTTCATTTGTATAAAATTTCCCTCCAGTCCCTCTCTTCTATTGAGTATTTGCCTATGCTCAATTACCTCAGGTATCCTTCTCCCTCTTACCTTCTTAGTTCCTGGCTGGTCTGATTTGTAGTGGTGTCTGGGGATTGCATCTGGTATCTTTTGACTGCCAGGGGCTCGTCATAGCACAATCCACTGCAGAAACCAGGGAGCCTACTTCAGCTCATATGTTTTAATAGTCCATTCCAGACTGTACTATGTGTATTCAGTGCTCTCCTGTTTACTGTATAGCTGGTTCAGTGACGCACCATTCCTTCAACACTGAGTTCAAGAATGCCCTGTGGAAACCCCAGCCTCTGACAATTCATTTTAAATGTGAGATACATTCCGGTGTTTCTCAATCCGTCCATTTTCCTACTTTCCCGATTCCTACCACAGGTGCACTGCTCATGTTATCCATCTGTGTAGGTGTCTAGAGACAGCAGAGACATTCAACAGGAAACTAAACGTTTTGCTAGACCCGCAGACCTATCTGAATGAGTGAGATCCCTTGAGTGAGCTCAAGGGATGGATCAGGCCACCACAAAGACACAAACAGATTTAGATACCACTTGTCAGGAAAGGGCAGTTTTGCTCAATCAAGTCAATTATATAATCTCCTAATACCCTTACCACTGTTATTTCCAGCTGAACCTTGTAAATGGTTTTCATGGGCAATAGTAATTTCACAGACAATAGCAGTATGTAGATCAGAGTGTCAGTCTATTGTATCAAAAGGGAGATATACGTTTCATTTCATATTTAATGCCCATTAATCAGTTCTTGAACAGCTCCTTTTGGCATAAAAATATACTTTCTCACTTTAGTCAAACCCTTTTTTGTTTCACCCCTAATCCCAACTAATCAGTTCTTGAACAGCCCGATTTGGCATATTAATTTATTCAAGAAATGGGAATGACTTTAGGATGGAAGGCCTGGATGAACAAATTTATACTTCTCGTATAATATTATACAATTAGGATTCCCTCATTCTGTTTTCCTTCACATGCAATCTCCCACCTCATTTGTGTTCCCAGTATTATGAACTTTCCTATCTGATACATAATACATTCACGCATCACTCCTCTACTGATATCTACCATCCATCTCATCTCCTCACCCGATCACATCATCCATCCGCCCTGGAGAGGACTGCATAGACAAATTCCTGAGAGTACCTGATCCAAAGAGGGCCAAAACACTTACAGAACCATTATAGGAATCTGATCTGGGTTTTGGTTAAGACCTCTTTGTGGGATGGAGTACAGTGCAAAATACATTCCACTGCATGCCCTGCTAGCCTCACTCAAACCTTACACATTTCTACAATAGACTTTTTTTTTACACCTCTGTCCTTTTTAAGCTAAAACTGCATGCAAAGATACTTGCTGGCACTGCCACACTCATCCAGATACGAAATTTTCACATGTTTTTTCCTGTCTAGCTCTTTCCACCTTCGGGCTTTTGGAATGGAACCACATCAAGGCCATCACATACACCTTTCACATAACCTATTATTTCCTGCCAGTCTGCATGATGTCTGGGTCTCTCACATAATATTTGGGAAATCTGTAGATCTCTTAATCTACATTGCATTTCTACTATAACTTCCAACTTGAAATATGCAGAG
Source organism: Lissotriton vulgaris (assembly GCF_964263255.1). Classification (NCBI taxonomy): domain Eukaryota; kingdom Metazoa; phylum Chordata; class Amphibia; order Caudata; family Salamandridae; genus Lissotriton; species Lissotriton vulgaris. Next base: position 2,120,205,347 of record NC_141687.1, on the reverse strand, counting down.
AGTACCACTCTTCATTGTTGGTGGAATCTAGTATATCATCATTATGGACTAGATAGATACAATCATCACTCATTGCAGCTGTTAGCCAAATTGAATCGGTTGTGGTTGCCACTTACTAATTATCTGTCACATACTGTTAGGAGGGGTGATTTCTCCTCTCCCACCTAAAACTTTACAATTTATATTTAAAATGCATATATACATGTTAGAAATTGGATGACTGGTTGACTGTGGTATGAGCTCTGGTCAAGCTGCAACCACAATCCTAGTGACAGGCAAACTCTAAATTAACCAGTTCTCATCCTGTGGTACCTTGGCACAGAGCAGTCAGGCTAAATTAGAGGTAATATGTGCAGTATTTGTGAAACACTTCAAACTGTAGAAACTGCGGCAACACCACACAAAAAGAACCCACGCCAGGTTTAAAAACGTAGAATATATTTGGATAAATACAACAAGACCAAAACAACAAACATCCAATTAGTAGAACCAGAGATATTGATTTGGAAAGTTGTAGGGTGATATAGCGCCAAATGGCACAAAGCACCAACAAGGGATATCTGTTTACGCCAGACTGGGATAAAGTCACAAGTTTAGACCGACCACGATGGAGCATGGGTTTGTTACTGGGAACCAAGTCTGAGTGTCAAGGATGTGGCACACAGCTGGCGATGTATCGGTTCCGTAGAGCTGTGGGGCTGCAATATATAGTCCATGGTTGTTGATGAGGGATGGTAGGACCTGAGTCAGAGACGCACAACGCAATCAATGATGCTTCAGTTCCGAAGATGGAATGGTGATAGGAACTTTCTGCGTGGGGCCCAATCCGTGCAGCAGCAGCGATGTGTCAGTACTGCACGAGAAGGAGGCACTCAGCCAAAGTTTGAGAATGCCCCTCTCAGCAGAGAAGATGCGTTGATTCTGCAGATAAGTACCTTTGGCCCACTTCCAAGGATTTAGGACTGGGGTGATACCACTTGGCAGGATGGACTCAAAGGCTGCAGAGTCCAGGTACAAATGCAAGGTTATTGGAAGCCTGTTATGTTCCTGCAGCTTCAGATCGGGAGGCCAGCCAACTAGCCCTTGGAGTCACTCTGGGTGCTGGGTTCCAAAGATGCAGGTTCATTCCTTCTCACCTATGCAAGAAGGCAGTAGGCAGCAGCTCAGCACACCTAAGCAGAGTAGTCCTTTCAGCAGCACAGCAGACCTTTCTGGCAGAGTATCCACAGGTCTAGAAGTGTACTGAAATGGTGGTGTCTGGGGTCATTATTTTCTACGCAGTTGTGCATTTGAATTGGGGAGAAACTTCTAGAGAAATGCCTTTGAAGTGCACCGATGCAGTCCCTGGTTGCAGACTAACTACAGGGGTTAGGCAGCACTCTGTGTGGGGACAGGACACAGCGTATTCAGGTGTAAGTGAGGCTGGGTCCAGCTCCTCCTCCCCATCCTGCCTAGACAGCCCACTCAGTCACACCTAAGCTCCCATTGTGGTTGGCTGTCTAGGTGGAATACACATGCGATATGAAGCTCCGTGAGTCATTTACGAGTACCCTGGCTGGGAAGACACTGAAAATGGCGAGATAGAGTATTAGTAACCTGCAGATTGACAGTGCTGTCTCAGAGAATTTGCCGTGATCCAGGCAAACTGCTCTTGCATGCCACGTGCTCCGCCATCGAAGTACGGAATCGACATTTAATGCATGTATCATATGGTCACATTATAGGCCCGAATAGAAACACCACCATTCTACATGCTCATGTATTTAAGTTGCCTTCTTTTCTTAAACACTATGACATTTGACACACATTTGCTTGCATGGCTGTTCAGGATAATATTCTCTGAAACAACTTTGCTTTCATTTCCGCTGTGTAGGCATATTATCAAATACCATGAACATTCTGCACAAGGGCTAAGTTCACTGTGCAAAATGTTGCTGTTTGTTATTGTCCGTTCAGCGACTGAGCTATCAAAATAGAATCAACAATACCGGCCTGACTGGGACATTTGGCATGGCAACATTGGTGAAGTTTATTATATGAACAACAACACTCCCTAATTTAGTTAGAGGACCATTTCACTAGCACTAAGAGGCCATCATGTGCCAAAATTCCATCACAGCTCATTCCTTTTTACCTCTTGCAAGGGATGAGGCCCAGCTCTCTACCAAGACGGGCTTCCTGATGACACTTAACTACAGGTAATGGGAGAGTTAGATCACCCTACTGGTATTCTGGCAGATTCACCCACCCTAGGCACACTAGAAAAGGTAGCGCTAAGTAGGAGTACCATATATACAGTACTTATATGCAGACATATTGTAACTTGCGGGGTAGGGAAGGGCAGGAGACGTGTCTTAGTTTTACAAGGGTTTATTTGTTGTAACAAAAAGTCAGTACAGGTCTACCTTGTTACACCTCTTCTCGGAGATCGACTTCTCTCCAGTCAGGTCTTTCGGATTACTCCCTCCTCCCTTCGTCGGTTTGGGCTCCTCCTTCGGCTAGTCTCCTTCGGCTCCATAATGGCCCAGACTCCACCGGTAAAGGGGTAAACACAAAAAAAAGAGGCAAGCGTCAGTTCACGCTACTTTCGTTATGCTACTATCAAGGGACCGGGTGTGAGGGAAACCGACAGTGCAGGTCGTTTACAGGACGTGAAGGTGTGAAAGGGTAGACTCCCAGGGGAAAACACGGGATAGGTAACTTAGGCTTTTGCCTTTCTTTTCACCCAGTCCACGATACGGGTACGCACCTCGGATAGCCACACCCCTCCTGGTGTGCGGCTGGGCGACACGTGGTTGTGGCCTCCTGGCTTACTGCTTTTGTCGGTGTTCCGGTCCTCCTCCCCACGTCCAGGTGGTTCCTCAGTCTTCGGGGATTCTTGAAAACTGCTCGCCTCAGTCTCTTTCCGCGTTGCCGACTCCTCTTTCTCTGCTCCGGTTTCTGCACTGCACTGCTCCACGCCACGCCACACACTGTCCGCTCCTCCGGTGTAATAACACACCTGTGGATCCTCCCTGCTGACTCTTATCGGAGAACGTGACTCCTCCTCTTCCATGCGACTGCCCATCCAGTTAAAGGACCCGATATCGTCCTCCTCGTCACAGTTGTTGCTCTCATCACCGTTCCAGTCTGGGAGTTGCGGTGGCTGTGGAAAGAAGAGGGGGGGTCACAGGTTATAGGTTCACCACGCCCGGTATCGGGATAAGGCGTCCCGTGCCGGGACTCCTGGTTACACATATATTCTTTCAAACAGCAAAATGGTTGAACTGTTTATCTTCTTCACCATTCTCATTATGCTAATCATATTATTCTGTTTCCTTCTATTGAGTATTGCAGAGCATATATTTTACTCACGAATCACAATGCTTCAATACGAATTGAAACATCATGTTGTTAATTTCTTGTGTATATCTATAGGTATGCATTAGTAACCAAATGAAAAGGTTCTGGATCTGAGCCACAATTTCCTTTGGGAGTCAGGGTTGTCATGTACTGAGGATGCACATTCTATTTGTTACCTAGTCAGGTTTGGGGTACAGATTGTGTACTGTGAGCTAGCAGGAAAACGGCCAACATGGTCTTATGATGTGCTTAGAATCATTCTTGCACAGTGTTAATGTTTATGTTGTTCAAGAAATTGAGATTTTTTACAGATACGGTATAAGCCATACAACACTTGTGGAGTTGAAAATTAAGTTCCAGCCGATGTGAAGCAGTTGAAAATGAAAGCATTTACAGAGAATCTACACATCATTAGTTCAGAACCTGTTGGTCAGGGCATACATACAGACACCGTGCTACTAAGCAACATAGAGCCAAACCTAGCTTAGAGTGATAATGCCGCCATTACAAGTGCTACCAAGCAGAGATCAACCTGGTGCCAAAATTTACAAAGTGACAGCCAAGCGCAAGATAACACTGTGTTTAAAAGTGCGGCAAGGCAGCAATCAACCAGGTGTAAGCAAGTGCACAGAAGCGCTGGAAGCAGAGCAACCTAGGTCCACAAAATGGTTGTCTGCTTACCAGAAGTAATCAAAGAGAGTCTACATACCGCAGCACCAGGCACAACAGCCCAAGATGTGCCTGTGGTTATGCTTACAGAATTGTCCACGCCTGAAGTGGTGAACCACCAAAGCTACCGAGTGGGGCTCAGAACAACTCCACGGTTCTTAAAGAGTGAAAGCCAGAGAGGTGTTCGGAATAGTGCCAGACTGTTGTTTAGATGGAGTCCAAGAAGAAAATCACATTTCCAGTTATTATCAAAGATGATCCAGAGGCTAGTACGTCACAAGGTCCCAGAGAGAGTAAGCTAAAAACGATAGCCTACAGACTGTCCCATCCCTTTTCAGTAAGTTCCACAAATGGCTACAACGCTGCCGCTTTCTTGAAGCCACCATCATCATTCGATTCCACTCAAAACCACAATATTGATGACTGATGCACTACCTGGATAGAGATATTTGAAGATTTCATTGATGCACTTGAAGAGCCTGATAACAAAAAGTTTATCAAACACATCAAAAATCTTGCTGGAGATGGCGTAAAGGAAGTCCTAAAAAAAATGCAGAAGAAGTCACATACTGTTAGATTAAAGAAACCTTGAATCTCAAATTCAATCGAATGCCAAATGCTGACTATGAAAGATATATTTTCAGTCAAGAATGACAGAAAGTTGGTGAAACCATTGATGAATTTGTAGAGAGACTTAACACACTCTTCAAACACTAGAAGTTCAATGAATGTCGTTTTTGAAGAAGTTGTAAGTCTCAAGGTCATTGGTGGATGCCTGTCCGATTCATTCAGACAGCGAATGCTGAGAGGAACTTTGAGTCTTGAACGAGTGTTAAGGCTGCTGAAGCTGAAGAGCATGTCAATTGACAAGCTGCTGACATAAAGGACGGAGGTTCCCAGAATGAATCAGTCATGAGTGTGAAAAGCAAGTCAAAGCAAAAGACTGAAAGACACAAGGTGATGTCTACACGTCATAAGCAGTTAAGTTTTAGATGTGGATTTTTGTTTCCACACCATGACAAATGTCTAGCCATTGGACAGATATGAGGGAAGGAGAATTATTTCAAGACAGTATGCAACGCAAACGGAAAAACAAGCGTGTCATGGCGCGAAGACGAAATAGTCACCAGAACGTTCCAGAAGCAACATTCAATGTGCACCCACAAGGCCCAGCAGAGACATCATGTATGACAAATTGACATTGGACAACGTTAATTGTCATATAAATCATCATCAAATAGTTCATCCATATCAGTATCAAGTGAAAGTGAAAAAGACGGTTGTGCCAAATCGATGTCTACTTCAGAAAAGCGTGTGCATGTTCGACTGGTCACATGTGAAGAAAAATGTAATTCAAAGAAAAGTCGATATGTAAAAGTTCCAAAGTCATACAAACATTGTTGAAAATGTACACTAAAGTAAATGGATGTTGGATATCATTCATTATCAACAATGGTGTGTCGATAAACATTATGCTTGAGGGGAAATATAATGAATTGCATCCCTTAACACAACTTATGCAGTTGAAAAGCAAAGTGTATACACGGGCTGCATCAACAGCCTTAAAAATTCAAGGTTAATTTGTAGCAACAATGAAACATAAGAAAACATTGGTGCAAGCACCCATCCATGTGCTTCAAGGAACAGCGTCAGGTGCCTGCCTACTCAACTTCAGCACTACTGCTGATATGGAACTGATTTCCATGAACTATAACATGAATGCTCACCATGAAATAGGAAGTCAGTTTTCTTCATTGTATCATGGTTTAGGAAAGCTTAAGACTATGAAAGTAAAATTGCATATTAATGAGGACTCAAAGACATAGGCAAATTGTTTTTCATTTATGAGATGCTGTTGTAAAAGAACTTGTATCGTTAATTAAGCATGATATCATTGAGTGTATTACTGGTCCTATGTCATGGGTTGCTCTCATCGTGGTAGTGCCCAAATAGGACAGTGAAGGAGCGGTATGCATTTGCGTTGTCATGCGTCAGGCAAACAAGGCAATTGACTGAGATTTACATTCAGGTCCAGACATTGCTGATATGATAACACAATTAAATGGTGCAAAGTTCTTATCTCACCTTGATTTAAATAAAGGTTATCACCAGTGGAACTTCAACAAGATTGCAGGTACATTACAACCTTTTCTACACACATTGGTCTGTTTTGATACAAAAGACTACGTTTTGGTGTGCCATCCGCTGCAGAACTGTTTCAAGATTAGTGCTTAATTTGTGCCGGTGCTTTCCGGTGCTTAGCACCGGCACTTATTTATCAGGGCCGGGTCTACTGGCATCTGGACGTCACATATGGCATTCATGATATAATTACCTCCTTGATTCGGGTGTTGTTCTTATCTCCTGAGTCCCCGTGAGTGTTGCTTCTGTGAGAGCGTGTGCCAAGATTCATGCCTGCCTGACTGAGTATTTGTAATCTCTAACACCTCCAAGTGCATGACAGCTAAGGCACACGACTCTGGATATCTAGTCCAGTCCGGACCATTTGTGTTCTATGTAATCGATGTTACTATCGGCCACGGTATGCTGCGTGGCATAACCTAAATTGCTAAACTGAATGGGTACCTTCAGAGTGCATTGTTGTAATTTGGTTTTACAAAGTGTTGCTACAAATCGTTTTGTCATTTCACTCTACATAAGAAAATTAAGCCAATCTCTTCCCTAATTCTCTCCGTCATTTGATCTCTATCACACTCTACCTCCTATTCCGTTCCTCTTTTTTCTGTTCTATCTCACTTAGTTGCTCTTTCCCTTTCTCTCCCATGCTCGCCATCATCAGCGACTCTCACAATTGACACGCGATTTACGCTACTAAATCATACATGTAAAATAATAAATTAAGCACTGGTGTGGGTTAAAAACAGATGAGGATAGAGCTGGTGCTTATGTACGGCCCCCAAAAGTACAACGAAGAAGAGTTGCTGTTCTGCTGGGAAGTGACAGACTCGTCATTGCATGTAGTACTGCATTGCCACTTAAAATGATGTGTGGTGGGGAGGAGGAGGATGGGTCGCATCAGATGGGGCTGTGCTATTGACTATATTGTGGCTGTCTTAGTAAATGTAATGTAGTTATGTTTTGAAGTATTTATTCCCACGGAGAGGAATGTACTTCTGCTGAACAGTGCCTGATGTATTGAAAATCGGTTCATTAAAAGTATTGCTGGCTTTTGAACATGGTAGGCACTGCCCTCTTGAATATATAAGGTTTTATAGAGAATTACCAGTTCTGTCCCATTCAAAGTATTGCAGTCTTTATTTCAAGGCAGTGTTTGCCGGTAGGACCCACTGACTCTTATTTTTAGGTAGTAGCACTAATTTTTTCTTAACATACGTTGATCCTAAGCAAGAGAGAGAAAACACAAAAAGGGAAAAGAACGAGGAAGAGAAAAACGGAAAGACAGTGACAAAGGGAGAAAAAGGAAGAAAATGAATGTGAAAAGTGATGTGAAGGGGCAGGTGGTGAATGGGAGATACATAAGGTGAAATCAAGACAACGCAGCCTTAGTATTCACCACTTCGACCTTTGATAGCACTGGACACGTTCTTCTGAGAAATCTTTAGCACCAGCACATATAATTTTACAAAGTAAGCACTGCATTCAATGTATTATACAGCCTGTCATGAATGCTTTCAATTACAGCAATGACATACTGTTTTTCTGAGTTACACAAGAACAACATGATAACGCTCTTACACAAGTATGTTGTTTACTTGCCTAGGCAGGTTTGTCTTTGAATGCAGACAAATGTGAATTATGCAAGACTAAATTAAAATTCTTAGGCCATATCTATTTTGATGGGGGTATGACACCAGATCTTACTAAAGTGCAAGTGCTGCCAAACGATGAACTCCCATCTATGGTGCTTTCATTTCTTGGTATGGCCAGCTACTGTCCTAGAAATATATGAGAATTTGACATTGTAAGTGCTCCATTGAGAGAGTTGACGAAAAAGAATGTTTCTTTTCAGTGGTCCCATGAATGTGAGAACAGTTTTAAGAAAATCGTACAAGCCATTGCCTTTGTAAATCCAAAACTTCAAGCACAGGCTGTTGTTGATCCTAGCCCAGTTGGGTTAGGTACTATCCTTGCACAGTACAGCAAACAACAGATTGCTCAAAGGCATATTGTGGCGTATCCAGGTAGGAGTTTTTCCAACATGAAAACAAAGTTTAGCCGTGGTATAGGGATGTGAACACTTCCATGTATTCCTGGAAAGAAACCCTTTTAAGGTGGTAACTTATCATCAAGCTTTACTAACCATATTTGACAATCCAAAGGCCAAGATCCCTCCCCGCAATGAACGTTGGGGACTACGGCTACAGGAGTACAATTATAACATTGTGCATCATCCAGGAAAAGATCAGATCCCTGCTGACTGCTTTTCCAGAGTTCCCATTTGAGGTCATTGCACTCCATGCAAGCTAGTTGAAGCATATATCAACTTCATCGTAAAATCAAACACACCAGCTGCCATTTCATTAGCCCAGATCATCACTGCCACGAGCAGCAATAGTGACGTGCTAAAGTTGAATGATTTAATTACACATCAGTCACAGGAACTGCATACTCGACCTCTCACCAGTGAGGGTGAATTTAAAAAATACAGGACTGTCAAAAATGAACTTTTAATAATTCTAGAGAGAGTTATAGGAGTTTGCTGTTTCTATGTGAGCTGCAGTATTTCTCCTTGTTGCGCCAATCTAATGCCTGCTAATCAGTGGTGCTAGTTTTTGCCTCTGCCTCAGATTTACAGATCCTTGTAAATCTGGGGCAGCGTCAAAAAGCAATGGGTGTTGCGGCGGAATGCCCACAGCAACATGCATTGCACTCCCCTTTCACACAGATACCCGTGTGAAAGGCACGATATGTACAAAGTGGCATTAACGCAGCTTTGCAAATATGGAGCAGGGCATTGTGGCACCGGAACGTGACATTCCGGTGGCACAATCCCCCTGTAAATATGCCTCCTGGCTGTAGAAAAACTGACCAACTATTAAGCAAATTCCTATCTGGCCACTTGGTAAATCACTTTACAAATAACCATGCTTTATGAAAAATCCACGTGGATTGTGTGGATGAAGCATACAGATTTCTTCTCTGTATTGCTATTTATCCTTACTCTCCTGACCATTTATTTTTATAACAAAGGGGAAGTAATGATATAAGCTATCGAAACCAATGCATCAGCTCCAGCCCCATCACTGTACCAAGCTCCCTTTCTCAACCCAAGACAAGGCTACGTACATTTCACAGCTCCAATGCTCGCTTAGGGCTCATCAGAGGATATTGTCTGACGCAGCTCAACTTGGCAATCATCCTCTTGCACATTGTTTATCTCCCTCCACTATTTAAATTAGATTACAATGAGGACCCAGCTCTGAACATCCCTCTCTTTTCAGGCACATGTTTCCTCTCCCCCCCTTCTCTCATGAGAGTCCTCCTCAAGACTTACCTCTGATAGCAGTCCTGGTGTTGAGGTACCCTCCATGACATTAGGTTCACTCAATATCCATTTGAATTCCATCATGGTTTACTTTGGTGTTAGTCTGAGGGTGACGTCATTGCCAGGTTTAGGGTAGTGCTGACTTGGAGGAGGGCATCGACCTGAGAAGGGGGGAGGCACTGTGTTTAGCATAATTTAAGATTTAAAAGCACCTGCTGCAGAGTTCCTTGGGCATCAGCTTTCAGGCAGCAAATAAAATGTCAAGATACCTCTTGTGATTAATGTTCTTTCTAGAAAGAGAGTGATGGAAGTATTTTCTATTCGCAGTTTTGGCTCGTCATAGAGTAGCACTGAGGGTTAATATGCCTGCTGGAAAGAACAGATCTGTATTTTAAGTGGATAGCTGAGTGGATTAATACAGCCAGCCTTAACCAGCGATTTAAAACAAATGAAAGGTATGAGAGAGAAGTGCTATGGAGAGATGAGGGGCACTTTTACCAAGTGGTAGTGAGGGAATCTAAGGAGGATGGCGGTAGGTGCCAAGAAAGATTGTCGTACCAGGCACCGCCAGCACTAAAGCCGGCCCTGAGTGACATTGATTTATCAATTCTACATAACTGGAATATGAATTATTCAAACACCTGCTTATGTTGTACATAACAGGCACTGCGTCATCATACACCTGCCAAATCATTCACTGCCTCCAGGAGAGCTGAATTACACCTTTCCACTGACCTACCCTACCTCGTTTAATTCATGATGTTCTTTTCAAAGCACCCTATTATGGCCACCGATTACATTTGCTGAGTTGATATGATGTAATTTAGGCCAAAAGGCATGCGATGTCACTTTTGAAACTCCTATAATTTCGTTGAATAGACATCCATAATTTTATTTTATAGACTAGTGTGCGATTTATGGTAGGAGGGAAGCAAAATTCAACTGGTATACGAGTTGATCATCTTAACTCAGAGTTCAGTTGGTGAATAGACGAAGACTGCATTCTTTTCTTACCTGCCTAGGCTCTTGGGCTTTGGGAACAGTGCAGTATTAACACCGCTAATTAGGGTCACTGACTTGATTGCGCTGGTTTGGTGGCATAGTAGGTGATAAAATGTTGAATGGCAGTAGATTTCAGTTATGCTCAGAAATGCGCTCTCAACAGCATCCTGTTTAAGTTGTTGGAGGAAAATGATAGACTTGGAAATATGTCATTGGTCATTCTAATTTTCATCAAATCGTATAAATATGTGAAGCGCTTTCAATGGAAGTAATTAGCTTTTTTTATTGATTTTTATTGTCTCTTGCAAATACATAAATGACAGATTCAAGAGAAATGATATGAAGAAACTCTCACATACAAAACAATATAATGTGATGATTTAATGATGGGGTATAACTGGTACAATAGCTATGACATATGGACAGCTACTGAGGTACATATTACAGGTCTAAGGACGCAAGGAAGGTCATACTGTTTATGTAGCTTCAGGCCTCCTCAGGCTGATGTCTTTATGAGCACTGTGATCGCTCATGGGTTCTGTAAACATACTCTTTGAACCCGAGAAGTACAGTCTGTGTTTCGTTTATGAAATCACCACAATGTACATTTCTATGGTCTGGATTGACAGCGCAACTGTCACTAGACAATTATGTGAGCATCCCTAGAGCGAGGCTTCGGCTCCGCCCACATGTTGGGAACCAGAAGTGTTTTGATTGTGCAGACGTAGTGGGCTTTCACACAAAAAGTGCTTGCTCTCCAGGGAGCTGTGATCATTTTGTTTATTTATCCAGACAGCTGAGCTTGAACTTTCAGCAGCACACACATGACAATGAATGCTAGAAACGTGTCTTAGATAACTAGATAATTTATGGTGTTTGTGTTTTAGATAGGAGGAGGACACTCATTAACCTAAATGGATATTTTTGTCTGTAAAATCACCTCTTAACCTACACCAATATTATACAGTTCTTTGCTTCCACACAATATACATATTCACTCCCATGTATTTACTTGCAATTCTTCACATTACCATACAACATTCTTTTAAAGCCAGACCTATTGGCATTGCCAATGCTTGTTCCATTCGCAAATGTTTACATTGTTAGTAGTGCAAAATAGAAAATGTCCATTGCATGAATGTTGAAATGTTTTTGAAGGTGGATGAGTGCACTGTTTTGGTGTGTCATGTTATTATGGCCTTTTGGTGCATTTTTGTGCTACTTAATTTTTTGTGTAGTTATAGAGGTATTGGATTTTGGCAGTGCTGAGTTTCTGATCAGCTGTGTGGTCTGCATTCTCTTGTCAGGTAGTGTTGCTTCTGTCTGTTGCATTGTTATGTTGTAGTATTGGGTATTTGTGTCATTGTGTTTTTTGGTTGCGTTGTTTGTAATATTGTATTGTGGTGTTGTTCGGATCGGTCTTGTTTAAGTATGGCTTTCTCAAATACGTTTGTGTGCTGCTGTTATGCTGTGGAATTATTTTGAACTGACGTGTTGTGTTGAGTTGCTGAGTTCAGCTGTTGAGCTGGTGTACTGTACTGTTATTTGGAGGCTGTGATATACTTTGCTATGTGTTTTTTTGGTGATGTTGCATGGCACTTTGGGTATATATGATGCTATTACTTCCATGCTCCAAATACAGTGTCTGTCCTTCTTGGCATCTAGTTCAGTACCATTGACTGACATGTGAGCATCAATAGGCAATTTTGAAATCAGATAAATCCATATGGGTTTCATATTACTCCATATGGGTTTCATATTACAAACTATGTGACGAAAAAGCTTGTAAAAAGGTTGTAGATACATTACATTATTGAATGCATATCTCCTTTTTTGTTTTTTGATTAAAAGGAATTTACTTCAAGAAAAGATTGCAATAAAAAAAACATACAATATAATCGCAATACAGAGTAAACAGCAATCAAATATGAAATAATACACTGTAGAATTAATAAGCGAAAGAGAAAGGGAAGAAAGAAAGAAAGAGAAAAAGAAAGAAACGGGGTGGGGAAGGAAAACAGAACAGTTCATTATGTAAATTGCCTAATATGCATATAAAAAGGTAATGTTGCTTATCAAAATATCTTACTATAAACAATGAAAACACACTTATGTAGTACATACATATAGGTCTATAGAAACAATATCAATATCATGGAGGTTTGGGGACTTCTTCAATGGCAGGGGTATCTATTGGACGAGACTGAGCAGATACATCAAGAAAATTAGTAATCGGTAACCATAAGAGATCACCTTTAATAGCAAAAGAAATAGGGGAGACATATGCTCTATCTAATCTATGATTATAGCAGACTCCATACCACCAAGCTTGAAAAGAGACGCTTGACGCATCCTTCCAAGATTTAGTGATCTGCTGAAAAGCCACCGCCAAGAGCAGGTCAATAATAGAAATATTAAAGGTCAGAGATGACCATATGTCAGATAAGCTACCTAGGAAAATGTGAGTAAGTGAATAAGGAAATTGTGTAGAGAAAATAGAGTTAATTTGCTGCCATACTTTAGACCAAAATAAATGAATTTGGGGACAAGTGAAAAGCATATGTTTGAGATCTGCATATGTATTGGAGCAGGACCAACATGTGGAGGGAATAGAGTAATCAATGGTATGTAATCTGGCAGGAGTGATCAAAAGTCTATTGTAAACAAAAAATAAAGTCTGAGTAGTATTGGCTGCTCTAGAAGATCTTCATATTTTATTCCATATGTCATGACATAACGAACTAGAAAAAGTGTCTTCTAAGTCAGATTCCCAATCTTGTTCTATTTTTGATTTAATGCTAACAAGAGGAAAATCATTTAATTTTTTATAATCTTGTGAAGCCGAAGGCGAAGACAAAAGAAAAGGAAGAGTAAGAGAAGAGGCTACTGGGGGAGAAGAAGAAGTATGTAAGGAGTTATATGACTTTTGGAGAGCCATGTGTAACAGAATATATTTACTAAGAAAGGATTGAGGGAGAGAAAAACGAAACTGGAGAGATGAGAAAGGGAGGCAAAGGTCATCCTGGAAGAGTTGATAAACCCAAATGAGACCAAGTGAGTGCCAATCCTTCCAGAAAAATTTTCTATTTTTAATTTTAACGAAAGGATTGTACCATATGGGAGATTGCAGAAATTGGGCTCGATCGTCAAGACCATTAAGGAAAAAAGGAAGAAAGAGTTTTCTAGCAGTTTTAAGAATAGGAAGAGACATCCTAGGGGGAACGTGTGAGAGAGAAATAAATTCTTTTAAAGTAAAAGGATGAAAGAAGGAGGACTCGATTGCAACCCATATCGGAAGTGAGGAGATATCGGACTCCGAATCTAGTAAAAAAGAAGCCGAATGGGAAAGGAAGAATGAAGAATGATAGGACAAAAAGTCTGGAAAGTTAACTCCACCTAGAAATTTAGGCCGTTTAAGTTTGGCAAAAGACATCCTAGCTTTCTTGTGTTGCCATAGAAATTTTGAAAGGACAGAATAAATGTTTTTTAAACAGGACTTAGGAAGATTAACAGGAAGATTAGAAAGAAAAAATAAAATTAACGGAACCAACATCATTTTAATGGAGTCTAATCTACCCCACCAGGATAAAAATAGGGGGTGCCATCTAGTCGTGGAATCTGTTATAGTACCGATTAAGTTCTTAATATTTAAAGCCACTGTATCTTTAATAGAAGAAGTAAACTCGAGACCCAGATATTTTATTTTAGTAGGACTCCAATGAAAAGATGAGATCAAAAAATCAGCATGAAAACAATATTTATTAAGAGGGAGAATTTCACACTTATCAACATTAAGTTTATAACTGGAGACTGTTGCATATGAAGAGACTTCGGATAAAAAAGCCGGAATAGATGTTTGAGGGTGAGAAATAAACAAAAGAATATCGTCTGCGTAAGCAGAGAGCTTCAGCTGATTTTCCCCATAAGGAAAACTAGTGATATCTTCATTTAATCTAACTTTTGATAAAAACGGTTCTAATGCAAGGATAAAATGTAAAGGAGAAAGAGGACATCCCTGACGAACACCACGAAAAAGAGGAAAAGAAGAAGATACAAGACCGTTAGCAAAAATAAAAGACCTAGGAAAGGAATATAATAGAGAGATACAAGATATGAATTTAGAGCCAAAACCAAACCAAGAGAGAGTAGAAAGCATAAAAGACCAGTTAACTCTATCGAAAGCTTTCTCTGCATCTAATGCAATTGAAGCTAAGGAGTGTTTGAAGGTAGGAGATTTACTAAGAACATTAAAGAAAAGGCGAGTATTATCCGAAAGAAGACGTCCCTTGATGAAACCACATTGTTCTCTACCAATGAGTTGTGGAAGAATTTTATCCAAACGTAGAGCTAACATTTTAGCAAATATTTTGTAATCTTAATTAATTAATGAAATAGGCCTATAATTTTTACATAAAGTGTGATCCTTGTTGTCTTTAGGAAGGAGACAAATAAGAGCTTCTTGGAAAGTACCTTCGGATTTCTGGGATGATATAAAAAAGGAAAATAATTGGTGAAGTTTGGGAACAAGAAAAGAAGAAAAATTAGAATAGAATTCTATAGAAAATCCATCTGGACCAGGTGCTTTACCTTTTTTAAGCACATGAATGGCACCCAAAATGTCTTTGGGAAGAATATCTTTATCTAAAGAGGAAAAATCAACATCAGCCGTTTGTGGAGGTGGAATAGAGGATAAGTACTGATCGATATCGGAGGGTAAGGGAGAAGATTCTGGAGTATAAAGATTTTGATAAAAAGTAGTGATTTCATTTAAAATATCTTCATCCTTATGGAGTGTAGTATTAGAAGAGGAAATAATCGAATCAATTTTTGTTCGTTCTTTTTTTACTTTAAGATAATTGGCAAGAATGTTCCCAGCCTTGTTTTGTGCAGAGTAGAATTAAGCGCTAGATTTAAGTAAAAACAAATTGGCAGAATTGGTAGATAATTTATTAAAAGAAAGTTTAGCCTTAATGAGTTGAGTAAGGACCGACTGACATTTGGTCGAGTAATAAGAAAGCTCCAGTTGTTTAATCTGAGAAGTTAAAGAAGATAAAGACTGGCGTGCAAGGCGTCGTTTCTTGGCAACATAAGAAATATTTAAGACCCTAGAAGCAGCCTTAAAAGTCTCCCAAATTAATTGAAGAGAAGATTATGGTGTTTCATTTTCTGCAAAAAAGCGTGGAGCAAAATCAAGGAAAGCAGTAGTAAAAGATGTGTCCAAAAGAAGGGCATTATTAAAGCACCATCTTCGTATTCCTTTAACAGGAGGGAGTAAATCAAGACCTAATGAAACAGGGGCATAGTCGGAAATTAGTATAGACCCAATGTCAGAGTGAGTGATATGCTGTGACAGAGCTTTGGAAATAAAGAGATAATCAATTCATGATTGAGAGGAGTGGACGGGTGAGAAATATGTATATTCTTGTAATTAGGATTGGATAGTCTCCAGGAATCAACAAGAGACCTCTGAGAAATAGTGGATGTAAATTGGGCATGAACCTGAGATGGAGAAAAACGAGAATTGAATTTCCTATCTAAAAATGGATCTATAATCATATTACAACCCCACTCCCCGAGTATAAAGTAATCATAAATATATTTCATATAGGATTGAAGGATGTAAGGCCAAAACAGTTTGTCAGGAACAGTAGGGGCAAATAAGTTGAAAATAGTTAAAGGAATTTTGTTAACCAATAACGAAAGTACCACCCATCTACCTTCGGTATCATTATCTTGGGAAAGAAGTTGAATGTTTAAACGTTTATGACATAAAATTGCAACCCCATTACGCTTCCCCGAGCCTGGAGAGGCATAAACATGGCCCACCCAATTACAACGTAACTTGGATACTTCAACATCCTTAACATGAATTTCTTGCAATAAAACTATATCAGCCTTCAAATGTGCTAAATGTGAAAGAACACGTTGTCTCTTTATCGGGGACCCCAAACCTTTGACATTCCAAGAAATTACATTAATTGGCATCTAAACTTTTTCAATAATATCGAGTAACAAGAAACTTAGCAACAATAATATGAGCAACCAGCAAAATATACGACTAAACCACAAGGTAGCAATACAAACAGAAGATAAAGAAGGGTAGACAGGAGATGTGGAAGAAAATGGAGGTAGAAATGTAAAAGAGAAAAAGATATGACTGAAACATAAGAGATAGGAAAAGAGTGGAGAAGATAAAGGAAAAAGAAGGAAAATAGAAAAAAGGAAAAGAGAAAAAGAGAAAAAAGAAAGCGAAAGAAAGAAAAGAGTACAGAACAAAAGTAGGAGAAGTAAATTGTATGAAAAACATACCATAGGGAAACGAGAAAAATAGGGATGGTGAAGCCACATGAGGGAGATGAAATGAAGGACAGAAATACTCTATGACGAGACGGCAGAGAGGGAGATAACCCCAGGAAGCAACGAAGAAGATAGAAAACGATTTGGGACCATACACGAAACCACCTAGAAGGGGAGAAAAAAGGAGAGAAAAACTTGATAACAGGGGAAAACATGCAACAAGGCATACAAAAGAACACAAGCAAGGCCACAATATCTGTACAGGTGAAAAAGTACATCAAAAAACAAGTATCAGCAAAATGAAAGACAAAAATCACCAATAAAGAGAGACACTGCGGAAGACAAAAGAAAGCGAGGAAGGACAAAAAATCATGGTAAGAAGGCTTCAGTCTTCATGGTTGAAGAATGTCCATTGAATCCACTCTGCAGCTATTCAGAAACCGTTGGAGAAGAGCAGGATCTTCATAAGTGGTGGTTTTATTAATATATGTCACTTTGAAAAGGCAGGGATGGAATAAACCATATCTCGCATTCAAACTGCGTAACGCCGGCCTCATATCCAAGAATTTCTTACGTCTTTCAGCAGTTGATTTAGCATAGTCCTGGGCAAAAAAGAGTGTAGAGCCTTTCCAAATGATCTTCCCCCATTGTTTAGCAGCATGCAGCACACGAAGTAGATCAGTATATTCAAGAAAGTACAAGATAGCTCCTCTAGGCTTGGGGGAGGATGCTAAAGAAGATGGACTTGGACCAAGACGATGCGCTCGCTGAATATTCAAAACTAGAGAATCAGGAAGACCAAGAAGCGTTGGCAAAAAAGTTTGAAAAAAGGAAATCGGGGATGGACCTTCCAAACCTTCGACTAAGCCATAAATGCGCAGATTATTACGCCTATTACGATTTTCTAAATTTTCAACCTGCTGTTTAAGATGTGCGATCTCCTTAGACATGGGTGGAATCTGATCCGCAAGACCTTGAATAAGATCAACACGGTTCTCCAACACTCCAACCTTCTGTTCAGTGATGGACCAGATGGTGTCTAGATTAAGTAGACGGAGATTAGTTTCCTCCATGTGAGGTTTAAGGGAGCGCAGTTCTTCAAGAATAAGCGGAGAATGAGGAGTTCAAGGAGGATGATGCGGATGGAGGATGGGGATGGAGGGTTTACCTTGATTCGTTTGCCTTGTACAGAGGATGAATTTGGCACAGTAAGGGGCGCTTTAGGGCTTTGCTTAGTATTCGAGCGTGACACAGAAGTAGCAGACCCCTTAGAACTAGCAGAATCCATGAGGGAATCCTCTTTAGAATCTTGCAAGGCATTAAATGGATTAAAATCCTCCAAACTTGCTTCCTTCGGTTGAAAAGACCCATTGCGGTTAGTACGTGCTTTAGCCATAATAGAAGTCAGGAGAAAACCACTTCCTATTCCATATAGGGCTTGTACACCATAGAGAACCAACTGGCATAGGCAAACAAAAATTCTGCAATATCAGCTAAAAAAGTCACCCATGTATGCCAACAAGCAAAAATGTCAAGCGCAGGTCAGAGAGAGGAAAAAAACAGTATTATGACCAAAAAAGGGAAGGTTTGGTGAGGTTTTGTGAGGTAAAAGCATCTGAGGAACGGTGCAGGCGGGGAAACGCGGACGCGCCGAAAAACAAAATGGCACCTGCGACGCTGCGGTGAAAAGCGGCAGCAGTAA
The DNA here is from genome assembly GCF_964263255.1 of Lissotriton vulgaris. Taxonomy (NCBI): domain Eukaryota; kingdom Metazoa; phylum Chordata; class Amphibia; order Caudata; family Salamandridae; genus Lissotriton; species Lissotriton vulgaris. Next base: position 2,120,186,868 of record NC_141687.1, on the reverse strand, counting down.
ACATCAAAATGAAGGGAATAGTCTTACAGAGCGCAGCTGTTGTGGCAGCAAGGCAGGCAGCATCCTTTCCGACACCGAGAAATACCAAAATCCGGGTCCGAAAATCAACGTGAAGTCCTGGAAGCAGCTCGGACTCCTACGTCCCGACGGAGCCCCCATGAATTGCGGCCATCTCCAGAGGCTCCTAAGCCACGCCCCTCGAATGCATATCTCTTTTAAATGCTGGAATGTGGCTCTTTCCACTAAGAAGATCAAAACGGTGAGAAAGAAAAAGAGAATTAGAGCTATTTCAACAACTTTGGGGCATATTTACAAGACCCTATCTCCACCACAATGTCACTGTTTCTGATGCAGTGGTGGCGATAGGTGCTTCGCCTTATTTACTAGGCAGCGTTAACCCACTTAACGTGGCTTAATGCGGCCTTGTAAATAAGGCACCTTTGACGCTACATTTAGCATGAAAGGGATGGCCAATGGGTGTTGTAGTGGGCATTCCACTGCAACACCCATTGATTTTGAAACTGCCCCATATTTACAAGTGTGGCGAAAATATGGAGCAACGCCAAAATTAAGACCAGGGCAACCTGTTCTTACCCAGGCGCAACGAGGAGAAATGTTTAAGTTCACCTCGTTTTTGCTGTTTCCTTGTGTGCTGCATTGTGCAGCACACATAGAAACAGCAAAAGGCCATTGATTGTTTATGTACAGGAAGGTGTCCCTTCATGCGCATAAACAATCGTTAAAAAAAGGATATTTTGCAACTTCTATGTGTGCTGCCTTCAGCACCACACATAGAAGTTACAAAACAACATTTCAGGTTGTTTATGCACCTAAACAATCTTCCATTCAAAGAAAGAGAGATGACCCCACTAGTTCCAGGGAACAGGGTACTACAGACAAATAAAGCCAAAAAGGGAAATCCCTGGAAACCACAATAAATCCTTATTCACAGATTCTGTCAGTCTTTCATGCCACCAAATAAAAGAACCAAATTGTTGTCCATAATATATTTGCCAACTAAAATGTAACGTTTACAAAAATGTTTTTATTCAAAAGACTTTATCTTCTCACGCTATTAAAATTCTGGAAATATTCCGAAAACATCTACATCCAATACATATCATAGATACAATTTATCCATTACATTTCATCATTATAAACATTTATCCAAAACATTTTCAACATAAAAATATATAATAAAAAATCACAGTTAATTCTGGTTACCCCCTATGTAAAGCAATTCCAAAGCTCTTCCTAGATCTTTCACAGGTCCAATAGCCCTATATACTTTTTATGGAGAGCCCAGTACCATAATTCCTGGGTATCTGAGGCTTCCCGGGCTTTATTTGGATTCTTTATACAAAAAAGTGCATCAACGCGTTTCGGTGTATACAGGAATATCTATAAAGTGTGTATCCAGTACAGAATGGATTATAAAACAATGCATTGATAAATTGTTATTTAATTTGAATGTAATATGATGACTGTGAGCTACAATCCTATATTCAAAATCCTTTGCTTTCTATATACACAGAAGGAATTGACTATATTCAGAAAAGTGACCCCATAAGAATCACTGTCCTGAAGAAGGTGGTCCCATATTCATTGGCCCTTAACACCGAAACGCGTCGACGCACTTTTTTGTATAAAGAATCCAAATAAAGCGCTGTCTAAAGAAGACATACGTGGATGAAGATTTGAGAGTAGCAAAAGGTGGATTCTAGATGTTTGCAACCATACTAGAGAACAATGGCCCCTGACACGACTCCTCTTAACCAAAGGAACCAGCAGAAAATGGCAAAAGAAGAGTGGAAACAGGTCTATGAGCGCTATTTTCTTCTTAGGTAGGGTAGGGCCCTCATTCTTTAAAGCTCTATATGCCAACCATAAGACCTTGAACATGCATCTTTGTTGCACCCAGAGCCAGTGTAAAATAACACTGGGCGAAGCACTACGCTACGCTCGCGTAGTTTGCGATGTATATGCTACTTCGCACTATGCAAATTGCATGTAGCACAGTGCAAACATGCGTAGCATAGCGTCGCAGCCATTTTTGCTTGCTCGCGGTCCTCAACGTCTAGTTGGCGAAAGCGAGCGAGCAAAATGACATCCTGGCAAGACTTTTTCCTCGTTCGCGACCAGCAACATCAAGTTGCCAATCACGAGCGTGAAAAATAAACCTCCCGGCAAGATTCTCAACGCGGGGAGGTCAGGTTTCACATTGCGAGTGGTCGCGTATGCTCGCGACTGCTCGCGATGAGAAACTACAAGTCCCTGTTGAGAAAGCTGCTGCTTGAGTAAAAATCAACTCAAGCGGCAGAAAACGACAGCTCGCACTGTGCAAGATGCCGTTTTCAATGATTGCACAGTGTGGACAAGCATCCAGCATTGTGCAAACATCATGAATAGCGCACCACGCAGTTTACGTAGTGCTACGCGTATCTCCTGTAGTGCGAAGTGCACTTCGCGTAGCTACGCATAAGCGCTACTACGCGAACTACGCCCAGGGTTAGTGTAAAATGGGTAGAAGATGTCAAACTTACTATAATAAAAAAAGTAATGTCTGAGGGCCCGATTCCCAGAACTAACTTAAGACAAAATCCTAAACTTACTACCATTTTCGTATTCACAGAAGGCACTTACTGATTTTGGTATTCACAGAAGACACTTACTCATTTCGGTATTCACAGAAGTTAGGAGTCCTAACTTTAGGACTCCTAAATGCCTTCTGTGAATACCGAAAGTCTTAAAATTAGGATTTTTCTCAGTTTAGTAGTAGTAAAGTTAGGACTCCTAACTTTAGGACTCCTAAATGCCTTCTGTGAATACCGAAAGTCTTAAAATTAGGATTTTTCTCAATTTAGGAGTAGTAAAGTTAGGACTTCTGTGAATACCGAAATGAGTAAGTGTCTTCTGTGAATAGCAAAATGAGTAAGTGCCTTCTGTGAATACGAAAATGGTAGTAAGTTTAGGATTTTGTCTTAAGTTAGTTCTGTGAATCGGGCCCTGAGGGTCAAAAGGTGCTACAAATTTACTGTGTAATCTAAAGTGATGGCGCCAAGAGATGGGCTAAAGTAAGACTAGTGCTCAAGTGTGTGACCAAACTGCACTTGGTTCCTGAATTTGGAAGAAAGTGCCTATCATTTCCCGCCCGGTTCCACCCTATACATCATTTGGGCTCTCCTTACCCAGGAGAAAGTGTGATCTGTCCATGAGTGTAGTATTGACAGATAAACAACTCAAAAGGGATTAGAGAGTTGTACAATGGGTAGAACCGGTGTAGTGTGTAGGGGTAACTGAATTGCAGTGCGTGAATATGTGATAAAGTGGTGGAGTTTATAAATTGGGTAGTAACTGAGTAGATATGAAAAAAAATTAATGGGTTCTCTCAACACTCCCAACGTTAAAATATATAAGTGAAAAAACGAGCAGATTTAGCATAATATCTGCAAATCAGTAGGGTCAAACTTACACCATATGTGGAAGTTTCATAATCAGCCAGGCGGAAGCATTTTAAAATACGAGTTATCGTAACCTAATCAGGAAGTAACATGAGCCTGGATCACAGTTTTCTACGCAAAGGATGGAGATGAAAGACTTCACTGTCTGTTTCAGACCTGTTGCGGCACCCGTCACCTCCTCCACTGCCCTTCAGTGACTCTAGACTCCTAACCTTCCCCAAGGTTGACTGACCCTCTCCAATGGGATGCCTCCCCATTGGTGGCGTCAGCCATGTAGCGCCGCCATCAAGGGGCACTCGGTATAATGGAAGCTTCTGATACTCACTATTGAAATGGGCTGACAAGCACAATTGTTGCTGCAACCACTTTAATGATGTGCTATCAGAGCTTTGAGTGGGCCGGGTCAGCCGGTGCTCAGCACTGGTAGTTCTAAAATGTAAGTTCTGGGACAGGTCCCTTTCGGGCTCTCCATTTTTGCCCTCACCCTCAGGGTGGAAAGAAAGAAATCTTAACCGTGCAGCAGTACCACCCTTCACTGCCTTGATGTAACTTCAAAGAAACTCATAGTTCTTTCACAGGCCACCATTTTAGAACTGAAGCATTTTCATAGCTGTTGCTTATTTACCGTGTGCAACTAACAACCATTGACAAAGCCAATAGCCTTGGCTTGTTGTAAGTGTAATGCTACTTGTATTAAATATCTGGGTGCAAAGACAGAAGCAGCAGAATACCAAGTCGGGTGTCATACAATGCCGACACAGATTTTTAGTTTACGTGTTTTTTACCTCTGGGTAAAAATGGAAACGCTTTAAAGGTGGTGGGGGAAGTAAATAGGGCCCTTTTGAACATATAGAATTGTGTAAGAAGTCAATGATTTACCTTATAATGTTATGAATTTGGGAAATATTGGTGGAGAATGTGAGTACAGCAAGGTTAAACGTCGAAGCACACGCTGCAACAAGCATCTAATAAGAAAAAGGTTTAACGTGCTTATCTGCCGTGGGTGGGGATAATCCGCTCGAATCCCACCAAATGAAACCATAAAAAGTCAAGCTATTGTTGGTTCGTGTGCAGCCTCTGTGCTGTTGTTCCTTGTCGAGAATCACAAAGTCCAAAAAGACGGCGCCCAAAGACCCGACTTCGGCCCAACAGCAGCGGTGAGTCCTGCAGATTCTGAGGAGAACAAAAAGCGGTTCTTTCAGACAAAATGCAAGCTATTTACGTCCAGTTTGCAGCACATTTCTTTGGACCGCATGATGCCTTTTGTGTGTTTTGTGTTTTCTGTGCAATGGTGGACAAAACTAGGCAGTAAAATGTGAGGACACAATGATTTGCACAGGCCTTGGATGCATGCATGGGATGGTGTGTGATTTGTTTAAGAAAGTCCACCAATGCTTTATTTTGCTTGAATGTGGAACACACCTCAATGAGGACGAGGAATTTGTGAAAGCGCTACTAGCACCTTACTCGGTAGCCTTCGCACTAGGAGCGATGCACGTGTGAATCGGAACATGTGCGCTGTGGAAATTGCAAGACACTCATCTCCAAGCTGCTATATGCAGATGAGAACCATCTAAAACAGTCACCAAAAAGGAACGTATCTGTGATGCTGACTTCACCCCACATGCTCTTTGGCTAACACGACAATGCCTTTGCTTTCCAGGGTGACGCCGTCTTCTGAAACCCCCGGCGGTGCCGCCTGCAGCACGAGCCAAGGGAAGCCTTCACTGCGGAGAATCAAAGGGCGGACTCACAGGAGCAAGAGCCTGGACAGCCTGGACTTCAGTGAGCTAAACGTAAGTGCAGTTCATGCGACTCATCGGGACACCGACATGTACTGTTGAGCTCATGTGTGCCGAACACGCCTTCCTCCCTTGCGGCTCGAGCCCTGCATGGGGAAGCCATATGATAAATGCATGTACATGACCATGGGACCGCAAAGTGCTAGAGACAGAAAAATACTTTGAATTATAGTTAATGAAGGATGAACATTTTTTTAAAAAACTCATGCTAGTTTGTAATTTTCATTGTTAGACTTGAAAAAACAAATTATGTATTCTTAGTAAAATTTAACAAACAACCATTGGTAAAACGTTGTTGAACGCAGAACACAGGAGTAGCGTGCTACTTGCCGAAAAGCGCTTCGACGCCTCGTCAGGGGTAGTAAGCACTATACATATGCAATTACAATACAATACAATACAATTGTGTGTGATCAGTTTTCCCCCTGAGCTGCCTGAAAGTCCAGATGGAGGGCATCCCCAGGCTTCAGAGGTCTGGGGGTCCCGGAGAACAGCAATTACATGGCATGCCTCTGCGCCTACACCAACATGCCGACACATGATGTTGGCGTGCCGGCAGACTGTGGCTACCTCATTCCTTGTGTGGGGCAAATGTCCGCCCTGCTCCCTGCTGACACAAGGCCGTCCTCTGGCCCGCCTTGACTGTACCCCGCACCTGGCTGGGCGTTGTAGGGTATAGAAGAAAGCGAGAACTCACACATGATGAAACACTGCATTTCCTTTGTAAAATGATGTTCCTGTACACTTCATGAATCTACATGCAATGCATTTATTTGGCAATAGTTGTAATTTTCACGTTTTTAAAACCTGCATATTCATCAGTGTCAACATGAAATGTCGTTTATTGTACGGTGTAAGGAATGAATAGACAAGAATCGGATTGCACTTGTTTAACCCGTGAGCCTTCCAAGAGATGGGAGGCTGAAATCAATAAAGGACATGGGGTGAAGATGTACATGTTGTCTCAATAAATGTAAAATATTATTGTTTGTGCTAATTCGTTTGAGGAGTTAGGGACGCGCCAAATAACGTGTGTTAAATGTGGTTGAAGATAGACTGAGTTCCAAAGAGAGGAAGCAAGGAAATGACCTTTTGTTTGAAAAATGTCCCGCTGGTAGACAAGCTATACAGCAAAATTGAGGAATAATGGATTTACAGGTGGTCTTGCTTGCGTTATATCCTGGTTTCTACCACTGTCTCATAGACCGTCTTGTGCATCATATTTTTCATAACCAGGACAGAAAGGTGAAGATTAAAGGAAATTGATATTGACCTTCGGATTAAGTGTAATGAAAAGACTTGTGAGGTGTGAAATAAGTCTAACATATTGTCAGAAGAGCAGTGATTTTTACATGATGCAGTGTCTTATCAGGACAAGCTTTGCTGGAGGGAATGGCTTAAGATATATATTTAGAATTTCCCATTTTCTGTTCTACTATAATCGTGTGTATAGTTTTTTCTCCATCAAGTATTGTTTCGGGAATGTTTTCTGGAAATTATAGGGTGCAAACCGAACTACAAAGCAACTGAGCTCTGTACAAACGTGAGGGACAAGATGGACGACTATGACATGTTGGGGTGGGAGTGTACACTACAGAGGTGTATCTTATAGGGTTTGAGAAAATAGGGTGTTGGTCATTGGTGGTGAGATTGGAGGGTGTTACGCAATACTCTGCGGTGAGAAATATATTAATTTGCTTTTGGAAGAGGAGGCGAAATCAGCAAGATACTATATATACAGCATGTACAGCTGCAAAGTACTGCATGGACTATTGTACTGACGCCTCTTATGTCTTTGCAACCATATAATGGTAATTCCCCCAACTTTTGTATCGTACAGTAGTATTCAAGAACTTTGGTTGGAATTCAAACTAATGCAGTTACAGACAAAATGTTTGTGACAAAACCGATTGTTATAATCTACTGCATTCCTTATAAATTGGTTTATTTGTAAATATGTTTAATGATTAAAAAATTATTACTCTATAAATTTGAAACACATTGATCTATTATGAGACGTACAAGGACAATGTCAATGTTTTGGGAGAAACATTATGGAGAAATTAACAAAAATATGAGTCCCTGGTTACAATATGTTTGTTTCAGAACCCTTGGAAAGAATTCTTCCAAGTGCACCACCTGGATGCGTGTCCCATTTGGTACCTAGTATTAGAATTAAACAAGTAATTGTCATTACAAACCTGAACACTTATAGCTCAATTACTCATTTATTTGTAAGGCTTTAAAAGATACAATCTGTAAAAAATAAAAAAAGCATCTTGGGGCTGTTCAGCGTAAGTCAATTCAGATACATCACTGTAGGTCTCTCGCCTACTTTCAAGACCCCATCCACTTTTATAGATAGTTTTTACTTCAATATAGCTTTTACTAAAGAAGTGGAGTCTTCATTGAGTAAATTAAATCTAAATAAAAACATCATGGACCACATTCCACAGTGGCTCCTAAACAGCTTTTTTTCCAGACACTGGCCCTACAATTTATTGAAGCTTTGAAAAAATCCCTTCAGGAATTGTGGCTCCCTTTACCATGACAATTAGGATTAGTTTATAGAAACACACCTTCACCATGTCTCAAACAGAAAGCTACGTCCCCATTATACCCTACTAGCAGTAGACTGAGATCATAATTATTTCCATAGCTTTATCCGTTATAATGTTATTAAATAATGCTTTGGACAAAACACTGGATAGAGACAACTCTTAAGTCTATCATAGATCACATCGGACGCCTAGAAAAAGGTGATGGAGGACGTGGATGGGGGGTATGGGAGTCTAGAATGTCGTTCTGCTTCTTCAAATCATTGCAGGACTGGTACTAGACACCCAAGAAACGACATCACCCGAACTGCTGGAGGTGTGGCAAGTCAGGATGCAACACTACACACATCCTCTTCGATTATTCAAACATGCATCCTTTCTGGTCTTTGATTGGAACTATCATAATGACTAGTCTGTTTGCATGTTACAAATGATTTAAACCACACTGATAAACCATGAACGAAGGTTTTGGCCACAGCTATAAAATTTGTCAAGAACTGTATTCCAAGACATTGATGATAACCACAACTTCCTAAACATTATGATTGGCTCCCTGAAATGCATAAGATAAGCTGTTATGAGAAGCTTCTCTACAAACTGCAGGATTCAATGCAGATCTTTTGTTGGTTTGGTCACTGTCTTAGCCTCTCCACACAACAGACAATGGCGACTGCGAATGCAACTTCCCCCCGAGGACTGGAAGGTTACCCTCACTTTCTACCCCTCCTCTCACTTTCCTCCCCCTTTTCTTTCCTCTCAAAATCTTTCTTCCTACTTCCCAACAGCGCCGCTGCCCTCCCCCACCCACGCATAGCGGTTTTTAAGCTGTATAGTCCCACTCCTCAGAGCATTAGAACAGCACCCACTTCCCCATAATTTGAATGTGGCAGTATACTTTGGCAGTGAAGATTATACCAGAAATGGGTTTCACTGGCATAATGATTTTGCAAAAAACATAATCTAATGTCTTGCAATGCTATATTGGTTCCCTGTTCGAAATATTAGAGATAGATATGTACGAATGAGCTTTGCTGTGGATCATTTACTGTTTTGACATGTAGGTATTGCATGTTGGGTGATATGGATCTGTATCGAAAAACAAATATAAACACTACAAAAAAAACAGCTGACCCCGATAATCATATGTTGATAGTTCTAGAACTTTCTAGGGCCTTCAACACAATGGATAATCCGGTACAATTACTAATTCATGATATGATCTTGAAGGTCTCTGGTCCAGTCATTCTTGAACAAAATACCTCTTGTCGTCAGAATTGAGTCTTTGTTTGCACCACAAAGCACCATAGATTGTAGACATAAATAAATCCGGTATTTGTAAAGCGCAAACTAATCACCCCTAAGGGTTTCAAGGTGCTGGGGGCCGTCTGGGAGATTAAGTGAGCTGTTGCCCAGAGTCACATGATGCTGAGCTGCCGCCAGCACCGGGATCGAGCAGCGAGCCCTGTGGTCCGGAGGCAGTTACTCTGGCTGCTGCGCCACACCTCTCCCATATAGGAATACCTCTTAGCCTTATGTGTTTAATATCTTCATGGTGCTCTAAACTAATCTAATTACCAACCTAAATTTAAGATGACAACCATACACTGAAAATACAAATTTTATAATTTGGTTGATGATGGTAAAGCACTATGTGAGGGCTTAATATGACATGATATTTGGAAGTACGCCACTGCTAGCAAATTATTATCAATTTTAATCTCAGTCCATCTTCTTTGGGAACATTGATAAAATTAAAGACAAAGTTGTAGACCTACAGATTTGCTTAAATACTTAAATACTGAATTGTCGCTCTTCCCACATATCCATGCATTTGGAAAGGGTGCCTACTCCCAGACCTTCAGCTAAGGAACATCTTTTCCTTTATAGATTAAAAAGAAAGACTAAAATCGAGGGAGCCATGATAAACAGAAAAATAGACTATTGTAATAGCTTGTTTTGCAGTCTGTGTAAAACAATTGCTACTCAAAGTGCAGATTATCTAAAATGCAGCAGAATGTTTTAGCTGCAAAAAAATCTCACTTTAGCTTCCAATTAGAAGCATTTATCTTATAGTAGCCTTGCTGCTATATGAAATCCTACACAGAAAAAGCCCCCGTTATCTGAGGAATAAAAATCCATAGGTGCCAAACCTACCCAAAAGGCCTTTTGGCCGGGGTCTCCTAGTAGAATCAAAGTTTAGACTCGCCAGTATTGGGAAACAAGTTTTCAGTTGCTCCAGAAGAATCCAGAGTCCTTATGTAAAGTGCAAAACATCTGTTGCTTGTGCAAGCTGAACCTTATATAACTCTTTCCGTGTTTTCTGTACAGGGGAAACATCCTTTACAATGCAACTTTTACAACGCACTACCATTACGACGCAACTTTTACAACGCAAGTCATTACAACGAATTGCGCTGGAGGGCTCTCTAGGATAGGGAATAGTTTAATTACTATCCAACACCTTCCCTACTATCCACGGGGACTGGAGTTGGAATAGTAAATTAAACTATTCACTATCCAGCGCCCCCCAACGCAAGTCGTTGTAACGACTTGCGTTGTAAAAGCTGCGTCGTAATGGCATGCGTTGTAAAAGCATGTGTTGTAATGACATACATCCCTGTACAGAGTACAATGGCCGAAGGACGAATGGTTTGCACAAAAAGTTCCCATTCTGTTCTAATGACGTAATTTGAGTTGGTTGTTGAAGAACTACCTACTCACGTATTTGTATTTTGGATAGTGTTGTTTGCTGCATTCCATCCAAGTTGATATTTTATATAAATACACATCTTTCCTTTTTTATTCTATTCCAATCCATAATTAAGGACGACATACAATGTAACTGTTCTAACAACTTCGACTGTACAAAGAGTCTTCATATTAAAGACTTAAAATTATATCTCATTTATCCACGTATGTTGCATGCCGATCAACTGTCAATGTATATTTTTATCAATTATCGACACAGTGAGTTAGAAAGCAATTTGTGCATGTAAATTCAGCTTTCATGTGCAAATTGCTGTTTTTATAAATGGAAATTCATATTTGGTATTCACAAAACTTAAATTGACACTTCTAATCCCATTTAGTCACTCATTTTATTGTAGTAATATGGTTTAATATTACGTAGGGAAATATCATGGACACAAATTAGGATTATCTAGGGGAAACATATGCTATCCCTGACTTGTTTTATGCTAGACATGACAGGGTGCTGTCGCCGTTATAACGGCGACAGCAGGAACAGAAAGTAACAAGCATTGGTAACGTCATTTGGTCTCGGCAACCTGGGAGCTATTGGCGTTGTCAATGTTATTTTTTTTTTTTTTTTTTGGCTAGGTTGAACATCAGTGGCGTCTTAATTTGCCTGATAAGCCATTCTCAGTTCCTACTCTAAATCCCCAACATCAAATTAGGAACTTCTTTACTCTTTCACTTACTCAGTGGGTTAAACCTACAGATATTTAAGAAACAAATGTATTATGAAAAGTTGTTGGGAAGAATAAAAGCATTTAGAAGACGGAACAAAACATTAAACATCACTTAATGAAACCCACGTTATTCTTGGTGCAATAAGACTCAAGACTGTTTCCAGCTCCGTCCATGTTAATGTCAGGCACAACACTTCAATGTAAGGCAGTCAATAGAAGTTTCGCCTGGCACTAATATGGCTGTTGTTGCTTCTTTTACGTCGATTACAGTATCAAAGTAGCAACATAAGGGCGCTAAAGGAAGTGCTACATAGTGTAGCTTTAGGTACCACATAATTTGCCGTTCTTTTTTGCAGTCGTTGCAACCCTGTTGCATTATTTGGTACTCCATTGCAGCTTGAGAAATATACAAGATTAACATGTAACATATATGTTAAGCATCTTTCCTAAACCTGTGTACCCAGATTATGCAAATAAAATAATAATAATGAACTATTAACAGTACTTCCTTTTTGCCTGCATGGCAATGAGGCAGTCTTGTCTCAAAAACCTGCAGTAGCCGGAGTTACTATAACTCTTCTCAGTGATGCTGACTATATGGACGGGTGAAAGGCTGGGTATACATCTCTGCAATACGGAGATTTGCCACTTATTAACTAAACTTTTGCTTCCAAAACACTGTAACCTGGTTTTAATGCTTCAGGTTTTTGATGTCACCATATCGGTGTTTGTGTGTTTTTCGATACTTGATTACAGCAGGCTGGACTTCTTGTATGTAACATGATTTAGGTGAAAACCTGGACTTGTGCAATACAAAATTCTAGTCCAGGTTACAATGTGTTCTACAATGTTTTATTGAAAGTGACTGGGCTCACAGAGGAATGGTAAAATCTACCTTCACCAAAATAGGCTTTACAGTTTGTATGTACAAACATGAACAGCACACAACACACATAAATGTGTGTTAAATTACCTAGTTAAGTGAGAATATTCTTACTCAATGTGAACCGCCTAAGATGTGACTACCCACACATGCCACAAGGTGGCAGTGATTCTTCATCAGGTGCTGCTTTGAATCCATATACTACTAGCGAATGAGAGAAAAATGAAGGCTTAGTTCTTACCTCCATTCTTTCGACCAGCTTTCTTATTAACGAAAAAGACCAACCTCAGTGTTTGTGCCCAATGGAGTCACGAAAGGCACATGTGACTGTGGTGTCCCCCAGGGTTCTTCTCTCTCTCCTCTTCTGTTTAACCTTTATATCTACCCTCTTATTTTCGCACTTCAGCAGCTGGAGGTCACTGTATATAACTATGCTGATGACCTCCAGCTCGTCTTCAATCTTTCTTCTTCCTCCCACTCTATCTCTAATTTTCAAACCATTATGATTTTCATCAGGGACTGAATGAGCCACAACCATCTGAAGTTGAACCCGGACAAAACCGAGCTGGTCCTCACTGGTGGCTCCTCCAGTCCCTGGACCTCTTCCTTTTGGCCCTCTTCCTTAGGTTCCCCTCCCACTCCCTCTCTTACAGTCAAGACTCTAGGCATCAAAATGAATAATCACCTCACCCTTCACTCACAAGTCAGCTCTGTCGTCTCTTCTTGCTTTCTCACCCTCCGCACTATTCGCACTGTCTACCGCTTTTTTCCCCCCTTGGCACTAAAGTTGATTATGTCTGCCCTTGTGATTTCCCGGCTGGACTATGCCAATGCCCTGTACAACGGCATTCCGGCCTATAGCCTACGAAAACTTCAGCTTGTGCAAAATCAGGCGGCTCGGTTAGTGTACGGCCTTCCCCGCTCCCATCATTCAACGCCACCTCTGAAGGCGCTACACTGGTTGCCTGTTCGGCAACGTTCCCTCTTTAAAATCGGCTGTATGGTCTTTCAGGCACGCCAGGGATCAGCCCCTGCCTTTATCTCCTCCTTGATCAAGGAATATGTCCCCACCAGGGAGCTCCTGTCATCGTCCCAATCCCTCCTACAGGTACCCCGCTTTAAGAGGAAAAAGTGGGGAGGGTCCAATTTCTCATTTCTGGCACCCACTTTTTGAAACTCCCTCCCCGACCATCTACGATCGGCCAAACATTACTCCTTCTTCCGCAAGGGCTTGAAGACCTTTTTGTTCAGCCAAGCCTTCCCACAGTAAATCCTTCTTTTTCTTATCTCTCTGCTCCTGCCTTCCATGCCTCCAAAGCGCCAAGAAACCGTTGGGTGTACGCTGCGCTATATAAATATTTTAAATTCAAATTCAAATTCATGAATCGGTACAAAAGGGGGTGGTGATGGACGGAGCATCTGAATCAATCAAACACTCACACCCAGTCAAAAGATCTGGGTTTAATCCATCACCGTTCTTTAGCCCACTCTGCCACCCCAGTTCAGACATGGCTATATGCAAATCAGTCTGACCCTGTGCCTCATGGGAACAGTCCAGCCCGAACTGCCAAGCCATGTCTTCCCTGGACCGGAAACAAGCTTCCGAGGACCGGTTTCTGGCATTCCAGCCGTCTTCAGCCCGGCTTGCTTGAATCCAGTGGCAAAGTGAGCAAGGGACTCACGTCTGAGCATACCCTACAACACTTATGGCGGCCAAAAGCGGTACAAAAGGGGGTGGTGATGGACGGAGCATCTGAATCAATCAAACACTCACACCCAGTCAAAAGATCTGGGTTTAATCCATCACCGTTCTTTAGCCCACTCTGCCACCCCAGTTCAGACATGGCTATATGCAAATCAGTCTGACCCTGTGCCTCATGGGAACAGTCCAGCCCGAACTGCCAAGCCATGTCTTCCCTGGACCGGAAACAAGCTTCCGAGGACCGGTTTCTCGCATTCCAGCCGTCTTCAGCCCGGCTTGCTTGAATCCTGTGGCAAAGTGAGCAAGGGACTCACGTCTGAGCATACCCTGCCACACTTATGGCGGCCAAAAGCGGTACAAAAGGGGGTGGTGATGGACGGAGCATCTGAATCAATCAAACACTCACACCCAGTCAAAAGATCTGGGTTTAATCCATCACCGTTCTTTAGCCCACTCTGCCACCCCAGTTCAGACATGGCTATATGCAAATCAGTCTGACCCTGTGCCTCATGGGAACAGTCCAGCCCGAACTGCCAAGCCATGTCTTCCCTGGACCGGAAACAAGCTTCCAAGGACAGGTTTTTGGCATTCCAGCCGTCTTCAGCCCGGCTTGCTTGAATCCAGTGGCAAAGTGAGCAAGGGACTCACGTCTGAGCATACCCTGCCACACTTATGGCGGCCAAAAGCGGTACAAAAGGGAATGGTGATGGACGGAGCATCTGAATCAATCAAACACTCACACCCAGTCAAAAGATCTGGGTTTAATCCATCACCGTTCTTTAGCCCACTCTGCCACCCCAGTTCAGACATGGCTATATGATGGGATATGAATCGGGAGGTGAGGAGGAGTCAAGGAGATAGCCAGATCTTAAATAAGAAAGTGATGTGACATTAGTGGAAGAAATGGAAGGTACAATGCGATCCAATGCTTACAATATATAAATATTGTTAAGAGGCCGACAACAACAACAAGCAATGATGGACGAAGGGGGCAAGCAGTGATGATGGAGTAGGTGGGGGACAGGTCAAACATCGAAGCAGGAGGCGTTTGGGGCACAGAACAGGATCCCTTAGAAAGCAGCATCTGACATTTGATCGTGGTCTTTGAATGCTCAGCTAATGTGATGAGATAAGAACAAGATTTACAGGCTGTTGGAGCTCGGAGCATATGAGCGCTCGTGTGAGGTGCTCAAAACAAACCAAAAAAGTAGTTCCTAAAACACTTCTTAAAATGGGAGCAGTGGATAGACAGTGGTAATTGGCCCATTCTTTTAAGGAGGGCTAAACGCAAGAAGAGGCATTTCGCATACATGCCATGGACGAATGGGGAGAAAGAACAGGAGAGTGACAATTGAGCCTGAAAATGGGAAGCTTATGGGCGGGCTTAAGCCCACAAAGTATATACAACATGTCTCTGCAAGACAGCGCATATGCAGTTTAGAGCCGAGACCTAAAGAGCTTTATGAGACAGGTTAACTTTAGTTGCCATTTCCTACAGTAGCCACTCGGAAGTAAATGGGAGACTGTTGAAAGGCGAGGGATGGAACAAAGATTCAACCGTTTGATGTCATCTGAGGTAAAGGGGACGTGATATCACTTTCACTGACATATTTCATAAATTATTTCAAGGCTGATTCCCAAACTAAAAATGTACACTTGCTAAGGGGAGGAATAAAATAGCCTTCGAGGGTTAAAATGGGCATAAGGTTAGGAATTTTCCCATAGAAAATGTTCTCATAAAAAAGAAAATTAAGGTTAGCAAGTGCATTTGCATGTGTGCTAGTTGATAGATATAGACATGTATGGTTCGAAACTGAAACCGCTGCCGTATTCCAATAGTATTTACAGAAATACCAAAACAGTCAGAAATGTACTCCATATTTAGAAGAAAACCAACAAGAGTATATTATACCAAGACTATTTAACATCTACTTAGAATGCTGATGTTTGTAAGAGCTTTGAGTACAGAAATGGATCTATCGTGCATTCATTACATTAGCATTATAACAGGATGGCAGTGGGAAATACATGTTATTTTATGGAAATAACCTAAAAGACAAAAATTGGAAAGAAAAGCTAAGGTACAATAGGCACACTACAAGCACAGGCACCCTGGCACCATGGCGCAAAGGTGCCGGCATTGGTGCTTAGCAGCTATCAGTGTGCCAGCAGGAATGCATCAAATCTTAGTAGACATGTAAGAGGTACTCTGGGGAAGTCAGAGAGAGAATCCATTATTTACAGTTCCAGCACTCGGCCAATAGAGAAGAGAGGCTGAAAGATGTCCTTTGAAACACTAGTCACAGCTTATGAGTCTTCCAATGGTCCTATCACTAAAATATCTGTAGTCTACTCCTCAAGCCGAGCTTCTTGAAAGGGTCCTTTATGACTAATGGCGAGTCTATGTTGGGGAAAGTGATCATGCAGGAAAAATGGCAAAAGCTCTTGTGCGAAAACCACAATCAATGTGTTGTTTGCAGAAGTGTCAAATTCCGTATAAAATAATGTAAAATTGGTATAGAGCTCCTGACAAGCTGAAAAATGTATCCGATACAGATCAGAAATGCCTTAGACATTGTGGCATATATGGTGATTTTCCCTATGTTACAAACATATTGGAAGGAAGTGCTGAAATGTACTAAAGGGACATGGGTCTATCTATTGTCAAATAATCTGTCTTTTGCCCAGCTTGGACAACATCAGGATGAACTAGAGGGAATGTCAAGCCATGACTGAACTATATGTTGTTGGCAGCAAAACAAATCATAGCACATAACTAGAAGAAAATATTTTCACCCATGGAGACTGACTAGTCGAGGAGAATTTTTGCAATGATAGCTATAGAAATGTTGACATATGTTTTAGAGACCAAAAGGGATTAATTTAGTATTATATGGAAGTTATTAATTCCTTATTACCAACAGGATAGCACGAAATCCTTATCATGCCTTAGAATTTTACAAGCATTGATCTTTAACAGAAAGCAAAATATTAATCATATGTATAAAAAGTGCATGCTTCCCGATGTATTAGTGGAGATAGAAAGAGTAAACACTTTCAATTGGAGAAGTGTATTTTAGTGAGCAATTATGTTTCTTCAATTTGGAACAATTCATACCAGTTTTTGTGGTGGATTGTGCATCTTTCTGAAACGTCTAGTTAGTGTTGTCTTCCTCCAAATCCATTTTGAGAAGCCCTTCTGGGTTGTAGAAGGCTATGCATATGAATCTGTAATTTAAGACTGAATGATACCTTCTTTATGTAATCATGCACAATTTTTCTTTCTGCCTCTAAGAACAATTAACATCTAAAGTGCCAGACAGTAGCCAGTTTCAAATTTGATCACTTATGTCAATAATAAAAACAATATTTCTGGCTACGAAATGGATATGTGCTGTAAGAACGTCCATAATTTACGACGGGGGGAGAGGGGTGGGGGTTGGGTGTTCATCAAATTCAGTATAGCAGCCACTAAGGATAAAACAGTCCCCTTTCAGCAAAAGGAGTGTTTTTCATAGGGCATCCAACAATTAGGCACCAAAGTAGTTTACAGCTAACAAGAAAAACGCAAACGAAAAATGCCTTTTAGTAAGCATTCATTTTTATTACAGTTTATTTTATTACTTCAAATACTGCAAATTATCCCAGTATATCAAATACATTTAGGGAAAATCCATCCTCAGGCTTTTGTATTAAAATTGTTACTTCTTACACTTTGTAGCTTCTTTACTGCTTTAATGACTACATTTATGTGGGCAGAATGCTTTGATCGTGGAAAACGTTCTTAAAATGGTGGCTTTTCCAAACTTAGATGTAATAAATTCATGCATCTAAAAGGATTGCAACTGCTTGCACATCTGTTACATGTGTTTCTAATTCTGTTGTTTGACTCTGGAGAAGTTGATTGCATTCAAAGGTGTTGCTCCTTTCTGAGTTTGTAAAAAGTGATGCACTCAAATATTCTTCCCAATCTGTAGCTTTAATTACAATTTTAAGATATGTATAACGTAATTAAGATACACTCACTTGTAATGGGTGCAAAAAAACAACTCATATGCAGATAATATTTAAGCTGGTGTCAGGTGTGTGCATGAGCTTCTCAACTGTGAAAACATGTGAAATTTCTTGTATCCTGTACCAATAGTATTTGAGTGTATTTTGTACATAAAGAGCAATAGAAAACGATTTTGTAAGCTGTTGAAGCTTACAGGATCATTTTGTATTTCTGTTTATTCTTTGCCACTGATATTGCAAGAAAACACCCTCTTAAAAAAATTCTGATACCTCACCAAGTCAACAAGGACTCGCAAATAGAGCCTCTTTTATAAATGAGTTAGAGTTATGAAATTTGAATTTAAGTCAAGGGTAAGCACAGATTGCTAAAATAATGTTTTTTAGAATTTTTGAGCAACAAAACTTATACAGCCACTAATACTCTGTATCTCATTTGCCAGCTTATTAAAGGATAAGAGGAATACTTTTTGAGCGCATGTGTAGTTAGTAGTATTAAAAGTATTGTTTATTTAAGACCATAGTCTATTAAACAAGAAAAGAAAATAAACATCAAATACATATTGATAAAATCTATATACCCTTTTCCAATCTTTTACAGTCCTTAAATATCTATGGAAATTATGATTTAAAAATTGCATAGCAAATACAAATCTGTATTGGATATTTATGAAGAATTGCTTTTAAAAAATTAGGTCTTTGTGATAAGAAATCAAACAATTACTGTAGGTTTGTACATTGCTCCCCTAAATCGCAACTGCAGTTGCCATCTACTTCTATAAAGGATTTTAAACATTCTAGACGAATATAGAATGGATTTAGACCTATTCTAAATTTAAGTATTTCATTTCACATAGTTGGGTTTGGTAAATCTGTTTAAACCGGATATACTAATTGTTCCTGCATTGAGTTTCCCAAACATATTGATGTTCTTGAAAAGATTATGGGCCAGATGTAGGTATCCAAATACCGGTCGGTAACGGCCGAAAATACCGATTTTCGGCCGTTACTGACCGGTATTTGGATACCGAGATGTAGGGCATTAAAAAACACAGATTCAGTAAATTTACCGAATCTGTAAATTTACCGAATCGGTAATTTTACCGAATCGGTAAAATTACTGATTCGGTAAAATTACCGAATCTGTGTTTTGAGATGTAGGTAGCACTGTAAACAGTGCTACAGGGCTTTAAGGATTCGTTATTTACCACCAACTATTAGTTGGTGGTAAATAACAAATTCCTATTTAAATGCAAATATGTGCATTTACACCTGTGCCATGTGGCACACATACATGCCCTAAGGGAATGTATGTGTGCCACATGGCACACAAGCACTAAACAGGGGTGCAACAGGGTGTCAAAGTGACACCCTGCCACACTTGAATTTTTCGGTATTTACCGAATCGGTAATTACCGATTCGGTAATTGACATTCAATCCTATGGGCCTCCAGGCCTATAGGAATCAATGGCAAATACCGAATCAGTAAATACCGATTCGGTAATTACCGAATCTTACCGATTCGGTAAAAAATACCGAATTATTACCTACATCTAATTTACCGATTCTAAAATACCGAATCGGTAAAATTCTGTATTTTAGAATCGTTAAAAAAGATTTACCTACATCTAGCCCTAAATTCCTTAGATCTCTAGCCCTAGATACCACTGCACCCTGTTCTCACAATTCCATTTCCATTACAATTAAAGGGCTTTATATGTAATAAAAGCATGAAGATTAAAATATCTGGCAATAACTAATAATTGGACACCCAGCTTTACCCATTATTTAATCTCTGCAATAGCTGGACGCTTTTAACTGGTGTGAATTTACCTGTTATGCCAAAAGCAAAAGGTTTGAAGCACTGTTATATGGGTCCAGGACTTCAGGTTAACTTCACCCTTTATAGCGTGCACGATAGTATATTTAGGTAGATATACTAGGATTTTCAGGCAATGACATTTGACCTTTTCCCAGTCTGATTTCCCACTCCAACATAACATTTCTGCCAGATATGAAATCAGTAGAGGTACCATGGCATTATAAGCTGTAAGAACCAGCTTCAAAGAAGGTCCACCAAACTGTCTACTATATATTTTAAGTCCCCATCCCCCAACTATTATTGAAGCTCAGGATTTTAAAGAGGTTATATGCATTTCCTAATGTTACTTATTAATTAAAATCATTCGTAGGTATTTATACAATGAGACTTTCTCCACTCTCATCCCACCAATTGTCCATGTAAACGCTTTGCTTTTGGTGCCAAATACTAAAATGTTAGTTTAATGAATATTAATTATTAGTTTATTTACTTAAATACAATTAACTTTCTTTAAAGCCCAGTTTGTGTCATGCCCATAATTGGCAAGTCATGAGAGTAAAGTAGGCAGTGCACATTATACTTTTAATTGAGAATGATTGTTTCTTTAGTAGGGAAGCTGAAAGGTCTGCAAAAGAAAAGTGCAAATAGAGTGGAGTCTAAAACCAACCGCTATCACAACCCATACTCTGATGGTATTCTTCTTGATAAACAATCGTCGTTCTCTAGCTCCACCCATCATCCAGTTACTCTTGCGTAGTTCTTTCATCCCACATAGTAATTCATGAGAAATTTTTAGATGATTTAATCTATGCCATAAAATCTCCTGGTTAACTAAATTGAAAGTGGCACGGAAGTCCACAAAGCAACAATACAGATTGCAACAGGTTTTAATTGCCTTTTGGGACATTGTCCATTGGGTAAAACAATGATTAATGGTCGAACACTACTCTTTGAAACATCCTTGCTCAACAGGACAAACATTATTAGTCTCAATCCAGTCCTTCATGTTGTAATATAGCCGATGCATATACCTACGCAGGAACATCAAATAAACTAATTAGCCAATAGTGTTTCTGATCAATAGGATCAATCATTTTTTTTCAATTGGCATAACTATTATCCATTTCCAGGCTTCTGGTCATTGTTCGAATTTTGCAATAAAACCAAATACCAAAGCTACTATGCTAGTCCACCATTTCACGTTCGATTTAATTATTATTGCTGCAGGTCATCAGGGCCTACTGCTCTAGGCAAATTAAGAGTGGATATTATTTTTTCAAAATACGTACAGTGACAAGGGGTGAATTTCATCATCACATGCGTATGGTTAGTGTGAGAATCTGGGCTATCATTTAAATTGAGTTCTTTCAGCTAGCCAACCCAGCTTTCGTGTGGAACCCTACCATGAAATTATTTGTCTCCCTGCCATGCCCAGACTGAAGTAATCTCAAAAATTTGAAATTTCTGTTGTCATTTGCTCCCAGTTAGAACTGCACAATTCTATCTTGCTTTTGTTTATGCTCGCCTTGTATTCTGCTCCCATTTCTCTCGATTTATTCAATTTGATTTTTCGATAGTTGACAACCTTTTTATAATATTATACAAATCAAATGCATCCTTTTCATAAATCTCCAAGTTGCTCAAATCCAATGTCCCCTGAATCTGGGTCAGAAATTTTCACCATCACTGCAACTTGTTAATCATCTTGGACATTCAACCTGAAGAGGTTATTGTTTCCCAAATATACAACTTAAGCCTTAATAAGCACCCAAGGGGAGGTGGTCGGCATCTTTTTTTTATTGACTGGCTGAAAATCAAATATCCGCTCAAACTGCCAAGCTTGAATAAAAATATAGTTTATTGGCCACCTTGGTTTATCCTGGGTAAACGTTTGTGTTGCAGGAATAGATGGCTCAAAATTACCACTTAAACCCAAGAAACCCTAGTTTGCAACACCATTTTGCCTATCCCTCCTTGCACGAGAAATAGCAACGTTTGGAAATGCTCCTATAGGTATATTATTAATTGACAAAAGGTCAGCCAGGTAAAGATCCTCTTGCTTTGGGGTCAGGTGTAAATTAAAATCCTCCATTATAATATTCAAAGTGTTAGGGAACAAAGGACATTTACTACTGAAGTATAATTGTAACAATTTTGTTTGTTCTTATTATATGCATATCACCCAATATTACATACACATTCGACTGAATCAGATTCTCATTTGATGCTGTATTTCTTACAAATCAACATTGCATACCTATATCCTTTCGCTTATTGTCAATATATGTTTTCTGCTCTTTGCTATGTTTGGGAATATAGGAGTTATTAAACCACCTGATGCGTGCCCAGTACCTCATCTCAGAATAGACTTAAGTAAATGCATTGGATGTCAGATTCTCCCTAGACAACAGAGTGGCATATTTACAAACAAATGTCAGAGCGCGGAGCTACACCAAATTGAGCAGCGCAGAGCTCTAACATTTTTAAAACGCAGGGATGTGCCATATTCACAAGAATACGGTGCACCCCTGTGTTTCACCTAGCGGTGGCACAAAAAAACTGCCTAGAACTAATGCAGGCACCATGCCGCCATATTGCAAGGGTGCCTGCTCTGTAGGGACACCTTCTTGCACATAAACAATCATTTATGGCGATTCCTCTTTCTATGTATGCTGCAGAATGCATCGAAATAGAAAGAGCAAAAAACGAGGAGAAATTAATAATTTCTCCTTGTATCGCCATACTAATGCCAGGTAATCCATGGTATTAGAATGGTGCTGTTTTTGGTGCAGTTTCAGCCTTGTAAATCTGAAACAGCGCCAAAAAGCAATGGATGTTGCGGTGGAACACTCACAGTAACACCCATTGCACGCCCCTTTGCCGCAGAGGACTGCGGCAGAAAGGGGCATATTTACAAGGTGGCATTAAGCCACGTTAGGTGGCTTAGCACCACCTTGCAAATATGGGAAATGGCGCTACACCACTGGAGCATCAAAAGTGATGCTCAGGTGGCAAATGGGGCTTGTAAATATGTCCCCAGTCTCTTGGGAACAGAAAATATAATTCCATTCTAACAGAGTATTTATACTTTCAGTTTGAATTATTCTACCTACAGCATGAACATTCCAAGAGATAAGCTGCAGCTTTGTAGGGCAAAATGTTCTCCTAATCTTTGTCACTAGACATGGAATCATCTTCTTTCCAGGCAGAACTCAACCAAGCACAATGTTTTTATGTTTGTGTCAAAAACCCGACAGAACTCTTATTCATTTCCCAATTCTCCTCACTCAGGGATGAGAGTGGGGATGTTGGTTTTGGAATTATTGGTGAAGTAGAGGAATTTCAAATTTTGATGTATATATGTAATAATTAATTTGATAGTAAAAAGTTTACAATAGCGTAAAGTATGTTGTATAACTATAATAAAGTTGGATTAGTATATGCAATCTGTAGCTCCACAGTTTTTTTTTTTTATACAGTGCATTGCGGATTTATAAGCAATTTTGAAGTAGGCGAAATTAATTTTGTTTGTAGAGTGTACTTTTCACCTAATCGGCCCTCCTAATTTTTAATGTCTGGGGCCTACTTCTTCTGTGAGGGAGGTTCTGTATTGATATCTGTTTGTGTACCAGCGATCGGTGTACTCACTTGGGTTAGCACTGCTTTTAGTTTTCTTTCCTTTGTTGGAAATTGGTGGTGAGTTTTTAGGTACAAATACGAGGAAGATTTGTTATCTTGACATCGGTGGTATAAAAACATTTTGATTTAGTAATCAAGAGTTTTTCCAAGCTAATAGGCCAAGTGGCCATAGGAGATAAACCCATACAAGTGTCTAAAGTACAAAATGATGAATGGGCCACATTACACAATTTGAAAAAGAAGGCCAAACATGCAGTCATATGCTAATTTCATGTTAAAATATTTGAAATCAGGTACTATTCCATTGGTTTTGAGGGAGAGAAATGTTCAGGATTGTTTGTGAAAATGCGGAAGTTCTTCGAAAAATGGTCCCTGATTTCACATCTCTGTTCACATGAATGGATGATTCTCTTTATTGAGAGAGCTAGGGAGGTGGTGGTAATACTCAATAAGAAGACTGAGTAATTAAAGGGGAAATTTGAGAGAGTCAGTGTGATAGAAGAAGCAAAGACGAAAATTGAGGAGACAAATGCAGACCTAGATTCCTTCAGTGATTATCTCCTGAAGAAGAAGACAGATAAGCTCAAGAAGGATACAATTTAATTTTCACATGAACAGGTTTACCCCTATCTCTCGGATAACTATTACAATATGCCCAATGACCAGACAAGGGGATTAGGGAATCTTGACTGGAACAACAGGAAAGTAATAATATTTTCAGATACATCTGAGGCAGAAGGCAAGGGGAGTTCAAACCAGTTTGATCAATATGAAGATAGATGTACACATTATGACAGTAAAACGATGATAACTCATTTTTATAACCCAGAAGGGGGCACTTCAGGGGACGATTTCAAAATCAAGCAAGAGGCAGATTTTGGAAGGCAGAATTGTCTCACCACTATTTATAAACACAGAGACAACTGTATTAGAGGAATTCTATAACATCCCCATATTCAATCTCTCTGTTATGGAAATGGATGAGAATACTGAGAGTTTACTTTCCAAGTACTGACATTTGTACCTAGCAAACGTGCGGATACATTCAAACTGGTCTGAGATAATCATGCTTTTCTTTGCAGAATAACGCTAAAAAGAATTTCTTGGGTGAAGATATTATTGTGGAGAACAACAGGTCAGGTCTGAAATTGCTATCTACTCTTATTCCCAGCCTGGACCAATTAGGGACAGAAGTTGATATTTTTGAAAAATATGTTCTATCAAAAATACAAAATATCATTAAGTATATCGTGAAACCTTCACAAAATCTTCCCTATGAATAGAATCTGGCCTTGAAGAAACTCCAACAGAATAGGCAGTTCATTGTTAAACCTTGTGATCAAGGCAAGGCAATTGTCATTTTGGACACTGATCAATACAAACAAAAGATGAAGGCCATGTTGGCTATACCAGAACATT
Organism: Lissotriton vulgaris; assembly: GCF_964263255.1. NCBI lineage: Eukaryota > Metazoa > Chordata > Amphibia > Caudata > Salamandridae > Lissotriton > Lissotriton vulgaris. The sequence goes on along the minus strand of NC_141687.1, from coordinate 2,120,162,139 downwards.
GGCAAAAAAAATCAAAGGTGATCCACAAAAGAGACTGGTTATTAAAATCAGAAAATTAAGTGAAGAGGCTTTGAAAGCCGGTACCATTTGTAAAAAATAGTGGGAGTATTTGATTCAGTCCAATACCTGTATACCAATTATGTATGGAGTACCCAAGACACACAAGGATGTCATGAATCCCCCCTTTCATCCTATTGTATCCATTATTGGAGCAGCTACAGAGCTACTATGCAAATATATTGCTAGCTTTTTTAAGCCATTGGTTAGAAGTTTTGCCTCTTATGTTAAAGAGACTGGGCATATGATTTCTAGACTTGAAAGAGTTGAACAGGAAAGAGAAATATTGGTCAAGATCGATAATGAGGACCTACAAACAAATGTACCCCTAAAAGAGGCTTTCAAAGCAGTCGGAATTAGATTGGAAACAACGATGTTAGCATGGTCCCATTACTTTTATCTTACAATGTCTTGAAATTGTATTGGGAGTGAGTTTTTTTAAAAATCTGTTAATGAATTGTACAAACAAGTGACAGGAGTCAGTATGGGGCGGCCTATACCCCCAGTGCAACCAACATACATATGAGTCTCTTTGAAGAAAAATACATATACAATGAGATCACCCAACTTAAAAAAAATTAAACACTTTTCACGATTCTTTGATGGCATCATTTTTGTCCGGCATGGAAAGAAGAACAGTTCTGTTCTTGGATTAATCTATGTGATGATAATATGAAATTCTCACCTAATGCCAGCAGGGATAAGGTTGAGTTCCTTGATATTTGATACAGCAGCATGAACAAAAGTTGAGATTTTGTTGCATACAAAGCCGAAGGGCCAAAATCCCCATACTCCACTTCCAAAGTTTTCATCCTCAGTGCCAAAAGCAAGGAATATCTTTTAGCCAATTCCTTCGCATCAGAAGGAACTGTTCCAACATGCTGGAATTTTTAAGAAATGCGCAGGCATTAATGGAAAAGTAGATAAGGAGAGGATATCCTATACAATTAGTCTGTGATCCATTTAAGAGAGCTATATATTGTAATAGAGCTGCCATGTTTCAAGAAAGACCAGAATGACCATTCAGCATTTGTTATACTGCACTCTAATTTGGACCAAAGGTTAGACAAATTATACATTCCCAATGGCCGTACCTCAATGCTAATAAGGATGAAATCAAATTACCTAAACCTGTATTCATCTAACATAGAAATTGTAGTCTTAGAAATATTCTGGTGAAATTGAGAATTGTGAGTGGAGGTGATTATTGTCAAAAGTCTTATTACTGGTCAAAATCCAATGTATTTTTTTTAATTTTTTTTTTATTGAGAGTTCAAATAAGACAGATAGAGAATACAAGACACGTTTGAAATCAAATTAGTACAGTACGAGACATATGAATATAAGAAGCGTTTACACGACTTATCATTTCAAAACTTGATTATAAAGTGCAAAGTGCGTGAGAAAGCAATCTAACAGGCTGACAGTAATATTCAGGAGACTTGGTTAGAATTAATACAGTACGAAACATTTAAATGCAATAAGCGTCTTCACAGTTATCATTTCAGAGCTTGATTATAAAGTGCAACGTGCGTAAACAAAACAGTCTAACAGACTAATAAAGGTTTCAAGGAAATGTGGTTCGGGTTGGATGGTAGCAGAAAAGTTAAGAGTCGAACACGCTCCAGCATTTGTAATATTTTTTTAAGAGCCCCTGATCTAAAAGCATATTTTCTTTCCCTACCCTGGGTTCGTAGTAATTTTGCCTTCCATACCTGAAAGGTTGGTACAAGGTCTGTTTTCCAGGACTGCAATATAAGGGATTTAGCTATTAAGGAAGCTATTGAAGAGGGACTCATCGTGTGGGGTGTGACTAAAGGAACAGCCTAAGATGGGGATTAGGTCGTCGAATACTATATTGGTTTTGAACTCGGTGGAGATATATTTTTCTATTTCCTTCCAAAATACCTGGATTTTTTAACACTCCCAGACGATGTGTTTCCAGGTGCCTTTCTCTTCACACCGGAAGCATTTATCGGCTACTTGGGGGAAAATATTATGTAGAAAGGAGGGGATTCTGTATATTAACCATTTATTATAGAATTGCATGCGTTTAAAATTTGCTCCTCGGAATATGGTTTTATTAAATGTATTTATCTTATCCCATACCTGTTGATTAATTACAATATCTTCCCTCTTTTTCCATCTCTCAATAATCTTAATGGGAGAGTCCTGCTTTTTACTTTCTTTTAATATTTTAATCCAAATACTCATTTTCTTCTGTATTTGATTATTGAGAGTTGTAGAGATATTTTCTTTATTAAATAGATTTCCTATGTCAAGCTCTCTGAGTTTGGGATTTAGCATGAGGAAAGACCAGTTCAAGTTTGTATGAGAATGATTTATCTGGCTGGAAATTTCATCCCAAGATTTCCACCTATTTCCGAACAGAAAGTCTTCAATTTTCTCGAAGCCATTCTCCTTCCAAAGAGTTAATATATTTTTGTCCATACAGCCAACTTCTCCCAAGCTAAAATTTATTAAATTCGTCTTATTGCTTAATTTAGGTAAGTCATAAAATGTAATAAAACTGAATTTTCAACTTAAAAATCCACTGTAGGGACTTATAACGTACTTTCTTTGGGTCTTTCGTGATTCTGACCGGGTCGGAATTTTTTAATTCTAACAACATCTTCTTCATGAAAAAATTGTCTGCCTCATGAGGATCTAAAAAGAAAAACCTATAACTATGGTGTGCGAAAGACACAAAATAGTATTCTCTGATATTTGGAAGGGACAGCCCTCCTTGTATGGATGGTAAATATAGAGTGCTCAGTGCAAGTCGGGGGGATTTTTTTGCCCATAAAAAAGAGGAGATCAATGCATCTACTTTTTTAAAATAGGAGGCCTGAATTGCACAGGGTACTGCGCTGAAAAGGAAATTAAAAAGAGGTAGCACCGACATGCGAACTAGCTCTGCCCGTCCCATTAGAGACAAGGGTAGCAAATTCCAGCGATCTAAAAGCGAGTCCACCTTTTTTAATAGAGGTAGAAAATTAAGTGGGAAAAGATCGTCCAGACTATCCGATATATATATTCCCAGGTATCTCTTTGGATCCGTATTGTATGTCTGCCTGAATTCTGGTACTAAAGTGTCTGCAGTGCAGTTAGCTAAAATAATTTCCGTTTTGTTAACATTAATTTTATAACCCCCTAGTTTTTGAAAGTCAGAGAAGATTTTTAAAATCTTCAGTTGACTTGAGGGTTTAGAGTCTAAGAAGAGGGCAATATCATCCGCATATAGTTTTATATTTGTCACTCCTGCTACTGGGGCAGTCTCGGTCTTAATATTCCTTATAGCAATCGCCAGAGGTTCAATAAATAGTGCAAATAAAATTGGCGACAGGGGACATCCTTGTCGCGTACCTGTAGTAACCTGGCAGGACCCAATATTAGTATTATTGACGATAATCTGTGCCCTAGAATTCATATAGAGTTGTTGTAGAAGAGAGAAAAAAAAATTGCAAACAGGCAGTCCCAAGACACTAGATTGAAGGCTTTCTCCGCATCTAAAAACCAAATTTGAGCCTTCACCTTGTTAATTTTAAAATAATCTAGTGCCTCCAATAAAAATGTAGTGTTGGAATGGAGATGCCTGCCTGCAATAAAACCACACTGATCGTGGGCTACCAGTGATCCTACTATTTTATTTAATCGGTTTGCTAAACGTTTTGTAAAAATGTTATAGCCTGTATTCAGGAGACTTATCGGTCAGTACGAATTTATATTTTCCTTGTCCTTTCCTTTTTTTTAAATACTAACCACCACCGCTGAATGAAAAGAGTCCGGTGGGGGACCTCCTTGAAGTAAATAATTAACTAGTATCAAAAGTTCTTTGCGCAGGGTTCCTCCAAATGTTTTAAAAAATTCAATAGGAAGGCCATCATCGCCATTGGCTTTACCATTGGGGAAGGACTCTATCACTTCATCTAGTTCAAGTAATGTGAAATCCTGTATGAGGTAATTCTTACCCTCAGCATCTAGTTTAGATATTGCAAGTGGCTGTAGGAATTCCACAATGGAGTCGGGTGTAGCCCCCTCAATCGCTTGATATACCCCCTCGTAATGTTTCAGAAACAACTCACCGATGGAAATGGTGGTCTTAGCTTGTTCTTTAGTAATGGGGTCTATTAATTGGTTTATTCTATTTCGGACCTGCTTTTCTTTGGTTTGCCAGGCCAGGAGCTTTCCTGTATATTCGCTCTCCTCGTAAATCTTTTGGGCATAAAGATTACTGTTTGTCTCGCCCAGGTCATAATAAAAATCCTTCATCTTGCGCTTTGCCTCGGAGAGTTTATGCCCAGAGATCGTAGATCTGACCCTATAGTGCTCTTGGGTTGCCTGAGAGAGTTCAGTTTGAAGTTTGGTTTTCTCCTCCCTTCTTGCCTTCTGCTTAGGTATTTCTTTAGATGTAATTAGCCCCCGCAGAGTGGCTTTGAATGCACGCCCAGTTTGTATTTGATAATCATAAATGTGGTCACTGCCATTCCTGTGACAGAGCCATAGTATCATCCATGATTGATTATAAATGTATACAGGCAGTCTTAAAGGTAATGACAAGCTGCCATACATCTAATGTGAGACGGGGCATGAATTTTGTGATGGAGAGAATTAAATGAACAGCATTTATTTGAATATATATTAGAGAACGTCGGTACCTCCTGTGCCTTTAGCTGGAGTTGAATATGTTGGAGAACGTTGTTGCATCCTGTTCCTTGAGTTGTACTTTATGGAGTCATTGGATAGATCGTAGCTTGATTTATGGTGTGCGACTATAGGGAATTAATACTGGGCAGTCATTCTAAGATGGTGATCCGGGTGAATAGGTGATTTAGGAGACAGGATACAGAAATCCTATGAATTAAAGAGAGGTAATAGCTTTATTTGAGCTGTCAAAGGCCCTGGTGTTGGTGTTTGTTGGCGGTGCTTGTATTTGATATCACAATCATGAAGGTGCCATTCTGTGTTTGTTATGCTAGTATGAAATGAGGTTTGAGTTGGCTATAGGAGCTCAATGAGGAATGGTTTTGATTCCTATTTTGCCTCAGCTCTTGGCCACTACACCTGGAATCTTTTCACTAGTGATATCCCTCATAGATGGACTTGTGATTGAGGTATTATTATTCATTTTTGTTTTCTGTCATGGATTTTTTAATTTACAGAATCAACAGTTGTAAGGGTATTGGACATGTGACCGTGTATGAAACGATACTGATGAACAATTCACTAGAAGATTTTTCTCATTAAAGCAATACTTTTTGGTTATAGAATCGTTATGTTTTGCAAGAAAGAAAAAGTGATGGGGATAAAGGTAAGGAGTGGGGCATCTGAGAGTATTAGCTATACATCAGACTGTTTTTGAGCAGACTTTTGCTAATTTGTTTATTTGTTCATAGTAACTCGCTAGACGTTTATTCCCCAGCTTTATATTTATAGAGTTTGTCCCCTTGCATATCACTGTTTGGACTTTACTATATCCATATATGATCATGGTTGCTTGGGTGATGGCAATAATAAAATAACCCATCAAGGACTACAAATGTTGGCATACTTCCTCCACAATTTTATCTGCATGAAGAGGTGTATTTATGATTTAACGAGGTTGGTGATGGGTGTCACTAGGGTGTTAGCATGAGTTTTTATGGTGGTAGGTTTTAGTGCAGCTCTGGTTTTATTTAGATTGAGTACACACACAATATAAAACACAAAGAGTTTTGTTTATATTCGTCTAAATTATTATAGAAATTAATCATTAATTGTTGTAGGTTGTCCCAGCTCCCTCCAAAGTCCCATTTGTATCCATTGGAATGTGGGATTTGCTTAGTGTGCCCTGAGGAGGGTGTTTGACGGAGGAGAAATCTCACACCAAAACGCGTTTCAGCATAATCCTGGACACTTAGCAAAACTTCTTATGCCTTTGTATTAATGGAAATAGATATAAGAAAAAAGTGCTTTGGCACAATCCTGACACCTTTGCAAAACTGCTTATGCCTTTGTATTAATGGAAATTAATATAAGTATTTTATAGAAAATAATTTGAACAGTGTGTCAAAGTTGAAGAATATGAATGTACAAACAAGTTAAGGTTGAGCATATATCTATTGTGCTATTTGCTAGGTCCGGGAACTTTATCCTCTATTGCAAGTTTTTAGTTTGGTGAGAGATATTGAGTGATTGTAGCATGATTGTGGTATGAATGAGAGAGATTGAAGAGTAGACTATGGTTGTAATGAATTTTGTGCATGTGGGCTTGAGGGGATGAGGGTGGGGTAGTTGGTTTGGGAACCATTAGTGAAGTAGAGCCATCTTAGATTTTTATATGTATATATAATTATTAATTTGTTAGATAAAAGAATATAAAATCATAAAGATAAGTATTTTGTATTAATCTAATAGAGTTGGATTAGTATAATAAGTCTGTTGCTCAACATTGTTATATTTTTGATACAGTGTATTTTGACGTATGAGCAATTTTGGATTTATGGTAGGGTAGGAGAAATCAATTTTGTTTGTAGAGTGTACTGTTCCCCTGGCATGCCCCTCTTATTTTTAATGATAGGGGTTTTCTTTTTTTTTTTGACTCACCACACACCCACATCAAAAAACCAACCGTAGTTCACACTGTGTTTCCTCTGGACCACAGGGCAATGAACAATTCAAGTACTCTTTTCAAAAACTTTTTTTTAAAGATTCCAAGTGAGGGAAACTGGTTCTTACAGATGTGATGCATTTATAAGCCAGTAACCAATTGCCAGTTAGTCTGACCTACGGGCCTCCTCATTCCAACTCTCACCTCCATGAATTCCGCTTCCCAGGTGCAAGGAAGTGGCGTACTGTTGAAGCAGACACAGAAGCGCCAGATGAACCAACCACATTCGAAGACTCCCCATCCGAGATCTGTTGGGCATCGTGCCATGTGTTCTACTTGTATGTCCTACCGTCGTGCTTGAGGCATGCTGGCAATGTCAACCTCCACCCACCGTGGCTACTGGAACATTTTGCCTCATTCTTGTTATTCAACGGAATACAGCGGAGTAACCCCCAGTACAACATATCTACAAGGGGTCTACCTCCAGCTCAGCCACCACAGAGACCATTCAATAGGGTAGCAGGAGCTTGTGTGTGTGCAGACAGAAGGAGGCAGGAGCGACTATCAGAAGGGGAGGGAACATTTGTAGGTAAGAAAGGGATGAGCTATTTTGCCTGTAGTTCTGAGCACCTGGATCTTTGGTTCATGACACCCATTTAGCTTTTTACAAGCTCATCACAATGGTTGTGGTGGTTTTGAGGTGATGGGCAGGGTCAGTGTACAAACTATGGAGAGTAGACGTCGCAGAGAAGTATGAATTACCCTGTCCACTCTCTCCTCTTCAGCTGGGCACAATCTATGGGCAAATATATTTATTATATTTATAGTGAGCTGACTTTTAGTTAATGCTATATAGGTGTTAGTAATAGGGGGCATATTATCAAGCAGGGCGTTAAAATTATCGCCGTTTTAGCGGCCGAAAACTGCAGCTAAAGTGGCTATAATGGGCTTGATAATATGCCCTGGAGAATTCCAATAGAACCCCATGTTCACACCAGAACATGGGTTGCTATTGGAATTCACAAGGCCATATTATCAAGCCTATTATCGACGATTTAGCAGCAGTTTTCTGCCGCTAAAACGGCGATAATTTTTAACGCCCTGCTTGATAATATGCCCCATGGTTATTAATTTGGGAGGGGTTATTATGCCTACCAAGTCAATATGTCCACTCTTTCTAGAGTAAAACACAGTTCTGAGAGAATTTGTGCTTAACCCTGGTTGCATGGCACAAACAGCAGGCAGTCCCCAGAGGTGTTCTTGTTACGTTCAAGCAGTAACATCAATTGTAAAGTAAATAACAAAACAAAATAAAATTCCCAAGCTAATTTAACAAAAATAGAGTAAAATGTAATGAGCAAAAGGACACCATGCTCATTTGAAGAGGTTGGTTAAGTGGGGTGTGAACCCTGCTCATGCAACAGCCACAATCCCTTTTAGTGTAAATAACAACAATCACTAAATTAACCTGTGCTTAACTGTCTGGTAGCTTAGTACAAAGCAGTCAGGATTAACTTAGTATTTATGCAGGACACAAACAGTAATAAAGTGAAAATACAACACAAGAACAATCCCACACATTACGTTTTAATAAATTATTTGACAGCAAAAAAAAAAACAACAATCCAGTTAGCAGTTATGATTTTTTTTATTTTAGGGTACAAACTAGCTCCTAAAAGAACACAGCGCCAATCACAGGCATCTAGTCTCGCGAGACCAGGTCAAAGTACAAAAATATGACTGAACGCAATGCTGCGCAAGTTGGATACAAAATGTGGATTGAGCCCTGTTGGCGCTTACCTTCAGACTTAGACCATGTTCCCGCAAAAAGTGTTTGAGAAGTTAAAAGTTCAATGAGGCTAGATGACAGACAGTGTCTGAGGGGAGCATCATTGTTGGGAGCTGCTGGACACAGTCGCAGTAAAGATTTTCAGGTTTGGATTAAGTCTCTGTTTTGGAAGTCGAGAATCTCCAGTGGGACGAGAGTGGAGGTTGTAGCCGACAAGGGCTCTGCAAGACCGGATGTGTCTTCTGTGAAGAACTGCTGAATAGGATTTGCTGGTGTGGAGAAGAACATAGTGGGAGCTACCACAAAGTCAGACCGACTGGCGATGCACCTTGGGCAGATAGACGAGCAGGTGAGTCCGGGCCTCCTTTCTTTTCTCAGAGCAGATTTTAATTAAAACAATTCTTGGTCCGAAGTTTTGGGTTTAGCTGTCTTGGCACCCCAAGCACCTCTCACAGAGGCTGAGAATTGGGAGGCATCACTTGGAGGGTTGGGACTCACTCAGGATGGGTCCAAGTGTGGGTTCAGGATAGTTGGAGCTTTTTCTGTCCCTGAGACTCTGATCAGTAGGCCAGGCAACTAGAAGTCACTCTGATAGTCCTGGGTTCAAGCAGTGGAACAGAGCTCAAGCAGGAGGGCAGGCCTCTGAGGGTTCAAGGCAAGCTCCAAGCAGTAGAGTAGGTCTTCAAGATGTAGCAAAGCAGTCCTTTGAAATACACAACAGGCCACAGCAGCAGGCAGTCCTTTGAGAACCCTTCCGCTGGTCTAGAAAGCGAAATGAAGAGTAGGTCTGAGGATCTAATTAATACCAAATGCCTTCGCTGAAGTAGGAGTAGTTTCTAGAGAATTCCCATTGAAGTGCTTGGAGTTTCCTGCCTCCCCTGTTCTGACTCCAGGTTGGCTCATGAACAATGAAGTGGCGACAAGTACTTTGTGTGAAGGCAGGGCACAGCCTATTGATTTGCAAGTGGGGCTGTGCCCAGCTCTGCCCCCCATGTTGCCAGTGATGGCTTATCCAGGCACACTTAATACCTCTTTTCAATGGCTGTTTGGAAGGACTAAAAAAGTCCAACTGCCTGCTCAATCCACTCATGTGACACAGGAAAAGGGTAAAGGTACCACATAGTGGAAGAAAATGCCAAATTTCTAAATGTGAACAGAAAAAAAGTAAAAAAGTTAAATAAGAGGGCACTCCTTCCCTTTAATATAAAGTGTGCCAGCCTGGTGCGTTCGTCTCATGCCTTTTGAGTTTTCAAATTTCTAAATGTGACATTTTCAAAATTGTAGTTTAAATTCGAACTTTACCGTTAAAGAGGACCCTAAACATGAAATCTTTATCTGTTCCTAATCAAATGTTTGCACCTATTAAGTGTAATAAGGCAACCCAGCCCAACATTTTAATTACAATGCACCCTGCCCTATGGGCTACAGAGGACCTACCTTAGGGGTGACGTATATGAATAAAATGGGAGCTTAAGGCTTGTCAAGCAGGTTATTTTCCCAATTTAAAAATGCATTTAGGCTGCAATGGCAGACCTGGGACATGTTTTAAGGGGCTACTTAAGTGGGTGGCACGATAAGCGCTGAAGCCCAACTACTAGCATTTCATTTACAGGCCCTGGGTACAACACTTTACTAGGAATTTATAAGTAAATTAAACACGCCAATTAGATGTAAGACAGTTTTACCATGTTTTAAGAGTGGTCACTGGAACTTTAGCACTGGTTAGAAGGGGTAAAGTGCACAGAGTTTCTAGCCTAACAAAAACAAGTTCAGCAAAATAGGAGGGTGACAGCAAAAGTTTTGGGGGAAGACCAACCTAAGCCTGACAGGTCTAACACTGATTAGAATACCTTGAGCCGAAATATAGATATGATTTTTTTTAAAGTTTAAAGCCAAACAGCACCAAGGAAAAGTAAAGTGGCATGCAAAAGTTACTGTTCACAATTTACTAGGATCTAAAAAATAATTTCCATTTAACTGTGATGGAGCAGAGAGCGGATGTGTGTCTTCCTTCAAAGATTTTACCTTTCAAATTAGTCACTGATTACCAGTGTCATAGTGTCCTCATGTCTGAAATGATACGGTTCAGGAAATGTTGAAAAATCCAGTGTGACCAATGGGGAAAAATCCTGTGTTACCATGCAGAAATGAGGAATTTGATAGCCAGTAATAACAGTAGATGGTGTTTACTATTGATATCAAACAGTTAGGTTGTTATTTCCGTGGCCTAGCAGTCTACCATCAGGTATTATGGTTGTATAATTGCAGCTGGTGCTCTGAATACCATGTCTATGGTCTCTAGACATAGTGCTAGCAGTGCCTAATTTCAGCCAGTGTTCTTTTGTGCTCAGCACCGGCATTTAATGCGTTTCTGGTGCTCAGAACAGCACTTAATTGTTATCACCACACTTATGACACTCTACCATATGTTGGCTCTGCTCATCTAATTTAGAGATGAGCAGAACAAAAGTTGTTTATGAATACAATATACATTAAAAATACTAATACCTGCCTCACCAGCCATTCCTTTAGCTTTAGGGACCTGGAATAATGTGATCTGTCCCACTTGCAGGCGAGAGATATGGTTAGCAGTTGCTATCTCAAGCCGCAGATAGGCAACTTGAAGCGAATGAAATAGCCCAATTACTCCCACAAGCTAGTTGGTACTTACAACAATTTGATTATTCCAAAGCGTCTTTGTCATGTGAGAATTTACGGATTGAAGGCAACCCATTAGTTGCAAATGAGTCTATGGATATCCTAACTTCTATCCCTAATGTTTGTCCCCAAAGAGACCCATTGAGGGACCTTGTAACTAATCAAAATATCCCTGACGTCTCTGTACAGTCCCTAGCCCAATGTAGACTTAAGATAGTATCTTGGAATATAGGCGGACTTGCAAGGAAATTGCAAGACCCGGACTGGCAAGCATATATAGATTCAATGCTTGTTCTAGGAATCATGGGCCAGGGAACCTCTATTTAAAATCAGTTACAGGTTACAGGACGTTTAGTATAGAGGCACGCCAATCTGTTCGAGGGAGACCTTCTGGTGGCTTAGTAGTCTGGATAAAGAACGAAATCAATGCCTCTGTAGACATCCTACCTACTGGCACCAATGATATTCTGGGTCTTAGCTTTAATTTCTCTAATAAGTACTCTATGCATTTATGGTATTGTTAATGGGCAGCCTGTTCCTGATTCATGGAACGGAGCGGAGATAGTTCCAATCCATAAGAAAGGTTCCAGGAAGGAACCTGCAAATTACAGACCTATCAGCCTTTTAGACATACTACAAAAGGTTTACGCCAAACATATTTAGATAGATTGAATGATTGGATAGTGGACAATAATGTCTTCTCTTGCCAAGCTGGTTTCAGGAAGAAAACAAGCACTATAGACCAGGTCCTGAGATTAATAATTATAGCATGGAAGTACACAAGGTTGCTCAGTGGGAATTTGTATGTGGCCTTCATTGATTTGAAGGCCACTTTTGATTCTATCCCAAGGGATTGTCTTTGGGCTAGTCTCTTGCAGCAAGGAGTCCCTAGCAATATTGTATAACAGGTTATTAGGTTACATGAGAATACATACGCAAAAGTGCGTTGGGGGAAAACGGGTGAATTGACAGAGGAGATACCCATAAAAAGGGGTGTGCGCCAGGGCTGTGTCCTGGCGCCAACCCTGTTTCTCCTGTATGTCAATGACATGATTGTGGCACTTTAAAAAGCTAACCATGATTCCCCGAAATTGGGAGGCAAACACATTTGTGCATTAACCTTTGCCTACAATACCATTTTACTATCTCAAACCCCAAGGGGTCTTCAGAACCTCTTAAATGCGTTGGATGGGTATTGTAGACAAAAGGGTCTTGAAATTAATCCCCAAAAAACTAAGTATATGACCATCAGACCGCACAAATGCTTTAAAAATAAAATGCAGTCAAGTGGAGTTAGCTTGGAGCGTGTGACAAATTTCCTTTACCTGGGGTGACCATTAATTCTAATCTTTCATGGAACCCCCATATTGTGAAATCTAAAACTATTCTCAACCAAAATGCTGGCCCAACTGCAAAAAACTTTTTTCAACATAATCAAAGCAATTTCCCCTGCTTTATTAGTTTACAAAGCTAGGGCTCAATCAGCTGCCCTACATGGCTCAGAGCTATGGGGAGGTGGGGTCCTTTCTCCAGTAACCTTAGCAGAGAACAAAATCATGAGGACATTCACTGCCCTCCCACAAAACACCCCGGTGATTCCTCTCATGTTGGATTTAGGCCTTAAACGAATCGAGCACAGGGCCATATTGATATCTCTTTCCTACTGGATCAGAGTATGGACAACGGAAGAGTTGCAGACATACAGACAGGCACTAAGCGAATTGATTGCTCTCTATACTTCTGTCACATTTCCTTGGTTGATTCACATCCGTAAGTGGTTTTTGCGCCTGGGTTTTTGCGCCTGGGTTTGAGCAGATACTTGGAATACCCGGAATAGCTCACTCCTGACTCAAAAAAGGAGTGTAAAACTATCTTCTGGAATTATATAGATCAAAGCATTGTAGTAAGCTGTGGTGGTTATGGCTCACTCATTAATCGGTTTTTAAGCTTTAAAATAAGCTCCCTCTACAAGCCCTTTATGGACGATATTGGGCCCCTGCTAGCCGAAGTTTTGTACCTAAAATTTAGATATGGTACCCTGCAAATTAAGAAATTCAAGTCTAGGTGGGAAAAAAGAGCAGACAAGGGTAATGATTCTATTTGCACTGAGTGCACCTTCAGCAGATAAGAAGACCTAGCTCATGTCTTATTTTTTTGTACTTGTTATGAAATTCCAAGGAAAAAATGGATTCGCCTTTTGTGTAGGAATTTTGGTATCAGACAGCACATTGAAATGTTACGCATTCTCAAAACAGATACCTTCAGGCTGGTTGTATTCGGATAGAGCAGATTCTTACTATCAGCCAATTTTATCAGATTAAAACAAGGTTTAAAATACTAATAAATGAGGGAATATTCTAACATATGATGCTAGGCCTTGCTCAGGAATTGCATTTTAGCCATCTACATTCGTATATCTTGGTAATAAATATTATATGGCTAAAAAGTTAACCTACAATTATAATGAAACATTTTAGGATATATGTATTTTAGGAACCAAGGACTCTGTAGATGTTCTAATGCCTATATTTTATAATGACCATGAACAGTAACGTACTTAGGAATTGTGAATTTATAGTGTTGTTATTATCAGTTGATTGCAGGTCTATATAAATATTTGTTATATGCTGCTAAAATTAGAATCAACGAAAAATGAGATTTATGATGAGAATTTTAGGGAATTGCATTTTATAAACCATTGAATATACTGTTAAAATTGCACTTTACATAGATTGTTTTTATTTTATTTATATATACTTTTTAATGTAATTGAAGAGTTTTTATTGCTTTGAGGATTCTGTGAATCGAATAAAGATGCTTTACTCCAGTCGCATTGGTACTGTAATTAGCAGCAATGATTGGGCAATGGCTGGTGCAAGTTGCAATGGCCGCCTGATCAGGGCGTTGACACTTATTATTTTACAAATTAAGCACTGGTGAACAGTCTTTCACCTGCTACTCCAAGCTATATTAGCCCGCGGTCATCTGCCTACTATAGATAAATAGCCTAACCCAGGGCCCACAGTAGGTAAGAAGGGACAGGTAGTCATAGTAAATCTTGCAATCACTGCTGCGTGGCGTCCTGCTTTTCCCCACAGGCCCTAAAGATAACAAATGTATGGCTAGTCTTGGAGGACTTTTTCCCCAAGATTGATTGAAATTATTGAGGAACAGATGTTGCATCTAGGTCTGCGAAAAACCTTCTATTGCCAGTGTGCAGTGCTTTATTTAGAGGAGTACTCAATAACTTAGAGTTACTGTTGTCCGTAAAATGTAAAACTCCCTCTGCCCTCACAATCTTTTTGAGCTAAATGTCCCTTCTCATTTGAAAAATGTTTCTCTGGAGGAGACCAATATCACATTTCAGCACTTTTAGATAAGTGATTATATGTCCTCTTTTATAGGATTCTTAATTTCTTTCACATTCCATGAAGTAAGCTTGATTTTATTTCTATTTCAATTTATGGCGTGTTAACCTTGCAGCTATTATGAAGTGAACATATATAATTCCGATATATTTTCTACATATCTCTTGGGTGCATTAGTTCTTTTCTTACCACTAATCATTCTGTCCTGAAGTCTGCAAATTCCAAGGTTTAATGTGAATGGGAAAGAGTCCCATCAGTCTCTAAAAATGGCAGGGGGCAGATAAAAGCCGGTAACTGAAGCTGTGAGAAAAGTACAAGGTGTAGCATGCATACAGAGGGAGAAAAGAAAAAGTTACATCAGTGAAAACAGTTAGGTACAAGTGCCATCTTGTTGTTATTCTTTATGGAAGTTGGCTTTCTAATTAACTTTAACAATCTATGCTGACATCCATCGTTGAATTCATATGGCATACATTGTGTCTTATTCTTTGCTCAGAAGAAGCTCTCAGGCACATTGATCCACCAATAAACATTTCATACTTGCTCATGAATGGTACTTGCATTTTAGACTTTTAGTAGCATGTGTGGGTTACAATAATGCTTCTGTGATTGAATAATTGACTGAATGGCTGGTATATTTTGCATGTCCAATTGGAAAAATCAGTTTCCTCTAGATAAATCATTGTAGTTTGTGTGTTGGCTTAAAATGGAAATTCCATAAAAACCATGCACTTTCTTCATTTTTATGAAAATTCTTCACCTTGCGTAGGCTTCAGTCCACAGCCACCCCCTCTGAAGTGGCAAGACTGCAGCTATCTCAGTGCCCTGCTAAGATTGATTCTCAGTCTGATAAGGTTTTTAAGATACGAGCTTGCTTCTATTGTGGAACTCAAGTGACCATAAAGGACATCTGAATTGTTGCCACTGGAAAGGGTCCGTAACACAAAATGTAGCTGTGAACAGAAGCAGGGTGCTTCTAATTTCAAGGGTAAGTATGTAACCCCTGGAAAAACTGATGAAACAATAATCAGAAGGGCGATGGGGATTGAGAGGTTGCTGGTGGTGTGAGTCTTATATTTTGTATTGGAATTCCTCATCGAGGTATATTTGTGACCTATACTTTTAGGTTGTTTTTGATATTTAAGAAGAATACTGGTAACACAGTTGGCCTCTAAGACTAAGACATTTTTGTGGCAATGGTTGGCATAGTTTTTTAGTCAGACCTGTCATCCATAGGGTGGTCTTCTCCTAAACATTTTGCTTTACTCCTCCTTTTTGCTGATATTGTTTTTGCTGACCTTAGGACTATGCAATTTATCACTGTTAACCAGTGCTAAAGTGTGTGTGCTCTCTCCTTTAAACATGGTGAAATTGGCTCCACCCAATTAGAACCTTAAATGTACTTATAAGTTCCAAGTAAAGTGGCACTACATGTACCAAGGGCCTGTAAATTAAATGGTACCAGTGGGTGTGCAGCACTGATTGTGGCACTCACTTAGATAGCCTTTAAACATGGCTCAGGTCTTCTAGTGCAGCCTGTATGGGCAGTTTTAAACTGTCATTTAAACCTGGCAAAATAAACCTTTTGCCAGGCCTAAACCTTCCTTTTGAATACTGGAAGTCACCCTGAGATAGGACCTAAATGGTCCATAGGGCTGGGTGCAGTGTATTTAAGAAATTGGACATCTACGTTTCGATTTTGCATGTCCTGGTAGTGAAAAACTATTACATTTGTTTTTCACTACTGCAAGGCCTGCCTCTCCCATAGGATAAAGTTGAGTTCACTTATTGCATTTAATAAGTGATAACTTTCTATAGGGAGCAGGTAGGAATGTTGAGTTTGATGTTCAAAGAATTGTAGTTTAAACCCCTCTTTAATGGTAAAGTTGGATTTTAAGTCACAATTTTGAAAACGCAAATACAAGAAAGTTGGCATTTTTGGGCTCCAACCATTTGGTGCTGAAAGTCTGTATTGTGTTCACATGACTAGGTGTAGCTGGCAGTTGGTCTTTTTGTATTGCTCCCAGACAGTGAGACAATGAAGGAATAGGTGTTGGCAGGAGGCCATCTCTGACTTGATAAGAAAGAGAAGCTGTCACCTACCACACTTGCACATCTCCAAAGCTCTGCCCAGCATATTCACAAAGGGTGTTGACACTAGTCTTTTGTGACCCCAGAAAAGATGAGGCCAGGGCAGGGAGGCATGAAATGCCAAATGCATCTGGTGGAGGAAACCTCCAGAACCCTCTCCTACTTCAAAGTGGGCACCAGATATAAATAATGGACACTCAGACCCAACTCTGCAAAGCACCTCTAGACCTATGGAAGACTCGGAAGGAATGTTGTGATGCTCTAAAAGAAGGACTGCTACTCTGTTGCCCTGCTGCCTAAGTAAGAAGGTCTGGACCTGCATCTTGAGCCCAGAATCATGAGAGTGACTCCCAAGGGCTAGTTGGATGTCCTCCTGATCAGAGCCTCAAGGACAGAAAAGGCTCCAACCACTTTGAACCCAGCACTGGGAACCTTTCTGCTGTGTGTCTTGACCCCCAAGTGTTGCTACACAAGTCCTGGACATTTGGAAGTTGACCTGAAGGTGCTCTGCCAACCCAGCAGTGGCCTCATGAGCAGAGCTGATACTGAGCAGCACTTCTATCCAGAACCCCTGCAAAGGCTTCTCAGGGAGTTGCATTACAGGCTGCAGCTCCCTCAGAACTGCCACTGCACAAGGCATCCTTGACGCAGGCCATGGCATTGCAAGCCCCTCGTCTACAGCATCTTCGAAGACGATGCAAAACTTCACCTCACAGTTCCACTTCTTCTTCAGAATCAAAGATGCACAATGCATCCCTGACACTGGACTAATCATTCCAAGCCCCTCATTGACAGCAGTCTTGATAAGAACGCAGGACTCCGCATCGCAGCCTTACTTCTACTCAGAACCTCCGATGTACAACGCATCCTCGACTCACGAAATCGCAATGCTCCGCAAACCTGAATTTAATGGTGTGGGCTTTTTTGTGCTCTGTATTTACTTTAGTACTATTTGAAGTGCTGTATTTATACTTTACACATTGCTTCTAAAAAAGCCTGACTGCTTTGTGCCAAACTACCAGAGGGTTTAAGGACAGGTTAATTTGGGGTTTGCTTGTGAGTAACCTTGACAGACATTGCAGTTGCTGCTTGAGTAGGATTTCACACCTCCCAACCAGTAACCCAGTTTCCAACATCGGTGTTCAGTTCATTAGTGATCATGTGAGCAGACTGCACAGAGACTCCAGTGAAGTTATTTTATGAAAGCTTTTATGCTCTTCATTTTTTTCTCATCTTAACTATTTTTGCCTCATCTTCCCAGTAAATGCTTGTTTAATTTATATGACTATATATTTTTAAAAACATATTACAGTGCGTTTACTTTGACACCTTCCTCTATTATTTACACTATAATATTTGCACATGATCCAAATATTGAAGCAAGGCAAAAGATCATGAACTGCATAATTCTTCATATGGGCTGTGTGTGAGTCATATTCTGTGGTAAGTAGCATGATTTTCCTACAAATACACGTAATTCTTATGTCTTCTGTTTGGTTTACCCTACAATTTGTAAATGTATTTCCAGTATCAGCTATTTGTAGAGAGCTGCTTTATTTACTTGTTCCAGTCAAGTCTGGTTTTTTTTATAAAACATTACCGTTTATTCTTTTGGTTGAAGTGACAGATTAATGTTTCCAGGAATTTAACAAATCATAACTAAAGCTGATAAACGAGGTCACATTTAAAGGTAGGATTAAATCCTGGAAGAGCCAGACCTCGTAAATTAAACGGAAATACAGACAGACTCGCTGGTTATCTGTAAAGAAATACTTTTTCTGGAAAGTTCCTGATTTTGATGATTTTCCTTGCATACTTTCAAGTGTCTATCGATAAAAGTCAGTAGACTGAATTTTGCGTGGTGATATTAAAATGACCAACGCAGAGCAGAGTTATCTTTGCATGGAATGTAACTACGTGAGTTTAATATCCTGGACCGATGCTTGTACCAGCTGCTTGTATTTATACATCAGGGGCCTCATTTATGAAAGCCTTGCGCCACCGATGCGTCACTTTTTCCCATGTTAAAAGTGACGCACCGGCGGCGCAAGGCCTTCATAAATAAGGCCCCAGGTGTGAGTTGGGGCATGCAGTGAAAAAGAAAAGCGTAGGGTGACAGCATATAAATGCCCACTTGTTCTCCCACCCTGTAGGATTCAGAATTTGTCATTGTGTGGAGTAAATTTCATCCAGTAATTATTAGGTGTGATGAAGCCACATTTCGGCAGGTCAGACCTTCTGGAATTTATCAGAGGCAAATTACATACCGTGAGGGGAGGATTTTGTTGCGGAAAGAGCCAACATCCGTTTTTACCCCAAAAACGTAGAATGGGTGCAATGTATTGCAACTGATCAATTCCCAACCCCAGAAAGTAGGTGTGATAAATACCGCTTACCTCTCCATATCCCCCAAATGAGGGTCTTTGTTTTAAGAGGAATAGGGAAAAATATAGAGAGCTATACAACTATTTGAACACTCAACGCATTCGTCCTTCATTTGGGAAGGTTTAAGCAGCTATCACATCGTGAACACAGAGCTGGTGTTGTCGTGATTTTTTGCTATGTATAGCAAACCAACAGACTATGTATAATTGGCAAACCCTATCCTCAAATACACAGCATCAAATGAACTCGATTATGAAATAGTTAGAACATGTGCATATAATAATTTATGGTGCAGAGTGGCCATTCCCCAATCAACATGCGTGTCATCACAGCTTTTTATGTGCCTTTACCCTGATGTGAAATACCGCTGCGAAGGTCTGTTGTGATTCTTGTAGGTAGTGATGGGAGTGAAAATGATCTGTACAATGTGGATTAATCATACACTCACACCCACACACACAGCCCACCTCCCCAAAAGCAAACAAGAATATAGTTTCTCAGTTTCTCACAGTCATCACAGAATGCAAAGCGCACCCCAGCTCTTCGGCACACAGTCTTATTTCACATAATGCACAGTAACACCTGCCCTTGAACACACATAATCAAATTTGTACAAAACGCACCAGAACTTTTGTACAAACACATATTCTTTGAGGCCACATTTTACACTAGAGCTTCTGCAGGAGCACATATACCCGAAAGCACGTAACACACCAGCATCTAACCAGAAATTCATACATCAGTGAATGTACATAATACACCAATGCTTTCACACAAAGACACACAACAGTCAGTGCATGTGACACTCCATGCGTCATTACGAAAAAAGTTATGTGGCCCAGTATTAGAAAATGTGTTGGGCCACACTTACTTCATCACTTACGCACAACTATTTTGTGACCTATTCCCCCAAAAAACTATGTATCCTGCATTTGCAGGCAGAGAATGGTGTGCGTGCACCAGAAAATGTGCAGCAACGTTCGACAGAACACTCAATTTGTGCACTGATGTCACAGAATATGCTTCTGTGCATGGGGCCTGCCACCACAACAGCGGTTGCACAGAGCATATTACTGATGGGTTTTCATGCCCCCTTTTGAAAAGGGAAGCTGTACCATCAACAGGGCTCTGAAGGCCTTCCTGTAAAAGGACAGGCTCTGTCAATATAGGCGCAGAGGTTCTGCACACTGACACTTATCAGTTAGTGCACAGCACTCACCAGTGATTCCAGTTACAGACAAATAACTGCAAATGCACGGCACACACCAGTGGTTCCAGTTACAGACAAGTAACTGCAAATGCACAGCACACACCAGTGGTTCCAGTTACAGACAAATAACTGCAAATGCACAGCACACACCCGTGGTTCCAGTTACAGACAAATAACTGCAAATGCACGGCACGCACCATGGTTCCAGTTACAGACAAGTAACTGCAAATGCACAGCACGATTCCAGTTACAGACAAATAACTGCAAATGCACGGCACACACCAGTGGTTCCAGTTACAGACAAATAACTGCAAATGCACGGCACACACCAGTGGTTCCAGTTACAGACAAATAACTGCAAATGCACGGCACTCACCAGTGATTCCAGTTACAGACAAATAACTGCAAATGCACGGCACACACCAGTGGTTCCAGTTACAGACAAATAACTGCAAATGCACGGCACACACCAGTGGTTCCAGTTACAGACAAGTAACTGCAAATGCACGGCACACACCAGTGGTTCCAGTTACAGACAAATAACTGCAAATGCACGGCACTCACCAGTGATTCCAGTTACAGACAAATAACTGCAAATGCACGGCACACACCAGTGGTTCCAGTTACAGACAAGTAACTGCAAATGCACAGAACACACCAGTGGTTCCAGTTACAGACAAATAACTGCAAATGCACAGCACACACCCGTGGTTCCAGTTACAGACAAATAACTGCAAATGCACGGCACACACCAGTGGTTCCAGTTACAGACAAATAACTGCAAATGCACGGCACGCACCATGGTTCCAGTTACAGACAAGTAACTGCAAATGCACAGCACGATTCCAGTTACAGACAAATAACTGCAAATGCACAGCACACACCAGTGATTCCACTTACAGACATATAACTGCAAATGTACAGCACACACCAGTGGTTCCAGTTACAGACAAATAACTGCAAATGCACAGCACGCACCAGTGATTCCATTTACAGACAAGTAACTGCAAATGGACAGCACACCCCAGTGGTTCAAGTTACAGACAAATAACTGCAAATGCACAGCACACACCCGTGGTTCCAGTTACAGACAAATAACTGCAAATGCACAGCACACACCAGTGATTCCATTTACAGACAAGTAACTGCAAATGCACAGCACACACCAGTGGTTCAAGTTACAGACAAAAAACTGCAAATGCACAGCACACACCAGTGGTTCAAGTTACAGACAAATAACTGCAAATGCACAGCACACACCAGTGGTTCAAGTTACAGACAAATAACGGCAAATGCACAGCACACACCAGTGGTTCAAGTTACAGACAAATAACTGCAAATGCACAGCACACACCAGTGGTTCCAGTTACAGAAAAATAACTGCAAATGCACAGCACACATCATGGTTCCAGTTACAGACAAGTAACTGCAAATGCACAGCACGATTCCAGTTACAAACAAATAACTGCAAATGCACAGCACACACCAGTGATTCCACTTACAGACACATAACTGCAAATGCACAGCACACACCGGTGGTTCCACTTACAGACAAATAACTGCAAATGCACAGCACACCAGTGATTCCATTTGCAGACAAGTAACTGCAAATGCACAGCACACCAGTGATTACATTTACAGACAAGTAACTGCAAATGCACAGCACACCCTAGTGGTTCAAGTTACAGACAAATACCTGCAAATGCACATCACACACCCGTGGTTCCAGTTACAGACAAATAACTGCAAATGCACAGCACACACCATGGATTCCAGTTACAGACAAAAACTGCAAATGCACAGCACACACCAGGGATTCCAGTTACAGACAAATAACTACAAATGCACAGCACACATCAGTGGTTCCAGTTACAGACAAAAAACTGCAAATGCACAGCACACACCAGGGATTCCAGTTACAGACAAAAAAACTGCAAATGCACAGCACACACCAGGGATTCCAGTTACAGACAAATAACTGCAAATGCACAGCACACACCAGTGGTTCCAGTTACAGACAAATAACTGCAAATGCACATCTCACACCAGTATCATATTGCGCCATTGTGTCTTTCAAAAAAGTGATTAGAGCACAGTTCTATATGATGCTGCCATGAGGACGCCTATGGTTAGACGAAATGCGTTGGCTGTGCTTGTCTGTAATCTTTGACGAGGAACGGAATAAAAAAGAAAACCACAAGCAAGGACCAACTCTTCTTGTTTTCTTTCTTTCTGTGCATAACTCTTGGCTCCCACACGTTGGTATTTGTTGCCTCTCATTCCATGTTATATTTTGTATAATGTATGGCCAATCGGTTGCTGGTCATTTGAGGTGGGCAACTCTGTATGTTAAATGGTGAATACTTCAGGTGGTCCTGTAATAGGTCCCCTAGCTGCCAATATGGGGTTCAAAATAACTTCAAATGCACATCACACTTTAGTGTTTCCAGTTATAGACAAATAACTACAAATGTACATCACACATATCATTCATTCATTAATTCTTTATTTCGGCAAGTTTACCATAAAAGAAACAATTCAATACATACATAAACAAAAAACTGTACAGCAAGGAACATAAAATCCATAAGTAAAAACAATCCGTTTATAAAATGGAGACAAGGATATACTATGACAGTAAGTTCAACAGTAGCCCACCACTAATTACTTAAAAATCTAACAATTCTATCTCTGGATTTGGTTCCATTTACAGATGATATCCCAGTTTTTTCCTCTGGAAGAAAATGCTATACAAAAATTTGCTAACACTAAATATTATAGGTTGTGTTGTGTTAGTGGAAAGGATTCTTAGGGCCTGAGTACATGATCTCACGCCTAGCGCAAGGCATATCGGTTTTATCCACTTTTTCCTAGCCTGAGCATATACTGGGCAGAAAAATAGGATATGTTGCTCATTTTCTTTTTGGTGGCCTTCGCACATGGGACAAAATTCATCTTTTACTGGGTTTACAGTATTTGGACCACTAGTCCAACGAGACACAATTGAGGCTATTTGGAGATTGCCATATCTAAATTTTAAAAATAGAGTTTTTGCGAGTGGCGGTTCTATTTCATCCAAAAAAGTCTCAAAAAATGGCTCGTCCTTAAAAGTAAGAAACTTTGTAACCAGTGACCCACCAATTGGGGCACTTTTGATCATATTTGTAATATAGGTCCAAAAGGCCCTTTTTAGTATTTGTTTCGAGTTAGGAGGTAATAGATCCGGGTTCTCCCAAAAGTGTTTCAGACCTAAATTGTTAAACCAAAATTTAACGTGTTTGAACCACGGGATAACTCTGAGGGTATCGAGCTCCATAATTTCTTTTAGGCCATCCCTATAGTCTTGTAGCTCTGGTACCCGCCATAACCTAACCCATAACAATAGTGGGCGTATTATAATGTGGTGGTCTGTTCTTTTAAAATTAAGGTCCAATTGAAGAGGTACTAGGGGAGTACTTCTCGGGACCCTTACCAAGCTTCTCATAAAATTATTGTCCAAAACACTAAATGTGCCCTTGCACCCAGGACCCCAGATTTCTGACCCATAAAGCACTGCTGGTTGTACTTTAAATTTAAAAAGTTCAACCGCCGGAGATACGGCTTTGCTAGTGCTTTGACTTTGCTCCCTGAGAATAGGTTTGGCATTCTGGGAAAATGTCATCTTACTTTTTTCCAGTTGGGGTTTCCACGAAAATTTGGAATCCATTGTCACCCCCAAATAGACAAAATGGGACACCGATTCTAATTTTGCTCCTTTTTAAGTTAAGCAGCCTTTATCTATTTTAGTGGAGTTAAGGGCCATACATTTGGTCTTATTCCCATTTATCTCCAGTCCCTTCTTGCTACAATACTCACTAAAAGAGTTCAAAAGGGCCTGGAGTCCTCTTTTGGTCTGGGAAATCAGGATAGTGTCGTCAGCAAATAGTAGGGAAGTTACCTTTTCTCCATTCAATTTAGGGGAGTCGTTTTCACATCCCTCTAGATGTGAAGGGATGTCATTTACGAAGAGAGAAAATAGTGTAGGGGCCAGAACACACCCCTGGCGAACCCCACGCTCGATGGGGATTTTAGGTGTTAGCTCTCCATTAGGGCCCCAACGTATCCTCGCAAAGTTGTCTCTGTGGAGCTCTTTGATCTGGGCTAATAAGTTAACTGGCATCCCTGCTACACTCAATACTTCCCATAACAGCTTTCGAGGCACTAAATCGAACGCTGCCCTTAAATCAACAAATGCGACATATAGTTGGCCCTTTTTAATCTTTATATATTTCCAATAGAGGCAGCAAAATCGGAAAATTTGGTCTATAGTACTTACTTTTAGTCTAAATCCAGCTTGATATCTAGTTAAAATTGCATTTTCGTCCAGCCAGTCATTAACACGAAATAGGATATGTCGTGCATAGATTTTTTGAAGTATGTCTATAAGACTAATTGGCCGGTAATTGGAGGGTTCCATCCTGTCTCCTTTTTTAAAAATTAAAACAATTTCGGCTCCCTTCCAACTCTCTGGGAAATCTAGATTATTGGATAACTTATTGCACAGGTAATTAATATAAGGTGCCCATACTTTTATATCATGTTTATATAAGTCTCCGGGTATCTGGTCTAGCCCAGGTGCTTTACCCGCTTTAATTTGGCTTATTGCCATCTCTGTTTCAGCCATGGTAAAGTCTAAATGATCTATTGGAAGGGCGTTGTTTGGGATGATAGTATCAATGGGGAGATCTTCGTATTTTTTATACAAATTGGTAAAGTGGGTAACCCAGGTTTGTTCATCCAGGTAGATGTCCTTAACCACTCTCCCTACATGATTTCTGTTAGCTACTAGCCTCCAAAAAGCTACATTATCACGTAGTTTTGCAGCTAGCAGCATGTCAGCCCATTTTTCTTCTTCCCAAGCTATTTTTGACGCCTTTTGTACCGATTTATAATAGTTCCTAGCTGTTTTATTATCTAAGGATATCTTAGATTTGATAGCTATTAAAAGTGCCCTTTTTGACTCCCTACAGGCTTTATTATACCAGGGTTTGCTATGGGACAAATTATGTGTCTTTTGCTGACTCTTCTTGGGCATTTTGGTGACTAGATGCTTAAGAGCATCGAAAAATTTTTGGTGTAAGGTCTTGAAGTGGGTACTACTTTCCACATCTAATGTACAATTTAGATAAGGATCAAATGTACATGCAAACAGTGTGTAAATTTCTGCCACAATTTCGCCATTGCCCAATATGAGTGGCCACTTTAATGATCGCCTATTGTTACTAATATGGATCTCATTGCTATCACCATTGTCCCCCTCTAAGAGCATAGGGGAGGGTATAGCTTCTAGCAGCGAAGCATCCATTTCAAGATCTAAAGGAAAGTGGTCACTTTCTAACCTTTCTATTACCTTGATGTCAAGGAGGTATGCCCAGGTTATCATGGAAGCAATAACAACATCTATATTACTTTTACATTTCCTCCTATGGAAGGTGGGTTTCTTCAAACTATCTGATGGTAATCGTCCATTACAAGCCCTAAGGCAATATTCTGCACATATTTTAGTTATTTGGAGGGCCAGGGTTGAACATTTGACTGGTTTGACATTGTCTAAGGCAGGAATTCCGTTAACCTGGTCTTCCTAGGTATGTATAATGTATGACCAATCGGTTGCTGGTCATTTGAGGTGGGCAACTCTGTATGTTAAATGGTGAATACTTCAGGTGGTCCTGTAATAGGTCCCTTAGCTGCCAATATGGGGTTCAAAATAACTTCAAATGCACATCACACTTCAGTGTTTCCAGTTATAGACAAATAACTACAAATGTACATCACACATATCACACACCAGTGCTTTCTGTTACTGATAAATAACTATGAATGGACATCATTTGGCCATGCATACAGGTACAAAGAATAAGCCATGAATGTATTTCATCCAGTCGCAGCTCCTCGTGGAAGTGCTACGGGCGGTGGGGTGGGGCGGGGGAGGAGCAGGGTGGGGTGTAGTAAACTCCGGCATAAGGCAAAACGGAGTTCAGTTAATAAATAAAACAAATTTCATTGAGCGCGCTGCAATGCCTCGATGCAATGCAGCGCGCGAAATGAAATTCGTTTCATTTATTTATTTATCTATTAACTGAACGCCGTTGCCCTTATGCCAGAGTTTACTACCCCACACCCTGTCCCTCCCCTGCCCCGCCACCGCACAGCACTCCCACGAGGAGCTGCGACTGCATACACCTTTGTTTCCGCTACAAGCAAAGAACTACAAATGTGCATAAGTATGGGATACTAGTGGTCACAGAAAAATAATTGCAAATGCACATTACACACCTGGGATTTCAGATACAAATAAATATGAATGTACATCACAGCCCAGTGAATTCAGCTACAGACAAATGACTGCAAGTGAATATCACCAGTGACTTCCTTATTGACAAATACCTGCGAATGCACTTTACAACAGTGTATTCATGAATAAACCAATGGCCAAAAATACACATTACATAGCATTTTTACTGTAACAGAGAATTACTGATGCAGTACTTGCGCATGCATGTTCCCATCAAAGAACGTAAAACACAAAAGCGTTCAGTTGCAAATATTTATCAACAAAACCACAAGGAATACTGTGTTTTAGTGGGATATGTATATTCATCAGTGCACGTCTAGATTTATAAGTTATTAGACAGATAATCACTATGTGCTTCACCCACTAGAGTTTACACACACACACTCTCTCTCTCTCTCTCAGCGTCAGTTGTGAAACAAGTACATGGTCCCAAAGCTTATCTTAGGTGCATGCCAATGTTGCTGCTGAATGCCAGGGTGGCTGAATATCAAGGCTGCATAGTTTCATTCACCTCATGCCTCTTTCTTTCACCGGCCTATATTCCTTCTCTCTTTATCTCACTTGCAGTTTAATTTTCATTTTTCTTTTCTCTCTTTGCCATGGTTTTCTTATTTTTCACCTTATTTCTTAGATTTCTACTTCTCTATCTTGATCTGGAACAAAGTCTGATCATGAAAAATGAGTCCTGCACCCTATAAACGAGTGCCACCTGCAAGCATCAGCATTCACATCAATGAGCTCAACGTATATGGATGGTTGATTGCTTGTCTACCTTGTCCTATTTGTAAGCGTGCTATGTCCAAAATGCTTTTTTGAAGTTTACTTTTAATGTAGGTATTGGGTAGTAAATGAAGGCTTATGTGCTTTTGGTGTCACTGTTTATATTTTAGGAATTTAAATTAATGTGAAGAAAACAGAATAGCTTATTTAAAATGTGTATTAGCCGACCTTTTTTTGCTCCCTCCAATCACTCCTACCTCCCCTAAACATACATATGCCCCTTCTACTCCTCCCTCCCACATCCTCTACTTCTATCATATATATGGGATGGTGTGAGCCTGGAGAAATTTAAAGACCTGATTCACAAAAGATGTAGGGGTGACCCACTCTTCTAGTGCTCTTGATTTACTACTGATTTACACAAGTAATATAGGAGTACGATGAGTATTTCTGATGTACTAATGGAAATAAGGAGAAAGCCGTATGTACTTCAAGATTATGGTCTAACTTTGTCCATTGGTCGTTCCTTGCTGGGAGGGAGATCTAATTCTTTGCGACTTCATTAGCACCTTTGATTTAATTCGGGTGGAGACTTTTCTTGTATTGCATTTGTACTTCAAGATTAAGTCGCACTTATTCTCATCCCAAAGTGTTTACAGAATTATAAAAGGTACACATACCTGAAGGTTAGGCCCTCCTCCAGCCCTCCCCTACTTTATGATGCACCTTTTACTCTTACCACTAGCACCTCCAAACACAACTGAGTGTAATTTAACTTTCTAATTTTCATCATTATGTGTGCTCAAGGTTACACTCTTTCTCCACCACAAAGTTATTGGTCCGCTGGTAGTTCTCCTTGTATGCCTTGGATTGAATGGAAGGCTTATTTCTTAAATTATATTGAAACTTTAGATGCCAATGGCAAGATGAAAGCTCCAGAAAAAAAAGGTATTTTTCTACACTGTTTGGGACCTGAAGGGTTAAAGGCCTTTAATCAATTACCTACATCACAAGCAGGTGGTGACATGAATGTTTTTGATAAGGCTGTATATGATTTTGACAAATTCTGTTCTCCTAAAGTATGTATAGGAATTTCTAGGTATAAGTTTTTTCAGAGGAAACAGTTAAGTGAGGAATCTGTTGACAATTTTGTCTCTTCTCTAAAAACTCTAGCATTAGATTGTAAATTCGGTAATTTACAAGAAGATCTTATTAGAGATCAAGTAGTTATGCACTCTAGTAATGAAACTATGCAAGAAAGGCTATGGATCAATGGTGATGAAAATTTAGATTTTGTAGTATCCATTGTAAGAAAAGCTGAACTTTCCTGTAGGAGTGCACAACAGGTTAAAGGCAAAGATGTTTCGGTTAGTAAAAATGTTGTTTCAAAGATTAATCCCAAATATGAAAGTTAAAACAGGGATTCTTCAAAAAAGAAACAAACTATTTTCCCAAAAGGGAACTCTGAGGATTTTAAGAGTAACTTAAAGTGTTTTAGGTGCAACAGCAAATCACATTTAGCAAATAACAAAATTTGTCCTGGTTTGAAACAGAAGTGTTCAAATTGTGGTCTAATGGGACATTTTACCTCTGCTTGCAGAAGGGGTAAAGTTAATCAAAAGGTGAAATGTATTGAGCAAAGTGACAATAGTGATGATGAAGCTTTTACAAATGATTCTAACAACTGTTCCTTTGTTCTAAATATAAAGGAGTCCATGATTTTGAATGTAAATGATACCAGTGTTAAGAAAAAAACATTATGTGATATGGTTATTGGAGGTGTGATTATCAGCATGTATGCTGATTCTGGATCACCTTATTCCATTGTGTGTGAATCTGTCTGGAAAAAACTGTTTGAGCAAAGGCTAGGTAGTCATTTAGAGAAAAGTGACATCAATCCTGAAGGGTACTCTGGTGGAAGGATTGACATTTTAGGGTTCAGAAATTTGGTTTTCAGATTTAAAAACGGAAAGTGCATTGCAAAGTTGTATGTTTCAAAGAAGGGTCCTTCAGTACTTAGCTGGTTCGACCTGGGTAAACTTGACATCATATTGAACCCTAATAGTCCCAATCCTTTGATGTTAATTGATGAACAGAATGGAATTTCTTCTCTCATGTTAAATAAGTTTCCTAATGTTTTTTTCAAAAGGCATTGGGAGATTAACCAACTTTAAGCATGAAATTCGTTTAAAGGAAAATGCTTGTCCAAAGGTACACAAAGCCAGAAATATTCCCTTTGCTGTTAGAGAAGAAGTAAAAAGTGAATTAGATGCCTTAGTAGAAGGGGGCATAATAGAAAGGATTGAATCGTCTGAATGGGTTTCACCCATAGTGGTTGCCAGACGGGCCAATGGCAAGGTAAGACTCTGTATTGACCTTCGCCATCTCAACAATAATATTGTTGTAGATCAGTTTCCTCTTCCCCGCATATCTGAAATGTTATCTGTTGTTGGGGGGTCAAAAATGTTTTCGACCATCGATTTATCTGCCGCTTACCACCAGATAGAGCTTAATGAGAAAAGTAAGGACCTAACTGCATTTATTACACCTTTTGGGTGTTTCAGATTCAACAGGATGCCGTTTGGTTTGGCGTCCGCAGCAGCAATTTTTCAGAGGGTTATGCAGGACATTTTAAAGGATTGTAAAAATGCAATCTGTTTTCAGGATGATATTTTGGTATTCAACGATGACAAGGATAAACACATTGCTGCTTTAGATGAGGTCTTAAGTGCACTCAATGCACATGGTCATACCATTAAGTATGAGAAATGTAAATTTGGTATTCATTCTGTAAATTACTTAGGCCATGAACTTTGTGAAGAAGGGATCAAACCAAAACCTTCTCTTTTAGAAGCCATTAAGTCTGCTCCTCATCCTCAGTCTAAGGATGATGTAAGATCCTTTTTAGGATTGGTTGAGTTCTATGCCAGGTATGTTCCTGATTTTTCGTGTAGGACGTATAACATCAGACAGTTGATTAAGAATAGAGTTGTTTTTGAATGGACAAATGAGTGTGAGAAGGAATTTTGTGATGTAAAGAGTGCTATTTGCTCTGCCAATGCGCTTTCTTGTTTTGATCCTTCTTTGCAAAATATCATCACCACTGATGCTAGCTCAAAGGGGTTGGGTGCTGTGTTTACCCAAAAAACGAATGAAGGAAAGGAAGTCATTATTGCACATGCTTCCAGAGCTCTTACTCCTGCTGAAGAAAAATATTCCACAATAGAAAGGGAGACTTTAGCATGCATTTGGGCTTTGGAACATTTCAGGGTGTTTGTCTGGGGTAAGGAGTGTATACTGAGGAGTGATCACAAACCTTTAGTACGTCTTCTCACTACTGAAGGTATGTTGAGAGCCTCAGCTCGCATTGCACGCATGTCCATGCGTTTGCAGGACTTTATTTATGATATACAATACGTACCTGGTAAGGAGAATGTATCTGCTGATTTTTTGTCTAGAATGCCCTTACCCATTCAGGAGGATTTGCACAATGAGTGGGATGATTTCCAGATTGCCATGATTCATGATGAGGGTCCTATTTCTATTGATCAGACTCTGTGGAAAGAGAAATTTGAGGAGGATGTGGTTCTAAAGAATGTAGCTGATTACATCACAAGTGTTTGGCCTGATAAAAAGCATCTAAATCCAAAGTTGAAAAGTTTCTGGGAAGTAAGATCAGAGCTTTCATGTTGTGAGAATATCATTAAAAGAGGTGAACGTACCAGCGGGTGTGAGGAAAGTTATAGTTTTACAAAGCCATGAAGGTCATAGTGGCATGGTTAGAACTAAACAACAAGTTAAGCATTTATTTTGGTGGCCAGGCATGGATATGTTTATTGAACGTCTAGTTAGGAATTGTGTTGTTTGTGCAAATTCTGATAAGTCTTTAGTTACTCTTAAACCAAATATGGGTGTGCATACCATTCCCAACAATCCATGGGAGACTATTGCAATAGACATTATGGGTCCCATTGGTTGTGAGTCTAAGTATGTTATTGCGGCTATTGACATTTTCTCTAAATGGCCAATTATCAAAATTGTTCATAAAATAGATACTGATTCGGTGCTATGTTTCCTAGATAAAGTTTTCATTGAAGAAGGACTACCAGTAAGGATCATATCTGATAATGGGGTTCAATTCAATTCAAAGAAAGCCAACGATTATTTTTCAAGACTTGGCATAACTCATTCCACTACTTCTTTATATAATCCTAGTGGAAATGGAGTAATAGAAAGATTCAATAGAGTTCTGAAGGGTGCTATACAGTCTGTTAGTAATGATGACAAGAAATGGGAGGTTGAAATTTTTAGAAAAGTCTGGATGTACAGAACAACCATGAACTCCATGACTGGATATTCTCCTTTTGAAATCATGAGGGGAAGAATTCCTAGAACCAAGGTGAATCCGTCGTGGTTGGTAAAATCAACTTCTTCAAATGTGGATTTGGGAAAAGTTAAAGAAAACCTTACTCGCACCCATTGCACAAATAAAAAGTACTTTGATGAGAAATTTGGCTCAAAAATGGATCCGAAAGTAGAAATTGGTATGATGGTTAAGGTCAAAAAACCCTGGAAGGTCAAGAAAGGTGAAAGTTCGTTCATGGGTCCTTTTGAAGTTATTGAGGTATTAAAAAATTCAGTGAGATTATCAAACAGCAAAGTTTGGAATCTCAGTAGGATTGCTATTCTCAAGGCTGATAAGAATGTTTATTGTAAGGAACCTACTTTTGAACATTCTGATCTATCATATTTGGATGAGGATTTGAGTGGAGATGTAGTCTGTAGCGATACGGCTGTAACACCTTGTTGTTCCAGTAGTTGCAATATCAATCAGGATTTGGGTGTCCAACCTTCTCCTCAACCTCAATCTATTCTCAGCGAGAGTGTTTCTTTACCCAAAAGAACTACAAAGAAACCCAAGTGGCTGTCAGATTTTGTTGCTTACATGATAGGTAAAGTTTAAATTCTGTTTTTTTTTTTTTTTTCCTTCTTTCTCTTTTGTTTCATTTCATAAGGGGGGAAGGTGTGTTGTGTATTCATGCACGCGTAAACGCTCGCGCATTCACTTTGCGTGACTCGCGCTTGTGTTTCTTTTCAAGTGTATCTCGTGATATGTGACTCGCGCTTGTGTTTCTTTACAAGTGTATCTCGTGATATGTTTATACTTGAATGTATGTGCCTCGCTACACTGCACAGTTGGTTAATGTACTATTCTATGCCTTAACTGTTACTGTTAAGTCAGTTACCGCTGACTGTCCGGAGCCTTCAGATGTGTCCCAGGGAGTGCTTCTTATTCTACAAATAAACGTATTTTTACCATCAAGATTTCTGTGGATATTTACTCTACATACTATAATGAATGAATGAATAAATTAATTTTATAGAGCGTGCATTACCCGAAGGTTTCTTAAGGCTCAGTGAATCAAGGGCTGAGGAAGGAGCATCAAGCCGGGCTAGGTCTGAGTGACTTTGTTGTTTACAGATGGAGATAACAGGTCAAAAGTCGGAACTATGGGTTTTGTCAGTCTTTGTGCTTGTTGCCCGAGTCTTTCCCTAACCTGCGCCTGCCTGAATAAAGCAGCAAGGTAAATAAATAAACAATGATGCCGGATTAGAAGCTTTGATTGTTTCATCTGCCTGCAGTAACTAGGGTATGCCAGGTGGGAGCTACTGCAATGAAGCGCGTAGGTATCCCAGCGCTAGAATGCTGGAGAGTAAAGAGCGCTATTTAAGTCAAATAACAACGATAATGAAGAAGCGATGGGCAGGCGCAGGCCGGGGGTTGCTCTTCTGGGAGCACTACTTCCTTGCCGTTTGGTTGCAGCAGATGCTGAATATGAGGAGAAAAGGTGGATTAGAAAATAAAAGTGCTCCACGTGGGCAACGGAGGGCTTTAAACTGGGCTGCTTGGCACTATGTGTTGATCATAAATCCAGATTATGAGACGTGAAGATTAGGATCTGTTCCGCATGAAGACGCGCGCGCTCTTCTCCGTGGATGCGGCTGGATGTCACTTCCGCTTAATTCCCTCCATTGACTTTGTTGTCCGCGTCATCATCACGCATGAACGTTTGACGTCTCCAGAGTACTGAAGCTGCAGTTTTGAAGCCAATTATAGGAAGTGCTCTTATTCTCTCCCTGGTGAAACAGCTGCTGTGTGTGCTTCCCATAAACCGCTGGGTGTAAAGTGGTTCCTGCAGAGAGACCTCAGATATGACCCAGCTTTAAAAAACGTGAAGGCCTAAAATATTCCACTGAAGTGTCAAATATCCGCCTAAAAGAATATAAAGGATTTTATTTGGTTTCTGTTTAAAAAATGTCTGAAATATACGCAGAGCAGCTTATATACTAATCCTGCAGTGGAGTTTCTAGCTATGAGCAAATTTCCAGACTTAAGCCAATTTCACAGAGCAGAAATGTCAATGTCACTCTTTTCAATGCCAAAGAAAAAATAAGTTTTTCATCCTTATTGGTCGTCAATCCATATTTTGACTAAAAATAGCAGACTTAACCCGGTACTCAGAAAATATCAGTGTTTGGCCCTGATTAGAAGTGAGCTGGTGTTTTCTAACCTCTGTGCAAACCACTGTTTATTGTACAAAGGTCAGAATTGTGAATGGTGTATTTACTTCACACAGCTATTACAAGGTGAGTTAAAGATTTTAACATTCTTTAAATGTTGGCACCCTCAACCTATTGGAATTTAACTTCATGAGTGCTGCAGCTTTTCCCGCTGTGTGCTGAAAATTAAAAAAACCCGCGTTACATGACAAAGCCAGCTCGTCATGCGCGCAGCGCAGGTAACGCCCATGACGAGCTGGCTTTGTCATGAGCACTGAAGGGGTTAAAATGGGAAACTGTGCCGCATTTACGGTAATATGCAGATTTTGGTGTAGTAAGCCCCAAAATACATGTTACTCCCCAAAAACACGTAATATCTGATAATGATAGTATCCTGTAAATTCTGAACACGGATTTTTGTTGGGTGTGATAGCAATCACATTCAACTCAGGCCACTCGTGAATCAGGCCTTAAGGCTCAAATGTTGGACTTAAAAGATGGAAAACCGCTTTAAGAAAATAAGTGAAACCTTTTGCCGATTTCCTGCCTCCCACTTAGTGGAAGGTATTGCCCATTACGAAGGGACAGTGGTAAATGAAGGAGGCTTTCTGCAGCTGGTTGCTACCACCTGCCAAAGGTCCCACCAAGGACCCCTGGTGAGCAGAAGGATGGGTGGGGAGCTCCCCCGTCATTTCCGGTTCATTCACACAGCTGGCTCCACTCTGTATTGCACTGGTATTTGAATGGCCTTCTCCATACCCCTTGCATGGCTTAAAGAAACTTTTAGATTAAATTTAAAAATACAATATTATGGAGCCAGTACTGTGAGGTCAAACAGTGCCCAAACAGACACCAGCCTAGAACTGAGCCACATGTGGGCTGTGAATGCAGAGGTGTACTGGAGAAAGCAAAGGGATAACACCCACTTCTGGGGAGAAGTACAGAGTGCCTTTCAATATGGGCGGACTGGACCGTGCAAACGTGGGGAAAATAGTCCACTTTACGCTTATTTTCATCTGCCTGCTCAAATAGGGATTTCTGTTATAAAATGCCGCATGCCCAGGTGAACAATATTTCCTGCTAATACGGGGGCTAATGTTTTGCTAACATTGTACCCTAGATGGCAAAATACTTTTAAGCTGTTAGGGAACGTCTAGCTTAATGACAAAGTCAGAGAATGTCACAGAAAATGTCAAGAAGTAGAAAATAGTTTATAGTTTTGAATTCTGTTGTTGCTGTGATCCTTTTGGCTGTTGCTATTTTAGCCGTTCTCAGCAATGCAATACTAGAAGATCAGAGAGAAACAGAGAAGCAGCGCCATGTTTTACCTTGTAATGTGCAGACTTATGAAGGCACGGGCACGCTGAAGCAGGGAGGCCGAATCCTCAATACAGGTACACAATTTGAGGAGCAAAATATCGATTTTGAAGTAGTTATATATGACTCACTATTTCCATCAGATGAAATACGATACTTAAATCCGCGATTCTAAATTGAAGAAAGAATCCACAAGTCGCATAAGACTATACCTGATATTGCATAACGGTGGCTTCAACGTGCCCAATTTTAAAGGCTGAAATTCTCACCCAGATATTAAGCCTGTCAGTCCGCAAGAGGAATAAAACATAAGTGAAGCCCAAGCGGTACCGCATAAAAACCGGACTACAAAGTAGGCCCATATAAATCTCCAGTTGAAGATTGCAGTTAATGTCAATGTCCTGATGAAGGTGACACCATTTTAACTACACCGAAACGCTGCGTCGACTCTTTTTCTTGACTGTTTTTAATATACGAATATATACATTACAATAAGATGTGTTTTATTAATTTTAGAATGTAACCCTTAAGGGAGGTATTTAATAAAGTGTAAAAACTTTTTTTAATCAATTGTCTTGGTATATGTTTTGACATCTATTGGATTTGTTTACTACACAGTGACACAACTCCAGATTAGTACTAGATCTAGAGACAATAGTTGCCCTCTGGGACCCGTCACAGGTCCACTCCCCCACAGACTCGCCTAAAAATCAGTAACTGAAATTTATTCCTTAAAAATCGCAGGGTCTGATTTTCTGTTACCTTGTAATGTGAACGTTGCATTTATTTTATTTAATGTTAAGTATTTTATGTAACCTGGACCTGACTGCAAGAAGCAGCAGTGAATCTTACAGAGAACATTCTTTACTGTATCATCTCAAACATGAGGTTGGTCATCAGTACACAGTGGTTTAAATGGACAGATGCTGTCCAATACTAAATACCTGCCCTTCTTAATTTGAAAGGGTTAGAGTACCTGCACTTCTCAGCACTACTGCAATACATTTAATGGAAGAGTACCCACACTTCTCAGAAGCAAACAGGCACTCCGATTATAATTATATTTCCTTTTCAAGCACTGTTAGTAGGCCAGGAAATGTATGGGTTCTGCAGATTTCCTTGCATGCTCCCAGGATTGTATGCATCCCCACAAATGTGTAAGTCTATGCAAACCACAAGGGTCAACATACAATGCATAGATGTATGCCTTGTTCGTGAAGGAGCCCATGAGTGAGAGCTAACAAACTGTAGGTACATTCAACATTTCTTCCAGTATTAACCCCTCGGATACCACATTTGCAATCCCCTTTATTGCTGGAGGGCTGATTCATAAAAGAGAACTCCCTAGAGTTCTTGCCCTTCACATAGATACATAGCTTACTCGTAGTATGGATACGATGGCATAATTGTCATGATAAGGAAACATATTATAAGAATTCCATGGCAGATTATGCTGAAATTGTTCACAGGCTATGCCCTCATATACAAGATTCAAGCGAGATACCCAGTCAGTGTGGTGCGTGGGTGTCTGAGTGATAACTGTACTTGAGGCATACCGCTGAGCACAAAAGTCCATTAATTTTAAATGCAGCTCCAAAAGTGAAGCAGTGAATGTTGCTGAGGAAGCACTTTGGGATGCTGCGCGTATTCAGTTTCACAATTTCTACAAGACATTTTCCCCTGGAACCAGACTGTCTTGAGAAAATTACACAAAAAATTTAAACTGAAGAAAAACAAAAATTGTACAGAATACACAAAATCCAACAATTGTAATTCACGCAAGACTACGCTTGTGTAAACCATTTGCCTGGGTCTATTTACCCATGAGTCAGAATCATAACAGAATACAGAAGTATAATTTATGGAATAGTGTGAAGTGTGTACCTAATAAGTGGTAAAGAATGGCGTAGAAGAGTGGCCAAAGAGATGTGTAGTGCCTGCTAAGCAAAATACGGTCTACACCCACTAGGGAGTTAACTCTAAGGCAGGTTTGACACTTAAGAAAATAGAACAGGATGTGCCTTGGAGTTATCTCCTAGTTAAGTATTTCTCTTCTAACCTTTCATGTATCTGCAATTTCAGTATTACAAATATGTTGAAACAATTGTCGATTTTTAAAGTTATTTTCTAAAAGAGGATCTAATTCTCGTTTAAGAAGTGTTATTTTCTAAGTATTATAATTATTATTTTCCCTTTTGCACTTGGCACGGTCTGTACCCAAAATACCAATAAACATTTCTTTTTGCATCATGCTTCAGATCACATTTCTGCAGTTTCAAAGTTCTGGAAGCAACCTGCATTACAATTACCTAAATTATTATTATTATTATTATGAGTTTTGTATAGCGCCTGGTTACCAGTAGGCATCCCAGCGCTTACCAGAACATAACACTACTAAAGAATGAAGGGATTAAACGGAAAACAAAAAAGTTTTTAAAAGTTTTCGGAACCGAAGAAGGCTAGCTTCCGAGCGCAATTGTAGGGGCAACGAGTTCCACAAGGAGGCCACATTTATTGAAAACCTTCTGCCACCAGTTCTTGCCTTTTTCACCCTGCCAACCTGAAGGAGATGTTGATGGTCAGAGCGAAGAGAGCGAGGGGCCTTGTAAGGCTGGACCATCTCCTCCAGAATAGGTGGGCCTACCCCGTGCAGAACTTTGTGGGCGATACAAAGTGACTTGAATTTCACCCTGTCCCTCACAGGGTGAAATCAGTAGTCCTCAGCTTACCATGGAGTCAGCTACTCGAATTCCTATGACCCCTTATGAAGTGGTCTGGCAGCTTCATTTGACTGCATCTATGAATTTGTGGTTAAGTTACTTGAGGTCATGAGCATACCATTAAATACACCTGGCTAAATTACTGAAGGCACCTATATGCACGCATAGCAAGAAAACCCGGAGGTGTTGCTTACTCATTGCTGAAATTTGTTCAGGATTGCTTAACTTACATAATGCTGTATTAGGGACTTCTGCAGTTCCCTTGTGGGGCTGAAGGTGTGGGCAGGTTTTACTGGAAACTGCAAACTGCACAACTAATCCATTCACAAAACTAGTAATTGTTAGGAAAGTTTGGCAACATGTTTGTGGCTTTTAATTGAAAATCTACAAATATGATAGTTGTCCGAGTGTAAACTTCGGGAATTCCGTGAGTTCTTAAACAAAGAATATATCTGGGGCAAACATACAATTAAGTTGTATATAGAAAAGACGAGATGTGGTCAATGGCTGGCTGCGCCACTCATTATTTTTTTAAATGACCTACTTCCATCCTTCAGTAATTCTGTGCAGAGTATTGTTTTTACAATGGCTGAAGATATAGCAACAAGTGTTACGCAACTACAACGTCGCTTCTCCAGGCATTAGAATTTTGTTCAGTTTAATTTTGACATTTTCATATAGAGAAAAGTCTGAAAGCAATTACATCTTTTCAAGGTTTCTTTATTTGAAATCATTTGTTGGTGCATCCTTAGATCTGCAACATTTTGACAGTATGTGTTGCAGATCTGTAATAGCTAACTGGTGTAACAAGCATTTGCAATGCAATAGGTCTCGCATTCACGCGAGTTTGAGCTATTGGCATTGTAAATGACAATGTCTTTTATGTTTTAAAAACCAAAACATAAATAAAAGGCATTGTCATTTACAATGTCAATAGCTCAAACTCTCATGAATGCGAGACCTATTGCACTGCAAATGCTTGTTTTTAGAGCACTGTGCTTTTCACAAGCGCTACTGCCTACTTAATAACTGTAGTCCACATCTGAGGTCCCAAAGGCGAGACCTATTGGCTATGCCAATGCTTGTACTGCATATGCTTGCAATAAGAAACCAAAAAATATGTAGCCATCGCACGAGCTTGTCCTGGCATACTGTTTAAATGCTGAACTTCAATAACATCGTTCAGCCAGACTCTTCAAAGACAGGAGTAAAGATCAATTATTATTGTATGGGGGGCTCGACCAAGCTTATTGGCCATGTGTGATGCTTTGAAACTATCCTTGTGAAAGAATACTACAGGAGCCACGCAAAAGCAAGTAAAACTATATCCACTTACATGATGTGGAAGACTAACTGCCTATTCCCTGGAGCCTTCTCATTTTAAGTTCAGCTGAGAGATAGTAAACAGTACTATTTCCAGTTGTATGTAAAAACGCTCTGTTGCCTGTGTGGCTGGGTCTGCGCTATATAAATACTACAAATAAATAAATATTAAAAGACATTGCTTTGTCTCTTTCAGGTTGATGTCAAACAATTAGCAAACCTCTATATAACGGAACCAATGCTAATTATTAGAACGAAAAATATTTAGATTTTGTTTTATCTCAAATAGGCTAATTAAATTAAAAACACACACACACAAAGCAGCATAGGTACACAATGAGGGGAAAATCCATGCGTCTTTCTTATGAAGAACAAAGTATTGGTTTCTTGGTAGCACATACATTTCAAAGCTTTGTGGCCAACTGCAAATGGTTGTTAATGTAGGACCTCATCTAGGACTGCTTGTGAGTTCTGCAAATAAAATACTTCACAGTTGCCAGCACTGGTGGAAAAAAACACATTCTCTTGCTTTCAACACCTTCAGGATTGATGACTCTTTGCTACTGACGTCCATCATCAGCCGTGGCAACAGCACTGTATTTCTGTCCAGTATTTATTATGATTGTATGTTTCCACATACCAAGCAATGACTGCTCTTTGCTTGGAAAAACCTAAAACGACCTGAAAGTTGGCTGCACGCGTACACTCGCACTTGAACACTGCTCAAATCTTAGTTAACAGGCACACATTCTGAAGCGCCACAATGAAAATGCAACCCTCTGTCGTTTTTGAATAAGCTGAACATATTTAAGGGCTTTCACGCCGGTTCTTATCCAGGAATGTCATTAGAAAGAGACCTTTCAAGAGAGAAGTCTTCTGAACTCGGCAATAACAGCAGCCGATAGCATTTCAATGACGAACAGAATGCACACTGTCCTTACAAATCACACAAACCAGACCATTGGCTTACAGAGCACGTTTACCTCTGTAAGCCAGACTCAAACAAGCCTATGTCGAGCTGGCGCTGGCGTGCCTCAAGCTGCTGCAGCGGACCCTGACTTTAATCCACCTCGTATCCCAGCGAGGGCGCAGCAGACGTCACGAAGAGCTGATGCTGCTTTTCTTGCACTTGTCCGACCTGTCCCTTCACCTCATCGTCCACAATAACCACCTGGGTGGCAGGAAGACTGACAAAGGGCACCCGGTGCTTCTCAGCCATCTCTGTTTGCAGCCTTCAGACTTTGCTATACTGCTCGTATTATTTTACAGTGGCTGGAATGACAAGAGAAAGTGAAAGCGCGCCATGCGCGCGTTGTAGGCATGCCGTGAGTGTGCACATCGGCTGTACAGGTGCAAGCTCAAAGACACACTCCTACCGCAGCACAGCCAGCGTGAAGGCGGCCGCCTGGGCCGAGAGGTACACAGAGCACCCTGGGAGGTATGGGGACACCTTGCAGGGCATTGCGCTGAAGCATAGCGGAACGACAGTAAGGAATGCGGGGAGAGAGTAGCTGTATGAAATAATTGACTCACTGTATTGATGAAATTGAAATCCTATAGGAAAATGCCATGTAAACCACATTGCAGCGGCACATCGCAATGCAGTGCCTCAGAAGAATCTTGTGAGGCCTTGGATATCTTCAGGCAAGGAATAGAAGAGGGCGTGATGAAAATGAGATAATGATCAGCGCGGGGACACGCCGGGAGGCGTCACCAGGCGCTTTACAAACTTCTATAATAATAATATGGACAGGGGGTCAGGGGCTTAAATGTTCTGAAGCAATGCCTTAGTCCTGGCAGGGGAAGGAAACTGAGTGTGTAGTCATGGAAGAATATGGTGGGGGTTGGCAGATGGCGCATGGCTGGCTGACACTGGAGGGGGTGCAAGGACAGCTGGGGATTGTAGATTTAATTACACGCTGGCCACACATGTTCACATAAGTACAGCGTGCACAGACAGGAGATGTGCACGCGTATGGTGGCAGCAGGAGTTATAATAACGCCGCAAGCCGTACGTGTGCACATCTCATGTCTTGCGATACGCGTGCACAGATCCTGTCCCACTTCCGACTTCAAGTCCGCAACAATAGATTTCGCCGATAGCGTGCAGCGCTATGCGCTGCGCCGCTAGGCGAGACCTAAAAACGGGTATGACGGCTACGACAGCTCGATGTGAATGGAGCTAGGCCCCACAATATAGTTACATTGCAGACCATTTTGCAGAAGGCTAACATAGGAAGCCTTAACTAAGATGCGCCAATCCGAGTCTTAGTGCCGATTAGTCTCACACATTTATAAAAAAGACACAAGAGTTATGCCGTAACCAATATGTTAAAGCAAGACTGGAATGGCAGCAAAACCTGAATCTTACAATAGATGATGGCATGTGGACATATTGTTGTAGTGCCACTAAACGCATTTCCCTCAACTGCAGACATCGTCTTATCCAATTCAAATTCCTAAACCGAGTATATCACACACCTGTCCGACTGCATAAATTTAGTTTGCGAGATTCTGATAGTTCTGAGATATGAGGGCAGGGAGGGGTAGATTTGTTGCATTTGGCATGGACCTGCCCCCCTATCGCATCCTTCTGGATAGATGTTTTTGCTAAACTAAGCGACATCACAGATGGACAGCTTGGCCTGGACCCATTATTAGCCATATTGGGTTACTCGAAACATCTTAGAAAGGGCATTAGGAATCTAGTTGACATGGGTCTCCTGATTGCCAAACATGAAGTGGCAATGAACCGGGCTCGAGGCAGCCCCCCTCCCTGATCCAATGGTCTTGAGATACGCTATTTTGCAACACTCAAACGGAACTGTACAGCAAATTATTTCCCCCCAGAAGACGATAAAAAAAAATGGGAGCTTATACAACACCTACTTAGCAAGTCAGGAACAATAGAGCTTATTAACATTATATATGAACACACCCAACTTAGGGAAGGCAATACATTTCACCGATTTTTAACAACTACTATTTCTGTAACACCCAGATTATTCCATCATGTAATGTATGTCTATAACTACAATGCCCTTTGCTGCAGACTTGCCTTTATATGTGATTCCCTGATGATGATGTATCTTTGCTACTTTCTGTAAATGCTTATTTGGTGTCATTTGACTATGGCGTCACCTGCACATCTCTATACCCCAACCCCTCCTTTTATTTCCTTTGCTTTTCATTGTGTTGATTTGTCTGTACGAAACTTTTTTGAATAAAGATAATAATAAATAAACATTGAAAAAAACTAAGGTGCACCAATAAATAATCTTCTGTACATTGTTGAAACCACATTTAAAAAATCACCTGCAGCACTTGGTTTTCCCTCATGCTTAGGTTTTTAATATACGTGTTTTGTTGCTTGAATTTCATGACGTTTTAATGTATTTCTGTACATTGCTTGAGGCTGTGATTTGGAGAAAAAACACTATACTATTCAAATAAGTACCTTCAAATAAATAAACAAACAAACAAACAAATACATATATAGATAAATAAATGACTCACTGTATTGGTGAAATTGAAATCCTATAGGAAAATGCCATGTAAATCACATTGCAGCGGCACATCGCAATGCAGTGCCTCAGAAGAATCTTGTGAGGCCTTGGATATCTTCAGGCAAGGAATAGAAGAGGGCGTGATGAAAATGAGATAATGATCATTAGGAGGCTTAATAAACTGCAATGAATTAATTAATTAAAGAAAGGGACTTTTAAATGTCACTGATATGATATAATGGGTTTACTGGCACTAAGAACAGAAATCACGGTTTAAATGCTTCATGATAACCAGATCATTCCCCTAAAAATGGTATGGTCTGCGGTAAAAAGAATTGCGAATGGATTGGCAGTCAAGTGCTTTGCTGCCAGAACTGAACAACATCTGCCGTGCAGCCCATTCTAGATGTCATAAGGACAATGTTGGTCAAAGTAGCTTCTATCCAGATCCTCCCTCGTTCCCCCTTTAAAAGGTAATACATGAGCATGCTTTTTAAGAGTTTGGTGCAATTGATCTTCAGAAATTTTGGGCTAAGATGTAAAAATGACTAATGGGTTCAGTTGAAAGATTTTTTTGTGTATTTCTAAACTGATCTAGGCAAGGACTCAGGGAAAGAAATACAACATTGTTTATTTTTGCTGAAGGTATAGTGGAGCTGGTGACCAGGCCGTCCATGAAAGAGACTTTGTTATCACATTTTATCTTATGTGTGGTCTACCTTATTAGTTGGTGAATAAACAATTTTTCTCAGACCCAGTAGGCACATTCATTTTTTTTCCTTGTTCTAACCACATATTAAAGTTACCTAGAATAATATAGTTGGAGTTAACCAATATCATAGGTGTGGATCAGGGCACTAAATTGGAACCAAACTTAGTATAAAACCGCAGAAGGCGGAAAACCAGGGCAGCTGAAAATGAAAAGAATGGAGAAACAAAAAAACAGACACAGAGGGATTCAGCAAAGGTGGCTGTGGCTGACTAATGGCTAACTAGTATTGCATTTAGGGAGGACCAATATATAAAAATATACAGTGGCAGCGCCTTCAGAAACGTGAGAACTCACATACAGAAAGAGGCATCCTCCTAGAATGAATGAAAATTTCCCTTCATCCACACGCGTGCCAGAAATTGACAACAAACCCGACCAGAAGGGGACTGCGGTTTTAAGGAACAGATGCTAAAGTCATCAAATTATCTCACTGCATCCGTGGGTTATCTGAACAGTTCCTACACAGCCGAACCCACGCTGCCGATTCACCAGGAGGCCAAGGACCTGATAATCAGAGAGTGAAAAGACGGAGACATGTTGCTGACACCTGACTCAGATGTACCACATGTAAGAGACGGAGAGTACTGCGGTAGACAGGTACTAAAAATGATGGGAGAAGGCACTATCTTTGACCCTGACGCTCCATCAATCTAGGTCCGGGACAGAATTCTCTGGCAAGCCTTTAAAAGCCCTTTCTGACAATTACACTGGATTACATGGTTACACCTGAAAATGTGAATGTAATCCCCCAAGTTACCACCACTCATGAACTAAGTGAGAGATGGTGTACAAGGGCATGCAATGAAGCCAAGAGCATCAGTGTCCCTGCCTACATTGAACAACCCTTGTGGAAACCCTCTGTCAGGTCAGTACTTTCGCTGGGAAAGGGGAACATCTCTCTGTGAATGATAGGCCACATCCCTGCTTCCCTCACCCCTGGTCTCACACAGAAGCAGGTTTACAAATACACAACAGAGAAATCAAATTGGTGGCACTACGTTGCACAAGGGGGCAACAGAACCCCAGGACCTAACATAACTAGCCTACTGCTGCTGTCATCCCCGCGCTGGCGCTGTAACTAGGCTGCCTTGCGCGATGCAGTCTTGCACCAAGATCCAGATGTGAGTGTATGCTGTCTAGCATAGGGACCTGAACAAGAAGCATACCGTTCCTGTACACATTCCTTTGCCTAGGTCTCCCCTTTGTTAACACCTGTTTCAAGGCACCATTAGATAATGATGCAAAACCTGGTCTCGCTTTGTAAACCTAGGTTTGTTTGCGTTGATCCACCCAGTACCGCTCCAATAATCTCTCCTTGACACAACATCGCAAAGCACTTTT
Organism: Lissotriton vulgaris; assembly: GCF_964263255.1. Taxonomy (NCBI): domain Eukaryota; kingdom Metazoa; phylum Chordata; class Amphibia; order Caudata; family Salamandridae; genus Lissotriton; species Lissotriton vulgaris. The sequence goes on along the minus strand of NC_141687.1, from coordinate 2,120,117,398 downwards.
TGCACTGACACAAGAGCATTTTCCATGGCAAAATATCTTTTGTGCTGCACAATAAATACCAATGCACTACTTTGCGTTACTGTGCAATGGCACGATGCCTTATAAATGTGGGCCAAGAGGCTCAAATACTGTAACTGAACAAAATGCATGATTGCAATAATGCACTACTATAACTATCACATTATGTGCATGCAGAAATTTCTTTTCTTTATTTTTAATTCGTAAAATGTGTTTTTTCTTTATTTGTATACATGCATTTGAGTACTTTTTTGCAAATTGGAACCTCTATAAATTTGAATTGTTTAATCATTCTGAGAAAACAAAAGCATTCTGTTGTTCTGTAGGTTTTCGTGTTCTGTAGGATTGGGTCCAAATTATTATTAGCCCAATGAGCACATACATTTATTTTTGTCTAGCGCAGCTTTAATGGATAGTACAAATAAGAACACATTCCTCAGTACATTGTGTTATTTATTTGCTCTTCCCTCGGATGTCTCCCAGAGGAAAGGGGATGTAAATCAGCGCGCGCTGGCAAAGAGACTTCCTGCATGTTTGAAAGAGGAAGGGAAATAGCACTCAGTAGGCCATCACTTATGTCAGTGTTTGCCTGTCACAATGGAGTATTTACTCAACCACATATAATACTATCGTCTCCTGGAAGAAACCTCTTGTGAATGGGGGTGGCTTCAGTGGACGCCTGTTTACTGCCCAGCTTTTATTATTCCATGAAATGCAAGGTTTCTTTTAAAAAAAATTATTAGAGATAAATGCTGAACGAACAAGCAAACATGTTTAAATTATCCCATAACTAAGGTCAATCCATAGCCTTCTTTACGCAATTAGGTATATCAGAAACATAGCAAGTAAATTTACGGGGGCGCAGAATTGGCCCCTTCTACTGGTAACAGGGATGTTCTTTCGGAGAAAAGAAATTAAAAATTAAACCTGCACAACAGCTAGGCCCCCCATCCCTCGTACTCAAGCGCACTATTATTAGGTGAATGTGCACGTGATCAGGAAAAAAGCTGTCACTCAAAGTCCATTAAGGAAGGGTCGAAGTAAACTGACCCATTGGCCTATGATGTATAATGTTGTGGGTTTAAGTTAAAATCTGAATGCCACTTGAATAGACTAATGGATAAAGTAGACTTATGCAAACCCCCTCTATGTATATATGAATCTATTTTTTATTTAGAATGTTTTCAATTACATAAGACAGTCAAGATATCAAAGTTGTGCCTAGGTCAGACCTAAAAAGCAGACTACAGCACAACACAGTATACACACACAAACTAGGCATCGCCAAATGAGTTCCTAGAGAGGTAAAAGGCTGCTGAGAATATGAAAGAAGATATTCATGGAAGAGGGAGGGTGCAGGAGACCGAGACAAGGAGGTGGTCGCTGGAAGGTAATACACCTGAATGGAGGAGAGAGGCCTGCAACAGAGAGCCCTAGAACACGGATGTAGGGGGAGAAGGGCCAGAGACCCCAATAGTAAGTAGTAAATACAATCCAGTAAAATGCACAGAAAGGAAGAGCAAGGGGGAGGCAGTGGTGTGCAGTGGGTGAAAATAGAAATCTAGCGGAATGATGGAACAAGGAGGTGTGGTCAATGAGTGAGAGACAGTGACGAGTCTAGCTGTAATAGGAGGGACCCATCTAAAGAAAATAAGTTATCTGGAGTTGATGGCAAAGGTGAGGTCCAGTGATTACAGATTACAGATCATCCAAAATGCGACGGCGAGACTTCTGTGCAATGTGCCCAGTAGAGAGAGCGTGCAAATCCATTTGAAGGAACTACATTGGCTGCCGGTGACTCAAAGGATTACTTTTAAAATCCTAACACTAGCATTTAAAGCAGTCAATGATCTTGGGCCTTCCTATCTGAAAAAAAAATTCAGACGCTACACCCCCACTCGTTCCTTACGCTCAGCTGACTGTAATTTACTGAGTATACCCCGTTTTCGGCGAGTGCGCCTTGGAGGCCAGTCAATTGCCGTCCTTGCGGCTTCGGCCTGGAACACTCTGCCTTTGTTCTTGAGATCGATCCAGAATTTTGTACCTTTTAAGAAGGCACTGAAGACGCATCTTTTTAGATCTGCTTATTAGACTTTTTTAATTTTCTTCTGTTTCCTTTTGGCCACCTGCTTGTTTTTTTCCTTTCGCGCCAGGATACTCTGGTAGTAACAGAGCGCGTTATAAAACAGCTAAAATATAAATAAATAAATAAAGTAACATAGAGCGTGGAACTAGGAAACATGAATTGTAATTTGGATCTCTATATTTAAATAAATTGTGTGATCTTAGGCAAATCACTCTAATGTTGCCTACCTAGTTTCATTTTGCCTCCCTAAATCGGGGTGACCTGCAAGCAAGCCAAACCATAGAAAGCAATACCTGCTGCATAAAGTGTTGCATCAAAATAATGCAGTTGGTGACATAGGGTGTGGCACAGAGAGGGTGAGTTTAAGGAAAATGGCGTTGTATCCTGCTGCCAAGCCCTTTCGCAGCACTTAGGCACTGAGAAAATGACATGCTCGAGTTATTGCATGCCAACCATGCCACACGGAGACTACACTATCAATCACTATATTTATACTGACCACCCGGATACAACCTCAAAATTATCCGGAGTGATGAAATCTCCCAGTGTTACGCAGTCAAAATATGCATTTCCTTTGATAACCCACGTGCCACTTTATTTCACCCCAGAATCAAAGCACATTCCTATTCAGTTGAGGATTTAATATTTAATTTGGAAACGTTCATTTCTTTTATAACATCAATGAGTCCAATAAGAGGCCACCACAATGTCATTATTTAAAAAAAAAACATTGTCACCTTGTGGGTCAAAAGCATACATCTCATAAAGAAATGTCAGCAACAGCAGATGCGGGTAGTCTTTGGTGGGAATTGGTAGGGATCCAGCGGCCATGCTTCGACTGTAAGGCACATCAAGGCGGAAGCATAACACTATACAACAAACCTAACGTCCCTGTGACCCGGTGGTGCCTCTAGAAGTGTATTTTAACTCTTTGAAAGAGGGTGTAATGAAGGTCCAGGCGAGGTTGTAGGAAAACACTTTAATGTAGAAAGTAGGTAAATACAGGTGAGCGCCAGGGAGCATCCACAGCCTTACGCCACAGCTCTTCAACTGCCCACACAATCCAAAGATCCACAACACATACATTCCAAAGCCATCATGACATTCCAGCAAGCACACACGAGCCTTAAAGGAAAAGTACAACATAACACATCCCCCTCTCCTCAATGAAAGAAAGGAGAAAAAGAATAGCAAATAAAAACAAATAAAAAAAACCAAAAAGAATAACACAAAAAAAACAGTTAATAGCACTAAAACTCAGTAACGTAATCCTTGAGCCAAGTGGGAGAAGTACGAGTTCTCTTATCCATTAACTCACCACGGACATTGTTTGAAACACCCCCAGTACAGTGAGTCCCAACACTTCCCCCCTCCTCACAAACAGGTTGGTCAGCAGCAACAGAGTCTACCACCAACTCATTACTACCGGCTACATTTGCCTGCTGCCTGCCTCTTTGCTTGTTTAAATTGTTTTACACTGTTTGGTGATTGTTTTGCGCGTATAACTGTAGCGCTCCGCTGTGCTCCCCCCTCCGCCTCCATCTTGACTGTTGTTGTTGTCCTCGTGTGCCCGCCCCGCCTCCCAGCTGAGACGCCCTCCCACTATCCTTATAGAGCGCTTCTCCACCTCAGCACGCTGTGACTCACTCCTCTCCTCGAGCCGAGTGGTCGCTCTCAGCGTCCCCTGCTGGTTCCGGTATCGTAGCGCTGCTTTGCCTGTGCCTCTACCGGCTACATTTGCCTGCTGCCTGCCTCTTTGCTTGTTTAAATTGTTTTACACTGTTTGGTGATTGTTTTGCGCGTATAACTGTAGCGCTCCGCTGTGCTCCCCCCTCCGCCTCCATCTTGACTGTTGTTGTTGTCCTCGTGTGCCCGCCCCGCCTCCCAGCTGAGACGCCCTCGCCCCTCCCCCCCACCATCCATTTATGGCCAATGCCCCCACGCGCAGCGTCCACGCGCTACGTACACGCCGAAGGTGCGCCAAAGGTAAGCCCGTCTACGCCCGTCCGCGCCTTGACCGTGCCCAGCGCCAGACCCCCTGCCCCTCGCGCTGCCCAGCCCTCCCGCATTATCTACGATGCCGCCACCCTCCTAGCCCTTAACCCCGGTCGCGCCCCCAACTGCGTCCAAGCCGCCCCCGGACAAACCCATGGACCTTTCTCCTGCTACTCCTGCAAATTCTGCGGCAACGACAACATCTCCGCTACGACCACACCACTTTCTCCCGACCCCAACCACCTACAATGCATCCTTCTCAACACCCGATCAGTCCACAGGCACGCCATTGACCTTTGGAATCTACTAGACACAATTTCTCCAGACATCGCCTTCCTAACGGAAACATGGATGAATGCCTCCTCCGCACCAGACATCACCATTGCCATCCCTGAAGACTATAAGATCACTCGCAAAGACCGTACCAACCACACAGGAGGAGGAATCGCCATCGTCCATAAGAAATCAATCCGCATCTCAACCAGCTCTGACGCCAACCTCGCCAACTCCGAACACCTTCACTTCCAGATCCACATCGACCCCAAAACCACACTCAGAGGCACCCTCCTCTACAGACCACCAGGACCCGCGCAAAATTCAGTGAAGACATCACGGACTTCATCACTCCACACGCACTCCCCTCCAAAGAATACATCCTTCTGGGAGACCTCAACTTTCACCTTGAAAAGATCAACGACCGCAACACCACCACCCTCCTGGACAACCTCGCCAACCTCGGACTTAAACAACTGGTCACTTCCCCCACCCACATCGCAGGTCACACACTCGACCCCATCCTCACCTCCAGCAATCATGTCTCCTTCAGCCACACTACGGATCTGCTCTGGACTGACCACAGCTGCGTTCACTTCACCTACAACAAGCCCAAACCCACCAACCACCTCCAACCAACTCTGCAAAGAAACTGGAACAAAATCACCACCGACCAGATCTCCTCATCGCTCCTTCTAAACACCCCAGCCCACTCCTCGGACCCAAACCTAGCCGCCGCCAACTTCACCCTATGGTTATCCAACACCGCCGACATCTTAGCACCACTGAAAAAACGTCAAAGCAAACCTGGCAACAAGAAGGCCTCGTGGTTCAACGATGATCTTAAGAAGTCCAAGAAACTCTGCCGCACCCTTGAAAAAGCGTGGAGAAAAGACCCAACCACCAGCACCAAGGACGCCTTCAAAACCGCCACCCGCACTCACCACCAACTAATCCGAAAGGCCAAGAAAACAGCATTCAAGGATCGACTTGACAACAACGCCCACAACAGCAAGGAACTTTTCAACATCGTCAAGAAGTTTTCCAATCCCTCGGCCAACTCCAACGACATCACCCCCTCTCAAGCCCTCTGCGACTCCCTAGCCTCATTCTTCCACAACAAGATTGCAGACATCCACAACAGCTTCGACAACCAACCTGGAGCCCAACCCACCCAACCACATGCTGAACACTCTCCCCCCGCGAACACCCTTAACGACTGAAACCCAATCTCCACTGAGGACACCATCCGCCTGATGAACTCCATCCACTCAGGATCCCCCTAAGACCCATGCCCTCACCACATCTTCAACAAAGCAGACTCCGTCATAGCACCGCACCTCCGAGACGTCATCAACTGCTCCTTCAACTCCGCCACCTTTCCGGAAAACTGGAAACACGCTGAACTCACCGCCCTTCTGAAAAAACCCACAGCGGACCCCACCGAACTCAAAAATTACCGCCCCATCTCGCTCCTTCCATTCCCGGCCAAAGTCATCGAGAAAGCGGTCAACAACCAGCTCGCCGCTTTTCTCGAAGCCAACAAATCCCTCGACTCCTCACAATCTGGCTTCCGAGCAAAACACAGCACTGAAACCGCCCTCATCGCAGCAACAGACGACATTCGAACTCTACTGGACAATGGAGACACAGTCGCCCTCATCCTCCTCGACCTCTCTGCAGCATTCGACACAGTCTGCCACAGCACCCTCTTACAACGCCTCAGCAACATCGGAATACATGGAAAAGCACTTGAATGGATCACCTCGTTCCTCACCGGAAGAACCCAGAGAGTCCGCCTTCCACCATTCAAGTCCGAGGCCACCGAAGTCATCTGTGGCGTACCACAAGGATCCTCTCTCAGCCCCACCCTCTTCAACGTATACATGAGCCCCCTCGCGACCATCGCCCGCCAACACAACCTCAACATCATCTCTTACGCGGATGACACTCAACTGATCCTTTCTCTCACCAAGGACCCCAACACTGCCAAAACTAACCTACACGAAGGAATGAAAGAAGTTGCTGAATGGATGAAACACAGCCGTCTGAAACTGAACTCAGATAAAACAGAAGTCCTCATCCTAGGTACATCCCCCTCTGCATGGGACGACTCTTGGTGGCCGGAAGCCCTTGGAAAAGCACCCATCCCGACAGACCACGCACGGAACCTAGGCGTTATCCTGGATTCTTCACTTTCAATGAACAGACAAGTCAGCGCCGTATCCTCATCCTGCTTCAACATTCTTCGCATGCTCAAAAAAACATTTCGCTGGATCCCCACCGAAACCAGGAAAACAGTCACCCATGCTCTGGTCACGAGCCGACTGGACTACGGAAACACCCTCTACGCAGGCACTACCGCTAAACTTCAAAAGAAACTCCAACGAATCCAAAACGCCTCAGCCAGAATCATATTAGACATCCCACGCAACGAACACATCTCTGGTCACCTGAAAGACCTCCACTGGCTACCCGTCAATAAGAGAATCACTTTCCGACTGCTAACCCACGCACACAAATCACTCTACGACATCGGACCAGAATGCCTCAATTCAAGACTGACCTTCTACACCCCCTCCCGCCAACTACGCTCCTCCAGCCAAGCCCTCGCCACTATACCTCGCATCAACAAGACCACTATGGGAGGCAGATCCTTCTCCTACCTGGCTGCTAAAACATGGAACTCACTCCCCACTCACCTTCGCCTTACCCAGAACCACCTAGCTTTCAGAAAGCAACTTAAAACGTGGATATTTGACAAGTAATCCTCCCCCCCCTCCTTAGCGCCTTGAGACCCTCTGGGTATGTAGTGCGCTATATAAATTCTCTGACTTGACTTGACTTGACTTGCTGTTCCCAGCCACCCCAGCAAGTTGTGCTTGCAAGTAGCTATCTTCAAAATGATCCTCCATCCAATCATACATATTTGGACAAGAAGGCGCTTCATCCCTCAATTCCTCATGCTGATCACGACTAAAAGCTATACTTTTCAGATTCCAAACCTTTCCGTCACTCAGTCTGACCGCATTTCTCAAAACCTCAACCACTTGTTTTTGTGGTTCGAAACGACTTTCACCTTTAGGCACTTTATAAGGCTTCTTCACATGCACCCATTCACCAACTTTGACTTCCACATCCTTTGTACCATGGTGAGGTGACTGTCATAAAACTCTTTACTTTTGGAATGAAGTAGTTCCAAGTTATTCTTCACTACTGTAGGTGACCATTGTGTAACTTTACCATCCATCAACCAACCAGGATTGACTTTACTCCTTGGCATCCTCCCCGCATCATTACAAAAGGGGACAACCCTGTACTAGTTGTACCGTGGTTCTGTAAGACCAGATTGCTTTTTGCACTTGGACTTTCCAATCCAATTTCTTACTAACAGCTGCCTGGATAACACCTTTGATCACCCCGTTGAATCTCTCCACGGTACCATTACCGCTAGGATTGTATAAAGCGGTTGTCTTATGTTTCACGCCACATTTCTCACAATAGGTGCAAGCTATGTGTGATAAAAACTGTACACCATTGTCAGTGAGTATACATACTGGTAAACCCTCCATTATAAACATTTTGTCCAAAAACTTTAAAACATTAGAAGTGTCCGCTTTGTCCACAAATCTCACTATAGGCCATTTGGAGAATAAGTCGATAGCCACCAACCCAAACTCCTTGGACTCCCCAATAGGCCCAATAATGTCCACAGCAATTGTTTCCCACGGAAGCTCCGGAATCAATCCCTCACTCATACCAGGTTTTAGGGTTTTGAGAGTTTTGTCTGCAGAACTGCTAACGCCACAATTCCTTACAAAAACCTCTGTGTCCTTGTCCACACCAGGCCACCAAAACATACTTTTTACCATGATTTTGTTCCTTCCAATACCAAAATGCCCCTCGTGACACAGTTCTAAAATCTTTTTCCTTAAAGAAGTTGGAGGGATAACCATGTCACCTCTGAATAGTAAGTCTTTTTCTAAGGATAACTCCATTCTAACCTCCCAAAACGCTCGAAAAATTCCCTTCCAAGGAACTTTGTTTAGGCCAACCAGAACAGATATACTCCTTAATCTTTTTGAGTTCGATATCCTTGTCTTGTTCCTCCATCCACACTTTATTGCTAATGGCAGGGGCTCCAGAATCATGAATTAAGGCAATACTAACATTCCCCCATGGGTCATCAGCACACTCTTCCAACGGAGACGGCAATCTAGACAGGCAATCAGCAATTATATTGTCTCTTCCAGGCAAATAAATCATTTTATAAATGAATTCACACATGCGCATTGACAACCTTGCCATCCTAGCTGAAGCCCCAGAAATGCCCTCCGATGATAAAATCTTTACCAAAGGACGATGATCCGTTCTGATGGTTACAGTTTCCCCCACACAAAGGCCCTAAAATGCTCAAGAGCCCATGCACAGGCCAACGCCTCTCTTTCAATGATAGGATATCTAGTTTCAGACGGGGAAAGTGCTCTAGATGCAAACAGAATTATAGTCTCTTTACCTCTTTCGTTTACTTGAAACAACACAGCACCAATGCCTTTGTCACTCGCATCTGTAGTTAACAAACATTCAGCGTTGGGGTCAAAACTTGATAAGGTATTGACATTTTGTAAATCAACTTTGATCCTATCAAACTCATCCTGACACTCTTTCGTCCAAACAAACTTGACATTCTTTTTTAACAGACTGCGAATGTTAAACACCTTGGGTGGTTGCTATGCGCGTCTGTCTCTCGCGCCTTCACCGAACCTTGGAGCCATTTGAAAAATGCTCCGCATCTGAACCCTCAGGTAAGGTCAAATTTTACAAATAAAATGTATGGTACAGCGCTTTGAAGGAGTCGCTTACCACATAGGTCCGAGCTTCATCACGGAGTGCAATTATCCCCTAAAAACGATTAAGGATCGCAGCATAGGCTTTCCGGCGTCTTCCAATATGCTTAAGGATTCATGAATTCACGGGTTCTTTGACTGTCCAATCGTCGCCAATTGTAATGAAGGTCCAGGCGAGGTTGTAGGAAAACACTTTAATGTAGAAAGTAGGTAAATACAGGTGATCGCCAGGGAGCATCCACAGCCTTACGCCACAGCTCTTCAACTGCCCACAGAATCCAAAGATCCACAACACATACATTCCAAAGCCATCATGACATTCCAGCAAGCACACACGAGCCTTAAAGGAAAAGTACAACATAACAGAGGGCAAGTTCACATCTTCAAATCCCTGCAAGCTAGAAGGAAGGACGGAGGTAGACGCAGGCAGTGAGATGTGTGCTGTATGGAAAGCAGCCAGTGGGTGTGTGGGCTGCACTTGATGGCTGAGACACGTCAATAATGGCCCCCAGGGGATCATACACATGAACAACTATTAAGGTTAATCTATGATCTGTGGGGTTTTATCTATTCACAGTACAAGGTAAAGTGCTTGAATTAATAAGTGTAAAAAGTGCAACACAAGCGAACACAAGGCTGAATATAATTCCATTTCAAATGAGTCCAAATGAGGTCACAGATTATCAGCAACTTAAACGGATATAATCATTCCTGCTTTAGACTCCCGACGTTTCGAACTCAATTTTAAAAAAAAATCTGTGTGTCTCTTTAGGGCAGGACACTTTTCACGTGTTTCTTCCTTGCAGCCAGGTTCCCTTGGGAAGAATAAGGTCGCTCTTTGTCGAATATAGGCACATATTTATGTCCGGTAAAAGGCAGATAGTAGCTGTGGGATCAGTGCGCCGAGTCTAATGGGCTGAATGCCTGGGCCTTCTTGTATCACACTGGCATGTGTCGAGGAGACAGAACCCATTTTGGAACAAAAGGGTTGCATATCCAGGATACAAGGTCTATCTATGCAAGATGATAGGCATCTATCTCGAACAGTCTGCTGCCATTTCCAAGTATGACTGTGGTGATATGTTGTACATAGCTTTTCCCTATCAGCCCTCTCCCTGCTTGCCCTGACCCCAACCTTCTAGACTGCTTACATGGTTCTCTCTGTCTCACCTTCTGCCATTCCATTCTGTGGCAGTTACTTCCTGGCCAGATGAGGATACGGTCCTGTTACTTTTCTGTCTGCTGTATTAAACTACTTATCTGCCACCTTACCGGATTTGGAGTCTTCATTTCGTTTACAACATTTTGGCGACTTCAGGACGGGAGCATCTGGCCAAATGCTGTTACAGCCTAAGAAAAGACAAACAAAACAGTGATCCGTTCCTCGACGAACCCACGAGTGTCAGCGCTTTGAATCCTCGACGATTTCTTCTCCTGCAACTGTCGGATGTCGAGATTTTCCGGATTTTACTTCCAGTTTCAGCGTTTTTGCCTCCGTGGTTGCTACCGACAACGTCACCTGACAACCAAGCCTGAGGTGCGTAGCAACCGGGTCCAACGTCGCATTTGTATCTTGCGTAGCCATAGCAACTGCCTCGCTAATTTCTGCTACCGCGAGCGGTGTCTCGTGCCTGGACTACGCATTACCGCATCGCGTACCTGCTAGATTACTGAACTTCCGGACGCTACGCGTTGTCTACGTAAGGTCATTAACGTGACCTTCGTGACGACATACGCTGGCGGCCATCTTTGTTTACTTCTGCAGTCCGATGCGAACAGTCCATCAGTCCGATGCGAGCAGTTCTTCACTGAAGGATTACGCGATCATATTTAAGGTCGTTGGCACGCAACAATTTTACTACTCAAGTAAGCACGTTGTTTAATATCATTTATTCATTACTTTTAACGCTTGAAAGTGTAGCGCTGAGCTTATTTGGTGGACAAAGTCTTCAGTTCTAAAAAACGGATTTTTGTACATGAACTGTACTTACTCTGAGACATTGCTATTACATGTACTTTTTATACTGAACTCTCAGTACCCCGTGGTCAATATTCATATTAGTTTAGGTGCAAGACTATAATGGCGCAATCTATAAATATTGCTCTTCCTCCTCAATTCCTGAGTGAACCTGGCAATCCTTCCACACCTTGGGAGGACTGGGTCATTATGTTTAATGACTACATCGAAGCCTTGGATGGGGAGGGTTTCTCTGCCAAACGAAAGAAAGCCATCTTGATGACCACATTAGGCAAAGAAGGACAAAGACTTTTTAAATATTTACCTCAGGTTCTCTCTGCCACGTCACAACCTTTGGACGAATTTGAAGAAGCTATTGCCAGACTGGAGAACAGATTTGGAAGGGAAGAAAACCTAATTCTTCAACGGTATAGGTTTTACAAGAACAAACAACTTGAGGGCGAAAGTATCGATGAATTTGTTGCTCGCCTTCGTGAGTTGTCAGTCAAATGCAACTTTGGCCAAATGGCTGACGAGCATATTAGAGACCAATTGGTTGTACAAGTCAACAATAGAAAAATCCAGGAGCGCTTGTGGGCCGCTAAGAACCCCACTCTCAAAGTAGCAATCGAACTTGCCAAAGTGGTTGAGGAGAGCGAAAAATGTATTAAGGAGTTATCAAAATGTGGTTCTGACACCAAAGTTGCTGAAGTATCTCATAAATTGGCGAATAGTGATATCAGTGATGACGAAGCTGCTGCTGTTGCGATTGTTAGAAAGAAGGGTTATGTGTTACAAAAGAAAAATATGTCTCAACAGTCGTTCAGTAGACCACAGTCACAGCCTGGTAGCAAGTTTGTATCCAAAATGTGCTCTAGATGTGGGAGTTACTCTCATTCTTCCGATGCAAAGTTTTGTTTCGCTAATAACAAAGAATGTTTAAAATGTGGTAAAATAGGCCATTTCGCAAAGGTATGTAAGAATAGAACCAATCAGAGGGTTACTGTAGTATGTGACTACAATGAGTTGAAGCGTGATGTCAACAAAATATTGATTTTGTATGATTCGGTGTGTGCATGCGATGAGATGAGAGAGCGTATTATTAAAGCAAAGTTTTTGATTGATGGGAAAAAGGTTGACTTGATGGTAGACACTGGGTCCAAATGGACTATCATTCCCTCGTCTATGTTGCATGAGGTTTGGGGTAACAAGGATTTGGAAGAGTGTGATATCTTTCCATCCGGATACCAGGGTGAAAAAATCAACCTCCTTGGTTACTTCAATGCGATGATTGTTTTCAAGAACAGGTCAACCCGGGGCAAGATTTATGTGTCTGTGGATGGTCCCGCAATACTGGGTCGTTCTCATCAGTACGATCTACACATTATTGTTAATCCCAGAGCTGATGAACCTGTTCTTGTTGTGGATGATTGTTACATTGATGACATACTTGCCAGTCATAGTCAAGTTTTTCGTGAGGAACTGGGTGAGCTACAAGGGTACACACACAGGATACTGTTAAAGGAGGGCAGTATTCCTGTACAGCACAAAGCGCGGCGTGTTCCTTTTGCCTTGCGGGCTGAGGTTAAGGCTGTTCTAGATGAGATGTTACAGGGAGGTATCATTGAACCGATTGAAGCCTCCCCATGGGTTTCTCCCGTAGTTATCTCGCAGAAACCTGACAACAAGATTCGTTTCTGTGTTGACCTACGCTCTTTGAATAAATGTGTGGTGGCCGATGTATTCCCTTTACCCAATATAGGCGAATTAGTTTCCACCCTTAAGGGGGCTAGGTTTTTCAGCAAGCTAGACCTTAAGCACGCCTATCATCAGATTCGTGAATCAACGTTTTGCGGTGGTTGTTGTTGACTGCTTTTCCAAGTGGTTGACTGTACGTTTCATGAAGGAGATCACAACTGACTCCACTATTCTTTTCCTCAAGTCTGTTTTTATGAATGAGGGTTACCCTTCAGTTCTAATTACGGATAACGGCACCCAGCTCACCTCTACCAAAATGGCCTGTTTCTTGCGTGAATGTGGTATATCTCATCACCGCACCTGTCTTTATAATCCCGAAAGCAATGGTCTGTGTGAAAGGGTCAATCGACTGGTCAAGGGTGTGATACAAATGTCAGTTGCTAGCGGGTGTTTTTCTGATGAGCGTGTGCAAGAGCTGGTTTGGGCTTACCGCTCAACGCCCCATGGGCAATCTGAAAAATCCCCTTTTGAACTGATGCGTGGGCGTTCCCCTGTGTCCAGGCTAACTCCTTCCTGGTTGAGGGATGATGGTAAGCTTTCTCCTCCTTCAAATGCTTCCCCTCTTCCCATATCCACTGGTGATTTGGTCAAGGTTAAGCCGGGTCGCTGCTCTAAGGGTCTCTCTAAGTTCAGTGGTCCCTTCCGGGTTAAGAAGGCTTTTCCTCATTTCGTTCTACTTGAGAATGGTGCTAAGTGGAACTACAGAAGGGTTGCTTTATATCAGAAGGAAGTCCCCAATGCCCAAGATTCCAATCTTAATTCTTCTGAGACAGGCTGCAGTGGCTATATGTTGTCTGCTCGACGGGATTCTGATTTGTGTGGTTCACCTGCTGTACGGGGGGAGGTGGGTGGTGGCGATGCTCCTTCATCTGTGTGTGATGATGTGCTTGGGAGTTCTGATACTACCTCCGGTGTTCCTTCTTCCAATGTCTGCTCAAGGTGTCCTCGTTCCCGCCATCCTCCAGCTTACCTGAGTGACTATGTTCAATAATGATTGTTACTGATATTTTGCTCTTTCTTTCTCTCATTTTTGTTTTGTATCCAAAGGGGGGAGATGTGTTGTACATAGCTTTTCCCTATCAGCCCTCTCCCTGCTTGCCCTGACCCCAACCTTCTAGACTGCTTACATGGTTCTCTCTGTCTCACCTTCTGCCATTCCATTCTGTGGCAGTTACTTCCTGGCCAGATGAGGATACGGTCCTGTTACTTTTCTGTCTGCTGTATTAAACTACTTATCTGCCACCTTACCGGATTTGGAGTCTTCATTTCGTTTACAACATGATACACACCAATACATGACACAGCCGGTTACTATACAATGAGGTGATGGAATAAACCTCACCTCTCTGGTGTTGTTTTAATGCTGTGACTTGCCCTGGGCAGGATATCACTCGTTGCTCAAGCAGGAGTAGAGATTACCAGGGAATTCCTAAAAAGATAGCTCACAGAAGAGACACAACAACTGCACAGAGAAAATAATATTTTAATGAGAAATTGTGGAGAAATGTTTTTAAAAGTGTTGAAATGAGACCCAACACGATCAGGCATGCATTTTTGTGAATGAGTTTTATTCTGTAGGGAAGTAGAGAGAAGGACGTGAGTCACATGCGTGTTTTGCGACAAAAATACCCCACTCTTGTGACATGACAAATAATGGTTAACATGTTGGAATTGACTATGGGACTTGCGAGACAACTATCACTATAAATAGCTTGTAGGTGGCAATACCGTCTTATGTGATTTCAGAGCGTAGGCAAGCATGAAGCCACCCTCAGATACACAACTGAACAGTGCACTCAGGGAGTGAAAGTAGAATCTTCTCAGACATGTGGACATTCATTTCCAGGGCTGGCCAAAGTACCAGGGGAGCTGAAACGTGTCTGTGTGCAGTGATTTGGTGCCTTCAGACTCAACAGCGTGGTCACTGTTCCGCAATCAGTAGGTCAACTGCTTAAGGAGAATGGATGGTTCCTGTCATGTGTGTAAGAGGTATGGCGGTGCCATGGAAACCTGTCCTGAAAAAATGGGCATCTCACTCCAAAGTATGCACAGTAAAGGGTCACTATCATTACAACCATTGGTGCGGCTCACAGTCAGTAACATCAGCAGAAAAGGCTGGGGCTTTATTTCGAGATTGGATGTGAAAAACCTAAACACCTTCCCATTTAAGCAAACCAATAATTTATGCTTAAAGAG
Organism: Lissotriton vulgaris; assembly: GCF_964263255.1. Lineage (NCBI taxonomy): Eukaryota > Metazoa > Chordata > Amphibia > Caudata > Salamandridae > Lissotriton > Lissotriton vulgaris. Next base: position 2,120,102,268 of record NC_141687.1, on the reverse strand, counting down.
GTGTCGATATAGAAGGAAAGATTTATGGAGTATGATGGCCAGCTTTCAAAGGGAATGATTCCGATTTTAAGTATTGCAACCACAGTATTCATGGGATTTTCATCTACTTTAAAGGTGAAAGTTTCCACACATGGGTGTTTACATATAAGAACAATCATACTACATCATTACATGATGGCTAGGTAAAAACTGCATTTGGTGTGTAGAAAGTGAATAGAAAATTGTTTGAAAAGTATACCAACACAAAAACTTCTTGGTTATCGTCGTTTTGGGGTCAGGGTTTGATGTTGGCTAGCTTTTCATTCTATTTGCTCCCTCACAAGCCCTCTAGTCAACACTTGAGACAGCGTACAATCTTGTAAGAGTTCCGTATAGATTATGGCAGCCATATTGGTTTGGGGTTAGACCACTGATCTATAAGGTCCTTGAGATGGCATTTTTGAAGATGAAACTAAAAGTAGTAGTTAGGTATGGTGTTTTGATGTAGTTCATAGAAAGCAATAGAGACCAGCACAAATAAACCGTGCCATTACAAGTAAAGCTCTGAAGCCTGGCATTTCCTGTTGATTTTGGCATTCAGCGGGGAAAAAGAGCAAGCATTTGCAATGCAATCGGTCTCGCCTTTGGGAACTTATATGTATTTAGCTATGCAGCCGTTTAGCCTGGGTGCTGAAACATCTAACATTCTTTAACATGTAGGGAAAGTAAGCACATAACTGTTTGACTCGCCAGGTCTGGGAATACATGGAGAGAAATATTGTCATTCAGCAAGGAAATGCTATAGTTCAAAGCCTGGTGTTTTACTGACCTCTGCTGGTCGTTTTCTATTAAGACAGTTAAATAGAGGTAGTTGAACAGAAAAAAAGTGCCTAAGCAGAAGCAGACATGTCCTAGGGCTAATCTCCAGAGCCCACAAAGTACATAAAAATATAAGTATGTAATAAGTATATACTAAAGTATATACAAGAGGTCTCGAATGCTCGACCTAAAAAGGACTATGTTCTACATGAACATTTAGCTGAACACTTAGAAATGTCTGTCTAGCAGGAAAGTGACCAGTGGAGTTGTAAACTCCAGAAGTGGACTAAACCAGACTTCGGGGGATTTAACTGTCAATGGGTGGTGCTCTGTAGCGCCAGCATTGCTTTTCCTCTGTCTATCTTGGAGGACGCTGTCCCTTCTCCATGTTTGTCTCTCCCTATGCTTTTCTATGTGGAATAACACAGAGTAATTAGGTACTCTGTGCTCCCTTGCACGCTGGGATATTTTAAAAGGTGATTGAGTAAAGAATCACTTTTTTCTTAAAATTGTGTATAATATTTTAAATAGATCGTTTTTAATCCCTGAATCGACCTCGAGACGAGATTACATCGCCGAGGCCCTTTACATCCCTTCAAGCCGCTTTTCCAGGCGCTGGGAACCCCTGAACATCACTTTAGGCGCCATTTTAGATTGGGAAGGCGGGCCGGATTGCTCGGCGCCCCTCCCACTCCCCTTGGATATTTAAGGGCGAGGCACTGCTACTAATAGTGATTTTGCTGTGATTTCACCTCTGAGGCGGAAGCCGGAGGTACTCTGTGCTCCCTTGCACGCTGGGATATTTTAAAAGGTGATTGAGTAAAGAATCCCTTTTTTCTTAAAATTGTGTATAATATTTTAAATAGATCGTTTTTAATCCCTGAATCGACCTCGAGACGAGATTACATCGCCGAGGCCCTTTACATCCCTTCAAGCCGCTTTTCCAGGCGCTGGGAACCCCTGAGCATCACTTTAGGCGCCATTTTAGATTGGGAAGGCGGGCCGGATTGCTCGGCGCCCCTCCCACCCTCCCACGCCCCCTCCTTCCTCCCATGCCCCATTTACCATGGATATAAGAAAGGGACTTACCCGCCCGCGCAGCGGGCGGGCGCAGCGGGCGCGCCGGCGGCGCGCCGAAGGCGCGCCAAAGGCAAGCCCGTCTGCGGCCGTCCGCGCCGGAACCGGGCCCAGGGCCATGACCCCTGGCCTTTGTCCACTACCTCCACGAGGGATGTACTCTCCCAGCCAACTCAGGAACTGCCGTCCCCCACGAGACCCTCTATGCGTCATATTTGATGAACATCACCTTGAGGGAAATGCCCGCCAATGTTGTCCGAACTGTGCCGCCATAATATCTAATGGCCATGACCTCCCTCGCAGGAAACCAATTAAAACTCCCTGTACCTGCTCTATGGCCCTCATTAATGTTCGCTCATTAGGTAAGCATCGACATGAAATAGCAGAGCTTATGGAAGATAAACAACTAGATTTACTGTTTTTAACAGAAACCTGGTTGGACAATGCTTCCGATCCGGATCTAGTTATTGCTGTTCCACATGGGTTTTCAATCCATAGACTGGACAGACAACGCAAGAGAGGGGGAGGGATAGCCATAATTGCCCGGGAGACCTACGCAGTCAGAACTAACGAGATACCGCTTCTTTCTTGTGAGGCTCTCCAATTCTCCATTAGACTCACTCCCTCGGTAAATTTTAAAGGCATCCTTCTTTACCGTCCTCCAGGGCAAAGGTCAGCATTTATCTCCGATATTGGTCACATTCTGGAAACAGCTGCCCTGGATGGTTCATTTACTATATTAGGTGATTTTAATTTTAATTTTGACAAAATTGAAGACAATGATACAGCCGCCCTTCAGGCATGTCTAACAACATTCGGATTTTCCCAGCTAGTGAAAGCCCCTACCCATGAAGGAGGCCATACATTGGATGGCATCTTTACTAATCTAAATGATTTACAGATCTCAGCCATCTTCCCTGTCATTTGGTCTGATCATTTTGTTATAGTGACCAACCTAATCAATTATGTCCCAGGAATAGCTATGGAAAATGACAACCATCGCCAGACCTTCCTGGATTGGAAAAATATTGACAGCAATAGCTTACAATCACTTTTGATTAAAACCAGTCCTTCTCTGTCAAATGATGCTAAAATGGCTATTTCCCAATATAATGAGTGGGTTGCTTCCGCAACCACTCTATTGGTTCAGTCAAAACAATGCTCCCGAAACAGATCATCCCCCTCTGCCCCCTGGTACTCGGAAACTTTAAGGACACAAAAGCAGCGGTGCCGGAAGAATGAGAGGAACTGGCGCAGACACTATTCCGAAGAGGTTAAAACAACATACAAGCAATCGGTCACTATATATAAAAATATGATCTTAGATGCTAAGAAGAAGTTTTTTTCAGAGAAAATTGAACTCTCTAAAAACTCAAGCAAGGCTTTGTTTGAGACCACTAAACAGTTGGCCGGATGCTTACCTAACCTACAACCTCCTTCTTCCCAATCATTTTGTGATGCATTGGCTAATTATTTTTACAACAAAGTCAATGATATTTACGCCGTCTTTGCCAACTGTGTAGAAACACAACAAAACATTGCTCCTGAGATGGTGAGCTCCTCCATGGCTGGCCCATCTCTTTCACAGTTTAAAGAGGTCTCTATTAATCAGGTCAGGGACATTGTGTCATCCATCAAATCAGGCTCTGCCCTTGATCCCTGCCCCTTTAAAGTACTGCTTCCAGTCTCAGAAGTACTGCTTCCAGCTATTACAACCATCTGTAACACCATGATTAACACAGGTGTTTACCCCTCCGACCTAAAAAAGACGCTACTAAAGCCGCTACTAAAAAAACATAACCTAGATAGGAACGAGCATAAAAATTACCGACCGATTGCCAATCTGCCTATCTTGGCTAAAGTTGTCGAGAAGGCCCTAAATATTCAACTATCAGCCTTTATAGAAACCCATAATCTACTGGATGACTCCCAGTTTGGTTTCCGCCTAAATCATGGGACAGAGACGGCCCTAATCAAGGCTACAGAGGACATCAGAACCATTCGCGACGCGGGTGGTACAGCAGTCTTGATACTGCTGGACCTTTCAGCGGCATTCGACACGGTCGATCATGCCATCTTGATCGACCGTGTCGAAGCACTGGGGATTAGACACAGGGCTAGGACTCTCCTGGCTTCCTTCCTTGCCGAGAGAACTCAGGTAGTCACCATAGGGCCTTTTCAGTCCACCACCCTGTCCTTGCCGTGCGGTGTACCTCAAGGCTCATTCCTGAGTCCGACACTTTTTAACATATATGTGTCGGACCTTGCCAAAACCATTCGTGCCCATGGGATGAGCCTTACATCTTACGCCGACGACACTCAGTTGGTTCTGGCCATCAGAAATGACGGCCAAAAAATCGCCGATAATTTCAATCTGGGCATGCAGGCCATAGGGAACTGGATGGCATCCAATTGCCTCAAATTGAACTCGGATAAATCCGAGGTGGTCATCTTTGGAAGCTTAACCCCTGAATGGTCCTCCCGCTGGTGGCCACAGTCTATGGGTCCCCCCCCCCATCCCTGTCAGCAAAGTGAGGAATCTAGGTGTCATGTTTGACGATCGTCTCACGTTTTTCCCCCATGCAAATCAGATTGCCTCCTCTGCTTTTCATAAAGTACGAATCATTAAAAAAATTCTCCCCTTCCTTCCTGTCTCTGCTGGTAAAACCCTGATCACGTCCTTGGTCCTGTCCACCTTGGACTATTGTAATGCCCTATTTCTGAATTCCCAAGAAAAAGTTCTCAATAAGCTGCAAACCATCCAAAATGCGGCTGCTAGACTGCTGGGTGATATCCCCAAGTTTCAATCAGTCTCAGGAACCATCAGAGAACTTCACTGGCTTTCCATCAGGAACAGATCTAAATTCAAAGCTTTGTGTATTGTTTATAAGGCATTGCATAACCAGGGACCAGCCTTTCTTACGCAACAACTTGTTCCCTATCGGCCCACCAGATCCCTGAGGTCTTCTGACCTCCTTCAACTGGAAATACCCCGTACCAAACTGGTTTCATGGGGCGACAGAAGATTTCTCGTTTCAGCACCCAAGCTCTGGAATACTTTGCCACTATCTATAAAGAGCAGCCCCTCTCTGTGGTCTTTCCGAAAGCATCTTAAAACGTGGCTATTTGATCAATAATTACATCCCTCTCTAAGGCAGATTTCAGCAAATACTTAGCGCCAAGATGCCCACGGGCCTTCGCTGCGCTTAACAAGTGTTTAAATAAATAAATAAATAAATAATTAGGCATTTTGCTTACACTCACACTTCCTGACTTCCTAGACAACTATGGCTGCTCACAAGGCTGAGCCAAACATTTACATCAAAGCCAATGGATGTGGAGGGATGACCCGTAACCCCATAACATGAAAGCCGTTCTGGGGGCTGAATCAATATGAAAATGATATTTTATCTAACAAACGACTGAAATGGGCTGACCCAAAGCCCATTGTCTGTAATTAAGAGTATGTATTATTAGGGAAACATCCTTTACGACGCAACATTTAACACGCAGTGCCTTTACAACAAAGGTTTTTCAATGCAAGTCATTACAACGAATTGCGCTGGGGGCGCTGTAGGATAGGTAATAGTTTAATTTACTATCCAACACCTTCCCTACTATCCATGGAGACTGGAGTTGGAATAGTAAATTAAACTATTCACTATCCAGCACCCCAAACGCAAGTCGTTGTAACGACTTGCGTTGAAAAACCTGCGTTGTAAAGGCATGCGTGGTAAAAGCATGCGTTGTAACAACGTACATCCGTATTATTATGTACCCTTTTTTCAGGAAACACGAGGCTGGAGAGAGAGACAGAATAAACTGGCTCGAGATCCGACCTAATTATCAAGCTTCTCTTTCTGATTCAATGCGAAACGTATGTTACTTAGAAACGTATGACTTGGAGAATTAGAGCTATGGGGGTTTGTGAATATGCATCACCTTAGTATGCCACTGTACATACGCAGCCCACACTCTGGGGGCTAGACTGATTAGCGTAGTGATAGTGAAGTCTGACCGCGCCAGACAAACACGTGTGAATGGAAACAAATGTTAGGACTGGTTCCCTGGAGCCTGCTCGGTTATTTTTCTGTTTGTGTGTGTGTGTGTGTGTTTGTGTGCACGCGCCCATAAATGTGTATAGTCACTGAAAGAATTGTTCAGAAACTAATAAAGTTTCCAACTTTGCAGGAAAATATATGAAGGGCATCAAAACCTTAACATTCGCGGTGCAGGTATTTGATATGATATTACAGTTAAAGTCACTCATCCTGCCACTAATTACAACATTATTCACACTAAGACACCACTGATGACATCACATATCATTACCAGTCAGACCTTACAGTGCTGAGTAGGTGAAGAGGTATGAAACGTCTGAACGCTGTTTTTGTCTATCTCTAGTCATGGTGCCGAGTATGTTGTATGGTTGTACATGTTCTAAAAGGTGCAGGTGAGCATCAATGTGAGGAAAAATGGAGAAGGCATCAGATTGCTGGTAAGTGGTGAGGCACATGGTGCTGAATGGGTGAAAATGTGCTGGGTGAGCCAATGTGCCGAAGAGTGGGTGATAGGCATCGAGGCGCTTAAATGTTTGAGGGGCATCTGGTGCCGAAGAAGGAATGCATCCAGGTGTGGAAGAGAGTTAGGGTGTAAGAGTGAAGAAGGTAGTTGGGATGGAATTCATATACTGAAGCTGGGGCGCGGTGCCCATGTACAGGCTGGCATCAGAGGGATGCTCTTGGTACGGGTGATCATGTTGCTGAAGAGGAGCCCTTGGATATCAGTGTGCTGTAAGGTAGGTACGCATTAGGAAACCGAAGGGGTGGCTGGCTTATCAAAGTTATTGAACGGGGCAGCGATAAACAAATGCTTTAGGGGAAATCGTAATTATGCATCATATAGTTTTCCTTGTGTCAAACTCTTGTCGCATGCTTGGTGAGTGTTGGTTTGATCAAACGGTCCTCGCCATTGACTTATGCATGGTATAATTAGGCATCTTTGAAATGGAATTGTTCGGGATTTTAAATTATTCATCTTCGGTGAATCCAAGATGGCAGAATATAAAAATAATCAAAACAAATCAACTAATCAGATTCTCAATTTGGGATTTCAATTTAACTTTGAATCTGCAGTTCTTAGATGCTTACGGCTAACTGTAATTAGGGAAAGAAATTATTTGTGAGGAATTTCTCAAAAAGAAGCAGAGTAGACATTTCTCATTCTACGAAAAGGACCAACTCACAGAAAACTCTGCTATTTATATCCAGTGAAGTTTCAATACAGACTTTTCGCTTTCAGAAGATATACAGGTTTATATTTCAAGGGGAAGAGATCTTTGGAACCCCTCTACAACTTTTGAACCACATGACAAGTTTTGAGATAATCAGTGGCCAAATAAACTTCTTGAATGTTTGGTACAAATTGGTGAGAAGGGACCAAGGCTTTAAACTTTTGCCAATTCCTCATTATGAAAGAGCCTGACCTGTGGGAAGTAAACGCTAACTATGATACGTGCGTCGACCCTACAATACACCCTAGACTTTGGGATACCATAGCTGATTCCCAAGGTTAGCAAAGCGTTGGGGGTGGGGGGGGTTAGATTAATTACTTATTTTCTGGGGCTCATAACGGGCACTACTAGAACCCATTGAGGGTAATCTGAGCCAAAACCTGGGGGGAGAGGGGGGCACTAGAACACCAGCTTTCTGGATGGACGGCCCTGTTGGTTTTAGCACCACGCATGCCAGGGCAGATAGGCATCTTATGTACAGATGTAGCCCTGTGCATTTGATGCATTTGTACACAAAGAAGTGATTCTTGAATGTCAGTCATATCACGCCCTCTCCCGAAAGCAACATCATATTCTTTGCAGTTGCTTTCCTAAGTGTGCATCATCTTCCTGGACAAAAGAGGAATCCAAGGGATTCATTGGCCAGTGCTGTTGAGGGTAACATTGGTATTCCCATACATTGACATCTCCGGGTGACCTAGAGTGGCACCTGTGGGACATCAGTATGCCAATGCTTGCGCCACTAAGATGATATTTGCCACTGCCCTGCCATTCTCCTACCTCAGTTCAAACACCCCTGCAACTGAGGAAATTTCCACCAAGGGTCGTGGTATATGTATGTATGTATGTATGTGTGTTCTTATATAGCGCTCGACTTACCCTAGTGGAAGAATGGTGGGTGGTGGTGCCAAACAGGTGTTGTTTGGCACCACCGCCTCAGGGCCCAGATCAGTCTGTCTAGTTTATCCTCTTGCAAGCACCCCATCAGTGGGCACTCTCTGCATTTTGGTTCCCTTGTAAGGAAGTAAACTCCTTTCACATCTACTAGGAACAGGTCAGTAAAACAGGGACATTAGCAATATGTGTAGTTGTGGAAATGAGTGTCCCGAAATGCAGCACTTTCTGCGTTGACAGAAAGTTACTCTCATGTACCCTGAGTAAAATATGCTGCAAAAATGACGGTCCTAGACGATACAATTAACTCTTATTACAGTTTATTGTTCTCTCACACCATAAGGCCCTATGCATATTTTGTTCACAAATGGGATATCATGCTACTCTTCTGTGTGATGTACAAAGGCAAGTTGCTTTTTATTTTGGCAAAGGGTTTATGAAAGATTGTAGTAACCGGGATCCGGCCCAGATGTATGTAAGTGGTTTGATGAAGAAATGTATTTTTAAACACATTAGTAATTCCCTCCTCAGGCTGGTTCTGGCGGTGGGCGGTAGACTGTGAAATTAACATTGATTCCCAAGGTTCAGTGAAAGGATTTTCATGCTCAAGAGGGTTTCGTTTCATGCAATGAGGTCTTCTTGCAACCACTGTGTAAATTCTCATTTAAGACACAGCAATTCGTAATTTATTGAATGCAGAGATAATAATGAAATCTGTAGACGTTACAAACGCTGACAAGATGGCTCAGTAAAGCGAGTTAACCTCTTACTGTTAACATCTTTTGAAACTCAAAGGTCAAGAGTTCGGATCCGGACATGACCAACTCAGCCTTCCATCCATCCAAGGTCGGCAAACCGAGTAGCATTAAAGTGTGGAATACTTGCACATTATTTTCAGCTGTTAAGAAGGGCAAAACTGAGGTGGGAAGCTCAAAATGAAAATCAAATTATTATGAATCGGAAAGAATATCTATCAGTGCGTTCACAATTGTGTCCGCTCATGAGACTGCCTTCTTTTGGGATAGCCATAACCTTCAATGTGTATGTCTCTGCTTTGTCTCACCAGATAACGCTTTTGGAAGGGGACTTAGCTTTTGTCACTTGGCATCAATGCTGGTCCTCCTTCTGTAAACAACTGCTAGGGATTCCAGTTTGTAAATGGAGCAGAAAAATATCTTAAGTAGGAATTGTCCCCCCGAATAAATAATTAAGCGTAATTGCTAGTACCTGCAGATCAATAAAGGATGTCATTTACCCATCCCTACAATTTTGGACCCGACCCTCAGGTGAGCGCTAAAAATGAAAGGAGGGTAATTAACAGCCGTTATTGCCTTGTAGATGCTGGATCAGGCTATTAGCATACATGGGTGTGTGATTGTGGTGCCGAGCTGCCAAGATCACATGTGCAGCCATTAATGGGATCGCAGCAGCTTTTCTGCGCAATGGTCGGAACAACCTGACACACGAGGACTCTGTTGAGATTGGGTCAGTTCTCCTGTGCCAGCTCCAACACCAACGACATCCCGCTGCCGCAAGCCCTGTGCGACTCCCTCGCCATCTTCTACCACCACAAGATAGCAGACATCCACGACAGCTTCAACACTCAGACAGCCCCAACAGACAGCAACACAACAGACCATCATCGACCACGAACCCCTGCTAGCCGGGGCCAGCGTGAATGTCGATGACACCATCAAGACCATGAGCACAATCCACACCGGCTCTCCGTCAGACCCATTCCCGCACCACGTCTTCAACAAAGCAAGCAGCTCCATCGCCCCCCACATGCGTAATGTCATCAATCTCTCCCTCGAGACCGTGACCTTCCCAGAGAGCTGGAAACACGCCGAGATCAACACCCTACTGAAAAAACCCAAGGCAGACCCAAAAGACCTCAAGAACTTCCGGCCCATCTCTCTGCTCCCCTTCCCGGCCAAGGTCAATGAGAAAATCGTCAACAGACAGCTAACCCGATACCTCGAAGAAAACAGAATTCTGGACCCTTCCCAGTCAGAATTCCGCAGCAACTACAGCACTGAGACTGCCCTCCTCGTCGCCATCAATGACATCAGGATCCTGCTGGACAACGGTGAGACCGCAGCACTCATCCTCCTAGACCTCTCCGCCGCCTTTGACACCGTCTGCCACCACAAACTACGCGCACACCTCCATGCCGCAGGGATCCAAGACTAGGCTCTGGAATGGGCCACCTCCTTCCTCTCCAGCAGAACCCAGTGTCCGCCCCCCGCATTCCGGTCCAAAGCCTCCGAGATCATCTGCGGCGTACCCCAGGGATCCTCCCTCAGCCCGACACTGTTTACCAATTACATGGCACCGCTCGCACACGTCGCCCGACAGCACGACCTCAACATAATCTCCTAAACCGACAACACTCAGCTGATCCTCTCCATCACCAAGGACCCCATCACCGCCAAACCAAATCACCACGAAGGAATGAAGGCCCTCGCCGACTGGATGAAGACCAGCCGTCTGAAGCTGAACTCGGACAAGACAGAGGTCCTCATCCTCGGCTCCAACCCCTCAGCTTAGGATGACTCCTGGTGGCCGACGGCACTGGGAGCAGCCCCGACCCCAACTGACCATGCATGCAACCTGGGAATCATCCTCGACTCAACGCTCTCAATGACCAAGCAAGTCAACGCCATCTCCTCCTCCTGCTTCAACACCCTCCGCATGCTCCGCAAGATCTACAGATGGATCCCAACAGATACAAGAAAGACAGTCACTCAGGCCCTCATCAGCAGCAGGCTCGACTACGGAAATGCTCTCCACGCGGGAGGCCCGACCAAGCTCATCAAACGACTACAACGCATCCAAAATGCCTCAGCACGACTGATCCTCAACGTACCACGCCATGGCCACATCACCCCCACCTCAGAAACCTGCACTGGCTCCCCGTCAACAAGAGGATATCCTTCAAGCTCCTCATCCACGCAAACAAGGCACTCCACAAGACCGGCCCAGCCTACCTCAACAGACGGCTCTCCTTCTAAATCCCCAACCGCCAGCTACGCTCCGCCGACTTCTCAATCACCACCGTCCCGCGCATCTGAACCACTGCGGGAGATGCTTTTCCCACCTCACTGCCAAGACATGGAACACCCTCCCACTGAGCCTAGGACAGACCCAAGACCTGCTTACCTTCAGAAGGATACTCAAGACCTGGCTATTCGATCAGTAGCGGCCCCCCACCCCCTCAGCGCCTTGAGACCCTCGCAGGTATGTAGTGCCCTTTACAAAATGAATGATTGGTTGACATGCACAACACTACTAAGGCGTCTACAGCGTCTGGTCTTAGTACAGGGTCAGACCCTGGCTTTCTTGAGCAAGGTCTGACATTCCATGCTGGACTCGAGATTGCAGTGACTTTCATATGCTGCCATCTGGCCTTCCCCAGCATGTGAGGCATTGTAACTCTGAGGGATGAGGAAGACACATTGGAGCCGCCATGATCTTAACCTCTTAAGTGCTGCGTCGGGGCGTTGGCCGACGGCAGCACTACCTCCCCAGTGCTGCGCACGACCATTGGACGTCCATTCAGCACTAGTTCCAATGGACAGCGCAGCACTGGGGATGGATATTTGCGCCGCATCTAAGGTGTTAAGCAGGTGTCAACAATGTTTGCAATCATTCTTGCCATCATGACACCTTCTTTGCTCCACAGTCAGTCATTTATGTGAGGAACTAAAAAAAAAAGCAAATACAACTAAGCCTGTTACTTTTGTGGCAATACAACAAACACATTTACTTTATTTTACGATGGTAGACTTGCTTCATTGCCTGAGTTACATTGAGGAGGAAGAGTTCCCTCCTCCCCCTTGATAGAAATTAAAGAAAGACTTTCTACATATGAGGCCATTGAAAGGAAAACAAAAACTCAATAGGCATTGAGTAAGTAAAGGATTCCATCATTTATTCAAAACAACACAAAGCACCTTTACACCCTTACGGGTGAGCTATCGCACTTTACAAACCATTGATTGAAATGTATTTGTGTTTAGTACTTAGGTAAGTAAATTGATTAAGTTCACATGTGTGTGGCTCACGCTGTTAGCCAATGCTATTGCAAAGGGTTCGCCTATCCCCGAGACCTGGAAAGGAGCCGAGATTATCCCCATCTTTAAAAAGGGGGCATGCTCGGATCCAGGCAACTACAGGCCTATTAGCCTGATTGCATGTATACAAAAAGTAATGGCAAGATTACTACTACAGCGAATACATGGGTGGATAGATGATCATGATATATTATCACCCCTGCAGGCTGGCTTTCGCAGCCATACCAGCACCATTGACCAAGTTTTTAGATTTGTTTTATTGTATTGGCGCACTGTTTTATTAGGGGGCGGGATGCTTTTTGCGGCTTTTGTTGATTTAAAATCAGCTTTTGATTTAGTTCCCCGCCATAAGTTGTGGAATATCCTACATGATCAGGGTATCCCAAAAGAAATCCTGTCCTTATTGATTAGAATGCATGAAAATAACTTTGCGCAAGTACGGTGGAATCAGCAGGGTAGTGCTACTGAGAAATTCCCCATTGCGAGGGGAGTACGCCAAGGATGCGTACTCGCACCAACGCTCTTTTCATTATACATCAACAGGGTGATCAGTTACTTCGAACACCAGCCCACAGATGCCCCAAGGTTGGCAGGAAGACTGATCCCCCTGTTGATGTTTGCGGATGATACCCTGCTGATATCAAAGACCCAGCAGGGACTCCAAAGGGCTATTAGGGTTTTTGAATCATTTTGCACTGATCATGGACTTGTAATTAATACAAGCAAAACAAAATTTATGGTTATGCATAAGCGGAGACATGTCAGAGGTAGAGTTACCATGGATGGGGTCCAGCTTGAACAGACCCAGGTTTTTAAGTATCTTGGCATTAATCTGTCCTATAATCTAGATTGGAAGCAGCACACAAATGAGTTAGATACAAAACATGCTCAACTGGCAGGAGTCCTCACAAAGGAGCTTTTCTCATCTCATACCAAACCAATTAGACCTGTCCTAAAAATTTATAACGCTAAGGTTGGAGCAGCAGTTCTTTACGGAGCTGAACTCTGGGGGTCCAGTAATCTTACCAAGTTGACGGTAGCACAGAACAAATTTCTCCGCAACATTACTGGTCTACCTATGTCAACCCCACTGATACCTCTAACCTACGACTTAGGATTTTATAGTTTCAGGGACATGGCCCGGTACAGAATCGTGGCCTACTGGAGAAGGCTATGGGTTACCCCAGAACTTTCCCAGTATGCCCAAGGCTTCCTAGAGGTGAGAACCCTGGATATAGGCTGTAAGATAGTCTGGATGAAAGAGGTTAAACTTTTATATAGGGCACTGGGTCTATTTCAATTGTGGGATGATCCTCTAAACAATGTATTCCCACCAAAAAGGACACTCCGTGAACTCTATTGGAGCATGTTAGAGATTAAATGTTTTAGGAACCATATTGATCGCTCCTTTACTCACGATTACCTGGAACTCAAGCACTCACCGGCCCTCGAATCCTATTGGGATTGGATTGCGGTACCAGGGGACCGGAAGAGGTACCATCAGTTGAGGGTGGGGACACTACCTTTAAATGCCCTAATAGTGAAATGGAACAAGGCACAAACCCCAAGGTGTCCTTTTTGTCCAGATCAAAATGAAAACATCGGACACGTGTTGTTTGCCTGTCCTGAATACAGAATGCCCAGACGCTCATGGCTTAAACCAATCTGCATCCAGTTAGGCTTAAGAACGGCAAACGAGGCTGTTAGGATTTTAAGAACAGATACCTCTCAGCCCGTTGTCATAGCCATGGCAAAATTTCTCCACTGGATGTGGATAATTCGGGCACGCAAAATGTGTTTGGAGTAACTTTAGGATTGTTAATGTCTGCCGTACTGTCTGCGTTTATTTGAATTGCTAATCAGTATTAACTAATGATTAACTATGCAAACAATATAAGTAATTGTTACTTTCTTTTTTAACCTTGCATTTTGGTAGTAATGAATTTAGCTTCTAATTTTACTGTTTTGGGTATTTTAATAGATATTTTAAGATCATGTAAAGATGTAAATAGGATATTTTAAGACTATGTAAAAATGTAAATAGGATGAGATAAGAAGACTTTTTTGTTTTGTTTACTATTGTATCAAATCACTGTGGATCCTGTATCTTTGTGGGGCTGGGGGGAGGGGGTGGGACGAAACAACAAATTTTTAATGTAAAACGTCTTTTATGATTGAAATATATCGAATAAAGACTAATTAAAGTGAAGTGTGGCTCACGCCCTTGAATTTGATCATATTTTCCAAAGATAGGAAGGTGGCTTACTCTGGTAGAAGTGGTTGGTCTCTTCATGATTTGCTTCTGTGGATATTCTCACCTCAGCGGTTATTAAAGACCAATGGCTCTGGTTTTATAGGAAGGCTCTTCAATAACTTCTGACTGAAGCTTCACACCAATGTCCTGTAACTGTCATTATTTGTGTGTCCAATCCATTAAGTAGTTGTACTGTAGGTGTAGGTGTTCACAGGCAATGGTGAATGAATATTTTGACAAACCTGCATACTTGGAGATTGGCACCGTCATGTTTGCAAGTGAGTTTTCCCCGCATGATCTCTGGTAGTATCAAGATGGCACTATTTTTGCCTGTGCTACAGACTGGTTCTTTGGTTGTAGGAATAAACAACTAGCTTTTTCTGACAATTTTTCCAAATAAAGTTTAAAAGACTAATTGGACAATTTGGATCACTGTGGGGGCAAGCATAGCTCCACTAAAGGATTTACTACGGTCTATAGCTGTATGTTTATTTACTCCCAATTATCATCAGTTAAATTTCAAAACTATTAACAGGTATTTCAAAATGTCAAACTCTACCATGCCTCATCAAGTCAAGTTGAATGTCAAACCACACTTTGCACTGCATTGCTGTGGGTTCCTCCAGTGAAAACACCATGCTTCCTCAACATTTAAATATCTGTTTTGCTTATAAAACCTTTAAGTGAGGTCAATTCTTTTGTGGCTCTCTTTTGTTTAATATTGGCAGAAAAGATGCAAATTAGAAATCACACATATTAAAACCACAGGTTAAGATAGCTGTTGATTGCAGTGCGTATGCAGATCAAGCTTTGTATTCTGTACTCCTTCACATACCTCATTTTCAGGCATATGTTTATAGGATGAAGGTATTTTAGATTCTGTAAGCCAGTTTCTGTAGATTTCAATGCTCCATTTAGTAGCCAGTTACATGCCTTTCCTTCCTTGACAGTATTACATTCTCAAGTTCATTATCATTCACGGCTGCCAGGCGTTTTTGTGTAATCATGTTTGAGAAGACACTTAAATTGGAACGAGTACCTCCTACCATTCCTAAAAATGACAGGTGTTCTTATATTTTGAGGGAAAATCCTGTATTTCATTGTTTGTGCTTTCTATAATAAAGAGTGATGCCTAAATTGTGTCACTGTATTTAGAGCTTGATCTGTGCACCTGCTTTTATTCTGGAGACAATTCTTAAGATGCAGATTAGTACTGGTTAAGAACAGTTCATGTCTTCTTTATGAATTGGGAACAAATCTCAGTCAAGCACTGCAGTATCATGTCATTTCAGTGGAATGTAACTGTTAAAAATTGGGTCTCTAGTTGGAAGCAGTTTGCACCTTGTCCAAGTAGGGAGCACAATCCTAGTCAAGGTAAGTCAGATGCACAACCTAAAATTAACCTGTGCTCGCCCTCTGGTAGCATGGCACAGAGCGGTCAGACTTAACTTAAGAGGCAATGTGTAAAGTATTTGTGCAACACTTTAATTACAGTAACACAGTGAAAACACCACAAAAAGACAACACCCAGTTTTGAAAAATAGAGAATATTTATGCGAGTAAAACAAGACCAAAATGAAAGAAATCCAATAAGTACACGCTCGGGCATGAATTTTTAAAGATTACATTTTTAAAAAGTGCTTAGAAGTCAATAAGGCCAAAAGGTTACTTGAGGTCATGCTAGACTGGGGTAAATCCAAAGTTCAGGTTGACCGCAATGAAGTGCAGGCCAGCTACAGGATAGTCGCAGGGTCCGCTGAAAAAGTACCTTAGATGGAGCAAGCATTGTCATTGTAGACTCGATGCTAGGGTTCCGATTCATGCAATCAGGTTGATGTGTCGAAGTCCACCCTTTCAGACGGTACCTACCTCATCATTGAACCCCTTATGATGCAGACACTGCTTTGTCAGCAAGCCCCACAGCAGTGATCTCGGATCGTTGCTGTGTTTTTGTCGAACCTTTCAGTCAGGACCTCAGATCGGCGCTGCGTCATCGAACCTCGGAGTCAGTTCCCGAGTTGGCGTTAAGCTACACAGGGATGTCTTCGGATCATCACTGCATCGGCGTAGAAGGGCACTGCCTTGGGTTCAAATTGGTGCAAAGTTGTTGATTTTGAAGCGGAAACAGCTGCAGAACTCACTTCTAAGGGCCAGGACTGGATTGGCACCTCAGGCAAGGAAGGACTTACAGATGGCAAAGTCCAGCATCTGAAGCAGAGTTGAAGGAAGTTTTTGATTGGCTCTGAGACTTCAAGAACAGGGGACAAACCAGCAAGCCCTTGGAGAAACTTGGGTTCAAGGATGTTGAGAGCAGGTCCAGTCCTTCTCACTCTCCAGCAAGGAGCAGAAGGCCAGCACAGAAGAGCAGGTACCAAAGTGGCAGTCCCTCCTATAGCATAGCAATCAGCACGCAGCAGGCCAACACAGCAGTGTCGTTATCAAAGTGGCAGTCCCTCAAATAGCACAGAAGTTCTACTTCCTGTCAGAATGTCCTTAGTTCCAGCAAACGTTTCTGGTGGTGTCAGGGGTCCAGTACTTACACCTTGATGTGCCTTTAAAATGTAGGAGATTTCAAAAAGGCCTTTGAGGATCACAAGGTCCCTGCCTTTCCTGCCCTTGCTTCAGACTCACTACAGCGTTGTATGCATCTCTTTTTGTGGGGACAGGCACGGCCCTATTCAGGTGCAAGTTCCTCCCAATTTCTCTCAGGTAGGCCATCACCCCTGTGATGGCCTTCAGGATGCCAATGTCACACCCCAGCTCCCTTTGTGTGTGACTGTCTAGAGGGAATGCACAAAGCCTAGCTGTCACCCAACCCAGATGTGTATTCAGAGACAGGCAGAGGCACAGAATTGGTTACATTTAGAAAATGCCAACTTTCTAAAAGTGGTACTTTCAGACTTATAATTTAAATCCAACTTCACCATAAGTTGTGATTTTAAATTGTGAGTCAACATACACCAAACTCCAAATCTCTACCTTTTCCCAATGAGAAATTACACTTAAAAGATGGTTTAAGACCATTCCAGTGTACATCTATAGGAGAGATAGGTTTGCAGTAGTGAAAAGCTAATTTAACTCAATTTAACTCAATAAGAAGACATGGCTTTTTGGTTTTGGGATTGCAGGGATTTTAGTCTACTGTCCCTCGAAGGCCCCCATCTCTGCATTCACATGCAATCTATAAGATACACCATGAGGAATCCTGTCCCATTAAACTAAAGAAGCAGAAATCTGCAAACTCTACCAAATGAACACTGTATGCCAAGACTGTGTTGTACATCTATCATAGTAGAAAAAAAGGATGGCGTCGCAAAGCAATTGGTGTGCACAAAAATCTACTGATTTGCGACCCCACCTTAGTACGTCTACCCTTGCTTATGAATAGGATGTTATGGAAGTAGGCTTGAAGAGGTGACAGGTCTAAGCCAGTGTGTCAGAGAAAAAGTGGAACGTATGAGGAGTGGTGAAAGATTTAGGGCCACATGCATCAAAGGAAAAACCTGTCGCAAACGGGCAGATTCTCAGAATATGCCCCTTTGCCACCAGTATTTTTGCATTTGAGATGCATCATCCCAAATGCAAAAATCACAATTTAAGAAATCGCAAAATTGTGATTACTTAAATTGCGATTGCATATAAGGAATCGCAAATTGAGATTCCTTAAATGTAATGCATCAAAGTTAAAAAATTAGCGATTTTGCTTATAGGGGGAGCAAATTACCATGAAGTTGAACTTCATGGTAATTTGCAAAAACTTTGAAAAATGCACTAAAGTGCATTTTTCAAAGCTCCATTTTACACACACACACATGCCCTTGGGGCATGTGTATGTGCAAGATGTACTCATATGCAGATTTCAGGGAGCAACAGGGTGTCCTGTTGACACCCTGGCACCCTTGAAATTGCATTCTCAATTTGCGATTCTCTAATTGAGAATCGCACATTGAGAATGTCTTCCCATTCATTCCTATGGGCCTCTTGGCCCATAGGAATGAATAGGGAGGTATTCCTAAATTGCGAATCGCAATTTGCAATTCGCATTAATGTTTAGAAATCGCTATTTTTTTAGCGATTTCTACATGAATAGCCTTTTGCTATTCCTTATAAGCGAATCCTTATTTTTCGCTAATAAGGAATCGTAAATGGCATTGTTGATGCATGTGGGCCAGAGAGTGCAAATTTTGTGAATCCCTACAACAAGGTTGACTTTAGGAACATTTTCATTCTGTTTGAAATCGATTTGCAAAATTTTGGGGGGGAATTCCAAATCCACAGCTAAAATTATAGACTTTAATTGGAGTGAAGTGCACCAATTGATTTGAAACTCACAAAAGGTGGTTTGAAAACCTAGCATGCATGGTGCAATTTCTTTTAAAGGAAAAACGGATGGCACAGAAATACATTTATTTTTAAATTTACTAACACTACATATGAATCAGTTGTTATGCATGGTTAAGTGAATACGTTAAGTATATAGTGGTGCAGAAATAGGTGTCAATAGTATGCCCATATTGTTAGACCTGGCTTTTTCAGCGGGTTTATCCACAGGCTTTTTTTTGGCGTCCTGTTTTTGACTCTGTTTTTGTTGGCTTTAGGACTCTGGGCACTTTGCCACTGCTGTTAAGTGCTAAAGTGCATATTCTCTCTGTGTAAGTTGTTAATGTGGATTGGGGTTTCCGTGATTGGCTTGATTTACTACTAAATCTCTAGTATAGTACACTGTGTGTGCCCCAGGCCCGTAAACACATGCAGCACTGATTCTGCCACCCACACACGCAGAGTTTTAAAGGGTTATCAGACCTGCCACTGCAGTTTCTGTGTGCAGTTCCCACTGCCATGTCGACCTGGCAAGTGCAGCCACTTGCCAGGCCCTAACCTAAACTAACCTTTTATTACATGTGAGTCACCCCTAAGATAGGCCCAAGATACCCCTGTGGACAGGGTGCAATGTATGTGAAAGGTAGGACATGTACTGAGGTGTGTAGCATGGATCACTGACAGAATTTCGACCTCATAAATATCGACCTACAAGAATATCGAGTCAACAATATCGAAGGCAAAAATATCGACATCCTATCTACAACATGGTAAGTACAAAAATATCGAAAAAATAATATAGATGTAAAAAATATCGATGTTAAAAATATCGATTTTTTTTCTTTTAATATATAAATGTAAAATTAAGTATATAACACTAATAAATAAAATATACATATTTAAAAGTATCTAATAATGTTTAAAATGATTAAATAATACATATATATTAATAATATATTAATTAAATATATACAGTAAATATATAATATCTATGTACTGAACAATAATTATTAATAATTATTTTACTAATTTATAAATTAATAAAATATATTCTACATTAGTAATACATTTACAAACATAAAACAATAACATAAATAAAATGTAAGTAATATAAAAAATAAAATAAACATTTAATTTTTTTACAATTAATCATATAAAACGTTGGATAGCGTAAGGGTAAAAATTACTATTCCTACTCCAGAGAGTGCAACAGTAGGGAAAGCGTTTGATAGCGTAGGGGTAAAATTACTATTCCCACTCCAGAGAGTGCAACAGTAGGGAAAGCGTTGGATAGCGTAGGAGTAAAAATTACTATTCCCACTCCAGAGAGTGCAACAGTAGGGAAAGCGTTGGATAGCGTAGAGGTAAAAATTACTATTCCCACTCCAGAGAGTGCAACAGTAGGGAAAGCGTTGGATTGTGTAGGGGTACAAATTACTATTCCCACTCCAGAGAGTGCAACAGTAGGGAAAGCGTTGGATAGCGTACGGGTAAAAATTACTATTCCCACTCCAGAGAGTGCAACAGTAGGGAAAGCGTTGGATAGTGTAGGGGTAAAAATTACTATTCCCACTCCAGAGAGTGCAACAGTAGGGAAAGCGTAGGGATAAAAATTACTATTCCCACTCCAGAGAGTGCAACAGTAGGGAAAGCGTTGGATAGCGTATGGGTAAAAATTACTATTCCCACTCCAGAGAGTGCAACAGTAGGGAAAACATTGGATAGCGTAGGGGTAAAAATTACTATTCCCACTCCAGAGAGTGCAACAGTAGGGAAAGCGTTGGATAGCTTAGGGGTAAAAATTACTATTCCCACTCCAGAGAGTGCAACAGTAGGCAAAGCGTTGGATAGCGTAGGGGTAAAAATTACTATTCCCACTCCAGAGAGTGCAACAGTAGGGAAAACGTTGGATAGCGTAGGGGTAAAAATTACTATTCCCACTCCAGAGAGTGCAACAGTAGGGAAAGCGTTGGATAGCGTAGGGGTAAAAATTACTATTCCCACTCCAGAGAGTGCAACAGTAGGGAAAGCATTGGATAGCGTAGGGGTAAAAATTACTATTCCCACTCCAGAGAGTGCAACAGTAGCGAAAGCGTTGGATAGCGTAGGGGTAAAAATTACTATTCCCACTCCAGAGAGTGCAACAGTAGGGAAAACGTTGGATAGCGTAGGGGTAAAAATTACTATTCCCACTCCAGAGAGTGCAACAGTAGGGAAAGCGTTGGATAGCGTAGGGGTAAAAATTACTATTCCCACTCCAGAGCGTGCAACAGTAGGGAAAGCATTGGATAGCGTAGGGGTAAAAATTACTATTCCCACTCCAGAGAGTGCAACAGTAGGGAAAGCATTGGATAGCGTAGGGGTAAAAATTACTATTCCAACTCCAGAGAGTGCAACAGTAGGGAAAGCGTTGGATAGCGTAGGGGTAAAAATTACTATTCCCACTCCAGAGAGTGCAACAGTAGGGACAGCATTGGATAGCGTAGGGGTAAAAATGACTATTCCCACTCCAGAGAGTGCAATAGTAGGGAAAGCATTGGATAGCGTAGGGGTAAAAATTACTATTCCCACTCCAGAGAGTGCAACAGTAGGGAAAGCGTTGGATAGCGTAGGGGTAAAAATTACTATTCCCACTCCAGAGAGTGCAACAGTAGGGAAAGCATTGGATAGCGTAGGGGTAAAATTTACTATTCCCACTCCAGAGAGTGCAACAGTAGGGAAAGCGTTGGATAGCGTAGGAGTAAAAAATACTATTCCAACTCCAGAGAGTGCAACAGTAGGGAAAGTGTTGGATAGTATAAGGGTTAAAATAACATACTTAGAAATAAACGATTTTTATAGTTATAAAAAGAAAATATCAAATAAATATAAACCATATACAATACCTATACTTAATTATAAAACAAATGCTTAGCAAAATATATTTTACCTAAAATAAATTTGATATAATACCATTTAATAATATTAAATTACCAATTATTAATTAATTCCCAATTATATTATTAACAATACAATTAGTTTTTATACATTATTAATTAATTAAATTAACTTTACTTCCCAACATATTTCCCTATAAAACCACTACCCACAACATAACACATTTATCCATTTATGAATTAACTAGCAGCCCGTCCCGACATTGTCCGGGAGCAATTAGGCTTCAGGGCCCCCGCCCGCTCCGACGTTGTCCGTGGGTCCCCCGGAGCCTTCCTCCATATATTGCAGTATTATACCTCTATGTTTACTTTGTACGCTTTTGTAACCTGCACACGTCACTTTTTCCTCCTATAACTCTATGTTTACTTTCTACGCTTTTGTAACCTGCACACGTAACTTTTTCCTCCTGTAATGCACCGTTTGGCTCACTTTTGTAATGCTCTGTTTGCTTACTCTTGCTACCTGCACACGTCACTTTTTCCTCCTATACCTCTATGTTTACTTTCTACGCTTTTGTAACCTGCTCACGTAACTTTTTCCTTCTGTAATGCACCGTTTGGATCACTTTTGTAATGCTCCGTTTGCTTCCTCTTGCTCACGATGTACGCTTTTGTAACCTGCACACGTAACTTTTTCCTCCTGTAATGCACCGTTTGGCTCACTTTTGTAATGCTCCTTTTGCTTCCTCTTGCTCACGATTGTCATTTTTGCTTCATTTTTCCGACGCTCACCGCTCCTAACTAAAACCTACCTCATCTGCCGCTCACCCCTCCTCCCCGCCTGTCCGCCGCTCCTCACCGCCTGTCCGCTGCTCCTCACCGCCTGTACGCCGCTCCTCCACGCGCCATGTCCGCCGGTCCTCCTCGCGCTCCTGGACGCCGCTCCTCACGTCAGCACGCACGTCGCGGACGGCGCTTCTTCCAAGGGACTACTTTTTTTCCTGTAAATTTTTTAAATAACGTATATTTATTAAGTTTATATAGCCTATGTCCATCTGCACACCCTGATGATTACAACGATGTATCGGGTGTGTGGATTGGCGCTGTGGTTCCCGAGTTTACCCGCCTCAAAGGTTCAAAGTTCTTCCTTTATAATAGTAGTATAGATGAAAATTAATTAGCACATATTTAAAATTAATTAACTATTAATTAAAATGAATTACCAATTAATTAAATTTATTTTTTAATTCCTACTAATTATTAAATAATTAACCATAATTAAATTACTCCCCACCCAATTCCCCTATAAACCCACATCCCACTACAGAAAATATATATCAATTAATCAATTAATTTTTTTTCTTCAATTAATTAATAATAATTAGCAATTAATTATAATTAATTAATTAATCCTACTAATTATTCATCAACTTACCATAATTAAATTACTTCCCACCCTATTCCCCTATAATTCCACAACCCGCTACAGAACATATATATCAATTAATAATTTATTTAACATTATTTTCCTATTATTTTCAAACAATTACCAATTAATTATAATTTATTAATAAATCCTACTAATTAATAATCAATTTAACATAATTAAATTACTTCCCACCCTATTCCCCTATAAACCCACAACCCGCTCCGGTACTAAAACATACAATTTTCTTATAAATTAATTTATTTTTATATCAAATTAATACACATATAATAGTAATTATTTTAAATACTTAAGTTAGACATATAACACATACATAATAAAAAACTATAAAATACTACAAATATCGATATTAGTGTCATCGAAATTAGTAACATCGATATATATGCTATCGATATTACTAACTTCGATATTACTTACATCGATATTGAGAATTTCGATATTACTTACCTTGGGTCGATATTCTGTCCTACGATATTCTTGCCTTCGATATTATGCTCATTCGATATTTCAGACTCGATATTATGGTAGGTCGAAATTTCCTACTCGATATTTTGACTTTGTACCGTGTAGCATGTCCTGGTAGGGAAATACAGTGTATTTCATTTTTCACTAATGAAAGGCTATCTGTCCCATTGGATAGAATGGGAGTATAACTACCCATTGAGACAAGATGGAAAGATGGAGTTTAGTATGCCTGAACTCACAATATAAAAATGTATCTTTAAGTAAAGATGATTGTTATATTTTGTGTTTGAAAATACCACCTTTTAGAATGTGGAAAATGTTCTTGCTTAGCCATCTTGTGTGCCTCTGCTGATTTCTTCTGAGTGACAGGGGCTTGGGATGTGCATTCACGGTAGTCTGCATGTATAACAGTGGTAGGAGATTTCCTTGCACCTGAATGGGCCTGGTCTGCCTTACACAATGCTGTCTCCACCTCCTGCCGGAAAGCTAGACCAGGGAGGACAGAACTGGTTTTGACTGAGCACAGAGTCTCTCTGCCACAAGAGAACAACAAGAAATTGAGTATACATATTGGGGCCCAGACCTCAAAACTTTAGAGTACCTCTTGACTCAAGAGGACCCTCTGCCAAGGAGAAGAGCTGGGGAAGCTGAAGGAGAAGTACTGCCCCTTTGATGTGTGCTGTCTGGGGTTGGCCTGCAGTGGGTATTTCTGCCAAGGAGAGGACAAGGACTTTGCTGTGTATCCTGCCTTTTCTGGTGGAGAAGACACAAAGACTTTTCCACCAGCTCCCCTGAACTGCCTAACTGGGAGTTCTGACCTGCCAAGAGGTGCCTGTTCCTATGTTGGGCCTCTGGAGGTTGTTTCTGCTGCTGGGAAAAGATAAGCATATAAAGAAGCGTGACACATCCTAACCGGTTTCTGACGCAACATCGCAGTGCTGGAAGAACTTCCATGCATTTTCACCTTGCTGCTGAAGAAACCAACAGCGGACTGCCCATGGCTGGAGAAATCGCCGCACGCCGAGTCTCGAGCACCGTTCTCCGAAGTTCGAGATCACGCACCAACTCCAACGCAGGGCACTACTGTGCGACTGCAAGAACTGACCCATTGGGGACCGCGGCTGGAATGATCGACTCAAGGTTGTTGCCGCTGCCACATTGAGAGCCGACATGTCCCAAATCCCCATGCATCGCACCGGGGCACCAAGTCTACAGCAACGCCGGGCCGCAGTAAGAAACCGACGCATCACCTCCCCGCACAGTAAGACACTGTTGCCTCACCTCCTCTTCAGTAAGGAAGAGATGCATCCCGTCCCCAGGAGCAAAGAACCAACGCGTCACGTTCCCTGTGCGTAAAGAACCGACACATCACCTTCCCTGTGGCTGTTTTTACTTATGATTTTGACGCATCCAAGGTACTTTGTGTAAAAATGTCACATCTATACTTTGCTATAGACAGAACTGTTTTAACTTTTAAAAGTCATATCTTGATAACTGTATGTTGAATTTTTGTCATTTTGATCTTGTTTGGTTTGAAAAGATTTCCTATTTATCTAAACTGGTGTAGTGTCCATCTGTAGTGTTTTCACTGTATTACTTTATGTGGGCACAAATGCTCTACACACTGCCTCTGAGATAAGTCTGTCTGCTCGTGCCAAGCTACTAAGGGGTTGAGCAGGGGTTGTCTAAGGGAGTAACTCCCTTACCCTGACTAGAAGCAACAGTCCCTTCTTGAACAAAGGTGCAAACCATTGCCAACTGGAGACCCCCATTTCTAACACAAATGAATTCCAAAAGTTCCTGTCAATGTTTAAGCAATGTGCATGTTACCTGTGCTTACATTAGGGGCTGATTTAGAGTTTGGTGGAGAGGGTACTGGGTGGCAACAGTGACAGAGTACGCTTTCTCATCCAAACTGAAGGTCCGTCAGCCTGAGTTATAAATGAGTTGATTTTAAGTATATCAGCGACGGAGACTAATTTGCCCCTGAAAAACTCCTCTGAAGTTCGTACCCCTCAGGTTAAGTTGACAGTGGTTAGGTCCTGCACACTGAACGATATAGAGATACAAGCATATTAGAAGAGATTTCCTCGCTGATTAGACAGTTGTGGGCCATTTAGAATGGAAACTTTCCCATAATTTTTGGGGCATATGTAATTTTTTTTACAAGCTTTAATCACATTGCTAGGCACACTCTTGATCCTACATATATTCAGATGGCCTTATCTCTTGCTCTGGTAGGTATGACCTCGTAGATCTCCAGTTTATGGTACTCACTACTAGTCATCCCAAGGTGAGTCATAAATAAATTTAGCGAGCTGCTTGTTTCAATGTGGCATTACTTGCCACAATAGCAGAGTTTGGAAATAATTAAGTAAATGGTGGTCCCTTTCGTATCCCCTTGCAACTATAATCGAACAATGTTCCTGCAATTCAGAAACCCATCCTTTGACCATACAGTTCTGGATAACTGCCAGGTCATCTCATGTTTTCCTGCAGATACAAATCTCCTTGAGGCCATCATTACCTCACCTATACTTCCTCATCGGGAGACCATTGGGAGTCTTTGTGCATCCCCAGTTGGATTCCAACCTCATCTATATAGTTTTCTGTGCAAATCTTAGATGACCTCATAATGAATTATGATGTTGGTAATGTTATTACTCTGCTCCTGTCAGACCTCTCTGAAGTGTACAACACCACTGACCATGTCATTCTGCTGGATTATCAGGAGCAAACTTGTATGCACTCAAATGGTTCTATGCCTTTGGGAGGGCTTAGAGTGCGAGTAGGCATCTTTCTGCTACCACCAAGCCCAATTGTTGTGAAGCCCACTGCTGCTGCTCCTCTTTACCCATCCTTCTCATTGTGTAAGTTGAGCCACAAGCCAACCTCTTCAAGTCAAAATATTTCTTCTTTTTGCCTAAATGGTGATGATACCTAGGTTCCTCTCAATCTGCCTAGAGACTTGGAGACTGCGGACTTCAATTTCCATCAGAGTATGTTAAGTATTGCAGACTGGATGAACTGTCACTCGCTTGAATGTAGCACCAATAAAACAGAAGTGTTCCTTCTAGATGAAAGTACTATGTCCTGGAACTCGACCCACTAGGCTACAGTACTGGGTGACCTTTCCATTCAATTGACAGCTGACAAAGCTCTTTTTTCACGACTGACCCAGCTCTCTCACCAAGTGCCCATATCTTTACTTCTTCCTTCTTCCACCTGAAAGATCTGCAGAAATCCCCATCTTTCCTCCATCAGGCAGGATGCCAGCAGACTAGCCTTGCGAGATCCTTGCTTGACTACAGGAACTCTCAGCATTCCCCAAGAGTTACCAAGGTGCTTAAAAGTGATCTGGGGGAGTGGCCCTTCCTCTTCGTCGTCCTGAAGCACTTTGGCTTTGGCCTCAAATTTTGTGCGTGGGTGCGCTTGCTCTATTCAAAGTCTCTGGCTCATGTAACAGCAAACGGTCACATATCAGAAGATTTTCCGCTAGGGGAGGAACACGTCAGGGATGCCCCCACTCACCATTACTATTCGCCCTCGTTTTGGAGCCTTTGGCTGCTTGGGTTAGATGGGAACTGACTATCCGAGGGATCAAATGGACGGTGGACTGGGAGGATCGCATCTCCTTATATGCCGACGACGTGTTAATTATATATGACATCTCCCAGGCGATCCATCCTAGTGCTCCTCAATATCTGTAACCTCTATAGCCAAGTCTCAGGCTACACCATTAATTGAGAAAGCAGTTTTAAGTACTTAGGTATCTACATCACACCAAGGCCCGATGAATTTATTTTAAAAAAATCTTATGCCTTCCCTGGAACGTCTCAAAAGGGACACGGTACACTGGCACTCCTACCATTGACATTACTTGGGAAATCTGCACTTTTTAAAATGATGGCACTCCCCCGGTTTCTTTATGCTCTGGAGAATACTCCATTTCTAGTGCCACCAAAATACTTTAAAGCAATAACGGCAGAGGTTTCTAGTTTGCTGCGGCGGAACAAACCGGCACGCACTACCATGGACAAATTGGTCCGAGGTTGGTATGATGGAGGCATACCTCTTCCCAACATACAATTGCATTACTGGGCCTCACAGTTGAAAGTGCTTAATCAGTGGATACATGCCCCGCAGACAGATCCAGCGTTCAAGGCGGACAGATGTGGGTTAGGCGAGGGAGGAGTCATGAGGGCGCTATATACCAAAAAGCGATCTACCCCCCTAATCGGATCGACAGCACACACAGTTCAGATTTGGCACACAGCACTTATGAAATTAGGCTGGAAAGGGGTCCTTACCCAACTCACCCTGCTTTGGGACACACAACGGCTGGGGCGATTTAGAAATAGTAAAGGTTTCCACGGATGGGATGCTATAGGCATCTCCACGGTAGGTGACTTATGAATTAAGGGTGAGGTGGCTACATTTGCGCATCTGCAGGAGTAATATGACTTGGCACCCTCTGAAATATTCCGATACATACAAATCAGGCACGCACTTACGATTGTTATACCACCTGGCACCGCACTGCTGGAGGCCTCCCTCACGGAAGATAGGTGACTGACTGACTACATGGATAAAAAGGCTACCTCTCTTACCTACCGTAAACTCGTTAACAATTTACCGGATCCAATGCACCCTTTACGTATAAAGTGGTGAGCTGAACTGGGGGAATTTGATGACTCAGATTGGCAGGAGGCACTATCATCCCTGCGCGAAGTAGCACTACCCTCACAATTGAGATTGATACAACTCAAGATACTACATCGCACATACTACACCAGGGTGACCTTACACAGGATAGTGAGTGCCACGACTCCGTTTTGTTTGAGAGACTGTGGGGAGGAGGGTACATTCTATCACACCTTGTGGCATTGCCCACAAATAATCCCATATTGGACAGCGGTGATGCGACCTATATCCCAAGTGGGTGCAGTCTCACTTATGCCGTAGCCCAAAAATTATTTATTGAACATATGGGAGCCCACGGATCTTACCTATCTCGAGACCCAAGGTCCCGACCCCTACGCACTGTAGCTTTGGGTTATACCTTTCTGTACATCACAGAGATTATGTTGAAAAATGTGTGTTATTCCAGAAAGGTATAACCCAAAGCTACAGTGCGTGGGGGTCGGGACCTTGGGTCTCGAGATAGGGAGGTTCATAGTAGAGGCACAGGAAAGACAACCGCGCTACCCCTGCAGCACGCTGATTATAGTCATTTAGGCACAAAAAAGTTAAATAAAAATACAGGAAACAAGTAAGAAAGGAGTGCATCTCCGTTTATTTTCAAGCCCACGGATCTTACCCATGCAGCACAAGATTGGGCGACCCTCGGAATAATGTTAGCCAAACGCAATATAGATAGATTGTGGGGCTCGCAGTATTCGCTTAAGCTCCATGAATGGTGCACAGATATGGACGAGGCCATGGTGGCAGAAAAAGCGGCATATGTCCACCGGGGCTGTCCCCACAAATGGGAGAGAATATGGGGAGCATGGAACAAATATAGGGGATATATCTGTACTCCGCCTATGACAACATCTGTTGAGGGTTCTGAATGAGGGTGGTGGTGGGTAATCAGGGGATTTATATCGTTCAATCTCGTATTTGATGTATTAAATGTATTATTGACGTGTTTGTGCCATAGAACTTTGTACCAAACAAACAGAAGTAATTTTTCACTTTGTAATGAGTCTTCAATCTGCCCTTTTATCAATAAACAGAATTTTTTTGAAAAAGTGATCTGGAATGCGGCTGCATGCATGGTCACTGGAGCACAGCGGGTTGACCATGCCTCTTCTCTGTTACAGTAGCTTCATTCGCTCCCAATATCTTCTTGGGTACAGTTCATGGCCCTATGTAAGGTTCATAGATCTGTGTATTGGGATGCTCCAATATTCATAAGGATTGAACTTCCCTATTACCATTCACAAAATCATGTGAGATTTCAGGACATTGGCATCTTGAAAGTTCACATATTTTGTGAACAGCATGAAGGAGGAAAGTAATTTTCCATTCTAGCAACTACAGCTTGAAACCTTCTTCATTTTCACTTATTTTTTACCTCTGAACACTTGATGTTGTGCTAGAATTAAAACAGCTTCCCCACTTTACTACTGTTCACAAAACATAGTGCAGCGTGAAAAAATGGATGTACTGCATTGCACAAATGATAACAGGAACAGAGAAGTTCTAAATTAACAAAGCGTCCCCACCCGATGATCTCATCGGGTGCACAAATAGTAATCATGACTGCCCTCTGTGACGCCAGACCTCTCTCTATGGCGCAAAGGTGAGTCTCCGCTGTCTTGCATAGGCATTGTGCTATAGATACACCCTCCTGTTTAAGTTGCTATATGTAGCCAACAGCAAAGGGGTCAGTTATATAAGATGTGTGCTTTGGGGTAAAGCACACGTTTCATGCAAGTATATCAGGCAATATAACATTTAACCCCTTACAAGGGCCTGCCTTACTTGGTGTTAGAATCTGGGGCAAAGCTAGATCACCCTAGTCTGGTAGGTTTGGCTTTGCACCAAAAGCTAAGGTTTTTCACTAGCACACCTGAGACACGCCTCCATTTACATACATTAACAGGGGGATGGCTCAAAGGGGTTTGGGTACAGAGTAACGGTCACCATTCAGAGTAAAATAGCTTTTGTGAGCAAACATTGATCCGTTGCTGCATTACTGCTGCTTTCTGACGCATAACAATGTATGGGTCTGAGCGCAAACTTTTAGCAAATCTGCTCTTTCACAAACGATGTAAACAAAATAGATGATGCTCTAGGTTTGTGAAGCCATAACTCAGCCATGCAGCCACTTGACTGACATCCACTGAGTGATTGACACTGCATTGTCTGTTGGCGCATACATTGGTTATGCAAAATTGTTCCAAGTACTAGAAAGGTGCTGTCCAGATGGATCACAACTACATTTCAAAAGCAGCACATTTCACAGGTGGTGAGTTTTTGCCACGCATAAGTCCCCTCTAATATAATGTCATAATAAATTGCAACTACGTCTGACGAAAAAATGGTTTTACACTGTCATTTATGCACAAGCAGAGTCAAGATTTGCATTGTAAATCTTGAGTAAAAATACGTCTAAATTAAACAAAGGGCTGCATTCGTATTATTTATTTCAATACATGGAAATTTTGGATTTTACTGAAAAGAAACATTCCATGTGATTCGTTCCTAGAAAAGGATGCATGCTTATTGAAACAATATATAATAGAAACAAACTATCAAAATGCGACTTGTCGGCTAAAAAACCCATCTGCCCAATCAAAAAAAATAATAAATACAGATTTTATCTTTGGAATTGCAATCAGCATTTGTGAGTTGAATGTAATAATTGTTAAAAAGCTTTCTCTAAATTTGATAGTTGCCCTTAGAGGTCGATTAACGTATCAGAGAGAATTTGATAAATCTAAAATTCAAGATTGTTTAACTCAGATAAGAATGATAATTTAAATCGTTTTCTTATCCAATTTACACATCCCCGGGCACTAAGTAATTAACTTTAACAGTCATTTGGCAATTAAGAGATAAACTTTACGAGGCACTCGGAAATTAGAAAACTGACCTCAGAGGTCGTTTGACAATTAGGGAATTGTGCGAGGAGGGAGATGCAAGACCCGGACTAGAAACCATCTATACACCCATATGTTGCTTATTGTGTCCACTACGCACAATCACAACGTTCTATAGAAGTGTAAAAATATGTACAAATCAAGTAATAGAAAATTGTCTGGAATGTCGCTATTTATAAAACATCCCAATAAATGAAATTGAATGGGCAATCCAGATGATAGGATGACATTCCATCCAACCTGCCACGTCTAGAATGCCATACGTACTTTCATGGTCAGTTTCTTTGTGATCTCTCTATCTTTCTCTCTCTCTCCCCCTAACAAGAGATTACTAGAGTGTTTTTTTCTGACTCCGTATTGGTGTTACCTGCCACAAGACAAGGACAGGCAAGGCTAAGACGAGCCTGCCACTTTCATGCACCCCTTACATTGCGGAGTGCATTTTGTATTTATCAAGGAAGACATTTCCTTACCTCTTAATAAGTGGAAATTATGGTTTTTTACATGACTCTTGCTTTGAGGATCTAATTAAAATGTTGTTTTTAAAATAGGATGCTTAGTTTATTCACATTTATTTCGTTTATCTCTTTGAGGTTTCCAATATAGTGCTCTTGTCACATCGCAGCACTTCAAAAAAGACGAGAAAGGAGGAAGTGAGTGCGCTGTGACCAGCCACTGGAAGCAGGACACACCCAGGTCCAGCTTTAGCGATGGTGGTGGCCGGTACGATGATGTTTGTTGGCACACCCCGTACCACCATCACCCTGGCTCCTCACCAATCCGTTAAAGGATTATTAGTATACAGACCGCCTGGCCCACCTGGAACCTTCTTTGAGGACTTTGATTCTGTTTTGACGGGACTGGGCCTGAAAGCAGAACACTGTATAGTAGCCGGGGATTTCAAGTTCCGTATGGATGATCCGTCGGACCCGGACGCTATCAAATTATTGGAGGCTACGGCCCCGCTGGGCCTGATCCCCCACCTTCAGGGACCCACGCACGACAAGGGACATACTCTCGACCAGGTCTTCTCTACATCTCCTCTCGAGGTGAAGGAAATTATTCCGGTGCTATGGTCAGACCATCGGCTTGCCAAATTCCTGGTTAGAGGTACAGCTAAACCATCTACGTCTGTATCCCAGCAGCGGGGTCGAGTCCCTAGGGCATACCACCGCGTGACCCCTGCGATGCTGGCCCAGGCTGCTCTGGATCACCCTTGTCTCCTTTCAGGCGACCTGGAGAAGGATCTGGAGTCCTTGCAAGCATGGCTTCTAGAGAGGCTGAACGATCTTGCCCCGGTGTTGGCCCCCCGCTTAACTCCGAAACGGGTTTCGGCTCCCTGGTTCACCGCAGCACTGTCGGCTAAGCGGCAGCAGTGCAAAGTGGCCAAAAGAGCCTGGCGTTCACAATACGACACTGTGACTAGGCTTACCTACAAGATGGCGGTTAAGGCCTATCACCGGGACATTCGCCTTGGAAAAAAAGCCTACCTTGCAGGGAGGATAGAAGCCGCCTCCAACTCCTGTAAGGAGATTTTCACTATAGTGAGGGAATTCATGGCGCCGCGGTCCAATACATCGGAAGAGATGCCCTCTGATTCTTGGGCGTCTGATCTTGCTAACTTCTTCACCAACAAGATCAAACTCATACAAGACTCTTTTCCACCGGTGGCGCCCGAGGGGTTGTCCAACCCAGAGGATGACTTGTACCCTCTGACCCCGCCTGGCCCGACGTTGGCTGTGTTTCCACCTATCTCAGCCCCCGCTTCCTTAGCGTTGATGGGCAATCTTAAATCTGGGTCGCCTCTAGACCCTTGCCCGGCTAAATTCCTGGCAAAAATCGCGGAAGTGATAAACCCACTGGCAAACCCTCTCCTGAACCTCTCGCTGAGCCAGGGAGTGGTTCCGCAGGCCTGGAAGCAGGCAATGGTCATCCCTTTGCTTAAGAAGCCCGGTCTCGACCCTAGAGCCCCAGTCAACTATAGGCCTATCTCTCTGTTGCCGGCTCTCACAAAAATTTTAGAGAAGCATGTTCAGATGGTGCTCTCTAATTTTTTGGAAACACACGAGATTCTGCATGCCACCCAATCCGGCTTCCGCCCAAACCTCAGCACAGAGACCACGCTCCTAGAGGTTTCAGAAACCATTAAAGGGGTTCTGGACACTGGGGGCAAAGCCATGCTGGTGATGTTGGACCTGTCGGCGGCTTTTGACACCGTCCCCCATGACGGCCTTCTCGCAAGACTCTATGAGATTGGCCTACGGGGGACGGTGCTCAGCTGGTTTTCCTCCTTTCTAGCCGGCCGCCGGCAAATGGTCTGGGCCTCCCCAGATTCCGCCGTGATGCCGCCTCTGGGAGTCGGGGTCCCACAGGGCTCTATATTGAGCCCGACCCTTTTTAACATCTTCATGACCCCTTTGGCGGCGCTGGCGGAGTCGTTCGGGGCCCAGATCGTATCCTACGCCGACGACACCCAGCTCCTTTTCTCTTGTAAGAGAGGAGGAGACTTTGATGGGGAGAGTATCCGGGATTGCCTTGGGGCTGTTTTTAAATGGTTCCAACTGAACAGCCTCAAGTGCAATTCCGATAAGTCCGAGGTACTCTTCTTCGGGTGTGCGACGGAGCCAGACTGGCAAGCTTGGTGGCACATTGACATGTTTCCTCCTTCTTGTTCATCCCACATTGCTAAGAACTTGGGGGTCAAGATGGACAAGGGTCTCACACTGAACTCCCAGATCCTCGGTGTGACGGGCACCTGCTTCGGCCTCCTTAAGATGCTGCGGAGGTTTTTACCTCTTTTGTCTGAGGACCATAGGAAGCTGACTGTGCAGGCTCTGATAGGCTCTAGGTTAGATTATTCCAACATTCTGTACCTGGGCCTGCCAGAGTACCTGCTACAGCGGCTCCAAGTCGTGCAGAATGCTGCCGCGAGGGCCATTTTTGGTCTGAACAGACGAGCCAGTGCTGCGGGCTTGCTGCAGACGTTACACTGGCTTCCCATCCGCAAACGGATTGCTTTTAAGGCATTAACTTTGGCCTATAAACCTCTCCATGCGGTGGGCGCTAAGTACCTCCAGAAGAGACTTGCCTTTTATCATCCGGCTCGCTCTCTGAGGTCAGAATCTCTGTTTCTGGCGGTTGTACCGCGAGTGAAGAGAGCTCGCATTGGAGGCCGCTCCTTTGGGCTGCTGGTGCCACAGCTGTGGAATTCTTTGCCGCTCACACTTCGTGGAGCCACCAGCCTACTTGCATTTAGGAAAGGCCTCAAAACTTGGCTATTTACCCAGTAGGTTTCCCGCTGTTCCTTCTGTTTTCTTTCACTGCTCGATCCCCCTGTCTTTTAATGTGTTGTGTTATTGTGTGGTAGGTCTTTTAATGTGTTGTGTTATTGTGTGGTAGGTCTCCTCCTCGAAAGCGCCGGGACACTCTTTTTGAGTAGCCGTGCGCTATACAAAAATAAACATAACATAACATAACATAACATAACACCTGCACCATGGACACTCGCTAACACCCTTTAACAGTGCCCAGGTCTCCATAGCCACCCTCTCTCAGATGCATTTAATTAGTTATATAGTCAGGGCCGGACTGGGAACCAAAACCGGCTCTGACAAAGTGCTCGGCCCCCCCACTCCCACCCCACCAGCCCCCCTCCCCACTCAGGGGGTTGGAGGTGCCGGGCTCAAAACCGGCCCCCACCCTTGCGGCGCACCGGGGAATTGCCCGGTGCCCGCTATGGCCAGTCCGGGACTGTATATAGTGCCACTCATACCAGAGTAGGGTGTTAGAGAACTTTGCATCACGCAAACATTACACAGGGACAATTAATCATACCTTTGTAAATCAGTGTATAGGAAAAGTTACATAAGACAGAGGCTGACAAGGTGTAAGAGCGACATGTCATCCAAGCTGGTAAGCAGTATACTTTAAGAGTGATTGATTTGAATAACACTAACTCAGAATTTAAAAAAGAACACCATAGTTGGGGTTTCTCTTTAATAAGAATCGCAGCATACATGCAGTTCTTAGATGAAAGTTAATAGCTCACTGTTCTATAATAGGATTTTAACTTATAAAGTGCAAGTAACAATAGGATGTCTCTTTTAAAGGCAGTAGCCCAATGCCCTCTTTAAATTATATGCACTGTGTAATACGAAAGTTCTTTGCAGCAGACACATTAACCCCCTGAGCTACTTATAGTGAGTCAAAACCTCAGCTAGACAAAATTCTATCTCTCTCCAGAAAGAACATTAATCACAGGAGTTATCTTGACATTTATTTTGTTACCTGGAAATTGCTGGAGGAAAGAAACTTGGCAGCAGGTGTTATAAAAAACAATAAACTTGCACACACTGCCCCCCTCTGGAAGTCAGCAACAGGTGCGGTGGCACCAGTCGTACCACCCTAGAGCCAGCCCTGGACACACCCAAGGAGTTTTAAATGAAAGGAAAAATCAGGAAGATCTTTTAGGCTCATAAATGGAGCCTTTGCATCACACAAAGTCAAAGAGTCATTCTACAGTATCATCAGGCCACACTTCCTGTTCAGCTCTTCACCACCAAACCGATGGGTAGAGAGTAGTCCAAGGAGCAGTGTAAGTTCATTATCCGACCCATTCCTGACATGTCCTCAACCTTCTACTGATGGAGGCGCTGGTTCTGCTTCAGTCCTGTTCAGCTGGGCTGCAGATCATCATCATAGATCCTGTGGGAGGCTCCTTCCTTCAGTCATTCTCCATGCAGGAATCATCTACTGTGCCCTGTGCTTGTAAAGTAAAGCCAGACACGGCTCAGTCAAAGGTGGTCCACCCTAAAGTAAAGCCAGACACAGCTTAGTCAGAAGCTGTGCACCCTAAAGTTAAGCCAGCCACAGCTCAGTCAGAAGGTGTGCCACCCTAAAGTAAAGCTAGCCACAGCTCAGTCAGACGGTGTGCCACCCTAAAGTAAAGCCAGCCACGGCTTATTTATTTTTGATATTTCTAAAGCGCAAACAAAGGCCCGTAGGCGTCTCGGCGCTAAGTATCTGAATTATTTACCCTGGGAGGAAGGAGCGGTATCTATTGATTAAAAAGCCAGGTCTTAAGTTGCTTACGAAAAGACCATAAAGATGGACTGGCTTGGATCACGTGGGGTAGAGTATTCCACAGCTTTGGAGCCGGCACCAGGAATCTTCTGTCACCCCATGAAACCGTTTTAGTACGGGGAACCACAAGATTGACTGAGCAAGAGGAGCGTAGTGTTCTGGACGGGCGGTAGGGAATCAAATTGCGGATGAGATGAGCCGGTCCTAGATTATGCAAAGCCTTATACACGATGCATAGAGTCTTAAACTTTATTCTATTTTTGATGGATAGCCAATGCAGCTCTCTGATGGTATTAGAGGCAGGGTGATGTTTGGGAATGTTTCCCAGAAGCCTGGCAGCTGAATTCTGTATTATTTGTAGTTTGTTTAAGACTCCTTCTTGTGCATTGAGGAATAAAGCATTGCAATAGTCCAAAGTGGACAACACTAGGGAAGTGACCAGAGTTTTACCGGCTTTGTCTGGAAGAAAAGGGAGAATTTTTTTAATGAGTTTCAGTTTAAAAAAGGCTGAGGAGGTGATCTGGTTAGCATGTGGGTGAAACGTAAGGCGATCATCAAAAATGACATCCAGATTCCTCACCTTGCTAACAGGCTCAGGAGGGGGGCCTAAGGAGGAAGGCCACCAATTGGACGACCACTCTGGAGTTAGCGGTCCAAAGATGACTACTTCCGTCTTATCGGAGTTTAACTTTAAACAATTGGAGGCCATCCAGCTCCCAATTGCTACCATGCCTGATTTGAGATCATCCGCTATTTTATAGCCATTGTTCTTGATGGCTAGGACCAACTGGGTGTCATCTGCATAGGAAGTAAGGCTCATCCCATAAGCCCGAATGACATTGGCTAAGTCCGACACATAGATGTTAAAAAGTGTCGGACGTAGGGATGAGCCTTGAGGTACTCCACATGGCAGAGACAAGGTGGACGAGTGAAAAGGTCCCATTGTGACTACCTGGGTTCTATCAGTCAGAAGGTGTGCCACCCTAAAGTAAAGCCAGCCACAGCTCAGTCAGAAGGTGTGCCACCCTAAAGTAAAGCCAGCCACTGCTCAGTCAAAGGTGTGCCACCCTAAAGTAAAGCCAGCCGCGGCTCAATCTGAAGGTGTTCCACCCTAAAGTAAAGCCAGCCACTGCTCTGTCAAAGATGTGCCACCCTAAAGTAAAGTCGGCCACAGCTCCATCAGGTGTTCCATCCTAAAGTAAAGCCAGCCACAGCTCAGTAAGAAGGTGGGCCACCCTAAAGTAAAGCCAGCCACAGCTCAGCCAGAAGGCGTTCCATCCTAGAGTAACCCAGCCACGGCTCCGTCAGAAGGTTTGCCACCCAAAAGTAAAGCCAGTCAAATGCTCAGTCAGAAGGTGTGCCACCCTAAAGGAAAGCCAGCCACTGCTCAGTCAAAGGTGTGCCACCCTAAAGTAAAGCCAGCCACTGCTCAGTCAGAAGGTGTGCCACCCTCAACTAAAGCAGCCGCAGCTCAGTCAGGTGTGCCACCCTAAAGGAAAACCAGCCACTGCTCAGTCAAAGGTGTGCCACCCTAAAGTAAAGCCAGCCACTGCTCAGTCAAAGGTGTGCCACCCTAAAGGAAAGCCAGCCAACCAGCAAAGTGTAAATCTTTGCAGATACTTCCCCCAGCACTTGCACTGGAGCGAGATGGCAGCAACACACAGTCAATGGAATTTGTATTGAGCAGTCACCTGACAAATGCCTCAGGGGGCGTGAGCTGCTGCTTGGCATGTCAGGGGTAGGGTGACCAGACGTCCCGAATTTGCCCAGAGAGACCCGGTTTTTCACCAGCTGTCCCGGCAGATTTCAGCAAATTTAGCTCATGTCCCGGTTTTTAGAGGGGGTCGCCTGAAAACAGTGAGAGACACTTTTTTGGGTGTTCTAAAGCTGTGCTATTTAGCACCTGTTATAAGTACACAATTTAATTAATAGATATGATGTTCGTTGTAGTAATGACATTTTATTTATTTTCTTAATGCATGTTCTGTGATCCTATGTTAATGAGAGCTGTCATTTTGCCCATTCCGTGGATGAAAAATTGCAGTCCTTCTTCTATTTTCCCCAAATGTCCCGGTTTTGATTCTCAAGATCTGGTCACCCAAGTCAGGGGACTTGTTTGCCCATGCAGCTAAACCCGGTTTTAACAAGGGATTGTTTCAAGTCAGACACCTGTGCTGAAAGGCTTTTGTTTACTGAAAGCAGCGAACCCGCTACAGGATACCAGAGCCGTAATGCCCTGGAGCTTTGGAACCTGGAGGGGCCTTAACCCTGGCGCAGAAAACCACCACTTTGTGCAGCATTCAGTGTGTTCCGAATCATACTGTACACTTCCCAAGCTTAGCGCATGTGTGCACAGACACAACCCACAATCCCACTGAAGACTCCCACTTAAAAAGAACGACATGGATTTTACTTCAAGGGTGAGTAGAACATGCCGAAGCATGCAGGTAAAATATATCCCGTTTTTAAGAAACCTGTAGCTCCCTGTGGCTGCGACGGGAAGTCTCCACAGGATATGCTGCATTTTATATTTTTATGTACATTTTATGAGTACCCTCGTAGGCGGTATCTTGTCACTCTTTTAAAGAAATTACATTTTAAACAAATTAGACCCGCCCTTGTATACTTACAGCTGTTGCATTCTGATTGTGTTCTTCAGGTGTTAGAATTTTTAAAACTAACGGTGAGAATAAGAAAATGCCTAGATGAGTAATTGCGAATTACAGCCCGAAGCACTTCTGCACTTTTTTTCCGCACATGGGCACTAGTCGCACTTTCCCTGTACTGTTTTGTCTACTCACTTTGTTAAGAAATTTATATGTAGTATGTATTCAATATTGACTTTGTAATTCTGTGATGTTTTCCTTTTAAAATGAAATGTATAATGTTTTGTACTTTTATGGATTGCAATATATCCGAAATAAAGTCAATTTGATTTGATTTGATTTTGATTTATATCCCATGCCCTGCATGTAAATCATCCAACACCAACCAGCGGTCAGCGTCCCCAGCGTCTCGTGCTGGGCAGTGGCTGTCCTTCACAACATTTGGGGGAATACTTTGTGTTTACCCTTGACGAGCAGAGCTGCGCTCCTCTGGAGGAACCATAACACAACGTGGACAACAGGTACTTATGGAGCGTAATCACCTGCGGGAGAACCAGGGGATCCGGCAGAAACGCTGAACAGAGGCAGTGTGACAACACTGACGACACAGTGCGAGGACTTACAAATCTGCAATAACACACATGGGCCCATGAAGTTTTTTGCAAAGTTCACAAAAGGTGGAAAATCCTGAAACAAAAACCTACACACACACTAACGCACACTGACACACACTCCCTCTCTGTTTCTCTCTCTGGCAGGATGGCAAGGGAGTGCGGCCTTAAGGGAATGCCGCCTGAACGCTGCACTCTCTTGGGTTCTGTAAGGCGCTTTAAGTGCGGTGAAAGTGCACAGCCACGAAAGGAAGAAGAAGTGTTTTAAGAAACCTCGTTTCACCACAGGTACAATGGCCCAGTTAAGAGTCTAACCATATAATCTCTAGGGTTGTCGACTCTGGGTCCGGAAGATGAAACAACGCTTGATCATGCGTCCTCGCTGAATACGAATCATGTTAATGCTCAGAGTGGCCGTAGGGTTAGTCGCAGAGGGCTACTCCGTCACAGTCTGTGGTGTGTAGCCCAGCATTTATTCTTAAACATCCACCTGAGTGCTAGGGTGATGTTGGTTCTTCAAAAGACCAGCCAGGGCCCCCCCACCCCTAGTTGGCATAGACAGCCGAGCAAGCAGCACAATGAGGCCTGCTTTGCGGGTGTTGGGTGTATAAGTGAGAGCAGTGTGCAGCACGGCGCGAGGGATGCTGATAAGCTGCCTGATAAGCTGCGCTGTTGCTTACATGTCTTCTATTTTCGGAAGCTGCTGCCTTTGCTAGTTCTAGCATCAACCTGACACTGCCGGCCCCAGCACCCCACCTGCAGGACCGCACAAGTGACAGATGCCGTGCCTGCATCACTCCCGCTTCAGAACACAGCTCCCCGGGGTCTCGCCCTTTAAAGCGCGGGCTCGCTGCTGACACACACTGGAAATACTGTTTGATATGGAAACAAAGAGGCATACCCAGGCACTGAGTCAGGGATCAAGGGAGCTGGAGCGAGGCAGAGCAGGGAGTAAGGGGCGTGGTTTCAAGGCTAATGCTAGTGTTTCATGCGGTGAGTCAGGCGCACCCCTCCTACCTTCTCTGCGAAAACGGAAACGCAGCCACAATCTGTTGATTTTGGAGTGAGCCAGTTTCTGTTGAGAGAAAATGAGAACCTTGTTAAATAGATATTAGGAGCGCGGAGACCTGAGGACGCGCCTTCGGTACTGCTCGAGATAGTGGCGTCATTGTCTTGGAAAGCAGAGGTGAACTCGGCACCCAAAGCACAGAATCCCAGCGCGCGCCGGGCACTGGGGTTCAAAGGGCGTGCGGCGTGAGAGCGCGCCGGCGCCGCCGCACGAGCACTCTGTGCAGTCCACACCGCAGACATGTCTACGGCAGATCTGCTTGTGCTTTATTTCACTCCCCCGGCCACAGCAACAAATGCACATGAATCTAATTTTGGGTAAACTGGCAATTAATGACATAAGTGATAGACAATAAGAATTGGACTAGAGGAAGACTTGTAGAGCTGTAATTAGAATGAGGCACACACTGGCAGCTGTTGGGAGTGAGGGCCTTATGTAGAGTTTGTTATAGAGGATACTCTGTGAAAACGGGATGGATATTCATTCTGCCTTTCGTATAAAGAGCGCCAATGGCCGTAATGCACTTGTAATGTGGCAGGTGGGACATCCGTCATATCTTTGTGACAGAGAATCCCATCTGCCAAACTCTAAATATGGTCCTAAATCCAAATAACCCATAAAGAATCCAGACCCGCTGCATCAATTTCACAGCAATGGAGCAGGTGCTGCATCGAAGTCAGAGTGGTGCATCACGGACAACAGTGATGGTATGCTCGAAACTCACTTTGTGGCGGTTCGTCTGACTCACTGCGATGGGAAGCTGGGGCCTGCGGTGAAAGCCGTGGTTGATGCGCCGATCAGGAACCACCCTCCGGTGCTGGCAGCGGCGATGCATCAAACTTTGTAGCAATGCATCGATAAAAACAAAATCTGGGAGATTTTCTCCATCTGTTCACCAGATTCCACTTCCAAGGACCCAGGCACTGGATTTAGCACCACTTGCCAAGTCAGGACTCTCAGCAGGAGAGCCCAGGCACTGCTGGGTGAAGTCTTTGATGGCCCTGAGATTTCTGAACAGGAGACAAGCACACACACACACTTGGAGAACCTTTGAAACAGGATACAGGAAGCAAAGTCCAGTCTTTTCACTCCTAGGACAGAGGTAACAAGCAAGTGTAAGTTCTGTGTACAGTATCCAGCTCTTCTTTCTGGCAGAATGTCCTTAGTCCAAAAGTGTTCTGATCTGAGAGTGACAGATGTCCAGTACTGCTAACCCTCTCTGACTTTGATATAAGGGAAAGTCTTTGTAGTTCACAAGACCCTGCCTTTCCCTGACCTTGCTCCAGGCACACCACAGGGCCCCAGTACCATCCGCCTGGGTTCTGAAACGCGTTGGCATTTCGCGAGGCATTTTGAGGGGCATTTAGTTACATCTGAAAGTGTTGAGTGTTGAAGGAAACTGGATAAGGATTGAGACACTATCCAGACACTCTCGAAACATTGCTGTTGAAATAATACATGTGGTTCATAAAATTGGATACTTTCATGATTATTATTGTTTTTTGTATATGATGCAAACTTGAAAATGTGTTTTGTATCTGATTAATGTATGAATCAATTTGAT
This sequence comes from Lissotriton vulgaris, assembly GCF_964263255.1. NCBI lineage: Eukaryota > Metazoa > Chordata > Amphibia > Caudata > Salamandridae > Lissotriton > Lissotriton vulgaris. The sequence continues at coordinate 2,120,060,226 of NC_141687.1, read as the reverse complement.
GATTTTGTCGTGCTAGTAATTTGTTGTTAATAATCTTCAATTGTGTGTATGTCCAAATTTTGTCTTTGATTGTAGGTCATTGTGAATTGCATTCTCTATATGTGATAGTTTATGTGTTAACTTGAGGAATATGTGTTTCTTTTTCAGTCCTTTAAAAAAAAAATGATTCTGATCAATTCAAAAATTATTTTTTAAAAAGGAATGGTTTATAATATTCCATTCGAACAGATAAAAGAGTAGTCTGATCGTTACTCCATGATTAGTAGGAGTGTATGGTAACACGGAGCCAGGCTCGTTGTTTTGTGTTTCGAATTTTGAATAGCCCTACCTGGCCCAGGTCCCTTGGGCTGAACCCCTACAGTTGTTTGCACTTTCTAAAAGTGGCATTTTCAAACACACCATTTAATATAAACCAACTTCGCCAAAATATGTATTTTTAAATTGTGAGTTCAGAGACCCCAAGTCCACATAATCAAACTTCAAATCCCTATCAGCTAACAATGGGACATTTCACTCAAAAGTTGTTTAAAGGCAATCCCCATGTTATCCTGTGGGAGAGATAGCCTTTAAAATAGTGAAAAACTAAATTTGCAGTATTTTACTATTAGGACATTAAAACACAACAGCGCATGTCCTATCTTTTAAATACATTGCACCCTGCCCATGGGACTGCCTTGTGCCTGCCTTAGGGGTGAACTACATGTAGTAAAAGGGAAGGTTTGGACCTGGCAAGTGGGTGCACCTACCAGCTCAAAATGGCAGTTTGAAACTGCCCTCACAGACACTTCAGTGGCAGATCTGAGACATGTGTGCAGGGCTACCAATGTGAGTGGCACAATCATGCCGCATTTCCACTAGTATCATTTGATTTACAGGCCCTAGGCACACCGGGTGCACTTTTCTAGGAGTTTACTAGTAAATCAAATATGCCAATCATGGATAAACCAACCACCAATACAATTTAAACAGAAAGCATATCTACTTTAGCACTGGTCAGCAGTGGTAAAGTGCCCAGAGTCCTAAAACCCACAAAAACAGGTGGAAGAAGACAAAAAGTTTGGGGAAAACCCTGCAAAATGGGCCTAGTCCAAGAGTTGGTATGACCATGCATACATAAACATCAGAACTAAGACTGCCTGCAAGACAAAGTAATCAGTGATGGTTTCCTTTTTAATTTTTTTATTGTATTAATTGCTCGCAGTAATTATTGCTAACTATTAATAATTATATGAGTATGATGCCAATGAGAAGCATTTTTATTTGAATGTATTGTATATGCATGATGCCTGCTCATAACGAATACTTTTCTAGTTGTGATTTTTGTGTGTGGATGTGTGTCTCCTTGCTCATAAAATGTTGTGTCTCCGGATCAAGGATTTCATATTCCCCCCTGTCTGTTTGTGTTTGTTGAGTTAGTGAGGTGGGTTGTGAGGGAGTGAGTTAATGGACAAGTGAGTGAACAATACAGAGTGGATGAGTGGAATATTGTCTTTGCCCACATATACACAGCAGCCTTTAGGTGCTTATTTGTGTCTGAACTAAATGAAGTGTAGTGTTTCAAACCTTCCAACGTCCAGTGGCAGGTGAAATGCATTTAGAGTGGCTCAGATAGAAATTGTTGAACCATTGGAAAGAGATAAACGTAATGATGTCAGACTCGAATATCTTTGTTAGTTTACCTTACCCTTTTAACCAAATACTCAGTATAGTCCCCAAAGAACTAGAGTGTCTAGATGCTAAAAGTATTTCCATTTCTGCTATTTGCTGCAATAAAGGAAGTTGAATGTCTTAAGTTGAGTTCTGTTTTTGAGTAGTTTGAGAACCACCAATTGGTGTCCATCCAATACCCTAATATCAAACAGTAGAAATTCCAATTGTTTACGACTCGGTTTTATGGGTGCCCCTGCCTTGTTTAAATTGCCATTTCCTCCCTTCCTAATACCTTTAAAAACAATAGTTTTTATTCCAGTAATTTCAGAAAGAGTTATAACTTTTTTCCCTTCATTACAATGTTTTTCTGTTTTAGACCTACCTCACTATTGTGTTTTGGGTGTGGTGCAGATTTTCAAGACATTTGTTACATTTTCATTAGTTCTGGATTTCACAAGGATGACATTCCTCCATGTTTAAGATTTACATCGGCTGCTTTTTCTTGATTAACATATTGTATTGATGCTGATGGTGAGTGTGTGTTAAGGAATGGAATAAATTCTGACAGCCAGCAGGCTGAAACAGTGAAGGATGTACTGGACGCTTGGAAGGTGATCTCATACCCGACACACACCCCATCATAGGGGCCCTCAAAACAGACAAGAAGTGAACAGTCAGTTGACAGATGCATGATGGGTAAATGAGATGACAAAGGGGTACCATGGCCCTCACATCCAGGTCCTTTGTATCCATGTCATAACCCGTTGGCATCCTAGGTTCTGATACACGTTTTCTCCACTATCATCAACAAAACCACGGCAATCTCATGAAGCCCCGCTACTGTCACTTTTGCAGATACCCAATTAATGCCTTGTACATTATACAATATCTGTAGTGTGTGCTGTACAGGCTAGACCACTGGCAAAAGATTAATTTATTAAGCCATCAAGACTACATGTTGCACAAAACCTTGAACTCACTTCCAGCCAGCTTTAGGTGCATCCAGGAGTATATACACTTCAGAAGACAGTTGAAAACGTGGCTATTTCCTAGATAAATGCACAAACTGAAGACCAGCAACAGAGCCCAGAAAATAGTCACACCCTCACATCCAATGCTCGGTTTATAACCCCCAAACTGCAAATAACTCAACCAGCAAACTGCTTTCATTAGGCAGGTAAGCGAAAAGGTCTGATCTATGGGTCGCCGTGACATCATATAATTCTGTTCTCCCATATATAACTGTTATTGTCCACCGTAATATCAAACCCATAATACACAGCAATCAGCCACAAATTGTAAGTTATGCATATCTTAATACATATCTGCTATGAGATTGGTTCATCACCAGCACTGTACAGCAAAAAAAAAAACATCACCAAACAAACAGGCATGGAATAACTGAAGAGATCTGTCACACATTACTGGAACGTTTGGAGGACTTTAATATAGTCCATAGTTAATATAGTCCATTTACTGCAGGTCCTAAACATCTATACAATTTGATTGCTTCCTCATGCCTCATATAGACAATATGATTTGGGATGATAATAAAACTTTCCATCCCTACCGATCTCTCCCTTTCTCTCTCCTTCCAACCATGCCAGCTCAGGACCACATCTATACACAAAATATCACTGAGTGCAGTGACCAGCTAAGCAGACTATATCATATGAAATACCATCAAGGGACCTGCAGAGCTGTTCAAACAGCATACTAAAAACCATAAAACTGTGTGTCTGTCTCTTACACATCATCACCCAACACACTGCTATGGGCTGCATCCCATAACATGCTAACCGCACCTCAGTGGTCATCCGCATGCCATGGAAACACTTCCTACATAATATTAAAAGTAAAAACATCCTTCCAACCACAAACTCTGCAGGGTGTAGCAAACTACTTGTGTAGGCAAGTGTGTCCGGACCTTACATATGGGTAGTAAGTGCTATAAAAAATACTGCAATAAAATACGATACAAGAATTCTTCATGAATACCTGAGTACCTTATCGTTTAGACCCATGCCCCTAATCAGACACTATCCTATTGTGATTAGGTAGCAAGACGTTGTCAGTTTACAAATGTTAATAAACATGCTGGAAATTCAAGTTTAACACCTATGAATGGTTGCCACTGCATACAGTTGTTGGTATATAGGTGAAGGCCATCTAATTATCTAACGTGAATTTGAGTGGTTCTTTCTTTGCGTCTTGGCACTTTTTAATGTGGTGTAGCTGTGCCTAATATTTTTAAGTAAATATCTTTATTAAGCAGTATATTTCCCCTTGTTTTTCCATTAGAAATATATATATATTCCATTAGCAGTAGATCCATATGTTATAATTGGATTCTGCAGAAAGGTTAGGTAACTGGCGTTTAACTTTTACAAATAGTTCTGCTGAAAGTCATACATTTCTTATTACATTGTTTTGTTCTCCTGAGATGCCCTCTTGTTTGCAGGGGCATGGTTGGAAGGCTGATGATGGCAGATGCGTGAGTCTGTCGCTCTACAATGGCTTATTTTCTGTCCTTTAGTTATTGGCACCCAGAGCTGATATTTTCTCAGTAGGACGTTCCCTGAACTGGGGGGTGAACTGTGAGAGCCAGCAGGCTAAGAGGAGGTGGGCTGTCAGCCCGGTCTGTGCTGCGGCCCCTAAATAGGTTTTCATTATGGCGGCCCTGGACTACGGATGCGCTCTGTGACTGGGCATGGCCTGCAACAGAGTTTCGGAGGCGGCCTTGAAAAGAGAGACCAGAGGACCAGGTGACCATGGAGTTAGTGAAGGGGTGGCCCAGCCGGCTACAATATGGATGCCGAAGAGTGCGAGTGGCTCCCAGCAACTGTGGGAAGCTGCAGCGGCTCTTGAGGCCCTGAAGGAGAGGTGACTTGGCCAGACCATGAGAGGTTGATGAGGAGTGGGCCCGCTTCAGGCACCGGTAGGCTCGCAGACTTAGGGCAACTACTCACAGCTTTCAGCTGAGTCAGGAGCTGTTGCAGGTGCAGGACACTGACACCCTGGCTATGTTCTGCCACGAGGTTGGTGCAGTAGGCAGCCTCCAATGAGCTGCGGTCTGGAAGGTGGCAGTAATTGGGTGCAGGTGTGATGGGAGGCCCCCCCAGGGTAGTGAACATTCGGGCCTAGACCGGGGCCCAAGGACCTACAAACAGCTGGTGGTTGGGCTGGAGGGGAGGCTCTCCTAATGTTGCTCCATGTGGGAGCATACTGAGACCCTAGCACGCTGTGGGGGCATCTGGCAGCTTGGAGATCTGAGTGAAGGGCTTCAACACCAGTCTGAGTATTGAGCTGTACCTTCTTGCATCACAGCTGTGCCTTTGTGGTGACTCCTACCAGGTGTGTGAATCCCAGGTGTATGCCCCGATGGATCCTAGTGACAGCAATGCTTCCCAGGGCCTATAGTCCGGGTTAACAACTGTAGACATTGCAGTGTGATGGTGGGGCTGGCCCCTTGCCGCCTTAAGGCCCGGCACTTCAGGCGAATTGAGGTGGTGCTCCATTTCTGGGCGGCCTAATTATGCAGGCTATGCCAATACCTACGGTGGTGCTCCCGTGGTTGGCGGGGTCCTAAGGCTGGCGTCACAACCCTTCCGACATCAAGGAGCTGCATCGGGAGGACTTACTGCTGAAAGTTGTTGAACTTCGCATAGCCAGTGGTGGCTGATGGGAACAGACGCCACTTACCAGCACCTTATTAACCCACCCTGTAAGACGAACCTTGCCATGATGGGTAAGACACAGTCGAAGACAACGGGGGCACCACCTGATCACCTGCGAGCTGAGACAGGAGGGCAGGGCTGGGGCCTCCGATAAACCCAATTCAACAGCAGGTGGCTAAGATACTTGAGGCCATAGCAGACACTAGGAACACTTTTCCTCAAGATATCAGCACTGTGTCAGTGGGGCTAGGGCTCCTTAGATCACAGGCACACATATGGTGACAATCACATAGAGATGCTGCAACATGCACCTCCAGAAAACACCATCAGCTGACATGGAGAGTTAAAGTGGCATAATCCTCACTCGCTGACCTACAACATGCACACCAAATGGTGTCACACCATGTTTACAGAGCTCTCTGATAGAGTTTGCTTGCTTGAACGTAGGGCGGAAGTTGCCAAAGGGTGTAGAAGGCAGAATAACTTTAGGGTGGTCGGGCTACCTGAAGGGGGTGGAGGGCAGAGGCATGATTGCTTACCTTGAACCTTGGCTCCGGACAGTAGTTGCCCCAGACAGTTTGTCAGCCTTCTACACCCTAGAACGAGTACATCAGGTACTGGCCCGCCCACTGGCACTAGGGAGCCCTCTGCGAACGGTGATGGCAAGGCTCCTTCACTACAAGGATAGAGGCATACTGCATCAGAAGGCGAAAGCTGCAGGCCCGTTCATGGTTGATATTAGCAAGGTCTAGATATTTCCAGACTATATGGTGGAAGTACAAAAGAGACAAGCCTCGTTCCGCGAGTTTAAGAGGGCTCTTCGAGAGGAGGGCCTGTAGAATTTCCTAATGTTCCCTACCAGGCTCCGGATACTGTTAGAGGGAACACCCCATTTCTGTGATGATCCCAAAGCAGCCTGGGAGTGGCTCGAAGTCTACAAGTCTGGATGCCAACCTCCATGGTCAGAGCCTACTTCCGCACTACAGGAGTGGAAGTTAAGGAAGAGGACCCGGAGGAGACCCCGAAATGGGCTGTCAAGGAAACAACTCTTTTATAACAACAAGGGACCCCAATACAGTTAGCCAGGGACCTCGGGGAGCAATTTTCTGAAACAACAGTGGTCCCGTGCATGAAGCAGTAAACAGCCAATGAATATAGACGAAATCAAATCTATATTTTAGAAAGACTTGCCCAGCCGGACAGGGGTCCTTCAAGTTTACTGAATAAACAGAAATTTCAAAAGTAGAACAAGGATACCTTCCACAAAGCCCCTGTGTGGTACACAAGCCTGTGCCCAACACTAGCGGGGTGATTACCGTTGGTGAAAATAGGAAAGGTTTAAAGGCAAAACAAACGTTTTTCTGCTTACATATACATTGTACAGAAAATATCAATTAGCACCGTTACATCAACCTATACAATCAAACATCTGTATAGGGTGCATGAGCAAGTCGACGGCGTTTCGGTTCCCCTAAAGGGTCATGGGAACCATCATCAGGACAGACAGTTATATTGCCTTTTTCATTAAACCTCAAATTGCCGAGGCAGTGCGCGACAGGTCATTATGTAAGAGTCAATGCTCATTTAGTTCGATCCAGCAGCCCCGGTTTGGACGGCAGTTGCCGCATTACAGAATCGTAACCGGTCGACGCCAGGGTAAGCCGGTAATTGCGGTCAAAGCGATGTTCCCTGGTGTGTTTATTCAGTAAACTTGAAGGACCCCTGTCCGGCTGGGCAAGTCTTTCTAAAATATAGATTTGATTTCGTCTATATTCATTGGCTGTTTACTGTCAAGGAAACAAAGCACGTCCTAGACAGCGAAAGAAAGGGCTGCTGCCCTTCAAGTCGTGGCCGAGATTGTGAAGGTGATGGAGACCACTTCAGAGGTCGGTTACTCCTCTGTGAAAGGTACTGGTGACTCTGACGTGAATTCCTCCCAGGCTGACAGCACCCTGCTGCTGATGGTTACTCCAAGAACAGCGGGTGACCTTCTCCTAATTGACATCTCTGAGCAGTGAGGACGCTTTGCATGTTTTGGAACATTCTGATATATGCTGTGCAGACTTGCTGGGTGTTATTGATGCTCTTGGCCGGAGTTGAGCACTGCTGTCACTGGGCTGTAGCCCACCCCCTCTCAGAGGGTTTCACCTGGAGTTGGGGCCTTCTGAAGACACTGACGGTTTGCTTATAGTTTGGGTGGATAGTCATTGCCAGACTGCTCCTAGGATGGGGAGTTCATGTTCAAGGGTGATTTTTGTGTTTTGGTTTGATTTGCACGGATTTCACTGATTTCTTACCTGGGAGATGGTAGGAGGAGGGAGAGTTCCGGGAGGTGTGTATCCCTTTGGCACCAACACCCTAGACACTGAAGCTCATGGCATGGAACATTATGGAGATAGGCTCAGCCACCAAGCGGCATAATACCCACAGATATTTAAGTAGGCCGGGGTACAAATAGCCATGCTGCAGGAGACAAATCTTATACAGAGTGAGGTCAAGAAGCTGCTACGAAGGTGGAAAAGGCAGATATTTGCGTTCTCCTTTTCAGCATATGCCAGTGGTTTGCTAATCTAGATAAGGGCCGGTGTCCCTTTTTAACCCTTTCACTCATACATGGATAAGGACGGTCGATATGTACTATTGACTGAGAGACTGCCGGGCCGAGTCATCACCCTCGGCAGTGTGTGTATCTTCAGCTAGGACCGGACACAACTCTTACACAGACTGTCAGCCTCCATGGGTGTATTGACTATGACGGACATGCTCCTTGGTGGGATTTTAACTTTGTGGCTGTGTTACCCTGGACTGCTCTCTCCCTCCGTTGCCCGGGGCTAAGACCCACCGCAACACAACGATTTTTGCGACTGGATGGGACACTCGGGTTTGGATTACATTTGATGGACATACTACACTGATGGTAGGGATTACTCCTTCTATTCCCCCATACACCTACTGAATACACAATCAGATGCGCTTTTATGCTCTCATGGTCTTGCCCACTTTATCACTCAGACTGAATACCTGGGGCTCCCAGTTTAGGATCAAAGTCCTTTGCTACTGGATTTCCAGCCCCTGGAGGAGTGCCTGCTGATTTCCTTATTTAGCCTTAACCCATTGACTTCGTAGGATACCTGTTTACGGGAGTCTCTAGGCGCAACCATCAACATTTACTTTGCCGTTAACACTAGTTCAGCTTCTACAGAATTAGTAGAGTGGGAGGCGTTTAAGGTCATTGTGCAAGGCCACTGCCTGCCTGGGTCAGTAATAGGTATACAGCTTGAACTACATCAGGAATTGGGGGACCTTGAAGACAATTTGCATGGTCTTGACTATGTTCAGGGAACAGAGACCACCAACCTGGAAAGCCTGCAGGAAGTGTGCACACTCTTAGATGCAGTGCCCGAGCGGCTACATTATCATCACCACAGTGTGGGAGGAGGGGCAACTTGGTAGACTGCTGGTGTGGCTCGTTAGGCCAGAAACCTGTGGGTCCCCGATCACGCATGTCAAATTCCCTAACTGGTGAGTCCATTTATTCACCAGAGTCAATTAATACATTGTTCCAAGATGACTACTAGGGCTATATAATGCACCATCTCCTGGCCTGCTGGCCACCCAGACAGCCTTTTTGGGTGCACCACAGCTCCGGGAATTGGTTAGGCAGGTGAGGGAGGCACCGGGAGGACCAGTGACGTTGCAGAAGATATGGGCAGCTAATGAAAGCATGGATAAGTGTAAAACCTCGGGCCTGGACGGCTTCCCTGCAGAATTATACTCTAGGTATACCTTGAAACTGGTCCTCCAGCTGGAGACCTTATATGCAGAGTCTTCAAGACTTGCGGTGGCTACCTGCTCAGGGGACCCGCACTGCAGACTTCCACCAACTCCCTATGCTCAACATGGATTTTAAAATACTTAGCAAAATCGTGGCACTTTGCTTGCTTTTGTACATGTCTCCTACAATCCTTGTTGATCAGAATGGGTTTATTCCATTACAAAACACCTTTGATAATCTGCGTAGGCTATACTCCATACTATATCACCGAAGGGTGTGATCTTTTCCGCAGGAAGCATTTTTGTCCATACATCTTGAAAAGGCCTTCGACACGATAAGTTGGGCCTACCTGTTTGAGGTCATGGAGAGCATAGGATTCGGAGGTGGTTCGATAAGGTGGGTGAAACCTCTCTATGAGAACCCCATGGCATGAGTTAAGACCAGCAAGATGGTGTCTCCACAATATGGGATTTTCTGAGGCATCAGAGAGGCCTGACCTCTATCAACGCTCTTGTTCGCTTTTGCTATCGAACCCTTGGCTGCATTGTTCAGACTGGGGGGGAATGGGTATTGGACTGACTGTGGGTAGGCAAGTTCATATTATTCCATACATGCTGATAACCTCCTGATTTATCTGACGGATGCTGTGGGAGGTTCTCCTATGGCCCTGGGCCTCATGGGGAAATTTGTATACCTCTCGGGTTCGAGGGTTAATAGAAATAAGACCTACTTATTCCCTGTGACCCAAATTTCTTTTGTCCCCTGGATCTTCCTGCGGACCTCAACTGGTCACAGACCCCCTTTAGATACTTGGGAATACATATTTTTCATTACCTTGAAGACCTCCAGGATGGCAATCTCAGGAAGACGCTCAGATCTCTTAAATCATCAATCCCTTTCTAGTGCTCTTTACGTCTGCTTGGATCTCTCTGTCTAAAAAGTCATGCTGTTGTCTTAGTTGTATTTTTTTTTTCAATCTTCTGATGGCAGTCCCTGCCTGCTGGTGTCACCAGGTGGATACTTTATTATGTGACCTAATATGGGATGAGGGGCGACAAAGGGTGTCCTTAGAAACACTGCAATATCCCATGGCGGAAGGCGGACTGGGAGCGCCATATTTTGTGTTATACTTCCTGGCCTTCCAAATACAGTGGGTGGCACAGTGGCTGGATTGGTTCGGACTGGAGGAGGCGGGACAGGTAGAGTCTGTGGCTGCCTTCTGCTTATTGTTGGCTAAACTGCTCAAACCAGCTCAAACCAGAGATCCCGCGCCAGAATCTATTACTGACCACTGCATTACAGTGCTGGAAACACTGCATGGCAAATACAGAGCAGATTGCTCTGTAAGCACTGGTCTTGCCCTTGATCGGTCTACCACATGGGGAACCACTGACGTTTTTCACCGCTGAGCAGATGACAGCTTGGACGGACAGAGGGTTGGAGACAATGGGGGAATGTTCCAAACTAAATACCATTGTTCCTTTTGAGGAGCTGGTCACGGGCTCTGGCCTTAAGGCTGGCCCGTTCCTCTGGTATGAGGCCCTCGTTCACACGTTCAGGGGACTCTGGGGAAGGGGCCATGAAGAAATCACAACACATACAGTTCTGCACTCCTTGCTCATCCTAAGCTTGGCGAAGCACTTGGTAAAAAGGTTCTATAGCTCGCTAACTGAGATGACTCACACACCTTTGTCAAAACTGTGCAGGCGGTGGGAAATAGTATTGGATTGGGAAATCTCAGACTCTGACTGGAATAGATTGTTGGCCTACCCTAAGATGGTCGATTTACAAAAGGGGGTGGTGATGAACAGAGTGTCTGAATTGAGCAGACCACTCTTACCCAGTCCAAAGATCAGGGCTTGATCCATCACCGTTATTTATCTCACTGCCCCATCCCAGCTCAGAACCTGGCTATATGCAAATCAGTCTGTCCCTGGCCCTACCCTAAGATGGTCTCAAGAAACACAAAACTAAAATATACGCAGTTTAGTTACTTGCATATGACCTACACTACACCCCACAGAATCTGAGTTGCATATGGTGGTGAATCTCACAATTATAGTGATGCAGACTTCGTACACATTACATGGGCATTCACCACACTGCGCCGGTTTTGGGACACTGTACTGGCGACGGTAGGTAATACACTGGAACGCACACTTGAGTCCACTGTTGCGGTCTGTCTGTTGGGGCTTTCCCAAACCCCCCAAACAGAAATTTGGGAACGTGTTTATTGCTCTTGCCCTGGTCCTGGCAAGGAAGAGGGTAACAGTGACCAGGAAATCCACTGAGGGGCCCGTGGTGGGGTACTGGGTGAGAGATGTGACTCAATTGGCTGGGACGGAAGGGCAGGTCCTAACGAGAGAGGAATCAAGGGGGTTGCAATGATGCCCCATAGTGGAGCAGTGGTAAGAGGTCCTGGATGCCAGGCAGCACCAGGAGCTTGACTCTACTGGTGACGTGGAGAGTCAAGGTGGGACCCAGGCAGATGGGGGAATGCACCTGTAACCGGGGACACTAAAGCAAGGGAACATCCATGCTGAGGAGCCTGAGTACGGGGAAGTCACTAATGGAGTTACTTGGTGCACCTCTAAATTAGATCGGGGCGAGAGGAGCACCTGCCCCCCTAGCCGTCCCTACACTCAATTGTGGCTAAGATGGGATAGCCATTAGGACAGCGGGTTGATAAGGCAGGACCCCGGACCTCACCCTCCCCATACACCAAGTTCACCCAGATCATTACTAGATCACTGAATTCTTTGGGCCACCCTGCACTAGTTTGTTGAAAGTTACATTTGTTAAGTTCCGTACAAGAGGCATCTGATCATCCCAATGGGACACAAAGCGAAATGGGGAGGAAGCATTTTGCATACACCCCCTCCAAACTTTGGAACTCTCTGCCTAGTTGTCTTAAAAAAGAATCCAATCTGCTTAGTTTTAGAAAGCACCTAAAAACCTGGCTCTACTAATGTCTCTTCATCCTCTCCTTTGCTTGCCTATCCTTGTTAAAGCGTCTAGACACCTCTGGGTATATGTAGCGCTATATAAATTCCTCATTTCATTTCATTTTTCCTCCAAGCTCCTTCTCACAATGGGTTAGATCCTCTTAAAATCGTAGATACACAAAGGCTGGATAACACACCACATTGACACAATCCCCAGTGGTTAAGCCACAGTTAATGAGCTCCACTGCATTGTATTTGCTGCAGATCCTTGACAATGGATGTTTTAGGGAATGGATACATACAAGATGCTCAAACATGTCTATTATTCGCATATCATGCTGTACTCAAAAGGGTGACGTGTGCAGTGATGCGATTGCAAATGTCTAACTGCCATCATACCAAATGGCAATAAAAATATGTTTAACCCCTTCACTGCGGCGGCTATTCCGCCGCAGTGCTAAGGGGGCGGGGCGGAAGAGCGGCGGGCGCATGCTGGTGACGGAACCGCTCCGTCACCAGCGTCAGTTGCGCTTTGCTTATGACGGAGCTCAATAGAACGCTCAGCGCAGGCGCGGAATTCGCTCCGCGCATGAGCGGTGGGCGGGCCATGACGGAACCGCTCCGTCATCAGCACAGCGCCACCGCAGCTGATGACGGAGCGGTTCCGTCATCAGCAGGGAATAAGATGCCCTGTGTTTAACAGCAGCATGGCTGCTCTTTATTTGCGGCTTATGATCTCTACTGTGTTTTTTCTTCTGCTCATATTCAGTATAATGCTGATTTTTCCTTTGACCAGCTCCTTGATTCATACTTCTTCTTGCTACATAGGTCCCCGTGCGCTCATTTCTCTCCGGCCTGGCTTACTGCTGCCTTTTCTTTGGCGTTGCTGTAATTCATGAACAGACATCTGCAATGAGGGCTCGGTTAGGAAGATTGGCCTTGGGACTGCAGTTTTCAAACTGGAGTCATCCATTTCCTGTTCTGCACTCTTCAGCAGGTATTGATTCCCGGGATCTCCGTCCAGTCGAATCGTTCACAGCAGCACTGTAGCCTAGTGAGCATTAAGTTACCAAGGTGACGGGCATCACTGACAAAGAGCTTCTCAAATAAAATCTTTAAAACAGTGCTTTGCAACAAGGTTATTTCTAGACTTATGCTAAGCAGGCAAGTCAATCCAGCAGTGTGGCATTTTGGATAAGATGCTCTTTCCTCACTATTTTTATGTATTTTAATTTTTATAATTTTTTCTTTTCTTTTCTTTTATTCTTGTTTCTTTACCTTTACAAATTAAAATATACTTTGCCAAAGAAATGTAATGTACAATTGACTTATCATGTATTGTGAGGAAAACGGAACGAAAAAGCACTTAATCAATGAAAGGGGTAGGAGGAAAGGCAGAAATTTCACATTGTCATATTCACTGCCTCTATAGTAAGACGATCTCTATAATGTAAGGAGAATTATTGTGAAGCTGTTCGTTGTTAACTTGTTCACATTGAGGCTTTGAAAAAGCAAACGCTTTGCGTCCAAGCTGTTGTTTTACACTGTAAGGCAGGGAGACTTGTAAATGTATATATAATTCCATGCAAGTAACAGACGTCCTTTTTCATTACCTCTGCTTACCTTCTTATATTGTTATTTTTCATAATCAAATCATTTGTTGCAAGTCCCCTCCAGTGCACTTCTTCAAATGCTGGTAAGCGCACACGATTCCCTTTGAATGTGCACTGTAGGTTAGCGTTGGAAGAGTCTACAGCCAATGCCCTCCTAACAAAAAGCGCACTGCACGCAGCTACTTCCCAGAGAACTGTCAAGGAATACTGTTCGGTCACTGACAGGCCGGTCACTGGCCGGTCATTGGTCTGGCCAGTACAGGCGGGTCACTGCCAGGTCAGGCCAATCACTTGCCTGGCCAGGACAGGCCGGTCACTGGCCAGTCACTGCCAAGTCAGGCCGGTCACTGGCCAGTCACTGCTAAGTAAGGCTGGTCACTGGTCTGGCCAGCACAGGCCGGTCACTGGCCGCTCACTGCCAGTGAGCGGCCAGCCACGAGATACTAAACAACACCACACCTGTCTGTATTGTCCGTTATCTCGTGGCAGTCTGCCACAAGATACAGGTCAACACCGCACATGTCTGTGGCGGCCCGGTAAATACTCCCTTCACGGATTCATTCCACCTCGCCTCCTTCATCCTCCAGGGAACCACACCCGACATCGACGCAGTGGATCGGGGCTCCTACCCTGCATCTTGCAATTCGCTTCCACGTTCAAGTCAACAGTGGATGGGCCACGCCGGTTACACGACCACTCTCAGATGTTCTCTTACGCTGTTTCCTTCCCAAAGGACCCTTATACATTTCCTGATCCATTCCTGGAACGCATACCCTATGAGCCACAGCACTCGCAATCTTGGCTACCCGGTCCTGATGATGATCCTGATTCACTAGGATCGAAACGCCATCGACCATTATTACTAGTGCCATTTGTGGCGCAAAGTCATCGTTGGTTCACCGAATTGTTGCCAAAACCTTGATTAACTGCCCTGAAAACTTTGTGTTGAACCAACAACTTTGTATATATTCTATGTCACCCTTTCACTTCGCGCCTAGCGCTATGTTCCTCCCTTGTCATTTGCCCTGTCACCTTTTGTCACGAGCTCAACGTGCTCCAAGTTACTTAGGGTTGCCTCTGCATTTATGCTAACAGTGCTGATATAACTGTGATGTATAGATTGTGTTTTAAATATATGATGCCATGAGCACATTCAACAAATTACTTGGAGCCTCTCCCTTTTTCTTGTTGTCCTTCTTGTAATGTGTTGTACATACATATTTATGAACCTTCATTGAATCTGGTTGTTAGCTTGCATATACTCACCATGATTTCAACCTGGTCTATGTGGTTTTCTCCTCAGGTGTTGTAAAGCAACTTGCTAGCTTTACCTACTTTATGTAATGTAGACAGGATCTGAGGCTCAAAGTTAAAAATCAAATTGGCACAATTCAAGAATTAAAATGTGATTAATTCTTCTTCATAATTCTTTTATGTTGTTTCTCCGGAGGGGTAAAATTTTGTATGAATGAACTCAAGTCAGCATGTGTTTTGCAACTGGAGGGTAGACTGTGACATTACCAGGGCCAATTTTTGGTGCAAGCAGTTCTTGCCCCCAGAAAATAGTAATGGGGCCTCAAAACAGTGATGACCAACATTTTTACAGTGGATTCAGGAGTTTTGAAAGTTTAGTGCTGCATAAGGTGTGTTTGATTTGCACTCACAGTGCCATGGTGGAATTAATAAGCGGCATTCAGAAATGCTATCAACCTACTACAGTGGTACTTCACATGTTGACTTCTGTGGAACCTTGTATAATCATTACTGGAATCCATGGACCCCCACGTATTCATTATTTGTATCCAGGAACCCGGTCTAAGCAGTTTCAATGGTTGGAAAGGTAAACAATAAGCAAAAATGCAGAAATATGCATTCACCAAACATTCAAAAGTTAAAATATTTAATTTAATTCACAAACAAATATTTAAAATGATCTAAATATGCATTTCAATGGCAAGGTGGCCGCTCTTCTGAGTTCAATGGAGGCCACCCATCGTCCATATTATATTCTGTTTTATGCACTTGCGCTTCTCCCACTAATCCATCTAAGGATACTAAGTGAATGCTCTGTCTCCAGTTTCTAATTCCTTCACATTTACAGAGCCTTAGTAAATATTAGATTTTACATTTTGCTCCTTTATTTTTAAATACTTTTATTCATCTGTTAATAATATTTAGTTTTCTAAACATTTGTGGACCCCGGGGAATCCCCAGACAACAGATTATCAACTCCTGACCCATTCAATGAGCAGTGACCTTTACAGGTCGGATTACAACTCGAGGGTGAAGAGGGAAGTGCTCTGGCTGAAAATCTGGATTTGAAATAAAGATGACTTTGGTATAGTTTTAAATGCGTTTAAAAAAGTCCTGATGCATCCTTTGTTCAACCTTCTGAAGGCAACTTTCCTCATGTCGAGGTGCCCTTCCAGGTCTCAACTTGCTTAAAGAGAAACCGGGTCCCTTCATGATAGTTTTAGAACTTGGCAGGTGGGAGTTATGTTCTTCATCAGGGGCTGCAGGCAGCTATAAAGGTATTGAGTGATAATGGCGACAGTAGAGAGGCCTGATTAATGCAATAAAGGAGCATGTGGTTTTCCTATATTGAACAGAGTGTAATTCGTCTCCCAAAGCAGACAGGGGCCCCTCATAGTGGCACTGCAGGTGAAAAGAGAGATATAAATTAATGAAGGTGACACGAATAGTTCAAAGGAATCAATTTATCTAAGCACCCAATGCTGCATGTCACAAGGAACAGACAGATACCAAGAATGCGCCTTTGCTTTGTCCATACATTTCTACTGGACTTGTCTGGATGCATACATGGAAGAAGGACTTAGGACCTTCTTTTGAGTTGGACAGTTATGGGGCATCTGACAAAACTTGGTGGATGTTTTGTAGTGCCACCTCCCACCCTGCTCACCTCATTTAGAGGGTGGGACATTGCGGTTTTCCCAAAGGCAGAGGTATCAGTGGATCTGCTGTAAGGAAATCTTTTCAACAGAAGCAATGCCAATGGAAACGCCCTTTCGATGCCCTGTACACCGTTTTTTGCCTGTTCTAGTTTACCAAGTGCAAACACAAGGAGATGATGGACGCAGTGCTGAAACTTTTCAGACACTCACCCCCAGTCACATGGGTTGACTCCATCATCGTTCTTTAGCCCACTCTGCCACCCCAGTTCAGAGACAGCTATATGCAAATCAGTCTTGACCCTGAGCCTCATGGGAACAGTCCAGGCTGAACTGCCAAGCCGTGTCTTCCCTGGACCGGAAACAAGCATCCTGGGACCTAGTTTACCAAGTGAACTATGTCAATTCTGCACAGTACACTCCAAGTACGTCTGGTGGGTTATTTTTTTTTTTTCCAAAGACTGACCTCCACTTTCGAAGTTTGTCTCTGGAAAAAACTAGGGGCCAGATGTACGAGCCTAAATTGCATGCGCAAATGGGTTTGCGACCCATTTGCGCATGCAGAATGGCCCCGTGCCATGTACAATTCCTAAATAGTGAGTCGCAATTTATTTGCGACTCGCTATTTAGGAATTGCAAGTCGCTATTAGGAAGGGGCGTTCCATTCCTAATAGCATCCGCAATTCAATGTATGAAGGTTTTGTGACCGCAATTGTGGTCGCAAAACACTCGCAAATTATCAAATGCAGTCGCAGTTTGGAAGGGTTACCCAGGGCATCCCTTACACTTCGTGACTGTCTCTCAAAATATTTTTTAAGGGCAGGTAGTGGTCATAGGGACCACTACCTGCCCTTATAAAATTAAACGAAAAAGTTTCTTTTTTTTATGCACCCCGTTTTGCTTTAAGGAAAACGGACTGCAGTTTAAAAAAAACTGCTTTATTTAAAAGCAGTCCCAGACATGGTGGTCTGCTGAGCCCAGCAGGCCACCATACCTGGGAGGGCCTGTCATTCCCAATGGGCTCACAAATTGCGAGAGGCTCATTAATATTAATGAGCCTTGCAATTTGCTACCCCATTAGGAATCGCAAACAGTGTGTTCCACACTTTTGTTCATGGCATATTGTGCATCGCAAATTGTGACTCACAAATGAGTCGCAATTTGCGAGGCGCAATTTTGCTCATCGTACATCTGACCCAACATTTCAAAACGGTCCAGCATTCCACCATTGAATGGTAAAAGTGTCATTGCTGGTTTCCTTTTTATACAAAGCGGCCGTCACCATGGAGATGGGAGGCACTTCAGGGAAAAAACGCCAACATGGTTGGGGAGTTCAAATATGGTGGATTAGCTGTGGCTTAGTCAGCAGAGGCAGAGGTCCTGCCATACCAGACTGAGCAGAAGCCAGCCTGGCATACTCTAAATGAGGTCCATGCTCATTGATTGTGTGTGCAATAGGAGCAGCAAAAGTTGGGTTATGAGGACTGTATATGCTTACTTTCCCATGCCCTCTGCAATGTTATTTTCTGCACTCATGTCAGCCATGTATGATGTGGGTAACTAGTCAAGAATTGGTAAAAGCTGCCTGCATTGAAATCCCTGTGTCTGCTGGTATCCCGAGGGTTAACAAAAGGGCCAAGGAAGAGGAGGACTGCTAGTCAGACTAGTCAAGAGGGCCTGGAGTCTTTAGAAAATTATGAAGGCATGAAAGACCAGGCATTTAAACCTGGAGGGACAGCTCCCAAATTTGAATTGTCAAGACCAGAATATTAGATGGTGGAGTCTCTCGTGGAAGCCCCCAGAGTGGAAGCACCCTTACTCCCCAAAAGGAGTGAAAAGTGAGAGAGCGTGACACATGACCTACAGCTGGTGAACAGAGGGCACTCAGTGATGTAGAATCTGAGGTTCAGCAGCTCATGGCATAATGTCCTGGCTAAGCTTCTACTATGAAGAATACAGATAGGATGATTATGCCCTGGGTGGGAGTGGCGCTCACTCTTGCCGGTATATATAATATTACAATTTTTAGGTATATGGTGCTCAAGGAGTGGGTAATCAACCAAGACCCCACAATTCAGATCCAAGGATCTGTACAACAATTCAGATCAAGCCCTGGCACACATATAAATAGTGTTCTAAGTTAATTACTTATATCAAGGAAGCAAGGATAATGTATATAGACGAATATAATATTATCTTGTTGTAGCTCCAGCCAAGCTACAACAAGAGAACATTACATTCGTCTGTATACATTATCCTTGCTTCCTTGATATAAGTGATTAACTTAGAACCAGGGCCTGATCTAAGCTCCTACTATGGTGGCTTTTAGAGACTATGCCATGAAATGGTGCCCTATAATAGAATTACTGAACAAACACACATCGCAGTTGATATGAGAGAACTCGCCTGCCACAGATGCAGCAAACATAAAGCAACTTAGCTTTTTTCTGTGGCTCAAAACATCCTTGCATTAAGTTTACCATGTTTACTCCCATCATTACACCCAGCAGGAGCGCGTTGGACCCTGCCTGCGAGGAAGCATTTTATGATCACGCCATCACTGCACACAATTCAGAAGCCGCTTTGTGCATAGTTTTGCATACTGAATCAATACCATAAGCACATAAATACTGGGCCCACCCCAGAACACCTCTTAAACAGGGTGACTAATCCTGCCTTTCTACAGAATGAATGAACGCTGCCTATAATTTCTACTGCATTAAATATGCTCAAAGCGACCAATCTATCTAGTGTAAATCAATGGCGGCTTATCAGGTTCTCAGGCTTTATTACTCCTTTTGCAAGCCCGCGCAAGATTAATCTCCTCTCCGGGATGGTTGGAATTAATGACTTCTGTGGGTCATAAATCACAGAGCTTGTATGAGTTCCACCTATGCTATGCACATTTTCTAAATGACTTCATCATGTGACAGAATGTATGTCAGCTTCAGGAAACTGCTAGAAACCTGGGCGGCCTTTCAGCCCAGCCTTAGAGAAGATGTTAGCATATTTTGTCTTTTTAGGTGAAAGAAAGTAAACCCCCACAAACCCTCTCTTGAAATTGTAGTTCTGATAATTATAACATCCTTATAGTCCATTCTGACTGCATTGAGTTCACTCATGCTACTGACAATGCTTTAAGAACTCTTAAAATTATATTTATGCTTTCAGCAACCTGATATGAATCAATGCAAAAAATGTAATTAATTGTGTTCCATATTATACCTATAATTAGGATAATGTCATTCTGATCTGAGGGACCCAGCAAGGTGTGCTATGTGTCAAAATGTTAGTTATGTTTGATGTGAAAAGTCCAACAGTGACTGCACATGGACTAAGATTGCTTAGTCCAAGTGATATTAGCGTATTAGAAACAAAACACAGAAGTTATCATTTTGGTTGCTCAAAATAAAAATAAAAAGAGTGTTAAAGAGCTGCTTCCCAGGTCCAACATGAATCTACTGGTGGTCAACACAAGATTCAGAGCACGCATGGATTACAACACCACAAACAAACTGAAAGCACAACTGATTGGACAATCAAAAGAGAAATGTGGAAAACTGAAGGTGACAGCTAAACCCTCTAGAGGACTCGTCTTCGCGCATGTCTTGCTGTACGCCAACCAATCACAAATGTGCCTGGTTTGGATGCAGATAGAAATCATCTGAGTTTCCAGCCACAGCTGAAAAGTTTCAACTCCAGCCATTGTTCTAACTGAAGTGTAGTTAGTTCCTGTAAACTTGGTAAATCAAGATTGTAGTCTTTGACTCTCTAATGAAGGGTTTTAGTAACTAGGGATTATAGACGCACTGCTGTATAACGCAAATTATAATTATGTAAAAAGGGTCAGATGGTGCTACTAGGAGAGGCAATGAGCCCTATAACCCCTCAATGTTGTGTGAGAAAAGGCCCTCACACTTTCTAAATTGTATCCAAACCTAGGCACACATCAAGGTAAAATCACAGTATGTATATTCACTGCAAAAGCTTAAATATCTTTAAAAAAAAAATCCTTCAACATATACGTGCGGTGTTGCTTGTTCTTTAATTCGGGTTTCATTAAGCCAAAACAGAAACCAGTTTTGTCGCATGTGGAAATAGTTCTGCGACTTGCTCAGGACTCAATGGTGAAGAAAAAGTCCTTGTAATCGCGCCTCTGGTGATAATTCCAACCCGGCTGTGCTAATCACTGAGAGTGGTTGACAATCTCTGTCAAAGAGAACTTCGCGCTGCAGGTAAACAGAATCTGCGGCTCTCCAAGAGAAGTCCTGTAGTGTAGGACTCGAAAGATTTGGTGAAACTGTGATATAGGTTTATATCATGATGAAGGCGCCGTGAGGGAAATCCGTGTGAGACGGCGATCGTATTCAAGGTCAGATCTATGGCGTATGTGCTCAGAACTCCTCACGGTAGTTCACTGTGTTCCGGGTGTGGACTATCATTTTTTTCAAAAGCTAGTCACATAAATAGAATAGTTACATATGATTCCTGCAAACCAGCTATTCTCTGCACTGTTCAATACTCATGAGCCTATGGTGGATCATGGAGGGGATTGTGTATGACGGTTTAACGCAGGCACTCTTTCAAAGAATGTTGGAGCATCCACGACATCATCTTCTGCAGCTGCCTATCCAATAACAACCAAAATGTGCCCACACCATTGGTCAATATTGTTTACATGCGAACCAATGTACAGAAAGAAGAGGCATGACATTACCTGCCTTCTTATCCTCCTGGTCTGTCTCAGTTTGTGTGCCCAGAAACTGTGCGTTTACTGCACGCACTAATGGAACCCTTAGCTAAAGAAATGCCAAAGTAGTTGTCTGTGAGCTCTGCTCTTGACCATTTCATGTTTTATTTTAATGCTCTCACCCAGGCCCAGCACCTGGATACCCTCACGAGTGATAAGGTGCGCCATACGAATCGACCTAATATTATTAATAATGTATTGACATCACTACATGAATAGATTTTCCTTCTACTTGATTGTGAATGAAATAAAATTTCACCCATGAGTCTTCTTGCATATTGAAAGGTAGGAAGGAATTTTGAGTTAGTGAAGCTGACCAGATTTTACTAGGTTTTTGTCATGTATTCTGAAGACAAGGCTACATGTTCTGATCTTAGCCGTAGTAAAATATTGATTAGTGGTAACATTGTTGTCTTTAGAAGCAAGAAACATGAGCTCTAATTCCACCATCACCAAATTATCAAAGTACTTGATACTGACAATAGCTCTTTATCAGTGCCTAGATCTCATTGCCACCAAAATGGAGTCCACACCAACCAGCTAAACCCTAACTCTGAATGAGTTTGTATCTCTTGCACCCTTGTGCCTCGTTGCTTCTTGTTTGCGACACTCACCCAGAAGATGAACAATAACCCCTCTCTCAATGACAACTGCTGTGGTCAATAATGCTCGATGAGGATATGAGATTGATTTTATATAACTCTTTGCCAAAACCAAGCTCAGATTAAGTCGGAATCAGCTGCTCTTCTCACACCTAAAATCAATGCCAGTGGGATGCAGAAAGGTAAGGAGGCCTGATACTCGAGCATACCTGTCCTGGTTGTATTTGTGGTGGTGCAATATCTAAGAACAGCCAGATCCAAGCAGAAGGGGATTATACTTGCAATTGTGGAAGGGTGGCTTTGGTACTTCCATGTAACACTAAGCACCACACCACAGGGTGACTAGTGTTACTATTTTTTGCTTGTAATCCATGTTAGATTGCAAACAGTGTTGTCTTTTAAATGCTGTCGTGTTGAAACCATGTGTGTTGCCTGTTGTTTGGGGCATGAGTCAATTGTACACAGTGGAGACAATGTTCAGTTTGAGCTGCTATGTCTACAACAAACTGTTTTTCAGTTGGAGATGAGTAAAATAGGACAGTTACAATTAAAATCTACACAAACCTTAGAAAGTGTTGGCTCTTTTGGGGGTCAAGATACACCCACTATATTTTATAGTGTTTTTAAGTGCTAGTAGCTGAATTTGTGTAACGTGGGTCACTACAACTAATGTTGGTCTACGTGGAATGTTTAAGGTGTTTTCGGCAGCCTGGAATACATGGCTATACTACCATGTATTTACCCACAGGCACACAGTTGGTCAGATGTACTAGACAGAGTGCAACAGTGTGTCAAGGTTTGTCATGAGATGGCTGCCCTCTGCTCCTCTGACCTCTCTACGAAGCTGGCCAACTCGGTGGACAAGTGTCAGTACCTTTAAGTCTAAAACAGTTAATTGCAGAGCCCACCACCCAGACTGAAATATGGTCGCCACTCGAGTCCCAAATTTAGTAGAGCAAACTAAAAGCATGTTAAGAAATAGTATTGGCGCCCAATGTAAAAGGCCTATGCAGGCTTGGCAATCAGGTGCTCCATTGCACGGGACAGTCACTAGTCAGAATGCGACTCCTTCAATGTTCTTTCAGGGAAACGGGTGCATTTGTAATGGGCACCGGCACCAAACGATTCCAGCAGTGCCAAACTCATCTGGAATTGACTAGTCGCTGTCAAGATGTTTGATTGGCTTAAGCATCCTTGGGGACAGAGGCAATCCCTGGACCAAAAGGCTCACTCAGTACCAACTTAGAAGTGGAATATAAGGCCCGTGGCCTTTTGTGACTTTTATGACTCCAGAAAACCTAAGGACAGAGAGACCATTCAAAAGGTTTTGCAATCTATGAAACTGACTCTGAACAACAAGATGAAGAAATTCTACCCATTGCAGCTCGATTTAGACAGGTGCGGCCTCCCCTCTGGACCTGGGCAGGTTAGGGAAGGAACTGATCACATTGCAGTCCTAGATGCATTCCTACAGCTTCTCAACTAGGAGTATTCTCTTGATGGTGTCACATGCCACTCCATGGGAACACCCTAATCCTGCTTCCATACATAGACACGATTTAGTCCATCACATGCACTAGCTTATCAGTATGCGTTAATCAAAATGATATCAAATCTCCAAGTGGACAGAAGAATGCTGAACCAAACCAATTTGCTCCCAATACTTATTCTTAGTGTGTTCAAAGTATACAATCACCAATAGGATTACTATTAACACTGACACCAACTCACAGACCCACACTCTGCGTGCTCAGCTGAGCCACGCCACTCCTGCACTGACAAAGCTTACTGCACACAATTAGAGAGAAATGAAATAGGTTGCCCCCTGTGCATATGCTTTTTGCTGAAAACTCTAGATTACAAGGTGTGCAATTTCTAAAAGTAGACTGGCCTATGGAGACATCTAGATATATCTGCTTAATGCTGCTCTTTGGTGTGCACTCTGTGTAAAGTATTGTGGCACAACTGAATGCTTTCTTCAAACCATATCCATTAAAATATGTTTTTCTCAAGATTATAACGGTACATAAAATTATTCCTTTCAGGAACTACTTTTAAAAATCGTTGTTCCTGTTCATCAACAACATATTGCTTTCCAATTAATTGAAAACTGCTGTTTAGAAAAATCAACTTTTCAGGGTCCCTGAATTTGCTGCAGGACACCCCTAGGACGATAGCAATCAATGCAGATAAAAAGGAAAGTCCAAGGCACTTCACATATATACTCAGGGGATTCTTGTATTGGTCTGGATGGTATTCAAAGACTCGTGGATCCTGGGTAACTCGGTTCCCCACAGTGTCCTTCATGCAGGATTCAGTCATTTGGACCTTGGTGTGTGACCTCTTGATCATGGGCCTCCTCCTCCTCTACAATAGCAAGTGAGTTCACCTGCCTCTTCTAGGCCAGGGTGTAACAGCTGGTCCTGCATCTGGTCTGGCCAATGCCTAGAGGAAGAAACTGCAAGGCCCGCCTCGGACAAACATCCTCTCTGGGCAGGGCAGAGAGCGGCCTCTGAATTCAGTCAATACAAAGTACTGGCTTAAGGGGCAGTATCTATGCCCTATTGGGACAGTGGAAGGAGGTTAGATCCAACAAAGTACAAGTTTCTATCAAAAATCAAACACTGCTCTAATCTGCAAGGACAGCCTTTCCCATGGTTTTCCAACACTTTCTGAAGAATTAATGAGCTGGCAGACAGGGGCTATGCTGTGTCAAACAGGCCAAGGTGGTTTGTGAATTGTCCCCAAACAACCTTAGTAAGATCCCCTGATTGTTGGCTATACCAACCACCACCCACGGAAGGGGGAATGGTGGGCTTCAGGTACAGTGGGGCAAACTAGAATTGGCAAGGTAGCTGATGTGATTCCCCCATACCCACCTGTTACTCTTTGTGGGTAGGGACATGGTGAACAAAGGACATGTAGGTTTTTAATGTTGACAGCGCCCCAAAGCGATCTATTCCCGCTAGTAATGGTGGCAAGTTAGTCTCAGGATCTTTTACATACAATGCCACATCATCCGCATACATTGTCACTAAACTGGGCCATGCTCGAACTGGAGGCCCCTGTGTAAGTGATCCTTCTGTAAGTAGCGGATAAGAGGGTCCATTGCAATTATAAAAAGTAGGGGGGATAGGGGACACCCTTGTCTGGTGCCTCTGGTTGTTGCATAAGTGTCTGTGATCATACCGTTGAAGCTGATGCTGGCTGTGGGCGGAGTGTATAGTAGTTTAACTAGATCTGCAAACCCCTTCGGAATGCCCATCTGAGCTAATATAGCGTGCAGGGAGGGCCATTCTACAGAGTCGAATGCCTTCTCAGCTTCTAAAAAAGCAGCCACAGCCAGAACTTTGGGAGCTACTCGATATACCACCGAGAAGAACAATGTTGCAGTCTTCATCTGTCAAGGTATGGCAAGATAGAGGTAAGGATCCTGCCAAGCCAATGCACAATATCCCTACCACCACCAGCAGATCTTCAAAATGATGCCTTCACATAATGGAGTGCTGCTATTCACTGCCTGATTATTAACAAGGTCTGATGGGGAGGAAGGATGATGATTGGTAACTATGGATCCCTGATGACTCCTTTTTCCATTAAAAGGGAAAATCAGCTCCCACCTTCTGGGGCCATATTACACAAGTGCCCGGGGGTGCAACGGGCATTTGCGCCTGCTTTCTGCGTTGGTATTACAGAAGAGGCCGCAAATGCTTGTGCAGCCCTTTCTGTGATACCGAAAGTGCTCTTGCACATATAGCGCTAGCGTTATCCCAGAGGGTGTTGCCTCATTTGCATGGGGGCGTGACCACCACTCACTCCACAATGTTCTATGAAGGAGTGTCAGCCATCCATGACTATGTGTGACAGTACATTTGGGTACCCCACTTGACAACAGAGCCTCGGCTCTACTGCTGAATTCAATTCAGAGCATGAAACACCTCCAGTCCACTAAAAACCCAAAGTAGGACCAGAAATGTCAAGCCGAGGCTGCACAGCTTTGCCATGCTATAATTCTATCCCCTGATCCAGTACAAATTTTTATAGAACTAAACTTGTGGTATATTGCATAGCAGAGGCATCTTTTCTAAGGTTGCCTTAATGCAGATTGGAAGCTTTCGAGCAGGAGCACCGGCTAGAAAGCGGAAATGTATTATTACGAATTTAGTGTTTCAGATCGATTCACAACATAGTGATATCTTTGTTGGATAGAAATGTACACACGTATTTCTGACCACGCCCTCTGTCATTCATGTCAAGTACTGTGGCATAAGCCAACAGAGAGATGTCTGGTGTTTCCAGTGGTTCTGGCACAATTTCTTATAGAAGATACTACATGAGTCTTGTGCAACAGCCATGCGCCTAAGGAAGGGGGCCATTATTTAGAGAAAAGGAAATAATAAACATATTGCAAAATAGAGGAAAGAGAGAAAAGAATGAGGAGAGTAAATAATACAAATCTCCAATATAATTTGTCCCACTTTTTTTAAATAAAAAATTAGGGCATAACAAGATAGGACCTCGGATAGGATGTTGATGAAATAATATATCAAAAGAACTAGTGTGTGTTGTATATCAGAAATAAATGGCTCCTTTTAGAATAGCTTGTGTATATTGATATATGAGAACGGTTGAATCAACGATGGTGCTAGAACTTTTCTTAACAAGTATTTATGTGAATGAATTGTAAAAGGAATCATTGTTTTGTGACATTGATATGTTATTGGCAACATCATTACGATTTCCACATCTGTCAATAGGACAGAAAGCCGGGGTTCCGCATGCTTCCTCCATCCCAAAGTGCGAAACACGGAATGTTGAGGTACTTTTTTACCGCACGGTTTCTGCCAGGTTTTACTTGGCGAAACTCGTGCAGAGGAAATCCGCATGGTGCGGTAATTGTCGACCATTTTGGAATACTGACTTAAAACTCCTGTGGCGCCCGAATCACGACTGCCTTGGCTCGACGACAGAGAGCCTAGAACTCAGCAGGATTCTGTGTGCAGGAAACTGGCACACCTAAAAAGAGACTAGCACACCTTACAATAGTCAATACAAATGCACTTAGCTGTTCCCAACTCAGTAAAAGCTATATAAACACATTACTGCTGAACTCCTCAGAATGCAGTAACACTATTCATGCCCTTCAAGGAAGGCAATAACAAGAGAAAAAGATTGATTTTTCCAGGATCAAAATGCCTACAACTTGAGATAATCAAACGCATCCCATTAGCACTTTTTTAAGGCCAATAATGCTAACTTGTATTAGCCATGCACTCAAACTAAATGAGCTAATCCATGAAAAAACTGTGATTGCATCTCGTGAATCAATGCTGTTGAAATGAAATGTAAATACGCATTAGAGATTGGCTTTATTTTCCTGCAGTGTACCAACTCAATTCAGGCAATCTGGATAACAGCCAACAAAGCAAGAGGCAGTTTATATACAGAATAATTTTGTGGGTTTTCTATTCATACCTTATCCAGCCCCAGACTCTATAGCACAACATGGGATAATTGTTTAAACTGTAAATAATTGAGAGGTGTGACACTAAACATCTGTTATACCATGGGAGAATACTCAATGAATAAAGAAGTTATGCTACGTTATGTCATGTCATGTCATGTCATGCATGTTATGCTATATAATGTCAGTCCTGCCAATGTTTAGCCAGGCAAAACAATATATGGATTCAAGAGAAGTTTTGATCTGTTGAGTACTGATTGTTTGCATCCAAAACCATATGATACAGTCTTGGTCATTTTAATTAACTAATTAACTGCATAATTAAGTGTATGATCAAGCTTACATTTGGTTGTATGTCACAAGATTGCGTGTCTCAACTTTGGTAGTGACCACAGCGCGGCCACTACATCATTAATCACTGCATCACAATTACATTTCACATGCAACAGTAAGTTTTAAAAAAACATTTGTTCTATATGTGAGTGTGTGTATATATATATATATATATATATATATATATATATATATATATATATATATATGTGTGTGTACTGAATAAACATGTTTGGGATTTAATGCTCGTCATGTCATTTTTTGTATTTTCTGTGATAATTGTTCACTTTTATTTGTAAACTTAAAATATTACTTGTTCTAATATTCATTTTAACTATACATTCTTACTTACTTATACTCACTTGTGATGGAATGTCCCATACGACGTAGCAGAATAAATCCAGGAGATAACCCATAAACCCAGTTGAGACCTGGGTAGTTAATGTGTAGCAGACAACAAAACCTCAACAGGTAACATTTGCTGGCAATTATGTAAAGTCTAAACAACAATTACAGCTGAAAGTAAACAAGGAGACATCAATAGTTTATGGAAATTGTTGTTTATATTTAGAAAATAATTAATACAATTGGTATATCACCACTATTTACATTGTATGTAGGTCTCACCCAAACACTTGTGTGACGTCAGTGCTTGTGCAGGAAGTTAATGGCATAAGTGGCGTATAAAAAAGTGTAAAAAACAGCAAAAACAGTGCAAGAAGTACGTTTTAGAAAATGGGTTAAAAACTTCAAAGTATTAAGAAAACACAAAATTATCAACAAGTTTAGAAATCAATAAACTCTAGAAATTGTGAGTAGTTGATGGCGTTTCAACCTGTATGTAATTCAGGTCATCATCAGGATCGGGTTACAGAAAAATGTAGCGACTCACGTATTATTTTAGTTAAAACACAGTATTATTGTAGTTAAAACTTACTTATGGTGTAGCGACTTCCTAAGTAGCGTCCTTAATATATTGAGTACCTATGTAGGGCCTGCGATGTAGTCATTCCGCTGTTGTAGACCTGATTTACACTATATTTGACATCCATAATGAATCTGTTCCGTTCAGTTCCATTTTTGACGGCCCTTTCAGCCGTTGCCTTGTGCGCCAGTATCACCAGCGTTAAACAAACAAACGTATATTTGTTTGTTTGCTATTTTTTTTTAGACAGAAAACAGTGGAAGCTGTGTGTCAGTACACAAAAGCAGTGCGCATTCGGTGCTCAATCAAAGGTGTGGAATCTGGCTTCTCGTCTAAGAAGAAATACAATCCAAGTACTATGTGTAGTATATGTTACGCTGTTTTTAATTATTTTATAATTTCGTAGAGAGCAGCATCTCCTTGTCTTGTTTGGCGGCGCCGGCTCCTCATACTGCGGTGTTGGCCTATCGTGGTTCAGTGAGGCAAGCGTGCTCCACAGGAGGTATTTAGATATAGATTTGAAGCACTGAAGGCTTTTTTATTGTTCTTCAAATCTTGAGGTCGTTTCACTCTAGTTATGTCTTTTGTAGACACCCATCACTCAGCCATAATGGTTAGGGGGCCACAGTTCTATCAGTCTGCTGCTGACAGCAGGAAGTACATTATCTACTCAGGATTTAATGTAAGACTAGAAGTAACACATTCTGTACGTATATAACTAACCGGAAATAACGTACATCTGTATATGTGCGATTATGCACTCCAGAAGTAACTGAAAGAGCAACACAAGAAGTGTGAATGGTGCAGAGAGGAGAGATAACACCATGTGCCCTTTATTGCAATCAAAATACATAAATAAGTCAAGTTGATTATTTCAATCGTATAACTTTGAAAAAGAAGACATATTTGCTAAAGTCCAGTAACAGTGGTTGATCACTTTACATCTCGCAGATATGCACGCTGTGCAGGTCACAAGAGGCAATGGATATGTACAACACAGGTTTACACATAACACTTGAGCGAGCGCAGTGTAGGCATCTCATAGAGGTGGTGCGGAGGGCATAACATGAGGCAGACGTGTACAGTATCCATTCCAGGTCTTGGCACCAGGTACAATCCAGGCACATACCAATGTCGTCACATTGTTCGGCTCGGACGGTGGCTCGGAGGCTATATCCGTCAGTCGTTTAAATTTCATCCACCCAAGGCCACTCTGGCTGCATCCACCATGTCCCAAACCATCTCCGTGGTGGGCGGCGCCCGACTGGATGTCTTCCTCACTCATGTCGCCTAATGGATTTCGAAGTGTAATTGGAAACCGTTATGCAGTTACGGGCTTTCCTTGACCTCTGACCTTTGTTATCACGTTTGCTTTCACATGAGAGAAACACATTCTCTGCGTCAGGTGACGCGCGTTTCACATCCTTGGCCTGTCACGGGAGATGCTGCCCTTTTATGGGGCACGAGATTAGCCTGGAGACAGGGGTGCTGTTTATTTATTTATTTATTTTATTAAATGCAATTTTCTATAGCGCGAACATTACCCGAAGGTGGCAGAGCGCTTTACATAAGAACCAGTTGCGATACATAAGGATTTAGGATTACATGAGTTACAAAAAGAACAAACGGAAAAAAATTGCTAATGTACAAGTAGTAAAGTCACTCAAGGAAGAGATAGACACAGAAAAAAATTGCAAATGTACAAGTTGTAGAGTCACACAAGGAGGAGATACAAACAGAAAAAAAAAATTGCAAATGTACAAGTTATAAAGTCTCTCAAGGAAGAGATAGAAACAGAAAAAAATTGCAAATGTACATGCTCGCTGTGGGAGACAGGCTCGCTGTGGGCCACGCCTTCTCTGTGTTTCCATCCAAGCCTCTGCTGCTGTTTACTTCTTTTCAGGCCGGGTCTGCTGCCTCAGCTCATGATCTGTGTTTGACCTCATAGTTGCAGGTTGAAATGTAAGCAGATCCAGTGCTTTAAAAGGGCCGGTACTGTCCGTTATGGAGTACCTGCACGTTTTTTTTCATTTTGAGGAGGAGAGTACTGGCACTTCTCAAGAGAAATGCAATATATTTAATTGGAGAGTACCGGCACTTCTCAGAGGCAAGCAGGTACTCGACTACAGAGTACCTGCACTTTTATTTTTCCATTTCAAGCACTGAGCAGATCCACGCCGTCTTTCATCCTTCCATGGTTGATAAAATAAGTACCATTCAGTTGGGTGACTATGAACATCTGTTATTCAGATCCACGACGCCCCTGGGCGAATGTGTGATTTATGTAAACACAGCATGTGTCTGTTGGTCCTTAACTGAGCATACTTGGGGCCAGTTTCACCAAGAATTTGCTGCGACTTACTCTTCTAGTACTAATTCAGATTTACTCCTGAACTCCAACAGTACTGGTGTAAGGCGCTAAATAAGCATGAAGGTATGTCAGACACTCTTTTTTTTCTTTTCAACAGATTTTATTAGAAGAGTTTTATAAGTACAGTACAGGTAGATTGAAGGCAATAACAGTGTGGGTGTGCGCCCGTGAGGTTACAATTGGCGACTTGCTTGTTCGTGCGGTTGACAGATATACATTGAGAGAGGTTCGGCGAGCTGGAACTTGACCTTGTTGCATATTGCCCTCAAAGGGAGGAAGAGAAAAGTCAGAAAGGAGAGATAAAGCGGAGCAGACAGGGTGGTTGGTGCGTCTAGCTAGAGGCCATCCTGCTGGGGTTCGTCGTGTGTGTGGGGCGGGAGTATATGCGGGCAGCGGTCTTTGTCTTTTAGCTAAGGTGGTTTGTGTGAGCTCAGATAATTGTCCAGGGATTTCCACATCTCCTTTTTCTGTGTGTCTTTTGATGTTATGTTGTCTGCCTCTCTGAGGAAAGTGATCCAGTTGAACCAGCTTTTGAAGGTAGCTTTCGCTGTATCTTTCCAGTTTGTTAGGATTGTTTTGACTGCGGCCCTGTGTAACAAATTCGGCCGAAAACACACCCCCAACCTCCCCCCCAACCCACCCCCACCCGGGCCGGTTTTGGTTCCCAGTCCGGCCCTGCACAGGGCCCGGTGAGGTACCGTGATCTTTCTAGAGTGCAGGAGCTTGCTGTTGTGATAACAATAGATGAAACTCCATTTCCTCAAGATGGGTGGTTAAAATGCGCAGTGAGCTTTACATCTGAATTTCTCTAACGCCATTGATGATTTTCTCCCCAACAAGTCACGGTTCACAGTCTCCATTTACGTGGCCACTGTGCAGATTAGTCATCACACCCTTCATGTTACGCACATTAAATGAATCATTAGAACATTCTTAACTATGTTAGTTAATGTGCGTGTTTTTCACCTCTGATCACAGGATTAGGTTGACGCAGCCTTCTGGTTACTCTGACAGAAGTGATAGAACCAGTTTGATCACCACACATGGATTTCCACCCTGATGTCAGCGTAGTGTTTGTGACCTCACACCCTTCCTTCACCCGATCAAGGGATAACCACACCGCCTGACTATTGTGGTAGAATAGTTTGTTCTTCATGGAGGGAATCTCTGTGAAATGTCAGTGTCTGATACCACCACGCCCTTCTTAGTACAAACCTGAGTCAAGCTACTGAGTCATAGGGCTTCAACCCTGGAGGTGAAAATGGAGAAGCCATTGCAAGGTATTATATTGCAAAACTCCACCCGTCTCAGGTACAGGCAGCAAGGAACATTGGTTTCATGTTGTGAAATGCAGGGAGAACTACCATCATCTCTCATTTGGAATATTACTGGCTCCTCATAAAATAGCAAGACATATTCCACTTTGTTCAAAATTATGTTTGAAAGCAAAGTGATCAAAGGAGCTCATTTTTGTTCTTTTCAATGGATCATTTCCAAAAGATTGCAGGACTCTGGCTGCCACTGTGAGGCCATTGTTCTCTTTGTCGGAACCTTTGTTTTTATAATCGCTATGAAAGTTAAAACAAAGTATGCAAAATAACTTGCTTTTAAAGAATCTCTGTAAAAACAAGCTCCAAACACATCCAGTGGCTTTGTTCTTAAAAACAGCAATATATTGTTGTTTGGCATTGATAATTCATTGTTAAAGAAACAAAGTATAGAGGCCCGCAACTGCTTCTGTGTCTAAGACAGGGGCCACAAACTTTTTCTGTAATAAGAACTACTCATGTTCAATTAAAATCATCATGGGCTTCTAATAATTTTTGTGCTCTAATAGGGACAAAATTATTAGTGGCCAGGGCGTGCAGGATTATCAGCAGTGATCACTCCAGTGCATCAGGCATGGTTGCCTGCGGTAATGCAATCTGCAATGCCACTATGTTGATAATACATAACAGTCATAGATGAAATGCCCCTGGCATCAAGGAAATAATATTAGGGATATTGCATGATTTCTCACTGAAAAATCACCTACAAATATATTTTGGAAATCAGTTTTTCTCCAAATTCTGCGTTATAAAATCTTAAAATACACACATTTTCTTCTTGAGAAAATGCTTTCCAATTTTGGGATACATATAAAAATGCAATCAGGTCGGAAGGGCTCAACTCTGCTGGAGCTCTATTCTTTCTAGAGCTTCCATACAAGTGGAGCCAGAGTTACTTGACCTCTTGTGTGGTAGCTCTAGAAACTCCCCCCTTAAAATCTCTCAAAGCAAAATCCTCTGCAATCTAGATTTCTCTTTGTTTCCTGAATGAAACCACCTAAACCAAATGTCACCAACATGGATCTCATTACCCTCCTCATAAGCCGTCCTCACCACAATAATAACATAGTGAGCTTCAGCACCCCCCACAGAACTCTCCAAGCAAAACTAGCGCTCTAGCCTTCCCCATCCCTCCCTAACATGGCCGACCTCGTTCACCTCTGACCTACCATAAGAGGAGGCATAACCCACCCCACTTCCTGTTCCTCTCTCCGGCCTCACTACCAAAAACATGAAGACAATATCAAACCAGGGAAGGGAGAGATGGGAACCCATGTGGCGAGGAAGACTGCACTCGGAATAATGAAGATTACGGGTAAATAAGCGGAAACCAGGGAATCTCCTCCTGTTCAGTGTGCTGCACATTGTTTGCTGTTAACCTGGTTCCTTTAAGTCTGAGATATACCCCACAATCAAGCATACAGTGTTCTAATCATGTATTTATTGGAGGCTTGGTGTTAGGAATAAACAGTAATTGCCAAATTCATCATCTGTGTGTAATGCCTGGCTCCAAATATAAACAATTAGTGAAATACCTTACATCTCTAATGAACTTTTCCATACATATTAGATGTCCTGCTTCCTTTCAGTAAAGCACCATGCTAGAAGTCACAGTGTATGTCCTCACTGCGAGGGAGAAACCCTTCCCTGGCAGTAACCACGGAGAGTATAATTCAATGTAAGTAGGGGGAGCATCTCCATTTTTCTGCCTCTCGCACATGCATATGCACTTGTTCACCCGCATGCGCTTACACAGCGGTAAGTGGTGACGTTAGTGTACGAATATGAATCAACAGTCACTATTTTCATAGGAAGTATACGAAAAGGAACAACTTTTCATGGTAACTCACTTTTTTCATGAAAAAGGAAAAAAAGAGAAAAAAGATAGTTACAAATTTTTTTTTTCCTAGTCCTGTACATGTGAATTCTTCACATATACAGGGTTACGAGAAACAAATGAACCCCAGAAATGGTTGTGAATAACATGCATTTAGGCATGTAATCATTTGAGGCCTCATTGGCAAACATTTGGTTTGAGAACTATACTTAGAATTACAAAAATGGATTTATATAATGATTTGCAGGATTTGAGGAATTTTCCTAAAATAAATCTAATTTATTACTTTGGAAAAGCCATTATCAAGGTGGATTACCCTCTGTTGCAAGTATATTTTTAAGAGTGTGAACATGAGTGTTTGATGGGAGAGACATGGTTGAGGCTTTTAAATTCTGACACTTAGAGGAAATGTACATAAATCTCTCAATTGTGTGGACATGCGCATACTCAGCTGGAGATCTGTGTCTTTCTACTGAATCGGACTCTGCAACATCAACTTTTCACTTTGGAAGGCTGCCTTACCAGAACACTTAGGTTTTATCTAACACCCGCACTGTCTCAGATGAGAGTCTCCTTCTGCCTTGTTAATTATAAAACGTTTTTCTATATTTTTAAACGAGACCGCTTTGAATCCATATCGTTTGTGAATATTAGATTTGTAATTCATTTGTAAAAAACTAAACTATTATATATATTATTATTTCAATGTTGCAGCAGTCAGAAGAAAGCAATCGAGCATTTATTTAGCATTGGTTTAATAAATTGAAGGATTTTCATCTGGGAAACAGTGATACAAATATCATGCAGGCAATTCATGATATAATGGATGGCAATACATAACCCTCAAATAATTGTTAAAGTAATATTTACTGTACTACGTGATCTTGAAGTGGAACAGATTTGTCTGATAAATTGTTGTGCACAAGAGGAGATGGACACGATCTCATTACAACATCATTAGAGGATGAGTTATTCAGTAAGAACTTCCGAGAGACATACTTATAGTCTAATTGCTTCTCCACAGTGACATACTGTCTCTTGTATTTCGAGGATCAAGGTGGATGTGTATATATATATATATATGTTAGTGAGCAAGGCGGAGGTTGCCGCCGAAACGCGTCTGAGCAGAAGTTGATATGAAATAAACACCCTTGAACTGAGATACACGGAGTCAGCGCCTTCTTGGATGGTGAAGTTTGGTGTGGTATTAATATATATATATGTATATATATATATATATACATATATATATATATAAGCTAGTATGCGAAGGTCATTTCAGTTTTTTATGACTTGTTCATGTTCCCAGCATTTGTATTCTCCACTCCTGAAGAAACATCTATTTTCCCTTCCTTCAGTCATACTTCGAACTTTGGCGATATCAGTATTTCTTCCAGATTTTCTGCAATTATAGCAGCAAATCCCCATCATGAGTATCCGGCTCGAAAATGGCAAGGCCAGGTTGCTTCCTCCATGGTCTTGGAGGTGTTGGCAGCGAGGGCCAGGCGTTTGCTTCAGTGAAGCCGGCAACGGTGTGCCGTAGGTTCCACAGCACGATGGCAGGAACCTACGACACACCATTGCCGACTTCACTGAAGCAAACGCCGGGCCCTCGCTGCCAACACCTCCCAGCCCACGGAGGAAGCAACCTGGCCTCGCCATTTTCGAGCCGGATACTCATGATCAAGAGCTCCGCTCTATCATTCTAACCCATACCTCGAATTGGACTACCATTGAAAGCAGTGGGCATTAGTATTGTGTCCTGTTGTATTGTTCTTTTGTATATTACTTGCCACCTCTAAATACATTGTCATATTAAAATTCCTTGTCCGGCTGGACACAGGACATATATAGTACCCACTTAGGTCTATATCTTATTTTTTTCTCTATATCCTCATTCTAAGGACCATTCTTTGCCAAAATAACTCTAACTTTAAATGGCAGCACCTTTACTTTTTATTAGTGTTACACTTTTAATATCTATTGCTTAGTTTTGCACAAATCAAACATATATTTAATGAATGAATGAATCAATAAACAACTGCAGGCTTGCCAAGGCCCGGCCTCTTGTCTCTGCCAGTGCTTGGCTGATATTAAAAATCCCCAAATTCAGCCCCATATCTAATAGTATTAAGGACCTTCATTGGTTGCCCATTCAAGACTGGGTAAAATTCAGGCATTGTGCATTGTGCACGAGGCATTGCGCGGACTTGGACCTCAGGGTTTCCAGAGACTTCTCCCTTGGTATGTCCCTCGACGCAATCTAACGTCTTTCCATGCTCGGTTGGAGGTCATCCTTAGGGTGAGAAAAGCCAAGTGGGGTGGCAGAAGGCTTTCCTACTTGGTGGGTAAACTATGGAATTCATTGCAAATAGGCTCTGTTTTAGAAAATCTCTCGAGACCAGGTTCTTTGTCAGCAGGGCCAAGTAAGTCTCTTCATTTCCTAGACCAGTGGCAGCATTGTTTTTGCGCTAAGATGCCTCGGCATTTGCGTGCTTTAGAAATCTTTCACTTACTTGTTTCATTGTGCCATGAGCATTTGGTGGATGGCGGATCCTTTTAACTCAATAAATAATGATTCATGTGAGGGTTTGATAGCACAGTGCCTGCGGTCCTGTACTCTTTATTCCTCTGTATATTCTGCCAGGGGCACTCACATACCTCAATGCAGTAGCAGAACAGAACCCATGGTCATATCTGCTTCTCAAACTCAACCCTTAGGCACAGCAACACATGTATGTGGACACAGACCTTGAAACAGAGCTAAGAGCAATGCTGACAGCCAAAGGAGAATGTTTAGCTACTGCCTTTCACTGCAACACACCATGTCTGTTAGCCCATGGCCTGGTGTCCAGAACGTGCCTCCTTAACCTTGCTCAGTGAATTGACAATGATCTTTTTAATTATGCAGCGAGAACCATCGCACCCAACACAATCAGAAACACAAAAGGAAAGTCCAAGACATTTAGGTCTTCTTTCGCATGAAACATTTTCACTGCATCCTGTGACATTGTGGTCCACATTTTCAAGGCTTAAAGTAGTGCTTAATTTGAGCCGGTAGTTTCCGAGCACCGGCACTTAATTGTCAGCACAGGGCCTTGAGACAGTCTGCCACAAGGTGGTGCTGTCTGGCTAAGCTACAGATCACCACAACAGCAGTTAATTATTAACTGAATATACATTAAAAATGAACATTAGATGCCTGCCACCCATGCCATTCGTATAGCTTTAGGGGCCCTAAATAGTCGGAATTGTCACACTTGTAGGAGTGCGAATGTTAGTGTTTGTGCTGTTACTATCTGTGGCGGCGCTGGCAGGGGCAGTGTGAGAAACAAGGTGCAGTGGCCTCCAGAAGAGAGCCCCTGGCTCTTATTTCTTTGCAAATTAAGCACTGGCTGAATGGCACACCACGGCTTCAAAGCGGCCTGTCAGTGGATGATGTCACAACAGACCTCAAAACCACAGCTGACATCATCGAACAAACCTTTCAGAATCCCTGCTGTTGGGGATGCAGGACCCGCCTAAGAGAACTGTGCCTTTGTCCAACACCGCGGGCCTCTACGGAGGACATGTTTCACTGGAGGGTGGGTAGGGCCTTGAATCAAATTAGCAGTCACCATGTTATTGTTAACTCCGAATGTAAGGTGCAGTGGTGGTTTCATGATGTGGGCACAGCCCTGGACAAAGCAACTGACGCACAAACCACCGGAAGGTCTCAAGCCTCGTGGAAGCAGCGCCGCCTTTCATCTCACCTCAGAATTACAACAGAATGCATTTTAATCAATGGCCTGCCCGGGTATCTCTCCGGCACTGATTTGTTCCGGTTGGTTTTGTTACACTTGTGTGATGGCCCAGAGCACTGTCTCCACCTGGCATAGTGTGCACGTGCACGGCATTCCTTGTTATTAAAAGATTAGTCATTCGCAGGTCCCGTGAAGAAAGAAAGTTGCCTCAATTATATTGTACGCTTTGGAACAGTCTTTTACAAAGTCAGTCTGACGGCAGAGAACCCTGAAAGCAGGTTCATTTATACTGTAAAAACAAGTTTGGTTTTGGCGTGACAAGATTGAACACAGATTGCAAGGCAGTACATCAGACAGTCCTCTAGGGGGCAGCCGTACCTCTTTGTTCTCTAATGAAGCCCCTGCTCTGCTTGTCCGTTTGTGCTTATGTGTATGTATGTCCAATAATATGTTTCCTATACTATTGTAAGGTCGCTTGTCTTCAGATTGCAAAGTAACTTATTTGCAAAAATGCATAGCACACAGTAGGAAGTTTCTCTCATTTCAACATTTCTTTGAACGCCGCTCCCTTTCCCAAAACAATGATTGCAACAGCATGTAGTTTAGGGCACAAATAAAAACAGAACGAAGGAACTTGCAATAGTGGAAACGTAAGTGAGGTGATGAGAAAACGAATATGGGCGAAGAAGGCATTGTGGGTAAAGAAACTGAATATAATGAAATTAAACAAGCATTGGCAAAGCCAATAGGTTTGCTGGTAAACCTAAATATTGGCTAAAAGCAGCAAAAAAATGGTTTCACAAAGCAGACTTTGTCAAAGCAGTATCTGGCACTGGGACGAGCTGTTTTGTGTGGATGTGCTAAAGCAACATGAGATCGTGGAGCACAGCACTGTAGTTGTTGAGATTGGAATGGGGTGAAAGTAATCATAGAATAACAAAGACAAAAACTTGGCTAAGCTGGAGAAATTACAACTCTGCATCCCTTAGTACGCTGGAGGCTCTGCACATGAACCTGTGCTTCACGGCTCCGGTACCCATTGGCGTCCAAAGTCAGACTCTGGCTGACACTTCCGGGTCTACAACTGTAGTATACAGAATAAAACCCTCTCCACGTCGTTCTACGGAAAAAAGTTCACTTTATCGGAAGGACTAATTCAAACACATTATTTTACAAAACACCAAGGGTTGCTGCTTTGTTCAACCAAGCCTTTAGACCTTAAGAGCAAACAAGAAGACCTCTCCATTACCCATGCAGTTGATGTATACCACCATTAAAAGGGTACGCAGAGCCAAATTGGATCTAGGCATTAGACCTGCTTATGGTGTACACCATATCAACGCTCATCCCATTACTTATGTGATATCAAGATGCTGGTTATATAAAACTGCACCAACATCCAACATTTCCCCTGTGAGAGCTGCCAGAAAGCCAATTCTTCTACAAGTTGTAATTTCTGAATAGAGTGGTCAGGAGGTAACATGAACGTACATCAATATAAACAAATACATATATTAATAGGCCTATATCACCCATCTCGTCAACAGTAATCAGGTGAACTGTATGTATCTTTGAACAGTGGGTACCCCCTGGTCCATCCCTCTCTTCTTCCAGCAT
The DNA here is from genome assembly GCF_964263255.1 of Lissotriton vulgaris. Lineage (NCBI taxonomy): Eukaryota > Metazoa > Chordata > Amphibia > Caudata > Salamandridae > Lissotriton > Lissotriton vulgaris. The sequence continues at coordinate 2,120,020,687 of NC_141687.1, read as the reverse complement.
TCCTTAATAACCACAGCATGGACGACTCTCTATGTTAATGCCAAATATTCTAAACATTCAAATTGGATTCCTTAAGAATCTGAGCACAGATGCATCACTGCCTCCAGTGGATGGCGGACAATTGGTTCTGCAATGATGGTGCAAGAACTGAGATCTTATTCATTCACCCCCAAAAACCTGAATATCTTACTCAGATCTCACCTCTCTCACTGGCTATTCCTCCAGCCATCCCCAGTTCTATCAGGAAGCATTAAGTTAGGATCACTATCTTTCTCCTCCCAAATTAACTCTGTGACTAAAAACGTGTCCTCCATCCACTCCATGAAGTACTTCCACTCCTTCAAGCCTAAGGCAATATCACTCTCGTCATAGCATTGACACCCCCCTCCCCCCGCCGCATCAAGTATTACAAAGCGGTCTATGGAGGTCTCCCGGTCAATATTGTGAGTAAGCTGTAAAGAGCACATAACCTTGTGGACCGACTCATCCATGGATTCAAAAGCTTGAACCAGTGGCGTAGCTACACCTCTTGCCGCCCGTGGCGGTCCCTGCGTTTGCCGCCATGCGACTGCCGCAGATAAGAGCGGGGGTGCTGGCGGTCCCTGCGTTTGTTGCCGCCCCGCGACGGCTGCAGGTAAGAGCGGGGCTGGCGATCCCTGTGTTTGCCGCGCTTTGCCAGCTGCAGGTAAGAGCAGGGGGTATCCGCCACCCCCTGCCAGGGGCGTACTGCCTCCCCCACAACCCCGTTTGCTACACCACTGGCTTGAACTATATCGCCCCGGTCTTAAAAAAGCCTTCAATATTGATCCTTAATATCCACTATCTTGTACAAAACAGGCCTATGCACTACTCCACTCCCAGCTACCTTTCCAATTTATGCATTCCATCCCGCCTGAGCAGATGCCGAAGATTTGCCTCCCAAAAACGTCTGACTCGCTCACATCATGATTAACACGGTTTGGGGGAAGCGGAAGCCCTGTGCACCCTCAAGATTCCCCTATTTAGAGCTCTCTCCCTCTGTCTCTTTGTGCTGTTACCAACATCAGACATTTTTTATTCCCCTAAAGACCCACCTCTTCCTCAAATCATTCGAATCTTGCATGACTTCACCCCACTATCTTTACTCTATGTCCATCCCAGTTGTCTTTCCCTCTGTCGCGTTGATGTACCGGTGCTCTGGGGCGTCTTTTGGTCCAATGCCTGACATAAAATAGAACTCATTTTACAATAGTCTCTTAATTACCAGTCAAACAAAAAAGAAACCCAGGCACTCATTTCCTTCAATGCCTATGCCATCTTATGTAGCCTTGTCTTCAACCATGGGTGCCATTATGCACCCCTGCCATTCAGAGGAACGTAATGTCCTTTTCTCTCACTAAAGGATTTTAGAGATTTAAAGTTTTAGGCCCACTTTCTAACTTGCCTGGAATTACCTTGTGGTAAAATCGCCCTCGGGTAAATTCCCTACAGCACCTTGTAGTTTAACCGCACTGCGATTTTACCACCTGAGCATCTGTGACTAGAGTTGGAATATTTGAGAATGGGGGTTCACTGCACCTAGAAACAGCAGTTTCCCCCCATTGCTGGCTTATTTTCCCATGCACACTTCTCCTGGTAGTACTTGGAGGAATTTGTGTCGGAGAATCCCAGATAATGCTCACATCTTAGAATCAAGAGTACAGGCCACAAAGGCTATTTTAGCCTGATTCGGAATTTTCCAGATCGCTCAGAATTAAATCTAAAGAACCCTCAGAATTAGAAATTTCAGCTCACTGAGTCAACAACTTGTTCCTTATACTGTATGAATGTTGCCCTTTCCTGTTGTGAGCCCACCCCATTTACTTTCTGTTCTGTGCCTGCCCTGGAATGGACTTCTGCTGGTATTTTCAAAGGTAAGCCGACCCTTGCTGCTGCCCGAGTGTGCCTGTCCTTTGAATAATATTAAGGAACCCTCCTGCAGTAATATTGTGCTCTGGACAGTGGGCAAAGCAGGCATCATCTGCAACTTTCGAAAACTGAAAAAAGGAATATTTGGAAACACGGGGAAAGTTTATTTTAATATTGCCTAAAAGCACTTTTTAAAGTAATGTCTTTTTAATGGACAGAAAGGACCGCTCCTTCTTCAAAGGTCTGCATAGATTGAACAAGGACAGCTCATGTTTTCACACAGAGGAACGCGAGCCACTGCAGGCTCGAGCCCAGCACTGAAGGCTCGAGCTAGGCTCCGGCTCAGCTCGAAGTCCTCTTAGAGCCTCCTGTCCAAAAGGAGTCGAGCTTCCATCTGGAGTCTGCGCGTCACCCTTGCTCAAAGTTAAAAACAAAGCATTAACCTTTGGGCTAAAAAGGAGAGAACCAGATATCAATTTAGTGGCTGATTCGTACAAAGTGAAACCAGAAGACCTGGGACTAATCCCAGCTTTCCCAATTAACGAAACCGTGGGATCTTAGTAAAAATATAGTTTCATCTATCCCTCTTCATCATTACTCTCATCGAACCTATATTGTGACTTATTGATGTCAAAGCTGTCGCATGTTTAAAAAAATGCACTTTTTAAATTTGATGAGACTTTATCATAATTTATGTGGGGTTTGTTGTATGATTTACATGGCAACCATTCCCAGGCTCGTGCAAGGGCTCTCGAGCCAAGCCAGTCCTTCGGCTTGGCTTTCAGCTCTGTTTAAACCTATTGAACTATCACAATAGCAGAGGGACCTCTTTGGCCTGGTGCAGTAAAAGCCATAGTGAAAAAAGAGGGTATATGTTGGTAATTTCCACTGAGAAAAAACATGTAATCTTAATCAGCGGTGAAAATATCAGAATTTCCAATGTAAAATGAATGTACCCGTTTAGGGACTCAGAGGAAGGTGTGGCAGATGATACCACTTTATTTGTAGTCAATATCCATTCATGTGTAATGTTTGCGTTGAGTTACGTAGACGCGTAAGCATTCTTATTGTTTCTCTAATCTCTTAACAACAAAACACTGCACAGATGTGAGCTCTGCTGATGACTGGTCTGCATCCTCCTCTCCTGCATCTGTGCATCCTGCCATTACTCCCTTCCTGTTCCTGTATGTGTGCTTCCTGCCTCTGTCCCCCCAACCTGACTCACTTCAGCAGAGTGCAAATCCATTGTTGTAGATTGTAAAACCACTCCTTGCTCCCAGTCTGCTGTTAGGTCCAGCCGAACCCAAAAGGTGCCTTCACCCCAGAGGCGTCGCTACCAGTGGTGCAGCAGGTGCAGTGGAGCCATGGACCAGAGTCCTGAGGGCCCCATTGAACCCTGATTATTGCTGTATTTTACTATCCCAACTGCAGTCATATGGACCAGTTTGCTTGCTTGCACCAGGGCCCATTGCATTCTTGCCACACTACAGCTCCAGCCGAGCTCTTTCTTCACTGACAGCTTTACATTCACAGAGGGGCTGAGTGTTCCACAATTCATATTAATGTTCTAGCTCACTGGCAATCTCAACAACAATTCTGTCGGCGAATAGCCCTGCATGGTACTGAGAGCTGTTGACTGCTTTTTTTGTCCTTCCTTCCTCTGCCGCAGAAGCAGGCAGTGGCAAGTAGCCAAAGCTCCCAGGCCTGTCGCCAACATTGAACAGCACTGCTCGCTCTGTGCTCTGCAGTGCTAGCCCAAGTGGAAGTAGCCCTGTCACCGGCACTCCCGCCCAGTCCCCAGTTGTCTCCCTTCCTGTGTCTGAGCTCTGTGCCCTCACTCTGCCTTCCTTCTTCCCCGGGGGGAATATAGGCCGTTTATCCTGGCTATGCCATGGCAACAGGTGGTGCTGGCTAACACAATATGGATCCTCCCCTCTCTTTCTGGCCTCAAGTTGTGGGCACAACCAGAGCAGGGAATAGGTCTTAAAGATGTTATTAGAACAGAGTATTGAACAGCTCTGTTAATATTATAGTTCTTATCTTTATAGAATATAAAAATATTGTCATTTCTTAGGATTCTAGGATCTTCACAAATGTTTCCAGTAGTACACAAGGAGTTTTACGCAAATTGTACATGCAAATGCGTACACCTTCCGCTCAATTCATAATTCTCCAGATTGTCCACAACCTTGTGAATCTACAACGGTTAGTGAGGCCAGAACACCTGGAAAAGGTTTTTCACTGGTATTCCTTTTCCCTTTTTATCCCTTAAATATATGTGTGTATTGAGGTGTATTTCAGACCAGTCCGTCTCCTAATCCCTGTGTTTTAGGACACTTAGGTCCTGAGTACTCATTGAGCGGAACAATATCACCAAGATGAATTCTGCTCTGCTTGATCACGACTAGGCTGGTGCTTCCTCATCCTGTTTTCTTGGGTGCAGAAAAACTAGACCCCATTTTACTGGCCAGAAAAATAGTCCAGTAAAATTATGATAGGCTTGGACTGCAACGCAGCCAGGCCTCTCCCACGGCCCCGCCCACCCTCCTTGTATAAGCAGGAGTCACACAATGCTCCTCCCTCCCTTCCATGGGACTACTCCTCCTTCTCTCACCTGCCCTCCTGACGGTCCCCGCCTTATTTCAGCCCCTCCCCGCAAACATCATCAACTGCCCAGAGCAGGTGGTAGCTTTGGTTTAAACCCCTCGGATAAGGAAATCCTGTTTAGAATTGCACCTGACCCACGCACACAAAGCCCTACACGACCAAGGCCCGAGCTACCTCAACAGCTGAATCAACTTCTACGCTCCCAAACGCCACCTCCGATCAGCCAACCACGCCCTCGCTGCCGTCCCCCGCATCCGAAGAGCGACTACAGGAGGAAGGTCCTTCTCCTACCTGGCCGCCAAGACCTGGAACTCCCTCCCGACCGACCTGCGCCTGACCCAAGACCACCTCTCCTTCAGGAAGAAGCTGAAGACCTGGCTGTTCGAGCAGTAGCGGCAACCCCCCCCACCCCCCCACCCCCAGCGCCTTGAGACCCTACGGGTATGTAGTGCGCTCTATAAATGTCTTTGATTGATTGATTGGGTGCAAATATTTGGCCCCATTCTGAGGGGTTTAACTCATACTTCAAAGTCTACTGTTTGCACCCACAGAAGGCACTTTTTGTGGTGCGATTGAACTTAGATGTCCAAAAGTGTTGCGGCCTAAAAGAATACAAACTCGGCATCTAGTCGCGTCTTGGTTATAGGGTGATATTGGCTGTAAGGGTGCATGCAATCAATTTCATTATTTCTACTGCACAATGCAATGGGCATTTTATTGTAGCTCTGGGGTTAGCTAAAACTTTCTGATTTTATTAAAGTTATATAGGTAATATTCGTACTTGTATGGGTTCTAACACAGCCTTCTTCATACATATATCCCTTGTTGTGTCATTCACATACTTCTTCCACACACTACAGCATACAGAATGGGATATTGGGTCAGCCCACTTCAACTATTGGTAATTCACTGTGACTGACAGCCGGCTTCTGCTCTTTCGCAAGAGCACACAGCACATACTGCAGTTCTCTTCCGTGTAAGGGTCTATTAGGGTTATGCGTGCTGTTTGAGACCAAAACAATTTTTGATTTTAGCCATTTTTTCCATATTGGTAATGGCCCAGCAGTTCCCCAATAATACAGTTTTACAAAAAACATAACAAAACAATCATTGGCAGAGCCGAAAGTCTAGCAGCCAATGCGGCCGTGCAACTCGTTCAACAATAAAAGTGTTACAAAAACCCTGACAAAACAAGCATTGGTAGAGCCCAAATGACTGGCAACCAGCACCAGAGCTGGCTTGCAGTGCTAATGCTTGTTTGATTTTGGAAGATACCTCAATAATAAAGTCAACAATAACCATGATAAAACAAGCATAGGCAAATCCAAAAGGCAGGGAGCCAGTGCCAGCACTATTTGCCTTGCTAATGCTTGTTTTCGGTCTATATACCATAGCGGTCGTTCGACTGTAATTGAACCAGTGGTTGAAGTGGGCGGGATCGGCAGAGCACAGCGTGCCCCTACTTTTTTTAATTCCAAAGATTCCGTTCCCCTAATTTTTTATTTTGAAAACATGGTTACCTTAACACTTTTACACTCACTATTCAGAAATCAATGAGTGCTTTTGCCTGAAAAGTTAAGGACATCACTATAGGGCCCTGACTAGACCCATTTCAATGTCCATTGCTTATATCCTTACAAAACGTAAGCAATATGATAAAAAGACCACATCCCTGAACGCAGAGCTGCAGTGCACATTTTGTTTTCCAATCCATGCATTGCAGTACCTCCAGGACTGGTGCACTAGTTCCAAGCCCGGGGAAAACAAAAGTAGCACTTCACAGGCAAACTGTGTAAAAGCGGCGCTAATGTGTTTGGGTGTGAATAAAATCAATCTGGCCACTTTTCTACTACTCTGTCTTACTTTATTTAGTTATTTATTTATTTGTTTTATTTTAACCTTTTATTCCAGATGCTGCACTTTGAAATTAAAATGTCAGAAAAATAAGGCATTTTCAGCAAAAATGATTTTCTTTTTAAGGAATCATTTCACAGGGGAGCAAGTAAATGAAAGGAGAGGAAAGAGAGTAAGTACCCTGTCTTGAAGTCACTATTTTCAATAAGGGAGAAACTGCTAGACAGAAAGAGAGGGAAGAGGAAAGAGTGGGGGGCAGTTGGAGCAGCAGAGCAGAAGTGGACACTGTCCTTGTCTTCTCTGGGCAAGAAAAAAAGACAGAGTCCTGTTGCTTCTCTGCCGCCCCGTCCATCCTCGAACGCCAAGAGCGCCGAGCTTTATCGGCCATGAAGATTTCTTGCGTCCTGCTTACATTTCACATGGTTTACTAAATTTTGCATTCCCTACGAGTGTCTGCTTTTTCCAGGATGTTGTGACTTTCTTTTGTAGGCAGCATATTGCTCTTGTCTAGTGCGTAATTTAAATCGAGCCGCATCCAGGTGTTTATAGCGGGGCACAATTGGGTTGTGGTTGAAGGCAGTGTGAGTCTTTCTTAGTGGGGTAGTATGGTGTTCAATGGGGGATACAATGTGGCACTAGGTCCAGAGCTGCTGATTTTGGAACTTGTATTATGTGGCAAATATGGCAGAGCCATAATTATATAGAAAACATTTGCAAACTAGGATAATTCCCCATACATGTTTGCAATGCTCTTGTGGAAAACTCTGACTCCGCCCACTGATCCTATTCTCGGGCTAATTCCGCCCTCTGATTCTCCGCCCACAGTTCCCCTACTTTTTTCCCCCCACTTCGACCACTGAATAGAACTTATGTTAGTTGCGGCTTTCCCTAAAATGCTGCAGGAAGTTTTACTTCTCGCGATATCCTAAGACGGGGATAGCACTGGCCCTGTTAACAATTGCCTGCAGCCGTTCATCCGTGCTCTTCTAAATATGACAGTCACATCAGAGAGATACGGATGTGATCTCAAACGTGTCAGCACAAGTTTGCTTTTCTTTAATCTAATAGGTTATTTGCGAGCCCTCTTCCGTACAAAGCATCTCCAGCTGGTAAATAAAACATGACACAGTGTGGAAATTAAGCAAGCCCTTCAGAATTTTTTTCTTTCCGGAAGACGAGGCTGGGCTTTGAAAGACAAGTGGCCGTATCTGAGCGCACAGCGATGTCACGTTAGCAAAAACAAACAGACATTACTGTGATTAGAGACAGCTGGGGCTTGCTAACTCAGCAGATGGGGGGAGGCAGGGAGTGCTGACATGGCACCCCGAAGAGAGCTCCCAGGTGACCGTCCATTGACTGTGACACAAGGAATCAGAGGAACAGCTGGACGGGCGAGCCCAGAGTGTCTGACCCCCCAGCCACACACGCAGGGCTGACAGGCATCGGGAGGCAGTGACCACGAGCAAAGGCACCCTGCAGGGCAGTGCATCAGGACAGTGAGGACAGAAATGTGTGCAAAAACTGGCACTCAGCAGGAAGAGCAGCTCCTTTTATTGTAAACTTTTGATCGCCTTAGATGTCCAGGCTGCCAGTTAGTGTTCAGTACAAAGGAAATGTGGTGCCAAACCCAATTTCTGCACAGATGAATGCTTCTGTGAATTTTAAATAACAGAACGTGTATTTGTAAAGCGCACGTTCACCCAGGAGGGTATCTTGGTTCTGAATAGCAGATTTTTATTGTTACCCAACGCAATGTTACGTTAATTGTGGCGTTATTATATCCCTATATATAAGAAATGTGGACAATTTAAAAAAAAACTTAGCAAAAAGTAAAAAAGGGCAGAAACGCTACAGTGTAATTCAGTCACATTAAATAGAATGGATCTCCAATTATATTGTAATTGTCACCAGCAATGGTTCATTACGCCATTACAGTGCTTAGCAACCACATAAGACACCTGCTCGCCTTGAGGTCGAACGAAAGGGTAAATGACCTAGCAGTGTAATACACGACTAACAAACACACAGGCATACTACCTCCAATACAGATGAGAAGGGTTGAGTCTAACATTTGTTGATTTGGGGCTCCTAAAATATAAATAGATAAAACTGCCCCTTGTTTTACCCCTTCGCCGCGACACAAATTTCGCCGCAGGATGGGGTGGGGGGTGAGCTCGGCGCTGCTGTGCTCGTGACGGAACCACGCCATCATGAGCCACGGGCGGCGTGTGCTCATGACAGCGTGGTTCCCTCACGGTCCCTCCCGCTCATTCATTCGCCAGCACAGGCGGGGAATTAATGCCGCATGGGCGGAGCGGCACCCGCATGATGGAACCACGCCGTCATGAGCACACGCAGCCGTGGCTCATGACGGCATGGTTTCGTCATGCGCACGCAAGGGGTTAAATAAGGATGATTTGAATAAAGCACCTTTTGTTGAAGTTTTAGACAGTAATTATGAACCAATGTTTGACCCATCCTTGTTCCAGCATCCAAACTCTTTTGAATGCGAAAATACAGCTCATTGTGGCTGAACAGCTTCGTATTAGAAGGTGCACCCCAAGACCAAAACTGTATGTAGGACACACTAAGACCAAAACTGAATGTAGGACATTGAAGGCAGAATGCCCAAGGCCAACCATTTTGTATAGTGGATCTAACACCCGACTCAGATCCCAAATTGGAAGTGATTCAAAAGAAGAGCTATCCGAAGCCTGGCCAGCCTGTCAAGACAAGCTACTTGAAATTATTGTACCGCTTACAAACATCTTGGACCTTGATCAAACCAAGAGTTCTGGTTCACCTAATTATCCTGATGTTCTCTTTAAAGAGCGCTACAGAGCGTTATTTGTTTCATTGGATATTCTATTTCCTGTCAAATGGCTATTTCCTTGAAATGACGTACAGGCATCTTGTTAAAAACTGATTCATAGCTAAAAGAGCTGGCAAAGTTTGAAATAGGTCCATAAGCTCAGCCTTCTGTATGGCGAACATTTTACCAGGGAAACAGGAATGTGTGAGGGAGCTTTTTCCACCATGATAAAGGCTAATTTTCTATTGACAAAAGCAGTGGTGGCTCTTCCGTAATGGCGGAGGAGCATTGCCCTACTGGCTCAGAGCCAGCAGCTAAAAAATATAAATATATTTTATTATTGTTTTATTTTTCAGCTGCTGGCCGAGCCAGCATGTGCTGGGAAGGTAGGGGTCGGGCTATGTGGGGTGGGGGAGAGGAGCGGTTGGTGCACTTTTTAGTGCCCATGTCAGTTTGGACGGCCGTCTAAGCCCGGCCAAACTGACATGCACACTTAGCTTTCACAGCAGGGTTGGAGAAACAATGTGCCTGAGTGAGAGGTAATCCAGCCCGCTCAGACCAATCCCCACGCTGCTCTCATGTTTGAGAGCATCGCCGAGATTGGATGGGGAGCTGTGATGCTGTCCCAGGGACTGCTGGGACCAGATCCTGGATGTAGAGGAGCACGAGGCGGTCGGCAGCACCAGGTAAGTTTTTTGTATTTTATTATTAAACCCGTAGGCCACGTGTTCCACCTGCAGCCCTCCCGCACCCCCTCCACCCGCACCACCACTCTTTATCTTTGTCGGCCACCCTGGATAAAAGTATTCTGTTTCTTGTTTTTGACAGTACTGCTGGATACAGGGGCTGCTCTGTTTGCTATTTCTACTCTGAAAGTTGATTTCAGCACTCCACATGAGTTTCCTTTTACTTTCACCCTTATAGTTGGAACGTCATCCCCTGTGACTTATGGATGATTGTTATGGTGTCACCCAGAGGACAGGGTGGAGCCAGTCTCATACAAAGAGATATGTTAGGTCACCTCTGTCCGAGAAGCGAGGGATAAAAATTATTTTACTACAGAAAAGGCAAAAGATTTCTGTAGATTCATAGGCCACTCACACCACAAGTGTCTATCTCTCTAGCTCCTGCCTCATTCTTCCAGCTCCTTAGCCTAGCTTTTTATCACCAGACCGTAGATGGTTCTTCCTGGTCTTCAGCTTGGTTGTTTATTGCTGGATCCATCGCCTCAGTTTGGCTCTTTCTCAAGAGAATGCAGTCTGTTCTCTATGTCTGTTTTTTTATGGCTAAATCCTGGTTTGTTCTTCCTTTTTCCTGATTTTTGGTCTTTCTCTCTGGTCTTTGGACCGTTCTACTTATTCCTTGACGTCAGTGCTTAATTTGTGCCGGTGCTTGCCGGTGCTTAGCACCGGCACTTAATTGTCAGGGCCGGGTCTACACGCATTTAGTGCACGTCATTTATTTAATAGTAATTAGTGGCATAGAGTGAGTGCTGCTGTAGCGTAAGTGCTGCTGTTTAGTTAAGAGTGTTACGCACTGTGTACTACTGGACTGGTTGCTTGCAGTACGCAGTTGCTTGTGTTATAGCTGACTGAGAGATGTTGAAGAAATTCATTTAAAATACTTTACTCTGTGTGTTTCTTTCTGACTCGATTCTGTTTCCTTTTCTCACCAGTCAGAGTCACGAGTCACACGTTCATGTTAGTTCTGGGCTGGCCCCGCCCGACCCAGTGGGCGGGAGTCGGACACACCAAGTTAATTGCCTAGTAACTGGGGCCTGGGCAGGGCTTTGGTCTTCTGTGGGGGTTGGGGCTGTGCACGGCAGCATGCAGCGTGCGCAGATTTTCATTGCAGTGCGCGCGCGTTCCTGCTGCTTTTTGCTATGCCCCAGCAATACCCGGCCGCACCTGACCTCACTGAGTCGTCGTGGATGTGGAGTGGATCATGACCGCCACTATTCAAAGTCCGTCCCTGAGCTAGAGAGGCAGGCAGCGCGATCTGGACGATGTTGGGTTGGCTGTGTTGAGGAGTAGTAGACACTACAGTTACAGACTAGTACAACAGCACCAGGCGAGGCATGGCCTGGTTGGTAGGCCTAAAGTAAATCATCATCAGTTAAAATAAAACTGCGCAGCCTAAGCAGCAGCAGCGGGAGGTGAGGCAGGGCCTGGCAGGGTCGGCGCTGAGGTGCTGCGGCCTAATCAGTTATTGAAGCAGCTGCGCAGGCTCGCAGCAGCCTTCGCCTAACAGTCAGTGACAGAGCCGTGTCCCGAGGGAGACAGCGAGTCAGGTCTCAGACTCGGATATTCGATTCGACTCATATATGTTGATTGATGTGGTGATGGCCTATCCTGACAGGGCCGCCCTGCCCTCTTACCAGTACTGCCTCCAGTCCCACATAGGGGTATTTACAGTAGTAGTTTATTCCTAGAACTGGCATAGCTCCTGTCGTCCCATCCACACTAGCATTAACCTGCATGCCTTGAAAGGCTCGGAGCGAGTGCTTCGATGAGGCTCTAGTGGCCTCTACGCGCTATACAAATACGTTTCGTTCTGAAACAGACGTCTGCCTGTGGTTTGCGTATTGGCGTTTAAATAACCCACTGTAGGATGAAGGCACTGCCACCCGCTTTTGTCTGGAATCTCTGAAGACTGGCAGAGGGGTTCCCTTTGTGCATTAGCATACCGACAGCACCTGTGTGCCTTCATCCTGGCATGGAAGTGAGGATAGTCCTCATAAAACCCGTGCTCCCTCAGCCCACCGGGCTATTACTACCGAGGGGCGCTGCTGAACACCCCGGATTCAAACTCTCGCACTAGACACTGCTCTAGCATCAAGAGTACAAAACACGGAGCATATATCCCCCACCGGAAATGTACACGGGCGGCATTTCACTTTATACTCAAGTGCAAAGAAAGCACCTCAGTCAGGCCAAGAGATAAAATGACCAGCCCGAATGGCAGTGGAGGCCTGAGAGGTGCACACTCCGTGTTACTGTCAGCTACACTTATGTCATCACATCAGCATATGCGTGGTGTTATTTAACCTTCCTTCACCTGTTCACCATATATAGCTCTACACATCACGAGTTCACAGCAATAACTATTGTGCAGTGTGTGTGCCAAGGCCCTGTGGTCGACAATGCAGGTAGGCGGTGGCCTCGCAGTTCAAAGGACACGACGGGGCTCCTGTGTACGACCCTTTCAAGTCCTTTTCAGTTAGCCTTGCCTGGGAGGGAGGACAGGTTTGACACTCTTGCTGTTTTTTTTAAGGAGGAGGGTCTTTAAGTTTGACCCTTTCTTCCATGGCTGACACACAGACTGAGAGGACAGTGAAGGTGTCAGCAGGCTGAGCACTGCAGGGTCCAGTCACCACTATACTGCGTGCATTGACATAGTAACTCGGCTCTGTTTCATTCTTTCATGTTACACTGTGGGGGCATCAGTTTGCCAGTATATTCTTATTTTAAAAGCACCCGCTGCAGTGCTGCCGAGTTCCTTCCTGGCCTCAGTAATATTTAGGCATAAATTAAAATGTCAAGATAACTCTGGTGATTAATCATCTTCCTGGAGAGAGACAGGAGTTTTGTATAGGGGAAGTTGTGACTGCTTGTAAGGTAGTACAGATGGTTAATATACCTGCTGCATTAAACTTTTACCATGCAGATCAAAAAGTGCATAAAAATGTAAAGTAGGTCAGTGTGTTACTGCTTCTGTCGGAGAGATCCTTTTGTTACTTGCAGTTTGTAAGTTAAAATCCTATCATAGAACAGCAAGCTATTAACTAGTCTGAAAATAATCAAAGACCTGCATGCAAACTGCAAGTTATATATTACAGCTATATGTTTTTTTTGCCCAATCTTTCATTATCCTAATCTTGCAAAAAAGGGTTCATTTGGGTAGAAATCAATTCTTATTGCAGAGAACCCCTAACAATGCTGTTATGTTTTAAATTCTGAATTTGCGCTTTTCCAGACTTAGAACTCTTAAACTATATTGCACAATGACAATCATGGATGATATGTGACTCCTATACCTTGTAGTTCTGTCTAATGTAACATTCCCTATATACTGATTTACACACGTAGGATTTGTATCTATGCAATGTGTGTATGATGCAAAGTGCTCTGACACCTTACACTGGTATGAGAGGCGCTATAAAACTAAATTAATCTGAGAGACAGTGATTATGTTATAGAGACTTGAAGGACATTGTTAAAGGGTTGTACTGAGGGAATGCGTGTGAGGGGTGGTCATTGGGGGCGCCAACATTGTCGCACAGGACGCCACGCCGCCACCAGTTGTAAAGCCGGCCGTGAGCGAAGTAATCTTTTGCGAAGGGCAGGAATATTGCATAATGTGCAGTGTGGTGGTGGCGTGACGCCGGTCGCAGCAGGTCACATCACCGCATGGTAGTAGTAGCATGATGTAATATGTATTAAAGAGATGATGTGCAAAAAAACTGACAGGAGTAGGTCAGCCATGACCCTCTCAGTGTCCTCTATGAATTTAATTCGAACTTCAAAGCAATATTGGTTGACTGATTGATTGGGATTCCTCCAAATTCCTAGGCCTAGCCAAATTCACTTTCAACCTACTGTAGGTGTAGCTCAATCAGGGTTTTTTTTCCCATATGGGTTCGCAAGCTGCTGCATTTTCTCTGTACTTTGACACGTTAATGGAATGCTCATCTCATAATTTCAGAAAAGGGCAAATATACTGAAAGTAGTTTTGTGACTTTCATTTCACACAGTGTGTGTGGTTGTGTTAATGCAAGTGCTCACCAATTTACAATGCAATGAATAAAGTCAGATCTGCTTCTACATAATCTAAATTGTTTTCAATGCATTATTGATTTTAGATAATTTATTCAAAAATTGTGCTTTAAATGCACTTTTAATTTAATCTTTATAAAAATGTTCACAGGGCAGGGTAACCTCCTATCAAAACTTTACTATGAGAAGGCTCCCTTGCAGTAATTCAGATCAGGTATATATTGCATCTGACTTTTAGCAGTGGCAGTTGACGATGTGGGTGGAGCTGAAATAGTAAGTGGGTGGAGCCAGTGGAGGGAGTGGGTGGAGCCAGTGAAAAGTAGGTGTGGCCTCTGACAAACATTTGAGCACCTGCACTTCATATTTTACAAATTAAGCACTGCTTGACGTGTTTTCGTCTTTTATGAGTCCTACTTTTTCTTTCTGCCTTTTTTCCTAGGTCCTTTTACTCTGCATCCTGGCTCATTCTTCTTAGAATCTAAGTTTTCCCTCTCAAACATGCCTATTTCTAGTAGGTGGTAAACTTGGCTCGCTTGCTCTGGACCTTTGGACATTTTTGTTGCTTCTCCATTTTGCTCTGGGCTCTTCATGCTCCTTTTCTTTTTATCATACGTTAGAAATGAATTAAAATATTTCCCGCTATCTCTGACCCTTATCAGTCATTTTATTGTCTTCTCCATGCCTTTATTAATCACCCCTTGGCTACCCATTCATCCATTCCAGAGGATCAAAACTTGCTTCTCTGCATAGAGTTTCCTTTCAGTGAGTCCCCTTGTTATTCCTATAGAGAAAACATTTGAATCTGCCTGTTCCCTTGCCATCACTCATAGATATTATGTTCCCTACACTTAGCTGCAATTAGCGCACAGTGCATTTCAGTCACTGCGTCTGTAAACTGGCAAAGATGACTTTTAGTTACAGAATTGCTTATGCGTTTTCTTTTAGGCACAGCTGACGTCCACTGGTATTTAAAATGAAGCTCTTATTTAATCACTCGGATATTAATTGATGTTTTGCAGTACGGAGGCATCTTAAGCCGCCACCTGGCTGACAGCCAACACTTAGAAGTCTGAATGATCAGTGAATTCATGGTGTGTTTTCCTCTACAAAGCAGGCACTGGATCAGTGCGGATTATAAGATGTCTGCTCATGGCAGGCACCTACAAGCCAAACACCTACCAGGCAGCAAGAGAAGAGCAGCAGACAAGCACGTTCGGATCTTTTTATGGCTGTTGTCTGAGTCATGTGTTTCTGTTCGACATAGCAGTTTTAATTCTGGTGAATTGGCGGCGCTTGTAAGTGTCAGCAGAACATATGGGCCCCAAAACAGTTTGCAAATGAAAAGAAAAGTGTTACTTGAAACACTCATCACAAATTATTTTCAAAAGGGAACTCGGGCCTCCCATCTGAAAATATTGACTAACACAAAATACAACCTGCTGTTCTACATGCCTTCTGAGGTTCCCCAGAGGATAATAGTTGTACAGTGACAGGTGTTGCCCCCGATTAGGTCATCTCAGCCTTTCATCTGTTTCAGGCACATCTTGTAGCTGACTGGCGCTCTGCACCTTCTGTATAATTAGATATTCGCTAAAAGCAAAACAGCGTCTGCTTTTAACAAATACACTGATTAGGGCACATGGTACACAAGGATATATCAGTGCAGGTGGATACATTTAGGAGTTCTGATGAGCAGTGAGATGACTAAAGTTTTACGCAAATATATATATATAATGTTAGTTGGATCTAGTGGTAGTTGGTTTTGCACATTCTTAGATATATATATTTATATTCTTATTGTTGTCTGTAGACCTTTATGTCAATGATCTGATACAGTATTATTTTGCACATTTGTATTTATTCTTGTATATATGACCAGCACTTTAATAGGGTTTGTTTTGCACACTCCCAATATTGGTGGATTTATACTATTAGTCCAGTACAATATGGGGAAATTTTCTCTGTATGATTATGAAATACTAGTAGCATCCGCTATATCTGCTAAAAACAAGATTCTATTTTTATCGTGTTCTTTATGATATCAATCGTTGACCAATATGAATTTGTACTTTAGGGTTAATATATGCACTTTTCAATACTAGGTATTACAACTAAGGCACTATGCACTTTAATATGTTGACATACCTATAATCATTTTCTATGGGCACTTGCCCAGTATTACCAATTTGCACTCATTTTTGCAAGAATATATTATGGAGTTGAATTGAGGAAATCCTATGTATCTACTTTTATTTATGCATGTATATAAAATGGAAACGATTACCTGTTGGAAAAGTTTTTTTTGTTTAAATGCAGATTCAATGATAGTATTATGAATGGGTACCTCTTCCATCTTTTTGACTCTTTTGGTAAAGTCTGTCTTCTATCTCCATGTCATCCAAAGAGGAGAGAAAAGTTGTAACATTGGTATTTAAATCACACGTGGTTTCGAACATGTCATGTGATCAAGACCTGGGGGAACCGGTCGAAACGCGTCATGTTGTGATCTGGGATAATAAATTGCACTGAAGAAAAACTTTTCCGTTGTGGAGTTTCGTTCCTGTATACTGTGCTGAGAAAGTGCATATGGTCAGGCTCTGGTGTTGGATATATATATATATATATATATACATATATATATATATATATGAATTCCAACCGGAAAGTTTGTGCGACGCCTTTCGCACCAAACCCAGTGCGCAGACACAGGTGAATAAATCCACAGCCAGACTTTCTAAGGATATTCTTCTTCCTTTATTGCATTTAAAGTGCAGAGGTGCAACACACTGCCAAACAGACGCGTTTCGGCGTGAACGCCCTTGCTCACTGTCAGCGGGTAAGCGGTACACAATTCATTTAAATAATACATTGGTTAATTGCTACATCGCGCCAAAAGTTCCTCATACAGTTCAGTGAACTAAAAAGAGGACTATAGTAAGAACCCATTGTCAATATACGTTGCTGTTAGTTCGGCCATTTTGGAATGGTGCAAAGTTATATTAATGCAAAACATGACTTGGTTATTCAATGATTAGAGGTATTTAGCAATTCTTTAGAGTCATTGGTTACTGTTTGCGACAACGGCACAAGACTGAAAGGAATAATCTGATGTAAAGTGCAAGTGCATAAATACCGTTACTGTGCAAATATTAACTGTGCAAATACGCAAGATTATTTTCTGTGCAAATACGCAACATATTACTCGTACAAATACGATTACAATACAATATTGGCATTTCATATATATACACAAATTTAAAATCAATTCCTTACATTTGGTCATATATGCCTCTGTTTGATGTTGTCGTTGTGTTGAATACAAAAATTCAAACAATAGAGATTCCATAGGGTATCACAACCTCAGTACTTGACATGTCATGTATTCTGTTGTTACGTTCTTTTCACTGGGTTCATGCATTTGAAATAGAAGATCAATACTTGGGCACAATCGATGTATAACAAGTTAAGAATAATGTATTACTATACCGCTAGCAAAAATACAAATACAATTGTTAAAGGTGAGGGAGTGCTGGGATGTCCTACTTGAATAAACAGGAAGACATCAGGGGGTATGGGAAACTAAATTCATTAACTAAACAGTTTCAGTTACATTAAAATATGCTAACGCATAAAGTTCCATCATTGCCCACTTGTAGCACAGGATGGTATATATAATTTATCACATGGCGAAGCCATTAGTCCCTGCCACAGACTATCGACTTCCCTATGGAGTGACAATAAAATGGAGTAATCAGCTTTCAATGGCTACAGTGGTATATAGGGAAAAGAAAAAAGCAACTATCATTTAGCAACAAGAAGTTATATGCTGTACAGTAGGGGTAGCCGGACTAAATCCGTAGAATGGCCCAAATGATATGACAAAGTGACACAAAAACCATAATTTAAAGAAAGGTGCTCAAATCTTCTCCCATGTTCAAACCTCCCGGGATCTTAGTGTTGAGGCGAACTATGTACAGGGACTCCATCTGCCTTAATTGTTTTTCATAGTCCCCACCTTTCTTGCTGGTTCTAACCGCATCTATTACAAAATAGCTCAGATGGGATAGATTTCTGTTATGAAATTGATCGAAATGGCGGGCTACTGGATAACTTTTGTCACAGTTCACTATTGCTCTCAGGTGCTGTAGAATACGTTGGTGTACTGGTAGTTTCGTGCTACCAACGTACCTTAGATTGCACGAGCACGTGAGAACGTATACAGCCAACTCAGTTTTACAGGTGTAATGGGCTTTTATATTGATGGGTTTGTCATCAAATGGTGTCGTGTATGATTTTGTATTGGTGCCAAATTTGCACGCTCTACACGCTATATATATATATATACATATATATATATATATATATATATATATATATATATATTCCACCTTTTGTTTTCCGCCTCAACTCAAGCCACTGGCGACGGTGGGCTGTGGAGGGTCAGCGACGCCCAATATTCCACTCACTCCGTAGTTATACCAGTTCCCTCGAACAAAACCACGGTCCAGGGCACCACAACTGCTTTCAAAAAGATTTATTGCCTTCGCAATAAATCTTTTTGAAAGCAGTTGTGGTGCCGTGGACCGTGGACCTTGGTTTTGTTCGAGGGAACTGGTATAACTACGGAGTGAGTGGAATATATACATATATTGTGCATATATATATAGGGCCATGCCAGGGTTCAGAATGGCCTTTCGTGGGTTAGTCTTAAGAGAGGCAGTAGTTAGCTATGTTGATCAGTGCTTGATTTGTTAAAGAAAAAAGGTGCCAGGGCTCTTGTCAGGTGCCACTGCAGCTTGCACAACACATTGTCCCTGTCATGCCTCCATGATAGTAACAACACAAGGACAAACCCTCACACTCCTACAAGTGTAACAATTCAGACTATTAATGCCCTCAAAGCTATAAGAATGGCTTGGGCAGCAGGTAATAGTCATTTCTAAAGTATGTTGCATTAACAGTTAGCTGTTGTTATGGTCATCACTAATTTAACCAGACAGCGCCACCTTTTGTCAGGCTGTCACAAGCGCCACTGCTTACAATTAAGTGCAGGTGCCAAGCACCGGAAACTACCGGCTCAAATTGAACATTGATTGATTTAGGGCGGTTTTGAACGCAGGATGTGATAAAACTATCCTGCGACTTTCAGGCCGTGCCTTCCTGTGGAGGAATCCAATATCAATTGGATGGAAAATGATGGTTGTGTGGGTACAACTAGGTCGAAGCTTGTTTTGCAGGTTCCGCCGAGGTTTTCTGAAAGATTTACATGAGACATCGCAGCAATTTCCTGTAATACCTAGCCAAGGAGTTTACGGGACCATCTTTTTAGCAGACAGTTGGCCATCCTGTGGGTTTTAGAGGGAGATCGGTATGTGTCTTTAAAAACAATTTATGCAGCGAAGTTGATAGCATTACCCAAGAAGAAACCTACTCTGTTATGGACATGGTCCCAAAGCCCATCTCCCCAGTCTGAACCTTCAGGTCCCTAGAGTACATATATCCACAAAGAGTCACAAAGTTAATATTTCCCGCCACCAAAGGTGGTTTAGCAAGCACTCTATATGGATATACCCGAAAACAACAACACAAGTACCAGGGCAATAGACACCGGTCAAGTATGCAAAACCATTGTTATACTTAGTACTTCAGAAGCAGCCCATAGGGTAATGGTTCTTGTTCATGTAGGACCTTTGCAAAGGTGCGAAGTATAGTTTCAGCTACCCCAAGTTTGACTGCCCACTTGCTGGAGCTTTAGGCCTAAGAAACAGGGTGGCTATTTCCCCAGTTGTGACTGCTCATTACCAAGTTACTAGAAATGTGGCTGTATAAAAGGATAGGTTGGACAAGTCCATCTTATGTGTAGCACATGAAATGTGGCTGTGTTTACACATGCGGGAGTTGAACAGTCTGCTGATGTTCTCTGCAGAGGGGTGAAGTTCTAGAATAACTGAGCGTAACAGAATGTAGAAGGATGGGATAAGGGGAGGAAAGGAAGCAGGAAAATAGTTGACTTCAGTTTTAGAGAAGTGCAAAATTAGTGAATTTCTCCATTGCTGATTGTCTGAAAGACAGTTTAAGTTTGGAGTCTGAAGGTAAGGGGTACGGGTGAGGAAGCGATAAAGGTCTCCACAAAAGATGTGATAGAAAATTCTAAAAGAGGAGATGATGCAAATGAGGAAAATAGTGTATTTAGAGAAGAGGAGAGTAAAAGGGCAGGCTTGAAGCATACAAACTACTAGAGAGCTGGGTAATGAATGCGAAAAGAACAGGAAAATGAAAGAAGGTGTGGTTTGAGAGGCAGGTGATGCCTACCGAGGTGAGGTTTGTTAGCAAAGTGAAGTGATCCACTGCATTGAAAACTCTACATAGGTTGAGGAGGATAAGCATAGAAGATCAAATGTATAATCTGTATTTACAGATTGCAGTCCAGATGGGCCAATGCAGCCTTTTGTCCATCCACAGTCAATGGCAAGCGAACCAAAGAGTTAGCTTTAGTACTATTTGTTAAAATATGGTGTCCATAGTACGTGAATTGCAAAGAAAGTACTCTATTTAAAAGGAGGATTTTTTTTACGTATGAAGAGGGTTGGAGGCTGGGGGTGATACCACTACAACATTCATTGTGGAGAAATCTATATCTTTGTACCACCCGTTTTAACTGTGGCAGAGTAAGAAAAAGAAGCATGTCTGCAATAAAAGACCACAAAAAACAGTACTTAATTTGAGCCTGTGGTTTCCAGTGCTCACACCGGCATTTAATTCTCAACACCAGCACTGACAATAAACCACATGGTGGGGCTGTCTGTCTAATTTTGAGATGAGCTCAACAACAGTGTTTAATAATTCAATATACTTTTAAAATGAATAATGTCTACCGCCCATGCAATACTTGTTTGCAGCTTTGGATGGCATGGAATATTCTATATTGTCACCCTTGTGGGACTGTGCCGGATAGTCGTTATGTTGTAACTGTTATCATTAGTGCTAGCAGGGGCAATCTTCAGTGGCTTCCTGAGAAGGGCCCTGGCACTTACTTTTTTCCCCCCAAACTAAGCACTTGCACAAAGCACTTGGTGACGAATTTCCACAAACATCTACATAAGCCAAAATCCGCTATATGACTCACCCGCAACTCCTGTGTGCACTTTGGTGATGGGGGAATCATGAGACCTGTGTTAAGAAGAGCATTTTTTGCAGATACCCCCTTGACACGAGTCCCTTTATTTTCACAGCATGCTTCTTCTGTACCGGTGCACACAGATCCAGGCTTCATCCTCCTGTCCTTACATTTGACCTGAATTATGAACCTGAGACTATCACACAATTGTTAAGAATTTACTGACACACCCAGTATGTTATTTTTTAAGTAAACCTAGGTTAGGTTTCAATGATGAATTATATTGTATGAGTCGTATTTTGTATTATTTTAAGGACTAGTATAGCTATCAACACTGTTTTGTCACTCAGCTACAAGGTCCTGTTAACAAACATCTTTGAGACCTACTGTCCGGTAATCATTGGAGACAATTCCAACTCACTAGTTACAATTGTTTCCTACTGGAGCCACTGGAAGCATATAGATTTTATTTCACATACAAGGAACTGCTAGAAAGATGAGTGGATTGCAGTTAATCTTGAAATGAATTATCTGCCTTCAATCATGTATATAAACTTCTGTTGTGATTTGTTTGAAAATGGTAGAACTTACTTTTGTTTTTGCTGGAAGCCTGTAGTACAATGTTAAAAAAAAAACACATCATGTATAGCTGGATTTTGTGGAAATTATTTATAACTGGTCGACTAGGGATTCCACTGGAGATAACACGTGGCAATCATGTATCCTTCCTCTGGCAAAAATAATGCAGCATCAGAGGATAGAGTTGAGGATGGATATCGTGAATTCGTTTTCTTTTGCTTTCCAGTCAAATATTTTCTATCCTCTCTGTTTAAAAAATAATCTAATTTATGTAAGTTTAGTGTTTTTGAAGGGTAGAACTGAGGATGTAGAGCCTTGCAAAACACAGCGAGAGGTGGCAAGCGCTGCATCTTGGTTTTTATGGTCTGTGTGGTAAATAAAGAGACATCCTTTTGAAGTGTTAGTAGGTTCTTTATTATAAAGGACACCTCATCCAAAGGCTCGGCAGCAGCTCCAGTGCAGTCGGAATACCCTTACACTCTAGTTTCCAAGTAAACAAACACATATCCTGAATACCAAAGTCTGGCTTGACAGCACAGCTGTCGACAGACAATTATGTGAGAATCACCAGGAGAGTGGCATTGGCTGTGCCCACATGTTGGGAGCCCAGGAGCGCATGTTTTGATATGGCAACAGTTATGTGCTTCTTTAAAAATGGCTTACCCTCCACAAAGCTGTGATAATTTTGCTTATTTATCCAGCTACCTGAGTTTGAACTTTCAGGAACCCACACGTGGCATTGCAATGCTGTTACATTGTCTAAAATAACTAGATAATTTATGGTGTTTTTCTTTGGAGCTGCACAGGTGGGAGGAGGCATTCATTAACTCAAGCAGGCTGGTTGCCTATGAAGCGCTGTGCCCTCTACAGGTTTCTTCTTGTTTTAATATTCAAAACTATTCAAAACTATCAATGTCATTGACCCCATTTACTGCTTTCAGGCACAGAGCAGATAACTGCCTCCCGCAACCTGTCCTCAGTCAATCTAAAGCTTCAGACAGTCTATAACTAGTGGCGGCTAGTGACATGTGAAAGTGGTAAGTCGAGTCAAGAGCAGCAGGTCTTGGGGCTCACGGCTAACGAGAACAACATAATAGCTCTGCCCTCACTCCCATCAAATTAGTTAAACAGTTGGAAAATTTAATTTTTTTCATTAAATAAATAAAAACAAAAGTTCTTACTGACTTTGGTTTCACGTGTGCAGGGAAGATCCCGGAGATGGTGGACCACCATCTGGCGTTAGTGTCTTGCATTTCCTGTACATTGATTTACACACTTGTATGCTTTATAGTCTATTTGTCTGCGTTGTAACGCGGTTGTCTTCTCAGACCACTCTTCTCTGCGGTCCCTTTATCCCCAGGCACTTAGGTGCTTGTTTTCTGTATGTACAAATGCCTCGTCCAGGTACGTGCACTGGCTGTAGGGCCAGTGTGTAATTAGTCCATCAGTGTTATGTGGCCCTACTCTTAAATCAATAGGCTGTTTCACAGAAATGACACATACTTGTGCGATATTCTCCGGTGGCTACAGTATTTCACAGGGTCACTTCTGGGGCATGTACTGCAGCTAAGCTACATTTGGAAAGATACGTGCACCGACTGCTTCCAGCGAGGCTTGGGGCCAGGCTATGGCGCCTCAAACGTGGAGAGCACGCGCTCGATAGCGTCCCTCAACCAGCCATTCACATCTTCATAGCACTGTCTTCTGAGAAGGAAGGCACTGTTCATACCACCAAGCCTAACTCAGAAGTGAAGAGCCAATGACCATTAACCAATCCTAGAGCTGCTCTCATGCCGTTTTTAGTATGAGAGTAGTAACATGATTGGTTGTAGCAGGCAGACACAGCTCTCCTTTTCAGTCTAGGAGCCTGTGCCCGTCTGTCATAAAGCTATATCAGTGCAGGCTGAGTGCTCATGATGGGCTGGCCGTCCATAGCAAGACAGCTGACCCATCCGATATGCTTAGTTTATGCTTTAGGCAAGTAATTCCTACTTGCAACAGTTCAGAATGTGTTGTTTTGAACTGCGGGCCTAACTCACAAAGGTAAACTTACTGTTTTGTATAAATTTACATCTTTTTTGCTATTCACAAACAACAAGTTAATAGTAATTTATGAGTGTGGAGTCTCCGCAGTCGGCATGGAGAACTATGCACACAAAATTAGAGGCCTGTCCACCAAAGTGTAAGGTTACCTTTGTGAATCCGTACCACAGTGACTTTTAATAACTGGTCATTTTAAACACAAGATTTACATCAGTGTTTGTTAGTCATCTCAGGTGAGTGTGAGAGAGTGCGTGTTGTGTGCACTCGGGAGACTAGGGCAGAAAGCAAGGGATTAAAACAGAACAAAAGCCACGCTGCTTGATATTCAAACTTTAGACACATTGCTAGTATTATGGCAAAGAGGCAGTGCTTAATTTGAGCCAGGTGTTTCTGGAGCTCGTCACAGGCCCATCATTATGAACACAGGGACTAATGCCACATGGCGGCTATGTTAGCACAGTTTTGTGATTAACACAACAGTTGTTTCATAATACTATATACATTAAAATGAGTAATACCTGCCACCCTAGCTACTTTTATAGCTTTGGGTGGCAAGTAACAGTCATTCATTAATGTATAAAAAGCCTTGGTTGCCATTAGAAGCAGCACGATGGGTGGTCCAAGCTGCTGTAGTCTCCTGACCTGGGCCCTGGCATTTATTTATTTACTAATTAATTACAGAGGTGATCACAATATATACTAAGCAGAAAATAGCCATGTTGTTGTGGGCTGCATCCGCATGGCGAGCAGAGTTTCGGGAGGGGAGGCTTGTAGAAGTTAGATTTTTGGGGTGAAGCCAGCTGAGGCACGGCTTTCTGATGTTCAGCAGCCAGACCACCTCGGAGACACCGGTACGAAGGCCGCCTCCCCGCCGAAAACAATAATTAGAAATAATGGCGGCCTTGTTTGTCTCGAGCTATAAGGGTTTCTGCAGCAGCCCGCGCCAGTCCCAAACTGCCCTACCTGGTCATTAGCATGACTGCACCAAACCCAGGCTGCGCTCTTTCCTGCCTCTTAAAACATCCGCGTCCCAGGCCTTTCCCTTGTGAAAACACTTGACCACGCACTCAACAAAGAGAGTGCTTACGAGCAAATATTTGACATGGAATAAAAGGCCGCGGGAGTGGCGGGGAGTTGTCGAACAATACGAGGCCCTGGCCGTTCTTTTTTAAGGTACGCCACATCGCTTGGCCGCCCTCCAAGTAGCTGTGCGCTTGGGCTGAACCACTGGAGGGGAGGGGCCGGGAATCCCACTCACGGCAGAGCTGTGTTCAACACTTCCTTCGGAGCAGAGGCCACCGCTAGGACCTGTGTGCAGCTTGTAGATGCGTGTAGTGATTGATAACGGGTGCATGACGCTGTAACCACGTGGTATTTTGTATTTAGTTGCACTAATTGAGGAACGCTCTGAAGTCTTCTTGGGCGTGGTCCGTTGCTTAAAAACAAGATAATACAGATTCTCGTTTTTCCATTCTTTCTGGCTTTGGTCAGCAACCAACGTGCAAGTGACTTTGCACCATTACTTGGCAGGGTAACGCCAAAAACAGCTATTATGAAACATTTCAAACTTTCTTTCTCCTTATTGGGTTCTGACCTATCAATTATGTTTACAGACCCCGTGAAAACACCTTATGCAGCAGCTGTTCCAATAATACATTCTCGCAAGGGTCGGTGGACCTTTTCTGAACTCCAACGGGAGGTCCCAGCGATAGCCATAGCAGACATTTTCTGTTTGAAACGATGAAGGCGGACGCTTGGAGCAGGGTAGGGGGACAGAGACACACAGTAAAAGATGGACATGACACCTTTGATGCACAACAAGTTGTACAATATGAAGGGTTGCAATGTGAAAGATCTACTGTTGTGTGCAGGGCTTTAAGAAAGATGAAAAAGTGGGGGCAAGGCTCCAAAAGGGGCGTGGTCTGTGTAATTATAAGAATGGCTTAAAATGTAAACTACTTTTTCTGTGATAGCCATAGTATGCCACTCAACCGGTATTGTGGTGACTCTCTAAGATGTGTAAGTGTTGTGTAACTGACATGCACCTAATACCAGCAAGTACTATTGGCTTTGTCAATGGTTTTCTCTGCAGAGAGGCCAGCAAGTGGATGCCCAATTGTTCTGAACACCTTTTTAACCCACTAACAGGCACTGTGAGAAACTTGCAGTGCCTTTAGCCTGCACTCCAGAGCTCTTAATCGTGGCCTGTTATTAACACCCCAAGGCGACTCAGTTCAAGGTATGCACTATACAAGAGTAATATGCAGACCAAAAAAGAACATTGAAAAACACAACAGCCTGGAACCACTCTGCAAGACTAAGTAAAATGTGAAAATACAAACAGGCTTTAAATCACTGGCATGAATTACCTTAATCTTTTCTATATTTATTGTTCAGAAATATTCGGTGTTTTTTACCAATAAAGTTAAGGACATAAATATAGGGCCCGATAGGGACCAGTTTCAATGTCCGTTTTAAATTACTAACAGCTCTGAGACCTGGAGGATCTGACCCACTTAAAGCCATAGTTGTGTGAACAGACAAGCAGTTTGAGTACAAATACTGGGATAGAGGGGCCCTGGATTGAGTGAGTTTGGGTGCACCGTCACAGGTTCTGCCTGGTGTAGTCTGAGACTGTGTGACCAAATTACAAAAAAACAGTGCTATCTGCAAGGCATGCAGCAATACATTGAATTAGCACATGTGCTGCAGACAGTGAAGTATGGAAACATGAGCTGGCTCTTCTCCCACCAATCTATGATTCCGAACTGGCAGTGCTTAATTTGAGCTGGTAATTGTTGTTGGGGACCACCAGGACTCCTTTTTGGGCACCAGCACTTATTTTTCTGTATCAGAAATTTACTGAGAGCCCAGAGAGGGAAACACAAACAAGGAGAAAGACACAGGAAAAGAAAGACAGGATTTTTTTTGTAGAGGGTGAAAGTAGAAACCTGCAAGACTATGTAGCTTTGGTACTGAGGCGGGTCAACATATAATTTTCCCGGCTGGGGGCTTCTGATCAGAGTTTTGGGCACAGACACTCATTCTTTTACCAACTAAGCACTGCAAACTGGAGGCCAACTGACCTTCAGGTTGACTGCTGGATGTGGATTGGGTGTAGCCTTTTGCTTCCATCCATTGGCACTGTGTTTAGCCGTTCTGCCCCTCTCTACCAAAAACCTGTATTAATGTTTGGAGCAAGGTGGATTTTTTGGTCTTGTCCTAATACATGTAGTCCTTGCTCTCATGTGGCTTCCCAGCTGAGCCAGCATAGGCACTTGACTCTGTTTACGCTACCCAAGGGTTATTTATGCTGTGTTGCCTACCAAAATATGTTTTCTGAGCTTTATTCCAGCTCAGTGGTTCAAACTCCGTAAAGGCTGAAGGCTGATAATGACAGTGGCGATTGCTTACAGGTTCTCTCCTGTATAAATGAGTTGGGTGAGGCTGGTAGCTTCTGTCTTTCTAATAGAACCCCCACAGCTCTGGCTATCCAGTGCATGTGTGTGGGTGGGATGCAGTATCAGAATACTGTGTCAGAATAGCATCTCAATTAACTATTATCTCCTAAATATCATCTACAAAAATATTGCCCCGTTGGAGTTAATAATAATATATATGCAGACAATATTTCTGTGCTCATTATTTTTGCACACAACCGGCGTTTTAACTCAGGATTGGTAAATGGGATATATGCTTTGGTTTTCATTCTGTATCTCTTCTCCCGGTATCTACAACAAGTTTAGTAGCTGGATTGGTCATCCAATGTTATGACCTTGTGGAGGTGGGAACCACTTGGAAGGCGGCTATCATTTGGTCTTTTAAATATAAGAAGATAGTAGATTCATCGGCCATGCCAGGATGGATGATCTGAGTTGGGAGGAGGGTGTGACTCTACATCCTTCTTCTACGAGACTTCTCAACAGTTTTACCTAGCGTTCAGAAAGCAGCTTAAAACATGGATATTTGACAAATAATCCTCCTCCCCTCCATAAGCGCCTTGAAACCCTCTGGGTATGTAGTGCGCTATACAAATTTCATGACTTGACTTGACTTGACACTGTTGACCATGTCATCCTACTTCCGAATCTATGCATCGGGAGGAAGGGGTGGTCTTCACCTGGTCTCAGCCCATCTTATTGGACCAATCCTAGACAATACCCTTACCCACTTTATCTTCCTCAGCTTAAAGTCTTCCTTGCAGAGGGCTCTAGGCTTCTTCTGTGTCCCTCTCACTTTTAAATGAATATGCGGGCCCACTGACCTCTCTCATCCAGCCCCATGCCCTATAGAGGTATATCTACTACATCTGGCTCTTCTCCAGGTTATGATGCAAAGGGATACACTAGCATGTTTGATCCTGCACTACACAGAGGATGTCAAGCACAGGATGGCCCCTGTCTTCAATTGAATACCGAAAAAGCTGAGGTGTTGGGGGTTATGCACAAGGAAGGACCCTTCCTGTTAGCGGGTAAAGAAGGAACCTTGTTCCAGCACTGCCAGACTTGACAGGAATTTTAGGCCTTACTATTAATATTGGTTCTTCTCTTCAGTCGCAGGTCTACGCTATGACTTTATTTTCCTCCTATCGTGAAGCTGTTAAAGGCAGGTCTTCCATGTCTTTCATTCAGCAGTAGATCCTTCGTATTTACTGCAATCTTGGGCTCTAAATTGGACTACGTCACTGCCCTTTACTCGGGGGTGCCCAAGGGCCTGCTCGTGCTGTGCCGGCTTATTCATAACACAGTGTTATTTGATAACTGGATCATGGAAGAGCATTGTTGGCCTTCTTCAGGTCGAGTAAAGCTCAAGGTTCTTTGCACAAGGCAATGCAATAAAGGGCAGCTCAATTCATTTGCTACTGTCTTGATCATTATATATGGCCTTTTTCTTTAAAATCTCAGGATGTGGTGCTGGTGCTCTTCTTCTGTGCACAAGAGGGTTTCTCAATCTTTGAAGGGACCAGAAGACACCTGTGGAAAGGGTACCGTCAGAAAATGCGACAGAAATCCCACCCCGTCTCTCTGCAGCTAATTGTGATTCATTTTAGACGCAAGCGGGAGCAAGAGCAATGACAGCCGCTCTATCTGTGCCAGGCCCACGCCTGCTTGGTTTGGATTCAGCAGTTAGTCAGAGGATTCATTGAGGAGAAGCAGTGGCTGATTATAACTCCATGCTCAGAAGTGATCACTTGAGCTTTCCCTAACGCCCCTCCTGCAGCCCCTGAAGTGTACTTTGAAACCACTTGACCCTAGGGAGGGGACTGTGAGTTGTGGCATGTGTGCCTAGGCATGTAAAACGAGCAGTAAGAAGGCCTAGACTGTTGGTTCTCTTAACATGTTTTATTTTATTTCGCTAGCAGTTCATGGTTTCGAAGCAGCCGTCGGTGACAGCAGACACATGAAGGAATTATATTTATAGAGGGTCTAAAGGACATTGTACTGTGAAAAGAGGTATGCCTCCACAGCAAAAAGGTACTATGCAGTGGAGTAACTCTTTTAAGAGGGAAAAATCAGTTCCTGTTAGTTCCAACTCACCCTAACTCCTACACTTATTCCCACCTGACCTAAATATCTCCTTCACTCAGTAGCTGCTTACTTATCACATTAACTCCAAATGATAAGAGGGACTTAACAGTTCATAATATAAGGGCCTCCTTTAGAGACTGGCAGAGCAGGAGCACTGCAGCCATATTTTGGTGGTGCTCCTATCCTGTCATGGTTCCCCTTCTTTATTTAGCGTTGGAGTAAGCTGCAGGTTTAAACCGGCAGGTCCACTGCTTGCTCCACCGGTCTGAACGTTTGACCTGATGTCCCGTCCACCAATGGGCCGCTAGGTCACATTGATGGTCGTCACACCCTTTTGAGTGATGGACTACTGTCACTTATTTTCCTTGCCAGAGTCCATCATGCCAGGCATGGAGGACAGGGGCAAGGCAATGCATAATGACCACAAAGGGAGAAAATGCCCTGCAAGTCAGAGTCTTCCCTTTACAAAGAAGTTTACTGAACTTGCACTTTAAATATGGTGCTTTAAACATGGCGACCACTCGACAAGCCTTCAGTGGTGTAAAGAGAACTGAGATGGCAGTGGCTCCCTTTACAGCCCAGAAATCCCTGCAATGTAGGTGGGAATTTCTAAATAGGGCAGACGGTCATTGCTGGACTAACATATGGCAACACAACCTCAAGAAAGGTTTAGAGTCCCTGTCTTGAACGTAGCAGACTAGGATTGCTGAATCATTACTCATAGACGGGGTCTAGCTTGGGAAGTAGACAGGGACTCTAAATCTTTTTCGATGTTAATATCCCCCTCCCTGCTATAAACTACAGGGGAACCTCCTATTTTCTTTCACAAACACAACCTCAAGCACACAACATTGAATCGTATGACACAGATCTGGCAATGGACAATTGGCTATTTTCCCCAATCAAGAGAAAAATGGACCCTCCTTCACACTCACCCCATGCATAAAACACAACAAAAATCATTCAAGCACAAACTCATTTTACTTTCATGCTAACTCACACCAATTATTGCAAAACTAAGCATTGTCCAAACCCTCGACTAACCACACACAAACACCAACTAAACAAAGCGCAAAATCAATGATTGGTTCTTCCTACATGATTCAAGCCTTTGCCAGATCCACCTGAAAGGTCGCCAAACAGACAAATGTGAATAACATACTATACAGTGGTGGCTGCAAACGATTGGGGGGGCAGGACAGGGTGGGAGAAGAATGAAAACAGAAAACACTTACCTGGGTCCTGGCACCGTCTCACTTCAATTCTCTGTTCTCCGTCAACAAAGCAGGAAGCACCCATGCTACCAGACTCCCCTAGCAAATCACGATGCTGCTGTCACTGGCATGACAGTAGCGTTGTGATTGGTCTGAGCACCGTGGTTCAGCGCTCAGACAGGGGTTGGGAAGCTGTGCATGTTCTCCACCCAGACTGTGCAATACAGCTATGTGGAGAACATGCAAAGTGCACATGACTGTTTGGCTGGCCCAAAACGGCTGGCCAAACAGTCATGCGCACTTACAGAGTGCCCCCCACTCCTTCCCTGCTCTGGCCAGCCCCGCCCTGCTAAGCCAGTCCGGAACAATAAAATGATAATAACTTTGTGTTATTATCAGTTTATTGTTCCTTTTTGAACTGCTCGGAGAGCAGTGGGGCGACGCTCCTCCGCCTGAGCAGGGAAGCCGCCTCTCATACCATGAAGTATCAGACAGGAAATTGGGATCTCTCCATAATGGCTTCCCAATTGTTTTCTGTTAACAAGCGCATTCTGTTTCTTTTAGAAAAATTCATTTTTAATTTTTCAAAATAAATATATGTAAACAGATATGTCACTTGAGTGTATCATCTCGCTTCTAATAAGAAACACGTCCCTCATTGCCTGTAATAATGTAGCATAGGTGACTAGTGACATCACAGCATCCCTGCGGGCTTGGGTACCACTGGCACACAGCTGCCCCCTCCAGACATTTCCCACACACTGAACGTGAGATGGCAGCGCGGCGGCACCGGCGTCAGCCAGTGTCTGCCAAGCGCTCATTTGCCGAGACTATCAGCATTGTTTCAGCTAGAATGCTGCCTTTGTGTCTGCTGTGTGAGGATTGGGGTTGACACCTGGCTGTTTATTCACGGGCAGGGCCAGCATTTTCACGTACAGGCCCGAAAAGAATAGGAGAATTACCTAACGCTGGTACTTTTTTCCCTTATCAGTGCATAGTTAAAAACCCAAATGGAGGAACAAAAGGCTTTTAAAAGTGTTCTGGAACTGTCTAAATAATCTCCGATTGATAATGAAAGTAAACTGAGACAGAAACCCCATGTAAGAAATAAATACAGAGCAGTTTATCAAAATTCCTATTTAAGTATCGCATTCCCATCTTTATAGAACCTTAGTTACAACAAGCAAATAAATAGCTGGTTTGTGTTGCTGGGAAAGGTGGCAAGGACAGATGCGCTTTACCAGAAACAAGGTTTACTGTGTTTAATCGCATACAAAGTTGAGCAAAACCTACTGGCTCTTACTTTCAGTAACAACAATTCGACTGAAATATTAAGCGGAAAAACGCCTGACTTGGCATTTGTTAATTTCAGAAGCATATCATTCTGCATCGTAGTGGTGTCCATATAAAACCAGTTAGGAATGTTCAAGTTGTTTTTTAATATATAGATACCATAGTTAAAGGATCATGTATTCTAAGGAATTAAATTCTGCCAGACGTACGTAATGCAGGATACGTGGCTGCCATTTTAAGTGCGGTGTATTGAGGTGAACTACCAATGTGACCGAGTTGGCGTCTTATGAACTAACAACAACAAAACATCTTTCCACCAACAAAGGTATGCGATGGCCACTCCTCACATTAGGTCAACGGACAAGGTTTTTTAATACCTATCATTTGAACCTTTTTGGTTCTTTTGGCAGCAACCAATTACCCTTATCAATATAGTGTCATTGTATTGCATCATATCAGGATGAGCAAACAAGAGTATATGGTCTGCTGCATCTTGATTCAGAATTCGTGAAAGCAACGAACGAATAAACTAACAGGCAAACAAACTTTATCATTCAGCTCCATCCCCATTCCTCCCACTCCAGAACTCCCAGGAGTGTATGTCTACTGATCATGTTGTAATGTATAGAGGTGAGTCTCACATGTAGCATTAGTACCTTGAGTAGTTAGTGGATGGAGTGTTTACAGAAGCGTCGTCCGGCTAAGTAAAATGCCCCCAAAAGCCCCTAGATTAAAAATAAAATGGTAATAAAGTTACTTTGTTACCATTTTATCCCCCCCTCCTCGTCCTGAACCAAGGGTCAGGACAGTGCACAGTGACGGCAGCAGGGAAGAGTTTGAACTGCTTTGAGTACTTTTCAAAGTGCACTTGCCCCTTTGACCAATTGTCTTGTGATGGTCAGTAGACAAGTGACTTTTAAAAGCTCCAGGGCAGGGCTCATGTGTCCACAAGAGCAGGAGAGAAGCTGCTTCCTCCAATCTCAGCGGTTCTCTCATGCTGGTGAGAGCAGTGCCAGGATTGGTTAATGCATTGGGTTGGGCCTGCCTAAATATCGGACTGCAGCAGGAGCAGGAAGTGCTAGGAGGAGGAGGAGGGATTTTTATTTTTTATAATTTTTTTATTTGCTGTATGCGCGAAATAGTGCACTACCCATCACCCATTTGCCCAGCTCACCACTCCCCGTAGATGCCAACCGCTAGTGAGGGTTTAGTACGTAGAGGGGGCTGCTGCTCCATGGAAAAGGGCCTGTTTAAGAAAGCAAAAAGGCAGGACAATCAGTTAGAGTCCTAATATGTGCGTATTTTGAGTTTTGCTATATATAGAAGCGAAAGAGTGGAGTTTGGGCGGTCACTCGTTCTGTGTCCCATATTCTCTCACTATCTGTAGAACCTCATCCAGTTGCAACCTATAGAGTATTTCCGTAATCCTCGCATCTCTTTTCTTCAGAGCTCTGTCATGCTTAATAATATGTGTTTTTCTCTCACATGTCTGACTGGACGCCCGCATCACTGTGTCATTTCCCTGTTTTGCCCTGCAAACCAGGATAGGATCATGCGAATGCATTCAAGCCTCCTTTGCATTATAAACCACCAGGACTGGATTGCTAAAATAAGACCAAGGACCATTAGAAGAGGAGTTCAGCTATCCCAGGGTCCACATCCCTGCTGGGTGGAAAATGTACTTGACAACTTGCACAACAACTCCACAAAACCTATATTGAGTTGGGCGAGTTGCCACCAAGCACGCCTAAAGCTTTTGGCCAGTATGTCTCCTTTGACCGTCTGACCTGACAGTTCTATCCTGATCTGACCTCTGTTACCAATTCTATGTGTCAAGCATAAAAGGGGCAACCTGTTAGTGCTTCAGGGAATGTTGGCAGAGCTTGGGGCTTTGTACTCTGTATGGACTGTTGTATGCTCTGTGTGGCAAAGTGGCTCATCGTGTCTCTCCCTTCAGGTGAAAATAGCAACATTACACTGTCAGCAATCTCGATCCCTTGATTCGTGTGGCCTACTCAGCCTCCTCTACCCTGCAAGGAAAGGTGTAGTCTGAGTTAGGCTGCCCAGAGGAGACAGGCAAGGTTACAGATACGCCCATTCAATGATCTGCCCAAGATTAGAATCCACATGGTTGCTGTTCACCAGTGAGAGACTATCCATTGCCAACCAGGGTTCTGGCCTGGACTAACTATCCCACTTTTAGGAATTACTTTCATACCCCCTTTCTGTCACATTTAGTGCATTTTCTATTTCTCTTTCATGTACACCTACCTAACAATGAGTCTCGAGGTGGCTAATTTGGAGCCCGAGACAGCCATCCAACAGTCTTCCCTGTAAGTTTTGATGACTACAAGCCTATTTAGGATTGAGACTTCGCCTATTTAGTCTTTGTTGTGAT
This sequence comes from Lissotriton vulgaris, assembly GCF_964263255.1. Classification (NCBI taxonomy): domain Eukaryota; kingdom Metazoa; phylum Chordata; class Amphibia; order Caudata; family Salamandridae; genus Lissotriton; species Lissotriton vulgaris. Next base: position 2,119,986,580 of record NC_141687.1, on the reverse strand, counting down.
TGACCTGTTGTCTATCATCAAGAGTCTTACTTTTACATGCACCATTTTTCTATGATTCTGTATTCTTCCAAAAAAACGATGTCCTTATCTTCAATGGGAGTTAGTCAAGCACGATTTATTCAATCCATTGTCTAGCCTTTATAGCATCTGAAATGCAGCACACGAGTTAAAATCACTGTAGTAGAGAAAATAAATCTGCAATTCCTTGTGATTGTCTGCCTTGTTTACATCAAGAGTATGTAGTGTTTCTAGAGTACGACCCCAGGAGTGCACCTAACTTGTTAGAAGAAGGTGATAGAACTAGAGAGCAAATCTAGGCAAGCGGTGCAGGTTTCTGAGAGCATACGTGGTCAGTTTACTGTGTTGTGATGTAGTGTTCCTTATAAAAGTATGCTCTCATCTTGTTCCTGAATAGAAGAAGGGTAGGATGAAACCCTCCGGTGGTGAGCTGACCACTCAGACAGTCTTTTTAATTGGAGGTGCGGTCTGTCCCTCTTTTTCACCCATTCTTGCTCTTTTTTGAGGCAATCTAGCTCAATAGCTCACACTTGATTATTTTCAGACGGTAGTGGCCTAATTCAAAATGATGGGTGAAGGGCCCTGCTGGTTACCACCCTTCAGGGTGTAACTGACTCACCATAAAGGTTCATTAATCCCGAAAAGCTCTGTTCCATTGGCAGTGGCGTTCTGGACCGTGCCTTTGTCCGTTATGCTCGGTTTTAATGACTTTATGGTACTCTAACTGGACTGCTGTCGGTATCTGGGGTTCTGGAAAAAGACTGGCAAGATGGTCCCCTGTTCAGCAGACAGCTGTGATGGCCTGAGTAATGCCCAATTCTGGGGCATCTGACATATGCCCAGGAATTTTGGATCAGTGACATATTATCTCAATATTCACACATTATACATTTATAAACAATGAACCGAAAATGTAATTAATTTACAGGGTGGTTACGTGTTTTTTGGAGCTTGGACAAAGGGTTATTCACACCTCCTTAGGTATACTAGGTGAGAATGGGTATATAGATACCTACAAGAAATAGAATGTTTTCATGTCGTCATCCTGCTTAGTAAATCTCTTTGTTGCCTTACCTTCTTCTCCCCTCATTGTCTAGAAATGTACTGTTTTGATCAGTGTTGGAGATATTCTGTTTTTCAACATAGTTCTTATAACATGCCAGCATTACTGCTATAAATTAAAACATGGTGCAACTCTGTGTGCAGTGCTTCTATGAGGCGTTTAACCTTGTATATTAATCACGCTTTACATATTCTATATTCTGCAGTCGTGATATTCACTAGCTAAACAGACATAAATGAGTAAATAAGTAACTTGAGAACTGACCTCTTTGGGTGAGAGTTATTTATTATTTCTGGAAAATAGCGCAGTTCCATCAAGTATGCAAAATGGAATATATTCAAGTGGCAGACAGATATAGTCTTGCATTATACTAAATAAAAACTTTTTATAGATGTATTATCAGCAAAACTTTCGTAGTTAACAGGTAGTAGTTCGATTGAAAGGAATGATTTTCAGTATGTTTATACCAGTGGAGCATACATGCCACTTATTCTTAACACGTTCGCTACGGGTGTCAGCCAACGGCCGTCGCAAGGACTACCTGCATAGTGCTGCGCACGTCCGTTGGCCGACGTGGCCCCGCCCGCTTAATAGAACATTCTGCACTGGCGCGGAACGTTCAAAGCAGGTAAGGTGTTGAAGATCCCAGGCACTTGTAGAAGAAGCTGCCATTTTACAGCTGACACTTCCTGAACCTTTTTAAATAAAACTTTATTTCTTAGTTGTAATCCCTGGGGTGTGGGTTTGTCTTTGACTAGACAGCGAAAGAAAACTTCAGCAGAAATACATGAGGTGGACAACCTAGTCAAGTCCCAGCGACACCCTAGGAACCTTCAGTGAAGACCAAGCACCATATCATGTAGTGCTACCTTGCTTGAATCATTGTGCCAGCTCTATGCTTTCTCTCTCTTTTCCCACACCGCTTTGGCCAGCCTCCCACCAAACCCTGTGCGCCTTTCCATCCCCTTACAGCTGTGCATCATGGACACTGTGCCCTCTCTAGCTACGAAGTGGCGGGCCTTGGTGACTCCAAACACTAATGTTTCTCAGTGGCATGACGAAACTTGAGGGCGTCTCCTGCAAAGTACATAGAGGGACTCACTCCAGAGCTCTTTCATCAGGGTACTGTGCTGAGGGGGGCCCTTGGATCTCAGGGGCCCCCTATGCACCGCGGGGAGTGCTGAGGCCTTTGTTATGCCACTGTGGTTACTAGCCGGCAGAGAAGTGTTACCAGTTTCTGTCAACATTATGCACTATGGTCTTTATTTGGAGTGTGGTGGACAGGACAACCAATGTCCCCTCCATCATAATACAAGTGCATTATAGCCTATGGAACTTGTTATACCATGAATGGGATCCGCGACGTTTTGACGAACTATCTCGTCCTCTAATTCTAAATACGGCTCTATGTGATGTGTGTAAATAGAGTAAGTGATCCAAACTGTCCAGTCGCCACCTGACTACAAATGGACACCCCCCCTCTCAGTTGAAGATACACGTTCTAGGTGCAGGGTATAAGTACTGGGCCAGTTAGTCGATTTTTATTGGCTCCTGTGAGAATTGTTTAGATAAGGTGGGCTAAACCCATAGCTCGCGAAGTACAATTCATTGCTCATGTAGGATGATGTCACGACCAATGGCCCTTAAAGTAGCTGTTTGTAAATCATGTAGCTGGTTTTATACTCCAGTCAGGAGGGCAGAAAAGTCATTGAGATTCGGGGGCGGGGGGGGGGGGAGGTGGCCGGGGGGCGAATATCACATTTCAGAGCTAAAAAGCAATGGCCCACCTCGGGGAAGGGGTGAGATGACCAAGGTTCAGGACTGGCTGTTCACAAGAGGTCAGTACTGATTTGCATTAGGTGGACCTCTGTCTAAAGTGGCATAGGGGCCAAAAACAATAGTTTAAAATAAGGGGGTTGTGTGAAATGTATGTAATTTACTTTTGTGTAAGTACCGTGAAATTACAACCCCATCATTAGGCGTTATATTTTAGCATGAAATGCATCCTCGCGTTAATTTACGAGGATGCATTTTTATTAACCACAGCAGTCCCTATATATATGTTAGTTCCCGATCTAAAAAAATTAAGATGTTAACACCTCGGAGTGAAAGGAGAACAAGACAAATCTGCACTTACACAGCAGATCCGAATCAGGGCCCCCAGACCCAACTACTAAGCCAAGAATGCATTTATTTGGGGGGTGTCACACCCCAAACAACCCCCTGATGCTTCATCCCTGATTCCGGTGTGAGAAATTTAACAGCTTGTGGTGCAGCTTTTTCTTTATTCATATGTCACTACTGTAACTCATATGTAGTAGTTTAACCTCGAACATAGGGTAATTTAGTAACTTATCTGGAGAGAAGTGTTACATAGATTACATGAAGGCTACTTTCTAGTACTTGAAGCAGGTTCCGACTGATGTTGGGTGTAGTTGCATTGTTTATGTTTAGCCATTTTTTTAATGATTTCTCTGTTGCAATGGAGTGTGGCCAGATTGATGTCTCATTTCAGGCAAGTTCCCGAGCAGCATTTGGGCAGTGTCTTGCCCATCAAATTTTGTGTTGTGGAGCCTTCTTTTTAGGGCATTGTACTCTGTTAGTAAGCGTGTGGTTGCTGGCATTGTTAAGAGTATGGTTGATCTGAGGGCAATTTAATGACATTACAATGGCATCATTATGATTCTAATAGCTTTACATTAACTTAAAGTCAACTGTACATACATCGCTGACCGATGTGAAGATATTTCACTCTGTCACATGGATAAATTCATGCCCAAGTGGATTATGAGTGTGCGTTGTGACTGCTGCCCTTCCAGAGGCTATAATGGTGGCTCATTATTTTCTTTGCCATTTCTGTTCGGTGAATAGACATGAGTTAATATGGCATTAGCCATGTATCGCAGTCCACAGGGAGTGAGCCCCACAACCTAAGTCCCTGAAGGAAACCTCCCATGCACCACCCTGGACTCACGAATACTGTATTTGCAAATTGGGTGGTCCTCCTTGGGGTATCTTGGTGCTGAATAACAGATGTTTGTTATTACCCAACTCCGGGGTGTAACACACGCCACTAATTACCCTGTGGTGCAGGGGGGAGGGAGGAGGGGGACCTGGGGATCTTGTTTCAGAAGGGCCCCCTCAACTTGTGGTGCAGGGGGGGCCCTGGGGTTCATGTTTCAGAAGGGACCCCTCAACTTGTGGTGCAGGGGGAGGGGGGCCTGGGGATCTTGTTTCAGAAGGGCCCCCTCAACTTGTGGTGCAGGGGGGGAGGGCTGGGGATCATGTTTCAGAAGGGACCCCTCAACTTGTGGTGCAGGGGGGGGCCTGGGGATCTTGTTTCAGAAGGGCCCCCTCAACTTGTGGTGCAGGGGGGGAGGGCTGGGGATCATGTTTCAGAAGGGACCCCTTAACTTGTGGTGCAGGGGGGGGCCTGGGGATCTTGTTTCAGAAGGGACCCCTCAACTTGTGGTGCAGGGGGGGAGGGCTGGGGATCATGTTTCAGAAGGGACCCCTCAACTTGTGGTGCAGGGGGGGGCCTGGGGATCTTGTTTCAGAAGGGCCCCCTCAACTTGTGGTGCAGGGGGGGAGGGCTGGGGATCATGTTTCAGAAGGGACCCCTCAACTTGTGGTGCAGGGGGGCGCCTGGGGATCTTGTTTCAGAAGGGACCCCTCAACTTCTAAGCCATGCCTTGCAGAATGCATGCAATGGCTTGGAATAAGAAATAGTTAAATACTAGTGAAAGGCATTCTGCTTTACAGGCCCCTGCAGTGTAGAGGGGCCCAACCTTCAGGGGGCCCCCATTGAGCCCATTCTGCAGGGGTGGGGCATCATTTTGCGTTACGCCACTGACCAGTGGATAATTTGTAAAAAAAAAAAAAAAAGTGTCAGAACTATTGTCAGGAGGCAGCTGGCACCAGCCCTTTTCTCCTCTTTGCGCTGTCTAAAACAGACCTAACTACTAACCATGAAGGTGGAGTGGGGATGTGGCGTAATCCCCAGAGCTGAAGTTGGAGAACCTGAGTTGAGACTCAGCTTCAGCTCAACATCCTGTTATTCAGGGCAAATCACTTAATCTCCCTGTAAATTAATGTCTTCTTAACTGGTGCTCATGAAAAGCGCTGGTGCTCATGAAAAGCGCTGGTGTTGATGATTAAATGCCGATACTGAGTACCGGAAACCACTGGCTGAAATTAAGCTCTGCTACTGACCCAACTCAATGTACTTATTTTATAAAAAGATGACTGGACTCAGAGGGATCTGTACCTGTAACCATGAGTTTGAACACAGACAGCTGGATGTAAATGCATCAGTCCACAGAGCCACCAGACCCCAAGCAGAGCCTAAAGTTCCATGACTGAGAGTGCGCATATATTAATTAGGACGTCCTCGAGCTCGGAAAAGGGCCGCTTCTAGAGCGCGCGTTTGAAAATACCATGGGACATGGAGGGCGGGACTCCCCTGAAGTGTGCACATGCCCAGGGGAGGTGACGGGGCTGTAACAAATGCCCACGGAGGTGTCCGCTGGCAGACTGCTATTTTTATTTGGACTATTTTTCAGCTTGTTGGTCTGTCCTTTCCACTCCGTCTAAAAATACCCGATGTCTCCCGGGTAAAGTAGGCATTAACCAGAAGTCCTTGGCGGCCGTGCGATGCCTGGAATCCTGTAATCTCGGAGAGCAGCCCCGGCGCTCTGCTCTGCCTCATGTTCCCTCCTTCGCTCGCCCGCTGCTGATGGGCGCTGCAGGTCTAACGTGCCACAGACGAGTTAATTATTGCAGAATCTGGCGGAGTTATTTTAGGCATGCGCGCATGACCGGGGGTGCGAAGGAATGATAACAGTGTGACACTGCATGCCTTTGTTTCCGCGCTCGGCGGCAGGGCCGGCCTGGCGGTGGCACCGGGCGCTGTCTGTGTGTGACTGTGGAATGCGCACCTCCGGGGCAGCCGCCGCTTCTGCGGACCTGGGCTTCCCATGGCTGACACTTCATCTCCAGCACGGGTTACACTTTGAACATTTATATAACCATGTGGCAGAAAAAAAGAGAAATATTTAGATTGTATTTTGCTCATAATGCAGAGGAATTCATCTTCTTTTCAATCCTCCTGATGTTTATTGGTTTTTTGACAGATTTGGACGGCAATACACCTTGCAGGAACAGAAGTGCATTCTGGGTAGGCACACAGGGAGGAAAAAATCAGAGGAAGAGGAAGACAATATATTGGTGGTGAAGGAGAGGAAGGCCGGTACACGTACAATGAAATAGCCTTCAAGGACGTAGCTTCAAGGGGATGTTTGAGATGTTACACCCCTTCCCCCCAATAAATGTATCATTTAATAAATATTTGGGTACAGGAGCTTTCAGTCGGGTATGATAAGGTGTGTGTCAGATTCCGCCTAGAATGTATAAATACTCAAAAAAACACACACACTCTTATCTGTTTAATAGTACCTCTTCACATTCCACACTCATGTCCCTTTCCACTGGCCCTTAAGCCTCCTTCATGCACTGATTCTCATGTATGTATTTTGCCATGACATGCCAGCGTGATTGTCATAAAATCGGAAGTTAACAACCCCCAATCTTACTGAACAAAAACTGCCCCGGATAGCCTTAGATAGTTCAGGATACGTACCAAGTAATTAGCACTGGTGAAAATGAGAGCGACAAGTGCACAATGCAGTGCCTAGTTGTAAACACTATAAGAGCTAGGGCCGTGGTCAGGAGACCACTGAAGCCTGCATCATCCATTGCCCCTGGCAGCGCCGCCAGTGACAGAACCAACACAACTGCCAACCATCACACCCTACAACAGTGACAGTTCAGACTAATCCTGGTCCCAAAAGCTATACGAAGGGTTTGGGCAGCTAGTATTAGTCATTTTCAATGTATATTGCACTAATAAACAACTGTTGTTGTGTTTATATCTGATTTTGGACAAATAGCGCCACCATGTGGCAGACTGTCATAAGAGCCAATGTTGACAAGTGCCAGTGCCAAAACCACTGGCTCAAATTAAGCACATAATTATGTCATAGAGCGCTTTCAACATAAGCAAATGTTTGAGTATTACTTAACATATAGTTTATCACTTCTGGTTCACCAGAAAACTGCTAGAACCAGGGTACGTGTACGAAACACATTTAAGATTTCTTTTATGATATAACTACATAAAAGAGCACTTTTTATTCACCCCTCTGAGGCTGTCAAAGAACAACTCACCAGAAGGAAGATGTAAAGGAGGAGGTGCACTGAGATGCAATCAATTTTTAGCTTACTTATTTGTCATGAGAATAAAGTTCCGTAGTGTGGGCACTGCGAGAGAAGCAATGGTAAAATGCTCAAGACCTTGTCAACAGGGAGCGCAAACATCTTACTCAACCATCAGTGCACGAATCAGTACACAAAACCAACACAGCGAGGTTTGTGAGGCCAGAGAATTAACTACATGAAACACTATGCATCCCGGGTAGCATCATTGTTTATTCCTGTGGGCATGTACACAGATTTATCAGCATATTTTTGGCACCATTTACTTGATATATACACTGCTTTCTGTATTTGTACAATTATTTAGCATGAAGAGGAAAATAATATTTCAGGCTTATTTTGTCAACATTACTTGGTGGTACACTCAAATTACCACATCATTAATGCGTAATTGTGACTGAGGCTCCCAGTTTTTGCTGGTTTTTACAGATAAGTACAGACAGAAAACAATCTGTTTTCCTGTCTGCATTTATTTTTAAATATGGAAAAATCCAGAAAATAGGATTTCTTCTGGATGATTCTTACTACTGTCAATCATGCATGCTAGGTCAATAGCTGTGCAGACTGACAGGGGAGTTTATAAAAATATCTAAATGAAACTTAAACAACTGCAGGTGTACACCTGTTTGAGCTGTTCTGCAATGCAAATGATTTTAGATGATTGTATTGTACTGTAAATTGCGAAAACTCATAGGACATCCAAACTTGAGTAAGCATTTGCCGGTTAAACAAACATGGAAATATACACACTGCAGCTTTATTTTTTACATTAAGCACACAATACATGTGCATAAATACATATAGAATGAGCAAAGAATAAGTATGGCTAAATAGAGACAGAAAAGTCAATAAAATAAATTCCTTAAAACCGTGAGCCCTAATTGTGGCATAATATTTGTGTTGTATATAAGCATGGGCGAATTTTGCGGATCTCGCGTTCGCGAATTTTGCGGATTTGCGAACTCGCAATCCGCAAAATCCGCGAATTCCTGCGAATTTGCGGATTTTTTTTTTTTGTGTTCGCCCGTGTTTCTGCCAGTTCGCGAGGGTTTTTACAATTTCGCAATTTGCGAACTTACCTGTCGGGTCGCAAGTTTTGCGAACTTGTTGTTTCTACGTGTCCAGCCTGTTTGGGACACTCTTCTTCATCACTGCCACTCTCTGTCACCACTGCCACTCTCTGACTACTCATGCCACCCTCTGGCCCACCCATGCCACCCTCTGTTTCATCACCACACCCTCTGGTTGTCCAGTGTACATTATTTTCGGCAAAGCAAAGCACACCTTCCCTGCCTCAAGTGACCTGAATTAATTTGGGGCTGATTAATGTGTCACAGAATATTTTTTTAGCTGGCACCTGCTTCCTTAGTGCGCCCTGATTAGTGATCTTTTGCACTTGCTAAGTGCTTTCATTGTTGCAAAATTAGTTACAACACTTGCCCTGCCCCAACTGACAATAATGAATTAGGGGCTGATTAATGGATTTTAACTTCCAGCCTGGCTCCTGCTTGTCTCCCTTAGCTGTAATTCAGGACCTTTGTGGCATATGTGTAACTATTCTGAGGTTCAGAGCAGGGTCACATAATAGTTGCAACTGGCAACTGAACTCTGGAGGGGCCCCTCAGGAAGCACTACAGGAAATGGCTACTAATGATGAGCCTGAACTTTTGAACCTGGCAAGTAGTTTCAGTTTTGCTAAGATCGTATTTCTGCAATTTAGCACTTATTCGCGGGGCGCGAAGTTGTACTGGGAAGCCGCGAACTCACGCGAACAGTGCGAGCAGTGCGAGCAAAATCCGCTGCTCGCGGATTTGCGGATTTTGCGGGAGATTCGCGAATCTCGCGGATTGCGAATTTCCCGAAAATCCGCAAAATCCGCGAGCGAAACGGATTTTCCGCCCATACCTAGTTGTATACATACTGTGGGAAGCCAGAAGAACTTTGAATACCACTTTGCTCTGTGATACAGGGGCAAAGCACAGTTGGAATGAAAGAACCTATGTGCCAACACAATTCAATCAATTGCCTTCATATGCCACAAAACAATAAAAATACATATAAAACATCATGTTTTTTACTGAAAAACAGAAATTTTTGTTGATGGTAATCTTCTACGAATCCACAATACCATGTAGTTTATTTGCGTATTCATATGTCCCTATTTATTTATTTCTCTTAAAATATTTCAATAAAAAAATTATGAAACAAATAAAAACAGCATTAAGCTTCCCAAAAGTCTCTGACTCACAAAAATAACTCTTCATTGAGTAGGACCTCCTGGTCTTAAAAAGGCAAACCAGTGTCCAATGGAGGAGAGATCACAAAGTGTGATCCATCACATCCAAGGTTAGATTATGAAATTGCAAAATGGTATGATTGATGCACTGCTTTGTATGTCTAAGATAATTGACATGCAGACAGAGCTCCTATGGGATGACCTTCGGTGTTCCCCAACAATATTCCCCAACACCCTCATAACAGCAGACTGCCTCCCGGCAACCCGGTTCCATCATGCTGTCTCTGATCAAACACACATCCATTAGTGTCTTAATAGTAATACCAGAAAAAATAAAAACGTGCAGGGTGGGTTGCTTGAATTAATCCGAGCCACAGGCAATCACTCAGTGCACATTCAAAACAAATGTTTATGCCCACTATGCTACTCAAGACAGAGACTAGCCATAAACAAATAGGACTTGTTCCTGTCCAAAACGCCAGGCCAGGTCAGCCCAAGACAGGAATCCAAGCCCTCCCTGTCCTGTGTCAGCCCACGTGGGCCTCATCAGTGGAGTGGACCTGGAGTCTAATGGCACAGTGTGACAACTCCAGATAAAGATGTGTATTGATTGTGTGATTTGGTAATAAAAAAAAATACACAATGTGCATGAGGCTCACGTCTTGGCATACATGTCACACACCCTCTGAAAGAATAACAAGCGTAATTGGCTTTGCCAGCACTGATGCCCCCTCTCTTCACCCATCTTTGCCAATACACTGATTTACAGTCCTCAGGTATTAACGGCTCAGTTGCAACTGTGCACGTTTCAGTGTTCGCAAAAGTGTTCTAGCAACCTTGACATTTTGTCAAAACCGTTTTCGAACTAGAGGTATTTACACCCAGGAGTGTAAACTACCACATTTAGGTGCATGTCAAATCAACTGATTTGTGCGGATAATCACTGTCTTCATGCAGGAGTGGCCGAACAAACTGGTGGTCATCCTATTATTTTTTACAACCACTTGGTGGTCTAGGAGTCCCTCCTACTTTGGCTGCTCGGCTTCTGTTGGTGATGATTCATCTGACAGCGCTGTTAGCAGGACCATCATGTTCATTATGTGGCCAGTGCGTTTTTCTGAAATTCCATCGACTTTAGTGTTTTTACTGCTCTCCTCTTTTAAAGCAAAGTATGATGCAACTAACCATTAGGCTGGAAAAGTACAAGCGGTATTTGAAGAGGGCGCCTGCACACTCTTTAATACTTTTCAAAATGTTGCTCCACCACTACACTTTATTTTCTAATTCCTCAACCAGTTACGAAGATTATTAATAATGTGACACTGCCCCATGTTTAAGGTTTTCATTTCCTTGTGAATAGTGCTTTGCCATTTGAGGTTTGTGTGCCCTTTCACTGTACTTTTATTTCATTATTCTTAACTGCATCCTTTGCTATTTTAGCCTCAGTCTATGTACAGAACCTTTTTCAGTTTCGAATAGCCGTATTCAATTTCACTCTATCTCATCAAATTTCATTGAGTTTCACTCTATTTTACTGCACATTTTCTTGTGTAAGAGCTTTATCATGTTTCACTGTTAGAGCATTCCTCAGTTTCACTGCAACACATCCCAGGTCGGGGCTTTGAGCTCTTGTGCCACATGTTTTTAAATCTCTGATGAAGTCCTGCTAAGGCAGAGTATGTTTTCCTGATTCAGAGAACTATAATATTTGAGAGTGAAATTAACCATCTTAGAAAGCATTGCAAAGTTATTTTGTATCTGTATGCATTTAAGGTGACCCTGAGGTTGCATCAAAGCAATGACATTAGAGCTGAGGGAAATGAATAACTATGAGAGAACGACAAAGACATAGGGCATTTGGAAGACGCCCCATGATTTAAGTGGCCCGCCTCAAAATGTTTGAATCGGACTATACAGTGTGAAAGTTCACTGTGGGTAGCCAGCCAGAATCATATGGTCGGCGGGTAGGGAGGTAGGGGTGCGCGAGGAAATGGGAATAGAAAGAAACGATGTGGGGAATGAGAAAACATGAAAGGGAATAAGGCACATGTCTGGGGGTAGAGATTGCAGTTGTGGAAAGATGGGCATTACAGAGAATTAGCGATCATATTATACCAATATGAGAGGTCAGGTGGAGAAAGCCGCGGGGAGGCAAGTGATGCCTTCTACCCTTCCACACTGTGCCCACGGCCAAACTCCTCTCCCTTATACCAGGGCGCTGATTGATCAATAGAGACTTTTTGAGTGAGTAAGGACTACAGGATTTACCGAGAGCCAGATTATGAGTTTTACGGACAGGTGTACTCAGTCACAAACGTGGCGGCTATCCCGTCCACCAAATTACAATTTCATTATATCCTATGCGCTTGTAATTTTGCGAATCCGATATCCGTCATGTTTATGTCGGTGTAACCCTGTCTGGCAAACTCGTAATCAGGCCCTTAGTATTATTGTGTTAGCGTTTCTGGAAACCTGGAGGCATCTGTGCTCTCCACAGACAGCTTAAGGCTTTGCCTTGGAACTCGTCTAGCTTCATGCCGACTGGCCCCGACTTCAGAACACAAAGGATCAGCCTGGAGACCCACCCAGCTCCTTTAATGTAAGAAGGCCTTGCATTAAGTCCCTGATGTGTCGTTTCTCATTTCATCAGAGCCTTTTTCAAATACGCAGAACTTCTTACCCCTTAAAAAATTAACATAGTATTTCACTGCACATTTTGTATTTCATATTATCATACTTGAACAAACGATATCGCATTTCATTGAAATATACTCAATGTATATTTTTGCTGTTTCAGGGTCTTAGCCTATTTCACCGCATCGTTTGACTGATCTAAGTAACTCTAGGTCACTTAGATCGATTTGGTTCGTTCTTGCGAGGCTAATCAGCTTGAATCTTCTGAATTGTTTTTTGACACAAATCTGCTCGATGACCAGGCTTCCAGAGAGCATTCGGTCTATGATCACATGCATTTTTCAAGCACTCGGCATCATCCTTGCTTCTATAGCATGTGGGTATGATAAATGGTGCAAAATCAAGAGGTAGCAATAGCCTAGTGCCCACTTGCTTGACATTTGCAGTGAGTCTCCTCGCTTTGATCTTCTTTTCAAGGCAAACAACATGTTTATTTTGGTGCTTATAAATATAGTGAAGCAAAGCTACAAGTTTCTCCCAGGATTGCACTTCCAGCAGCTTGAGGTACTCATAACCTTGAGTCGGGCATCACAGGAGGTACGTTTTATAAGCCACGAACCTTTGTCTGCTAATAGGCACAAAGTCATGTCAAGTTTTTGACTTCACCCAACTTCACCTGACATAAAGCAGAGGTGCAGACCAGTGAGGATTCTCCCATGCATTATATTGCCGCAACAACCCTCATCAGGCTCGCACAAGATAGGCTAGCTGCAGCCAGAAGACACTGCATGAAGCAGGGGGCCATGAGCGGATGGTATTCCATCTTGGGTAGGAGGGGCCGTGGCAGGAGACAAAACGGGAGCTAGTGGTTCGAAGCAATCCTCTGCTAGCCTTCCTGGGAGCAGGAATGGAGTACTGCTATCACAAAGGGCTGCTAAAGTTCCACTGACTTCATTTTAAGCTTTGTGCTTGGCAAATATTTCAAACCTTAAAAAATAAATTATCAAGTCATTGACTTTGCCACTTTACACATGCCTTTATAGTATTTTTTTCTTCCAAAAGCAGCACTGTATGATGTTTAATATATGTTTTTAAGAGCTGAATTTCCAAGGTCCTTCATCATTCCGTTCGTAGTGGAGGAGGCCATGAGGAGCAAGCAGAGCGTTGTGGATGGGCTAAGCTGTAGCGCAAAAAGCAAGCCAGGCATTGCGAGCTGTTATGGCTGTAGCAGAAATAGCTTTGATGTTCCTACCCTCATCGTTCCAATTTGTTGGTGTATTTGTCTTCCTCAGATCTAGATCAGGAGGAGGCCTTTCTCAAGAAACTATAACTTGGCTTCTGATGCACAGATTTTGAGATTCTCAAAATCCTACACATCTGTTGAGGTATTTCAACTTCAACTGATCAACTGATCTTCACAATACACCTGGCCTACAGCCAGCCAATTTCCATCCTGCTGCATCTGAGTTTTCAGAATGATGCTGTCATTTTTTTAAATCTTTGTAGGTTAGTCAGACCATGTGGTCTGAAGGAGTATGATTTCTGCTTCACTATAGAAGATACTTAAATCAGGATCCTGTGCCTTTGTCCCATTTCTTGTACTGATCCGTGCTATTACTTTTTTTCATAATAGTTGTTGAATGACTAGCCATACCTGTCCTGTATGCACAAGATCTACAGGCCTGCTGTCAATTATAATATCAATGATGCAAATTGTGTCCCAATTTTGTGTGTTTGCAATCTGATTTTGCAATCTACCTATGAACAAATAGATCTGTACACAAAATAGCAAATCACAATGAACATCACAATGAACCTGACCAATTATTGTGAAGTAGACTGGTCACAATTTGTGACCATCCATGATTGGCTATAGACACCGGCATGGTATCCCACAAGAGACAGCAGACCAGCATCTATGATTGCTTTTCAAAACAGAAAACTGTGTTAAAGAAACCCTGGCTCCAGTGAAAGCCGACAATTGTGCTCAGGACCACTGCTTAACTTCTTGAACCTGTCACATTGATTGCCAAAGTTGAAAGTGTCCAAAGGGGCCCCCTTCCCTTTGCAGCCAGTCACCACCCCTACTTGAGAGTCTTTGCATGAATATGCAGATCACTGGTTTGGACCTGTAATTACAGTCCCAAACCATTGATACCAACTAGCAATTTAGAAAGAACCTTCTTAACTGTCCCTTCCAAACTGCAATTGGCGATAGGCTTTTAAACCCAATTGGCGACTCAGAAAAAGTTTTCTGATTCGTGTAATGGGGTTGCGGCATTAGAAAAAGTAATTTAGCTGCACAGACTCTGCAAAAATCATGGTGTGCAAATGCTTAATCTCTTTGCAGATCAGTCCCCAGTTTTCACCGGTGATTCTTGCCGTCTTGGCTATGTTGTATCTTAATTTGATGAACTTTACTTGCTCTCCCTTGATTGTTGGGTTGCAGAAGAGGCTTTACAGCTCTTTGCTTTAGGAAATCTGTATTTCTTCGCCAAGCAACTTCAACAGAAATGTCTTATTTTCCCATCTGTAAAATGACCCTCCAGCACTTGCTTCTCTCGCCCCGTTAAAGGATGAATATTCTTTTTTCTGAGTTGAACCTTTGGCTGCGCAGCTACTCAGAGCTGCAGATTAGCAGGCAGTGCCTCGCAGGGCCCACGAGGACGGACAGCAGTCAGCCCAGCAGGATAACAGGCACCGTGGATCTATCAACTGTCTTTTTGTGTTTACATGATTTAAATCTCGGTTTGACAGTTTTGCTGACCAGCGTCGCCAGAAGGAAAAGGAACTTGACATTATTCTGAAGCAGTGCCACGCTGTACTTACATTTTCCTATTTTTAGCATTGGGCTTTTAAAGACCTTTCATCTTTTAGGAGAATATTTTTTTAATTATCAGACTTAACCATACCTTCCACTTGCCACTTGTCTAGACCACCAATCATCTTGTAGTGTTCCCTTGCACGGTTGTTCAATTCTGTCTTGTTTCTTGACGCTAACATCGCGTCCTGAAGCTTCTAGAAAAATCTACTAACATCAAATGCACTTGGTACATTTTCAGACAGCAGGGACAGTTAGAGAGATTCTTATTAGTGTGAGGCAGTTGAACATCGGATTCCAATCCGCACTAATTCATAAGCAAAACATTTTAAAATATGTATCGGTCCAACAAAAATGGCGTCACGTTATGAACATTGATGGAATGATGTGTGCCCGAGCACTATTACATTTGGTAGTGAGTAATAAAAACACTTAAGGGCTGATTCAAAAAGGTAACCATACACTTTTTGAGTCGGTTTACTCTTTTTGGGTATTCCAAACTATGATTTAATAGTAGCTTTACGACTCCGCAGTCGAGGTGGAGAACACCACTCTTAAAAAGATACGACAGGCCAATAATTTTATGTGGGGAGTTCTCCGCCCAGGCTGCGGAGTCTCATCAGTTGTAAAGTTACTATTAAATCGTAGTTTGTGAATACAGAAAAAGAGTAAACTTACACATGAGTATAAGTTTACCTTTGTGAATTACGCCCTTGTCATATACGATGCTTAGGAACAGCACACAGGTGATAAGAAAAAGATGCCGATTCAAGGTCCTCATGCATGCCTACTAAGTCCTCTATGACCTAAGATATGCCTACCTCAACGATTGACTGAACTTTCACTAATCCTCTAGACATCTGCGCTCCTCTTCCCTCGCACATACCCCACATCCGTCACAGTCGCAGCGATGGCCGCTCGTTCTCCTGCATCGCTGCCAAGACTTGGAACGACTGTCGTACCCCCAGCTCCGCAGAGCACCCTTGCTGGCAGACTTCAGAAAGGCTTGGCTCTTCAACGTAGACACAGCGCCTAGTTACCCCTAGGGGTGACAGTGTTATGCTTTACAAAAGCTGATTTGGTTGATTGATTGATAAAAACTGTATAAAAACAAGCCATTGTGTCTATTATTATTACTATTGGTGATATCATTAATAATTGTATTATTTCCATGTTTGTTGTCTTTTTTTTTAAAGTGGAACATCATTTACTTTTATTTTCATTTATTTATTTTTCAGATAAACATGCTTTATCATTTATCAGAAGCATTCAGACCTAACTAATTATTTCACCAAGAACATTTAATATCTGCGTTATGCTGAGGTGTTGCTTTACATTAAACCTACCTTGTTCATATAGAACGCTGCTTAGGTTTAACGCTAAAATCCTTTGTCTGCTTTGTCCAGAGTAGATAATGCTACAAAAGAGATAAAAGGAAGACTCTAGGAAAGCAAGTCAGGTGTCGACCAGGTGATTATATATATGGCGTGTTGAGTAGATGCATTAAGGTTTTTGGGACAATGGGGAGGTGCCCGGTGGCTCAGTGCAGGAAGGCAGGCTGCTTGGATGTGCCGTCTGCCATTTGGGGTTAGTTCAGGGGCAGCTCCTCCATGTGGGTGGACGAGCATCACCCCACTGCTTTCTCGCAGTGCGAGAAGCACAAACATAAATTAATATTATAAATAGCAATTTATGTTTCTACTTCTCGCACTGCGAGAAAGCAGAAGGGTTTGGTAGGGTCCAGTGGGAGGTCCTGCTCTAGGGCAGGGGAGGAGTAGCTTGCCCACTCTGAGGGCACTGACTGTTTGGTCAGGCCCAGGGCCGGTCAAACCAGTCATACGCATTCTCCCTTTTATCCATGTAGGCTGCATGTAGCCTACATGGAGAAAATGACCTCCCCACAGACGGCTGTGTGGTCAGCATCCCATCCAATCAAAACACTGCCATTGCAACATTGTGATTGGCTTAGGAGAGGGGAGGGAGGCTGCCTGCTTCCTGTGATGAGCAGAGAGAGAGAAGCAGACGAGATGCAGGACCGGACAGGCCAAATAAGGTACGTTAAACTTAACCTCCCTTTATGCGCCCGGCGCGACCCCTTCCCACCCCCCTATCCCTCTCCACCCCCACGATTCATGCCAGCCGCAAATGGTAGGTTAGGTAGCACAGTGAAGAGGTTATGGGCCACCTGCTAATGCATGCGTAGAAGCTGGTGAGGAGAGAGAATCTCCTTGAGGTATCCAAGGGGATCCCTAAGGTGGATAAAAAGGTCAGCAGGAAGTCTGCCATGGAAAAGAGAATCCAAGTCAGGTAAATTCCACAAGACTTCGACAATTGTAAACACACTGGGCTGTTTCTAAAAAGAATAATGAGTATGTGAAGAAAGACTCCTGCAGTACTACTTTAAGTCTTCCTGCTTGCCTTTAAGAATGGGCCCCAAAACATTTGTGTGGGAACGAAGTGAGAATATTCTGAGAATATTCACATAAAATGAGTGCAAAAGACGGTGCTCTCCTTGCACTTTTACTAATAGGGACTTGGAGATATAGGGCTGATTCATAAAGACATTTATGAGTAAGGGAAGTAAACCTACAGAAGTACTTTTTCACTTCCGCTTACATGCCTTTTTGAATTGACCTCTGATTTGTTAATTGATGAGAGAAGTTTAGATGACAACGTAGAGAAATACATGCACACAGACCGTAGCATACACGTATAACGTGAGTAACTACCATAACTAATACTTGGAATGAGGAGTAGACGGCAGAGTAATAGAGGGCGTTAGTTGAGGGTACCAGCCAAGGAAGCTTTAAGAAGGATGCCGTTTCTGGAGATCCCCACTTCAGAAGAAGCAAACCGAAGCACAAGATGAAACAGCAGCATTCACACAACATCACTCTGCACCAAGCAGCTGAGGTGCATCGTTTCTCCAAGTACTGTAGAAAGTGGCACAACTAGGCACTGGGCTCTTTTACTTTGTGTTGATTAAGTATGTTTTTGTTAGTACATGTGGAATCCTTATCTGCCATCAAACACTTGGTTTCTATGATTCTTTTCAGTCGGATTGTTCTAAAATGAAACCACTAATTTGTCGGCCACTTCTTCAAATAAAAAATGCATTTTGGGTTCTGTTTGTGGCTTTGACCACCATTAGTAAGTGTTCAGAATGGAAACAATGTTTCATCTTTTATATTAAGCAAATGTGGGCCAGCTTATCTCGTAAATTGGTTGATTGGTTGTCTGAAAATGCAAAGGAGGACAAAGTGATCCAGTAAACTACTCAAGAACAGCACCAGAGTAACGACAGACAGAAAATAGAGCACTTCATTAAACAAGATACATAGAAAGACAACTCCTTGCCGTAAAAAGCATTAGACTACAAAAGCCACCAGTAAACACACAGCACTGCAGTAAAAATACACAGGGAGACAGAGTACCACAGTAAAACAAAATAGGAGATGGCACTACAGTAAAAGAAAAAGACATACAGAGAAATACAGAATACTTGAGTAAAGCACAGGAGAATAGAGCAGTAGAGTGAAATGTGCACCCAAAATTAACGTTGGAAGCGCTGCAGAGATGTTTGCATCACGGCTCAGTAGTGCCTAACAGATACGTCTTCTTGCTTGCTGGACTGGGAAAGGATACACACAAAAACCCAGGAAAAAATTGAGGTTAAAATACTCGTGTGGGCTGATCCAACGGTTCACCGACAATGTCTCAAAGCAATGGCTAAAGGTTCCTGTCCACTGCACCTGATGGGTGTCCCTTCGGAAAAACGCTGGTCGTTCCTCCAGAGTTAGATGTGGCAGGGGGTGGGGGTTGGGGGTTCCTAAGTGTTTGATTGTTATTCTCTCAAGAGGGGTATGCTGAGAGAATCTGATATACAACCAACCTGTTTATACTGGCGAGAAGGGAGAAAGACCTGTTTCATTATATGAGAGAAGCCGGGGAGCAGAGCAGCTAATAGGTTACGGCAGGGTTGGACCTTTGAAGAATGTGTGACTGACTACAAGGTCTCCCTCCTGTGCTCCTTCAGGAATCAAAGCCCTGATTACATGGGGTAATTCCTCATCTCAATCCAGCGGCGAGTATTAGACTTGTTCCAACTTTTCACCTAGAAGTGCCCTCTGCAAATTGCGTGATATTTATGCACTCACGTCTTTGGGGAAAGTAACCTCTTTACATCCCACCCTGAGAAAAGCCCAGGACTTATTTAGTAGGACTTATTTAGGCCATTAAGGAGGGCTGAAACATGTTGGTGCCTATTCTAGGGTCATAGGACAATTACATCCTGATACCCAATTATTGTGTTTTCAATCTTCCCTCCCACTCCATCAATAAAGGATACGTTAGGAGAGGGTGAGGAATTTTATCTTTAAAGGTACGCCCCCATACACCTTATCATAAGTGCTCCCTGAAAGATGGTTGAGCCCACGCCGACCTTTAAGAGTTGGGGTGAGCCCGATGATGAAGCATGTTACTACTAGAGTGAGTGAGGGCTATATAAAGAAAAGGGTCTTTCTCCCTTCCCACCCGTAGCAACCGGTTGGTTTTATATCATATTCTCTCAGCATACCCCTCTTGAGAGAATAACCATCAAATACTTAGGAAAACCCAAGCCCCCACCCCCTGCCTCTTCTAACTCTGGAGGAACGACCAGCGTTTTCCCAAAGGGACACGCGTTAGGTGCAGTGTACATTGATTAGGGAGGACGTGTCCCTTTTAACCGTGTGGTTGAGGACCTCTCTACCCTTCTGGGACCCTTCCGGACCCACTATTGTGTATGATAGATAAAGGTTCCTGTCACCAGTCAGCCACATTTTCACACCTCTTGTAACAGTCAGATTTATTTTTGGTGAGACATCTTTGGTTAAGAGGACTTGACAATGTGAGGAAGGGTACGTTTCCGGCCCTAAGCACCTGGCAATTAAACAAATAGCATACTCCACCCATCAGCATCTGGCAACCCGATGAGTGGGATGCTTCAACCATCAGCATCTGACAATGGAACACCCATCAGCACCTTGCAATACAAACAAGTATATATTCCACCCATTATCAACAGCAATTCCAGTGAGGGTGCCCTCTACCCATCAGCACCTATAATACAGTGAAGTGTATACTCCACTAATCGGCACTTTAATACAACAAAGTTTAGACTTCACCGATCAGCACATACTGTGCAACGAGGGATGTAGTTCACTTACAATTACTTGTAATAAAACAAAGGGAAAGCTCCACCCATCAGCACCTGTAAAACATCAAAGGGTAGAAGCCACCTATCAGTGCCTGGCAATACACCAAAGGATGTATCCAGTGCTTAACTTGTAAAATAATTTGTGCTTGTACCCAGGGATCTGCTCAGAAGTACGTTGTGGTAGCAATTGAATGTCCACATGCCAAATACAAAGGCTGCATAGTCCTAAATGCATCTCAGTCCTCTTTAATCCACTACCAAACACTCCCTGCCCATTAATCTCACTCTTGCAGGTTCCTGCTTACTCTTTTTGGGATGGTTTTCACATCTTTCTCTTCCTTTGTCTTTCTGTTTCATATATTTTTCCCTCTCTTCCTCTCGTAAATGTCTGAAGCTTTAAAATAAGTGCCAGTCCCCAAACCTGAGTGCTTGTTTTCCCCACAGGCAACCAAATCTCAAATTAAGCACTGGGTACCCACTCATCAGCATGTTTAATACAACGAACAGTATACTCCACCTTATCAGCACCTGTAATACAATGAAAGGTAGACTCTATCAGCACACATGTGTATAGTGAAGGGTCTAATAAACACCTCACTCTAGTTAGGAACAAGTTACCCCATGCAATATATGGCTGAGTTGCCTTAGAAGGTCATGGAACACCAAGGTGACTTGTAATATCCTTTTAACATACGGCAGTGAGTATTTAATTCTTTTTAATACATGGTCACACTATCACCCATCCAGAAACCACTTAAATCTGGTTCTTATTTCTGCATATAAAAGAGATAGTGTGGTTGCAGAAGTGAAGAATAACGTGAAATGTGTAGTCTGAAATTAAGCGCTAAAAAAAGAAGTTCGTAATTTGTTGAAAAAGCATATTAGGATCAGTATAATGTAAACCTGATTAAATAAAGTTCTGTTGTTCAGAAGGACTTGTAACATGTTGAAAGATATTTTTTTCCAGTAAAATACCCAAAATGAATATGTTGCAGAACTATCCCCTTTCTGCTTATCACTGTTCATTTGAGAAACACAGAGCAAAGAAACAAAATCCAGTTTGCGTTTCCATTGTTTAAACTGTTGCTGCAATGATGGTCCATCCCTGTGTTTCACCTTAGTTGCTGGCTCTGGCAGGAGGCATTATGATGTCACAACTCAACTGTAACAGCTTACAGTTTAGCAGATCCGTCATTCATGATTGCAAGTGACTAGAGACGTCACAACTCCTGTATTAAGGAAATTAGGGAGAGGTGTTAATACTGAGATTGCAGGCTTCCATCTATTATTAATGTTTGTGCAACAACAAGCTAAAGGTGAACAGTTGCATATGTCCAGCTAGCTTGCAGTTGTTTTACCACTTTTTTTAAAAAAAAGATGTCCTCATTTGTGATTCTCAAATAGCGAGTTTTTAGAAATCACTATTTGAGAATTGCAAAAAGGGATGCATGTAAAAAAAAAGGAATTTTTTAGCGACCAGGAGGCCAGGAGGCCCATAGGAATGAATGGGAAGTTATTCTCAATTTGCAATTCACAATTTGAGAAACGCAAATTGAGAATAATTTCAAGGGTGCAAGGGTGTCATAAGGACATCCTGATGCACCCATGAAATTTACAAGTGTGCGCATTCGGCGTACATACATGCCCTAAGGCATGTATGTGTGCCACATGGCACCTTTACAAATGCCAAAAAGTGCATTTGTGAAAGATATCGCAAATTACCACCAACTTCAAGTTGGTGGTAATTTGCGATTTCTTAATGAGAAATTGCACAACTTTGGTGCTTCATATGTAGCATAATTTTGCGATGCGATTTTAATCATACATTGCATTTTCCAATTTTTTTGTCGCAAATGCTGCTTTTTTGCGAATCGCTGCGTTTGCGACTCAAAAAACGGATGATACATATGCTCCTAAGTAATTTAAAAGTTAATCTCATCTAAGATTACTCGATCAATCGACATGTTTGTAGCAAAATTATTTCATCGTCCACATCAAAACTTAATTCGGTTTTATGAATAAATCCATAAAAGTCATAGAAACATCAATAAAACTTCACATACATATAAAATCGCAATTCAGTACATCCAAAGTAGTCTAATTACAGAGTAAAAATTGTAAATCCTGATGCCAAGATTAGTCACAGCTTGACCTAAGCCTAAAAGCAGTCCTTAAAAAGTTAAGCGTTTACAAAATTGTGTCATTAGAGGTGATAGTATAAAGTTAACAGCTGGTCTCACCCGCCTAAAACAAGCCTTTCTAAGGAAGGAAATAATGACTAACTTCCTGGGAACCACATAAAAACTATAAAATATTCAAAAGTGCATCATGTCCTGAGGCGATTGGCCATCCAGTCACAGGGCATGAGGCACTGCCCCCTGTGTGCACCATGTGTGCCAGGAGATAGGGAAAAAGAGCAAGCCGAAATCTAGTCAGTAGAAAGTGATCATGAATATTTTTAAGCCCTAAAAATTATGGTTTGATGGTTGGTACAGTTTTTAATGCAATGTACCTACGCATGCTGGGCGTACACAGCTCTCCTTCCTCTCTGTCACAGCAGCTCCTTCTAAAAAACACTCTTTAGCCCAAATAAAGTCCCTCTTGCATATTATTTCAGGGTTATCAATAAGTTCTGCCCTTCTTACCCTACAAAGGCCTGCTCTTTTATACGGGAGCCATCGAATGCGCAAAACATGGTCAAGGAAAAGACAATCCTTTAAAATGCCTTTGCTAAGTGTGTTTTCTTGCTTAGCCCAAATCTTTAACCAAAATGTTAGAGGGTGAAAATCCAATTCATCTGAGGGGTAGTTCATCCCCAGCTTTTCATGCACAACGTAGGACGGGCTACTTTGCTCTACTGAGAGAACTCACCTCAGGAAAGTATTTTCAGTAATTTGCAAGGCCTCCAACCCAGTGACCCCATATCTCGCTCCCATAACTGGTCTTTGAAATGCATTTCGCTCTATAAATCTTTAAAAAGCCTCCTATTGGTTTCCCCCACTCTGGAAGCAAAGTTAAAAACAGCTGTGGTCGCTTTGACCAGGCCCCCTTTCTGTGAGCAAGGGGCCCCTACTCAGAGTGTTCTCAAACACTACTCCCATATAGGAGAAGACATTTGTCTTCGGTATTGACAAGGTTACTATCTTAAAGGTAGACTGCTTAGCTTTGTGAGATCCCACCTGCATAAAAAAAGATTGGCTATGATTAACCATCAAGTCTAAGTTCTCCATAAAAACAGAAGAGTTCAAAAGGAGTTGTAAACCCCGGACTGCCCTTGCCATGAGAACAGCATTGTCTGCATATAGGAGGACAGGCAGGCTATGCTTACCCACCTGGGGGCAATCAGCGTTTGTATCCAAAAGAACCATCTCCAGGGAATTGATGTATAGGTTAAAGAAAAAGGAAGCTAGTATACACCCTGGTGCACCCCTGACTTCATGTCAAACTTGGGGGTCACTTTGAGATCTTTTGAATAACGGACAGCCACTTTTGAGTCTCTGTGAAGGCCCCTTAGAAACACAACAATATCCCTGTAAATGCCAGTGGGAGACATCAAATGCCAATGCTTTGATCTGTTTACACAATGGAACACTGAGTACAAGTCTATAAAGGCTAGATGGATAAAGCCGGAGGGAGCCACGTGGTACTTATTCAAACCATATACAGATTTAAACATTGTTCCACCGTGGAATGACCTGGGCAGAACCCATATTGAATCTGCCCAGAATACAAGTTTATCCAGTATTATACGACTCACCACCTTCACCACAGAATCCAAAAGAGAAATGGGCCTGTAGAAAAGGGTGCCATCCCGATCCCCCTTTTTAAAGACCAGGACTATTGTTGATAAGGCCCAGGAGTCTGGGCGGCCGGCCTGTACTGATGCATTAATAACAGCTGTAAGTACAGGTACCCAGGTTTCCATATGCGCAATATAAAGATCTGGAAGGTCCCATCCGGGCCAGGGGCCTTATGTTTAGACAGTCCCATAATGCCAGCTATTACCTCTTGTGTTGTAAAAAAGAGCTCCGCTTTGCCTTCCACCCTTCCCTGCCCTTCTATCAACAAAGTGTCAGGATGAAAAATACCCTCAAAATGGTTTACCCAATCATCCTCTGTGATATGGGCATCCAGTAAGTTGCCACTGTCTCCAGTCAAAATGGGACTGTGAATAATGCCCCAGAACTTTGAGCTATTGCTCAATATGCTGGCCTCTGTTCGATTTAACCAGGCCTCCTTCTTCAAGGCACTCTTGCGTTTTACTATAGCAGCCTTGTAGGCTCTCTGGAGGCTTTTGACAGCCACCAGGTCTGAAGGCATCACTCTCAAGGCCTGTTTCAATGTCCTAGATGCCTGAGAATACTCTGAGTCAAACCATCTCGGTCCTAGGTGCATGAAGCTCCCACCTGGGGCCCATAATAACTTCCCTATGACACTGGACATATTTCCAAATGCATCCATAATATCCAATGCACTGGCCTCACGTACTTGACAGGTGGCAAACTCTCTGTGACACTGAGTTAAAAGGGACTCATGAATCTGCTCCGGGACGATTTGCCCCTACTTTAGTCTCCTCTCTGCTCCACCACTTTGAAAGGAACTCCTGAATCCTCCTTAATATGTTTATATATTCAAAACTATCCTGTTGAGACACAAATGGGATTATGGTCGCTATATGCACTCGCCCTAACCGAAAAATCTGTGATCAGGAAATAAAAAGGTGTAGAAACAAAGATTAAATTAATAATAGTCTCACACCCACTTCCGATAAAAGTGGGAGTAATGTCGGTTTTCACTGGAAGCAGCTTATTCATGGCAGATGTTAGATCAAATTCTTGCAAGATAGTATATAGTGCTGTACCCTGAGGTGTATGTTCCATATGCAAGCCTGCTTGTCGCGTACAGCCCATAGCTTTCACCCCTCCCTGCCTAATATCTCCATACATGTGGATATTAAAGTCCCTTGTTAAAAAAATGATATGGTAACTCTGCCCTCTCAGATTGATATTCCGGAGTACAGACCCCAGCCATGTTATGTTACGTTCTTCCAAGTGTGCGACTCCTGGATTGTAAAAATGTACCAACTGGAGCTTGCTCTTTCCGCTGGATATTAACATCACATGCAAAATAGAGGAGGCATGGAGCGATGTGGCAGAGCTGCAGCGGACTGCTACCGAAACAAAGGTAACAAGCCCCCCCCCTTGGCTCGTCCTAGCCTAGAGGGGGTAGCTGGCACGAAGAAGATTTTTTAGCCTTCCAGATCGTAACTGTTCTCTACAGCCTATGTTTCCTGGAGGCAAATCACATCAAAGCGTTTAACAAAGAGTAACCAATAAGGGTCCTCGATTCTACTTGCAAGCCCTGCAAAGTTCCAGAAAAGAAATATACATCCTTCACACACATTAAATACCTGGTCCAAGGGCGATGCCTTTGCCTGAGGTATAGGCAAAGCGTCAATCACACCCTTCCAATGAGCTCAGGGGGTAAACCTATTTACTAAGCTTACTTCTGTGGACGCCTCCATTTGAATCCTATAGCCCACCTCTTAACGCCAGTCCTGTTGGAACCCTGGTTGGTAACTTCAGGGCCTATAAAAGTAGCCCAGCGGGAGTGCCACAATTGCCGAATTCCAACACCTGTATTTAGTTTGCGCAACTGTACTTAAAATTCGATTTACTATAAAAGAATTGTTAAAATTAATGACAACACAATCTCCCCCCTGCTTTCTTGAAACTAACCCCCCCCCCCATGTGTCCTACGTACCATGATGATTTAGTTTTCCGCCCTAGAGTATTGTTTGAATTTAGCCAGTGCACCACCTTATTCTTCAGTTGGACAAAATCGTCCTTTGTCCCTGGAGCAAGATGGGGTACATTGTCTAAAACCACGACAAACGGGCTAGACTCTGGTCGGAAGTGAACAGAACACATACCAGGGAGAGGATTGTTCAATTCCCGGCCTTCATCCGAGGAGCTGTAGAATCCGCCCGCTTTGGATCCCTGGGCTTGGCGAAAAAGAGAACTCTGGGTTCAAGAGACACTCCCCACTACAATTATTTTGTTGGGCCAAAGGTTCCTTACTGTTCAAGGGTGGTGCTATCATGTCAGAGCGGACTTTAGCTACAAGATGACTTGACTGCTCCTTGACAGACTCAGCGGTAGCGCCAGTCCCCATGCCACTACCACAGGAGCTATTGACGATGGCTGTGGCCGCGGGGAAACATCCTTAACAACGCAACTTTCACAACGCACAACCATTACAACAAAAGTATTACAACACAGGATCCATTACAACACATGCCATTACAACGCATGCCATTACAACGTAAGTATGGGTAAGTATTTAATTTAATTTTAACCCCTACACCATCCAACACTTTCCCTACTGTTATGCCCCCCTGGAGTTAGAATAGTAATTTTAACCCCTACACTATCCAACACTTACACTAAAAAATACTTACCCATACTTACGTTGTAATGGCATGCGTTGTAATGGCATGCACTGTAATGGATCATGCGTTGTAAAACTTTTGTTGTAATGGTATGCGTTGTGAATGTATGCGTTGTAATGTCATACATCCGTGGCCGCGGCCTTTGGGGAAGGGGGGCATATAAGGGGAGGTGTACAGTCCCTTTGCAGTGTAGCAGTCAATATAGATAGGTTATTTTCCAGCGTGGATAATCGAAGCGGGATAGTTTCTAATATGGTGTCCAGTGCTGACAGCAGGGCTGCCTTAAACATGTCAAACGAAATGGTATCCAAGTTGGGCCCTTCTTGGGGCACTGCTAAATTTAACTGTGGGCTAGTATTCTTTTTGCGTTTACAAGGACCCCCATTGAAGGGCGTTTCTTCTTTGCACCCACCCCCACTCCCGTCCCACCTCCAGGGGTCACACCAGTACTTGCCCTAGGCACTGCTAACTCAGCCCAATCGCGCGAGGAGGCCTCTGGTGTAAAAAGGGAGGTAGCCCCAGCCTGATCTTGTGCCATGTCCATCAGTCCGACACGTGCTGCCTGTATAGGGAGCCTTCTTGTGGGCTACAAATGAACCCTGTGGGTGGAGGGGGAGAGGGGAACGGGAAAATCACCTGGCAGCCAATTCGATCTTCTTATCCAGGACTCCAACAACTTGCTGCAGAAAAGTGTCCATAGTTCTCACCGTATTCGAGGAATCTTTAGATGTGGGTCCTGCCACCCCCCTACGTTTTCCCGTTGTGGAAATGCTTAAATCCAAGAATACCCTGTCGGACCCAACAGGTGCCAACAACTGCCAGATTTTCTTAATGAAGAAGATGAGGTTATTAAGGATCACAAGATCCACAAAGCCCCACATTCACAGGTGAAACAAGCATTTACAATGCAATGGTCTCAGCATTATTAAAGGTAGAGCCATTGGCATTGCTCATGACATTTTTTTTTTTATAAATCATAAATAAATGGCATTGTCATTTATATTGCCAATAGCTTAATTGCTTGCAGTTGCAAGACCTATTGCATTAGCACCCACACACAGAGCAAGTAGTAGAGTAGTAGAGTGAGTAGTTGATAGTGAGTAGGAGAGAGTTATTAGTAAAGAGAGTATTAGAGAGCGAGCAGTAAAAAGTGAAAGAGTGAGTATTAAATAGTGAGAGAGTGAGCAGTAAAGAGTCCTAGAGCCACACACATTTACATGCACAGCCACACCCTTACATATAAAAAGTGTATTTTTAGTTTCAGTAGTAAAGAGTGAGTAGTATAGAGTGACTTATTATGAGTGAGTAATGTTGAGTAGTAGAGAGTGTGTGTGTGTGAGAGAGAGTGTGTGAGAGAAAGAGAGTGTGAGAGAGAGAGAGTGTGAGAGCGTGTAGGCAGGCAGTGTCTGCTTCAAAGTGCTGCTGCGGCCTGCATTTATTCACTGGGCCGCGGGAGGAGTGGCCTTCCGGGCGTGGCAGCATCTTCAATTTACAATGGGATGCGGCGGTCTGAAGCTCTCTAGGCAGCAGGTGCTTCAAAGAGCTATGGGGCCTGATTTAGTAGGCGGCAACCGGCGTCAATGAGAAGCACAGGCCTCAATGAACTGCTGCAACCCGTGCTCACTAGGCAGCTGGGCCCTCAAAGACCTCAGATGGCCTGTGTGCTCTAAGCCACACGTTGTCCTGCAGACCTATGTTCTCTAGGCACCTGGCTTCAAGGAGCTGCAGCATCTCGAGCTCTTTGCTGGTCTTTGCTTCCTAGGCAGCGCAGCTTTCAAGTTTTACAGAGGCCTGTGCTGTTTCTGCAGTAGGAGCTAGAAGTAGTTTCAGAGCAAAAATGATCTAGGCAGGCAGGGCTTCAATGAGCTATAATCGTGTGTGCCCTCCTAGTAGCAAGGGCTTCAAGGAGCTGCAGCATCTTGAGCACTTTGCACAGCCTTTGCTTCCTAGGCAGGCAGCACAGCTTTGAAGTGTCACAGAGGCCTGTGCTGTTTCTGCCATAAGGGCTAGAAGGGGCTTCAGACCAAAAATCACCTAGGCAGGCAGGGCTTCAATGAGCTGTAATCGTGTGTGCCCTCCTGGTAGCAAGGGCTTCAAGGAGCTGCAGCAACTTGAGCACTTTGCGTGGTCTCTGCTTCCTAGGCAGCACGGCTTTGGAGTGTCACAGAGGCCTGTGCTGTTATGTAGTATGAGCTAGAAGGGGTTTCAGAGCAAACATTATCTAGGCAGGCAGGGCCTCAACGAGCTGTAATCGTGTGTGGCCTCCTGGTAGCAAGGGCTTCAAGGAGCTGCATGGCCTGTGCTGTCCGGCCGGGGCGGGCGATTTCTAGGCGGGAAAGCACTTTAGACAGCAAGGGCTTCAATGAGCTGTAGTGGTTTGTGCTCTCCTGGTAGCAAGGGCTTCAAGGGGCTTCAGCGACCTGTGCTGCCCGGCGGTGGCAGGCGATTTGAGTAATAGGCAGTAATGGATTCAATGAGTAGCAGCTGCCTGTGTTCTCTGTCTGGCTTCAAGGCGCTGTACTGTCTGTGCCCTCGGGTCAGCATAGGCTTGAACGAGCTGCGCGGCCTGTGCACGATCTTCGAGGAGCCTCAGTGGCCTGGGCTATTTCTGCAGCACCGGTTGGAAGGAGCTTTAGCGACGTGCTCTCCCTGCTTGGCGCTAGGAGCCAGAGCGGCCTTTGCTTGGATAGGGAGGGCTCGGGCTGATAGAAATGTGTCGCCCTCGTGACAGCTGGTGAATAAAACGAAGCAGAAGGCGGTGCATTGTGTGTTCACAGGTCAGTCACACATCTCGGCAGTGACTGACTGGCCTCTAAGCACAAACTTCTCGCCACTCCCAAACATTCCCGTATTCATTCACAGCAGAGGTTGATCACACTTGTGCCAAGTTGTTGGTGGTGTGACAGGCCGGTGTTGGTGTGTGGCCAGAGAGATGAAAAGGAGATGGGAAGGGAAAGGAGGGGGGTGTAAGCAGGTATAAAACGGCACCTGCTGCAACTAAAAATGACGAAAAGCAGATTAGTCGGAATAATTTGAGTCTAGTCAAAGGGACGCTGCTGTCTACAGGACCGTGCGCCCCTCTGAACATTGGCGCCCTGGGCCTGAACTCAACTCGCCCACGACAAACGCCAGCCCTGCCTCTCGCCCGCAAGCTGCTTCAATAAGCTGCCGCGGCTTATGTTTTATAGGCTGCAAGGGCTTCAAGGAGCTGCAGCGGCTCGTGCTCCCTGCTTGAAGTGAGCTCTAGGCATCACCGGCTTCAAAGCGCTAGCTGCTGCGTCATGCGCTCCGACCCCGGAGTCTCAGGGACCTGCGGCGGCCCATGCTTCCTGAGCCGCGGCCTCTTCTGCTTGTGCTCCCACGGGCTTCAAGGCTGGGAAGTAGTCACACTCTCACTACTCGGAGTAACGGGAGGGAGCGGGCAGGGGAGAAACAGAGAGACCGGCACCGAGAGAGTGGGAGGAGCCAGGGGAGAGCGAGACCCGGAGAAACTCTCCTGCCGTGTGCTGAGGTGAGCAAAGGCGGTGAGGAGACCACTCTCCCACCAGTGCAGAGGTGAGAAAAGACAGGGGGTGAGACCACTCTCCAACCCGGTGCCGAGGCTAGCAAAGACAGGGGGGAGACCACTCTCCCACCCGGTATCGAGGTGAGCAAAGACAGGGGGCGAGACCACTCTCCCGTCCGGTGCAGAGGTGAGCAAAGAGGGTGGGGAGACCACTCTCCCGTCCGGTATCAAGGTGAGCAAAGACTGGAGGCGAGGTTAGCAAAGACAGGGGCAGGGGGAAGACCACTCTGGGGCGCGCAGGACGAGAAGCGCCGAGATAAAGAAGCACTTCCTTAGCAGCAGTAATCACTTGTTTCCAGAAGCGCTCTGAGAAACTGCTGGGGAAAGGAGGGTAGAGGGAGGAGGGAGACTGGATGGAGGCGAGCTGGGAGTGAGAGTGCAGGGAGGTTACAGGGGAGAGGAGCGCGCAGGACTAGAAGCGCCGAGAGGGAGCCTGCCGTAGCTACGGACTGGGAGGACGGGTGAGAGCGAAAGGGAGTAGGGAGGAGGGAGTCTGCAGGGAAATAGCAAGAAGGAGACATAGGAAAGTCAATGGAACAGTGGGGAAAAGAAACGAGCAGCCTACCTTACCAGCAGCAAAATGGCGGCCTCAAGCTTCAGGAATTTTTTGGATTTGGGGGAGTGTTCGGTGTTCAGAATGGGCGTGGCCTAAAAGTGGAAAGAAGAACACCGAACACACCTCCATATCCGAAAAGGACGGAGCCTATTTGGAGTGATTGCTCTCTCCTCCAATGGCTGGCCTCCATTTAGGAAGCCAGCCAATGGGAGAGAGCCAAAATTGGAGGCGGGATAAAGAGCCCCTCTAAGAAACATAAGATCTCGCTACTTCCGGTTCTGCCGAACCGGATAGTACCTCGACCTAAAAAAGAGACGGGGAAAGCCAATAGGTTCAGTGCTGATCCCTCGCACTGGTTAAACGGAGGACGGGATTATTACCTACAAGTCTGACCATGTGCGAGTCCCAGCCCAGCCCAGCTGTGAGCCCCAAAGATCCAGGTAATCTTCGTAATGATCTAAATCAGCATGTCAAAACCAAGTTCCAAGGTTATCCGGAGATAAAAATATAAAAGTCAAGAGGGGGCCCAGGCCAGCCTCTGACGGGCTCTGACGGGCGCGGACGAGCCCGGCCTTGGCCCGCGCCGTTAGTGAATAACAGCACCTTTCCGTTGCGTGGCACAGGTCAGCTGGGGCAAAGACCCTCCTTCCCCTCCTTGTTACACTGGGAGTCCGAGTCCGTTGCGAAACGCAGGTAGAGCGCCCCGCACCCGGGGAGAGGAGCACCACCTTTACGGTGCGTGGCGCGAGTCAGCTGGGGGCAGAGCTCCTCCTCCCCCTCCTTGTTGCACTGGGAGTCCAAGCCCTGGCGAAGACGCGACATTGCGAAATGCAGGTACCAAAATTATTCATGTAATGGGTCAGGAAATCTGTCTAAATCTCAAATTCACAGCATGTGAAAAATTGCATTACAGATTTACTGTCAATGTCAGCTACAGTTACACTACACAATCCATATGATGCAGGCTTAGCATCGCCTTGGAAACCAGCACTAAAAAAGCCCGCAATGCTGAGGAGGAGTCACAAGGTGTGAAGAATACATGACAGAATATTTGCAATAAGGTAAAAGGGGCTTCAACATAACAAGCTGGAGTTGTCCATTTCTGGCATGCTTTCATGTATGCCACCACTGAGGCCTTGTGACACTCTTAATGTGAGATAATGTCCTTATCTCTAACATATTTGGTTACAAAAAACATAGATGTGTTATTTTTTCAGGCATGGATGTAATATAGGGGTCGCTGCAGCGACCCCTGGCATGCCCCTTGTGACCTCTGGTGGTACCTGTGCGACCCCTAGCATCAACAGTGACATAATCAGTCGCAGGAACAGAAGCAGCTCCTCCGTACGGACGTCGGTGGGGGCTTCACATACCTCCATTTTTGTCATTTTTTTATTATACCAATAGTGAATAATATTACATTACTCGCTATAAGTTTAATTTTAAAAAAAAGAGTACAAACAGATGAAATATGACTTTCCCTGGCAGCCTAGGTGAGTAAAAAAATGGTTTGAAATGTATGTATGGTGTGTGAGTGCTTGCAGTTTTGAGTGTGTCTGTGCAAGAGAGAGTGTGTGCATGTGTGAATATGTGTGCATGTGTAGGCAGAGTTTGTGTGCATGAGAGAGTGCGTGTATGTATAAGCATATGTATGTGTGAGTGAAAGTGAAGGTCAAGGGGCATGTGTAGTCACTTCCGCTACCCCAGGCATTTTGGTGAATTGACGTCCATGGGAACGGCCCACTTCCATCCCCCCCCCCCCCCCCCCCCCACCTCCGAACTTTTAAATAATTATAAAAACAAGCACGCAGTGTCGAGTTTTAAAATGAATTCAACATATGCACTTTGTGGCATTTGCGCAAATAACCGAGTTTAAATCCAAGCCGATGTTAAATGTGCCACTTTAGCTCCCACAAAACAGCTAAATACCAGCGAGCTGGCTTATGTCCCGGCCAGTCACGCAGCTAATGTCAGTTACGTCTAATTAAGAAGCCCTTACAAAGGTTATTTGACTGCACTCATGTCAAATTTTAAAAGTCATAAAATGTACCCTACGTTTTATTTTATTTTTTAAAGCCTGTAAAAAGGTCACTTGGAAAAATGTCTCAACCTAGAAGTGAAAGTTGAAAATAACAAAATTAAAAGAATTTGCGTAATGATTTCGCCATGAATTTCAATTTACCTTTGCAAGGTCGGTGCCTAAAAGGGGCACAAGTTGGTAACCGAAGATCGCATCATCCGTCGAAGCTGCAGAACCCTCCTACGCAGCTGCATTTCTGATGAGGTCAGGACTGCGGTGACCTTGGGTCATCGCCTGCCTCCGACGTGTTGTTTGACTGTGGAAATATGCTGCCGAAGCAAGTCCCGCCAGGGGTATTAGTGCCTTTGTGATCAGTGTTAGGAGGGAGAATGCCTGGGGCCAGCGGTTACTGGACGGGATGCCGACCCCCCATCACCATCACTGGCTTCCCGCACGTGCGCAAAGTACAAGTCAGGCACATTGTAGCAGCACTGCCAGGGCCCATTAGGCAAAAGAGGAACATGGTACCTTCTGCCCTGTCTCGGTAGTAGGGCGCGCACAGTCATGATTGGGGTGCAGTGTGGCCCTCACTCCCAGGGCCCGGGTGTCACTGCACTACCTGCACTATGATAACTTAGTGCGGCTTTCCCAAATAAGGGCCACATGTATCAACATTTGAAATTGCGATGACCTAATTGCGATTTTCAGCGAATCGCAATTAGGTATTAACTATTACAAATGTATAAAACTTCAAAGAGTTTCATATTGCGATTCGTAGGGGGCTGCAAATCAACCTACCTCATTAATATTAATGAGCTAGGTCGCAATTTGCGACCCCTTAGGAATCGTTAAAATCACGTGGATGGTGGCCTGCAGGGGTCGGCAGACCACCATGTCCGTTAGTGCTTTAAATAAAGCATTTTTTTAAAAAATGCAGCCCGTTTTCCTTAAAGGATAACGGGTTGCGTTTAGAAAAAAAAAATGAACAGTTCACTTTTCATTTTATAAGAGCAGGCAGTGGTCCGTGGGACCACTGCCTTCTCTTAAAAAATCAGGTTTTGCAGACATTCACAAAGGGGAAGGGGTCCCTTGTGGACTGCTACGAGCTTTGCAAATGGGTTACCATTAACTTGAGTTGGTGGTAAATGGAAATGTTTGGCGAATGGGATGCGGTCGCAAAACATTCATACATACCGCAGCAATTCGGTATTTGGAAGGGACGGCCTAAACATGCCCCTTCCAAAAACCAAATCACAAACCCTTATAGGGTTTGATACATGTGAAAGGCATTTTTTGCATTCTCAAATGGGCCGATGCTGAGAATTTTACCATTTGCGAAAGCATAAATGCTTGATACATGTAGCCCTAAGGGCCTACTGATCATACTATTCTGCTCTTGCCTCCCCTCCCCCATAAGCATTGATGCTGTCTCTAATTGTAATTGTAATTTATAATTATATAGCGCATTATCAACGGTCTCTAAGCGCTTGCTTTGGGGAACCTGTCCTGGTTTTTCCCTGTGAGATAACCCATACTGGGCACCCCCAAGGTGAAAGCCAGGCATCCCGCCGCAGGGGGGCCATAGTGGAGATTAAGCAAGCTATTGCCCGGAGTTGCAGAGTGTGAACCCGTGATTCGAGCAGGCACCGAAGCGAGAATTATCAAGTCCATGGACATTTTGGGCTCAAGACCCTGCCGCGTTGTGAATTGAACCCTGGTCCCGGGTCTGACCTCTGCTTCATGGTCTGCCTCTTCTAACCATTGAGCCACACTTCTCCACCGTCTGTACTGTGCTACCTACGGTCATTTATGACCCAATTCAAAAAGGGCCAGATTTACTCAACTTTGACACAACACAATGCAGGAAAGTTGCTGTTTTGCATTAAAAGGAGAGAGAAAAAAATAGATGTGGCACAGTTCTTCTCTCTCGTGCCACTGGCACATTTCTGGCTGCCTAGCTCCAAGGCAGGTATCCTCGTGCCATGACACAAGGATGCCTGCATTGTGGTCAGAATAGTTTTTGTGCAAGAAGCAAAAGCTTCCTGCTCAAAAACGATTCCTAAAAGTGTGTTCCTCTTTGCATGTAACAAGAAAGTAACAAGAAAGTAACAAGGATAAGTAATAGTATTTCTCCTCATTAGGCCAGCCACAGGCAGGCACACCCTTTTGGCGCAAACCTATGTTTACTGGCACTAGTAAATATAGGTTTGCGTCAAAATTCATGGGAGGATGCACGGGAATGCTCATGCTCCACCCATGTAACACTTCCATTACACAATGTAGCTTAAGGAAGCAATAGCACTGCCTTGCATTACTTTTGGGATTCAATCCCAAATAAATCCACGCAAATCTTGATTTGCCTGGCTTCATAAATCCCAAAGGGAATGTTGGGTCTGGGCTGAGCCACAAAGAGGCACAACCCTAATGCAGCATCCTAATAAATCTTGGCCACAATGTTTTGTGCACCTAACTGAAACTCATGTGCAAAAAGTGTAATCTGCACCTATAATTTGCAGAGGCATAGATTCAGGATCTGTTGATATTTATGTTCACAGAAGGTATTACAAATAAAGTTAGTCCATAAGGTGTGTGGATTTTCTGGAGACAGAAATGCCAGGAGGGCCCTGGGAATTAATGGGGGCATATCTAAACTGCTCCACTCTATGCCACTCCACTCCACTCTAT
The DNA here is from genome assembly GCF_964263255.1 of Lissotriton vulgaris. Lineage (NCBI taxonomy): Eukaryota > Metazoa > Chordata > Amphibia > Caudata > Salamandridae > Lissotriton > Lissotriton vulgaris. The sequence continues at coordinate 2,119,951,061 of NC_141687.1, read as the reverse complement.
TCTATGCCATTCTACTCTGACACTCCATGCCACTATGCACCATTCGATGCCACACCAGTCTATTTTACGCCCCTCCACTCCAACACAGTCTAAGCCCCTCCACTCTATGACACTCTACTCTACGCCACTACAAGCTACACCACTCCAGTCTACTCTATGCCACTCTACGGCACTCCATACCACCCCTGGCCACTCCAGTCTACGTCACTCTACTCTACCTCACTCTACTCCATACCACTCCAATCTATGCCACTCTACTCTAGGCCACCCTACCATATGCCACTCCTTGTCAATTCACTCTACTCTACTCCTCTCTACTCTACTTCATTCTACACCACTCTACTCTTCCCAAAGCCACTGCATTCTACACAACTCTACTCCACACTACACCACTTTCCTCTAAGTCACTGTACTCTACTCCCCACCACTAACTTTTAGCTATGTTGAACAGCAGCCGCACAGCTGTACAACATGGCTTGAAGAGAATGGCAAAGCTGATAGCTCTTGCATAGGCAAGGCCTCTTGGCATTGCTGCTGATTGTTTCTTCCTGTTGGACTCACTGCACTCTGAGCCGGTTGCCCATAGGTGAAAATGCTATATAAAAGAACATACATTAAAAAAAAGTGGAGAGCCCTTCCCATTTATTTATTTAGAAAATTCTACTGAGGCACATTGGGCAAAAACAGTGAGATACTATGTTATGAACTGTCAACCTCACATTGATACATTTTGGAACTTATGTGCTTCGTGACATACATCCTATATTTCACTCACACCTGTGTCCACCAAAAAGATTTAATTTTCTGACTGATCCTACTAAAATTCAAAAGTTAAATAAAATGTGCCCTGATTTTTGTTTCATTCACCTTAGTTTCCTGCATGATTGGGAGAACCAACAGAGGGCCAGATGTGCGACCGTTTTTTGCGGTTGCAAAGGGGTTTTAGGCCCATTTGCAACTGCAAAAAAAGTGTGGCCCATGTACCAACCCTATTTTCTGAGTCGCTAATCAATTAGCGACTTGCAAAATAGGGTTAGCGACTCGCTATTAGGAAAGGGCGTTCCAAGGGTGTCCCTTCCTAATAACAACTCCAAAACCTATGTATGAATGTTTTGCAACCGCAATTGCGGTCGCAAAACACTCGCAGTTTATCACCCTTCTGAGAAGGGTGGTAAGACACTCGCAAACAGGAAGGGGTCACCTGGGGACCGCTTCCCCTTTGGGAATGCATGCACAATTATTTTTTAAGGGCAGGCAGTGGTGCCAGGGACCACTGCCTGCACTTAAAAAATGAAACTGAAAAGTTAAATTTTTTAAATGCTGCCCGTTTCCCTTTAAGGAGCTGCATTAAAAAAAACTGCTTTATTTAAAAGCAGTCCCAAAATAGTGTTGTGCGGTCCCCAGCAGGCCACCATGCCTGGGAGTGCCACTGCCTCATTAGTATTCATTAGACATGCAATGTTTTACCCCATTGGGAATTGAAAACAGTGTCTCAGACACTGTTGTACATAGCAATTTGCGACTCGCAATTTGTCGCAATTTGCAAGTCGCACATCTGGCCCTAAGTGTGGCACACAAAGCATGCCTACCACCTGTCTTTGTAAGTGACATGTCCTGGCTAACAAGACCTGGATAAGACAATACACCACGAATTCCGAATATGAATTTACGAACTATTCTGCATACACAACCCTTCATTTATCCAAAATACCCACTAGAGCCTAAATTAAGAATGGCCGCAAACCTATGTACAAATGCTGAGCAGCTCCAAAGTTTCTGGGAAAGCATTTTAGTACCTCTCTTTTTGCTTCCTCAGTTAAATGTTTAAAGGCTTCATTGCGAATTCCATGTATCTTGATTCAACAATTTCCCTTCTGGTAAGTACCATTAACGCCAGGTGCTGAATTTACTGGGTGCGGTCTTACCGTCCGCTGTCCTGCTCAGAAAAAAATACAACACCTGGAATTTGAGTCTTGTATTAAATTCTCATGTTGTTCCTCTTTCCAGTTTCCAATTCATATTTAATTAGGGTTTTCTGGGCGAAAAGTGAATGGAAAAAATGATCTTGTGTGTTTTTGCTCCGCACAACTTTAATCCTGAATCAGGTGGGAAACTCGCAGAACATGACGGGACCTGAAGTGAGGCACTAGATATCCCGAATTTTTTTTTTAAATGGCATTCCTTTGTCTGTCATGTTTTTGTAAAACTTGACCGATCACCAGCATCAAAATGTTTCCATGTCCATTGTTATGTTAGCTTGCGGCTCATTGTAGCTATTACCATTCCAGTTGGCACCCTTGGTGATTGTATTAATTGTGTGAAAGCTGCATTGCTCTGTGTGTATATATAACACAAGATATCCCAATATTTTCATGCTAGCTTTCATGCACTTTTTTTGGTTGTACATGAAAATGACCTAGATGTAGACATATATTTACATCTCCAGACACAGACAGGGATTCAGCTAACATTAGCAGTGTTCCCTTTAGTTTGGCCATTAGCTGACTGCTAACTTTCTACTTACGCTCAAGGCCTGACACAGCCTCTCAAGCCTGCAGCGCTTGCACCAGACGGCCTCTCTCATTAAAAGGATTTTGTGAGGACTAGCTGACTGCATGTCCTTTCAAAAGCATTCTTGGAAGCAAAAAAATAGATTTTGAGAAAATGATACCAATAAAACAATGAAAAAACACAAACATAAAGTAATCATTTAAGTGACACCTATTCATAATAAAATTCTAAAGGAAAATGTGATTTGACATCTAGGAAATTAACCCCTTGCGTGCGGCCGCGATTCTGCGCCTGTGCAGCGCTTTCAAAGAGTGGGCGGGTTCATGACGGCCCCCAGTCGTCATCAGCACAAGCCCACCGTGCTGCATGACGGACGGGGGCCGTCATCAGCACGCAAGGGGTTAAGTAAACAACAAAAGTAAACTATAAACAAACATTATATATCTAATGGCAAGAGCCCACTTGCTGCATCATAACAGAAACCACAGTGAAGAAGCCATATACAGAGGTGAATAGCTAGGTGTGCTTTTTCCAATTGCAAAAGTAATAAACAACAAAAAAAAACACAGACACACCTAAATGAAGGATATCCATGGAAATGGTAAACCCACAACACAAATTGAAACAAATCACAATTCCAAGCCCCTCTGCCCCATCCACTCAAGTAGAGTCCCTTCATCACCTCACCAGTCATCCTGATGTAGAAAGCTGCCAGTGGTTGCTATAAAATTATTCCTGCCCCCTTCTATAACGAAAATGAAGTCAATCACATGCCCTTCGGTTAACAGGGATTAATAGTTTATGGCTACAATTTCCACAAAACTGTAAAAACACGGCGTTTTACATTCTGCACTCCAGCTCCAAGTTTACATGGTCAAAAAGGTCCAAATACCTGAAGGCACACAGGTAAACATCGCAGCATCAAACAAGCTGCCCGTTCCTTCAAACGCTCCCTAATACCCTTCCTATTAACATTTACAATAGAAAAAAAATGCTGTGAGTCAAGCACAACTGTCTGCTGGCATTTGAAGGTTAATACTACCTTCATTTAAAAAAAGTGCTTCGTGGGAACTGGGTCCAAGAGTTACACTATTTGGCCCAAGGACTAACTTCAGAACAATGACTCCGTAAATTAGGTTTTTGGCTTCCAATGTGTAAGGCGTCACGCAGATTTTTTATGTTCTTCCTGTAAGGAAAGAGCAGATCCAATTGAGGGCGGTGCCTGGTATGCCTGCTCCATGGAGTCTTCTAACGGGGGTTGAGTGGGCGACGGTTTTAAAGCAGCTGATAGGACTAACAGGATCAGGGCTGCTGAGCGTTCTCAGTCTAGCATCATTCTGATGTCATCTGCTGCTGCAATGAGGGGAGTTTGGTGCTGTGGCTGGGGCTAAATCCTGATTGAGAGGTGCCCAGTCCTTTGTCTGTTAACCCCTTCGCTGCGGCGGCTATTCCGCGCAAGCCCTAAGGGGGCGGGGGGGCTGCGCGGCGGACGCATGCTGGTGACGGAACCGCTCCGTCACCAGCGGCGGTTGAGCTGTGCTCATGACGGAGCGGTTCCGTCATGGCCCCGCCCGCTCAATAGAACACACCGCGCAGGCGCGAAATCAGCGCCGCTGCACGCGTGGCAGCCGGGCCATGACGGAACCGCTCCGTCATCAGCACAGCGCCACCGCGGCTGATGACGGAGCGGTTCCGTCATCAGCATGGAACGAGTTAAGGTTGTTAGTGAGTTGGTTGTTGATGATTTTCTCCATGACTTTGGACCAGAAGGGTAGGAGGCAGATTGGTCTGTAGTTGTCAAGTTGAGTTGTGTCTGACGTAGGTTTTTTTTAGTAGGCATTGAATGATGCGTGCCTCCAGGCATCAGGGAAGGTGGCTGTGGAGATGGAGGCGTTCACAATGTGGGTGAGTCTCACTGAGGTGTGTTGAGTCCAGGGACAGTATTATGGAATGCAGCACACTCTCCTTGTTAGCCCCAAGCGCACCTTTCAAAAGGTGCTTTCTGTGTTAACATGAAGAATGCGCTCTATTACTCTGAATGCGCTGCCCCAGTGAAGCCGTGAATTATGCTGCTCTGGGGGCAGCGCATTGAAATGAAATACTGAGCGGCTTTGAAGCAGAAGCTCTGTATTTCACTGTTCTGGCGGCAACCTGCTTGCATTTTTAAGATGGCTGAGAGATTCCCTTGCAGGAGGGTGCAGTGAGTGACTGCACTCGCCTGCAAGGGAGTATCTAGGGGTCTATGGGACCCCTTTCGCCCCCTCCAGGGGGCACACTGACAGTGCATCACCTTTTAGGTGGCCTACTGTCAGTGCACCTCCTAACGCTTATTTGCCTCTGCACCCATATCTATAATGCAGGCCCGGACACAGAGGTAAAGGGATTCCCTCATTTGCATGGGGCCACACTCCCATGTAAATGATGGAAAACCCCCTGGTGATAGCGCTGCGCTATATGTACGCCAGCGTTATCTATATTACACAAAGGGCTGCACAAGCGTCTGCAACACTTCGATTAATACGGCTCCAGGTTGTAGATGAGAATGAAGGAATGGGTCCATTGGGGCCCTGGAGTGGACCTTTCTCATGGTGTTGAGGGTTACTTCCAAGGTGATGGTGTTCCATATGGTAATAGTCTACTCGTTGTTTTTTGTAGGTAGGCTGATGTAGAGGTTGGTGAGGTCTGTTTGGGGGTCAAAGTTATAGTGGATGGTTCTGATTTTGTTGATGAAGTAGTCCAACTGTCTGTCGCATAGGTCTTGTGAGATGGGGATTTGTTGGCGGTGGAGACTGTTGTGGTCTTTGATGATAGTGAATATGGCTTTGCTGCAGTTTAAGATGTTTTCTAAGCGTTCCACTAGTGTTCTTGTTTGGTTTCCTTGATCTGCTGGTGGTATTGTCTGAGAGAGAGGCTTTGAAGGTGTCCTTGTTGTTACTGTCCTGACTGGTACTCCATTTACTTTCCAGTTGTTTGTGGTGACGTTTTGTTGCTCCGAGGGCCTTGTATGCCAGTTGGTCTGCTTTCTGGAGCTTTTTGTTGGCGGTGTATAATGGGTCTGAGGGCGTCGGCACAGTCGGTTTTCCACTCATTGAATTGAATTATATTGCTGTTGAGGTTGTCGATGGTGATTGGTGATAGCTTGTGCAGTTTGTGGGCCAGGTTGGCTTCTGTGATGTTGCTCCAGGATCGTCTGTGCTGATCAATGGTTGAGGGTGTCCTGTGGTCTGAAATATTTATCTAGAAGAGTTTGGCGTTGTGGTCGGGTCAGGTGTCCTCACCATTACTTACATCCCATTATACTGATTGAATGTAGGGACCAAGCTATTTAGCACATTGAATATATTGTATGTGTAATTAACTGCACTATCCACCTCATGACTTTCAAAAATGGTCTTCATTTTTCAGTGTTAAAACCTGTTTTCACATTACACATTTCAGCTAAGTCTATTGATGTGAAAATGATTATCCACTCACCATGAGTTATATGTAATAGGCTCTAACATCTTTGGTGATAATGTCTGACCTGTAGGAAAAAAAAAGCTGATACACTAAAAAATGTACTATAATATGAGGCTTGCAACTTCCGCGGTTTAGTTTTGATGAGAGAGGCTGTGAATTCTGAAGTCCCAAGTAATATTTTCGAGAACGGTAGTTTCTGTCTCTTTTCTAGAGCAGTGTACTATGTGTACTAATGTGGAAACAGAGCAAGTTATAGAAAGCTGTTATCTGGCTCCCAAGGATATACCTTCTACGGATCAGCGCTTATCAGCACAAGTGTAATCTCGAGTTAAGTTTTCTTCAAAATATTGTTTTTATTCTGGCAGTGCACCTTGGAATTTAAGAGAACACAAGCTTCTTGTCAGTTGGAACAATTAGTGAATTCAAGCATATTTTATTTATTTCATTTTGAGGGCTCGGTTGGCACGGGCTGGGCAGAGAAAATAACCGGAGAGCATTGTTGCATGAAGTGCATGCCAATGCACAGGAAGACCATTTGTAAATAACATCCTACAGTAGTTGATTGTTCAACTGTGTACTCTGTTTACTGTGATCCTTGGCAGTAGCTGGGGGCAGGAACATGCATTTGTGCTCTCACAAAGATGGCCACAGTATCAGGCAGACTTAGGGTGACCGGAGCGTGAAAAAAAAAAACCGGGACATTTGGAAAAAATAGAAGAGGGACTACAATTTTTCATCAATGGAATGGCGCAGAATGACAGCTGTCATCAACATAGGATCACAGAAGATGCTTTAAGAAAGTAAATAAAATGTAATTTCAACAACCAAAATCATACCTATTAATGAAATTGCTTACTTATAACAGTTGCTAACTAGCACAGCTTTAGAACACCCCAAAAAGTGCCTCTCACTGTTTTCAGGCAATCCCCTCTAAAAACCGGGACATGAGCCAAAATTGCCAAAATCTGGTGGGACAGCTGTTGAAAAACCGGGATTGTCCGGGCAAATAAGGAAAGTCTGGTCACCATAGGCAGACTGCATACTCCCCACGTAAAGAAGCTTCTGCCTCCCATCCAAATACATTACACTGTTTAAGGAAAAGAACTCTAGCTTCCATCTTAAAAATGACACTGATGCTAAGTAACATTTAGGCCTGTATGTATATGTTATTACACCCCTGTCCATCGCCATCCCTTTGTACAGTTCTGTATATTTCTGCACCTTGGACTTTGTTTGTACACCTCTGTATATCTTGTAAAGCGCTCTGATACCCTCACGGGTCAAATTCGCGCTCTATAAAATACTAAAATAAGTAAAATAAATGAGGTTTTGTTATAGTGGCCAATTCATCCCGAAGGGAAATTTGGCGCTTTAGCAGGCAGGAAATTAGAGGGCGCCGTGAGATCAGCTTGTTAGAACAGCTTTGTTTTAAGATGTTTTTAAAACCAGAAAAATTCGAACATACAAGCATAAACAGCTAGAGTTTATTCCATCGAAGCGGGCAAGGTAAGAAAATGCCCGGCCTCTATATTTTGAGGTGTAAATGCGTTGAGGGTGCAGAAGAAGTTGATTTTTTGATCATGGATTCCTGTCATGGAAGTATGGGGTAAGCCTATTCTGGAGATATTCTGGACCTTGTCCTGACCTAGATTTATAGGTCAGGCAAATGAGTTTGAAGAGTGCTATTTTATTAATGGGGAGCCAGTGGAGTGTTCTAAGTATGGTCAAAACAAATATGTGGTATCCAGATTACTGTATATTTTTTCCGTTTACACACATTTTTAGTTTTGCAATAAAACCAGTAATTCTCTGCCCCATCACTATCAGAAAAAGCCTAGCGTTACTTATGTGGGGACTATGGGCAAAGGAAGTAAATCTCAATGGCGAACTAATGAAATAGACTTCTGCGTCACACCCTTTCCTTCTTTCACCCACTCACTCTCACGTTTACGACACATCAATGGTTCCTCCATTGGGAGGTTGGGGGGCTTTTCATGTCATAATAATGTAAGCTGACTTTTCGTTGAGTAAAATAAGGTTGGGGTGCATGGCTGAGCAGTATCGGCTCACAGTACTGTTCCCCTCTATTTTAAGTCACCTACTGACGTCAGCGCCTGTGGGTTCCCCCACTGACCTGCGTGAACTTGGTCTGACCACTCCCCCGGAAGCAGTCACATCCTTTCGACACAAAGCACAACATCCAATCTTCCACTAATTGGCAACGTTTGATTGGCAGCTCCATGCGAGAGACAAAGGACCTAAAGGTCACGGGGTCGTAGTTATTGTCGAACTGCTGTGGTCACTAGGGCTGGGAATACAAGTTCATCGCGAGAGCAGTGGGTGGCAAGCGCGAGAGCTGTGGGTGGAAAGGGTGTGTTTGTGTGTCTCTCCACATGCGGGCAGGGCACGAATGTCAATTTTAAAAACATAGGTTATGCATCCCATGACATCATTTTTCTCAAACAGAACATCAAACAAGGATAAACAACTGCTAAATCGAACATATTTTAAGGTACCTTGCATCTGAAAAGCAAGCTGTGCTGGAGACGGCCACAGTTTACCGGGCAGCCAAACACAGTGCATGTTGGTTTAGGAAGTAAATCATCCCGGGTGTCTTTGTTCCCGGGGTTTCCGGAGCCCTGGTGCCTGCTGGGGCCGAAGGGAGCGGCCACGGACTTTGTTTGTATTATGTCCCAGGGAGGTGGGGGAGGGAGGGATGTTAATATTGGCTCTGGATTTAATTTGCAAACTGGATAGACGCCACGGGGGATTATGCTGCAGGAATGCAGGGAATTACTGGGAGAGTGCATAAGAGGGTGCACCGCTCACCGCCCCTGTGGCACAACGGGGAGTCGGTGACCGCAACCAGCAGCAGGGGTCCCGTTCGTTTCTAAAAAATAAGAAAAGGCATGGACGAGCTCGTGACTCAAAACAAGTAGATAATCATCCGAAATGATCAGGCGAGGCTGAAAGGGAAAGACACCAGTTTTATTTGTTAGTTGTTTTGTAATGAAATAATCTAATAAAAACAATTGCCCCCAGTGAATTGCATGCCAAGACGAATGCTTAATATTTGTAGCTAGTCCGGTATTCTTGTCTTTTAAAGGGCTAACGTATGAGATCGTTGTTTATTTGGAAGATATTGTTTTCTAAAGAGTTACTTTCATGATGAAATAATGAACATTGTTTTCTAAAGGGTTACTTTCATGATAAAATAATAAACTATTTTTGAGGCTTTATGTAAGAAATGTAATTTTAAACAATCATTCTTTCTGGTCTTTCCCGCTTTCCAACCCCTACTCCACAGGTATCCCAATCTTTTGAAACTGATATACTAGTTACTGCTAGTAGTTCATCTAGTCCAGTTTATTCTTAGCATTGTGGGACTTGTCCTGTTTATCCCTATATAAAATCCGGAACACAGTTCCCAGGATGGAATTAAAGCATGAACTGGAAGAAATACTAATTCACAGATCTAAATAAATGTGACAGAATTGTAAAGTTTTTCTTTTCTGGTTTCAGCAAGACCACCTCATCCAAACTTTGAGAATATCAGCACCATCTTGGTGTCGTTCATTCGTCTTTAGCCCATTATTACAGCCATAAATAAGCACAAGACCAACTTTTGCGAAATGTTGAGCCAGTGTTTGTTATTGCATAATCAGCACATTTAAAGTTATTTAATTAGTTTCAATAACAATTTTTATGTTGTAATCTGCAAATTTTGTTGTAGGTGGGGGATTCTGTGGTAAATGTGGAAAGTCCATAATTATTCAAAACAAGCTCGGCCATGGAATCCCACAATTCCAATGGCAATAAAATGCAGCCTCCTGGGTAAAATAGATGATAATAAACACATGTTGACTACTGTATTAGAATCAAATTTAATGAACATCACCCTTAAAATGTTTTAATTTAACTCAAAAATTGTAAGAAGAGTGGAATTTGTATAGTTTGCTCGCATTCCTATATGTGCACCATTTGCACCAAAGCATTCAAACATTCAATCAAACTGTGTATTTTAGACAATGGATTGACAGGGAGACCCTGTTAATAAGGTTGGGGTGTATAACAGACCCAACACCCAGTTCATCATTTCAGTGCAGCTTTGCTGCTCCCTTATTCACCAGGAGACAGTACTTCAAGGCACGCAGAAGCTGGGAATTAGTTCCAATGTCCTTCAAATAAAATGTGAGTGGAACCAGATATGTGCATCCTGCCACAAGCCGTGTATGTGCCAAAAATTCGTTAGTAATTGAGCACTACACAGATGTTTTCCCATTCCTTATAACATCTGATGTGCTTTTCTTTGAAGATCGCTCTGATGACACTTGGTTATTGGAAATCAGAAGCCTGAATAAAAGGGAGGTAGATGCCAAAAAGAGGACACAATATCTTCTAGGGTTTCCAATTCATTAGTAGCTTGAGTTTGTTTTGTTTAAAGCTGTTACCTTACGAAATATTTGGTAACATCATGGCTATCACTGCTGAAAGATGTCTCTTGTATCAAATACTGACAGTCTGACTAACTCCATGTGGAACGCCACTACCTGTTGGTCTTCTTCTGAAGGTAGCTTTGAATAAAAGTGACTGCCTTGAGTTTTATTTTTGAATTTCACTTGTGAAGCAGAGCATCTAGCATCCGGGGTGTTCCAAAGAGAAGACATTGGTACTGAGAAGTAGTGGTGGCCTTAGCACTAAGGTTTGAGTATAGAACAATTCAGTAGCCATGGTTAGGACTGTGAGACTCCTGTGAGGGACCATAGAACCTCTTAAGGCAAGAAGTTCAAGTACTAGACGGTAAAGGCATTTATATTTAAAATAAGCTACTTTAAACTTAATTCCGTCTGCAACAGGAAGGCAGTGCAAAAATATCTGTGCAGCAGAGATATGATCTTGTCCCATCAGCTCGCTGTAAATGCCCCATTTTTTTGTATAAGCTGGACTACAAGCCCTACAGAAGTTCAGACATTAGTTGCACCAATCACCAATTCTCAATGGACTTTAGACAGGAGAGTTATGAAGGGCCTATTTTTACACAACTAGACTAAGCAGATTTTGACTACTGACCCATACTGAGGAAACAAGGTTTTAAGCGACCCCTGTAGTTTTTAGATCTCGCCTAGCGTTGCAGCGCGCATGCGCTGTTTGCTCTGTGGGGGCTATTGTGATCAAGGAGATTTGAGGGGTCCTGAAGCCCCGCCCCTCATTTTCATTGGCTGGCGTCATCGTTTATGTAAAACGGTGGCCTCCAATTGAAACGGAGAAATTTTTGTTTACGTCCTGTCTCCTTTTCGTCCGGCCCATCCAGACTTGATTGTCTGCTTGCAAGCTACCGTGACTGAATTTCTTATTTATAGGGGGCATGTTCGTCTATGCATTACGGGTGTCCTAGCTCGGCCTCAGCTACCCCGGGGCGCTGCTGCATTTCCCGCTATTTGTTTTTTTATTTTGTGCTGTATTGAAGCTTGTGTCCCTGCAGCCTCCCCAGCTCTCCGTTGGGGGTGCTCCCATTCCTCCCCACATAGCACCCGCACTTCCTGCGGACCGGGTCTGTGTCCTTCTCTCCCCTGGGCTTGCTTCACTTCACTTGCATCACTGACCAGGTAGGACGCGCTCGGCGCCTGCGGGAGAACTACGCGAGATCGGTGATGCAGCGCAGCCTACTGCTTCATTAAGAATACCCGCTGCCCCACATAGCACTCGCTTCCCGTCTCGAGATTACTGTGTGGGGCGGCAGGTATTTTTAAAGTGAAAGTGCGCATGGCTTTTTTAAATTTCTTTGCTCCTCGTCTGTTAAGCCGGCAATGGCAGCCGCTTGTTGACTCTAGTAAAAGGTGCACTTCAGCTGCTTTGTAGTGCTAAGAAGTGTACGTTTCTTCAGTTTACACCAGGCTCCCCGCGGAGCATCTGCCTCTTGCTCTGGTGTTGCTTTTGTGCTCAGACTTCTCCCCGCCCCTTCCCACCTCTCTGAGAGCCAGTGCCCCCTTTGACCCTCTACCTGCCGCCCACCCCTCCCCGCCTCTTCTCCCGGTTCACACCTTGGTGCTTTCACACTAAACGTCACACCTCCAGCTCACATTTTTATAGAGGGCCTCGGGGCTCCCTCTCATCGCTCCGAGATGAGGAGGAGGAGAAAGAGAGAAAGGAGACAGAAGAAGTCTTGGTGGGGGCAGGGGAGACGGATACGGTGGGAAGTGAGATTGAAGAAAGAGGGGGGGAGATAGAAGTAAGAGAGAGAACCAGTGTGGAAAGAGAGACCGAGAAGTAGAGAGAGATTAAGGAAGAAGAGAGAGCAAGTGGGAGGGAGGGAATGGGGGACAGAGAGGAAGAAAGATAGGGGGAGGAATAGCACCGAGACAATATGACTCAAAGGGAACAAAGACACTGCGATTGAGGGGACAGGGCAGGGAGGACGGATGTAGAGGGGACAGGAGAGATGAACAGAGTGCCAGGCGCTGGGGTGGGCTTCAAAAAGCAATGGAGAGAGTGCTAGGATTAGAGAGAGATAGAGATGTGGGTTAGTGGCCAGCTCCTGAACTATGGACCCTGCAGGCTGCGCCCAGTGTTGACATGTGAAAAAACAATCGTCTAATTACGGTTAAAAGCTTTATTTCCATGTACCTTAGACTGTATTCATACCTATTCCCTCTCCCTTAGACGGTATTCGTATCTAGGCTAAATGTTTCCAGCTCCGTATATCTGTTTTGCGGACCACATCTTGTTATGCCCTTGTTTTTATTTCCCGGTTACTGGGTTTAGTGCCAAGATACCTTGGTGAAGAAGCCTCACCGTCATCACAGGTTTATGTAATCTGACCTCTGCGTGACCTCGCGAAGCCTGCTGGTCCACGTACAGTGACCAACGCCTGGGATCCAGCTCCCTAGTACCATGAGCTCAAGAACACCTCTGTGCTTTCAGCAGAACATAAACAGAGAGCACACTGCGTGGAGGGGACAGAAGGAAGAGAGAGCACCATGCACCATGCACCCTGCATGGAGGGCAGAGAAGGGAGATAGACAGCACAATGAAGGGGAGAGAGAGCCCCATGCAGGACAAAGAAGGGAGAGAGAACACCTTGGAGGGGAGAACTAGCACCATGCATCGTGGAGAGCACCATGGAGGGACGAGAGAGAGTAGCATGCACCCTGCAAGGAGAGCAGAGAAGGGAGAGAGCATCATGCACCATGGGTGGGGGGGCAGAGAAGGGAGATAGAGCAGCATACACCCTGCAAAGAGGGCAGAGAAGGAAGAGAGAGCACCAAGCAGAGAAAGGAGAAAGAGCATCATGGAGGGCAGAGAAGGGATAGAGAACACCTTGGAGGGTAGAACTAGCACCATGCATCGTGGAGAGCAGAGAAGGGAGAGAGAGCACCATGCACCCAGGAGGGCAGAGAAGGGAGAGAGAGCACCATGGAGGAGAGAGAGAGTAGCATGCACCCTGCACCCTGCAAGTAGGGCAGAGAAGGGAGAGAGCATCATGCACCCTGGGGGGGGGGGCAGAGAAGGGAGAGAGAGCAGGATACACCCTGCACGGAGGGCAGAGAAGGAAGAGAGAGCACCAAGCAGAGAAAGGAGAGAGAGCATCATGGAGGGCAGAGAAGGGCGAGAGAGCACCATGGAGGGCAGAGAAGGGAAAGAGAGCACCATGCAACCTGGTAGAGGGCAGAGAAGGTAGAGAGAACACCATGCACCCTGGAAGGCAGAGAGGGAGAGAGAGCTCCATGCAGAGAAAGGAGAGAGAGCACTGTGGAGGGCAGAGAAGAGCGAGAGAGCACCATGGAGGGCAGAGAAGGGAAAGAGAGCACCATGCACCCTGCTAGGAGGGCAGAGAAGGGAGAGAGAACACCATGCACCCTGGAAGGCAGAGAAGGGAGAGAGAGCTCAATGCAACCTTCATGGAGGGCAGCATTTGCAATGCAACAGGTCTTGTATTTGCACAAGTTTGAGTTATTGCCATTGTAAATGACATTGCATTTTATTCATCTGTTGATTTTAAAAACATAAATAAAATGCATTGTTATTTACAATGTCAATAGCTTAAACTCTCGCAAATGCGAGACCTATTGCATTGCAAATGCTTGTTATTCTCCTGGCACTACTAAGTTAGTGACCATCTTGATGTCTTCTGTTTTGGAATTATTTAGCTGCAGAGAGTTATCAGCCATCCGCGACTGGATCTTGTGAAGAGTAAGCTCATATCCTTACATGGAGATAGTTGCTCATAAAATCTTTTGTTGACCTGTGTGTCATCTGTGTAGGAGTGAGTGTACACTTGGGTGTCCTTATGTCGGTCAAAGAGATGGATGACATAAACGTTTTAAAAAAAGAAGCCGAAGAGAGTGGAGGTCCCTGTGGATCCTCAAAATCATTTGTTAACATCTCAGAGAAGAATTTGCTAACCCATCCCTTCCCCCTTTTTCGTGCCATTGAAGAAGGCACTGAGCTGTTCCATGGTTCACTCTGCACAAATCAGTATAATCATTTCTGAACATAGCTAAAGATCTTTCAGATTAGGATTGAACTAGGGAGTTGTATCCCCAATATAAAATTGAGGCATTGTTTGGCTCAGATCTAAATGAACATTATAATCCACCCACCTGAGGTGTATGTCTTCCCTGAATAAATCAGTGCATTTGAAGAAATATGGTGATTCTACAACTAGCATTAAACCATTTTGTAACAGAAATGGTTGTTATTGCTTCAGCAGAATATACAATGTTTAATGTATTACCATCATATAGGACAGGGTTCTCCAAAGTCGTTCCTGGAGACCCTGATCCATGCCAGATGTTTAGCATATCCCCACTTAGATAAATGTAGTTATCTTAAAAATCTGGTCCTCCAAGACCGACTTTGGAGAACTCTGATTTAAGAGCCGCAACTAGATAGAAGCTGTTTTGTAACTTCAGTGTATAGCAGGTAACTGCTCCTTCTGCTCTGCATTGGGGACATACTCAGTTAACTAATTACATTACCACTCTAATCAGACAACAGAGGCGAGGTGAGTGAGCAGCTGAGTGTCTATATACACATGAATAGTGTTAACAGCTGTCGTAGGCACTCCCATTAAGGGAATGTCAAACACCAGCACTGCCCATTCAATCACCGATCAGGGCTGGCGGGGACCTGTTAACTATTTGTCAGTTTTAACTACATCAATAACTCATAAAAACTCCTACCAGGTCAAGGGTTTCTAATGTTGGTCCACGTGGACTCTGTCCAAGCCATGATTTCATGATAACCATTCACAAAGCAAAGTATTCTAATTTAGATTAATTACATGCAAATTCATCCCATAAGGATATCATGAAAATCTGAATTAGGTCTGGTTCTCTGTGTCCAGCTTTGGACACCTATACATTCAATTGTGTCACTGTACAGGACAACCTAGGGATATTCTGCATTTGCACTGTAAACTAACATTGGCAAAGTTAATTGGTCTGGCTTGCTTTAAGAGCCTTCACAAAATAATAAAACACCTTATGCAATTAATGAATGTGTATTTTTGCGGTTTAAAATAATATGGCATGCAATGCAGTGCAAGCACTCCCCAGGAGACAGAATATTTTGGTTGGCTAGATTACGGTTTTAAGTCAATATATTTATAAACTGAACTGAATGACACACCAAACAGCTAATAATACAAAGTAACAGAGAAATACTCCTTTGGGTGGAGAGAAAGCACACTATATGGATATATTCAAACATTATTAAAAAAAGTTCAGCACTGTCACTCAAGGCCTAAACATTAATTTAATTAACCCCTCTTATTATGGCGCTTCCTAATATAGGAGTTTCATTATGGTCCCAGGTACTATTAGCTGAGAAGTGCAATAATGATCTTATAGTCATTAAAACCAACTCTAATTTTAAATAAGTATGGATCCATCATAACAAAAAATATCAAACCGAGCACAAGCAGCCAATATACCAAGACAGGGGCTACCCACGTAACACACCAAAATTTGGGGCCAATTACGGACTTGGGAACACCGACTGAGAGATGTGAGATAAAAAGGGAATGATGTAGTGTGTCATTGCAACTAAACTGTTATATCTGAAATGGTGTGTATCAGTTGTTACTTAAAACAGTAAACTCGGTTTATCAAAAAAAAGTTGGATCAATAATTATACTCACCAGGAGAAATACAACTGAGCATATTGTTGAACAGTAGTAACTGAAAAGATCTTAGAGGTTTCTAATTCTTAGTGAATGTGTGGGTAGGTGTTTGTGTAGAAGAGTGTGTATTTGTGTACAAATCAAGTATTAGATGACTGTACATGTGGTTTCTGAACTCAGTTGTGGTTTTGAGTCGTAGACATATTTGTCATATCTTTTGGCAACACTATCTGGATGTCAACATTCTCTTTCTAAATACTGCCATGTAATTTTTAGGTTTGGCCTTAGAGGCAACTGTTGCTTTCTTTCCTGAGTTTTGTTTAGAGCACAGATAATTCTATTTAAATAGAGTGGCTTTTGGTCAGCAAGTATGTAAAATTGTCATTCACATTTTGGTTCCACCAGCCACAGCATTCTCCATGGGGCAATGGGGCATCCCACTTTACCTTTTGGCTTCCTTCAGTTTGAGTGGCGGCACAAAGCCTTTGCACATTGTTCACATCACCTTAACTCCTTGTGTGCTCTGGACGGCCCCCGGCCGTCCAACGGGGCGTGTGCTCAGGACGACCGGCGTCCGTCCGAACGCCGCCGATTCCCCAGCGTGGCGCGCATTCCGCGCCTGCGCTGAGGAATTAATTAGTGGGCGGAGTTCGGATGGCCCCTGGCTGTCCTGGGCACACACCCAGCATGACGTAGGACGGCCAGTGATCGTCCTGAGCACGCAAGGGGTACCCCCCTAAATACATCCCTGCAACGCGGCAAAATTAACGCCACAGTAAAGGGATTAAAATCACTTCTTTACTTTTTTGTGATAAAGCTGGTTAAAAGTGTGTTTTTTATCTTATTTTTTTACTGTAACGTGTAAAGACATGCTCTTTATTTAGCCTTCATTTCTGGTGCCCGGTTAGACAGTTATTTATTTTCCTTATCCTTTTAAAAGTGATGTTATACTGTGATATATAACACAGCAGCTGCCTGAAATACGAGTACTTCATTATGTGTGATTTAGTCTTGTCACCATCACGAATAATAAAATGTATTTTATTGAAATTGATGTGGCTGTTATTATAATAAAACATCACTAGTAAAACAGCCAAATCAACAAATGTGTTTTACATGTCAAATTTATTTTGCAGGCATAGGTAGCGGCATATTATTTTTCTCCCCGCCCCTCTTGTAATTTAAAAATAAAAAATAAATGTAGCCATCACACCAACTTGCCAATGTGAGATCTGTTGGCTGAGCTAGTGCTTGTTCTCTGTAAAGTGGTGACCTTAGGTGACACAGGTTAACCTGCTTTTGTTATTCGTCACATTCCATCTTTTTCTCCAAATTGTGAACCTGTGTCTTTCCCTATTGCATAAACCATGATACATTCTTTATCACAGTCTCCAGAACTTGATGAGACAACCCATAATGTCCAGAGCAAGGTGGGCCCAACTGCCACCACAGGGCCAGGTAGTAACACTCTGTTCATGTTAGGAATAAAAAAGAATAAAGTTAAGCCACGACCCACCGGAGAGGTGTGGTGACGAGGCAGTCCAGGGAAAGTTCAGGGCCTTGCTTACCAGACACATTGGTGACCTCCACAGGTCCAGGTGCTACTTTTAAACACATACGAGGGAAAACATGGTAATCTAATTAGAAAATGATAAACTGGCCTACTTGCCCGTTTTTCTGCTTTCACCCCTTGCATTTGTGTCGAATTTTCATGATGTGCGGGTCATTTACATAGTGGGTGGAATTTGGACGCCCCCGGCCATCGTGAGCATAGGCCCACCGTGACTCATGCCGGCCGGGGGCGTCATGAGCATGCAAGGGGTTAATGCAGCGCTGCTACCCCACATAAAATAACTTTAAGTTAAAGTATTAGATGAGTATGTTCCACAGTATTAGATGACATTCCTCAATACGCTTACCTACAGAGCGTATCTTTACCCAGGGGGCTACCTTGGTGATTTTGACGGATTGCAAATTGTTACACAGTGCGTCCTGGTTTATCGACATTACACAGTGGAAGGATGACCGACTGACCTACCACCTGTCACATGCCACGCCGAGACGAGTGCAGCCTGAATTCAACAAGAGGCACACCGATGATGTAGTAAGGGAAATGGTTTCACCAGTGGTGATAATGAGTAGGTACTGTTCACCAGCAGCTGTGTGTCACTCCTGCTTATACTCTGGGGCCATACTAAAGAGCAGGCTGTAGAACGGCCCCCATGGTAGTTATTGCTAACATGGCCAGTGGCCATTACTGAAGGCGAAAGCCCTGCTCCTTCTCCGCCCGGTTAGCACTGAGGTTAAATTACGTTTGGCGTTAATTGCATTAACACCTGCAATCCTCACATCAGCAACAGTGACTATCAAAACTGATGATATAATTACTACTGCCCAAAATAATACCTGCTCTGGCCTGATGTTGAAACGGATAAAACTCATTCTATGTTCTATACTTGACTACTGGCTAAAATGTATATGTATTGAGTGCCATGGGGCCGTATTAAAACCTTTTACACTGGAGCTAAAGATAACCTACTAGAAAAGCTTGAGTATTTTTGCTGCTTGAATATAGCAAATAGAAAACACTGTATTTTCTGTTTGACAAATACAGAACTAACTGATTTTGCATTATTTTTGTTGAGAATTTATATACTAAGATTAAGTACCTTCTCCCACTTTTCAGATGTGAAAGACGGGATAATGTTTGAGGCAAAGTCCACATTTGTTCCATTTTTAGGTCTCACCTAGGCAGCCCTTGTGCTGCTCTGCGAGGTATGCTGTATTCAGGTATGGACTTGAACCTCCGCCCATTTTCCACCCATCTTTTCAGTTGGCCCCTGTTACAGTTGTTTCCAAATGGTTGCTTTTGATTCATGAATAGGCTTAGTAACCATCCTTAGTACCGCCTTGTCTGCATTTGTAGCCTCACATAAGGAATGGATTTTTACCTATGTTGTTACACGGACTGTTTTATCTACAGTCTGTGAGCACTATTTTCTTTAATGAGTTTTCCCTATTGCAGGCCTGAAGTGCTTTCCTGCAAGGGTGCTCGATTTGCCTCCAGACGCCGCGCTACGGTTTCAGAACAGTGCCCGCTTTTAAATTTTCATTACCAATAGGGCCAACTTGACAAACAATTTTTTTTGTAAAAGCGCTCCATACCATGCTATCACTTTATTGAAGGCCAAGCACGTTTCTTTAGAGGCGGCTAGTCTAAAGAAAGGTGTGCGGCTGCCATTAAAGTAAAAGCGCAGCGTGGGGTGCTTTTACAAACATTTGCAATGCAATAGGTCTCACATTTGCAAGAGTTTACACCACTGAAATTGTAAATGACAATGCCTTTTATTTATGCGCATTTTTTAAAACATAAATAAAAGGCATTGTCATTTACAATGCCAATAGCTTAAACTCTCGCACATGCGAGAGATATTGCATTGCAAATGCTTGTTAAGTATGTAAGCTTCAAACACAGTGTGAAAAATTGCTGCTCCCTAAAAACAGTGTTTCTTTGTCTAAATCTGTATGACAACCGCAGAACGATTTTGAAGCAAATAAGTGTATTATATGATTGGCAACGATTCCACAATCCATTCTTGGTCTGGTTCATAAATCCTTTTTGTTATGTGAACCCGGGAAAAAGTATTTGCTCTATTTCGGGTTACATAGGCAGGAACATAGCACTAAGAGATGTTGCCCTGTTTACTACACTGGTGTAGTGTTTCTCTGCTATGGCACCGAGTGTCTCATCACCCAGTGGACGTTTATCGGCTGATTATCTGAAATGTCTATGTTTAACCCGGCATGTTTTGGGATTGCCCATCCGTGGCCGCCTCCTTCCATAGCCCCTTGCTGTTCTCCTAATGTCTCCGGAATGATGTCCATGCGCATTACAAACAGCTGTGGGATTTGCTATACAGTTGTGAAGTTCGAAAGACATTCAACATGCTACTGTTTCCATGCATAGCACCAGCAGTAGGCAATTTATATTTCTGTGGGCCATTTACACCAAAAATGAAGAATTCTTTACCTCGATGTCTGGCAGGTGATAGACAGGCCCGCTGGTAGGCAATGTATTTAACGGAAGACCATTTATTTAATGTGCACCACCAATTTCAGTGACCATCCGATTCCTGCCCCAGAAATGACCAATATGAATGAATAAGATCTAATCCAAGTATTGAATAACAGTCGTGATCTCTACCCAGCAGTCACCCTATGACTGAGGGCTCTGGGGTGATGGAGAGACAGCATCAGTAGAACCAGTTTTAATTGTAGCATGAGTAATTTCTGAGAAACTATTAATTACAATATACAGCTGCCAGTCGCAGCATCAGCCTGGAGAGCCTCCGACCTATGGCATTAAGAGAAATATTCCCATTTCGGCTCTTTGTGACCACCCGGAGAGGCCTTTGCTTAAATGGAAAATCTCTTCCGTGTAAAGGCCAGTGCTGCGAAAGAATACTCGAGGAAGCAGTCTTACGATGGTGAACTTACTCCACTGTCAGCAGACTGCTTCATGCCTGCCTTCTGATAGAGTCTGATGATGTTTCTCATGCCACCGCTCTGCCAGTGGCATGCCCTGTCAGGCTCTAGATTAGACGCACTGGACAAGCAATGAGATCTACCCACCTTCAGACTAGAATGCACACCTATGTGTGCATCCTTTATCCCAATGCAGAGTATTGGATACTCGGCCATTTTCAATCATACCGGCATTTACTTTTTTAACACCTTGTTTGAGTGATTGTTTACTCAACATAACCATGCCCAAGCCTCTCTTTGGGAAAGACAGGTGATGGAGTACTCAAGAATTTTGTTTAAATTCAGGATTTTTGAGCCTAAGACTCACGGGGGATTATTTACAAAAAATGGCGCAACTCTCCTTTGTCCTAAAACCACAGAAATTGTGGTAATCTGTCATCCGCTGCGCTCAGCTGAATAGTTACGTCATTTATTGTAAATATCACCCGTTTATCACGAGTGCATATGTGTGAGGATTTTAAAGACCTTGATAGGCCGGGTTCCCTGCTGGTCACGTGCCATAGCACCACCGCACATGCGCAATAAACAACCCGGAGCCTGTGAAAACACACGTGTTAATATTAACATTATGAAATGAGAAACACTGGTGAAACAATGGTCTCTGTTTGGGCCCCCTCCCCCCGCGCGCTCTGCGGAGGATGGACGTACAATGCGGGGCTTCATGTGCGCCAGAACCCGTCAGAAATGCATTGCTACCACTATGGAAATAGTTATCTAATGTTCGAAAAATGTGTGGCTTATCAAGGAACAGAATATTCTGATGCACGAATTAGTTCCCTGGTAAAATAATATCAATGGGGGCTTTGTTGCAAATACAATATGTGCACTTTAATAAGGGATGACGCTTGCCAAGAAAGAGCACATCAGAAGAGTAGGCTCTTTACGCCTATGGAAGCTGTGAGAGTTTGTGCAAATTCAACTACATACAGCATACAGACTTTTACTGGTAGGCACATCTCTCCCTTCAGTTTATTATTTAAGAATGCATTAATCGCGCTGTGGAGTTCCGTCATCAGCGAGAGATCTGCCACCAGTTTACAAAATAAAACATATTTCAAATATGTTCGGTACAACAGTGAACTGCACATCCCAGGAAAAGAATTAATTTGGCATCTGAGTGTCTCTCAGTGTGATAGGATGTCACAGTGTGAGAGATAAATGAAAATTAGGACGATTCTAAAGCCCAAAGTGTTTCTACCTGTAATGGCAGCAGAATTTGCAAAATGCATAGAAAGTCAACGTAGATACTTTTCATCTATTGTACAAGCGCCCAGCTGACAGATCTCTGATTTCATTTTTTTCAGGTTAAATAATACACAGTATTTCGCCCCTCACAATTTTTCCTAGAGCAGGAGCTTAGTGTGGGGGGAGGGGCACTGGCGTGTCTTCCCAGTGTGGCACTGTGATCTCTGGTGTGCAGCCCTCACCACATATCTCTCAGCACCTCTCCCACATGAAGGCCATGTTCCCTGCGTCAGGTGGCAAGCAGGGCAGGAGGGTAGAAGATGCCACACAGTGCCCCCGTAGAATCCTGTCGTTTTTGCGCCCTTAAGATGCAGACGTGGTTAACTCAATTAGCTCTAGCTGGACACTGACGTGGAGCATTATTTGGACAGCAGGAGGGTAAATAAGGCAAGAGTGTACACGAAGAAAGAAGCATCAACAAAGCCACAGGTTTCATGTTTGGATGTATGCGGATGCCATACGGACGTCAAACCTATTGCCATAAAGCGCAGACATAAGCATTTGAGAAATGGATGCTACTGAAACAGGCACTGGCAAAGCCGATATGTCTAGTGTTGGTTGAGACTTTTTTGGCCTTGCCATTTTTTTATGTTTATGTACATCTTAATGACAGAAACATTAAAATAAATTGTCGCTTGTTCATGCACACAGAGGCACTCTCAGGCTGCCATTTTTTGAATATTTTTGTGATACAGTTTTCAAAAATATTCAAGATGGCGACCTATGCATGCACAGGCAGACATCTTTGGATATTTTTGTATTAAAGATTAACAAAAACATTAAAAAATGGCCAAACTTACATGTGCATGAATGGGTTAAAGCCCATTTACATACATGACGGCCACAAGCAACACACAAGTTGGGCATGGCGTACTGCATGGAGTGCAAGGGCCCAGTAGCAGTGTTTAGAAAGCCATTCTTTCAAGGTTTAAAATAAGTGAACAAAGAAAACAAATTGTCAAAAAAAATACAGAATCTCCTCACACGGAAAAAGTCTATGTTCTGTCTCGATGATACATTGTGCTGGAGCAGAATGGCATCACTTCCATAGAAAGGAACCTGTGGCTGAAGTGGGCGTACCCACTGTCCTATGCTATGATAGGTGGAATCAAAATATGAATGACACTACAGTAGTTCAATGGATGAGGACGATGGTTGAAAGCCCCTACATAATTATATGTATATTTTCTGTAAAATGTGAAGGTCTTGACTATCACCAGGCCTAAGATAGCTTAATGTTAGGTAGCACCAATATTTCAGATGCTTTTATAAAAACACATTCCCTAGTGTCAGTGGGCTGCTGACCAACTGATGTCAGATAAAGAGAAAGCCCCTCATGCATTCCAATGAAATCAGAATGACACACCCCAAAAGCCAATAGAACAAGTATTGGTAAAGCCAATACATCTGGCACTGGCATGATGTTGAAAAACCTTATTGTTCTGGAAGCTTCTGGGCTCTCAATAATCTAAAGAAAACATAGATTGAAAACAAAAATATTTTTCATCTCAAAAAGCACACATTGTCTAGTACTCCCTGGCACTTAAGAGAACTACTTTGTGTGTGGACATTCTTCTTGTGAAAAGGCAGAATGCTGCCTCGCACAGTAAAGTTAACCAAAGGCTGAGATGGGCTGGACCATTGCCTTATGCTGTAGTGGGTGGATGATGAATGTGGCTGACACAGTTACAGACCAATGGATAAAGAAGGCCAGCTGAAAGCCTCTATAAATAATTATATTATACATATAATTTTTTTTTAAATCAAAAGGTCTTGGTTAAAGTGATGAGACTAAAATAATCTTCTGTATTGATCGAAAAAACGGGATTGGAAAAGTAAGTATAAAATACAATATTCGGTATGAATGGCAGCTGCCAATACACGTTAAACCTACAACCAGTGGCGGCTGCCACAAAGTAGCACGGGTGAGGCGGAGGAGTGGGGGATATAAAAATCAATAAAAATAATTCCTTACCTTGCTGCTGGACCGGAAGCTGGAAGCACAAATTGTCTCCCCTTTGATAAGTCTGAGCACCGTGGTTCGGCGCTCAGACAGGCAGTGGGAGCCTTTGCTTGTTTATCACCAGGCTGTGTATTACAACCTGGTGGGGAACATGTAAAGTGCGCATGACTGTTAGGCCGGCCTAGGACAACCGGCCAGTCATGCCCACTTAAGTGCCCACCACTCCTCTCCTTGCTGGCTTTGACCCCCCCTGTAAACTGGAAAAATAAAATGATAATAACATAACGTTATTATCATTTTATTTTTCCTTTATCCACTGCTCAAATTGAAGTGGGGTGCCGCCTCTACGCCTTAGTGGAGGAGCCGCCACTGCCTAAAACAGCACTAATAGGGAAATTGTGTGAGAATGACAGAACATAAATTATTTATTTTTGCAGTTTTATATGGTATGAACTCGACCCAAGGTTATTTGGGGGCTTTACATGAGCAAGAGTCAAATGATATAAAGTCAACCTATTTTTTACATGTTTTTTAGGCACAGGGACATTTAATGATTTGCCCCGGATGTTGAGCCAATGCAGGACTCCAACCTGGCTCCAAAAGTTGGCAGTTCTGGCCGTAACACCACACCCACCTCCAGTGCATTTTTGATCCACCCCAAAAAAACGAATTCCTCCAACAGTGGTGCTCTGCCTTAAATGGTGCAATTGGCACTGTAGGTTTTCAGCTCCTTGGGGTAAGTACAGAGTTTAACGAAGCTGTGAGACTGAACGTAGCCCATTCTGCGCTCCCTACAAGCAGGGCCGGACTGGGAACCGAAACCGGCCCTGGCAAAGTGCTTGGCCAGCCCCCCTCCCGGGAGAGGGGGGGAGGGGAAGGGTTGGGGGTGCGGCCTCGCTCTTTGCCAGGGCCGGTGCTGCAAAAATGGCCCTGTAACAAAAACGGCCCCCAGGGGCCCAAAACCGGCCCTCACTCATGCGGCCCACCGGGGGATTGCCCGGTGCTCGCAACGGCCAGTCCGGGTCTGCCTACAAGTTGTGTCTGGGGAAAGAGGTGCCACACTCAGACCACTGTGGTCTTCTTTTCTCCCTCCTTGCCAATGCAGAACAGGAGCTGCAGTCAACATTGTGCCAAATAAGGGCATTGTCTAAAGACGCCCCACCCTCTTCTAAAGTGAGGGACTGCGAGATTCCGACTAAACAACAGGCTTCAATGGAAGCGACACAAACTGCAAAACCACATGGGAAACAAGCACATAACTCCAATGTGTTACATTCTGGCACTCTGTTTTCCTTCAGGCTGAAGAACTGAAATTACATCTTGTATCTGCATTAGTAAATATGTTCCCACACACATTCCACTCCACGCCCCACGCGCGTGGGGTCTTTGTATACCTAACTCACGAGGAATGCTGCCCTGCATTTGTTTTTCTTGTAGCCTGTCCACGGCATAACTGGGCGCTCTGGGATGGTCATGGAATAGGGGGAGGACTGCACTGAATTCACCCTTCAGATGTGGAGTCTGACGCGTGCAGTGCCTTCTCCCGCTGGGAAGGGATTGAGTATTGCAGTAGCACCAACTCGCAGCTGGAGCTCAGTTCGGATCGTGGCAGGCATCGTTCGGCAATGCCACTTTTAGAAGTGGACTGAGTCAAATTACACCCACTTTTTCGAATAATTTACCCATGTGTCGCATTAGCCCAAGACTTGCACCATACTTAAAAATGTGCTTAGGCCGTAAGATTGGGGTTTGGAGATTTTGAACTGCCTAGGCAAATCGAATGTGTTCTAGGCGCTACGTCAGATTTCAGTACTATATAATAAATCCTGTAATTTTTATGGCCCATTTCATCCTTGGTCATTTCTATTAACTGGCATCTTTATCTCAGTTAACAGCAGCTGGTTGCTTCCGCGACTTAGCAAACTGGCGTTAGTGTTTTAAAAAGCAGCTGTGAATCCATGTGTTTTCACCCTCATCAGTGTGGGGCAGTGAGAAAGAACCCAGGAAAGCACCTACAAGCAATGCATGGACATGCAAAAAGATGCAAGCTTTTGGGGTTTCACAAATTTGTGTAGGTGTCCCCACCCTGAAATATCCACAACCCGCTGCTAGGAGGATATTTACTCATGTTGTTAAGTATCAATAAGAGAGAAAGGACTGGAGAGCTAGTCCATATCCCCAGGGTTATTATGTGTCATCAAAGAGAACTAGTCTAGCTAGACGTGATATAGAACTGATTGGTAATAAAAAGAAAAATCTAATTTCTTTTTATGAAGCCCTCACCCACCAACCTAGTTGGTGGCATGCTTCATCATCGGGCCCACCCAGTGACACCGAATGTGTCCCGAGTGTGCTACAACGCCTGTATTACAGGGTAGCAGGTATATTGCTGAGTGTGCGGTGATAGTGATGTGGAGCTGAACTTTAAAAACTGCCCAGTGGCCCCATTACCCAAAGGGTTTATCTTTAATGTATGGGCCTCTAGCAGTAATAAAAACAAGGCAGTGGATATTTACTCACACATGAAAATAAACCATGCTGGTGTAATTTTACATGTTAACAAATTATATTTAAGAATTAAGATTCAGGTTCTGTGAATAGTAAAATTAAATGTACTGGTGTAAATGTTGCTATCTGTGCATGTAAGTAAGACCTATGTACACCAATAGGGTTGTGGATCGAGGCCTAATAGATTTTTATCTCTATGCTCATCTCTGGCCAGAATATTTCTTACCTTCCTTCAAAACACGATTTCCAAGTAGGTACCTATTATTTGACTGTTATTGCCAGTCATCTGAGGACTACATCAGGCAATAACTCAATGGAAAGGGACCATGGTTATAATATTAGTTTAGATTATCAACAAGAGGCACGGAGTTTACGAACTATTTCGACCTATATTGTCTGTGGAATCTTGTCCTATGCGGTGTATGGATTCCGAACATATGCGAGAGAGCGCTGTGAAAACTATGAGGAAAACTGGTTAAATCCCAAAGCAAAATGCTAGTTTCAAACACTTTTATCATCAGCCTTACGCAGCCTCGATAAGTTGTTCGGTCAGTAGCAAGACTAAAGGTTTGACTTGTGTCTTGTCTAAAGAGACTTTGAGGATAGAAACATCTCTGATTAAATTGGCCTCTGTCTGCTGGTCTACTCTCCACCCGAATGCTTCAGACGGTGTGCATTTGTAATCAGGTTTGACTCCTCATGGTGTCCATCCAAGTAATGATGCTCTGTCCCTGGTCTATTTAGTATCGAGTTTCTGTCTTCTGGTTCCTTGCGTCTTTCAATCACCCGCAGTCGTCCAAGGAAGCGTCACCTCTGCAAGCGCCTTCTTTGTTTTACTGCCTCCTTGTATCCTGGAGGAGGGGATTGGTACTGACACAATGCTGCTCTTGCAACTGCAGTGAGCTGTGAGATCTATTGCCTACCATGAGCCTGGTACTGCCCTCCTACTCCAGCTCAGTGTGTTGGATGCTCCACATTGGAATATGCAGTGGTATAAGGGCACAAACTCGAATCCTGGCAAGGATGACTTTCATCTTTCAGATGTAAAAAAATAAAATTCAGTGCCATTAAATTGGGTGAGAGTAAAATACAGGAGCTTTTCAGCAAGAAAATATAAGCAGCGTGCACTGAGATGACTTGCATGATCTGATTTAGAAAAAACAATGCAATACAATTTGTAAAATGACTTATGTTTCTTGTATATTGAATTTTGCCCACTAGATTTATGTATTGGCTTCTTTAATCATTGTGACCAACTACTCAGTGGCATAGCTAGGCCTTTTGCTGTCCTCGGTTGTCTCAGCCTTTACCGCCCTGTGGCAGCAGTAAGAGCGGGGGGATTGCGAGGGGGTGCCGGCAAACAATTCCTGCATTTACCGCCCGCGCGGCCGCAGGTAAGAGCAGGGGGGAGGTGGCATTCACCCCGAAAACTCATGCCGCCTGGAGCAGATCACCCCCCTGCACACCCTTTGCTAAGCCACTGAAGCTACTAAACTCTGTTGTATGTTCACTTTCGTTCCCCTTTTACAGTCTCATTTAGTACTTAGATACACATTATAAGAGCACCAACAGATTTGTAGCACAACTGTCTTGAAAAGAAATGAAATGCTCTTTTAGATAATCTGAGCATACAGTGCTTGTTCTTACAGAAATACAAGAAGTTGTTTCTCTGAACAAACGATATTTGACTTGCCTTTTGTCATAGTCAAATTAAGTCCCTGTGTGATTGACACTCATTGGGTGGCTGCTTTGGCCACTTCATTTTCTGAATCTCTGTCAATACATTTAAAATGTGCATCTTCTTTGTTTCAGCGAACTCCTTTCGTGCTATTCAGGTTTGTCAAGCATCCACAACTCCTTTGTGTACATTAGACACTACCTCTTTCTCAGCCTCCTCTTACGCCTACCTGTCCAGTTCTTCATGTATTCCTTTGCCCCCTCTTCATAACTCTATATCCTTCACAAGAGACAAGTTCATCCCACAATGCCTGAAGCCTTGTAACTTCTATCTGCCACTTTTACAGGCATTAAGGGAAATCTTGCTGCACACTAAATTATTAGTCTTATACTTGTATGTGCTCTTTCAAACAACCTGTTCTTCCTGTGTGCCACCTACAACACAAGCTTACAAAGACTCCTTTACCTGTCATCTATGGGTGGGTGCCGTTGCTTACATCTCCACTCCAGCTGCCTACCTCACTCATGCATGTACGATAGGAACCATTCAGCCTAACTTCTCCACTATGTCATGTTGATTTGTAAAGCGCACTGTCACCGGAAGGGTGTCCAAGCATCGAGTAGGTGTGTGTCAAGCCAATCCTACGGCTTTATGTGCAGGGCACAAGTCATAAAAAAAGAAGTGGGGTGACGCTGTCACCGGGAGTGACGTCACGACAGAAAGTTACGTCACGAAAGGTGCAGAGCTCCTCGTCCCAGAGAGGCCAAAGAGTGAAGTCCAGCTGTTTGGCGGGGGGGACTGTGTCCTCCTGGTAAAATAAGTGGGGGGACGCCGTCCACCCACGTGGTACCCCGACTCGAGCCCTGTTTATGTGGCTCCTCAAAGAGCCAGGTCTTCCGCTTCATCCGGAATTCAAGAAGTGAGGCGAAGGCTCGTCTGTGTGGTGGCTTGTCGTTCCACATTTTAGGAGGCATGTAGGAGAAGGCTCGACCGCCCAATCTGGTTCTCTGAATGCCTGGATGTGTGCAAGTAGGGGCCCGGCTGAGCGGAGGTATCTGAAGGGTTTGGGACTATCCATCCGCTCAGTTTCATGATGCCGATGACCATCAGTAATGTCTGCTCATGAGCCTACCAGTCTGTCTATAATGCGATCTCTGGATCTTCCATCCTGCGGCATCCTCGCTTCCTCTTCCCATGACAGGTACTCGGAGTAGCTTTTCTGTATATGGTACCCCCTGAATCTTGTGCATTTTCCACCGACTGCAAACATGGTCTGACGCCCTCCTGGCTGAGACTAATTCCTTCTCCCATCACACTCACTACCATATCTTTTCATAACACTATGGACCCAAGCACACATTGTATTGAATTCATCAATTTATATGGTGCTGCCTGTATACTAAGCGATCATCAAATGTGTACTTAATAAACACGGGGAGTTGCTACACAGACGTGTGTCATTTAAACTCTGTTGAAGGGAGGCCCGCACGCATGCGCGGTGCCTCACTGGAGGAGCATTGTTTTCAGCTGCTCTTATGAGGTCAGACGCTTGATCTGCCTTTCCCTGGCGGCCGTGCCCCTGCCGCGTGCTTCTCCAGCTTCAAAGCAACTAGAATCAACTTCTACAAAATTATTTTCAAGCAGACCCCCTCACCCCCTCGCGATATCAGCAGGGTTCAGGCAGGCTCCACGTCCCGGTGCCAGGAATGTGTTTAGCACTCTGCAAATCTTGCCAGCATGTCTGTTAGGAATGCTCTGCCCCCGCGTACCTGGCCCAACTGCGGTACATCGCGAATGAAGGTTTCAAACCAGAGCAAAGACACCGAAACTTCCCTCGAAAAACAGCAGCGCACGAGGCGTCGCCCAAAATAGAAGATTCTCGACGGGTTCTGTGTCCTGACTTTCAGATTTCGCCGTCAACCACAGCCTCGTCTGGAATAGCTGCCCTCGTAGTTAATCTGTTAGATAGGGTGTTTTTCACTATCATCCGAGCCCCGGGTCCCAGACGGTGATTCAGACACAGCCCGCCCTAGATGGGTTACCGTCTGCAACCTGGGTTAATCGCATCATGAAAAGCGGCTGCACTCTGCAAAGGCGGGTCTGTTTACAGACAAACAACAAACAGAACGTTTCTTAAGAACCAAAAGAGGTTGTGGCTTAGGGAAGCTTATCACTGTTGATGAACGAGAACTGATCAAGCCTTGAGGCTCACGATATCTAAATACTCAAAATACGGCCCGGGGGCCACATGCGGCCCTCCTGACCTGTGCATGCGGCCGGGCCCCTCGTCATCATCAGCACTGGGCTGCTGTTCATGGACTGAGCACTAATATTGAGAAATAACTTAAATAAAGGTGAACACATTTATTTACAGCTTAAATAAAGTTAAAGGAAGTAATGCAGGTGTTGTGCACCACTTAAAGTTAGGAACACCATCATTTTTAAAGATATGTTCCAACTGTAAACTTCTGTTAGTCTCTTCAAAATTCAAAAAGTATATTTCATTAACATGCAGAAGCGTTTAGTCTTAGTGCATTAGAATATGTCAGTGCATTGAGATATTTTTGGTTTAAAGTGCTGGTTTGCAAAGATAAATTAAGAAACATTCATGATTCCACTCAACCTTGGCGGCAGTGCAAATAGTGAACTAAGGGCCATATGTATGAAAGGATTGCACCATTTCTGTGTCAATGGTAAAATATGTTTGTGCATATGGCTCTAAGTGGCAAGTCAGTTGTTAGTTTTACAATCTGGGTGAAGCAAACACAAGGAGATGATGGACTGAGTGCTTAAACTTTTCAGACACTCACCCCCAGTCACAGATCTGGGTTGAATCCATCATTGTTCTTTAGCTCACTCGCCACCCCAGTTCAGACCCAGACATATGCACATCAGTCTTGACCCTGTTCCTTATGGAAACAGTCCAGCCTGAACTGTTGTTTACCATCTGAGTGGCAACGGTTCCTATTATACATGGTTAACATTATATTTTAGAAAATAAAACGCAAGAGAAGGTTTCGTACAGTGCTCATAGTGAAGATATGTATTTTAAGGTTGTCTTCTATGTGATAATGAAGAAAAAGAAGGTTACATGCTTTGCTTCCCCTATGCCCACCTTACACCCCCCACTCCCACCAGCTCTCAAACTGTTTGCAGGAGCAACGTCGTGATTTGTCTGGGATCATCCTGTTTGGCTGCTCAGGCAGTGCCTGCGGAGACGGGGCATGTACTCCACAGGGCTGTGCAAGACAGCCCAATGGAGCACATCAAACCGTCATGTGTAAACCACTCCTCCTGCGCTCTGGCATCACAAAGCCTGCATAGAAAAAAAAATGATAATAATGTCCTGTTATTAACATTATATTTTTATTTTTTGCCTGCTGAAATAGCAGTGGGGCAACACGCCTCCGCCTTAGTGGAGGAGCCGCCACTGAGTAGAGCCAGGCATAGCACAAGCATGGGCCCAGTAGAAGGCAGCTGGGAGTGAAAGAAAGAAGGGCACCTGCTTCCTACCGGTGACAAACGTAGGCAATACATTTTGTTTTGTTTTTCACTATAGCAGGCTTTTTAGGTCTTGCCTACACATATCCTTAGCCGTCTGGCTATAGTTCACATTGCCATGCACAACATATCACACAACACACATATAGACAGAAAAGGGGTTTGGACAGACTCTTTCAGCCATTGGCAACAGTGGTTTTGTTGGCTCAAAGCACTGACTTTATATTTTGTCCATCAGCTGTGACATTGGCCCACAGCATTTGGTGGAAGCAAACATTTATTAAAAATAATAACATATACACTTATTTTATTCTCTGGAGTCTCTCTCCATTTGCTCTATCTGATCGCCCCTCCACCTCCCTTATTTGTCTTTCGCTCTCATGCACGCACATGGTTTTGTGTCGTGTTCGCATTGGTGCTCCCATGACAAGTATGTGTCATGGGAGCACCCTGTGACACCCTGTGACAAGAATTTGCTGTTTTGAGGTGAGACATATTTATTTTTGTGAATTATTGTTAGAATGAAAACACAAAATGCATGCTAGACCTATTAGCTTTGCTCACGTTTTTTTTAAATGTAGTTCTTTCTCAATGTCACTAGAGGATATCAGAAAATAGCTACATTTTAATTTAGTTGCTCGTAATCACATTTCCATTTAAATGAAAAATATTCCACACCAAGATGTGGATTTTTTTGTAGAACAAGTCACTATGAAACTCCACTGGCTTTTTGAACAATGTTAGATCTCAGTTAAAAAAGAAGAAAATAAATAAAAGACTTGCTAGTCTCTTTCTTGTTTACTTTGGCTGGCTGGTGCTGTGTGCCTTTGCCGTAAGGCACTTCCTTCTGCATTCTCCGCGTTCAAAGACAACACAACATACATTTCCCATTCTAAGAAACAGCTTATAGTGCTCAGTGTTTCAAGGGAAGATGCTAAGCTCTGAAATAAACATCTGCTGAGTGACTTTACTCGCTCGCTTTTCTTTTCCTGCTTTACTTACTTTATATTACTGAATTTATTAACGGCAGTCTCACTCTTGTACATTCAACAAGATGTTACTGCATTTTACGTTATTGCATTTAAAATTCTAAAAATTGAATTTTCAATTTAAACAAATAGTAATTTTATGCCAAAGAGTAACATTCAGAACACTCCATTAGGTGTCATATACTGTTCAGCAATATCATAACACCCAATGCTGTAACTAAAAACTGGGGGTGAACTGAAGTCCGAGAAGAGGGCAGTTTGAAATGTTCATTAATAAGTTGAGTGGGAGGAGTTTTTAAGGGGATTATAAGACGTTGGTTCACAATTTGACCACCGATGGTCTAAAAATTAAAATGGTTTCCAGCAGACACAAAAAGAATAGGTATGAATTGTTGTTATGTGATGTCTGTGCGTGTCATTAATTTATGCATGTGCATCTGTATCTTTGTATGTGCTGGTACTTCTAAAGCGCAAGTCCAGCCATGGTCGATGGAATTTGAAATCTAACATGGCGTAATAATGGCGATAGTTGGAGGTAGATACTAATAAAGTTTCATGTTTATTGCTTGAGCCCATACATACATATATAACCACACCAGGAGGTGTGCTGATCACCCCAGTCCAGGGCCTCCTCTGACCATTCATGGAACACATAGGGATAAGGCATCCGAGAAAATGTATTTGTTGCTTGAGCCAAATAGGCTAGCAAATGCTTACTGATTCCTTCAAGAGATGCTTTTCTTTTCTACCTTTCCGACCTTTCCTGAAGAGCCTTTCAGGGCTGTGCCCAATTTACACAGATCATTTACCACCGCAAATGTAAAAAATGTGCCACCACCTAATGAAAAGTAGTTTTGTCGTGATCAGCACCATGCAGAGTGGCATTCCTGGTGTGAGGTAGGTACAAGCCTGCTGGAGGTGGAAGGTAGGGAAAGTGATCCTACTCACTATAGCCAGACTAAGGGCCTCATTAGGATGGAGGATTTTCCGCATCCTCCGGGCCGGCGGAAGCCACCGCTGGCCTGGAGGATGCGGAAAATCCTCTGCGGACCCACGAAAGACCCACCGCACATTAGGATGGCTGGTGGGTCCTGGTTTATGTCCGCAGCTTTTCCTCCGCGGTTGGCTTACAACCACGGCGGAAAAGCACTAATATGGTGACGGTGTCTCTCAGACACCGTCAGCCAGATTAGGATGGGCACTGAAACATGCTTTTCCGCGGCAGCTTTTCCGCCGTGGAAAAGCATGTGTAACTTCACTGCGGGGGCCCGTTGCGGGCCCCCTAGGTGAAGGGGGGGTGGAGAGTGCACAAGGGGGGTACCTATGGTACCCCCCTGCATTTGTATGCAGAAAGCGGCAGGCACCGCGCGGTGCCTGCCTCTTTCTGCATACAAATGCAATGCGTGCATTTTTAACATTGCTGCGGGTGCAGCTTGAAGCCGCACCCGCCGCAATGTTAAAAATAGAGGATGTGACCGCCAGGGTGGCGGTCACATCCTAATTGCACAGGAGGGAACTTTGCAGCCCATGCGGAGGTTCCCTCCTGCTCTATGGTGGCGGACGGACTCAGGTCCGTCCGCCATCATAATGTGCCCCTTAGATAGCATCCAGGCTCAACTTTTCAGAAAAAGAGGTGCCCCACGACTCTGAATTTTCCTTACCACACCCTGTGGTCGCTCCGCAAAACTCAATGGTTAATTTTGCAAAAAGATGTAGGATGGAGGAAGCAACAGAAACAACTGAAAATAGTTCTAAGAGATAAAAAAGTAATACCATATAAAACAAAATAAAAATTAATTAATGCATTCATTAG
This sequence comes from Lissotriton vulgaris, assembly GCF_964263255.1. Taxonomy (NCBI): domain Eukaryota; kingdom Metazoa; phylum Chordata; class Amphibia; order Caudata; family Salamandridae; genus Lissotriton; species Lissotriton vulgaris. Next base: position 2,119,916,726 of record NC_141687.1, on the reverse strand, counting down.
AATACCATTAGCATAAAAAATGAGCAATATTGTCCTGCCCAGAATAAAATAGGGTTACCATCACATCAGTTTCTGTTTCTTTTCATAGCAATTATTGCATTTTGCTCTAGGTGTCCTGTAAAGAAAACATCTACGTGTTGGTGTAAGTGTTTTTAGTGTCAGAGCATTTATGGCTGAAACAGCTCTGGAAAGGATTAGGCTGACATTTAGTAATGATTGGGATCAGGAATTGCATTACATTTGTACTGAGAGCTTTTCCTCAGCGCCAGGAAGCGGGAATGTGCCATGTTTGGCATATATATAGGGTAGGGTGCCACTCAGTCTCTGACTGGCCTCAATGGGGGCATCTGTTTGGTGCTCTTGAGTCTCCTCGTGGCAATTACACCTTCATACTTAAAATATGAATCTTTTATTTTTGTTGCGCTTCAGAAACAAACTAGAACAGAACAATTTCCTTCGTCTGTCTCAATATATATGGTGTTGTGTTTCAAAATCAGACCTCACCAAGAATTTATAAGTAAATGACAATGTCATTAACTGGGCAAGGACTCCTGCCAAGTTCTTGTTGCCAACCGGGCAAGGTGCTTCAAGATCATTTAAAGTGGGTCTTTTAAATCTCTCACACCTATAGGAAAAATAGTTTTCTAATTGGTGTTTGCTGCTAGCCCTAACAATCACTAATCAGGTATCGCTCAGATCAAATTAATTCTGGCATAAGACCAAGCAAAACAAAGAAACACTTCCACCCACAAACTGGATGTTTTGTTTTACTCTTATCCTAGCAGTGAGAAGAGAAATGCACAAAGGGAAATGCAGTTTTCCTACGCCTTCATAAGTTGGGTCTGGTGGCTCAGTGGACTGATTCTCCCACTACAGGGTGATTCACCCCAAAGTTGTGGTTTTTAATCCTGGTAGATTAACGGAGTCATCCATCTTTCCAAGGTCAATAAAATGAGTAATATTGATTTACATTCCCCGCAGTAGCTGTCAATAGTACAGGGCCCCATGAGGTGAACAAGCGGCCTAACTATTTTGTTCATTAGCTCTCTGCCTTGCATGTTTCAAAAAGCAAAGGCAAAGCAAGCCCCACCTACCGAACCTACTTGCAAAAAAATTGTCACATTATTGAGGACAAGGGAATTGGGGCCACATGTACAAAAGTTTTAGCAGTCACAAAAGGAGAATGGGGTCTTTTGAAACCGCTAAATAGCCTTTTGCCATGTACTAACCCTATTTGTGAGTCAGCAACCTATCACTGACTCGCAAAATAGGGTTTACAAGTTGGTATTAAGAAGAGGCGTGACCAGACCTTCCTAATAGCGAGTCGCAGGGGGATGTACAACTGTTTGGTGACCTGAATGCAGTCACAAAACATTCCCAGTTTACCGCCAACTTACAGTAGGTGGTAAGCTAGTCGCAAATGGGAAGGGGTCCCTAGGGTATCTCTTCCCCTCAGTGCATGGTTGTGAAACCATTTTTTAAGAGCAAACAGTGGTCCTACGGACCACAGTCTGCTCTTAAAAAATGAAACTGAAATGTTTCAGTTGTCTTTTTGAAACTCATCCCTTTTTCCTGTAAGGAACATAGGCTGCATGAAAAAATGTTTTAGCTTTATTTGAAAAGCAAACACCGACATGCTGGCCTGCTGTCCCAAGCAGCCCACCCTCCCTGTGATTTTAGCCAGTCCTAATGGGTCGCAAATTGCAACCTGCCTCATGAATATTGATGAAGTAGGTCCATTTGCAACCCACTGGGAATTACTAACAGTGTCAACCACACTGTTTGCTGTACATCGCATTTTGCGACTTCCTAATTGCAAGTCACCTAAAGTCGCAATTAGGAACTCACAAAATGTAGCATTCATACATGTGGCCCCATGTGGCCCCATGTTCAAAGCCATACGGCAGCACATTTTGAGTTGCAAGGTCCTCCAAAGAGTTTCAGAGGTCGTTAGGTGGGCCCTGAAAACACTGTTTTAGACCCAGACAGGAGAATATAACTGAAACCTGCTGGCTAGATGAAAGATACCTTGCTGCCAATAATGGTGTTTATCATTTGTGCAGGAAAAAATGTGTTTAGCAAAAGTAAAATATTGATGAATGTCTGAAGTTCAAACAAATTTGATATCACATAGCCAAATACTTCTATTTCTGGATTCAATTTGTTGAAAATTATTTGACACACTACAGCAACCTTTTCACCTTTAGGTGCTCTACTGATCTTAGTTTAAACCACACGCTTCAGGTTTTGGTGTACCATAACTTACAGTTCCTTCTATATGCATACAATTGGTAGTTGCTCCTTTTCTTAAGATATAATCGAGTACTAATGTCTTATGCATCTTGTGTGGTCTGTTTTGTGACTTGTTTATCCACTTTGTTGTGGTTTTGGTAGAATATAACAAGTTTTTTACATTTTTTTAAAATTCACTTTTTGATTGTACTTATGGTATATCACTATCACGCAAAAAACTCTGAAAGAAATGGCAGATTGTTTCTTCTGTTTACTATTGATTCCTCTATCTTGTTTCATTAATACTCATTTACAAATTGTAACTATTCACTTCGGTCACCAGCGGCAGGTGCAGAAAAGCGCAATGGGGTGGTGAGGCAGGCGGGGGGGATGCCGACAGATGACGGAATAGGGACAATTAAATAAATAAATAAATAATGTTCCGGCCCTGCCCCGCCCCACTGCGCTTACCTGCACCGGCCGCTGCTGGCTCTGGTACAAGTCCTTGTATGCTTACCTCTGCAGTTTTGATCCAGTTGTTTTCTGTCAGATTTTGCTCTTTTCTGCCCTTATCCTCTCAATGTGCCAAGACCTGCTTGCCTGGCTGCAACACAAAATGTTGCTGCAGAATTTACAGGACTCGGGGAGTCGCTCTTCTACTCCTGAAAAAAAGTGTTATGTCACATAACGGGCCAGGGAGAGCACACGCTGTCGCCCATGACCATGTAGGAGTGTGGTGGGGTGGGAGGTTGAGGGGTTTCCCAAAGAGACCCTTTGTTAAGTCAATTTAAGCAAACATTTATTTTAGTTTACCACCGTGCTACAATCTCCCAGTACTGCAGTACACTGCCCAGCGCCCCCTCTGGTACCACGGTACCAGTACAGGTCCTGCATTACTCAAAAATAATAAAAACATTACACAAGTCGGGTAATAGACCAGGCCCTGCTGCCACCTACTATTGTGCAGACTTTATCTGTCACGCAGCGGGAGGGGGGTAGGGGGGCAATTATCTACTGCGTTTTATTGTTTAATATGTAGGTAAAGACGATGGCACATTTTATGATTTTTTTCTCTTAAATTGACATGCTGAAAATATGGCAGAATTGGCAATGGCCGTTTCTCTGCTGATGTTTTAAAATGTTATAATGTATTATTTATTAAATAATTTACATGTACCCAGTGGCACCTGGATCTGAACAAAGAAATGTAATTTTCAGTCATATAAAATAAACAGCATATTAGCACACCACTTGTTAACCAAAGAGCGAAACTAGAATTATTACAGAAACAACACACCAACCTGTGCGTTTCCAGTGTCATAAACTGCACTACATATTAGCAAACCACTCATTAACCCAAATAGCGAAACTCCGATTGGAACATAAAACAAAACACCACCCTGTGTTTCCTGCACACGCATGGCCTCTTTTTAATTTCCTGATGTCCTGGAGAGGAAAACATGTAATTGAAGCAGACAGCAAACTGCCTTGTGGTCACTATCCGGGCTGTGTAAGTGACATGGCCACATTCCTCTGGTACTCTGGCAGATGACAGAGGCCCCTTTCGCCAGATGACAGCCCTTTTGAAAGCGAAGCTGTGTGGAAGCTGTTCACTTTTTTGTATATAAAATATAGACAATAAAACATCAGTAGGAGTAAAACGAGAGTCTGCGTGGTTACCTTTTACTGCTAACATCCATCTCAACTGCAGTGTTCTGATGTCTGGATACCATTCACCAGGGCCAGAGGGCAGGAGCATATGAAAGGTGACTTTTCCTTCTGCTCTGTGTTTCTAGATGAACAGTGATGCCAGAAAGGATATATTTATGGCAACATGTTTGTTTTTTCCACCCTTTGAGCAATTATAGGAAAGGTAAAATATATGCATGTTTCTGCATATTCTGAGCTACAATGTTTTTCAAGAATCTGTCCTGTTTTAGGCTGATTCTAATATCTTTTTGCAACAAGTATTTAACTGCGCTTTTGGTATGTGTACTCATGTGGTAGAGATTCTAACTTTAGTCTTCATGCTCACAGACATTCTATCTGTTTCATATGAAAGAGCACCACTCCAAGAATTTAGGAGGTTTCTGGGAAGAGTTGCCGTGCGTTCATGTAGTATAAGGAATAAAGTACCCCCTGCTGTATATTATCAATCACAGCCCAGCAAGTTACCTCAGAGTTTCAAGACCTTATAAAAGAAATAACCTTTCAGCCGCGTTCCTCTATTTGGTCACAGAACTCCTTGACATCCTAATATTGTATGGCAGGATGTGCTTTATCCCAGATACAGCTGCATTGCGCAGCGGACCATGATACAGTGGAAAAACGGTGAAGGGTAAAATAATATGTAGGTGAGTGTGAAGCGTTTCAAAGAAATGTAAAGTGGAAGAGTTTCAGAGAAAAGGTTGTAGGACTCGAGAAGTGCCAGAAGGAAGGGTTTGATTACTGATTCAGGCAGAATGATATGATGGTAAAGAGTTATATATGGGAGATCATGAGACTTGTGACTATAATGACATAGTAATCAAAGTGTGGGAGGAGAAAAAACATGGGTGGGTATTTTGCCACCGGCACAATGTAGTGATGAGCATGTCCTGTAAATGCTATGAATGTAGGCATCAATCTGCCATCACTCAAAGAGCTTGTTTACCCCCTACTGATGTCCGAAGTTAGAGCTGGGATTGAATGGGCTGTTGTGCACTACTAAAATTCATTTGAAGTTACCTCCACATCAAATACATTTTGAGTATAAGTACAGGGGCTCTGATTCTATGTTTTTAGACACTGCTTGGCTCTACAGACTGCACAATGCCAGAAGGAACTGAAATGCTACCAGGAAGAACCATCATTGGACGAAATTGCTTGTTGTACTGACCTGTGGCCTGCTGGGTCACAAGAAGGATTGCTACTGTGCTACAAGGACCCAGTGTGGTTGCCTGCTGATAGTTCCCTGCCATTGTGCTCCCAGTTGTTCTCCAGGGGCTGGTTGGTGGCTCCCCCCCCCCCATCACTGTCCATGTGAAGTGCTTGTTGGCAATCAGTGTGTACCTGTTTGTTTCTCTACATGCAGTGCATGGTGAGGGCTGCCCTTGGCATTTCATCTGGTGTCAGTAAAGAGCGCAAGATGAGTGCTTCATTCTTTGTGCTTCACTAAATAAGGAGAGCAGCGCTGTGACACTGCCCGTCTCTTCCCCGCTTGACTAAGGTGACACATTCCGGAGCCACAGGGTAAAGCTTCAGGAAACCAGCATTGTTGCCCTACTTCCCCTAGGGAGCCAGGGGACGTGCGCTGTGGGCAGGAGAAGCTGCCTGGCAATTTCATGTGGCACGGCGTGAAGCTGCTGTGAAGGGTCCTGCATATGTAGAAGCCACCGTGCGACAGAGAAGACATGCCACAAAGCCTGAGATGGCAGCCTCTCACTCACGGCAGCCCCCACCTGCCAAAGGAGTAGTAAGGGGCTACGCCGCTGCACCACATGCTCGCAGACAGCCCATTCCTGAAGGAGTGCGGTAGGGGGACCACGGGAGGTATCTTGAGAGCTCTACGCCCGAGGTCTCTTTCTACTTTGGGGCTGTTCGGCCAGAGCTGGATTATGGCAGCTGCAGTTGGTATATACTGACTTTGGACATGGGAGTGTCCCCTTCCCCCTGTTGCGTCATGCCTTGGGGGATCGTATGTTATCTGGTGGCATTGCTGAGCGAGCCCTTGAGGGGGCCCCCGCTTAAGAAATGACCGCATGTGGGGAAAACAGCCGCCATCACTGTATTTTCTATAGTAGGAGCGCAGCTGCTTCTGCACTCTACTGGGGCTAAAGGAAGTTTTCAAATTACCTGTAGTATGAGCACAGGCCGCTGTACTCTAGGCACGTATGATACTAATAAAGTGATTCCTGTATTTTATGGCCTAATTGCCACTTTCATCTCCGATGTCTTTGTCTTGCCTTGCCCGTATAACACGTGTTATTGCAGGATTTACATTTGTTTGTGCAGTGATGGTGTTTTCATGGCGTGTGCAACATGTACGTTTTTATCTTTTTTTTTGGTAGAGTCTTATATAGCGCAAACTAGACCCGAAGATATTGGGTATCAGAGCGCTTTACATGAGCACCAGTTTCGTTACACAAGAACACATTCTTTTTTGTTGGGCACGGGGAGATGAAGTGATTTGCCCAGAAACCCAGGATGTTGAGGGTCCCTGCCGAGACTCGAACCTGGTTCCCCAGCTTCGAGGTCGATCACTCTTGCCGTAAGGCTGCTTCCTCTCCCTACATCCTCTCTTATTGCACTAACGTGATGTTATGAGAATTGCCTAGTTGGCAAAGTAATTAGTGAATTATGTCGTTTTGGTCTATGTTTTATAAACAATACAGTCTATTTTTATATAATACTATGTGAAGTCTCCTTTTGTGGTGCATTTATTGTTTCCCTGGTGTGAGTATGTTGTGCAGACGCTTTACAAATTGCCTCTTGGATAAGCCTGACTGCTCGTGCCAAGCTACCAAGGGGGTGAGCAGGGTTCATCGTGGGTGTGTAACTTCCTTGCCCTGACTAGAGTGGTGGGTGCTGCCTGGCTTAGGTGCATACCCTAGCCAATCAGAAACCTCATTTCTAACAGCATGGTAATTTTTTTTTACAAACATACCATCATGAAATATACATGAAATATACAAAGAAAAGCCATAGCAACTTCGCACTGCTGAACAACTGCCCATTGATGGGGAGGCCCATCTGACAGCTATAGAAAAGCTGAGTGTTTTGTTGACACCCAGCCCTCGTCTCCATCAAACAGTAATACCTCCTTAAAATATACAATTATTGCTAAACAAATTGGAAAAAGCACTAAGAACAAAATGCATAACATTCGGGAAGAAGTGCCAATTAGGCACAATTTCAGTGGACGTAGTTTTCTGTTTGTGTCTCCTCTCATCATAAACAATGTTCTTTTTGTGTCTCTCAGCTATTTTTTGATTGTCACTATGAGCTTCCCATTGCCTCAGCTCTCGCCTTTTTACTTGAGAACACAAACTCGACGCTCGTTACGGAATACAATGTCCTATCTCGAATAAATGTTGCACCAAGAAGGAATCGGCGTGCAATGATTTTGCAACATTTTTGCTACGTACAAGTTAAGCTACTGTGGCGAGTTGCTCGAGAACAGGGTTCATCTTTTTCACGTCAATGATGCAGCGAAGTCTCCGTTAATCCTGGACTATGTTTTTTTGTTTTTTTTAACAACGGCCCTGGGAAGGCTGTACATAGACTAAAGGCAAATGTTATCTTCGTGTGAAACGTGCAGAGGGAGAATGCTGCTTGTAGGTTTTACATTGAACGACTTGCATTTGAGTTTGAAGCGCTATAAAGCGAAAGAGCAGATCCCAAATATTGTAGTAAGAATAAATAAAGTGAGTGTAGCGCAGCACCCTAATTTCTGACTAAAAGCATTCAATTCCTGGAATCAGGCATACACCAGCCCGAGATAGACAGGCACATATTTATGAAAATAGTTGTGATTATGTTACATAACTTAAAAGTTGCCACAGCAGCCGTTGCCATACCTGACACCTTGGCCTTTAAGCCAACCACCCATTGCATTCTAGGACTTGTAGTTTTCTGAACTAGGCATTGACTACAATCCACACCATGCAAAACTTGTTATCTGGAGCTGAACATTGGCTGAAGGTTTGCCACATGGCCTGGGGTCTCTCATCAGCTAAGAGGGCACGAGCAGCGCCTGGAAGGAAGGATTCTCTGAATAGAAGCAGCTTTGCATTAAACAAAATGTACCACTATACCAACTGTATTTGTGTGGTGAATGCACGCATTCAAGTAGCAAAGGAGAGCGTTTCAACCTCATGCAAACAGTAGCTTTTAAATCAAAATTAGCAGACTTCCCGGACACTGCAGGCCAAGTAAAACACCTGCAAAAACATGTGAGGGATAGGGTGTGTGGAGAGGGACAACAGCCCAGTAGAACTCTGGCCGAACCTTGGCTACTCACGATGTGGCGCAGTCGGTGAGTGATGCGAGTGACGTGCTATATGGTGCTAAGCATATTTCAGCAGAATTCTCTGAGGGCTATACACATGCATGTTCCTCCAGTGGTTCCCCAGATGATGAGAAGTATCAAGGTGGTTTTTATTGTGGCGCCTTGGCGTGCATAGAACGACGCAGCAACAATTCTTAGCTGCCCCTACCACACATTAAGAGATAGCATTGGTGATCTGAAGTATACCTACTTGTAAAGCACCAGGCTGCGATGGATTTCCGTTCTTCATACATCTACTGACTCCACGCAGCTCTGGTGGAGAGCATTCTTCCCCCATCATTTAATGAGGCGATCCTTATTACCTTGCTCAAGCCAAGTAAGCACCCTTTATCCTGTGAATCCTACAGACCACTGTCACTTATTAATACAGACACTTATTAATACAGACAGTAAAATTATAGCCAAAGTCTTAGCTAATAGACTATAATACCTTCTGCCTGACCTGGTGCTCCTGATTAGGCAGGTTTTATCCCAGGTAATTGTAGAAAAGGCAGGTTGTGCCAGATATGATTCAATTCTTGGATTAAATATCCCAATATCAAAAGGTCAAATGTATTGTTCTATATTTATTTCAAGCCAAATGACAAAAGGAAAGGAAAATCTGATACCTGTTTCGCCCATATGACTGACACACCAAGGGCTTTTTCAAGGCATATAATATAATGATAGTTGCCATCGTGGTCTTATAAGGTTTCTAGTAAACCACAGAAAAAGTCTCTGCTGTCAATGACAGGTTGATTTGCCTTTGATTTTCCTAATTAGGGTCCTGTCCAATTGTGCATGAACCCCATTGGGTATACACACCAGGTTTTATCCAAGGTAGATCTTCTGCCCACAACATGAAGTACTTTTCTTCCCTAATGCAGCAGCTAAACCCAGAAATGGAAGCGGTTTCTGTATTTCTGGATTCCACAAAGGCTTTTGACTCTCTTGATTAGAATTTGATTGTGGTGTTGAGCAGAATGGGATTTCCTGCATATTTTCTAAACTGAATTCACCTACTGAATGTCACACCCACAACTACAATTCACCTCAATGGTCCCCTCTCTGATCCTATATTAATCAGTAGGGGCACTCATCAGGGTACCCGTTTTCTACATTATTTAGTGCGCTGGCATCGGAACCATAGGCTTGTGCTGTCAGGCAATGTCATGCTAACAGAGGGCTGTGCTTTACCTCTTGTAAGCTTAGTCTATCAGTATACATTGATTATTGTACTCTATATTAACGAAACCCAGCTCAAAACGTAACCCCCATTACACAGGAATTCACAGTTTTTAAAATGCTTTCTGGTATCGCAAAAAATTAGAATATGTCCACAATTGTCCCTCTTACATCTGACGCGCAGAGATGTGTCCTTTACCTTACATTGGTGCCAGTCATCTGTTAAGTATCTGGGCATTGGGGTTATGCATGATAAGCAGACCACTTTAGTGGAGAATTATAGGATAGCCACGATTACAATTGAAGCTTAGGTAAAAAGATGGTGTCATCTGCCCGTCATTGAATAGTAGGATTGCCCTAATCAAAATGATTATTTTGCTAAACTATTATATCTGTTTAACAACATCCCTATCCCCTTAAACAAACAATAAAAAAATGAAATCCTTTATGATTACACTTTGCATGGACAGGTAAATGGCCTAGCATTTGATGAAAAACATTGACATTCCCATTACAACATGGAGGTCTGGGGGTCTCTGATCTTGAGTTCTACTATCCACCTTATGTTGATAGAACTTACTAAGAAGCCAACTCATCCTACCAGACCGAAAAAAACTAGAATTGAATGCAATAGAAGACATTTTTGCTCAAATGGAATTCAGAGAAAATACATAAAGCTGCCCAGAATTGCTCTGGATAAGCATTCTAATTCTATGCCCTGTTCTTGTGGTGCCTGCTGTGAACTATATTGGTTCTTAGAGACTCTTCTGTTAATTCTTTTTATGCCATTAATGTATCTTTTGCAAAGAAAATAGTTGTAATATTTGAAACTTAAACCATAGATGGTTTAAAAGATTCTAGCAAACAGTACACTCAAAACCCACAAGAGGACCACTTCACTCCCTAGGACCCCAGGGACACGTGGATCTATACTACGGTGACTACCTCCTTCCAAGTCATCATGGACCCTGTTTACAGTCCTTAACTTTCAAGTGTCCTAATGCTTTCTGGGTGTTGCAGTAGTCTTGCTTTGCTTCCATTGAACTAAGTAGGATAACCTAAGAACAATGATTTGTAGGTGACTAGTTTAGGAGATGAGACAGTGTCCGAAATGACATGGAGTGAAGTGGTCACCCAAATATATAGTGGTAAAGGAGCCTGAAGTGTCATCTGTTGACCCGAGTACCTGCTAAAGGACCATGCTGCAAGCAAAACTGGACATTGGCTAACCATGTTCCTGGTCTCTCATTCTTATAATAATACATCTTTACTTTGCATATGCATCATAAAGTCATAACTTGTTCTAGTTTTGCAAGGAAATGGAAGAATTAAAAAAAAGTCAAAGTATTATGTGAACAACCATATGTCTCTCTCTCAAAGACATGCACTTGGTTTCCATCAGGGGCTGAGAGGCATTTACACGGCAAAAAAGCAAAAACACTATTATGTTTTATTATTGAAAGCATGAAACACTTTTGGATTTTAATAGACTGCAATCATCGCATTGTAGTGTTTTTTATCATGTTCTGCTATTGTATGTTTTTATTCGGCTTTTATCTGCTCCATCCTTTCTGTTCCTTGGCTGAGATGTAATGATTTTAAATAATTGAGCATTAATAACCTTTACTTAGGCAGCAAAACAGTGATGGACGGAAATGATTACATCAGCCTGGACAACGGGTAATTGCTAGGCTTGGGTGAAATTGTAATTACACCTGAGTAATCAGAGTAGTTTCGTAACTACGCATTACTCTTGTGATGCAAATTACTGAAATTAAACCATTACACCTGCTTGAGTAATTAAAAGTAATTTGGGGTACAATTCCTACCACAGGAACAATGAACTAGCGGATTCTGGCTACTGCTGTTCATGTCCTGTAGCATTTAGTGCTATTTTCGTAGAGCACAACGCATCCTGGATCCTGTTTTGGACACAAGGGTGAATATTGCACTGAGAAAAAAGTGCAAAATGCTGGATTACGCTTCTCACACAATTACGCATAATTATGAGTTATTTTGCGGTAATTTCGATAATTAAGCTAGAGAGAAGTACACCAGTTATGCCCATCTCTAGTAATTACGTTGGGCCTTTTCCACAGTTTGTTATCTCTTCTATGGCATTACAGATGATATGATGGTAAATGAACAGTCTAGTCTGAACTGCTCGATTCAATTGAATACTGTTTGGTATTATTACACTTTTTGTTTTTATAATAGTGACTTATTGTAAGTGCCACATCTGTATTATCACACCGGCTTTGGTGAGATAAAACAGTACCTGACGCATAATATATCAGTTGCAGAATTATTGCATCCTTCCGAGTAGTACGCCTAGGATTGGGGAAAAATGCAGAAATACCATGTGTTTCCTCCTGTTGTGAGGTGTGAGAACTCAAAATGTTGCATTTCTTACTTCCTGCTCGATATGGGATTACAGTTTTCATACATGAAGAAACAATCACATGTTTACATGTAACAGCTGTAACTTCATATTCGTAATAAAGTTAACAAAAGAGGGCTCCACTGAGGCTAAATGGCACATGCGCGTGAGTGCTGCTGGCAGCTAATGAAGCTTTGATAGGGCTTGTTAATCGTAAATCTGGATAGAGGAGGGTCTTAAACAGTGCTAAATTCATGAAGAATAAGTGCCAGGGCCCCAATATTTTGTTAGAAGTCCATGGCACTACAGAATCTCCGGTATGCCAAATATTAAAGCTGCCTATGCTTGATTTCTCTTCCTTCCTTTTCATGCACCTCCAGAAACCCCTGCCCATTTATCTCACTCTTGCAGGTTCTTTTTCATTAACGAGCACTACAATCCTGCCTTGTGAGTTACTTCCTAAAGAGTGTGTTGGAACTGGCACGTTCTGGTTGGCTGAGGCCCCAGCCAGGCAGAATTTACCACTCCCGTCAGGGGTGGGTGATTACACTCCTTGTATAACCTGCGTTCACCCTTGGGTAGCCTGGCACTAAACAGTTGTGCTTCTCACAGAGGCAATGTGTAAAACATTGGCACAGCACTCTCACACAATAAATACAGTGAGTGTCACAAAAGAGACTGCACACGTGGTGTATGTAAATAAAGTATGTACTCATTTCACGCATTAACTAACACAACGTAGCCTTCATGTATTTCTGGGCCTAAATCACATTTGTTAATATCACTAGCAGCACTAGGCCCAACCCTGTTAAAATTAAATCAGTCATATATATGCTCACTTGGGAAAGGTCCTCTTTTTCCCTGCCCCCTTATGTGGGGCAAAACATTGTCAGAACAATGCCCACTGTGGCAAGTTTTATAATTCAATACCACACAGTTACAGGGTGCACCCAAGATCACAGCGATATCAGAAATTTGTACACACAGATGATTACAACACTTTTACAACACCTTGGGCATAGGCCGCAGGGGTAAAAACTAAGGTTAAGCGATAAGCGTAGTATTCTTTTGGCAAGTAATCAATGTGTAAAGCAATACCACCATGCGTAGTAATAAATCACAGGCAGTCACTCACACACACGCTCACTCAGCACCGATACGTGTTGAAACGGATATCAGGCAGGTTCGTATGGAGCACACTCACACTCACATACACATACACTACCATAATGCATTGCAACTGATATCTGACAGGTCAGTTGATAATACACACGCAGACCCCCCAAGCACTCCTCTACCCTCCAGCTAACTCTGACTACCCTACATCCATGGGCTGGAGATAAAGGAAACCTTCCCCCTGATACTATGCTGATTGTGCTGGAGTCACACTTAGCCAGGGTCTCAGCAAAGAAGGTAAGGGTAGGCAGCCGGATTAATTAGGTGCCAGTTGACAAGTGAAGATTTGACCACTACTCTGGAAGTTCACCCATGGTATGCGGAGCAGAAGCAGGTTGAGGGTAATCGTCATGCAATCAAAGGATTCCACCCGGGCCTTCCAGCACCAGCCCAGTTGTGAGAAGCACAGGGGAGGATCATGCAGTCTGTTCACCTGTTTCTGATCGATCTCAAAGCATTCTGTAGCCCAGTCAATGACTCTCCCCTACCCATTCCCAATCTTGGCAATACTACTTGGCAACACAAACTAATTGAGGCCAGGTGAGGCGAGGACAGTTGTTCTGCCGCACTGAGGGCACAAAAAGGAGCAATCGATGAATGGGGTAAGAAGCAGAGGAGCCTCTTGGAAGAAGGAGACACCCCATCAGACACAAGTCGATCAAAGTAGTGCACAGGCAATCCGGGTACCCCGGGAACACAAATCCGCTCCTCCATACCTCTCTGGAAATGAGGCACAACATCTGGTGCGTGTTGGTATGAGTCGCATCAGACAGTTCCGGTCACACACAACAAAGAGTTACCAAATCCATACTTCCCTGGAAATGAGACACAATGTCTAGTGAGCGTTGATCTGAAACGCACCAGACAATTCCGGTCACACACACCCAAATGTTACAAATTCTGTACCTCCCTCAAAATGAGGCGTTGATCTTAGTCACACCAGACAATTCTGTCATACACACACAAGCCACAGGCACATGTTCAGCAGTGTCACACTAGGTAGAACGAGGCACTACTATGGGTATATCTTCACCTTCGAGGGTCGCAACCTGTAATTCGGATTCCGCACGCAATGAGAATGCAGTCGGCGTGTCACACACGAGAAATAAAGCTCGATTGAAGAAGAGGGACACGCGGGGTTCCGCAACTGGTGAATCTGCGCACCACTAACAAGGCCCTTATGCATTTCGAGGCCCCGCGATACAGGGGCCAAACTCCTTAGATGTGGGCAGTGCTTTTGGGGTTCCACATCAGGCAATCCAGTCTCCAGGCACAATACTGAGTTCGATGCTCACACCTTGTTACCAGTTGAGATTCAGCAGACGATGTGAACATGTAAGCGGGAACCGCTCTCCAGGTGTCAAAGGTAAATGCTGTTGGTCCCTTGCGGGAGGTCTTTGATGTTCCTAAGACCTCCACAAGAGAACAGGTGGCAAGCCAACAAGTGTCACAGTGCAGCAGGCAGTCAGCCCAGGCCAGTCACTATTCAGGAAGGGTGCCCAGTCCCTTCGAATGGCAGTAATTCTTCTTGTGCACAACAGTTTCCTCTGGCAGTGTGTACCAGGCAGGTCTAGGATCTCTGGTCCCACGTCCACACAAGTGTATCTCTACCCTGCTGAAGTATGTCCCCAGTAGTTGTATTGTAGTGTGCCTTTGAAGTTAGGGGTGGTTCAGAGGGTTTCCCTTTGAACCGCAGATGTTGCCCCTAAATTTCAGTCCTGTCTGCCATGGGGCCCTGAGATGCAGATCTTAATCTTTAGTGGGGCCATGATCTGGGCCCCAGAGGCAAAGTGTCCAAAACTTTTCCTCCATTCTATCCAGTTAGGCCCTCAAATGGCAGAGGTCTGTTCCAGTTGCATGCCCAATGTTAATATCTGCCTCCTGGGAATACACAGATGTGCCCTCCCAGCTTCCAGTGTGGATTAGAGTCAAACTAAAAGGTACACAAAGAGTTTTAGAGTAGAGAAATGCCAATTTCTAAATGTGGCATTTCTAAGCTAATATTGACAAATCCCTCTTTACCACAGGAAATGGTTTGTCACTGTAAATACAGTGATAGGCAACATTTTGAGGCTGGTCCACCGTAAGCCACTATTGCAGCTTGAAGTGATCTCAGCCACATGAGAATCAGTCACGCTGCAAGTAAAGATGACGTCCGGATATACATCCGAAATACAGAAGGCATTGACCCGGTTTTACCTCGAGACTGATGTCCTACATGAACTATGAGCAACAGGTTGCCTTAATAACACCGTTCATAAAAACAGATACAAGTGAGAACCAATAACTCACAGCAGGCAAAATCAACCTGGGGGAT
Source organism: Lissotriton vulgaris (assembly GCF_964263255.1). Lineage (NCBI taxonomy): Eukaryota > Metazoa > Chordata > Amphibia > Caudata > Salamandridae > Lissotriton > Lissotriton vulgaris. The sequence continues at coordinate 2,119,901,408 of NC_141687.1, read as the reverse complement.
GCCCCCTAGGGAGGACAAGAATGGAAGAAATACGTCACATGCTGAGTTAAGCGCAGTTTTAAAAAGACGTGAAAACTCCAGAAATTACATATTGAGTAAGACATGTAAAGTATTCACTACATTTGAAAGTTTACAATAGAACCTCAAGCCCTGATGAAGACCTTGACAAAAGTTACAGACCCAACTAGAAGGTCGAAATGTGTTGGCGTATATTTGTAAAGTTGCGGGTATGAACAATTTGTTCATAGGGAGCACATGTATATAGGTCTTTTTAGAATAGCTAGATTGCTCTTTGACTTTACGGTTCCTTATACAAATGGTGTATCCCCCAATTCCGTGAGGGCTCACGGCACAGGCCGGAACACAAAATATAAATACATTTAAAAGTAGTGCATTAAAATAGGAAAAGAGCAGCCTGGTAGCAAATTTCAGCTTCAAGGCCCTTACAAAAATTGTTTAAAAAAATAAAAGAATATGAAAAACAGGATAGGGAAGGGTGGGTGAACAGTGGAGGGGCATGGGGGTCAAGTAAACACCAGCAACAATTGGTAACGTGACCATGTAGGGATAAGGGAGCAAGAGAAGGGAAGAGTGTTAAACAAATCTGAGCAGGATAGGGAAGGATGAGAGGAATCAATGGACGAACTGCGGGTGGGAGAGCAATAACTGAGAGTGTAGGGGGAGTATGTGAGAAGAAGGCGTAGTATATAGATGATAGGGAGAGAGCAAGAAGACAAATGCACTCCTGTGAAGTGGTAAAAGCAAAAGGAAAAAGTAGTTCCCTGAATGAAAGCAGTGGAAGGAAGTTATCCAGTCAAAAGGATGCCAAGGAACCTATGTTCCAGGGAAGGAACAAACACAACAAGAGGAAGGAAAGTGGCAGAATAATTAGCAAGCAATTGTAGTTGACAAGAAAGCCAACCACTGATAAGCACTAGATTGACCCACCCAAAGCCTGCTGTAAATACTGGCATTGCCCACAATAGGCACAATAGGTCTTTTGATAACAAAACAGATGAAGCTGTCTGAGACTTAAAAAGACTACATGTAAAAAGAATGAAGAGAGAAATGCAGGGCATGGTGAGCTACTCAGTCACCACTGGCCTGGTGCAACTTGAGGCCACTGTGGTAGTATTTGAATTTGAATTTAAAAGCATTTATTAAGCGCACGTATACCAGGCGGTTTCTTGGCGCTGGAGGATACAAGATCCTGGGGGCAAGAGGCATGGTGGATTTAGGGCGAGAAAGCTTGCAAGAAAAGGAAAGTTTTAAGCGCCTTGCGAAATTCAGGATACGAAGGTATAGATCTGATGGTGGGGGGAGGGAGTTCCAGAAGGTGGGGCCGAAAACGGCGAATTTCATCATGCCCATTCTGTTCTTCCTGAAACGCGGTACAGAAAGAAGAGACTGGATGGAAAAGCTGAGATCTCTGGTAGGCCTGGCCTATAATTTTTGATTTCAGAGTTTAGAAAAGCTGGAGCAGTTCCAGCTCGGGCCTGAAACGTAGTGCACCCCAGCTTGAAGAGGGACCGCTCTCTGATAGGGAGCCAATGCAAGGTCTTTAGTAGAGGGGTGGCATGGTGTGATTTGAAAAGACCATGGATGAGGCGGGCAGCTTGGTTCTGGACCAACTGGAGGCGCCGGAGGGCATAGGCGGGAACGCTATTATACAGGATGTTGCCATAATCTAGGCGTGATAACACCATTGCCCTCAGGATGAGTTTTAGGGCAGAAAAGGAAAAGAATCTGGAGATTTTCCTAATAGTGCGAAGGGTGAAAAAACAGGAAGATACTACCGTGCTGATCTGGGAGTGAAGGGTGAGGTGTTGATTCAGTGTGATCCCAAGTGTTTTAACTGAATGTGACGGTGAAGGGGGAGAACCAAGGGAAGGGCGCCAGAACGTGGGGGTGCAGGGACTGGATGTACCGCCAGTGAGAACTAACTCAGTTTTGTCCGGGTTGAGTTTAAGGTGGTTAAGGTTCATCCAGTCCCTGATGAAAATCATAACTGATTGAAAATTGTGAGCGGACTCAGGGGAGTGGGAAAGGTTGAAGATGAGCTGGAGGTCATCGGCATAGTTGAAAACCGTGATCTCCAGCTGCTGTAAAACAAAAATGAGGGGGAAGATGTACAAATTAAACAAAAGGGGGGAGAGGGAGGAACCCTGAGGGACACCGCACTGCACCTTGCAAGGGGGGGCAGAAAAGTCAGCCAGATGGACGGCCTGAGTGCGGTCTCTCAGAAAAGAAGTTAGCCAGGCCAGGGGGGGCCCCTGATGCCCGCAGCCTCGTCACGGGTGAGAAGAATGGAGTGGTCAACCGTGTTGAAGGCTGCGGACAAGTCTAGGAGGACCAGAGCCTGGGGCCGGTTGACGTCCATCCCCTCCCTGAGTTTGTCCATGACTGAAACCACGACTTTCTCGGTAGAATGGAGCGGGCAGAAGCCAGCCTGGCAAGTCACACTAGAAGTACTAGTGGTTGGCAGATGGGACTCGGCACTGGTGGACTGTCAGCCCTCACACAAAATGGCCATTTTTGATGCTGGGTGTGATTTGTACCTTTTAATCACCCACGCTCAAAAACTGTATATTCTAAGAATGATAGAATGTTGTTTTAACTGCATGGTCAAATCACTTGTCACTAACATTTGCAGTGATCTGAAGGCCACGAGTTTAAATCCTAGGGAGGCAGACTCAGCTTCACAGTCTTCCAAGGGCATTTAAAAATGGCAGAAGTGCAGTATAAATGGGGTTTATCTTTAGCCAATGCATTTTTCGGTACTTGTTTGGCTCGTACACTGACCCCAGCTGCCTTCCTGATGCAGCAGGCATTGGCATTACAGGAAACCTTCATGTGAATTTGCCTATTTGACTCTTTGTGGTCTTGGTTGGGAGGTTGCTGGTGATTTTTGAAACAGGCCAAACTGGCAATTGTATCTATTTATAGTAATTGAATGTTGCAGTGTAAAATATGCCATTGGAACCCATTCCATTCATGATGTGCTCGAGGAGACACCATGTCCCCTTCCCTGCAAACCTCGTTTCAGTTTGTACTCTCTCCCACCTTCCACTCCAGCTCCCTACCTGCCCTCCCACTTTTCAACTCCACCAGCTGCCAATGACCCCTAGATGCCGAGAAGGCGCAGCACTTTAACAGGACTATTCCTATATTTTGGATGAATGAGTGTCGCTTTTCATTTTTAAAATTAAGCTGTGCAGAGCCATATTTTGTGCAGTCACAGGGTCTGTCAAGACCTCAAGACAGCGATGATCCTACAGGAGACAAGAAGGTCGGCAGACAACTTATCACACTTCACTCCAGCTTTTATAATGGCAGACTAGCACAAGTGCTTGGTCAAACCACATACTACTTCTCATTAGTATGTGTCAATCCAAAAGAAGAAAACCATACATTGTCCCATGCGGTTTTGTCACCTAAAGCGCTTTCCTGTATTATCTTCTCGGAGTCTGATAAGGATAAGAAAACTGTCATGCTTCTCAGAGAGCAGTTTCTATTTCTGGATTTGGTTTTAATCCTGAAACCCTTCCCACTGTACCCCCATGGAATCTAATCTTGTTTCCTTTTCCCCGCCACCTACGAAATACAGTTATTCTTACATTTTGGGGAATAAAAAACAATTTCATCCAGAGTTGGAACTGCCATCGAAAATGTCTGACAGTACCTGCACATGTACAAATTGATTGGTGTTCAGTGCAGTTTGCATTACACTTGGCTGCACACAGTAGGGTGTGAATCTGACCTCAATTGTCTATTATTGATAAAGACAACTCGATGGCACCAAGGGAAGCTCAGTCCTTTATGGGCTTCTGAAAATGATTCTCTATTTTATAATCCTTTTACTACCCATGCTGAGGCCTTGGTTGCCTCACAGAGATGTCTCATCAGCTCTGCACGCACGGAGCTGCAAACAGTCTAGACGAACTAACCATCCCTCCTATTAAAAGGGCCCTAAGTTGCATTCTATGTCTATATTTGAAACAATGGTGCAGACACTCTGGGGTTTAGCAAACCTATATGCACAGTTGGAAGTTCCATCAAATTGAAGGTAGCATTTATAACCTACTTTGCAATCACTGAATGCAAAGAAAAATATCCATGAACGTCTATTGTGAGTAAATGGAAGGCTATGTTTTCAATAAAATGGGAACCAATTAAATCAGTGTTATAAAGTCAAGCATTCCGCCTCCTAATATTACAGTCATTCAGAATGAAAACAGAACCAAACACAAGCTAGATGTGACACCCTGAAGAAGGCAGATGAGCTATTCGTTGATGAGCACCGAGCTACTCTGCAGACCATGAGTCACAGCTCAGTGGGATCTCTACCCAGTCGCATAAAGAGATTACCACTGCAGTCACCTCCTTGCCCATTGGCCTGATGATCTATGATTCGCGTTCTCTATTGGTTTTGCACTAGGATTACCTTTGTCATCTCACGGCTGCTGCCGATTGTAAGTGGTGGGGCTGTGTGGGGGCATCGCTGGGAAAACAAAAAATATATATATATATACTTACCTTCTCCCAATTGCCGCGCCTCGCGGCTCCACTGCTCAGAGCACTCCAGTTCACATGAGCACAGGCTCCCAGTTCACCACGCAATCCCAGCGCTTCTCGCATGCTATTAGACCCAGCATGAGAGAGGCATTGGGATTGGATGGAGCGGGCCAGTGTCATACTCCAGCAGGGGCTGGGACCCTGTGCTCCTGAGCCCTACAGATATTTTCATAGACTAACCTGGAGATATCCATGTGTGCATGTTGGTTTGGCCAGCTGTGGACGGCCGGCCAATCTGTCATGCGCACTTTCAAGGCCCACTATCCAACTTGGCGGACTCAGCAACCTCGACAGAGTCAATGAAAAATATAATGATAGTAAAAGTATTTTATTGTCATTTTATTTCACATTTTCTGACTTTAAGCAGTGGGGGAATGGCAGAGAGGCCACCCCTGACTGACAATGAAAGCTTGACTTGGGTAACACATTCAAGAAATGATATAGCCTAATGTCGGTGCCCAGAAATTAGAGTATTGCCGATGCAGTCAAAAAGGATGTTTACCCAAGGAAGGTACGCTTAACAAACAGACATCAGTTATCATCTTATGCCGATTATCTTGCCCGAGTGGGGTCTTTATGTCTTAGATATATATGCAAATCTTTGCATGTAATGAAATCAGAATATAGGAAGTGTGCTGCCAGAGAAATGTTCCACCAGAAGATACCTTTTAATGTAATACAAGGAGGCCTAGGTGCATGCCAAAACATTGGCGTAGAAATTACCTCTGTGGCAGAGAACAAGCTGAGTAGTATTATTGGAAATGAGATATTATACGTACAAGCAAAGGCATTAAGAAGTATATAGTAAAGGAACTTAAATAAACCATGTATTTGTTAAGAAATGGGATCGCTGTATGCCTGGCTATTGTTAAATGCTGTACAGTACGGCCAAGCATATTGATTGGGTTGTCCTGTCCCCCTTCCTGGATCGATTCCTGTCTCATAGATTGGTCCATTGCTCAACAAAGTAATCGGTGCTTAGACTGAAACCAGGGTGAAACATGATCATGCGGCAGGAGAAGCAGCAGAGAGAAACCTAGGATGGAACACGTCCACCTGCACAGTAGGAGGAGATGTTCTTGGTTTTAGAAAAGAGGTGGACACCGGGTATTAGAGTCAGCCAGCAAAATACAGGTCCCAATGCTCTGAGAGACACTCTAAAGTTGTATGGATGAAAGAGTTAATACCCAGTGGCATAGCAAGGGGGTGCGGTGCACCCCAGCGGCACGAGTTTCCAGAGCGGCGGCCTTACCCCCGCCTCTTACCTGCAGCAGCGCGGGCGGCAAAAGCAAGAATTGGTCGCCAGCCCCCCCTTTGCCCCGCTCTTACGGACGGCATGGGGCGGCAACGACTGGTACCGCCATGGGAGGCAAAAGGCCTAGCTATGCCACTGCCAATACCTTACATAGAACATAGATCATAGATCATGAAGACTTGAAACGAGCATAGCAATATCCAAGCACAATCGGAAAATGAACACAATATGGCGCAACACAATTATGTTTTAAATCAAATACAAAATGTTAATCATAAAATGCATCTCAACTGATACATTAGACTAAGACATACATGATTATCATAAATCAACCTCCTTGCAGTTAAGAATATTTGAAAAACGTTGAATGCATAAGATCAAAGAAACGAAATGCTGCTATACAAAGCAATCCCATGGATGGCAGTCATGACAGCCAAGGAATAGAAGTGGCAGCGTTGACAGAGGAGCCGGACAAGAAAAACAGTGAAGCAAATAAACTTTCACTAGATGAGCATGCACACATAAGTAGCTGTTCCCATCTCAGATGAATGTACTGTACATACCCACTAACCTCTCTGGCATTTTCCCATATGATTATATTTAATAACAGTAAGCGTTTGGTAACACCACACCAACTGACCACAGGAACACCTAATGGCAGCGGCATAAACAGCGTTTCCTTAGGATTGCAACCACTGAGAGGCAAAAAAGTACAAAACAAACTTGATAGAAGAAAAAAACATTGATCCTAACAGGCCACTTGGCTTGGGGGTTGCAGAGAAGGGCATCAAGTGAGGGAAGCGAGGGGTTTGGCGTGATTGCGTGTATACTATTCTACAAAACCTATTCAAGGCCCTCTCCTATCTTTTTTATCTTTTTCCTTTTTTATTCTCGTTTTACAGTGTTCTCTAGATTGGCCTCAACCCTCCTTCCATTTTTCGATCTTTATTAGGATATGAGTAACTCACATAATTTTCTCTAGCGTAATTAATCAGAAATGCCTCAAAAGTCCGCAAGGTGTGTAATCCAGCATCTAGCACTGTATTCTTAGGGCAAAATGCACCCTACTCCCAAAATGGACACAGTGATTTTGTGCTAAATGCAAACAACGTGTGCCGCTTGAACTCTCTTAGTTGATTGTGCCTAGTTGAAGTGGTAGAATTTTTGCACCAAACTACTTTTATTTACGTGAGCAGCCGTAATTGCATAATTTTCAGTCATTTCGTGTCACATGTAACACAAAATTACGGAAATTACACTGATTACTCCAGCATAATTAACATGTTGCCCTCTCACCTGATATTGACGTGCTTTTAGGTAAAGACCACTGCAACAGAATTCAATAAATACAATGTAAAACATATGAAAATGAATTAAATGCAATATTTCAATTTTTTGGTACAAACAATGTTATAAAATCTTTAAAAAGTTGTGTCTCAACATCATGACAGGGATGGATGAGTATATAATCCAAGATTTGGGAATAAAGGAAGGAAACATCTTACGTCTCCTTGAGGCCATGTCTGAGCACTTCATTGCAGACAGATGTGCAGAAATCCACCTCTGCAGCAACCTAGTTTATCCGGCACCCTTCAAACGTCTGAAGCATAGAGGCATATCCTCGCCAATCCAGGCTCCTAAACCTGGAATGCTTTGAACCCCCACCTTCAGGCCAAACTGATGTGCACTTCCAAAAACGAGTGGAAACTGAGCTGTTCAAACCTGCGTATAACTGACGGCAAACACAAATGGGCTTATTCGAGCCAGACCGAAATTGTGCTGTTTCAGTAGTTCTTACTTTATTTGCTTTCCTCACTTTTCCTATTTACACAATCTGAGTGAAACCTTAAACAGTAGTACTTATTTAGAGAATAGTACCAAGTAGGAGTGAGGCTAGTTCTGGTTGTAAATCAAGGTTTTTCACAGCAGTTTATGCCACAAGACATCCCACCGTGGAACGAGATGAGGTTTCAGAGAGGGACCTTTGAGGAAGTAAAGCAGCTCTTGACAGAAATAATGAGAGCAGTCAGTGAACTGATAGACACCAGCGGCGGCCTCTCCAATAGGGCGGAGGAGCGTAACCCACTGCTGCAAGCGCAGCAAAATGAAAAATGAAATGATAATAAAATGAATGTATTGCCTTTTTATTTTTCACTGCTCCCAGCCTGAGCCGTGTTTGAGGGTGGGGCGGGCCACTGCTGCTGACTGGCAGCAGGGGAGTGGTGCTCACTCCAGTTTAGAGTGCGCATGTCACTTTGGCTGGCTGTCTTGTGACGGCCAGCCTGACGTGTACCTCAAACCTCTCCAACCCAAGCTGTCTTGGACAGCTGGGTAGAAAAACGGAGCCTGAACCAGCGTTGAGCCAGCCCGCTCCAACCAGTCCTGGTGCTTCTCTCAATCAGCTTAAAATTATCAGCAGCATGATAGCTGTGTCTGGATTAGTCAGGGGAACTGGTACAGACCAGTGCCAATGGACTGGAAGCACTAAGACCGGAGGAGGCTAGCCAGGGCATAGCAGTGTGTCAGTACATATTTTATTTTTATATTTATGACCCACTGACAGCCACTGCCTTCAGCCTCAACACCAGAGGCTGGGGGGTCTTGGGACTTAGTCATGGTTTGTTATAAACACTGTTTATAATGAGCCATGATTAAGAGCTTTAGCATTGCCGTCATTGGCTCAAATAACTGATCAGCTTGCCCCTACAATTATTTATGGTACCAGTTGCCACTGATAGGCATTAATACTGTGGGGAGTTTGTTCAGGGCTGGGTGATTGTGGAGGTCTTGTGGCTGTGTAATGAAGTTAGGGTGAGGTATAAACCACCTTAAACAGCTTCTGGTAGGCAAAATAGCGAGAATCATCCACAGTGTTTGATGGTCGATCCACAACCAGCTTCCAAACGCCTTTATTTTATATGTTTACGTTATATGTTAAAACTTGGTACCGGGCCGTAAGACAATGGGTCCATCGCTTTTATGTAATTTGTGTATGCTAAATGCTTAAACTAGATATAAGGCCGTATGACAAGTGGCCTACACAAACAAACCAATATGGCCGCAAGCTTACAAGGACAATGAAACAGCGAATAATGTTAATTGTTATATGTATTTGTGTACTTTGTCAAGGAAAAACAATAAAAATATATTTAAAAAAAAAAAGGAAGTGCTAGATTTCGAAGTGGGGGGTGTTGCTGTGTATAGGGAGATTGTTTGAGTGAGAGGAGGGGTGTTTGGCCATGTACTCCTTTATAGACGAGGCTGAGTAACATGAACACATTTATATTTTGAACTGGGAGCTATCCTGCTTAGCGATGCAAAGAGATTTGGGGACATTTAGAAATGTAAATTAAATGCAGATGGTAAAACTGAGTACTCTCTCAAGAATAAGGGTTAATGTGAGAGGCTGAAGCGGAGACTGTTGCAAAAATTCAGTTTGCTGAGTACCAGTGAACTGACCAAGGTCATGGCTGATTGCAACAATAGGTGGATATAGAGCTGGCATATATTAAGGCTGATAAAGTTGGGAGAGTTAGTGTTTGAGGTGGTATAGCAGGGCTAGTAGACTGGATTTTGAGGTTCTTGGCCGAAAGGATGTGGTGACAGAGAGTTAAACAAGCACTGGCAGAGCCAACAGGCCAAGCTTGTATTTTAAGTGTTGACAGCAACCATTAAAAAAATCCTGATGCCTTTCAAAACAAAAATTATGGATTTCGAAAATGCATTATGTATTATGCATCTACAAGAAACATAATTGAATGTGTGATGATGGTCATGTAAAATAGTGCTTCGTGAATTGAAATACAAGCACACAATAAGAAACAAAATAATACACCAATTAGTTAATAGCATCAGGTGGGATTCTAATACATTTGGCAATAGAGCCAGACCCCACTTTGGATACATTTTAAAGCCAGTGCCGGCTAGGAAAATTTGAGATTGGTGAGAGTAAGAACAATGAATGAAACTTTGAACACGAGGGAGGCTGACGTTTATTAAGGGGGTTGGGGGGTATCCCTGAGAATTTTTTTTTTTAAACTGGTGTATTTATGTGCAATTTTTAGCACTATTTCTGTGATAAATGGACCAAAAATGCATGTCTTATAGGCGTGTATAAAGAAAAATTCATAACATATTTCCTGGAATATCTGGTTTGCCAAGCAAGTCTGAACTCCGAAGGGGCTTACGGTACCAGGTAAGTCTGCTTGGGCTGTCTCCTTTGTAATATAAAACACATAACATACAATCATAAACATCCACAAAGAAACACACTTGGCCCTGACTGCTCCTCCTGAGCAAGTTTTAGCCTAGCCCCATGTTAAGTTCAGAGGTAGCATGTGAAGGGACACTTGGGCGGGGGCAGTTAGCATGGCACAGGGACTGGTACCATACCAGCAGAGTGCCAGGGCCCCTGCTGCTTCCTCTATGGCATCCTGAAGAGTTTCCTCAGAACTTCTTGGATCCCTGGTCTTTTCATGCAAGAAGGCGGGGCATAAATGCCTAATTTGTGAAGGCCAAGTCAGTACAGAAAGAGAGGGGAAGTGAATAGAATGAAAAGAGAAGAGAGTGAATAAGATTTCGGAAGAGGAAAGTGAGAAAAAGATACAAAAGGAAGGAGAAGGGAGAGAGCAAGGGAGGAAAGAGAGAACAGCAGAGCGAATTAGACACTTCTTTGTGCTAGTTTTAAATCCTTGTTTGCTGGGTAGTATGGTTGGAAGGGTTGCATGATTTTAATAGCTTTTTTTGCCAATTATGCGTTTGTTGTTTTATGTGTTCTAGCTGATATGAGAAGTTCAAGTTTTGTTTGACTTCACTTTGAGTCATCCAAACTGGTACTCGCCAACAACGATACCATTAAATACTTTCAACCTGTTTCAAGCTACTGCTGTAACGTGGCCTCTTTCCATGTATGATCCCTTTAATTCTTCTGGCTCAGTTGCCAAAAGGAGTTTGCATCTTGGAAATTGTAGTCTCAGATTCCCATCCAGAGTACTGGCTGAAAACACAGAATGCAGGTTTTTTTTAACTAAAAGGCGAAGAGAGCTCAGCAACGAGGCATCTATCCATGGGCAAATGTTGGACTCAGAGCTTTAAGTAGGCCGGGTCCCTCTCAGTTTCAGACCCAATAGTAATTAAAAAACGGACATTGAAGTGGGTGCTTATCCAACCGTATATTCATGTCCTTTAAGTTACTGACAAAAACGCTGATCAATTTTATAGCAATTAATGTAGAAAACGTTAATGTAATCTGTGCAAGTGATTTAATATGTTTTTATGTTTCATATATTCTAGTTAATCTTGCATTCCTTAAGTGTGTTTGCCATTTCCAGGATAATATAGTTCTCTTTCTTTGTGTAGCATATTTCTCTTGTATAGTGCATACTTTGAACTGAGTAGCCGCCAGGTATTTATAAAGGATTCAGAAAAGGGGGTGGTGATGAACAGAGTGTCTGAATTAAGCAGACCACTCTTACCCAGTCCAAAGATCAGGGCTTGATCCATCACCGTTATTTATCTCACTGCACCATCCCAGCTCAGAACCTGGCTATATGCAAATCAGTCTGTCCCTGGCCCAGTGCATCATGGGAACAGGGCAGACTAAACTAATCAAGCCCTGATCTTTGGACTGGGTAAGAGTGGTCTGCTTAATTCAGACACTCTGTTCATCACCACCCCCTTTTCTGAATCGTTTTTGTCCACCATAAGCGTGGAAGGGTATACTCAGATGTGAGTCCCTTGCTCATTGCACCATCAGGATTCAAGCAAGCCGGGCCGAAGACGGCTGAAATGCCAGAAACCGGTCCCTGGAAGCTTGTTTCCTTCCCAGTACAAGAATTGGTTTGGTAGTTTGGTCTGCCCTGTTCCCATGATGCACTGGGCCAGGGACAGACTAATTTGCATATAGCCAGGTTCTGAGCTGGGATGGTGCAGTGAGCTAAAAAACGGTGATGGATCAAGCCCTGATCTTTGGACTGGGTAAGAGTGGTCTGCTTAATTCAGACACTCTGTTCATCACCACCCCCTTTTCTGAGAGGTATTTATAAAGGCCATGATTGAGAGCTTTGGACTTGAGACTGAAGGCAGTGTGAGTTCTCCCAGTGCTGTTAATGGGCCAAACATGTGTTCAGAACACATGGTCATCCAATCCTTTGTCTCTCTGTAGAGCGAACAGAGCAATGATCACATATTCCGATTGCAATTGGTATTCTCTGTAATTATGTGTGAAAGAGGTACATAGATGTCAAAATGTTGACAAGGCAAAAACAAAATCAGTGCTTTCAGGAGACTAGGTGTGTTGTGTGTTGGGTGTGAATTGAAGGAGATGCGAAGAAGTGCAATCAGGGGAGAGTGAAAAGAGGGTGTTGTAGAGGGAAGAGATTAGGTTTGTGTTATGTAGATATACCAAATATGGAAAGAAAAAAAAGGGATACATGTCTAACACAGAATTAACATAACTGGAGTGGTTGGGGTGCTCTGCAGTCCATTGCCCCTACCACACGTCTCAATAATGTTTATTTCAGTGTTTCACAAATTAAAAGTTCAAACATTTTCAATATTATTAATTATTTACAAGTAAATCATTGTTGTTATGTATTTATCTTAAAGACCTAAAAACTACAGACAAAACTAATAATGCTGGCAGGTTTTTGGTATATACCCATTGTCTGGATGCACTAACAGACAGCTCAGAGAGGTACCAAAGTACCAATCGGGTTTGCATACTATGGGAATGATAGAAATGTAGTTCACGTGTTTAAGCCAAGAACCTCATTACATAGGCCACGCCACTTTCTAGAAACCCCCCCCCCCCACCCATGATTTCCTTCTCACTTAAAGCACTGGTTGGACTTGATGTGTTTCCCGACGTTACCCTCTCCCACTTTCTGTGCCTTCTTAAAAAGGTTAGAATGTTGACAGAGTGCAGTGGGAATTGGGAAGGAAAACGCTTTCATCGCAGTCAGATAATGAAAAACAAAGCAGAGCCCGCTTGCAGGTGGCGCGCTGTGGTAAGCACGCTTTGCAATAAGGTTATCTGCACATCCCACTGATGAACCTACATGTCTGCGGGACCTATGCGCCATGACGTTCTCTGACATAGCTCAGACCTGTACCGATAAAGACGTCTTGGCGCTCCTCCCTGGAGCACGGCCTGCTCCGCCTCAATTCTCAGTCTATGCATGTGATGTTTAGGAACTGTTCTCAATTTCCCCAGTGCTCATTCACAGATTACCTTCAAGGCAGGTCGGGGAAGGGAAAGAAAAACACAAGTATCACTTCTCAAAACAAGATATTGCTTTTTAAGCTGCTGTCCCTTTTTTTTCAATTTGTGGGAAGGCTATCAAGTTTTCAATTACATTTTTCCTGTAAGTTGTTAGATATGTTACAGAGCCATATAAAAACATGGGAATACATTAATTCCGACAGAGGAAGGAATGGACAACCTAACGTGTGGGACTGTGTCATCAAGTATTAGAGAGCATTAGACACTCTTTTTTTTTAGGTCTCGTAGAGAGACCTATAGTGGTGAAACCACAAAGTTAAACCATCCGGATTGCAATGCAGTTTTTTAACAGTTCACGTGAAATCACGTGACCACAAGCACGAGCATTTCCCCACCTCAAAGCCATCAGCCTCCCTCCCACAGCTTCCCCCAGCTCCCTTTTCCTCCCCCCTAATTGCTTTTTTTTTTCACGGTCGCCAGGCCGTGAGCTGCTTCAAAGCGATCCGCTCCGCCCCCTGCTGCACCCAGCGCTGGCCTCACTTCTCCCCCCTAATTGCTTACCAGCCATGTCACACACCACCATTTGCTGTGCCTCGCATCGGAGCATCAGACCTTCTCTTTCCCCTCATTAACAGGCTTCCCCGCCCCTAAAAGCTTCCTTCAGCGATGTTCTTGTTAGTTTGTTTACTTCTGTGGTGAATCATCCGGAAGTGCTTGCCAGATATCGAACCAGTCTTGGTTTTGGTTTCTGAATTTTGTGGTGTTGTTTCCGATTTCAGTTAGCCCATCAAGGCACAGATTTTTCATGTTTATCACTTTCTAGGCTCAGAGACGTGGGACCACTCTTTTGTTCTTGTTTTAAAGGCTGTTATTTTCCAAAACCATATTTGTACATAGTGTACAAATCCATATTGTGGAAAGGCCGCCCTATGAGCAATTGTACATATTTTTTTCCCCGACGCTTGCATTTCCCGTACTTGACTCTTAATCCACGCTTCTCCCCCCCCCCCACCCCCCCCCCCACTCACAATGCAGAGAGCTTGTTGGATTTGGTCTCAAACGATGTCGTTACTGTCAGCCCACCTCCATCTCCACGTCTTTAGCTCAGCCACAGTTGCCTCTGCAGCATTGTAACCCCAGCGCTTAGAGGCGCACAAGGCGCTAGGATGCAGCCTGTTCAGTGGCTGATGCCTAAACGGAGTACGCCTGGTGCTGGTACGAGGAGCGATCGAAAACCCTGCTGCTCAGTAACGGGGCAGCGCCAGGGTGCTGGGGAGTTGCTGGGCAGCGCCAGGGTGCCGTGCAGTTGTTAGGCCGAAGGTCTTCTCAGGTTGCTGCACTTTGGATAGGCAATACCGCACTTCAAGAGCAGCACTTCTTAGCTGAGATGCTTGACAGCACCAGGGTGCGCATCCTGCTGGCCTGGCGCAGAGCATAACACCAGTTTTCTAACGTTTGAGTTGTCTGAAGTTCAAACATATAACTGGGAACTTCTGCTAGTTAATGCACGAATGCCAGACAAAAGGCGGAAACAGAGAGGGAATCTCTGCTCACTGTTTCCTGCTTGTTAAGTACAAAGTCCGTGCATAACCCAGAGATGTATGTTTGTTCGATCCTTAGACAACTCAAGCGCAAACAAGGGCTCTTATATGTTTATTGGGTTGGTATTATGTTCTGCAGAACTGCCATTCTCTCAATTAAAAGTGACTCAGCGTCTCGACATTTCGGTGCAGTATCTCAATGAGTCACTACTGCTTGTTTTTAGATGGTGCCATTTTACGTCATAAGTTGATACAATTTAATTCTTTAAAAAAAAACTTCTTCCACTATATTTCACCGTTCTATTTTTAATAGGGTGAGGCATTTATATTGTTAGCTCAACTTTATATTTAACCATATTCATTAATGTACGCAATATATCATCAGTCATTTCCATATTGCATCTGAATGAATGGCTTTTTTTCACCCACCCTGTTACATTACTACTTTAACAATTAAAGACTTGCTTGATGAATTAGAATTAACTGTCCAGCGAGTACGGGCATATGGCTATGCTGTGTGCAGGAGTTCTCTCCGCTCACGTTTGTAGCTGATTGAAACCCCTGCCCTCCAACTGCTCTGCTATTGGTAGAGCGAGCAGTTTTTCAATACGTTGCAATCAAAGCCTTACTCGCGCATTTCAGAAATGGAGTATGGCCAGAAACCACAGTCAGCGCCAGCTGCAGACGGATAAAAAAAAAAAGACACAGAAGCAAAAAAGTG